>NC_132788.1:48082791-49332791 GCF_048418805.1 Vulpes vulpes | reverse complement strand
GGAGAGTGAGGTTATTGGGCAATGTGGAAAAATAAAGTTGCTCACCACTGTCTTAGATTTTATCTTGGTTATATCCCTATGCTTCTTCCCAGAAATCACATATATGATTAGTGACAGCCCTGGATGTATGTATCATAGGAAGTAGGGGGATTAAGTGAAATCTTTAAATTAGCCATACTTACTTCAGCTTAGCTTCCAAATCATCTAAGTAGAAAGATCTGTTTTGACCAGGATTAGATTCTGCCCAATAGGACCCTTTACATCTTTATTTTTAATTTTTTATATTTTTTTTCTCCCCCCCAATTTTTTATATTTTTAAAGATTTTATTTATTTATTCATGAGAGACAGACAGAAAGAGAGAGAAGGAGGGAGAGAGAGAGAGGGGGAGAGAGAGAGGCAGGCAGAGGGAGAAGCAGGCTCCATGCAGGGAGCCCGATGTAGGACTTGATTCCGGGTCTCCAGGATCATGCCCTGGGCTGAAGGCAGGTGCTAAACTGCTGAGCCACCGAGGGATCCCCCCGTTACATCTTTAAATCAGACACTGAAAACCAAAAGTGGAATTTCCTTCTAGCTCCAAAATATTAACGTCATATCATCACCAAAAGAATAAACCAAAAATAATCTAATGAAATTTCATCCCATCTTAAATAAGCAAATAGATGCAGAAATTTTGTTCAGCTGACTCAAAATGAAAAGTCCATAGGCAGTTGCCAAAAGATTTACCTCAAAGGGGACATTTAAATTGAATGAGAAATTCCATCCCTAGGTAATGACCAATGCTTTGGTATTGAAACACCAATAAAGTGGCAATGCTTTTATTTTTCCATTTTCAAAGATAAAATAGGCCTCTGAATCAAAGAAGTTTTTGAAATATTTTGTGTTCTATGGGTACTATTGATCAATGGAGTAGAAGGTGAATTTTGTTTTTTTATTTTAAATTTTGTTTTAGTGCAGCCCTGGTGGTGCAGCGGTTTGGCGCCGCCTGCAGCCTGGGGTGTGATCCTGGAGACCCAGGATCAAGTCCCACATCAGGCTCCCTGCATGGAGCCTGCTTCTCCCTCTGCCTGTGTCTCTGCCTCTCTCTCTCTCTGTGTCTATGAATAAATAAATAAAATCTTTAAAAAAAAATGTTTGTTTTAATTCCTAAGTTTCCATTATTACATGCTTCAGTCATTTGGCAATGAGAGGATCAGATGTCTTCTCAAAGGTCTGTTTATACCTTCCCTGTTTGTATTAATCTCCAATACAACATTTTTTTTTTCTGATGAGAGGGATAAAGGGGTATGTGCATGTATGTTGTTCTGAGAACAACAAAATAGCAGGCTATCTTTTGATCTTCTGATAGTATTTGCAACTCAGATATTTCCAAGGAAGTGACCTTGCTTCTTTTTGGACAGAGATAGTCATTATCTCAGGTAGTGATAGTCAGGACAGAGATAGTCATTACCTCAGGTAGTGTTTAACAACAATTCTCCTGACATGACACACAGGACGCCAACAAGGCTGCCTCTGGCTGAAGGTGATCGGCTGCAAAGGAGCTCTTCTCAGGAAAACCTGGACAGAGCATCAGCAACTTTGACTTTAGAAACTCAATTGTTAAGTGACTCCCTTCAAAGAGTTAAAGCACAGTATTTGCCAACAATTCTGCTAACAAGATCACCTAATTTTTCTATATCATTTTACAGAATTGCATTCTCCTCATTTAAAATATATTAATTGTCAATATGTTTGGATGAAGTTCTGTATGATTTAAGTGTTGTTTTCCACAAATACAGGTTACTTGAACTATGTGGGTCCCTCTCCACATGCTGGAGCATCTCTCTCTGGCTGCACTGTCTCTGAGAGTGTTCTGTCCTATACATTTTTGCTGCATTATCTTACAACCAGAGGGGCTTTAGTAAACAAAAAGGCAGCTCACAAGTAAGAAACAATATCTTACAGATTCACAAAATTCCTTTGAAAATTCAAGAATCTAGGCTTCAAAAGGAAAAGGTAAAATTAGGCAGTTTTGACCATAAAAACAGCATTTCAATGTCAAAGATATATAGGGATGGGCATATTTTTAACAGGAAAGAATTTGGCCTCTACCTAACGGGTCTTGAGAACTGCCTTTTTTAAAGGAACACTGTGAGCAGAGGCCACCAGAGGACTTTCTGAAGAGTGAGTTGCTGAGGATGGGGCATTTCCTGGGCAGCACTACAGCTGACTCTCACAGGAGTTTTCATTTTTTTAAGTTTTGGTTTGCATGCAACAGTGATTTCAGAGGGCTAAGGAAAGTAGCCAATCAATAAGCCTGCTTATTCCTCACTTGCTTTGACTGCTTCTCAACATAGAAATGGGGAAATTGATTTAGTAAACCTGAACTTAGTATACAGAAAGATCTCTTCCTAAAGCATGCTAGTTAATATCAGAATCTTTTGAGAGAAATATTGTTTATACCCCTGAAGAAAAAAAATGAACCTACAAAAATGATGATGTGCTTTCCCATGGCTTTGTTCTCACTGGTTGTCTCACTTTTTCATTCTTAGATTCTAATGACTAAAAAATAAAAAATTTAACTGATTTTACTTATAAGTCATATCACAAATATGTCTTGGTTCATTTTTAAAAAAATTTTTATTTACTTATGATAGTCACACAGGGAGAGAGAGAGAGAGGCAGAGACACAGGCAGAGGGAGAAGCAGGCTCCATGCACCGGGAGCCCGACATGGGATTTGATCCCAGGTCTCCAGAATCGTGCCCTGGGCCAAAGGCAGGCGCCAAACCGCTGCACCACCCAGGGATCCCTGTCTTGGTTCATTTTTAAAGAGAAACAGACTTAGTTAAATCATAGTCTTCAAAGTTGATTTTTATGGTTTAGTGTTTGTGAAAGTTCTCCACTGAAGTTTTCTTTTTTCTTTCTTTGTTTGTTTTGTTTGCTTTTTAAGTGACTTTGCCATCACTTGATTTCATTGTTTCCCTGAGGAAAATGAGGTCTTGTATTTTAAAGATGCTGATCAAAAGCTCGGAATCCTTTCTCTTGTTATTTTCCAGCTGACTGCTTCCAGAAATAGATTATAATCCACAATGAACACTCAACTGCCTCTATTTTTTGTTTTCAAATTAGACTACTGCTTTAATGAAAAAAAAAAATGACCACGATCATAAAATTTTGACTAAAAAGATCCATAAACTTCAAAATGCTAATGATATGTACTCATGCCTTGTAGAATCGGAAAAACAAAAATTCTATTACACATATAAACACAGAGTTGGAGAGAAATAGAATTGAAATAAATAGTTTCTGTCATTATTTACGGGAAGAGAAAATTTTAATTAGGAATTATTTGAAAATCTCATCAGAAATTATTTACCTAACAGTTTATTTAAAATATCTATAATAGGTTATTTAAAATACATATGTATTTTGTAAAACATTTCTTATCCTAATTCTTTGAAACTGCCAAATTTTGAAGAGAAAATTCTGATGGTATTCTTCAGGTATGACAATAGACCCAATTGTTTACTATATTCAAACAAAACCTAATTCATTAAACTATCTGAAAAGCCTACATTTTTATATATATTCAGCAAAATTTGTGTGCAATTGCTAAATAATTAGTAAATTTCTTCTTTGCATAGCATCTGCACATATGTGTGCAGTGTATACATATGGATGTAAGCTGAATGAAAGCCATCTTTGTATATTTATAAAGTTCCTTTTTAGTGAATCCAAGTTTAATAAAAAGTCATCTGCAGCAAAATATTTGGAAGAAACCATATAAAAATAAAGGGATTTTATTTTCTCAGGTGCTTTCACTGGCAAGTAAAAGAGTTCTTTCTAAATGTTCAGAGATATAAAGAGTCAAGAAGAGCTTAAGTAATCCCAACCTCTGATAATATCATCATGAAATATTACTCTCCTAAAAATGCTGCTAATATAATTGCCAAAAGCTGGTTACACTCAATGAACTGTTGCTCAGAATATGGCTTATTTTCTTATTTTCTAAGGTTGAAATACAAAAACATAAATATACTGTGAAATGTACAGGGTAGAGTATCACTTCGTCAATGGGCTCTACTGAGTTGAAGTTTCTGGAGAATATTAGGGTATTCTTGTCAACTTTGGATTCCTCATGAACCACTTGTTTTTCATCTTTTTTATTATTGCCTTATTTTTCAGGGTTTTTTCCCAGCTAATACTGGACATTCCTTAATATTTTTAGATTGTTCCTTCTGTCTCCTAATAATTCTCCAGCCAGTCTAATCATTATCAGCTACCATTGAGATTGTGATTCATCTACAATTCTATCAATAAAAGGCTGTTCTTTTTGCCTATTTAGAGGCATGATTTTAAATTTATAATAATTCACCACTTCCCTAATTAGAGCGTCAAATTTCACCCACTTGTCCAAAAATCAATGCATCTAATGTAGTCTGCAAAAGACAGTATTTGTCCTTTCGAGTCATACTGGGCTTTCTCAGAAATGTCCTTTCATTTCACAGACATTTCCTTTACTAAAATGACTGGCTCATTGCAGCTAAACACACCCATATGGCCTGCCCCAAAGGCTGCCTTTAATAAACTGGCCAAATAAAACACTGAGAATGTCTATAGAGGAAGAACACTAATAAGCACTTTTTAGAAAATGACTAGAATGTGGTTTTATTGAAAACTACATTGCTAAAAAGAGAGAGAAATACAGAGAGAAACTATGCTTAGGCAAGGATGGCCAAGTTTCCATAGAGACACTTGTTTACCTCATTAATCCATTCCTTCCTTTCATAGTAACTTTTTTCTGGATCATATTACCACTTAAAATAAAGACTATTTCTGTCTCCTTTGCAGGTAGCTGTGTCATTTGACTAAGTTCTAGCTAATGGAATAAATGACTGCCGCTAAAAGTGGAGAGACATATCCTAACCTTTTCCCTTTCTCTACCCTGCTACCTGAAAAGTGCATGTGGAAAGGAAGTACAGAAAACCAGAAGGATCAGAAGAACACCAGACACATGGTGTAGCCACATGATGAAATCCCCTGGGTCACTGGAAACCAAATGGAGCTACTCTCTTCCAACTTTACATGAAATGAAACTCTGTTTTGTTTAAGATACTGCTATTTTGGTTCAATGGTCTAAGCAGCTGAACCTCTCTGCTAATTCTTCCCATGAACAACCAAGTTTCATATGTTAGCCTTCAGATGTCTGAGAGTCACCACACACGTAGTTCTGATAATCTTATGTTTGTCCTAAGGAATGACTTAAACTTTCTGCTAAACCATCTGGACTTTACTGTTGAAATATCTTAAATCATTGATCTTACGCTACCCACTGGGTTCTATTACTGGCATACACAAGGAACTAGAGGGGCGGAAATGGGCCTGGGGGTGAGGATAGGTGCTGGGCCAAGGTCAGTTTACAGATATAATTATAAAATCAGGATTAGACATTTTATATGTTTTAACAGGAATAAAAATTATGGTCTCTTGAATTTAAGCTTAGTGCAGGCAGGGCTCATTCTCCTGCTGTTTTGCCCTTCATATGTATGAAGAGCTACCAGAAACCAAATATCAAGTGTACACACCTCAGCAACTTTTCTAGTTTTCCCCTTTTCCTATTTTCTAACTATGCATTTTTCCTTGTCAGTTCTTTATTTACGAAATCATCAACTGAACATCTCTTCCATTTGAAAACTAGTCCCATGATTTACAACCGGCCCTTTCCAAGTCTATACCTTCTCTCACTTCATGTTTTGGGGAATGAGATAATGGTGGTTATCATTTTATTCTTATTAATTTCTTGAACCCATACCTACCTCTACCGTTGGTTTATGAAGGATCAGTGTTTCAATGTCAATAGTGTTCTATTTATTTGTCTGATCCCTGAGTGTCTTTTAGGTTGGTTCTTTTGAAGCATTCAATTGCAAAAGTATTTTATAAAATAACAGTGTCTTATTGGTGAAAGGTCATTTAGTCCAACCTCACAACTAGTACAAAAACTCTGGTAGCTAGTTGCTAGCTGTGTTTGAATGAATTACTTAACTTCTCTGAACCTTGGGTTCTCACTTATAAGTGCAAATAAATTTCTACATTGTATAGTTAGCACTACTTCAATAATAGTAGTAATAACACCCAGTGAAATTATTGCTTGATGTTGCTGTTGTGTTACTAATAAAGTTTAGCCTTCTCTAGATACTTTAAAATAAAGTCTCCTCAACTGAGAAATTAAAGTATTTTAGTTACTCTCTGGGTTAAAAGAAAGTTCATTCTCTGTTATTTTAATCCTCTCTCCTGGACTTTCCCATAGGGCTTGAAGATTGGATCTATTCTGTACACATGATCCTGATTCTCCCCGACAAAAATTTTTATTCCTCAGGCTGAACATTCCTGGTGATTCTAACATTCACAGATATGATAGAGGTTCAAGTCTTTTTCATGAAGCTGACCTTTTCCCTCCTGATGGATCTGTGTCTTGTGTGCTTCTCAAAGTATAATACACAGGTCCAAAGTAGACAGTTTAAGGGTGACCTGACTTGTACTTTTTTGATGGAGAGCAGTGAGCAAACACATGTATCCTTTCAAAAGGAGTCTAATTCAGAGGAAAGTTTTACTCATGGTAGGAGTTCTCTTATCCAAGCTTTCTTCCTCAAATTTTGCTCCCCACTTCTATGTCATTTGGGTTTAACCACTTATGTATGATTCAGATGATTACTGGACAATCAAGGGACCTGTGCTTGTTTGTAGGTTCAGTTATGTATAAGTTGGGTAAACTTGGACAATGCCTCATTTGTATCAATTGCAAAGTTTCTGCCTTGCCTATCCTACTGGATTAATCCAAGATTCTAATGAAAATATGAATGACAAAACATCATATAAATATTGTTCAGTATTGCGGATCCCTGGTGGCTCAGCGGTTCCGTGCCTGCCTTTAGCCCAGGGCATGATCCTGGAGTCCCAGGATCGAGTTCCGCGTCGGGCTCCTGGCATGGAGCCTGCTTCTCCCTCTGACTGTGTCTCTGCCTCTCTCTCTCTCTCTCTCTATGTCTATCATAAATAAATAAAAATAAATATTTTTAAAATATTGTACAGTATTGACAATAGTGACAAAATTGTGCTTTCTGCGTTATTTTCCATCCTTTCTGAGTTTCCTTATTCATAAAGTGGGAATTAAAATACAGAATTATGTAAGGATCAATATGTATGCTGTTAATATGTGTGCGATAGTATAACACAGTTCCTGGCACAGATCGGTCAGTAAATGTGAAATTTATAATTTATAGTTGATAGTTTCTGGCTCTCAAAATGACATAGATATTGTACCCATTTGCATGAATGCTAGTCACTTTGCAATCATCCTCTGTGAAATTTTTAAGGAGGTGAGAGACCTCCTTAAAATAGGCCACGTGAAAACTACTCTCCTCCATGACAGAAGAGTTAGAGTCACCAAATTATTTCCTTGAAATGAATGACCAAGGTAATTTTCTCCTCTGTTCATTAATAATCACTGTTCCTTAAAGCTTCACATATGTACAAATCCATAAGAGAAATAAATAAAAATATATTATCCTTAGGTAGAAATAGACAATACTTACCAAATAGCACTTTATCTAAGTGCTGCTGAAGCAAGCATTATCAAATAGCACTTTGATTCACTTTGATAGAGATAATTCACCCTTCCAGTTCAAAGAACTTGCTCTTTTGATAATAACGTAACCTGAATAGACTTAACTGTCTAACCTGAATGAACAGCTTACTGTATCTCCTGGCCTCTTTCTAAGTATACAGAGAACAGGCAACCATATAAATTCATACTCTGTCAAATTTGGTATCCAATGTGTAGTGGGTGATTATAAAGGGTTTTTTTTGTTATCATTTACATTTTTTTGGTCTCTATGTATAGTCCTCCACATTATCCATTTATAATTATTTTAAGTCCAAAAAAACTATTTTTAGCATGGTAAAACAGATTTTTAATTAAACTTATAGGATTCTTCCATTATGCACTGCCTCAAATTCTGAGCCTTAGCAGAAAATGTTAATGAGAAAATTTTTAGAAACCAAGTTAACCTGAAACACTTAAGTTTGAGCCACAATGGAAAGTAGCATGTAGTGTTATTCCTTTATTAAATATAATGTGACCACAAGCTACATCTGTTCTTAAAAATGTCCAACTGTCACCTAAAAACTTTTTTCCTATTCTCCTTCTTCTCTCTAAAGAATAACAATCTTATAACTGCTTAAGAGTGAAAAAGCAACACCATCACTTCAAAACATACTCAAATGTCCATTTCAAAATATTCCTCCTCATTTATTTATTCATGCTTAGATTCAAGGGGTGCCTGAAACATTTATCAGACATTTATTGAGTATCTGGACACTTTAGGAGATAACAAAGTAAGTATTTCTCAATCCCAAAGACAAAATGAAGTATCTTTAAATCTATACCAAGGAGCTATGGTCTCCCAGAAGAAGGTCTTAATGTGCACATGATTAATATACAATACAGGAAGCACTGAGTATCATCAAGAGACTATAGTTAAAGTCACTGTAGAAGAGCAGAAAATGGAAAGATCTTAGCTATCCTCAGAGACACTATGTAGTGTTTCCCAGTTATAGCTATGATTTGGGAACCTAGACATGGGAAAGGAGAAATTTTCCAGGGGACAGGAAGAACTTGGACAAAGAAATGGAGGTAGAAAATTATATAAAATATGCAGATACTATAATTACTATAATTAACCTGACTTTACACTAATTCAGAGGAATTAGGAGGCAAGTGAGACAAAAAATTTTAAAAGAAAGATTTGAATTTTGTCAGGCTAGGTTATAAGCTTTTTATCTATTTGGAAATAGTGAGCCATTGGTGGTTTTCTGGTAGGCCAGAGGCTTAAGGAACATTAATCAGCCGGTTCTGTCTTGAATGAATTGAGAGGAAAAACTGAAGTAAGAGATAGTTTAGATATTCATTGCAATAACCTAAACAGTAAGCAAAAGGAGCTTGAAAGAGGCAGCAGTAATGAAATAGAGGAGGTAGATGACAAAAGAGAAATACAGGGGTGCCTGGTTGGTTCAGTTGCTTAAGTGTCCAACTCTTGATTTTGGTTCAGGTCATGATCTCAGGGTCATGAGATCTATCCTCTTTTATTTTTGTATAACAATGTAGGATTGCTTGTGCATTTAACTATGAACAATGAAAAGTCCATATTCAGCCTGATATGTGTAACATTTATATTTAAAATCATTTCTTAATCATACTTCAAGCAAAACTATAAAGAAGCAACCTCCCACATATTCATCAGAGTCTGACAAAGCAAACTTCATTGGAGAGTTCCTTCTAGGAGGAGGGTAGTAAGGTAGAATTTCCTGAGTACAATGATCTTCAGTGCCCTAGTTGACAAGCAAATGGATTGCCTTTTCTATACTTGGAAAGACTCAGAAAAGTAAGAGTCAAAGAAGGAAAATTGGGGGTAAAACAAATAGAATGAGAAGAAACAATATGTAAAAATATTGGGGTTCAGATTCTGAATTTATACACCTGCTTAAAAAATGAACCTACAAATGTTTTTGTAAAATTAGGATTTATATATGTGTAATTTATTATAGTTATAGACCTATAGATTTATAAAAATTGAAATGCAGAAGTGATCTTACAGGTACTCTATCATCATTTTATTTTGTAGACATGCTGCTGATGAGGACAGCTAAGACTCCAATCTCTTCTCTGTCTAGTTTTCTTGGTGATAATAATCAGTATCATTAAAATAGACTTTACTTCTAATATGCAATTGTCTGTGTTTTATAGAAAGAACAAACAAGATTTGAATATCAACTAATCCTCTGAGATTTGGATATTAAGCCCATTTCATGACTTTATTCATTGTGAGTGTCCTAATTATTCAGCCCCAACACTTTTTATTGGCAACCATGCATTTTCCATGGTTCTGACTCTCTTCTTTCCTCCCTCCCCTTATGCACTGCTCACACTGGGTCTGGAGATTTGACAGGTCTTTAGCAAGGGTCTTTGCCACAGTTTGTAAGTGTGTAAGCTGTTAATTTACTAGATCAAAGAATGGAAAAGCAATAGGCCACATTCTTAATGTTCCTCATCAAAAACAAGTACAAAGTACATAAGAATGGAGTATGATGATTCAAAGACACCTTAAACTGTAATTATTTCATTGAAGCATTATGAACTAACAAATAGATGAAGCAGAGAGTTTCCTTTCAGGGATAAAGAGAACCCATATAAGTGAGTACAAACACCTAAGACAGAAACAAATATAAATGTTAATTTAGAATCTAAAAAAGGAACTTGAAAATAGATGTTTTAGAAGCATTTATCTAAAATTAGGTAAAATGACTTTTGGTTATTCACCACTAATTAAAATGTCAATATCTATGTCCTTCTTAGTTACCAAAATTCTTTGAAAATAAATTACTTTTAGAAATATGATGCTTTTGTATTATTTACAATTTGGGATCATCAGGAATAGCATATTTAGACAATGACAACCGTGTCTGGTTATGATATTTTTGGCCAAAGTAGGTGACATCATTATATAAATTAGACTTGACGTGTGATTATTGTGAAGTTCTTTTCTTTTCACCCACTTTATTTCTGTTTAAACAACTGTGGAAGGGCAAAATGAAAATGTGTAAACAGTTTATTCTAGAACACTTGTAGGAAATTTTTCTTAATGTTGGCTGCATTTTTTTTTCATTTCACCATGAAATGCAAGAGTGATGTTGGATAAAGAACTACATATGTCAGTACTATTTTAGCCATAATGCCTGTAGGTGTAATTAGATTTTCTTGCTCGGAATCCATGCTATTATGTGAGTTCATGGCATGGCACTACTGTGAGCAATCATCAAGAATGCCTACAATAGTCTTATAATGAGACACATATTTATATTAATACAGTATTTTATTTTCCGATTGAAGTCACAGTCTCCTTTTTCAGATCTATGGGTTGAAAAAATTCAAATCTTCTCCAAACATCCTGGATGATCCTATGACACATTGTCATATGTTAATAACAGATTTTAAATTTTCCTGGATAAGGGGAGATTTTTTAAGTGTTCATAAATAGTGATACCATAAGTAAGCGTGAATAGCAGACTGCCAGTATTGTTAAAAGAAAAGTAATAAAAGGTGAAATATATGTAAATAATATCCAGATATATATATGCAGAAATTTCTATCATAACTATATGAGCAAACAAAGCAGATGGTTTTGAAGTTCAAAAGAGTTAAGATTTGATTTACTTGGTACAGCAAATGCCAGAGATATCTGATTCAAATACTGCCTACATCTCCTACTGTCTGTGTAATGTTCTTAATCTCTCTTAAAAAATAACTTTTTTGTAAACAAATAAGTATCTACTTTATAGAATTCATATTCAGTATATAATAAATAGTATTTTCTCCTTTCCACTCCATCCTGTTGCTCTGAACAACAGTCTTAAAGTTCCTCTCAGTTTGACTAAACTTTATTTTTTAAATTTTTTTAAATAATAAATTTATTTTTAATTGGTGTTCAATTTGCCAACATACAGAATAACATCCAGTGCTCATCCCTTCAAGTGCCCCTCCTCAGTGCCTGTCACCCATTCACCCCCACCCCCCGCCCTCCTCCCCTTCCACCACCCCTAGTTCATTTCCCAGAGTTAGGAGTCTTCATGTTCTGAGTTTGACTAAACTTTAAATAGATTTCTTCATGACTGTTAAGTCCTGACTTCCCTTTTCTTAGAGTATTAACTTGAGAAAACTTGCAATTGTGAATTTTTCTCTCTTTGATATGTAAATCTTCTTCCAGTCTCTTGCCAGTTTTACAACCTTTTCTCACAGACATTGGAGCCATTCCTTTGAAATATAATCATCAAGAAAGATAGACTTCAGGACCAGTTACATGTATAAGAAGCTTGGTTCTCACGGTTCTTGCAGGGGGAGAGGGAAAAGAATCACTCAGATATACTCCAGAGCACTATGCTCTTTTTTTTTAAGATTTTATTTATTTATTCATGAGACCCAGAGAGAGAGAGAGAGAGAGAGGGGCAGAGACACAGGCAGAGGAAGAAGCAGGCTCCATGCAGGGAGCCTGACGTGGGACTCCATCCCTGGTCTCCAGGATCATGCCCTGGGCCAAAGGCAGGCACTAAACTGCTGAGCCACCCAGGGATCCCTGAACACTATGTTCTTAACAAGGACTGACTCAGAAAAAAACTGGTTAACCAGAGGCTAACCTGTTTGTATCTAATCAGAGCTTAACTGACCTAGGAGAAGTAAATAGCCAATTCCGGCCCACTCCAGCAATCCTGTCCCACCTACACATGGAGAAAAAGACAGAAACATTTATGAAGTTCAAAGTTTTAAAGCAGTTCCTTTTGCCTAGCACATCATGGTGACCTATCAAGAAAAATTACAAGGCAAACCAAATGGCAAAAAATACAATTTAAAGAGACAGAATAGGGATCCCTGGGTGGCGCAGTGGTTCGGCGCCGCCTTTGGCCCAGGGCCCGATCCTGGAGACCCGGGATCGAATCCCACGTCGGGCTCCCGGTGCATGGGGCCTGCTTCTCCCTCTGCCTGTGTCTTTGCCTCTCTCTCTCTCTCTCTGTGTGACTATCATAAATAAATAAAAAAAATTAAAAAAAAAAAAAAAAAAAGAGACAGAATAAGCATCAGAACCAGACATGGCAATGATGTTGGAATTAACAAACCAGGAATTTAAAACTATAATTATTATGCTAAGGACTCTAATGGATACTGTAGGAAGCATGCAAATACAGGGGTTAAGGATAGGTCACCTCAAGATGTTCCGCTTTGGCATAAACATTTTGGGTTAAGATCAATCAAACTTCAGCAGATTCAGGAAAAGTTTTTCACCTCTTCCTCAACTGCCTATTTGTACCAGGAAGAGAGCTATTAACAGGAATCCATCTTTATCTAAGAAATTTACCTGCATAATAGGAAAACCTTTGTTTTCTAAACATCTCTGCTCATCTTCCTGCTAATAGTCTCTCTCCCCTTTGTATACTTAAACCTCTATTCCTCTCCTTAGCTTTATAAAAATCATGATGCCTCACTGTTTTTGGAATTTCCCTATCTGTGTGGATTCCCTATATGTATGCTATTAAATTTAATTTTCTCCTGTTAATCTGTCTCATGTCAATTTGATTCTTAGTCCAACTAGAAGGACCTTGAAGGGCACAGAAAATTCTTTCACTCCAACACAAAACCGATGGGCAATGTAAGCAGAGAGATAGGAATCTTAAAAATAAAAAAAGAAATGCTAGAAATAAAAAAATGCTGTAAAAGAAATAAAGAATGCCTTTGATAAGCTAATTACTTAACTGGCCACTGTGAAGAAAGAGTCTCTTAGCTTAAGGATATCTCAAAGGAAACCTTCGAAATTAAAAGCAAAGATAACAAAAACTGAAACAAACAAAGAATCAGAACAGATATTTAAGGACTATGGGACAACTTAAAAGAGTAGAACAAATGCATAATGGGAATACAAGAAGAAGACAGAAAGGAACAGAAGAAAATTTGAAATAATAGTGACTGAGAACTTTCCAAAATTAATGTCAGACACAATAGATCCAAAAAGCTCAGAGAACACCAAGCAGAATAAATACAAAAAGAACTGCAACTAGGCATATCATTTTCAAACTACAGAAAATCAGAGATAAAGTAAAAATACTAAAAGAAGGGATCCCTGGGTGGTTCAGCAGTTTAGTGTCTGCCTTCGGCCCAGGGTGTGAACCTGGAGTCCCGGGATCGAGTCCCACGTCGGGCTCCCTGCATGGAGCCTGCTTCTCCCTCTGCCTGTGTCTCTGCCTCTCTCTCTCTCTCTCTCTCTGTGTGTGTGTGTGTGTGTCTCATGAATAAATAAATAAAATCTTTAAAAAGCATACTAAAAGAAGCTATAGGAAAAAGCACCTCAAGTAATAAAAGAACAAATATGAAAATTACACCTGCCTTCTTAGAAACCATGCAAACAAGACAGTACAGGTAAATATTTAGTGTTAAAAAAATACTAAAATTTGAACCCTGAGAAATTATCCTTTAAAAGTGAAGGAGAAATAAAGACTTTCAAACAAAAATTAAAAAGTATTTGTTGTGAGTAGCCTTGTCATACAAGAAATGTTAAAAAAGGTTTTTGTTTTTGTTTAAAAGAGAGAGAGAGAGAGAGAGAGAGAGAAGGGAGATGGGGCAGAGGTAGAGGGAGAAAGAGAATTTCTGGCAGCAGTAGGCTTATTTCAACGACAAAATTTTTGTAATAGGACTTCTACCTTGCTTCTGAAACATCACTCCACTTGGTTTTCACTCATGGACTATATCTATTGTCTCTCTAAGTAAGATTTCTTGCCCTACAATCTTTCCCATTTCTCTAAGACCTTACTATTTGCATTTTCTAATCCAACTAAGAACCAGATCCCAACTAAGAACAGTTCATAAACCTTGTGTTTGCTATGTGACAACTCCTATAGGAACCTTTATTTTGGAACCTCATAACCATTTTATGCCATCTGCCTTTTTAGAAATATCATACAGCCTGCTATCTGGATTATTCTATAACATACCTTGTCATATGCTCTGGAGTGGTTATTTGTCCTGCCAGATGGAACCATCACTCATCACTTAGGTCTTTTTTTTGTGTGTGTGTCTAAGTTTCTGTCTTACCTCATGACTGGGTCTAGATTATGTGCTGCCTGCTGGTCAAGCTTATCCCCAAGCACATCTCAAGCGACAATATAAGATAATATTCTATGCTGAAATAAAATGTTGCCCTAACTGCTAACACCGGGTACAGAGAGATAGGTGCTATCTGTGCTATCTGTGTTTTGTTCCTGGTCACAGAATGTACAAATTGTGCTGTAACATTTTTTTTATTTTAAAATTTAGTTTAGGCATATAATTTTAGAATGAGTTGTGCTTTTGGATTTATATTCAATTTAGGCATATTTTTTAAGATTTATTTATTTATTTATAATAGACAGAGAGAGAAAGAGAGAGAGAGAGGCAGAGACACAGGAGGAGGGAGAAGCAGGCTCTATGGCGGGAGCCCGACGTGGGACTCGATCTGAGACTCCAGGATCATGCCCTGGGCCAAAGGCAAGTGCCAAACCACTGAGCCACCCAGGGATCCCCTAGGCATATTATTTTTATTCAATTTAGGCACATTGATTTGGAATAATATATTTTGGAATGCATAGAATTATTTGGAGGATAAAATGAAATTCCATAAAAAGCTTCTCAAATATTAAAGAAAATGTTCAATTTACAAAGAAAATAGCAAAGACAGTAGAGACTAATAGAGAAGTCTCTGGGGTTCCCAGAAATAAAGCCACAATATTAGATACAAATCTCTTTCCATCTGGGGCATAGAGAGAAGAACTCAATGAAAACAATAAAGGAAATAAAATCTTGCCATTTTCTTTAAATTTCTTCTTCAATTAGGCCTGCCCCTAATGGAAGAGACAATTTCTTTTGAATAACTCCCAGGCTGCATATATTTACCAAGGAAAGTCTGAACTTCCCCTGAGAATCATCTATGGATGTGCTCTTGAGTACGAACTCATAATACTACTCATAATATTACACATAATACTACTAAAACCATTCCTTCTGTTCTGCATCGAGTGAGCACTGAATTTATTGAATTATTTTTATAAATTACTGTTTGTGCTTATGAAGGATTCTTTTCAACAAAAGTAGGCTTTTCTAAATAATCACCTCCCATCTCTACCCAAATCAGTAAGAATAGATATTCAAAATAATGAAAGATGTGAGCTTTTATTATTTGCAGAATTCATTAAAGAGAGATAATATCTTGAACTAAATGACATTTAGACATGTTGGACATGTCTGGCAAAGAGGCTATACCAGTGGTTACCACCAGAAATTTTATCCTGCAAGGGACATTTTTCAGTGTTTAGAGACTTTTTGGTTGTTACAACTGGAGGAGTGAGGAAGATTGGAACTGGCATCTAGTGGGTAGAGGCCAGAGATGTTGCTAAATATCCTACAATGCTCAAGAAAGCACCCCCCTCATCAAAGAATTATCTTGTCCAAAATGTCAATAGTGCAGAGGTTAAAAAACCTTGGGCTAGGCAAGTCAAAGTCTTATTGGATGAAGGCTGACAAACCTCCTGAAAGAATTCACACCAAGGTAAGAATGAACCAGAAGGGCAGGAGTGATTCTCAGTATGGCATAACATGGGCTTGTTTCTAAACAGCCCCTTCCTCATTGGAAGCATTCCTGGGTCCTAGAGAAAATAGAAACTATAAAGAATAATGCTGAAATCTCTCACTAAAAAGTCAACAGAGCAGCATGATTTGGAAACCTCTTCTCTAGCAATATGTACCATAGAAAAGGGAACGAAGTTACCTTTCACTTTTTCCAACAATAAAAATCACAGTACTTGGAAAACTCTCAGTGCCACCAACATGGCATAGTCTCATTCTTCCTCACTCCTCCCTCTTACAACTAGAATCTCTGGATACAACTTGACAAACAAGTACAGGAAACCCTGAAAGGAAGACAAAAGAAATCTGACAGATTAGGGACCTCAGAACCTCATAGAGGTATGTGGGTTCCTTGAGTTTCCTTGCTGACTCTTGTGCATCTCAGAAGAGGTGCTGTGGAAACCTCTAAGCCACAACAAACAACAGAGAGACAAGGTAAGCTCTAAAAAAAAGCCTGTCTCCAACCAACTAAGGGACTGAAGAAAGGGTAGCTTGACAATTTCGGCAATACCTGCTTTACACAAGCCAAATACCATTGAAAAACCCTTCTACTCACTCTTACCTCACAGGTTTAACAGACTACGTGAGGAGCTGGTCTTTCACTGCACACCTCAAATAAATGGAATGAGGCTCCATTCCCCTGCCCTAAAAGGGCGGTTAATCCTCCACTACCAGAAGCAGGTGGTACTGCCGTTTCACGGCTGGGATATTGTCAGATGGGCTGACTGGGAAGATGATTTTCTTTCTTTTTTTGTTTTTTGTTTTTCCAATCTTTTTTCCCCAGTTTTATTGAGATAAAATTGACATATAGTACTGTGTAAGTTTAAGGGGTAGAATAATGATTTGACCTACGTATATTGGGAAATGATTACTACGATAAGTTTAGTTAAGCATCTATCATCTCATATAGCTAGAAAAAATAATGTTTCAGGCAGCCCAGGTGGCTTAGCGGTTTAGCGCTGCCTTTGGCCCAGGGTGTGATCCTGGGGACCTGGGATGGAGTCCCATGTCGGGCTCCCTGTGTGGAGCCTGCTTCTCCCTCCGCCTGTGTCTCTGCGCCTCTCTCTCTCTGTGTCTCTCGTGAATAAATAAACAAAACCTTTAAAAAAATAATGTTTTTTTTCCTTGTGATGAGAACTCTTACTCTCCTGTTTTCATATATATCATTCTGCAGGGTTGACTCCATCTCCCACTCAGCTAAGAAGGCCATACTCTGAGGGCTTAGCCAACATTTGTATTGACCTCTCAATTTTTCTCTGTTGCCCTTTCTTCTGGGTTTTAGTGTATTGTTAGCTTATTTTTCAATATCTATATTCTTATACATTTGAGGTAATAAATAACCTCCTAATATACTGCTATGCTGCATTCCATAATTATTTTGTAATTTCCTATTCTATTGAAGGTTATTTAACAGTTTATTTCCAGACATGTGATGTTCTTTTTTAAGCTATCCAATTGTTATTAACTTCAACTTTTATTTCATCAAGGTTGGAAAACATGGTCTATTTGTCCCTGATTCCTTAGAATATATTGGGTATTTTTTAAAAGTCCAATGCAAGGCTAATTTTTTATAGAATGCATGCCTATAACATTTTATTTGTAGTTCTAAAACTCAAAAGTCTCCAAAGTTAAGATATTTTAAAAAGTTGTTTTTTGGAAAAATGTAAGCTGCCCTGAATAGATTCAGTGACAAAAGCCTATCCTGAACTGATAGGCAGGTACTTAGTGTCTTTATTTTTATTTATTTCTTTAGCTGTAGAAGTATTAAGATTTGATCATGGAGTCTTGTGCTAGATCCCTCCAGGGATAATATATAGCATATGTTTTATATCATTTTTCTTTATTACAAAAAAAAATCTAAATTCTGAAATTCATCTGGTCTTGTGGGTTTCAGATAAGACTATAACCTAAATATATATTTGTTTGTTGATCATATTTAAGCCTTCTGTCTCTTTCCTTATATTTAAATGTTTTGTTCATCATTTTCTGAGAAAAGTATCTCAAACTCATCATATCAATTTTGACTCATCTATTTTCAAATTTTTATCAGTCACTGAGTTATATATTTAGTGGCTACTAAATATATGTTTGCTGCATATATATGTTCAGCTTTTGTATTCATTATTTACTGCAGCATTACAAAATATCACATACTTACTGGCTTAAAACAACACTTATTTATTAAGTGGGTCAGGAATCTAAGTAAAACTTAACTGGATTATTTACTCAAGGTTTCACAAAACTAAAATCAAAGTGTCAGCTAAGCTGTGTTCTCATCTTGAGGTTTGACTAGAAAATAAACCACTTCCAAGATTCCTCAGAATATTGTCAGAATTAATTTTCTTGGAATCGTAGAATTCATGGCAACTTGTTTCTTCAAAGCCAGCAAAGAACAAGAGATAGAGAGAAACTGACAGAGAAAGAAAGAGGGTTCTGGTTCCAGTCTCTGAATTTATGAAAAGCATGAGACTTCTTTTAATGAGCTCACCTGATTAGGTCAGATCTACCGAGAATGACCTCCCTTTAACTTCAAGCAAACTGGTTATAAGCCTTGATTTCTTCATCTTTGCCATACTCTATTAATTAGCAGCAAGTTACAGGCCCTGACCACACTCAAGGAGAGAGGATTTTACCTGAGTGGGGAAGGGCATTATCTTAAAATTCTGCCTATCCCAACTTTGATATGACATCTTACTCTATCTATTGTGTCTTTTACAAAATATGACAAAATATGACATTCCTTTTTTGCCCCATATGATATTCTCCCCTACACATTCTATTTTTCCTGACTTTAAAAAAAAGTCCACTTTGCTACTTTGGCCTTATTTTATTATTTTGGTAGTAAGTACATATTTTTCATGCCTTTATTTTAAACTTCTTAGTATCTTTTTAATCGTTTTAAAATACAACATATTTCTGGATATGTTTTAAAAAATCAAATCACTAGGCTTAATATTTTCACTGAGGCAAAGTATACTAAGATTTACTTTACCATCTTCTTTCATATTTTCTACTTTCCATATTTTAAAATATAGTTTTTAAAATTCCATGTTTTAAAGGCTACATATCTTATTTGTAATCTTCTGGTCTCTCATATACATTCATTGTATTTTTTTAATATTAAATTGCCATACATAGCCCAACTGAACCTTGTCTTTTAAGGCCCCACACAATGTGGCGCTTAGTTTTTCCTCTAGAATGTTCAAATAAGGAACAAACACTTGGGAAAAAAACAGAAACAAGGTTTGTGCTGGGAGCAGGCTAAAGGGGTGTAGAATGACTAAAGGACAAATTAAATACACTAGACACTAGAAAGGAAACCTGGGAAGCAAGATCCCATAAACAGACAATAAAGCCATGTCTTAGGTAGATGAAGTGATTTTAGGACTCTATAAAGATAACATAGCCTAAGCATTCAGCATAGAAAATACATGGGAAGAAACATTTAAGGTAATGGGTGTTGGTGATGGCAAGAACTTTGGAGTGAAACTGGCCATATGTGAAAATGATTGCTTAGGTTCAGATAAAGCCAGTCACCAAGGGACAAGAAAAGGCAGATCAAGATAAGGTTGAGAAACACAAGACAAAATATTCACCAAAATTACTTACAAAATAGTGTAGCTTTTTGAGTTTCCAGAAGGAATGCTATTATTTGCTTTATCATACACCCCTGCAACATATTCTTTATTAGATATTACCTTGATTCTGGCATTTACTTACTTTTGACATTTGCATTAACATCTTTCTCTTATTATAGCATCTCCCATTTGTATATTCCATTTCTTCTCAAAAAATGAGAATGTTTTTAAAAGCATGATCTGAATATAATTGAAATACTAGGTGGCATCCAGTATCAACACCATTCCATGGTGTGACTTCAGAACACACACACACACACACACACGTTGACATTTGAATTGATTGTTTGAAAAGTTTAACAAAATTGACAAACCATTAGCTAGACTAAAGAAATAGAATACCCAAATAACAAAAAGTAGAAATGAAAGCAGATACATTGTTGATGCCACAGAAATGAAAAGTATCTAAAGAGACTATTATGAACAATTATGCACCAAAAAATTAAATAACCTAGACTAAATGGACAAATTTTTAGAAAGATACAACTTTTCAAGACCTTATCATAAAGAAATTTTTAAAAAATCTGTACAAACTTAACTATAATATGGAGATTAGATTGGTAATCAAAAATCTCCCAACAAAGAAGAGCCTAGCACCAGATTGCTTCAAGCAGAAATCTACAAAATATTTGAGGAATTAAAAGTAATTCTTCTCAAACTCAAAAAATTACAGAGGAGGAAACACTTCTAAATTCACCTTTATGAGGCCAGCATTAGCTTGATACCAAAATTAGATAGATACAACAAGAAAAGAAAATTATGGACCACTGACTCTGAATATTAATGCAAAATCATCAATAAAGTCTAGCAAATGGAATTCAAGAGTAGTTAAAGGGATCATATATCATAAACAACTGGGATTATTCATGGAATGCAAGGGTTTCAAAATATAAAAATCAATCAACTTAATACACCACATTAACAGAAAGAAGGACAAAAATTACATGAACCTCCTAATTGAGGCAGAAAAAACATTTGACAAAACTCAGTAACCTTTCATGTTAAAAAATCCTTTTAGGTATAGAAGGAAATTACCAATAATAATATGAAATTATTATTAACATAATATATGAAAAGTCCACAGATGACATTATATTCAACAATGAAAAACTGAAAGCTTTTCTTCTAAGATCAGGAACAAGGCAAATATGCCCACTTTCATCACTTCTATTCAGAATAGTACTCGAAGTCCTAGCCAGAGGAATTAGGAAAGAAAAAAATAAAAGGCATTCAATTTGGGAAGCAAGAAATCAACTGTTAGCAGGTAACATAAGCTTATACATGAAAAACCCCAAGATTTCAATAAAAAACGATTAGAACTAATTTTTAGAATAAGCGAATTCAGCAAATTTGGCATTTCTGTATACTAACAACAAACAATCCAAAAAGGAAATTAATAGGATCAAAGAGAATAAAATTCTTTTAAATAATCTTAACCAAGGAGTAAAATGTACAATGAAAATGACAAAACATTGGCTTAAATAAAAAAAGAAGACACAAATAAATGGAAAGACATCCATGTTCATAATCTGGAAGACTTAATATTGTTAAAACACTCATACTACTAAAAGCAATCTACAGATTCAATGCAATCCCTATTAAGATCCCAATGGCATTTTTTGCAGAAATAGGAAAAAAACACTAAAATTCACATGGAATCTCAAAGAACCCCAAAAAGCCCAAACAATCTTGAGAAAGAAAAAAAGAGTCAGAAATCTCATACTTCATGATTTCAAAACATACTGCAAAACTAGAGTAAACCAAGAAGTATGAAACTGGCAAAAACTAATATAAACTAATAGAACAGAATAAAGAACCTAGAAATAAATCTTTGTATATTTTTTTATATGGACTTAAGCCCCATAAATTACATACAATTAGAAAGTAGAGAATATGCTTTTACAATGGAGATAACTGACATTCACCAGCTTAACCAAATGACAGTTGGATATCTGGTAATTATGTGATACAATAGAAATTACATAACATTATCTAGAATTATTGCCAAAAATGTTTAAGATTAATCTAATCATGAAGAAATAATCAGATAAACCCATAGTGTGAGAAATTTTATATGACAGTTCTCTCTTCTCTCCTCCTCTCTCTCTCTCCTTCATCCATGTCAGGGGAAAAAAAATGGGGGTGGGCAGGACACTGTTCTAGGTGGAAAGATACTAAAGAGACATAGCCACTCAAATACAACATATGAATCTTGAAAGGATCATGGATTAAAAATATATATATATAAGAATATATATAATTAAATCTATATTATATTATATATAATGTAAATAGTATTATATATATAAGAACTAGCTCTCAATGATTTTGAGGGTTTTGGAGAAATTTGAATGAGATGATGATATTTTATATTATTGAATTATTGTTAAAATTTCTTATGCTCAATAATAGCTGCATAGGAGAATATTCATTCTTAGAAGTTATATGCTAAAGTATTTGGGGTTAGGTGCCACAATGTCTACAATTTACTTTCAAATGATTCACCAAATAACATTTGTGTGTGGAGGGAGAAGAGCAAATGTGGCAAAATCATAGAAATAAGTGGATCTGTGTAAAGAGTATACAAGTGTTCCATCTTTTTAAATTTTTAAAATGTGTAACCAGGGGAAATGAAGAAACACAGATTTCTACTGTATTGTTTGGGGAAACAGAGGAGGAAAATATATTGTTCATGTATCTTCCCAAGTATCTCCTTTATGCATCTCTTCTTTCATCCCTTTTTAACTCCCTCCTGAATCTACCACTTCTCCCCTCTATTCTCTCTCCTTCTCTCATTCCATCAAGCACTCACAGGCAACAGACTCGAACACATGCACACACACACACAAACACACACACCCCTAAACACACATCCCTTGTAAAATCCATGCAGATTGCCCACTGTCCTCTATGACAAAAAAGCTACATGATGCCCAGCAGCTGCATTATAAGAGGGTATTTGCATATTTCTTTGAAAAAAGTTAGGTTGGCAAGGTGAAGAAAATGTTAAATTCATCCTTACCAACAAAGGCAGACATGAATTCATAAGAAAAATGAGGTTCTTGCTTTCTCAATCCATCACATGCAGCTCTAAACTTCTGGCCACTTTATGAGAGAATAAATGAGAAGTATTTGAGGGCCAATTGGAAGTTGAGAAGTTGAGAAGGTTGACTTTCAAACACTGCCAAGCCCCTGACAACTGGGTTAGGAATGGTTGCAGTTTTAAAGTTTGCTATAGTAGCAAAGCAGGCAAAGAGCTGATTGAAGAATTTAACAGACTCAGGGAACTCCAAATACACAAAATTAACCCCTCAAGTAGTATAAATATTGTTAAAGTCACCTCTGTGCTAAAAGTGCAGAATTATAAATGGTTGGGCATGCCTCTTACACCCTATAGACTGTGAATGATATCTAGATTGGGAAGGGGAGATTGGGAAGGGAAGGGGAAAAGCAACTCATTGTGGACAGAACATAATGATTAGTAAAGACTATGTAGTCTAAAGATGTTTGGTTAAGAAAATACTAGACCTTGGAATCAAAACCTTTACTGATAAAGTAAACTAAGTTTACCACAAGCTTAGTTTGGTAAGCTCTTTCTCCCCTAATAATGGTCAATAGTACTAATCCATAGAAGGCCAAGAATTGTATATGATGTTTATTTTTATTGGCTTTGAGGCATCCATATTTATAGACACAGGACCCACAGGGTCATGTAGAGTTGGAAATTATCTTCTGTCCTTCGTGGCTTCCTTTGCTATGTGTGAGGCAATGCTAGACTTCTTTTAAAACTATCTCACTTATCTAGGAAAAGAATGGTGTGATAATTAGCTATTTTCTTTCAATAAAATTCAAATCTGCCAACCCCACAAGCTAAGACTTCATAAGAAGTACAAAGTATTCAGAGCTATGGTTGTCTCCCTACATTTCTGGCATAAACATTTGTCACAAATTATTACTGCAATGTAATATAAGAAGTATGTGCTAAAGGAAAAAACCCTGGTGGACTTAAGTACTGATTATTATTGCGCTACATTCTTAGTGTCTATATGGTCATGTTTGCCTATTTATTCTGTTCCAAAGTTGCATCTATGTGGCTAAAGAAACATTTGTACAGCAGTTGATTCAGATGCCACACAAACAGCATAGGGCAAAAGAGCAAATTAGCAGTAGATTTAGCAAATGGAATATAACTGATGCTTCCCATAAACATAACAAAAAACAAGATAAAATAAAATAAGACAGAAAAATGTAACTATCTAAAATGAGCATAAAAGGAAATGATCACCAATTAACTGTAAGTGGAACTCAATGACTTCTAAGATGCTGATTAGGGAAAATATCCTCTTAATGAAAATAAAGGGAAATGTTCCCAAGAAAAAAACTTGTTTTACCCTTTCAGAATTATGATGGATAAAAACAATCAAGAGGTTGGTACTATCCTGAAGATAGGAAAAGTTGACTCTTGAAGTTTATCCAAATAATATGCTTATTTTATTTTAATTTTTTTAAATTTTTATTTATTTATGATAGGCACACAGTGAGAGAGAGAGAGAGACACAGGCAGAGGGAGAAGCAGGCTCCATGCACCAGGAGCCCGAAGTGGGATTCGCTTCCGGGTCTCCAGGATCGCGCCCTGGGCCAAAGGCAGGCGCCAAACCGCTGCGCCACCCAGGGATCCCCAATATGCTTATTTTAAAGAAGTGTTTATAAAAAAAAAAGTGGAGAACTACAATTTTAGGTTCATGTGTTCATCCTAAATTATTTCAACTCTCCAATTTATTTACAAAAATAAATTAAGACAAGTCATACTTTAAGTAAAAGTTACTGTGCTTTTAGTGATCCAAAATATGTAATTATGTATTTTAGAACACATGCACGCACACAGAACACAACATACCATCCGAAATCATGTTTAAGATGTCTCCAGAATAACAACTAGCAAAATGTGTTTGAGGAAATGCAAAGGCACTAAAAGTTATTATAAAGATTGTCAAAATTGTCCACATTTTTAGAAAGTATACATTTAAAACATATATTTATGAAATCAATTGCTTTGTATTGGGAGGTTTACTAAATCAGGCAACAGTAACAATTTGAAAGCCTACAGTTCATTGCACTAGAGCTGCATGGCCCCAGAACAAATTTCTCAAGACGTGCTCTAGTGAGAACATGTTCTATGGTCATGTATGGGAGGAATTCTGACTCTTGACTGCAGAACTCCTGTGGAACCACCTTTTTACAGTGTCTTCTAAAACTCCAGATGCTTGCCCATAACATTTTGGAAATCTCTTCCCTGGAAAATTATAGGTTTATGAGGGTAGTTGAAACTGTAGGTATAGATAAGGTGATGCATTGGTGTTCAAGGACTGCTGTTAAGAAAGTATTACAAAGTATCTTTAAAAATGTAATGTCTCACAATCATGGACATTAGAAGTCTGAGATGAAGGCATGGAGCAGCTCCTTCCGAACACTCTAAGGATCTGTTCCAGGCCTCCCTTCTAGCTTCTTGTAGTTCCTTGGCTTGTGGTTGCAAAACTCTAATATTTATATGAAGTTCTCCCTATGTCTATGCCTCTGTCCCAATTTCTCCTTCACATTTCACTCATCACAAGCAGTTCTACTGTTAACTCATGCTTCAAGTTACCTTTCTCAACTTCATGAGGAAAAAAAATCCCACTGTCATACAAAAGAAATGTTGGAAAAAAAAAACAAACAAAAGAAATGTTGGCAGTATTTCTTTGAGGTGGCCTTATATTCTAGTGAACTGTGAGTTGGAGATCTTGATGCATATTTTATAATACCTTCAAGTAAAACTAGAAGTTTACTTCTGACCAACAGAATTCTCTAGGCCATATATTTTATCATTTAAAAATATTCCATTTAGCTTTGTATTACATATATTGCCTTGTGTTCTGTTCCAGCAATTTCAGTAAAATTATAAGTCTTTAGAGAGCAACTATACATTCTATGTCAATTTTATAACCTCAGTATTGCTCATCTTAGAGCTCAAAGTTACACACTCAATAGAAGCTTGTTTAAGAAGTTAAAATATTAACTACTCTCCGAAGAGAAATATCCAATGATAATAACTGGTAAAGTCATCCAAAATTTTACACTAAAGAAAACAAGATTGACTCTACTCCCAAGCCTTCTCTAACTATAAGTATATATAAAAGTTATGGGTTTTCATCCTTGAAATTTTTGTCACATCTTGGCTTCTTCCTTGGTATCTGACTGCTCTCCTTCCATACTTTCTTATAGCTGCTTCTTGGCTTCCTTGACGGATTCACACTTCTGCCCTCTCCTTTTTGGGTGGTATTCCCCAAGTTCCTAAACTTGGCCTGATTCACATCTTCTAAATCATCTCCCTAGACAATATTCATGCATTTCAGCTGTCAACTCCAAAGCAGACTCTGTTTAAGTATACTTCTCTAGCTCTGACCTCTTTTCTTAAACCCAGAGACAAATGCCCAATTTTCACTTACCCACACTTAAACTTATTGCCGTAAAAACATCAGTTCTTTCTTCTGTAACCTATATTTGGAGGAAATGAGAGAGTATTCAACAGTCATTTTTGTTTTACTCTTCACTTTCACTTCCTACATCCAAAGTGTTAAGTCTTGATAATTCTATCTCCATATGCCATTTATCCTCTCTTCCCTTGTCTTGTCATTAATGCTGATCTGTTTCAGACTCTCAGTAGCTTTGCCTGAACTACTACAGGAATTTCCTTTATTCACTTGATTGCTTTGCTTATTCTCTTACCATCCCAAACTATTTTCCAAATTGTGCTGGATCTCTCCCATTTGTCCCTTCAAATCTACTCTCTACCCTTCCACATATTGATCTGTCCCCCTGGAAACTGAGGTATATAGAATACATCAACAATAATTCTTGTCCTTTAGTTTCCCATTGGTTTTGGCCAATCAGAAATATTGGTAAGAGTTCAAAAGGTAAGCAAAATGAAACTGGATTATTTTTGCGTTGATGTCTTTGATCAATCAGGTGGCCCTCTTTACACAGCTCTCTTTCCAGATTTTATTTTTTAGAGTTGTAGATGGTAAAACCCTGCCTCCAGCCCCAGTTTCAAGGCTTATAGGCTATATTTCTTTGATTTCCGTACATTTGCCAACATCTTTTACAGAATCACTTTACTAAATTCTTATTGAACTGTCTGATTAGAATATGCCATCTGTGTCATAACTGAAGCATTAACCAAAACCAGAAAAATTATGTCACTCCTTAACAAAATCTTAAAGGTTTTTCCATTGTTTAAGTGTGAAACTCAGTAGAATGGCATTCAAAGTTTTCCACAAATTGTTCTGCCATTCCTCTCCCATTATAACCGCACTACTCTCTATCACTGATCTATGCTCAAGTTCACTAGTTTACTCAATTCCCTAAAAAGCCATATATTTTTATGCACTATTCCTTTCTATTCCTTCTATTTCTGGTGAAATGCTATTTATTTTTCAATGCCCAGTTAAAAATTCTATCTTTCAATAAAGACTTCTCAATTGAAAGTATCTTATATTTATCTGTCCTTCTAAAATCTATTGCATCACTAGTTATGTTCTGGCTTAAACTATTATATTAGTACTATTTTAAGTGATGGGCTATGTATTAACCCTTTTGTGTGTTCATATGAAAATGTTCTCTTTTTCGACATCTGTATTAATTACACTAAAAGAATATAGATAGCTCTATGTGAAGGCCAAAGTTTTTAGGAGGAAATTGACACTGTAGTTCTGTCAATCACACAAAAACCACTATGCCCCCAAGCACCTAGCAACTTCCATGCTATTGAGCATTATCATAAAGTGATAATACTGAGAGGAAATGTAGATGGCAAAGCTAAAATAAAGGGGCTTATATGTAGTTCTTGGTAAAAGAAAATAATCTTCAACAAATATAATTTTAAAATGACATTCTAATTTCAGTGAGGAGAAAGCTGAGGATATAGGCAAGGATCACAGATGGAGCCAAGTTAGAATATTATTCTATGTCTTGACTCATAACTCTATGAACTAGGAAAGGAAGTTGCGAAATTCCCCCAGGAGAACCAAGGGATTTCCTCCTTGGCTATGCTGTCCTGAGAATGTTGAATAAATGTCACCTCAATGTTTTTCCATTACTAACATTCAAATTCGTCTGACCTTTTGGGTCCACAATCAAATTTGAGGCACATATATCAACAACTGCAAAAGATACTAACCCTTAAGGACCTAGTTTTTATCTTAGGCTAAATTTAAACCCGGGTCAAGTTTAGCAAGTGGAATAAAGTTCAACATTAAAAAAAAAATTAAATCAGCACTTACAAGGGCTTACATTACTTGGATGTGAATGATGAAATTGGAAAGTATCTACTCCACATGAAATGATTAAAGTGAAGACTTAAGAGGCAATTAGGAGTTTGAACCTTTATATACTGAACTCCAAAAAATATGGAAAGAGACAAAAATAGCATGAAGATATTTGAGCTATAACATGAAATATAATTAGATATTTCAAAATAAGAGAATTAACAAAACTTTTGACTTTTTTTTTTTTTTTACAAATTGTGATATGTCTTTATATACCAAGTTGAAAAAGCTTTACTTAAAACCAGTTCTGAATAAAGTAGCATTTGTTAGGCACATGCATTTAGTGCTTAGTTGGTATCTGGCTCTTTAGCCACGTTTGCATGTGGAGGAAATACTCAATATGAAATGAAGGATGGTGAGACGAGACAAAAAGTAATAGCAAAGTACTTGGAACATCAAGGCTCATCTAGAATTTCCCTTGAATCAGGCCTTTTCTTAAAGTGAGGGACAGACATCTAAGGCTGCATGGGAATGTTCAGAGAACAAAGCCCAGACCAAAGCATGGTGGAAGGAAACATACATGCCAGCAGGGATCACCCCTGTTTTACCAACTCATGTCATTGCCATCTCTAATTTTGTGGAACTCTGTCTTGCCTTCCTGTGCACTTTGCTTCCCACAATCTCCAGAGTTTCCACAACCCACAGCCCTTTCTCACTCCCCACCCAAGCCACTGCTGGCAGAACACATGATTAGTTTGAAAGCAAACTCAGATTCTGAAGTTAGAGGTGGCCCATCATGGAAGTGACTCCATTGGTTTCTATTTTTTTTATAAACATTTTCAACTAGAGGGTAATAGTTCCCTTTGAAATAATAACCTAAAAAAGAAATCTAGGTCATTTTATGCACCTAGTGGGACCTCAGTCAATTGTTAATTGGTGGTTATATTTATTTTTATGATTTGGATTTAAAATCACATTACTCAGAAACCTGGATCATATCTCCTCCTTGTAAATACATAATTGAAGCTTCAACTTGGAGGAGGAATTTTGTTTTTTAGAAAGGAATAAAAATATGCTTTAGTTTGAAAGTATATTAAAAGTCAGTTTTATGAATATCTGTTAAGTTCATTAACAAATATGTATCTTAAAAGCTATTTTGTACAATATTTTAAATCCACATGTGATTGATCTAAACAGTGCCCTTTTTCCTGGTTTCTGTAGAGTATAACTCACCATACAACCAACAGAGCAAGAACCTCCACACAGTGCTAGTACTCTTATTGGAGCAGGAAGTCACTCTGTGTTTAAGTTAAAAGAATATAATAGCTAGAGACATAAACTGTTTTGTTACTTACTTTTTACTAATTCAAAAAAATGGCTTTGTTTTATCAGAAAAGAATTCTGTTTTCAATTTTGTGGTCGATTTTGTCTGTCTTTGTTTCTCTTAAAATATCATTACTTAGATATTTTGGTTATAAACAAACAAAAAGATACACTCCATTTGCTTTTAAGGTTCCTACTAAAATATAAAAAGCATTTTAGTAACTTTAGAATGAAATGTATTTTCTATGAGCAGCAACTTTGTATTAGTTGCCAAAATAAAATTCAATGGCGATCCATAGTATTAAAAGTATATATGCATATCCTACTTTAACCATATCATTATATTAGAAAATCAGAAAGGCTAGTTTGAATTTCTTCTACCACTTAACCTTGGTTCCTTTATCTGTAAATGAGGAACTTATACAAAATATTTCTGATTTCAGTCTAGGGCAACTATTATTTTAAGCTTTTCCATTGTTCTTTTTTTTTCTTTTAAGATTTTATTTAATTATTTGAAAAATAGAGTGCATGATTGGGGGGGAGAGGCAAAGGGAGAAGAAGAAGAAGACTCTCCACTGAGCGGGAGCCAGACACAGGGCTCCATCCTAGGATCCAGAGATCATAACCCAAGCCACAGGCAGACACTTAACCAACTGAGCCATCTAGGTGTCCCTTCATATTTCTTTACTATAAGAAAGAAAGAAGTTTATTACCAATTCAGCATATCACCACAGTCAGACTAAATAACCATTGCATTAAAACAAATAGATAGATAGATTGAATGAATGAATCAATCAATCAATCAATCAATCAATGAATAAATAAAGTCAGTTGTAGGCTAGAAACCTCCAAGTAAAATTTGATAGAGTTACTGAGAGAGTCACAAAACAAAGACAATACCACCAGGATACAGAGCAGAGAGACCAGTCACAATGTCTAAGATAGAAAGGTTAATTATGATCTCAAAGAGTTCCTAGAGTATGCCTTGAATGGAGTCAGATATTGTAAGTAATGTTCATGAATGAAGCTGCTAGTGGTAGAAGACAAAAAAGGAGTGACCTGTGGAAGCATACTACCTCTAAAGCCATTCAAACTTATTTTTTAAGAACACTATTCAGGCTAAATTTGGCCCAAAGACTGCCAAATTATAATCTCTGCCATGGCATTATGAAAAATTAAACTCTTTGAATTAAAAAATAACAATCACTATTTTGGTTACAGGAGTATTATTACTGCACATCTCTTGTTTTGCCAGCCAATATGTATTCACTGTTCCTTTCATTATCATAACCTACTTTTCTTTATGGGTAGCCAATCTGTCTCTTATTTACTGTGCATATGCTTTGAATAGGTTCCTTCCTCCCAGGAAGAGATCGAGCATTTGACCTGGCATAAGCAAATCAAAGTATTATAATTCTCCAGAAAGAGGAATTGATTTGTAATAAACACATGATCCAATAAGAACTAATGAGATGCAAACCATTCTTGTTATTTGTGCAAAACAGATTTTTGTTTCTTATTCTGGATGTGAAAGTGAGACATTATAAGGTCTGCAGCATGGTTTCCATCATCATGGGACCATGAAGGTGGAGACTGCCTGACAGGAAAACCAAGGAAGAATATCTTGGACATAATGAGTGACTATTTAAGATTTATTGGACAAATGAATGAACAGCATTGGAGTTTTTAGATCTAGGTTGCCATGGCAACTTACCATCTATACTCTAATATAAAAGGGGTGATCTAGATCAGTAACATTTAAACTATATACAGAGGGTGAGGGAGTATAACTAGAAACAGCCTCTTACCACTGGAAATTTTATTTAAGTTTTATGTTTTATTTTATTATTTTTTATTTTTTTAAAGATTTTATTTATTTATTCATGAGAGACACAAAGAGAGAGGCAGAGACACAGGCAGAGACACATGCAGGGAGCCCGATGCAGAATCCAAACTCGGGACTCCAAGATCACGTCCTGGGCCAAAGGCTGGTGCTAAACCACTGAGACACCCAGGGATCCCCCCTATGTTTTATTTTAAATATAGGCATTATTTCATTTTCATAATGTTTATTTTAATATTGTTAAAAAGTCAAAATTCAACCAAGTAAATTTGAAGATCTAATTGACTTTCTTAAGCAACTCATGAATCAGGCACTATCCAGTCTAGCAAGTAGAGGAGTGAGAGTTGTGCAAAATGTAAGGTTTTTATAAGAAGGAGGGTGGAGCAAGAAGTTATTAGCAAAATAAAAGAAAAGGCTATTCCAGGCCAGGTCACATTCCCTTAGGGCAGGGGGTGGATTACTTCATCTTCCTTTGGGGGTAAGGGGGGGTATGGAGAGGACCCCTGTGACAGATGATCTCATTGGTGCTGACCAGAAAAGGACAGATTGGTTGGCTTAAAATTTCCTGGAAAGGTTAAAACTACAACTAAATCTTGGTTTGCTGACCTGGGGCAAGTGACTTCACCTTGAGCCTGTGGTTTTCTTTTTAACAATATAAAAATAATCCTCAAGTAAAAACTGATGTTCCAAGAAGATGGGCATATTTGGTTTCTAGAACATTGCCTTTGCCCTAGTGGTATTGAAAAATATGAGACTAGAGTATTCATAAAGAAACACCCACCATTAAAAGTCTATTAATTTGCATTTCTGAACAGTTAACCTTCCAAACACTCTATTAACAATTTATAAGTAAATAAATAATATTACAGAGCTTTCCTGTAATTCTAGTTAAGAAAACATTATCAAATAGATGTCCCTTGAGAATTCAACTAGGCCTTCTTTGTATGCCCTCCTTGTACTACTTCTCATCACCACCATTCATAGACTCAACTACTTTCCTTCCACTGTTTTAGCCATTAAAATTATAATATGAATTCAAAGATTGCTCCTCAGCCAGTATGAATAAGCAGCCCTGCCTCATCCATGATGCAAATGTATGTATTAAGTGATTTTTAAAAGACATATCTTTTAGGCTTTTACAAGTCAATAGACTGTTTTGTCCACCTTATTTCACCAAAGAGGTATTTAAAAAGTGTGGGAAGGTAATGTTAAACAAGTTCCTAACTCTCTTAGAGCTTTATTTCAGTGTGTCCAGCTCTGAGGAAGCAAAGCTTCCTGAGTCCTGCCAGGACACAGTAATATCCAAAATCCTGAGGACATTCTGCTAACTTGAGGAGTAATTGTGGAAACAGCATGTTATGGAATTGAAAACTAATCCTGGATTTTCCAGTGCAATGTACATTTCCTGGAACATTCAACTCTCCCCAGGCAGAAGTCAGAATGTTTATAGCTTTTAGCCTCACTGTTTGTAAATGGAAAGCTGAGCTCAGAATTCATAATCACTGATTAAGCTGCTGTTTTTTACCCAATATTGGGGGTGGGGAGGACAGAGGGTTCTCTCATGCTGAATCATAAACACATGTTTGTTATGTGTAATAAATTCCCTAACATTGCATTTCTTTTGAAGGGAAGGATGAGGGATGTAATAGAATACTTGAACCAAAAGCTAGAAAAGTCTGTCTAGTTGGCATACCAAGTTAAAAATGAAATTAAATCGCTATAGGTAGTGCACTGTATGTATTCTACAATTTCATTTTCACTGTCAGTGTAACAGAATGCTAAAGCTAGAAGGACTTTAGAGGTCACCTAAATCCTTTCTTTACAAAAAAGGAAACTGAAAGCCACTGAAGCAAAGCGACTTACTTAGAGTCACACAGATAGTGTCAATACAGAGAACAGACTGAATTCTCCTGATTTCTAATACAGCATTACTTTAATGTATAAAACAATTGTACAGAACATACACTTATTCTGTATATTAACTACTGAAGAATGTCACATACAGATTGTGACACACTGTTTTAAATATCCTGAGTTGTATGTCTCGCAGTCTTTCTCATTGTAAAGCCAAGTAGTTAGCCATTATATTGATCTGAGACTTTGCTCATTGGATCTATTTTACCCCACCTCCTCCTGCCCATAAGAAATGCTTTTGATTAAGCCAGAAATCGCAAAAAGTCTGTTAGTAAGTCTGATTTTGCTGAGTCAAGGATAGAAGGATCAATTATGAGTTAGGAAAAGTAGAGTGTCAGAGTGTAACAACATTTCCTAGTTTCTATATTTGATAGTTTGAGATGTTGGTGTTAAAGGGGAACAGAACATGCCATCCCAAAATACGTCTTTTTAGTATAAAGACTATTTAAGGCTGATTATTTTTAAGAAATAGATGTAAGAAAAACCCTGAAAACCAGTAGAAATTATCCTTTTGTAAAAGACATTTACATTTGCCAGGGAAATCTCCATTTGTTTTTTTTTTGTTGTTTTTTTTTTTTTTTAGTTTTTATTTATTTATGATAGTCACAGAGAGATAGAGAGAGAGGCAGAGACACAGGCAGAGGGAGAAGCAGGCTCCATGCACCGGGAGCCCGACGTGGGACTCGATCCCGGGTCTCCAGGATCGCGCCCTGGGCCAAAGGCAGGTGCCAAACCGCTGTGCCACCCAGGGATCCCGGAAATCTCCATTTGTAAGCATATCTTCCTCTCTGTGTCAGGAAAAGGAGACCATCTAAATCTCTAGAAACTCCTGAATGAGATGATGACTTAAATTTGCATAGCAACTATATCCTTATTTACTGTGTTTTGCCTGATAACTTCCCATAACTGGCTTCCCTCATCCCAACATCTTTTGTTTTTAGTTAGAGATGGCATTTAAAATGGTGACTTGGGCTATTTGGGTATTACTCAGTTTTCCTGGGTACCTCCTAGGTATACAGGAGATGTACATGTTATTATACTTTTGGTTTACTTCTGTTAATCTGTTCTTTATTACAGAAGGGTCTCACAAGAACCTAGAAAGGTAGAAGAAGAGTTAATTTTTTCTCCTTTATAGTGTCTTGCTGGCCCTGGAAGGACTGCCCCTCCCAGGGCCAGCAATTCCCAGAGAGAGTAAAAAACTGGCCTGCAAGTGTACCTTCCCTAAGTACACTGACCAATCTAGAGCCCACTCCTCAACCACCTCCTTTATTGGCTCTCACACTCTAGGCCAGTGTTCCCCTGCCCTAATCACCCCAGAGCCAGAAAACAGACAACTAATGAAACCAACGCACGTTCAGTTAACAAATGTTTTACCATTCTAGCCTAATGAAACTGGCTAGCTTGATTGATTTATGAGCCTATCTTACAGAAGTGAACTGACCACCATTAGGACTAGCTAAAATCAGAGCAAACTGAGAAGAATTTTTGCAGCTATGTAGAAAGGATAAGGAAAGAACAAAAGTAGCCTCTGTGAAGATCCACCTGGAGATCTTATGCCCACCATCATGCTTATGCCACCATTTTCTGAACAAGTATCCCATTAAGAGGCATGATTCCTGAATGCACATGCTCAGAAAGGAGGATACCCTTCCTTTGTCCGTATATCCAATCATCGTACTTCATTCAGCCTACCCTTTACCCTTAAATATGCCAACCCAACCCTTCAGAGGTGGATTTGAGAAATCTGTCTCCTTGCTTGGTGCCCTGCAATAAAACCTTCTCTGCCACAAAAGACACTGGTGTCAGTATTTGAATTGATGCACATTGGGCAGCAAGCCTTTGTCTGGTAACACTAAGAACAGCCCCTACATCCCAGAGCCCACTGAAATTATTCAAACAAGACAATCCTAAACCTGCTTGCCCTGTCTTGTCCATTACTTCTGTGGAAACCATATAATAGGCTCTTGCCCACATTTTCCCTTTGCTCCTTCTGCCTTCTGACCAACACTGGGTGGATCCTCCATGTGGCCCTGTGTGGTATATGTCCCTTCATCTTAGGAACTGTGAGTAACAAACTATATTTCCAATAGAACTCTTCCCTTGATCTGTTGACCTCGCCATATCTGAATAAGAATACTTACATTTTACAATAAAGAGGTCAAAGTCCAGGAAAACTAAAGGTGCCAAAATTCAAGATGGATTTAAAGCAAGCAAGAAGAAACAAGGAGAATATGGCAAAGGTCTAGCTCAGGGAGAACTCTGAAAACCCAGAATTCTGATTGTGATATAACTTTATAATTTATTTACTTCTTTCTCAATTACATATTGAATCTTCATTATTAAATTTAAAGCTCTTCAAATAGTGTCTCCAGAGTGTCAGTCTTGACTTTCACTATTCCACTCTATTCTCTATCATCTGGCTAACTTGAGCCATCCATTGTTCTCAGCACATTCTCACAATGCAATGAAATAGACCAGTATTACCAGTACCATAAAAATGTATTTATAATATTAGCTTTAGAAACAAGTATACCTAGGTCTGAATGCTTAGCATCCCCAACAAACCATGCTCTGATCTTGGGACTTTAAGTTTCTTTTTTTTTTCACCCTGGAGGAATCAGAATGGGTTCCCTGGGGGAATCACCAAGATAATAATATCCATGTTATAGAATTCTTAAACCGGTTAAATGAGATAGTACCTATAAGATTTCAGCACAATTTTCAAGAAGCTCTAACATATGTTATAAGTGATGCTATTTTTCAAATGAAAAATCTCAGACTCAAGAGAAGTAACATGCTCAAGCTCATACAATTAGGTAAGAATTAAGAATTATATTTCTTCACTGCTTCTTACTTTCACTCTTTCTTCTCTATGTTAAGCTGATCTAATGCCCATAAAGTCATTTAGTGAAGGGACTACGAGTCATTTATGTTTTATTTTCACAGTGCTTGAGAATTGTTTAAACTTAAACTAACTTCATTGAGTATTTGTTATCTGTACAATACTTTAAATTGTCATTTAAATATGACAATACCTCACAAGATATATATTATAAGTGCATTTTCAGGTAGAAAATGGAGAATCTCAGGGGTTAACCTGCTCAAACCACACAGCAGCAAGTGAAAACACTATATATAGCTACCTCTGGCAAAAGTTGATGTGCCACACTAGGTAAGCTGCAATTCAAAACAGACATGTAATTCATTTCTATTGAATTAAATTTTGATTGACATCTGGAAAATACATCTCCCTATTTGCTAAAGAGGGTAAAATGGTGACATGTTCTCGAAAACCTCTGTGTATGTGTGTGTAAGTGTATGTATAGTATCTGAGTGTGCTATGTATATTTTAGTAAGCATTTCCCCCTTTCTTCCAATAATAATAGAAATCCTCCGTTAAACATGAGAGCAGGGAGCAGGGATGAGGGTGCAGGCATTAGTGTCAGGGGAAAACCTTTTCAGCCTTCTTTGCAACTAGCTGTGACCCCGTGGAAAGGTCTCATCAATGGGGTGTTAGGGAAAAAGATGTAAATAAGTTCCGAGATATATCTCAAAGGCAAGAGCAGACTACTACTTTTCCCTTTCCGCCATCCCGCTTAAAACACCAACAACTAAGGCAAAGCTAAAGAAAAAAGAAGGAAATAATTGAAATGTTTTGGGGAGGATTGAGGAGTTAAGTACTACACCATAGAAATATGGAATCCTAGTGTTGTTGGGAAGGGTATAAATAATCTAATCTTCCCACAGAGGTGATATTCAAATCCACTCTCCAAACTTTACAAAGTCAAGTCACAGGAAAGCTATAAACAAGTATGCTGAATTAGATATATCTAAAATAAAATGTGAAATTTTGACAGTTGTCAGAGCCACATCTTTGAGTTAAGTAAGTACTCATTACTAGGGTGGAGTATGTGTGAGGCACTGGTATGAGCCTAAAATATGCCGGTTCTATATGAGATGCCACAGGAGGGGCAAAACTATTAGGTGACATTGTGGAGGCCCAAAGGGATATTTCTGAAAAGAAGATTATCAGATGTTCATATAGATTTACCACTCAATGCTATACCTAATGTCTATTTTGTTCATCTAATTTAGGATACTTTGACTCAAATTGCAGGGACTTGGAAAAGCATTTTCTCCCATGCGTCCCTAAATGCACATCTTCAATGACTTGCTCCAAGGAAGCAGGGCCAGACACATGAGACTCATTTTGGTTTTTAAAATATGTGTATTATGAGTTATAGTCACATGATTATGCAGACAAGTTGAGTGGTGAGGTCATTATTGCTGTACAAAGTGAAACTGTGGTTTGTTCTCATGTTTATGCCAACTGTTCAGAAGGAAAACAGAAAATCAAAGATGCCTTAGACACATGCTGATAATGCCTTAGATAGCAGAAAGTTCAATACCATGCTCCTCAGCACTGTGACATAGCATCTTTTGGATGCCTGAGAAATTGTAACATCTGAGCATTCAGTAAATAGATTCCAAGAATGATGAAGACATGTTGCTCCCTTCTGTACCTTAAGGGGCAGAGATGGATAAGAAAAGAACAACCTGCCCCATGAGCAACCAGGACCTTCCTGCTTGACTTCTAGATTAACCCAGTCCCTCACCCTAGAGCCCTGTAGCACCAAAACAAGGCTTCACTTACATCTTCCTGAATATATCCTCAAAAACCAGTTATAAAAGGCCAACCTAAAAGATGCTCTAAAATCTGTTAAAAATTCAATTCTCTTCATTTAACATAATTGCTTTTCCAACCATTTAACATATTTTTCTTTTTTAAAGATGTGATTTGTACGTTCCATTGAAATGGAAATAAACTGTTACAAAATGCATTTTTGTAAATAGAAAAAGGCAGGACTACTTGGGAAGTTTTGTTTGATGTGCATTTTCCATTGGTCATGAGCCCACAAACAACGCCACTATGATCTATTATCAAATGTATTTTTACCCCTTTAAAAGGGCTAAAATAACTTATAGTGGTTATGTCACAACTAACTAAAAATACAAGCATTCAGTTGTACATCTTTATATTTGTTGTATTTGTCACTTATTGTTTTATAAGGAAAATATTATTAACATTTAAGCAAAATAAACATTTTTTATTTAATAAATACTCTTAACCTGATTATTTGGTTGGAGTTAAAGAATAGGCATTTTATAAAATCATAAATATCTTCTTAATAATATTTGCTTATTATAAAAATGTATAAAGAAAATAATTGTAACTATGTTTGGTGATGGATGTTAATTACACTTACTGTAATTAACAATATATACAAATATTTCACAGTATAAACAAATATCAAATCATTATGCTGTATACCTGAAACTAATGTTAGGTGCCAATTATATCTCACTTTTAATATTTTTTTTTAGAATGAGAGAGAGAGAGAGCACATAAACTGGGATGAGGACTCAAAGGGAGAGAGAGAGAGCAGGCTCCCCACCTATCACAGGAGCCCACACAGGGCTCCATCCCACAACCCTAAGATCATGACGTGAGCTGAAACACTTAACCTAGTGAGCCATCCAGGTGCCCCAATTATATCTCACTTTTTTAAAAGTTCAAAAAATGAATGAAATGCAATATAAAGAAATAAAACTCATAATCCCGTCACAGAAATTTTAACAAAATCATATTCCAGTACATCTTATTAAATGTTAATATATCCCATATTTTATATTTAAAATTATATCGCAAGCATTTTTCCATGTTTAACGTATCTTCTGTTTTCCTTTGCACTCTTCTTTGCTATATGAACTATATTTTATTTGTTAAGTTTCTTGGAAACCTTCTGGAAATAGTGGTTAAAGATTCTTCTAAATATACTTCATTGTAGTGTTGCTCAAAACAAAGAATAAATGTACTGCATTTAAGTCATCTCCTTATATAAATTCAGGTTCCCTTCTGTCCCTTCCTATTGTGGTGGCAAGGTGTGTGTGTTTAGATCTGTGATGAGGGCCCTGGTTTCTGCAGGACACCCACATCATCAAGTTCACAGGCACAAAAACTAATGCATTTAAGTTCATCCTTGTGGCTCCAGCTTATACTTGTACATTCCAAGTTGTTCTTTTTTAAAAAATAGCTTTATTGAATTATAAGTTACATTTCATAAAATTCACCCATTTTAGGTGTACAATTCATTGACTTTTAGTAAATTTACAGAAATGTGCATCCATCAGCATAATCCAGTTTTAGAATATTTCTAAAGGGGCCCTTTCTGAATATTTCATATAAATGGCTTCATACAATATATAGTTGTTTGGATCTTACATCTTTCATCTAGCTTACTAGCTCTGAAGTTCATGCATGTTATAGAATGTATCAATATTTTATTCTTTTTTATTATATGAATATACTACATTTTGTTTATATGTTCATGAGTTGATGGAAATTTGAAATATTTCTGATTTTTGTCTATTTTGAATATGATATGAACATTTCTGTTCAAGTTTTTGCATGAACATATGTTGCCATTAGATTCATAGAAATAGATGTTGGATTCTACGATAAGTTTATATAGCTATTTATGAAACCGCCAAATTGTTTTCCAAACACTATACTACTTCACGTTCCAACCAACAATATATGAGAGTTCTTGTTCCTCCGCATCTCCAAATCTAATATTTGTTATCAACTATCTTTCTTATTATAGCTATTCTAGTGAGTATACATTGGTATCTCATGATTTTGATTGGCATTTTCTAATAACATTATTATTGAGCACCTCTGCCTATTTTTATTAGCCATTTGTATGTCTTCTGTAATGAAAGATCTGTTTGAGTCTTTTTTTTGTGATCTGTTTGAGTCTTTGGCTCATTTTTAAAATTAGGTTGTTTGTCTTACTATGATCAAGTTGTAAGAGTTATTTATATATTTTAGATGCAAGTCCTTTATCACATCCATGATTTGCAAATATTTTCCTCAGTTTATAGCTGGAGTGTTTCTGGAAGCATAAAAGTTTTTAATTTTTATGATACACATTTATTGTTTTTTCTTTTTTGGTTTGCTTTTGGTGTCATTTCTAAGAACTTTGTACCTAATCTAGGGCCATAAAGATTTTCTCCTATATGATCTACCCAGAAGTTTTAGCTACTACATATTGCTCTATAACATACTATGCGTTATTTTTTATTTATGGTGTGAGGTATGAATCTCAGTTCTTTTTTTTTTTTTCAAATCAATTGTCAGAACCACTTGCCAATTCTATCCTTTTTGCCACTGAATTTCCTTGGCACTTCTGTTCCAGCCTGTTTTGTCTCTCTCTCACTTTACTTCAATCTTTGTTTCCCAAATGTCAGCTCTATAAGCATCAAGCTTCAGCATCAGACAAGAAGACTAGTATTGCAAAGACTGTTTAAGCAGCTCCAAAACTTTCATAAGTTTAAACCTTTAAGATAGATAGATGATAGATAGATAGATGATACATTGTCTCTTGCTAGTTTTGCTTCTTTGATCGAATTCTCCCTAATATTCAGGACTATTCTTACTCTACAATGCTTACTAATATTATCTGGAACTTTCAACTAAAATTATTTGTGGAAAATGTTACTCAGCCAATCAAAGATTTGCTATTTGTATTGAGAGTTGTAAATATTCTTTAACTACAAGTTAAATACCTCTGTATTATACTGGTTTCAATGTTCACTTCTAATAAGTCCTTTAATTTTACAAACATTTTACATCCCAATTCTTGATATGTTGAATTTACTCATCTTTTAGTATGTATATGATAAGTTATTTTATGCCATCTATATCTGAGGATGTCTTCCTGTTGAATTTATAGATAAATGAAAATTTAATTGTGTATTAAATCCTTGACTAAAAGGAGGTTTTTGTTTTCTTAGAAAACCATAAGCAAAGATATATATTTATTTCCTCATTCTCTTATAAATATATAATTAGTTCTCCTCTTTTTACTTTTACCAGAGACTTCTGGAAATTTTTAATTAATACATTTTGAAGAAGTTCTCTTGAGAACATATATCATATGCCAGAGCTGTTGTGCTTCTGATAAATTTAAATGTTTGTCATTAGGCCATGCCTCTCTGTATACCTTATTGGACTTTTTAAGCTTAAAGTTGACTCTTTTTTTTACATTAATATAATTACTCCAGAAAATCTTTTATCATTTTTATATCCTAACTTTTTAGTTTATTTTTGTTTTAGATATATTTCTTAAGAATATCATATGACAAAAATTTGCACTTCATCTTATCTGATTTTTGTCTTTTAATTGTGGAATTTAACCCATTTATATATGTATTGTGAGTAAGTAAGTTCTACTACCTTCTTGTTTGCTTTATATTGTTACTACTTTTTTTCCTGTCCTGTCTTTCTAGGGTTAATTAAGTTTTTTCTCTGTTTTATTCTTCTATTAGTTTTCCATGTAGAAGATATACAATTTGTTCTTTCTCTTTCGTTTTTTTTTAATTGGTAACCCTTGAACTTCTACCATGCATGTTTATTATTTAATGATTTCTAAAGTTAATGTATTAAGCCTTTTATGAACAAAGTGAGCACTGTAGACCAAAGTAAACACTATAGACCAAAGTATGCACTGTAAACCTCTAATCCCTCATTAGAGGAGGGATTGATGAGGCTCACACATGGACAAAAACAATAAAATCCTGAAACGCTCCTTCAAGGTACAGCATAATATCTCATATTTTCATATCTCTAATATTTTCTGTGAAATATTAGATCAGATTCCCCAAAAGTTCATCATTCCCTTGCCCACATCCTACTTAACACATAAACTTGTTTCTTTGTATATATGTATACATTAATATGACCTCCTCGAGGATGAGGAATATATCACTTTTTTTAGTAGTACCTGACACCAGACATTAGCATATAGTAGCATACATTTTAAAATTTTAAAAATTAACAATTTTATGTTCCTATATATTTATGACTTTTCATTTTCTTATATTTCATGGAGATATCCAGCTTTATCAAAAACCTTACCCAGCATGACCACTCACAAGAGGGAAAACTTTAATAAAATCCAAATAACAGTTCATATGTATCTCCAGTTTTTATTTTAACTAGCATTTTGGTCTTCACCCTTAATTAATTCATCCAAACAACTTACGTGTAAAAAGTTTAGTTTGAGAGAAGCAGGATTATGCCTTTTACAAATTATTCTATAAAATTAAATTTGTATCATAGAGAGTTTAACGTGTTTAGGAAGCAAAAGAGAGAAGCTGACCTAAGCATGGCTGAACTAAATGAGTTGTGGTTATTCTTATGTTTATTCATATTATTTTGAAATAAAAATGAAAACTATGATATGCTATCTCAAAATGTCTTCTACATTATTTTCTCGAAATTTTATTTACCTTTGTATTGTCATGCTGCTTTCACATTCAAAATTTTTCCAAGCTCCCTCAGGTCAAGAATCATGGGCTGTGCAGATTTGCATCTTCCCTGGCAGCCAACATAGCATGCAGTGGTCATTTGGTAAATTTGTGATCATTGTGTCTAGAACGAATGAATACATGAGTTAGTGAGTGAATAAAGATACAAGAGAATAACTCAATGCAATGACCTGTCATTTTTCACCTAGCATTTTCCTGCAATTTCCCCACTATTATTTAGAATTTAAATTTTATTTAGATTTATTTAAAATTATTCAAATATATTATTTGGTTTAAAAAAGGAACATTTCTTTTTTGTCTGTGACTGTTTTATGGTTTTTTGTATAGTTCAAACTGAAACTGGTCCCTAAGAAATTTATGAGTGTGCATTAATAAATACTCCTTTTAGTCATTAGAAATGGAATGAGTTATGATTATGATCATATTTTGGAGAGAAACCAACAAAAATGGAATAATAGGTAACTTAAAAAAGAGAAGTAGAGAAGTAGACCAAAAGTAGATGACCTCTGAAACTCATCTGATATGTGCACCCAAATCCAGGCAAAATCACACATCAGTCATTTTAGTTTATGGAGTACAACCATCCTTCCTAACAAGCTGACTTTTAAAAAGTCACCAGAAATAACTTCCCAATATTAAATCAAAATTTCTCATTTTGATAGAAGACAAGTATGACTGATGCTATGATAAATGTCTCATGTGCATTGTTTCAGGTATTCCTCATGATCTAGGAAAAAAAAGATGAAACCAAGGTTTAAAGAGGCTAAGATATTGGCAGAACCAAGATCTGACACTAGGAAATCTGATTTTAGGGTCCACCATCATAATTATTATTTTCTTCGCTTCCCAGTGAAGTAATATACATAATTATCTTCATAGCCAATTGGTAGTACAACAACAACAACAACAACAACAACAACAACAACAACAGATCTTCACCCTTAGGAACACTCAAGAGATATTCATATATTTTAAGATTACTTTTTAGGTTAATTCCTATTTTAAGATGGAGTAATACAGGCATAAATTGTTGTCCCTGCTTCTTCTTCTATGTTCTGCCTCAAATATTTCACAACACATCCCCATTCCCCCACATACATACAACACTTTTTAATCCATACCAAATCTACTTAGTAGTACATAAACCAGTTTTTCTTTTTCTTTGTTTTTTTAAGAGCCAATTTTCTTTGGATTTTATTCATTTATTCTTGAGAGACATGGGGGGTGGGGGAGAGAGAGAAAGAGAGAGAGAGGCAGAGACACAGGCAGAGGGAGAAGCAGGCTCCATGCAGGGAGCCTGACATGGGACTTGATCCCAGGTCTCCAGGATCACTCCCTGGGCTGAAGGCAACGCTAAACTGCTAAGCAACCTGGGCTGCCCTAAACCTGTTTTTCATACGTCCTTCAGAGATATCTGACTTGTATCTGAAATTTCATGTTTCCAAACCATCCAAGAGGTAGATGGCACAGGAAGTAAGATAGTTAAGTGACTAAGAATTTAGGCTCCAGAATCAAAGTGTCTGGTCTGTATTTGCTATTTGTGTGACATCAGGCAAGTTTGTATTAACCTTATCTATAAAATAGGGGAATGAAACAAATTCCAGTTGTTATAAGGACTCATCATATAGTCTCTATAAAGTTTTTCACTTAGGCATGGCACATAGTAAATGCTCAACTAATGTTAGATGTTTATGTTAATTTTTTTGTTTGTGTTAATTTTTGTCTGGAAAAAGATCTAGTAATAAATTGTGGCATAATTATGTTGTTGTTTGTGATACTTTTTAGCAGATTCACTATGGCAGTTACATTGGAATCCATCTATTGCCCAAATGTTAATATATTAATTATTTAGAAGACTCCTCTCCAATTATGCAGTTCTACACAGAGCATGAAATAAATGTTACAAGAGCCATATTAAGTTCCTGCCATGGTAGATATAGGCATTCTGATATTATTTAGATGCAAACATTTTGCCTCTTTTTGAATCATTTATAAGGCTCTGAATTGCAACTGGGGAAGGTCCTATGTGGTTGTAGGCATTCTTCTGGCCTGCCCTTATGAAGATATGAGATAGCTCTCTATAATGAAGAAAACAGTGAAATTTCCACATCAGAATATTATTTCAACCAACATGAATCTCTAGTTCACCTATTCTAGCTTCTTACTAGAAACTTCCATCTCAAATCACTCATTCCATCTATGGTAAATACCTGACCCAAATATCTGATTGGCATAGCAGCAATGTACTCTTAAAATCTCCAAACCTGATTCCTACATTAAGCCAGATATCCATAAAGCCACAAATATAGGATATGCTGTGCTCGACCTCATATTATACCTTCAGTTTTCATATACTTCAGTTTATTTCATAAACTGTCTCTAATTATTGTAAAAATATTATCATATGCATCACTCATTTTGTCCTTTATGAAAACATCCACATAAAAATTTCCATCTAATCTCAGGGCCAGATTAAAAATATAAATATACTTGACAAATTTCTAAGCACCTCATTTTTGGATAATGAGAGCTGTGCAACATGCCAACTACTAGAATGAAATTCTGTTAAATTTGATTTCAAATATAAAGCATTTCACTAACATTTTTTTATTTAAAATATCTTTATTTTTGTCAGATATTTTTTTAAAGATTTTATTTATTCATGAGAGACACACACACAGAGAGAAAGGCATAGACCTAGGCAGAGGGAGAAGCAGGCTCCATGGAGGGAGCCCAGTGTGGGACTTGATCCTGGGACTCTAGGATCACACCCCAAGGCAAAGGCAGATGCTTAATCACTGAGCCACCCAGGTGTCCCTGTCAGATATTTTTAAAATCCAATATTCATACTACCTATTATAAAATGGTCACTGCATATCTGGAGGAATCAGCATAAACATTATCCACCTAGCTTCTAATAATGCACCCTGCTGCCAGGCACCCAACAGACCCACTCCCTCCAATCTACCTTCAGCAGGATTCTCCAAAGTTGCTCAGGTCTACTCCAAGAGCAAATGGGCACAAATCTTGCTAACATTGTGTACTCTGTCCCCTACAATTTCCTGTGGACCTGGCCTTGGCAAGAGTCTGTCCAAAGCAGTGCTACAAGCCAGTTAAGTGGGACAGGAGAAAGAAAAAAAAGAATAATGAAAAGTGAAAATAGAGTAAGGGAACTCAATGACATCATCAATCATAACAATATTCACTTTATAGGAATCCCAGAAGAAAAGAGAAAAGGGGGACAAAAAGGGTATTTGAAGAAATAATAGCTGAAAACTTCCTAAATCTAGAGAAGGAAACAGAAATCCAGATCCAGGGAGCACAGAGAGTCCTCAACAAAATCAACCCAAGGAGGTACATGGTAATGAAAATAGAAGAAAAAAAAAGTGACAGAATTTTAAAAATAGTAGATGAAAAGAACAATTACATGCCATGGAAACCCCATAAAGCTTACAGCTGATTTTTCAGCAGAAACTTCACAGGCCAGAAGTGAGTGGCATGATATATTCAAAGTGCTGAAACAAACAAACAAACAAACAAACAAACAGCACCTGCAACCAAGAATACTCTGCCCAGCAAGGCTATCACTCAGAATTTGAGGAGAGATAGAGTTTCCAAGACAAACAAAAGTTAAAGGAATTCATCACCACTAAACAAGCCTTATAACAAATGTTAAAGGGAATTCACTGAATGGAAGGAGAGACAATAAGCAGGAGTAGTAAAGTAGGAAGTATAAAAAGAGTTAAAAAAAAAGCATAAAAAGAGTAAAATTAAGTTTAGCCATTAAAATCAATTGAGGGATACACAAAATAAAAGGATGTGAAGCATGACATCATATACATAAAATGTGAAAGAAAGAGCTTTAGTGCTTTTAGAATGGATTCAACCATAGTGACCATCAACTTAAAATAGACTGCTATGTGCATGATATTAAATATAAAGCTAATATAACCACAAATCAAAAACTGGTACTCAGATATGCAAAAAATAAAGAGAAAGTTATCCAAGTACAACACTAAAGAAAGGACAGCAAATCATAAGAAGAAGAGAGCAAGAGAAGAAAGGAATGCAGAACAACCTTAAAACAATCAACAAAATGGCAATTAATACATACTTACCAATAATTACTTTGAATGTAAACAGACTAAACATGCCAATCAAAAGACAAAGAGTGATTAAATGAACAAAAAAGCAAGATCCATCATCCATATATATGCTGTCTATAAGAAACTAATTTCATACCTAAATACACATGCAGACTGAAAATGAAGGGATGGAAAGCATTTATCATGCAAATGGAAATGAAAAGAAAGCTGGGATAGCAATACCTATATTGGACAAAACAGACTTTAAAACAAAGATTGTAGGGGTGCCTGGGTGGTTCAGTCAGTTAAACATCTGCCTTTGGCTCAGGTCATGGTCTCAAAGTCCTGGGATTGAGCCTCATGTTGGGGATGGCCAGAAGTGAGTGGCATGATATATTCAAAGTGCTGAAAGAAAAAACAAACAAACAAACAAACAGCACCTGCAACCAAGAATACTCTACCCAGCAAGGCTATCAGACATGGAATCTGTTTCTCTTTGTCCCTCTGCCTCTACCCCTGCTTGTACAATCTTGCATGCTTGCTCCCTCTCAAATAAATAAGTAAAATCTTAAAACAAAACAAAACAAACAAACAAACAAAAAAAAACACCGAGGCTGTAACAGAAGACACAGAAAGTCACTACATAATCATAACAGGAACAATACAAGAAGAAGATAAAACAATTGTAAATATTCACACCCAACATCAGAGCACCCAAATACATAAAGCAACTACTAACAAACATAAAGGAAGTTATTGATAGTAATATAATAACAGTAGGGCCTTTAACACCCCACTTGCAATAATAAATAGATTATTTGAATAGAAAAATCAACACGGAAACGATGGCTATAAATGACATATTGGACCAGATGGATACAATTTTTAAATCTTTTATGCTGTCTGGAATACATTTTGGGATCTGGTCATGCTCTCAAATATATTCCATTTCTATTCCAACACTTCTTTATCTATTAAGGCAATATCATTGCTTTCAAAGGTTTAGATTTTTAATCATCCATTCATTCAATTAATTAAAAATATTATACAAGTTAGTTATGGATGACAGGTGATAAAGATAATGAGAAGATATCTTTATTATTACATTCTAGTTGGAAATGGTTAATGAATTAGCAAGTAAAACAATTCCAGAAGGTAGAGCAGTATGTCAGAGGAAATAAGTGGGATGTAGTGGGATGCAATGATCTTTAAAAAGAAAAAAAAAAAAGATAATACAGAAAACATTCTTCTAATAGTAAGTTTAGGGATGATCTTTTTTTGATAATGAGACATTTATGCTGAGAATCAAAGTATAATAATGCAGCCACAATGAAGGAACCTGATGAGGACAGCCTGTTTTCCATGTCCTAGGAAAGACAGCATAATTTCAGTCTGATGAAAACATCACAAGGGAGGCAGGGAGTGGCTTAGAGGTTTAGGATATTAGGATAGACAGAGTTAGTATATACATAGGGCCTTGTGGGCCACAGAAATTTTGGATCTAATCCTAAATACAATAAAAAGGAAAGGTGTCCTTTTGGCTACTATTCATAGAATTGATAAGACAGCAAGGTTAGAAGTAGGGAGTCTCATTAGAAAGTGACAGTCACTAGTGCTATCTGCCACATACATGAAGTGATTACACTTTTGTGGTTTGGAGAGACCATGTAACATTTTAGTCACTGAGTCATCAAAGGAATAACCATTTTATGTTCCAGCCTGAAGCATTTAATTGCCAGTGTGAGATCATCCAGGGTTCTCACTCATTCTCTCTACACAACTGGCAATGTTAGATGTGATGATGCCTGATCCATTTGTCTGGGACATAGAGTTCAGAGATGTGCAGCAGAATCTCAGCCTATTTATGATGGACAAAAAGCATGTCCTCAGTACATCTTTTTAAAAATATTTTATTTATTTATTTGACACAGAGAAAAGGAGCATAAGTAGGCAGAGGGAAAGGAAGAAGCAGGGCTCCCTGCTCAAGATGTGGGGCTCAATCCCATGATCCTGGGATCATGACCTGAGCCGAAGGCAGATGCTTAACTCACTGAGCCACCCAGGTGCCTCTCAGTACATCTTTATTGTTACAAACCACTGGGATTTTGGGACCATTATTTTTTTCCAGCTATACTGTGGTATAAGTGACAAAAAAAATTGTAAGATATTTAAAGTGTACAATGTGATGATTTGATATACATATACATTGTGATATGATCCACAGGCCTTTATTGTAGCATAACCTAGCCCATCCTGACTGAATACAAGTGGCCATTCCAAAGAGTGTAATTAGAGATGGTTGTGACTTGAGGAAGATCTAGCAGTGAAATAGAGAAGTTGACAGGTTTAGCATTTGTTTCTGGCTTGCAGGTAGTGTTTAGCATAAAAATGTATGAGGTGGGAAAGGGAAGTTTCAAAGAAAAATCCCACTTCTGACTAAATAGTGCATTTACTCAGAGAAGTATAGATTTAGACAAGGTATGATGGAGGGAAAGTAAGTCGAAATTCTGTTTCGACAAGTTAAGGTCAAGATTCTAACAGGTAGCTGTCAGACAAGCAGCTGATTATGTGATTTTCAACCTGAGATAAAAAATGATAGTGGCAATTATAAAATTTTGGAGATGTCTTTATATACATGATGTTCAAAGCTATGTAAATGAATAGGATCACCCAGGAGGAGATTAGGAAGACACCCCAGAGCCAATTCCTTAGGAACTCCAGCATTTAGCATTTGGTAGATGAGAAGATGCAGGTGAAAGAGGATTACAAAGAAGAGACTAATGATTAGAAAATAAATACCAGGAAATTTAGTGCCCCTGAAGAGAAGATAGGTGATTTTCAAAAGAAGAAGGAGAAGGAGAAGAAGGAGAAGAAGGCAGAGGTGGGGGGTGCATATCAATTGTGTTGAATGAAGTTGAGAAGTCAAGTAAGATACAAAGACTAAGGAGTGATTGTTGGGCAAGTCACTGTAAACTTTGACAAGAGCATTTTTGATGGAGTAATGAGCACGGAGGTCAGACAGGAGTGGACAAAGAGTAAATGGACAAGGAGGAAGTAGAGACAATAGGAGGAGAGAAACATGAAAAGGGACAGATAGAAGGGAAGTTCCTAGAGGAGTCTGTGAGGAAAGAAAAAAGTTTTATTGTGGCTGCTCTATAGTTTTAATGGGAAATAAAAAAATATATTAGTTCTTAAAAAGTATATTAGTATGATGATGGAAATGATCCAATCAAGATTTATATTCCGATATCTACTAATTTCAGTATTACTTGAATTCTTTTTCAGAAATGACTTCAGTCAGATTTTTTTTCATCTTCTTTTACATTCATTTGTGGGTTTCTTTTTTAACTTCTGTTTATTACATTTTTGGCAAACCATGGCTAAGTCCATAACTGCTTCTGTTTAAAATTTTTGTCCATGAACTTAAATTGCCTTTTTTTTCATGTCAGTAGGCTTATCTGAGACAGTTATGTGAAATTTTTGTCTTCTTCTTATTTGAGTAAATTACAGTAAAACGTTCATTAGCTGTTACTTTTTTTTAATAGTTTGAAAGCAAAATGAAAAGCATAAAAACTCTCCCAATACTTAAAAACATTTTGATATCAAATCGAACTTCAGTCAAATTTTCACTGAAAATATATGTTTATATATTTATGTATGTATATGTGTGTGTTTATCTTTAGTTTCAGGACTGAAATAAAGAAAAGTGTGTAATGCACTTGAAAAAGGATATTACCCATCATGAGGAGCCAGCCTAATTCAATCAGCAATTGCAAACAAACACAAATAAATGATTTTTAAAAATTCTAATTCCAGAAAAAGGAAATGCTCAAAATTCTCTTAATGAATAATTATAAATTTCACTTTAAAAAAAATTTTTTTTTAATTTATGATAGTCACAGAGAGATAGAGAGAGGCAGAGACACAGGCAGAGGGAGAAGCAGGCTCCATGCACCGGGAGCCCGACGTGGGATTCGATCCCGGGTCTCCAGGATCGCACCCTGGGCCAAAGGCAGGCGCCAAACCGCTGCGCCACCCAGGGATCCCAAATTTCACTTTTAAAACTATGTTTCCAATTGGTCCTAAGAAATACTTCTATTTTTTTCTACATGACTATTTGTTAGATCTAACAGTATCTTGACTGCACTTTATTTTCAAAACTACTCTTACATTTCCATAGTAAGAATTCAGATGGTAACCATATTTTGTGAATTAAACTAGGTAGAGTTTATTTTCTTCAACAGTTGGTAGGAAAATAGGTGAACTAAATTTTGCCTTGCTTTAATATTTATGTTAACATGGAAAATCTCAAGAATGTACATTAAAGAAACTGCAAATATTTCATATATAAAAATAATTACTTTTACTAAATCCCTTATATGCGATCAGAATATATGTACATATGGTATTTAGATTATTTTAACTTTCCTGTTATGTTAGAGACGTTGAGTCTCATAATGTTCATTTACCCAATTTGCTAATTCTAGGAATGCATGCATCTTAAACACTTATTGAGAGGAATTCCATCTCCACTTCTGATTACAAATTTAATCTCCACAAGAGAATTAGGCTCAAGAATCAATAACCTGGATAACCTGACTACCAAACACTAACATGTAAGAAAATGTATATAGAAAATTAAATGTCATTCACAGAATTCTCAAGGAAGCATATAGCCTTTATATAAGTGTCCAGATGAACATCATAGAGATTACTTTCCCCTCCCTTTTATCCTGCCCATGGTTCCCCTGGCATAGAATTCAAAGAACACAGACCTCAAGTCATAGGATCTATTCCCAGAAGTTTGGATAACTTGCTTTTGCACCTTCCAAATACTTGACTTCTCTGTGTTTCAGATTTCACCTACATATTAGTGAGGTGAGGGCTGGATGTAGATAACTTAAGTCTAGGTTAAAAAAAAAAAAAAATATATATATATATATATATATATATATATATATATATATATATGGAAAACTAAATGGGTACTTCATAAAACTCAAACTCAAAGTAAAATACAGTATGAACCGAGGGACTAAAACCAAGGGGGAAAAAGCTGCTGGGAACAGGTTATTTACTTTCGGCTTTTTTCTCTCTAAGGCCAAATGTCTGGTCTGTTTCTTCTCTGAGTTTTCTTCTTTCTCTCTCCACCCTGGCTCCACCAGTCAATTTATTAGCATATGTCCCAAACATGGTCATGCTCACTCAGAAATCCTTATAACCCCATTCCCACAGCAAAATAAGCAATCTGTCCAACATCAATTCAAATTCTTGGGAGACAAAATGGCCTAACTTAGGTCATGTTTCTCCCTTTGTCCCACAAGGTGTAAGTAAAGGACAAGAAGAAATGGAATTATGGGGAGCAGAGTATATTCAGCAGGGATTGGGCAGAAGGCTCTCACTTTTTGCTAAGAAAGTAATATGGGTTGGAAAGAAACTGACTGGTGAAGGAAAAGTTTCCCATCTCTATGGATTCTTCTCCAGGACACTTAAAGATTTATAAGCATTAATGGAGGTTACATGCAACAGTGATTTCAAAATATATTTCAGTGTTTTAAATGCTGGATGTAGTTATCAGTAATATCTTCTGTGTCTTGTTTGAATTCCTCACTGCACTTAATTTTTATTTCATCCTTTATCTTTATTTCAGTGAAATTAACACAATATTTCATTAATTTCAGGTGTACAATATAGTGATTCAACAATTCTACATTATGCAGTGCTCATGATAAGTATACTCTTAATCCCCTTCACCTATTTCATCCATCCTTCCACCCACCTCCTCTCTGACAACAATGCTTGTTCTCAATTGTTAATAATTCTATGCCTTGGTCTGTCTCTTTTTTCTTTGTTCATTTGTTTTGTTTTCAAAATTCCACGTATAGGGGCAGCCTGGGAGGCTCAGCAGTTTAGCACCGCCTTTGGCCCAGGGCATGATCCTGCAGACCCGGAATCGAGTCCCACATTGGGCTCCCTGCATGGAGCTTGCTTCTCCCTCTGCCTGTGTCTCTGCCTCTCTCTCTTTCTCTCTCTGTGTCTCTCATGAAAAAATAAATAAAATCTTTAAAAAATAAAATAAAATTCCACATATGAGTGAAATCGTATATTTGTCTCTCTCTGATTAACTTATTTCATTTAACATTATACACTCTAGGTTCAACTATGTTGTTGCAAATGGCTAGGCTTCATTCTTTTTTATGACTGAGCAATCTTCCATTGAATATATATACCACTTCTTCTTTATCCATCATCTATCAATGGACACTTAGGTTACTTCCATAATTTCACTATTATAAATAATGCTTGAATATACAGGGATGTATATTTTTTAATTAATGTTTTCATATTCTTTGGATAAATACCAGTAATACAATTACTAGATCACATGATAATTCTATTTTTAATTTTTTGAGGAATCTCCATACTGTTTCCCACAGTGGCTGCACAAGTTTGCATTACCACCAATAGTACAAGAAGGTTCCCCATTCTCCTCACTAATACCTGTTGTTTCTTGTGTTTTTAATTTTAGCCATTCTGACAGGCGTAAGGTGATATCTCGTTGTGGTTTTTGATTTGTACTTCCCTGATGATGAATGATGTGGAGCATCTTTTCATGTGCCTGCTGGCCTTCTATATATCTCCCTTGGAGAAATGTCTGTTTATGTCTTCTGCCCATTTTTAACTGCATTATTTGGGGTTTTTTGGTGTTGGGTAATAGGAATTCTTTATATATTTTAGAGTCTAACCTCTCACTGGAAATATCATTTGCAAATGTCTTCTCCCATTTAGCCCTTTGTTCTTGAAGAAGTCTACCAAAGATCCCTGCCCCTCCAGCACATGCTCTGAGATCAATAAATCAATAAATATATCTCCTCCCTATATACCCCAGGCATTTTTTAAACTGATGCTTCTATGCTGTATCTCAGCAGGCCTATTTGTTGTGCTGTCTCTTTAAGGGCAGAGAGTTGGTCTCCTACTATCCTCTGGCTCTCCCAGAAGACAACCCACAAATTCTTAAGGTTCCAAATATTTAACTCCACTGATTGTAGAACCACAATTCAGGCCACTCTAGTTTTCAAAGCCAAAATATTATAGGGATTCATCTTCCCAGTGCTGGTCCCCCATGCTTGGGGGACTTGATGGGGCTCTGCTCCTCCTTTCTCCATACCTGAGGCATCCTTCTCTCCTGTGAGTAGTCTCTTGGGTCCATCTGGCTTGGAACCATATCTCTCTTCTTCTTACCTTCTTCACTGTGGCTTTTTCTCTACATTTAGCTGCAGAAAGTCTATTCTGACAGTCTTCTGGGTGTTTTCTAGCTTATTTACACTGACATGGATGTTATCTAGATGTATCCATGGAACACGGTAAGACCCTTCTACTCTACCATCTTCTGCCCTTGCTTCTGCTCTCTATCCTTAATTTAACATTTTAGGTTAACTAACATAAACCTCCTAATGAATAAAGATTATTTTTAAACCTTTTTTTTTTACCTATTTGCTCTTAACAATTAAAAATATATGAGACAGACAAATTGACCATTTTAAGTAGTTTCTGTGGACAAATCACAACAGGTACAACTTAACTAATCTATTGAGGTAACAGCAAAGTTGAGTAGGGTGGTCCCTTGGGCCTGGACCCTCCAGCATCTGGGTCAGTCCAAGTGGAACAAGGGCATAAGCAGTTCTCATTTTCTTTTTTGTGCCTGTTGTATAACAAGACAGCAATGTGGTTTCTTTGTATAAAGGTGATAGAGTGGTCTACTTCAATCACCACCATTCCAGGCTCACAAACTGTGACAGGAGCACAGCACATCACACTGCCCACTCCAACAGCTTGTAAGGCAGACAGACAATAAAGATTATTTTTAACAACTGTATTATTTATATCTTTCTGTCAAAACAATACTTGGAAAGTAATAGTATTTTTTAGTCGGTGACTTCATGTCTTTAAGTATAATGAGATTTTATTCCAGAGTACAAATAAAGTATACCATTAGAAATGAATTTCAACATTATAGTTTTGGGTAAAGGCTAATAAATCTTCTCAGTAGAAGTATACAGTTAATAAAGATATGAAAAAACATGAGTCTTATATGTTTGGATAAATCCTAAAACTTGCCTTGCATACATATACCAAGCGAGATAGGAGACAAGGTCATATTTTTTTTGAATCTTCCATCTATTCTGACAAAACATAAATTTCAGAGAACATTTCTGTTACTCTATTTTTACCTAAAGGTGTTTTTCTATCCTACAATTTTATTTTTAAGAGATATCTGAGTACAGGGTAACCAACTATCTTGCTCCCCAAAGATGTCCATGTTCTGATTCCTAGAACCAATGATTGTATGACCTTACATGGTAACAAGGACTCTGCAGCTGTGATTAAGTTAAGGCTCTTGAAATGGGAAAATTATCCTGGATTATCTGGATGGGCCCAATGTAGTAATCATAAGGGTCTTTAAAAAAGGAAGACAAAGGGATTGAGAAAGACTTGGCAAACCACTGCTGACTTGGAAGATGGAGTAAGAGCCATCAACCAAGGAATGCAGGCAAACTCTAGAAGCTGGCAATGAAAAGGAAATAGGGCCCCCCAGATAGCTCAGTTGGTTAATCATCTGATTCTTGATTTCAGATCAAGTCATGATCTCAGGGTTGTGAGATCAAGCTCCATGTCAGGCTCCATGTTCATTGCAGAGCCTGCTTGAGATTTTTTCTCCCTCTCCTCTGCCCCTCCCCCCACTCATGAGAGCATGGGCATGCATGCTCTTTCTCAAAATAAATAATTAAGATTTTTTTTTTTTAAAAAAAGAATGACAAGTAAATAGATTCTCTCTCTGAAGACTCCAGAGGGAATGCAGCCCTGACAACATCTTGATTTTAGACTTCTAACTTCAAGAACTCTAAGAAAATACCTTTGTTTTCTTTAAAACCATTAAGTTTGTGACAATTTGTTACAGCAGCAATGGAAACTAATACAGTCACTTCCTCTAAAAATAAAAATTAATGTAGATGATGGTGTAGCATTGCACTTTCCAAAGAACAATGCCTTCTTACCCCACCCAACTATGTATACCACCTACTCTTATGTATTCCTCTCTTCTTTTGAAAAATATAGTCTTTATTTATCTATAAATTATTATATATTTCTTAAATGTACATACTTTTGTTCTCTTATTTTGTTTGGTTTGTCTTGGGTAAGATAAAAACACATCACTACTTTTTACATTAAAATAAAGAATACAGAGCCAGTTCTGATTTGTATAAACCTGTTTCTTCTATCAATAAATGCTACTACTGTTCCATTTCATCAGTGAACTAACTCAGGTAATGTATTTGAAGTTATAAAACAACAACAAAAAATTTGTTGAGACAGGATCTAAAACTGAACCAAGTCATCTGAAAACAATGTCCAAGCTCTTAATCATTAGACAGTTTATGTTATAAACCTTTCTATTTAGTATAGTTGTACTGTCTCATACTGCCTAGGATAGGAAATTTACTGTTTCCCATGCCATTGGAAAAAGGAAGGGAAACTAACATTCCTCATAATTTACTTCGACCAAGCAGCTTGCTAATGTTTTATCATATGATCTTATCTGTTTCCCATATCAATCCTGAGGACATAAGCTTTTTTTATAAAAATATATTTATTAAAAACATTTTTTATAAACAACTTATTGTTAGGAAGGTAATAAGCCCAAGTCCACACATCTGATATGTAAAAGAATAATTTTGACACAGAGATTTCAGGAACCTATACTGTTACAGTGGATCAAGGCTTTCCAAGCTTTTAAATTCATGAACCAGTAAAATATTGAAAGAAAGAAAAACAGTGAAATGACATCAGGTGTGAGTTTTTTACTTTGCCAGGTTAAGACATTAGGAAACAAATGAATTAAAACAAGGAGGAATAAGAAAAACAAAGGAAGAGAAGGTTAAGGAAAAGATTGAGGAGGAGAAAGAAACTACACAAAATATCCTAGCATCTATCCTAGCCCTCACTTCATAAAAGAAACTATATATTGTACCAAATACTAAAAAGATCACCATCTCAGTATAAAGGACAGTTCTTTTTTTATTTTTTTAAAGATTATTTATTTGGGAGAGAGAGAAAGGAGGTACACAGAGGGAGAGTATCTTCAAGTAGACTCCCTACCAAGCAGGGAGCCAGAAGCAGGGCTCTGTTTCACAACCCTGAGATCATGACTTGAGTCAAGATCAAGAACCCGCACTCAACAAACTGAGCCACCCAGGTGCCCCTAAAGAACAGTTCTTAATTAGTTTCTCCATATAGGCATTTATTTTTCAACTTAAAAGCTGTGGGAGGAACCTCTTCGGCACCAAATGCAGGAACACCTAGATGGCTCAGTTGGTTGGTCGAAGTAAATTATGAGGAATGTTAGTTTCCCATTCTTTTTCCAATGGCACCTGACTCTCATTCACATCCAAATCACCAAAGGAGGACTGGCCTGGAGCCAGGTCTCCACAATACAGGCACCTAACAAGAAAGCATTCTACCTCGTCTTACACTAAAGTTCTTTTTTTTTCTCACTTACAAGGAAGAATCGCTATTTATCCCTCACTTTTTTTTAAGTTCAATTTCATTTCTATTTCTGGTTTCAATTGTTTCTCTCATCAGAATCAAATCCCTTATTGGGTGCCTTATTGGAATGTATCCAAAAGAAAGAATTTGTCTCACACACTTATAATAAATATATCTTAGGCATTGACTTGAAAAGATTAAAAGGTTCACTTTATAACCCAAACCTCATCAGTGCTTAATGGGTGAGTGCATTCCATGTGCCTTTAAAAGTGCAAGTTGTAGATTTGTTCTTTCTCATGCTTCAGAATTTACATATATTCCTATATTGCTATAATATAATAATATAAAAGTCTTTTGCTACTAATCATAGGGCTTAAAGTAAGGGAAATATGTCTTATGAATCTCCACGCAGGTTGAGAATAGATAAATACAGTTCTTGATTTGAAGACAGATTGGACTAATTGACTTAACAGAAAATTATAATTGGCATGGTTTGCTATGTATTAGTCTGTAAAATGTAAAACTTATTGGCCAAGATCATTACCTTCTCTGAACAAATATTGAGCAGTTCCGTATAGCTTAAGCTTATTTAATTTTGATAGCAGTTAATTGCTACAGAATTCTCTTACTCTTAGAAACTTGCACACATTTACTGAGTGCCTTTTGTTTACCTTTAACAACAAAAAAGGTGTACCTACTCTTCTGCAACAATGATACTTATACTGTGCCCTAAGGTTCTGACTGGAAGAATTCTCTTTAGTCAAGTCCTGACACCTATTAGCAAGAAGTTAACATCTGAAATTATTTCTAAATCAAGTAAGCACATTTATGTAAATATAGCTACTACATTGTGATAGAGAGTGAAAACTTGATAGGCTAAACAGTATTACATGAGTTATAAATGTGATTCCAATATCTTGCCTCATTCAGTGCCAAAAAGCACCTGTAAAAATATTTTAAAATAGCTCAGCTTTTATTAGTTTTCACACGCATAATTGAATACAGAAACTCACTAAAAAGTACGTCTAGAAGTAAGTGTTACCAAAACCATAATTAAAGGAAACATTAAGTGTTGATTGTTCTTCAGATTTAGATTGAAAGTCATAAACTGCATCCTTAACTCATACATAACTCAATCCATCTGTTACACTGGAATTTAAAGTTTTAGTTTTATTCCTTGCTATTTACAAGTATCATTGTAAGGGTAATAAAAGCAATTAAAACCAAAAGATTTTATTTAAAAAAATTAGATTTTTTTTAAACTTTTGTCAGATGGTGACATATATTTCGAAAAGATATTCAAAGTGCTCACAGTTTAGAGAAACATACAAATATGCAAATAGATATCAGCAAAAACAGTGTGGTAAGTGAACTAATACAGGAGCACAAGGAGTGGGGCAACCAATACTGCCTAGGTGAGTGAGGGCAGACTTTACAGAGAAACAGAAATGGTTGTATATTTTAAAGAATACATAAAGATTTGCAAGTTAAAGAGCAAAGAATGCGGGTAGAGAATAAAGGGTATTCAAGGCAGACTGGAAATATTTACCACAGTAACATTGTATACCTGCGAATCCTCTCTTATTTACTTAGGTGATTTGATTTTTCAGTTTTATATGATTCCATTTTTCCTCCCCCAAGAAAAGTAAGAACTTAGAAGTGGTTTCCAACTAACATACAGATACAATCCAGAGCATTTTTTAAAGTGCAAGGGAAATATTTACTGTAACCAGAAGTCTGGGTGAAAGAAAACAATTGGAAACATAATGGTGAGGTACTATTTAGGGATGGTATCTGCATACTGAAATTTTGGGGGAAAAAAACACTATATCACTTGACTGTATGTAAATATTTTAATATAATAATTAAGAAGAAAAATAATTACTGCAAATTTTGCTGCCTAAACATAAAGGTTGAAAATAACTTTAGCAAAATAAAATATCTATAGCAACAATTATATGTATGATATACATGATAAACTCTTGTGGAAAAATCTTCTTTCAAACATTTTATGGCAATAATCATAATAAGGCACATATGTTAATGTGAAGGAAAGTAGCCCATACTTTCCAAATTGCCGTATTGCTTAGAATCTCCAAGGGTCTAAATCTTCTAGGTCAAATGCAAAATTGAAATGAAGCAATGCATGAGTGTTGTTTTCTTCTCAGATGCAGTAACATATATTTCTATTAACTTATCTTCATGTGATATTTACATCACATGGTTGATGTAAACATTTCAATTACCCAACACATTAACAATTATTCACATCTCTCACTATTATTCATGAATATTAATTAATCATATAGTGCCTGTTCTGTCAGTGAGGTGATCAGAGATACAAACTCTACTGCTCTCAAAAAAAAATTCAGATATCCTCAGGCTGCCAAAATTACATGGACAATTTCCAGTCGTTCTATGATTTGAACTCTGTGGCATTTGACCTGTTGATCTTTCTCCTTTTTTGAAATATTCCATCACTAACTTCTGTAATAGCACAATATTCTGAGTTTCCCTCTACCCTGCATATCCTTCCTTTCCAGCTGCATTTGCAGACTCTTGATTTCCTAAATCCTAAAATTTCTTAAGTGTCTGTATTTAGTCCCCTTAACATCACACTGTGCCCAATTTTCTGAGAGGATTTATCTATTTTTAAAAAGTCAACTCACTTTTCCTATGAAAACCACCTTACCCTAAGCTCACTATCATCCTTCTCATCTCATCTGCTCTTCTACTGTTCTTCCAGGTTAATGACTGCACCAGTTTTTAGATACCCAAGCCAGAAATTATGGAGTCATTTTGACTCTTCATTCTCTTTCATTCACCCACCCCCCAACCTCCAGTTGTCCACCAAACCCTATGTACTGCTTCTTCCTAGTTCTGGTCTCTAGCATTACTTTACTAGATTATGACATCATTATCTCTGTCTCCACTCCTGCCTCCTTCACCTCATTCCTGACAGCACAATCAGAATGAACTTCCTAAAATATAAAGGGGAACATGTTCCTCTCTTGCTTACAGTCTTCACGAAAAATACTCCAATATATCAGCATAATATATAAGTCAAGCTAACTTCTTTTTCTTCTCCAACCTTACTTCAGAGGTAAGGAGGTTTGGAAGATTTGGGAGCTATTCAAGAAAAAAAAAACTTATAAACTTTATTGGACAACACTTGGACAGGTTTCATGTGGGGGAAATCTCTCATAGTAGTAGTATGCCCTGATGCTATGATGCAGGGAACCCTATGCAGAAGGGGAGGAAGGCAAGGAACTCCTGAGGGACAAAGGAATTGTAGATGAAACTATGTCTAGGTGATATCTGCTCCCAAGATGAGGAGTCTCTGGATCAGAGTTCCAAGGGGGCAACAGCATCTCTGAGGCTGGGGCTTCTGTATTGCTAGCAGTGGTGTGGGATGAGGTTTTGCAAGTTGGGCAAAATAGGCTGGCTCTGAACAGCTAAAAATATGCTTGTATGGAATATTTTTAAAATAATTGGATGTGGAAAAGTTTGAGTTTGGCACTGGCAGGCTTTTGAGTTAATAGGTCTCAGCCTGCAGGAAGAAATAAACAATCTAAGGGCCAATATACAGAGGCCCTTTTTGTCTCATTGATATAACACCTCTCAACACCTCCTGAAAGAATCTCCTTCATCCTGTCTATGTGGCTTTCTCCAAGTGAATAATTCACTTTTATACATCTGTGCTGGTGCCCAAAATGTTCTTATGAGACCTACCATTCAGGAGGGGGGCAAAATGTTTGGTAACACAGTTGGGGGCCAGTACTAGATGAAATAAAGCCATTTCAACCTTCATATACAAAGACTATAATGAAAACCTCCTATAAGCCAGTAATATTAAATGTATTAATTATGCAAAGTCACTTTCATATAAACGGTTCCACCTATCCCCTCCTTGCAAACCAAGACCTCTGTTCCATCAGTTCTGTCTACTTATCTCAGTCTATAACTTTGCTATATTAACTATTCCTGTTTCTATGTCATCTAAACATTTCATAGATATATCTTCATTTGGATCATTGGCAATAATATTGAACAAATTAGAACTAAAATTTAAGTCCCCTGGACGCCACTAGAGACCTCTCTCCAGGCTAGCATTAGGACGAATATTTATTAGACACCTTGTACATGATCACCAAAAGTGATGAGCTTATACCTCTGTTATTTTATTTAATCCTCATATTAGGTATGGTAGCTACCTATTACAAGTCTCCTTTTGACAGATGGAAAAAAATGGAGTTTAATATAGCAAGGTGACTTTTCCAAAATCATAAAATTAGAAATTGGCAGTGTTGAAATTCAAACCCAGATTTGATAACAGTTTGTTTTTTTCTACCAAAAGACACTGACCATCGAACAGTATTTTTTAAAACCTACTTTATTCCCTTTTGTCAATAGGATTTTCCTGCTTACATCTTCAAAATCCTTAGAAATTCCAGATATGCTATGATAATGATAATTTTATAATGTCTCCCTTAATTGTCAGACACAAGTGTTTCAAAATCTTAGAAATGTGAGGGAGAGAATAAAGGAAGGAAGTAGAGAGTAAACTCTAAGAGTATCTGCTTGGGACAAGTGAATTCAGATGTGGTTTGCAAATTATTAATATCAGTGGGATTTAATCTAGTCTAGTCAGGATTAGGTTCCACATTAAGTCAGAGCATAGGAAATGGCGGGGGGGAGGGGTGGAGGTGGGGCTTAGTTCAAAGCAGTTAGCAAGGCTTTGATAGGCTCTGATCCAGTGACAGAGGTAATGGCTCAAGGCAAGGCTCACTGGAAAAGATAGGATGTCAGGCCCCTGGTGAACAGAGTAGGCAACCATCCATCAACAGGACAAAAGCAGGAGGAAGGAAAAATGCAATGGAGCTACCGAAGTGACCACCTTCCTTCCCAGGACTCTGAAATCTGGATCCAGGCTCCATCACACAGTTGGAAAGACTTCGGAATTCAGGTAAGGATGAGGTTGCAGATGACGGGCACTGTGACACCACTGTGGGGGTCACTGGGATGAGAAAAGCAGAAAAAAAACAAAGCTAAATATTATAATAACACTGGAATCTGCCTGGGTTTTTTTTCCCTCCAAATAAGACAAATGAACATTTATTATTAGCATCAACATAGACATGAATAATTCTTAAAACACTGTAGTATTTCTCAGCTAAATCCATGTTTATGGGCATTGGGGAAAATACATTATTTTCCATCTCCAGAATTTAGAGACATATACTTTTACCAGTAGAACAATTACAATTGATTTTAGAAGTTTCAAGGCTTAGGGTCAAAATTTCCCAAAAATATTATCACAAAACAGCAGTTGTTCAATGTTTAAAAGTGCCAGTGGGAAAACCATATCTTGGGAAATTTGTGTACAAACAGTAGAATGATTAATTACTTTATTTATTTGGAATGCAAGATACTGGTTAAATACTACAGGAAATGAAACTATTTCCTTCACAAAAGTACTTTACATGCCCATTTTCTTGAAAAGCATCTCCAAAACCATTAATCTTTTAAGGAACACTGTTATTTTAAAATATTAACAATTTGTTAGAAATTAATTAGTTTTAAAAAGTTGCTTTTTGTCTTGAATCCAACCATTAATTAAAGATAATATATTCCTTTACAGGGAGGCTATTTACAGAAATCTGTGTTGCTTAGTTTGGTAGAGAATTATGAGTCAGTTGCAATCCCCTTGTGGACCAGTTAGCTGTTTCATGGTATTCTGAGACAATGTACCAAAACCTTATTCTTAGCCAAACATCATGAAGACGAACAAGTCAATAGGCAAAAGAAGAATCATTCCAACAACAGAACTAGTTGCTATAATGCTTTTGCATGCCTGCCAGTTTTACTGCATTGTACTCTGATACGTTGTCCTGTTGAGACTTTAAAGCAAAGACCAGTACAGAAAAACACTGGAGTCTCCCAGATCAGAAGGCATTCCTGATGTAATTAAGTGGATTAGAAGAAGATCCATATAAAAACTATCAGAACTTCAAAAGCAGACTTTACATAGGCAGGAGAGGGGCATTCCATTTCTTCTAGAACCTCCTAAGACTTGACTTGGGATTTTAAGTAATCTAAACTCATATTAAAATACACCTGGAATTAAAAAAAAAAAAAAAAATTTTAAGGGATCCCTGGGTGGCGCAGCGGTTTGGCGCCTGCCTTTGGCCCAGGGCGCGATCCTGGAGACCCCGGATCGAATCCCACATCGGGCTCCCGGTGCATGGAGCCTGCTTCTCCCTCCGCCTGTGTCTCTGCCTCTCTCTCTCTCTCTGTGACTATCATAAATAAATAAAAAAATTAAAAAAAAAAATTAAAAAAAAATACACCTGGAAAATAGAACAGGATGTTAAATGTATCATTTTCTGTTTTCTCAGAGTTTCAGATGAGGGTTCAGTAACAGAGAAATTAAAAAATAAACACCAAGTATCTTCATACTTTAAAGCAAAGAGTTGGGCTACCTATGCAGGAAGGCCTAAAAGATTTTCTAGCAAATTCTATCCTCAGCCCATAATTCACCTTCAGGCTAAATGAATAAAGGCAGATGAATTTATTTGAGAGGCTTTAAAGAGTTTGAGTATTGTAAGAATTTCTTTGCAGATATTTGTGAGAGTGTTGTGTATTTTTTTCCCTCTTCCGAGGGAAGAGAAATGGGATGCCCCCCTCTTCTCTCAAGCTGAGGAAGAGAACAACTTTGTGTAGCCCAATATATATTCCCTGATTTAAGAGAGAAATGGCTGATATTGGTCTCCTTAAAAACAAAGGCTTTAGTTTAGCCAATTGCCCTGAGGCATTAGAGCAAGAAGAGGTGGATAAATTGGTAGTGGCTTGTGCCTTTAAGTCTTGGTGAATTTCCCTCGGGTTGGATATAGACTCCAACACAAAGAAGCTGGACTGATTCATCCTGAATAGGACTATGCTGAAGAGGAGGGCCTGGAGGCATGAGAGGATGTGGCAGGGATCATTAGAGCCTTCCATCAGAATGCAGGGGCTTTGGAGGGAGATTGTAATCAGTTAGCAACAGGCAATATCTACTGTGTCAAAGGCACTGAGAAGGGACCCTCGAAAAATCACAAAAGACTCCACAGGAACAATAAAAAAATCATCACTGTGAATTAGCATCATCCAGAAGCCTTCAATAACAGATTCATTTCATCAGATAAGACCTTTCTACAATTATGTCTCCTCCCTTTCCTGCTTTAAACTCAGAAGAGAAACATGCCATACAGAATGGCATGAAGAAATAATGGAGAATGAATAGAGCAGAAGATGGAAAAACAGAAAAGACACTGACCTTATTAACCCCTTAAAACTGCAGTCTTCTAAGCCTGACCTGGGGATAGAGAAAAACTTAAAACTGCATTAGTGTGCAAGATAATGTGATTACACTGAAATAAATAGACCTTTCATTGTTTAACAATAACCAGAAATATCATAGCACTTGGTCAAGACCCAGACGCAGTGTAGGAGCTATTTGACAAAGTGAGTCTAGTGGAAAATAATGAGAAACATGTTGCCTTCTTTCATATTGAATCCAATTTGTTCAATAAACTGGTAACATCAAGGATCACAGGCACTCTCTGCCCTCCAGAGCAAGGTAGGCGCCTAGGTGAGAGAGAGTCATCACTGTAAGATATTACAAGTGAGGATGAATAGAATCTGCCTTAAAAATCATTTTCTTGGGCAGCCCCGGTGGCTCAGCGGTTTAGTGTCGCCTTCAGCGCAGGGCCTGATCCTGGAGACCTGGGATCGAGTCCCACGTCAGGCTCCCTGCATGGAGCCTGCTTCTCCTCTGCCTGTGTCTCTGCCTCTCTCTCTCTCTCTCTCATGAATAAATAAATAAAATATTAAAAAAAAATCATTTTCTCTAGCTGCACACTGCTCTATACTTATTTCCTTTTTGTTTGCTCTAATCATTTAATAATGTCTTATTTTATTGTCCTATCCTTGTATCCAGTTAGCCCAGAGATTTAAAAGGGTAATAGGAACTCATGCCCCTTAAGGTCATAACATAACTGATGTCAATAACTTAATTGCCAAAGCCAAGGGCTCCTTTCAGTTTTCATGCATGTTCTTGTTTTCACTTTGCAATTATTTGTGTGGCCATTTGTTTAATTGCAGGCTTTTCACAGTAGATGATAAGGTCCCATGAGGATATGACACTTCAGTTCATTGCTCTATATCCAGCTCCAAGCACAATGCCAAATGTATAGCAGGAGCTTAAAAACTAAATTGTTGGGCAGCCCCGGGGGCTCAGTGATTTAGCGCTGCCTTCAGCCCAGGGTGTGGTCCTGGAGACTGGGGATGGAGTCCCACATCAGGCTCCCTGCATGGAATGGAGCCTGCTTCTCTCTCTGCCTGTGTCTGTGCTCTCTCTCTCTCTCTCTGTCTCTTTGTCTCTCATGAATAAATAAAGTAAATCTTAAAAAAAAAAACCAACCTAAATTGTTAAATAAATGAAAGGTACTTAGGGTTGTAAAGGGTTTTGAATGCCAGGCTAAAGAAGTGTAACTCTATTATGTAGACAATGGAGAGGCACTAAAGACTTCTTAGCTTGTGCTTATTAGGTTTGATAACATGCGGGGATAATTCTGTCAGAATGGTGCAAAACATATGGATGAGAGAAAGGCTGGAGACCTAATTCTGAAATCAGAGGCCACAGAAGCAGATATGTAACCTCCTATAGTATATAGGTAAACTTAAATGAATGTCCGAGCAAGTAAATAAAACAAAAACTGTCTTGACTATTTTTGTTTATTTTGTGTATTGAAGTGTGTGCTGTGCGTCTCTCTCCTCACTTGAAATGACTGACTGGCTGCCTAAACTGATTAAAATCACAGATAATTAGGGATACACAGCCAATAGCTGAAATCATATGGAAGTGGTTTCTGACCTATTGAGTAGGACCTATTGCTGGCAAACTCTTAACTGGACTTCAGTTTTTTAAATATCTAAAAAGAGCCAGAGCATCTGTCCAATTTTTCTTTCCAGTAATCTTATAACTTTTTACATGAAGAGTCATTAATGTTTCACTTTCTGGACTGAAATAGATGGTAGCCTCTCTAAGCCAGGAAAAATATGTCTGACTAGAAAGACTCTGGCCTCAAGCTTTGGTATCCCTGGGGAAAAAGCCTCAGTTACATGAGAAAAGATCAGGCTACAGGTCAATCTCAATCAGACCATGGTAATTTTTTACACTATAAATAAACATCATCATTCACATTGCTTTCATGTTACCTCTTGCTCTATTTCTGCAACTTCATCTCTTCTAGAAACTCATGTTTATTCAACCCAGTGGATTTACTAAAGCTTACCTTGTCTCATGAGTCATGAAACCATATTTTATAAACTATATGGAAAATGTGCAGTTAGCTTATTTTCAGACATCCCTGGCCTATAATACAATAAATTCATTTTTCCCCCTGAATTTATTTCAGTAAAGACAGCCAAGGATTCCAAACTCAGCATTATATCCGGGAGGCCAAAAGATATATATGCTATTTTCTAGGATTTGAAAACACTAGGATTTTTTTTTAAAAACCTCAGAGATTTAAAATTTGAATTTTCAAAATCTTATTTCCACTCAAAATATTAGCACTACATCTATTATGTAACAAAAGCAAGCATTTATAGCCACATATCAGATAATTCTAACAACATGGTATTTATCATTATTCTTTAGGGATAAAAAGGTTAATAAAAGAAATAGTAAAATTAGAAGTGAAATATCTATTAAAAGCTAATCATTGGTATCACAATAATTTTGACACTTTGGAGTACACTGTAGATGATTTTTATAGCATGGGATTGTCCAAACCAAGTATGTCAGTGCTTTTATTCACTATCCTTGGTACAGTGCCTGGCTAGGCACCAAATATTTATTAAATATTAGTGGATTAATAAACGAATGAGAATAGATCAATCTTTAATTTGATATAAATAACTTAAAGGTAGTGTGAGATTGTGTTTTTCCCATACTTTTTTATTCATAATCTACTATATCTGAAGGTGATGCAAAAGTTCACCCTCTGGGTCCCTGAGTGGCCTACTCTATTTTGATGGCCTAAATGGCGTTTATATACTGACAAATCCCACTCGAGGTGGACCTATTCCCTGAACTTCAGAATTATGTTTCAACTGTCTATGAAAACACTTCTACTTAACTGTGTGTATGTATGTATGCACATGAGTGTGAGCAAACATAATGAATGCAAAACTGAATTCTTGATTTCTAATCATCCTCCAACCACCTGCCTCTCTTCATTCTTATTCATATTAGCAAAAGATAACTTCACATCTCAGATGAAAGTCTTGAGGTCATCCTTGACTATTTTTCTCACACCCTACATCCAACCCATCAATCAGCAAGTCATCATGCTCTACCCTCAAAATATATCCTGAATCAACCACTTCTTCCCACTTCAGTACTAATCCTTCTTATCCAAGTTAAATTATCCTCCTACAGACTATTGCAATAGCTGCCAGATGTTGATCCTGCTTTTCCCACCACCATCCCACCCTATGGAGATCCTTGTAGGACTTAAGTCAGATCATGTTCTGATTGGGCTCTCTCCTCCCATACCTTCCCATCTCACTGTGAATTAAATCAAAGCCCATACTTCAGCCTACAAAGCCCTACCCAAGTTCATCAGCTACCTCTCAGATCTCTCTTCCATGTTACCCCTGATTTTCCTACAATCAGGAGTGATTGTATTGGCTCTCTTGCTGCTTTTCAAATCTACCAAAAAATGATCCTGCCTCATGGCTGTTGTACTTGCTCTCTCCTCTGGTTGGCAAGCTCTTTATCCAGGTGTTATCAATGTGGCTGTTTTCACTGAATTCCGTCTCACCTCATCAGATCACCCTAAAACAGCACTAAGTCAGGTCACTCTCAATCCTATTACACTGCTTGATTTTAATCCCTATCACTATCACCCCTTGAAATATTTGTCATAATTGCATAGGAATCATTTGTTTGTTTTCTATTGCTTTACAGTGGAACATAAGCTGTACGAGAACAGCCTGATAGCATTCTGTAGATTCTTACTCATCTTTGAATATCTCATGTTTAGATTTGGTATAAATAGCTACTCAGTAAAGGTCATTACTGACCTTTCATTCATTAAATGAATGAATTTATTTTCAAAATAAGTCTACTAAGGGAGCAGTTAAAGTAATAGAACCAGATGAGATCCCGCAGAGCTAAGAAAAAGAGTCCATCTTGCTTTTGCTTATGCATGTATATAGCTTAGAATCAAAGCCCACTCTACATCCTAGCTCCAAAGGAACAACTCCTCCCTTGGCAGTATATGTCAGATGGCCCAGCTATACATTTTGGACAAAGCTATGCTCTCAGTTTGTCTTCAATCTGACCACAATCATAATAGGTTAATGATTTCTCCAGATCGGTTGAGTTTTCAGAATCTGGTTTGCTAGCTTCCTCTGACCATTGCTGAAAAGTCATTTTTTCATGGAAAAATATCCTGCCTTGACAAAAAAATGGATGGAAGCTTTAGTCACTTTATTTATCTACTACTTTTCTGCTTCTGAAGGTCATTCCACACTCATCTTAGTGAGATTATCTCAAAATATATCAAAATGCTCATTTATAAGATTAATTTGAAACAAGAATTATATTTTACAAAAACTTAAGAAGCTGCCAAATCCTATTTTTAAGGTATATATGAATGTCTAAGGTGTTGACCAGTACCTTCTTTCTCTTTTCATGCTCAGTTATATACTCTGAACAACAATTCTTAGGAAAAGGCTTTTGTTTTTAAAAACATTGCACAAAAGAAACATAAATAATAGTAATTATATTCTGAAATTACTCTCCCTCCTTCAAAAAAGAATGTTTTAGGTTGTTTTGCTGTCTACAAATTCAATGTTGTGAAAAAATTAGTACATGTGAAAATACTTGTACAAGGACTCTATCGGAAATTTACTTTTCTTTGTTGTAATTAATGATCCACAGAGTAACATTTTCTTTCTATAAATTAGAGTAGGACTACCTTTCAGGAAAATTTTTACTGTGAAATAAAGCCACACATACACAGGTACTCATGCAGACAGTCCACCAGGAGGAACCTCTGTCCTGACCCAGGCCTGACCAATCAAAGTATCATATCCTAAATGTAGTGATAGGTCCAAAAATAGGCATGTAACCCAAGAATGAGAGCCCTTTCCTTCAAGTGATCTTTTCAGACCTTAAAAGAGAAATGCTCTCTCTTCTGAAGTAGCTAAACCCAAAGGAGCCAACAGCCTAGCTGCATTGAGGTGACCATCAGGCAGGTGATCATCGAGGTGCTAACTGGTTGCCACCTTCTCAATTTGGAATAATCCTAGAAATTCTCATGCTTATCAAAGAAGAATGCCAAAGCCACTTGGAAATAAGCAGTAAATTTAAATTGAGGGTCAATTTTCTGACTTGTCTTCATTCTTTCACCTTTTCCCCATTAGAGATATGTGGGTCAATGATTTGCAAGTTCATTGATGGTAATATTTTATATATGCAATTTTGTTTTCCTTTTCAGTTTTTTAGAAGATTTTACTTATTTATTTAACAGAGAAAGACAGAACCAGGGAGCACAAGTCGGGGGAGACAGCAGACGGAGAGGGAGAAGCAGGTTCTCCACTGAGCAGGGAGCCCAAAGGGGAAGGGGAGGCACTCGATCCCAGGGTCCTGAGCTGAAAGCAGACGTTTAGCCAACTGAGCCACCCAGTGCCCCTTTCTTCTGATTTTAGTGCTTTGCTTTTTAATTTCAAATAGTAAAACTGAGGCAGACTTTATAGTTTATCTCTCTTAGATGGCATTAGTTCCTGGAGCTATAGATAAATTAGGAATTATTAGAGGAAACATATAAAAGCAAGATGAGATGAGAAAGAAGGGTGTGAGTGGTACCTCGGTGGGCATTTAAGAACGAGAGTGAGAAGGTCATCCCAGTTTCAGCCCTTCAACTTACAGCTGGGGCTCCTGAGAGGACATAGGGCTCTCAACCAATGTCAGATAGTTAATGGCAACTCAGCCTCCTCATTAATTGCCTTTTATGGAGAAAGCCCATGTGTAGTTGAAAACAGATGAGGCCAACTCCAGAAGAAAATGTAACTGAAACATAGGCTGGACAGGGAGAAAGAGGCAAGTGGAAATGGGAGTAAGAGAAAACATCCATGACTCTCAATCAGTTTGTGCTTGTTACAGTTCCATCCCCAGATTCAACTGCCCCCACCCAGGCTCTTTTTTTGATTAAAGTTAATTTGGATCAGGTTTGTGTCACCCCAACTATGCTGTTTTTGGGCCATGTTTAACTCTCTCTCATTTTGTGTCTCTGTAAAATGAATACAATAATATGCTAATCTCATAAGGTCCTATGAATAAATAAAGTTATCAAGATGATGTGTTCATCGAGAGCTGGTATAGTTTATGGAAGGCACTTATGCTTAATAAATGTTACTTGTCTCCTTTATTTACTGAGCCTGATGGTAGATGTAAAAATAAAAATAGCACTTCTGCTAGGACCGTTCTTTTTAAAAGAAAATAGATATGAATGGTTATCTACCAACATTGCTGTATTTTGCCCGACTGTTCAAGTTGAACCAAAGCCCAGCCAGACTATCCTTCAAAATGCACTATAACTCGAGAATCCAGGAAATAACAGTCTCTAAATACAAACCAATGCACACACAAAAATGTTCATTTTTCTCCTAGAAATATTTTTTGTTATTACCATATAGATGAGTACAAAAAGAAAAGTTTACCCAAACATATGAGTCGATATACTGTTTGAGATAAAAAAGAAAAGAGAGAGAGAGAGGTTTTGAAGTCAGTGGAAAAACAAGAGTACCCTTTACACATTTCTTACAGTATCTGAGTGAAGCCAGAAATGCCTTGGGAGTCCAGGTATGGGCTACCGTGTATCTGAGTGGGCAGATATCCCCTCAGTCAGGAGTAAGAAAATCTCTCTGTTCTTCTTTAACAATATCTTTCAAGCCATGAGAGAAAGAACTCACCAGGCTTGTGTCCTCTACGAAGTTTGCTAAATATTGCATTTATTATTTTACAGCATTTTACCAAGTGCTTAGTAACCAAATTTAGTCAACCTTTGTTTTGATTGGGACTGGATAACACAAGCAAACAATTTGGAGAATATATATATATTTTTTGTATACATATATATGTATATATGTATACAAGAAACAGCTTATTCTGGCATTATTTGCTGATTTTGCCAACTTGAGGGAAGTTGATTTTAGTCAATGAATAAACGTTTACTCAAGCCTTGCCATGGCCATGGGACAAATGCTGTCCTAGGGAAGGTTTGCATCTAAGATTCATATCTGGAGGGAAAAGCTACCCATTTAAATTATTATTAAGATATATATAAAAATGAAGAAAGTCGGGATCCCTGGGTGGCGCAGCGGTTTGGCGCCTGCCTTTGGCCCAGGGCGCGATCCTGGAGACCTGGGATCGAATCCCACATCGGGCTCCTGGTGCATGGAGCCTGCTTCTCCCTCTGCCTGTGTCTCTGCTTCTCTCTCTATCTCTCTGTGACTATCATAAATAAATAAAAATTTAAAAAAAAATGAAGAAAGTCCTGAATTCAAATCCTACAGAATAAATAATAAAACACTTATGCATGTTACTCATTGTCCTACTTAGTTAGCTATTCATGGACAGAAATAAGAATAAACTGATACAAACTGTATCTTCTTGAGGACAAGGATTAGGTCTTCTTTGTCTGTGGAGCAGTGTTGTGCTTAGGAGCCAGTGCTCCTAATTCATATCCAGTTCTGCTCATTACTAGCTGTGTGATGTTGTGGTCCCTTAACCTCTCCATACCTGTTTCCTCATGTATAAAAGAATAATGCTAGAACCTTCCTCATGGAATCATTGTAAATAACAAATTAGGGATGCCTGGGTGGCTCAGTGATTGAGCATCTGCCTTCAGCTCAGGTTATGATTCTGGGGTCCTGGGATCGAGTCCTGCATTGGGTTCCCTGAGGAGAGCCTGGTTCTCCCTCTGCCTGTGTCTCTGCCTCTCTCTGTGTGTGCCTCTCATGAATAAATAAATAAAATATTTTTAAAAACCCACAACCAATTAGATATACTATAGAAGTTATTTAGAACAGCTCCTGGCACATAAATACTATAAATATGTTAACAACTAGTACAGCTATCATCATCCACCTCCTCCTCCTTGTCATCATTATTTGAATCCTCTCAAAGTAGGTACAACAGTGTTTACCACATTATAAGTGCTCACTAAATATGTATTGGCCGAATGAATGATGAGTAGACATTTCAAATCAAAGGCACAGTCCCTACCCTTCATTTACTGTATTTGGAGTGACTAAGATGGTATTTAAAAGGATTTGAACTTTGATATCAGATGACTTGATTTCATACCCTGAGGGGACCACTTCATCCATATATTTATATTAAAATAATTTGACCCCCCCACCCCGAGCCTCTGTTTCCATAGGCAGTGACAATTAGCTGACACCTATGCCAGGCACCATCATAGTGCTTCATGACAGATGCTCAAGAGATGTTTCTCCCTCTGCCATCTTCCCTCTCAAAAGGTAGTTGCCAATTTAGTGACAGACACAATAAGATTTCTGGTACTTAGAAAAGGGAGATCAGGAAAGATGAATCATGGGGAAGTCTGGGAAGCTTTCTTGGAAGAGATAACCCAGAATTGGATATAGAATGGTGAGAGGATGTCAACATTCTGAAAAGGAGGGGAGGAATGGTGTCATGGGAGGGAGGCACAAATCAAGAACTGGAGCACAGGTAACCACTTTGGCAGGAGCGGGGGGCTGTGTAAAAATCATTAAAGGAGAAGACAAGCACAAATGATAATATTTGTGAGTTTGAAATTTGAAAGTCTTCTTTAAGAAATAGGAAGTCTGCTGGACCCTTGAGCCCAGATAGGTGTGCACATGGTGCATGGGAAGTTCAGTCAGCTAGCTGTGCACACCAAGTTGAGGCAAGACTGACAGAAGTAATTGCACTAGATGATGAGATAGTCTGAAATTGTGAAGTGGGAGAAAAGCACAGAAATAAGATGCATCATCTCTCAAACAGAGTCAGGTTGCTGCATATAAGGGTAGAGGGAAGAACAGAGCCATTTTGAGTCAGAATAAAGAACAGCAAAGTAAAAAGGAGAAAAAAGACTTTAATTGGAGATCTGACCCTGCTTGAGATCGAAAATAAGACTTTTCCATATATGTCACAGAGACTTATAAGCCAAGAAACTATTGATTTATCATTTGTTACGCAAAACAGACTTTCAATATGTGGATTAAGCAAAATGTTAACTGATAACCAAAGTTAGGACAATGCATGTTTCTTGGTTCTAAGAAATCAAATTGCAGCCATTAAGTAAATAGTATCTGCCCAATGTGTATTATATTATGCCTGCAAAGGAAATAATTTTCCTGATGTCTAAAGGAAAACAAATATTTGGACAAAGTATTTTTGAAAGGATATGAATTTGAATTACATTAGAAAGTATTTTAATTGCAAAACAATTTGCATAAATAAGCACTAATCTATCAAAATTCATTTTGCAATCACTTATTCATTACAGATTTAATAGTCAATTTCCTGAGAAATGCCAGAAAGATTGGCTTGTCACACAAGTCACACAGATGGCCAGTGTGTATTATAATCTGTTTGCCCAAAATTATCTCAACCACTTTTACCAAATTAGTGCATTATTTAATTTTTTTTTTAAGAAAATCTAGACCCCACTTAATAATTCATTCAACCAACACTAAATGTCCGCCACAAAGTAAAAGGTGACAGTCCCAGGTTAATGGACTGGGTAATGGACAGTCCTTCCAAGGGTCTCTGACTCAAATTGTAAATAGGATCTTAGTTGTTTAATTGAGGCTTTTCTACACAATGAAAGTGGAGATAATTGCTTTCTTAATTTGCAGAGGCAAATGGTACTGTTTACTTCTTTAGAGCTGTTAACGTAGCTAGGGAAATTTGGGAATTTGAACAAGGCAAACTGATTCTGTTTTCAAGAGTAATTATTTCATTCTTCTCCTTCCCTTTACAAACTCTTTAAATTGAACTAAGTAAGTTTAATTCTATAAAAAATAATTATTCATTTAAGCTTTCATATGATTTCTTTATATTTTTAACTTCCTAAAACTTGTAACTTCCTCTATAGTGACAGGAATGATGCATGCTATATCCTAGAATTTAGGAAGACTGAATATTAAAAAGTTATACATAAAAGCTTGGATTTGAACCTCTATTATAAATAAAAAATATGAAAAAATGCATTTGATATATTTTACCATGTGTCACCTTTCATTTGCAAATTATTCACCTATTATCATTCTAAGTCAATTCTGTCTTGGGAGAACAGAAAATGTAGTGACATGTGGCTCCTACAAACTTGAAAATAGCCTACAATGTTAACATATTAATTTAGATTATCAACATCACCACTATCATCATTACTAAATTAATATGTTCCGGTCACTATATGCTTTATATACAATATCTTATTTCTCACAACAATGCTGGGAGGTACAATATATTATCTCTATTTTGCAGATGAGCAAACCAAGGCTTAGGAAGATCAAATAAATTGCTCATGGTGGTACAGCTTATCAGAGTTGGGGTTCAGTCTTAGGCTGTGTGACTCCACAGACCACAATCCATAGTTATGCTGCCTCTTGATATGATTTTTAAGATTTTATTAATCAGAAAGCATAACTAAGATAAGATGGAGCCCTGACTCTAATTAGGAGGAGGAAAGGATTCTATGATTTCTACTCGGAGCTACATGTAAAGGTATAATTTTAGAGCATGCCAGATTGGACTACCTAGTAATTATCCAACTTAGTGAACAGAACCATAGTAGGAAGATTTTCTAAACAGAACTTTCAGCAAAAATACAAGTTTCCTAAGTAAGCCCACATCCGTCTGACCGAAAGCAAGTTTCACAATCATTTCCATTGGTTTTGGCTTTCAAATCCATTGTCTGTCTTCCTTTCACACAATGGAAATGTGTGTAATATGCATACAAGTTCCTGGTAGAACTTTTACAAAAATATTTTTGTAAACAGCTTTGGAAAAAAATGATAACTCATTTATTTTTCAAAATGTTTCATGCAAAAAATATTTCCAGTTAAAATCAGCACCTCTCTCCAATAGATGTTGTCATCTAAAATCTTATTTTATATATTCATGAGACTTAGAGGATATTCTGCTTTCTGGATTTGTTTTCTTTCATGAAATTACCACTGCATTCAATGTTTTAATGAAATAAAGGCAGTATATTTGTAGCCCTAGAACCCAGGTGTATACCAAACTCTCATATTCCACATTGTTGCTCTGAACCACTGACCTCCCTCTTCAAGAAGAGTATGTTGTCAAATACACAAAGGACACCAAATATTTGTAGGGAAAAGTGAAAAAACTTGAAGGATTTTTCAACATCCACTAATAGCCTATATGTTACAAAAAGCTTTGCATCCAAAATAAACTCTGACATTTGAGAATAACAGCCTAATATTAATCAGAAATGGAGTCCCGGCAAAGCTATCTACCAGCAAACCTCACACAGAACACCAACATTCAAGATGGGGAAGAAAAGTCACTTATTTTTCTGATTCTATGTTCTTACAAGGTTTAAAAAGCTAGTGAATTATATACCCAAACTATTTTCTAAGAATATAGCTCATAAAAAAAGAATATAGTTCATAAAAAAAAGACTATAGTTCATAAAGAACTAATTCCTATACAGCTGATATTTATGGGCACTGATTTAGTCAACGTGAAGTATAATTTAAACTTTTGTCTTGCTTAAATTGAAGATCCAATGCTATCACCCTGCTGCTTTCCCAATCAGAATCATTATACTCCAAGCACAAGCAACTTGTGCACTGATGGATGACCTAGTTGCCACTAAGTGTTACTTGGAAAACATTAAAAAAGAATAATTAGCCTAATAGTTTTCTTCAGCTTACTGGTTCCTGATATTCCACCATTACCAATCATTAAAAGAAAAATGGCCCCTTCATTTTGTCCTCTTTTAAGATGCAAATATTCTTTTTTTTTTATGACTTTTTTTTTTAATTTTTATTTATTTATGATAGTCACACAGAGAGAGAGAGGCAGAGACACAGGCAGAGGGAGAAGCAGGCTCCATGCACCGGGAGCCCGACGTGGGATTCGATTCCGGGTCTCCAGGATCGCGCCTTGGGCCAAAGGCAGGCGCCAAACCGCTGCGCCACCCAGGGATCCCCAGATGCAAATATTCTTTAAGGCACAAAAAATTTATTCCCTGTAACACTTTCTTGAGAATCCATGGATTTCTCTTTGCCTTAACAAGAGAAATTCAGGCTCCAGATGGAGCAACGAGTTTTGGGAAAGGACTCTAGGATGGAAGCCAGTGGTAGAAAGAGGCAAAATGAGGTGCTGGATTCAGTAACTTTATAAACGTTGTCTATAATTTTCATGAAAGCCCTAGAGGGTGCATTTTATTTGCATTTGACAGACGAGTAAATAATGTTTGAGAGGTTCCAAACCAAAACCTGTCTTTCTTCAAAACTCATGTTCTTTCCCCTTCCGTGGTAAGCTACTATTAGAAGGAGATAGTATACAGAGAGTGACTGGAGTGGAGACCTACATAATCAACAAGGACATTCTCTATAAAATTAAGATGCTTTTTTATTTGTCTAAAGTTACATAGGCAATTGACTGAATACCTGACTGCTCATAAAATTCTTAAGAGCTTTATAGAAATAGAAAATAATACAGGATTTTGATTCAGAAAAAAAGGGATAAAGTCTCAGACTGTCCGTGTGTAACTTTAGTATGTTAATCTGAGTCTCAGTTTCCCTTAGGATAATCTCATAAAAGTATTATTTTTTAATATTTTATTTATTTATTCATGAGAAACAAAGGGAGAGAGGGGTAGAGACACAGGCAGAGAGAGAAGCCAATTCCATGCAGGGAGCCTGATGCGGGACTTGATCCCAGATCTCCAGGATCACACCTGGGCTGAAGGCAGACGCTCAACTGCTGAGCCACCCAGGTGTCCCTGTATTATTTTTTATACAACTTAATTTTACTATATTTGAAAATATCTCAAAGACCACTCAAAATTTATAGTTCCAAAATCTTTGTCACACCAAAGAGCCAAGTACAGGCAATATCAAACAATTTGAAGAACTATCTAAAAAATTGACATGTTTTTAAAAAATTTTCTGGCAGAAGAGTTAGGTAACTTGTGCAAGGCTGTATTCACTCTCTGCATAATATGTATTAACTTTCAATATATTTTCCACTATAACATATACTAAAGAATATGAATATATAAAGTTTGTGTATGTATTTATATACAAGACTAGATTTCAAACTCTACTGGAGAAAAAAAAAACACGGGATAAAAAAAATCCAGGATGCCAGATACTCTATGTAATTTGGAATATCCTTTTATACTTACCTTTGCATTTGTGTTTGACACTTTTTGTAACTTGCACCATTTTGAAACAGTAAATCACACTATAAAAAATGACAGTATAAAGTTGAAAAGTTATGTTGCTTTCTGATCCTCAAAAAGATAATCTTATACTGATGTAAAGTGTAGCCTAAAATAAATTGCAGTAATCTAGCATTTATTTTAGTTATCTTTCCCAGATTTAAAAAGTAATCAGAAATTTCTGCCATATAATTATCTAAAGGATACAAATATTCCCTTAAAAATAAGGAGACAATCAGGTTAATAGCAATATTGTGGGAAAGTAGTTAATCCCCCAGAATTGTTACGTCATTTTCACTGACTGCCTGAAAGCAAGTAACCTGCTCAACTGGAGAGCTTATAGGGGCAGGGAATAGAGAAGAATGGATTTGAGTACCCTATGTCTAAGACTCTTGACATTCCACATTTAGTGGTATGAACTCGTCAGTTAAATAGTAAGAGACTGATGACTCAGTAATGCTAATTTATTAAATATGTTTTACTTGGAAACATACTGCACTGAATTTTAGTTGAAACTATGTAGTATTGATTCATGCTGTGATATCCTCCAGATTATCTACATAAGGCGAGTTCCTGAATGTCAGACATGGTCACCCATAGTTTACTAGGCTGCAGACAATCCCTGCCCCCAGCGACGGGCCACAGCCCTTCCTACAATAGTTCCTATGTTCTCTTCTGGTCCTTGGAAACGTCCGTTAATGAGAATGAAGCTCACTATACCTGAAAGTAACACAAAAATTTTCAACAAAATAAAATTACTCAATTTTAAACATCTGCTCTCTCTTTTGACTTCCCTCTCTTAGACTGGTTGAATTGTTATTATTCTATTTTACTGGTTCTCTCATTTCCTGGATAAATTTGTCCAGATGTTTGGACATTTTTCTCTATCACCCACACTCGCTCACTAACCAAACTCCAGTTTGTCCAACATCCATGAGGGTTCTCTCTAGAGGCACTTCAAATAAAGAGTTCTTTAGAACTAGAAATAGATTTTTCTCTTCCCAGTAAGGAAATAGTTTCCTTAGTGATGAGATAATCATTTGTATTTAATGAATAGAGTTATTTTTCCAGGGAATTTTAAATGATAACATTTAAAACCACATTCAGTCTGAAATTTCTCATCCTATCACCTTCCAATCTGGGTGAATCATGACAGAAAAAATATTTCTTCTATCAACATGTGAGACAATTCCTTCAGAATGAGCCTGACCTAGATTTCAGGTGGTAAAGGAAACTAATGAATTTACTGAATTTACTGAAGAAGAAAATCAAATATACAATCATTAAACTATCCGTGTCTTCATCAATCTGTCTTAGAAACATAGGTAGGACTGAATGAGACTTCTCAAAATGTTTGAATATTTGAAGTAATAATTTTAAGAATAAATTTGGAATATACTAAGATAAATAAGAAAAGATAAGATAAAATAATAAGATATAATAAGATAATAAGAAACCCACAAGAAAGCAAATACAGATCACAAATAACTCCCTTTTAAAAGGCACAATAATAGGGGATCCCTGGGTGGCTCAGTGGTTTAGCACCACCTTCAGCCCAGGGCATGATCCTGGAGACCCGGGATCAAGTCTCACGTCAGGCTCCCTGCATGGAGCCTGCTTCTCCCTCTGCCTCTCTCTCTCTCTCTCTCTCTCTCTCTCTGTCTTTCATGAATAAATAATAAATAAATAAATAAATAAATAAATAAATAAATAAACCTTTAAAAATAAAAAATTAAAAGGCACAATAATAGAAGTCACCAAATGTGGAATGCCAAATTCATTTAATGCTAACATTCAAAAACTCCAAAAATCAGACGGTGATATAATCCCACATCTCTATAATATGGTAACAATTGAAAATAATGATAGAATCATTTAAAATAAAGGTCTAGCAGCAGAATTTATATACGTCCAAAAAAAGTGTTTGCCTTAAATACAGTGTATTTTAATTATACTTAATTTAAAATAAATATTCTGCTTGAGGCCACATGAAATGCTGGAAAGATTTTGTCACTGCATTGCATTGAAATTATATAAGTCCTTTGATATTGAGGAACATTTCTTATTTATATGTGCACCACCAGACGTAGAATAATGCCTGCCTCACAGAACAATGAAAACCACCTGCCCTAGTGTCCACTGCCTAAGTGCATACTCACAGACCTCACTCTTCATACTCCAAAACAAACTTTAGGGTGGGTCAACAAAACGTAAAGTTTTAGCAAGTTCTCCAGATGTTTCTTATGCACACTGCGGTTTGATAGCTACTAACATAAAGACCTACTCAATAAATGTTTGGTGACTTTAAGGCACCAATGTGTAGAATGTACAAGAAGTACATTCAAATTTACCATTGGAAAAATGTTACCTGGATACTAAGCCCAATACCTTCCCTCAGAGAGACTGATAACACTAAATCACCATATTTTTCATTCTTGTTTTCATTGATTAATATCAAAAATTCAAATTGTATCTGTTCCACCTCCCAAATCCCGTCACTCAGGAATCTCCTTTGTATAATCAGAAAATTCCTTTGAGTATTCAATCTCTTTTTCTAGCTTTCCCTTCTCCATGCTAGCCTTAATTTGCCTGAAGATATCCATTTCTCTGCCACCCTTTCAAGTGATGGCTCAAACCAAGTACCTCAGGATGCAGAGGGAATGTTGGTATTATGAACTGAATGTTTAGGTCTCCAAAATTCATATATCATAGTCCAGTGTGATGGTATTTGAAGGTAGATTTAAGAGATAATTAGGTCATGAAAATTGAGTCCATCATGAATAGGGTCAGTGTCCTTATAAAAAGAGACATTAGAAAGCTTTCATCCTGTCTCTTTGCCATGTGAAGATAAAACAAGAAAGTGGCCCTCTGCAAGCCATGAAGATGGTCTTCAACAGGAACTGAATCTGCCAGTATCTTGATCTTGGACTTCTCAGCCTTCAAAACGTGAGGAAAAGGTATTTGTTCTTTAAGCCACTCAGTCTAAGATGCTGGTATCCTAATGGTCCTTCACTGCCACTAATAAAGAGGCTGGGGCTGTTAGCCAGGTGAGAGATGATGTCAATTTAGACTGGAATTTGCAGCCCTGGGGCTAGTGAAATGTGCTTAGCTTGAGATATCAGTGTTCCAGAAGACTCAGTGCTAAATTCTTTTTGAATTCTGTACCTTCTCTTTAGGCGGGTTCATCCATTTCCATTACCTCAATCACCACCTGCACTTGGATGATTTACCTTTACATTTCCTACTATCATCTGTCCTTTAAAATTTAGACTGTTATAACCAATTGACTATTTGGCATCTCCATTCAATTTTCTCAAAATCATTTCAAAATCACCATTTCAAATGTTTAAGTGATGATTTTCTCCCCCCAAATTTAATCTTTTATAGTGTTTCTCATTTTAGAAATGGCACCACTGTCCATCCAATTGTACAGTGGTCATGGGCTCCTTATATTCTCTTATCTTCCTACATATAGTCTATTAGCAAGTCTTGTTTTACCTCCTAAATATTAGGCTTTTCTGCACATTTCACCAATCCCCTGGTCCAAGTCATCGTTTTCTCTTGCAATAGTTTAATAGCCGGTTTCCGTAAAAATCACTTTTATGGGGGGTGGGGGAGACCCGGACTCACAGAATAAACATTGATGTGGCAAAAAAAAAAAAAAAAAAAAACACTTTTATTCCTCTAGTTACTTTTCCACAGTACAGTTAAGAGTGATCCTAACAAATGTCAATGGCTTTTCACTGCTTTTATGATAAGAACTTAAATTTTGAATGTTGTTACAACAAGGTCTCATCCCACATACCTTTCTAGTCATATTTCCTATCAGCACTACCATTAGACCCAGAAGAGGGACCTCTGCTGAACCCCACATTTTAGACATTTTTCCATATCAGAAACACATGCACACACACAAGCACACATATATATGTGCATATACAAGACATACTAAGAAGCACATGGGAGCTTCTGTCACTAGAATAGGAACCTAATTCTGCACAGTGCAAATCATTTCCTTAAAAATCTACTTCAGGATTGATACTCATGATTGTTATTCACGATTGATACTCAAATGTTGAACATTTCTCCACATCTCCTCCACTATGTCTTCAAAACAAAAGGCAATGGCCTCCAAATGCCATGAAGATTTATAGATAGCTTACAACCACTGCTAATGGCAGAACACTGCCTGTGAATGCAGAGAGGATTTCAGCAATGCAAACTCTTAGATAAGAGGTAAATCAATTAATTAGTCATACTCTCTTCTCTGATAGCAAGAATATAATAGATTGATGTATCATTTTGCAATATTTGAATATTTTATAAATATTTCTCTTGATAGGCTGTACCTACATGAGGGCAGGGGTTGTACCTTTTTTTTTCTTTGCCCATGCTAGTGTATAGCATTACCACATACTGAATAATGAATACTTGTTGATTAGATAAAGGAATAGATTTAGAATAAGACAGAAGTGGTGGAGGACCTTGGGCAAGTCATTTTAACCTATCTCTTAATTTATTATCTTAAAAGAGGATAGATAGCTACCTTATAAGGTTGTTTATGACTGTAACAACATAATGCCATGAAGAATACAAGAACCCTGCACATGGTGATTCAATGAATTATAAAGGATGATGTTGCTCTTCACATATCCATGAGTTCCCAGATCCTACCACATGTATTAATGCTGTGCTTCTTTTTCCAAATTTTCAGAACAGATTGCCTGGAAACTAAATCGTAGTGTGCAATTACACTGGAAAAATAACTTGATACCTCTTTTGTTATTTCTGCCAGATTTTGTTTCAAAAGATAATAAATAATAACGAATCAGTACAGCTGAATTTTAATTACAGAGAAGGCATTTTATTGAATGACTCTATTGGGCTGACACAATATTGATCCTATTGCCTCCCTTGACTCCTCATTTATAACTTAAAACTTTCATTCTCTTTTGTTTATTTGCAGATGGCATTTGAGAAGTATATCAGAAAATCACATTTGAAAAAAAAAGAAAATCACATTTGAAATTATATTCTTCACTGGAAGGCACTTATTGTTAATTACTGTTACATTTACCATACTGATCTTCCAACATGATTCTAACTACATTTGTCTGAATAGATATCGCTTCCAAAATTCTGGCTCTCAGTCCCTTGATCCCCTTTCTCCTCCAATAACTTCATCCTTCATACTGCCTCAACCACTCACTCTCATGGTCATAGCCTAGAAATTGTCACTACCAATGTTTATAGACCTACCAAAATCTCAATTTCTAACTATTCTTCTCCATCCTCAAAACTCCAACATTTTGCTGCCTATCCTCACACTCATTGGTGCCCTTGCTTCCTTTTGCTCTGAAAAAATAGAAGTATTCCTTCATTGTCTTTTCAACACAGCAGCTAGATTGATCTTGTTAGAGTGTAAGTCGGATAATGCCATTCCTTTGATGAGAAACTACTTTCATGTCTTATCATGGTCAGTACAAAAGCCACACCCTATAAAGCCTAAGAGTAAAGTGTTAAAAAAAGTACTATTAATAAGTGGACTAGGACAACAGGCATGAATCAGGAATCTTCCAAGCAAACTGAGAAGTATATTTCACCCACCTGGGTCTTAAACATTCTCCAAGGTATCTTCTCCATTTGTTCTCTCACCTCCTTCAAATCTAGACCTTCTATTGGGCCAAGTTCAACAGTATTTTTATAAAACTAAGATATTTCTCATTATGCCAGACATGTAATGTCTAAATATAATTCAAAGTACTGGAATAAATATGAATTAATTTAAGTAGAGCTTATTTATTGACATAATAATTGTCTTTTGTAATGATTTTTTCTGTTGTCAAATATATAATATTATATTTTAAGAGTTTATATTATTTACTTACCTCTATGAGAGGGAGATTCTCAAGGGCAAGACTCCATTAAATCTATCTACCATGTGACTTGGCACTAAGTAGATTCTAAAAGGTTTAATGTATGAATAAGTATAATGACTTTAACGGGCAAATCCATGGAGTATTTTACACTGTTTAATATTTCTAATTGCTGTCTATTATCTTTATTTTATGAAAGATGTTAAAAGTTGCCATACATTTTCACAAGGTACTTATTTAAACTGCCAAACAAAACCAAAAAGAAAGCTATAATCCAGAGCATAGAGAAATTCACAATAATACTTGAAGCTTTTAAAAATACTCTCAGGGAGCCTGGGTGGTTCAGTCTGGTTAAGCATGGGACTCTTGATACTGGCTCAGGTCATGGCATCTAGCTCCACCTAGGACTTCCCATTTAGCGGAGAGTCTGCTTAAGATTTTTTCCCTTTACCTCTACCCCTTCCCCTCATTCAAAAATATTCTTTCTCTAAAATAAATAAATAAATCTTAAAAAGTAAATAAATAAAATATAAATAATCTTGGTAATTTAGTAAACAATGAGATTTTTAAAAAGGTAAAAATAAAATACCTATATCTACCAATTTTAAGCAATGAAATGTTTATATATCCAACAAGAACAAAATATGCATTTTAAAAAAGTGTACATAGAATACTCACCAATATAAGAATGTGTTGGGCTATAATATATTCTTAATAAATTTTAAAAGACTGATATTTTACAGAGCATGTTCTCTGATCACAACAGAATTTAACTAATAAAAATATATCTGGAAAATTTCCCAAACATTTAGAATTTAAACTACTAATTTCTAAGTAGCCCTTAGATTTAAAAAAAAACTTCATGGAAAATAAGTATTTTGAACTGAATGGCAAAAGAATCATGTGTATGTGTGTATGTGTGTGTGTAAATTTGTGAACTATTACTAGAGGAGTGTTTAGAAAAAAATTATATATTTAAATGCTTATAGATAAAGGGGGAAATTAAAATCAATTATCTAAGTATCTCCCAACAAAAGTTAGAAAACAATAATTAAACCCAAATTAAGCAGAAGGAATAAAGGAATCAATGAAACAGAAAATTGACAAATTATAGAAAAAATTATCAAAGACAATGTTGATTCTAGAAAGATTGTAAGTCCTTTGAAGGGCTAATAAAGAAAAAATAGAGAAATACACATTACCAATATCAGGAATGAAAAAGAGATTGTCCCCACAGCTCCATAGATATTACAAGTATAATAAGTGAATATTATGAACTACATTATACCAACAAATTTAAAGGCATAAATATTGGGAAGAAAGAGGTAAAACTGCCTCAATTTGAAGATAATATGATAATACAAATACAAGTTTAAAAAACAACCAAAACTAGTATGTGAATTAAAAAGACTGCAAGATACAAGGTTACATACAAAATATAATTCTATTCCTATATACCAGCAACAAACATATGGGAAACAAAATTTTTTTAAAAGTTTATTTACCATATGATAAAGAACTTAATACATATGGGAATAAATTTAACAAAATACACATAAGACCTCAAAAAAAAAAAAAATCCACAAAGCATTTCTGAAACTAAAGACCTAAAAAAAGATAGGTATACCTTGTTCATTGATAGAAATGTATGATATTGTTAGAATGTCACTTCTTCTCAAATTGATTTATAGATTCAATACCCAAGCAGGATTTTTTAAATACAAAGAAGCTGCTCCTAAAATTTATATAAAAATGCATAGGCAAAACAATGTTGTAAAAGAACAAATTTGGAGGACTTGTACCTCCTGACTTTAAGACTTACTGCAAAACCACAGTTCTGAAATCACTTTAGGATTTCTAAGGATAGACAAATTGAGAATAAAGTCCAGAAAAAGACCCATGATTATCAATTGATTTTTGACAAAGACGCTGAAGCAATTAAATGGAGAAAGGAAAATCTCTTTGATCAATGAGACAGAAAACTCCTACTTACACAACATATAACTGTCAATTTGAGAAAAATCATAGATAGAAGTGAAAATCCCACTGTTCATAAGTTTTTAGAAGAAAATATAGGAGAACAACTTTATGACTTGAGAGTATAGAAATATTTAGAACTAGTAATAGTAACAGAAAATAATTTAGAACAGAAAATAGTAACAATAAAAGAAGATACTAACATATTGGCCCTCTTCAGTGTTGAAATACCTGTTCTCAAAAGACATTGTTCAGAAATGGATAGTCAATCAAACAACAGGAGAAAATATTCACAAGACATATATCTTACAAAGAACATGTGTCCAGAATACATTAAGACCACTCAGGATGCCTGGGTGGCTCAGTGATTGAGCATCTGCCTTTGGCTCAGGGTGTGATCCTGGAGTCCCAGGATTGAGTCCTGCATCAAGCTCCCTGCATGGAGCCTGCTTCTCCTTCCTCTGCCTGTGTCTCTGCCTCTTTCTGTGTCTCTCATGAATAAATAAATAAAAATCTTTTTAAAAAGTCCTACCACCCAATAATAAAAAGACAAACAACTGAATTTTTAAATGAGCAAATATGAACAAAGACTTTACAAAGAAAGATGTAAAAAGCCAACTAGCACATCAAAAACTTTTCAACATCATTACACAATGGGATATTCAAATTAAAGTCACAATAAAATACTATTTTATTCCCATTACAATAGCTAAAATTAAATAAACTGAAAATATCAAGTGATGCACAGGATGCAGATTAATTGAAACTCCCCTATGTTGCTGATAAGAATGTAAATGATACAATTCTCTAAAGAAGTGTTTCTCAGTTTCCTGTAAAGTTAAATATCTCCCCCTAAAATTAAATATCTTCCAACTTCCACTTCCATTTATTCAAGAGAAATGAAAACATCTGTCCACATAAAGACATGTACACAAATATTCATAGTAGCTTCACTGTAGCTCTAAGATGAAAAAAAACTCAAATGTCCATTAATAGAATACATAATTTATAGTATATTCTACATACTATAATTTATAGTATATAGTATATTCATAATTTATAGTATATAGTATATAGTATATTCACAGAATGGAATACATTTCAGCAACAAAACAGAACTGTTTGTTTATAATCAGAATTACTGATTATAAAAAATGAATAAAACAGATATTGTGCTGTGTTTAAGAGGTTGAATATAAAATAGCACATATATATGAAATTCTAGAAATTTAATTAAATCAAATTAATCTTTGGTGAATAAATCAGAGGAAAAAAGTTGCATGGGTGGAAAGGATGAATAAATGAATTCATATTCATATTCTGTATGAATATGCAGATCTGAAAGACCTGTTCCCTATTCTCAATGAATTAGCACAAAATACAATAAGGAACTCTGGAGTGTACCTAACTCAGCCTGAAAGTGGATGTGTCTCAATAATTTAGTGAAGATGTCCAGTAAAAGTTAATTATGGCTTGCTGAGTTTTGAAGACACAATAAGATCTATGCAGGTAAAAAAAGGAAGGGAAGATATTTATGGGAAAAGAAGCAGCAAAAAGTGAAGGTGAAGAAGTAGGGGAAAATATGGATGTTTGAGAAACCTCAAAGATTTGATAAACTTGGGATCCCTGGGTGGCGCAGCGGTTTGGCGCCTGCCTTTGGCCCAGGGCGCGATCCTGGAGACCCGGGATCGAATCCCACGTCGGGCTCCTGGTGCATGGAGCCTGCTTCTCCCTCTGCCTGTGTCTCTGCCTCTCTCTCTCTCTCTGTGACTATCATAAATAAATAAAAATTTAAAAAAAAAAAGATTTGATAAACTTGAAGCAAAAGTTGACCAAGAGAGTGTGATGAAAAATGAGACTGAATAGTTTATCAGGGACCTGATAATAAGGAGCCAAGAATGCCATGGCCAGATAGCAATGATTTGGGATTCTATCCAAGCAGCTATGGAAAACCAGTTAGGAAATATTAACTGGGAGGTGATATGATCAAGTTTATAAAAGAACATTATTCTGGTGGGTGATATTAAATGCATTCAGAATAGTCATAAATTCAATGCAGATATCTTGAAACCCTGAGCTAAGTTGATGATTAAGGAGAATAATATAGTTGTACACTTTTCCCCCTTTTATCCACATTTCCATCAATAACCCATAAAACTAAAATACTACACACACACACACACACACACACACACACACACACTGGAAAGTGGCTTCCAAGATGCCATTGAAGAAAAGAAGTGACCTTGGGGGATAGGCTTACACATAGAAGAGTTGATTGCCCTCTTCCCACCATAGTCCTCCATACTGTAAGCAAACCATGTCAGAGCTCTGAGTTTGTCTTTTTAAATTTTTTTTTACTGAGATATAAAGACCTATAATATTGTATAAGTTAAAGTTGTACTATGTGTTGATCCGATACACATATAGTACAATATGATTACCATCTTAGTAGCTTTGGCTAATATCTGTAACACATCACATAATTATCAGTTCTGTTTTGGGGATGAGAACATTTAAGATGTAGCCTTTTCACAACCATAAAGTATATAATACCATATTATTGACTATAATCGCTATGCTGCGCTTAAATCTCCAGAACTTATCTTCTGGTTGCAAGTTCAAAACCCTTTAACAATATCTCCCCAGTTCTCCCACCTGCCAGCCGCTGGTAATCATCATACTACTCTCTATTTTTAGATTCCACATATAACTGGATCAGTATTTGTCTTTCCCATCTGACGTATCTTGCTTAGTATAAAGCCCTTAAGGTCCATCCGTGCTGTTGCAAATGGCAGGATTTCCTTCCTTTTTGAGACAGGTCAGCAGGCTCCTATCTTTTTATATATCCCTGTTCACATGTCTCTTTTCAGGGGTATGAGCAGGCTATGATTTCCTATGCTATGTGGTGGTTTCCCAGATGAGCTCTGAGATCAAGACCTTAGGTAAAGTAGTAGGAAGCCTCATTTTGACCACAGATTTAAGTTTCATTTTCCAATCTAGCTTTAACAATAATAAAGCTAATATTTAAATTTTTACCTGAATGCCACATATAATTCTGTTTGATTCTCAGAGGGGTAAACAGATTTCATAGAACCAGATGACCAAAGGTGAAGATAAAGGTGGGAAGGAAAGTGGAAGGCAACCTGTCCATATAAGCCTGTCACGGCAGTTTCTTGACCACAGTCACAGAAAGCTGAGATTCAGTGAAAAGGTCAATGATTAATCTGGCTTGGAAAACAAATTTCCCTTTAACATAGTATCTTTGGTCTGAGTGGATTCAGGCAGAAATGCCTTGGCAGGACATTAAGGGACAAAAGCAGTGCCAGGACATATATCCTCAGCCCACTGTACTAATACAAGGCAAACAGACCTCTGTCTACTCCCTACCCATCACTCTTCCACAGTCAGTCAGCCAACGGTTGCCTAAAGGAAACAGTTTTATGAACAATACATGGTTACTGACTTCCCTGAAGGTAGGCTGAGACCTGGAAACCCCTGTCTCACATTAGGGACCCACCCAACAATAATTCACATTTCTGAGAAAAGCACTGGTAAGACATTAAATGGAATGCAAAAGGAATTTGTTATTTAAAGTAAAATAAAATAAGTGTCACTAACACCTCACATTGAGACCATACAGAGATGTATTCTATTTTTCCTTTTTTATCATTAGGATTTGAAATTTACACAGAGGCAAAATACAATGTTCCATCATCTGTTGGCTCAAATCTTTTCTAGCTCCCTCTGGAACTATGTCCTCATGTTGTGAAATTCAAAACAGTGCAAAGAAGTTGTGTGCCGCGGATTGCAACTTTTCACATAACTTGCTGACTTCACTATTTTTTAAAATAATATTGAGGATATTGACTTGCTGACTTCACTATTTTTTAAAACAATATTGAAGTATCACATAACATATGAACTGAAATCAATATAGCACTTCCATAGAGAATGGGAATTTATGTCATCTTAATACATCCTGAGGAATAAAGCTTTTTAAAAAATATTAAGTCAGACAGAGAAAGACAGTACTGTATGGTACCAATTATATGTGAAATCTAAAAAAGTCAAACCTGTTAAAAATTGAGAGTAAATCAATGCCCAGAAATCAGTGGCATTTCTATACACTGACAATGAGACTGAAGAAAGAGAAATTAAGGAGTCAATCCCATTTATAATTGCACCCAAAAGCATAAGATACCTAGGAATAAACCTAGTCAAAGAGGTAAAGGATCTATACCCTAAAAACTATAGAACACTACTGAAAGAAATTGAGGAAGACACAAAGAGATGGAAAAATATTCCATGCTCATGGATTGGCAGAATTAATATTGTGAAAATGTCAATGTTACCCAGGGCAATATACACGTTTAATGCAATCCCTATCAAAATACCACGGACTTTCTTCAGAGAGTTGGAACAAATCATCTTAAGATTTATATGGAATCAGAAAAGACCCCAAATAGCCAGGGGAATTTTAAAAAACAAAACCATAGCTGGGGGCATCACAATGCCAGATTTCAGGTTGTACTACAAAGCTGTGGTCATCAAGACAGTGTGGTACTGGCACAAAAACAGACACATAGATCAATGGAACAAAATAGAGAATCCAGAAGTGGACCCTCAACTCTATGGTCAAGTAATATTCGATAAAGGACGAAAAACTATCCATTGGAAGAAAGACAGTCTCTTCAATAAATGGTGTTGGGAAAATTGGACATCCACATGCAGAAGAATGAAACTAGACCACTCTCTTTCACCATACACAAAGATAAACTCAAAATGGATGAGAAATCTAAATGTGAGACAAGATTCCATCAAAATCCTAGAGGAGAACACAGGCAACACCCTTTTTGAACTCAGCCACAGTAACTTCTTGCAAGATACATCCATGAAGGCAAGAGAAACAAAAACAAAAATGAACTATTGGGACTTCATCAAGATAAGAAGCTTTTGCACAGCAAAAGATACCGTCACCAAAACTAAAAGACAATCTACAGAATGGGAGAAGATATTTGCAAATTACGTATCAAATAAAGGGCTTGTTTCCAAGATCTATAAAGAACTTATTAAACTCAACACCAAAGAAACAAACAATCCAATCATGAAATGGGCAAAAGATATGAAGAGAAATCTCACAGAGGAAGACATGGACATGGCCAACATGCACATGAGAAAATGCTCTGCATCACTTGCCATCAGGGAAATACAAATCAAAACCACAGTGAGATACCACCTCACACCAGTGAGAATGGGGAAAATTAACAAGGCAGGAAACCACAAATGTTTGAGAGGATGTGGAGAAAAGGGAACCCTCTTACACTGTTGGTGGGAATGTGAACTGGTGCAGCTACTGGAAAACTGGGTGGAGGTTCCTCAAAGAGTTAAAAATAGATCTGCCCTATGACCCAGCAATTGCACTGTTGGGGATTTACCCCAAAGATACAGATGCAATGAAACGCCGGGACACCTGCACCCCGATGTTTCTAGCAGCAATGTCCACAATAGCCAAACTGTGGAAGGAGCCTCGGTGTCCATCGAAAGATGAATGGATAAAGAAGATGTGGTCTAGGTATACAATGGAATATTATTCAGCCATTAGAAACGACAAATACCCACCATTTGCTTTGATGTGGATGGAACTGGAGGATATTATGCTGAGTGAAATAAGTCAATCGGAGAAGGACAAACATTATATGGTCTCACTCATTTGGGGAATATAAATTATAACTAAAGGGAATAGAGGGGAAGGGAGAAGAAATGGGTAGGAAATATCAGGAAGGGACACAGAACATGGAAGACTCCTAACTCTGGGAAACAACCTAGGGGTGGTGGAAGGGGAGGAGGGCAGGGGGTTGGGGTGACTGGTTGGTGGGCACTGAGGGGGGCACTTGACGGGATGAGCACTGGGTGTTATTCTGTATGTTGGCAAACTGAACACCAATAAAAAATAAATTTATTATAAAAAAAAAGATTGAGAGTAAAATGGTGGTTACCAGAGGAAGGGGTAGGGGAGGTAAGAGTGATGGTGTTTAAAAGCTACAAACTTAAAAATAAATAAATAAATAAAATAAAATAAAATAAAATAAAAGCTACAAACTTATAACTAGTAGTCAATAAGCCATAAAGAACTGATACATAGTATAATGAATATAGACAATAATATTATACTATGATTATGCCACGTGATAAATATCATTTGGCAATCATATAACAATATATGAATGTACCAAAGTAACATGTATACTGTACTTACACAATATTACATATCAAATTTATTGAATATTTTAAAAAATATACTAATGCTTAACTGGGTAAAGAAAATAAACACATGTCCTTGATAAATTTAATATTAATAAACTATACCACACATGATACTTTGCAATATTGACTGAAGTCTATTGATGTTTTATATATCTTACTATTTTTATAATCTGGAGTGCCATTAACTTAAAAGAGTTTATTTCAACTACTTCTTGTTACTACTAATATAAAATAAAGAAATTTTTCACATAATCAATTTCTTGACTATTTTTCACATAAAAGAACCTTTGTGTTTTCTCCTCCCGAGGAGAGTAGGCATTGAAAGTGATGGCTTTCTACTTGGCTGCTTTTCTTTTTCTTCTAATAAAATCACTGAATTTCAAAGAAAGCATTTAATCACCTGGCACACAGCTCTCAATCACTATTTGTTGAACGAATAAATGAATTAATGAATGCATATGATCTTGGTTTATTGATGCAGAGAGGAGAGGTATTTGGGTGAAAAACATAAAAGAATAACTTCCTTTTAATGAGTAAGGCTCCTATTTTTAAGATTTTATTTACTTATTCATGAGAGACACAGAGAGAGAGGCAGAGACACAGGCAGAGGGAGAAGCAGGTTCCTCAGTGGGGAACCCAAAGTGGGACACGATCCCTGGACTCCAGGATCACGCCCTGAGCTGATGGCAGACGTTCAACCACTGAGGCACCCAGGCATACCTAAGGTTCCTATTTTTAAAAAGAGAAATAAAATAGTAGAAAACTAGAAAGGAATATCACCTAACAGATTTTTTTTTGTTCACTTACACACACAGATACACACACATACATGAACTAAGCCCATTTCTATCACCCCTCAAATAAAGCAAAAGTTGGATTATAAGAAAAGTTCTGTAAGTAGAAAAGGAAGAATTTCCATAAATGCTTTTTTGTATCCCAGAATACAAGGTTCTGGTTTTTACCCCTTACTTCAAAGAAAAATAAAGGTCAATCAACAGCCTCTAATATTTAGGGAAAAGGTGTTTGGAGAACACAGTCATCCAGTGCTGACATCTATACAGTGATCATATGTTTCTTAAAGTAAAACATGAATAGGATCTGGAAATCACATATCTTTTAAGTTCTTAATAATATATTCATATTCCAGGGTGCCTGGGTGGCTTAGTAGCTTGAACTTCCAACTCTTGGTCTCGGCTCAGGTTGTGATTTCCTTGCTCATGGGATTGAACCCCAAATCTGGCTCTGCACTCAGCATAGTGTCTTATTGGGATTCTCTCTCTCTCTCCCACTGACACTCCAGCTTATGATCTCTCGCTCTCTAAAATAAAAAAATAGGGGGATCTCTGGGTGGCTCAGTGGTTTGGTGCCTGCCTTTGACCCAGGGTCCGATCCTGGAGCCCCAGGATCGAGTCCCGCGTCAGGTTCCCGGCATGGAGCCTGTTTCTCCCTTTGCCTGTGTCTCTGCCTCTCTCTCTCTATGTCTATCATAAATAAATAAATAAATAAATAAATAAATAAATAAATAAATAAATAAAATCTTTAAAAAATAAAAAAATTAATAAATCTTTAAACATATATTTTCACATAATAAAACTTATTTTCATATTAAAAATATTATTCAATTGTCTCCACTGAAAAGTAGAGACTACTTATCAGGTTTATGATTTGGATAAATAATAAGCTATTTGTATCATATTTGCATAAATTTAATATCACAGATGCTTTCAGAAAATTTCCCACATTTGGAATGATAGGTTAAAAGGCTATGCTTATTCCTATCTTAACCATATCTCAAACCACAAAGAAATCCTATATTAGGTTTGGTTAATGCTATGTTCTCTTCTAAAAAGTAAAAATCTTTTAAAAAATGAAAAATTCCTCTGAAGTTTACAAGACAAATAACCTCATAAATTTGTGGATGATTCCAAGCACCTGTCACATTTACAGAATTTTAGGTTTGTCCTTAGGGAACAGAATTGATGTTCAAAAGTGGAAAAAGTAGTTAAATAGTAATACTGTATAATCATGCATATATCTTGATATAAGCTGATTTATAATTTCTGAAAAGACATAGATTAAATTTTCTTAGTGATTTTCTTCTCTTTTGCTTATATGCATTTTGGAAATATACTTTTATAATATAAAAATTATTTAAAATTATATTCATGTTCAAATTTATAGTAATCATTTGTTAAAGGAAAAGAAAAAAGAGTTACTTTCATTTTTTTAATTTCAAGACAAGAGGCTCACAATTGTATGCTCCCGTATCTACAAACAAGAAGTCTGAGCTCTGGCCCTCCAGTTGAGGCCAATTTAGTAGCTATTTCTTTTGTTCATTTTGACAGTTCGGCTGCCTCTCCCCTGCAGATCAGTGATGAAATTCAACTACATGAATCATAGTTACTTAGCACATTTTCTAATTTGACCTAACTTGGTATTTCTTAGTTGTGGGTCTTATTCAACTTTTAATTTTCTGTTCTTGGCAGAAAAAGCACCTCACTGAGGATGTGCAACTCCAACCTTTCTCACAGTGACTTACTGCCCCTTTTGGAAATCCAAGGCTGCTGAAGAAAACATCTATTTAACAATTTGACTGAACATGCTCATGCATCTAATCTAGAAGAGACTTAACCAAGACATAACCTAGATCAGAGTTATGTGGTGGTGATTTTACAAAAAGTAGGATGTTATTTTCTTAATTAACACTTTAAAACAATTTTCATACAATGAGTTCAATGGACCCCTCAAACTTTACACAAGGATATGAAAAGGAGGTCAGTTTCCTTTTGCTCCTTTCTTCTGGTATAAGCACACTTCACAACTGGATGGGCCTAGCCATGCAGATAAGAGACATATTCCCAGTGTCTTTCTATTCCCATTTAAACAAGTTTTCTGTGGAAGTCTGTTTGAGGTGGGATTTCCAGGTCTCTCTGTGAAGTAAAAAAATGATGAAAATGAAGGGAAATGAAGTGTTTCTCAGGTTGATTTTCTTCAGACCCCTCGATCCCTGCAGGGAGCTGCCAGCTGAGGGCTTGGTGTGCCGTGCTCTCAACAGCGGGAGAGTGTATACTGAGACCTGAGTGTCCATCACAAGGACATAAAGGGGCAGCAATGCCAGAGGGAACTTGTGAGTCTGCTCATGTCACACAAGCTCCTTGCACGTCACTGGCACAGCGCTAAACCAGTGCCAGCCCATCATGAAACGCCGCACGAGCCACACAGCAAGACATACAGACAAAACAACACAGACTCAAGGCTTTACCACACTCTTTTATGTTTTAAGATGAATTCGTATTTTTATCAAGAAAATTCGTGTACCCAGTTTTAAATGCTCATGATGAAAAAAGGTGAGGTGGGAGAGAAATAGAAAAGAAGAAAAAAGGAAGTCTCTCGCACACCCATTCAGACCTCCCAGGATCTCTCTGAAGGAAAGCGATTTCAGTTCTCTTTAGCTCTTTCTTCTGGTATCTGTCTCTATATTTCTAAATGACAGGCTTTTATACCTTTTTCTGGACAGTTTCAGACATCTTCTCTCAGGTTCTCATTATGAAAGATGAGGATCGAGCTGTTTTACATTCCCACAGTCCTTGTCTCTCTCTCCCATCTCTCATTTTGTGTGCGTGTGTCTGTCTCTGTCTCTCAGACTCTCTTCTTCTGCCACCATCTCTCTCAGTCAACTGTCATAGCTTAGAATTTAATATTCTAGTAATTTAAGAATTTAAGTATAATATTCAAATATTATGGATAGAATTTAAATATTATCTATAGGTGATCTACATCGTGAAACAATATTTCGTTTTTCCAGGAATTGCCATTTTTTACATTTGCCTTATTTTCTATGACGATCACTAATTCTTCCCCAAATTCTCTGACAGAACTGTTAAAACTCCTCTTGATATAATCAAACACATCTCTTAATCCATCTGTTCCATTTTACTTTTGTTGACTGCATTGCTCCAGGAACACTTCCTCCTCTGCTTCAACCTGGTCTGTTGTCAGGATATGCTTGCTGCTCAGCTGTTGCCATGTTTCTCCTTACCATCACCCTCGCATTTCCAAAGCTTCTCTCCTGTTCATTTTATGTTTCTTGGACCCCAGATTTTCCTCTTTCATGGTCTCTCTTTACTTTTGTTGTAAAGATCATCTCTTCTTGAGGAAAAATCCTTGGAAGAATATTTCTTGTGGATTTTCCATATATCAATTGTCATATTCCAACTGCATGTATATGTACAGTTTAGCTGGATATTGAATTTGAGGTCAAAAAGTTATTGTCTGTTGCAGACTTGATCCTTTCTCAAAGTTGATATTATTGCTATAAAGAAGTCTGAGTCATTTTAATTACTGGTTTTCTGTTTAGTTTTGGTTTTGTTTTGTTTTGTTTATGTACTCTGTTTCATTTCTCTCTGGAAGATTTTAGGATTTTCTATTTTTCCCTTGTATTTTGGACTTCTACAGTGATGGAACTCATCATGAATCATTTCTCATGTATAGGATTGAATACTGGGTACATTTCAATCTAGAAATGCATGCCGTGAGTTATGTGACATTTTCTTGTACTATGTCTCTATTTCTCTTCTTCCCACAATCTCTGTCCTCTTTTTCAGATTACAATTAGTTGGATATTAGACTCCTAGCTTGACCATCCACTTCTTTTATTCTTTATCCTTTCTCTTTTATTCCATCTCCTTATCTTTTTGTTTCAGTTTTATAAAATTTAATTAACATCTTCCAACTTTTTTCATTCTTGCTCTCATTTTTAATTTCTAGAATCTTTTACTTTTACTCAATACTACTTTCCTCTACTTTTGAAGTATTTTAGGATATTTCCCATATCTTCCTAAGAATATCAATTAAAAAAATTTTTTAAAGCTCTCTTTTGATAACTGCATTTTTTTTTCATTTTACTCCAAAGTCTAAAGCTGTTAAAAGCTAGGATTCAATAGACAACTTATTTTTCTCTAAGAAAATGTATATTTGATCATATAACTGAATAGACATATTATTAAATGCTTTGTACTGAGGGTTACTCTGATAATTTAATATCAAAATAACCTTTAATTTATACCCTCATCAAGGACACAAATATGAATAAATGGTAGCAAATAAAATCAAAAGACCTTGACCTAATTATCTGATTTATAGTTATTTGCTCCAGACTAGAAATAAATGAGTGAGAGTGTCACATTAACTAATCCTCAGTCAGAGGAAAATGGGAGTCTCTAGAACTCTAAAGGAGATTTGTGGAGAAAGAGGAACCCTCTTACACTGTTGATGGGAATGCAAAATGGTACAGCCACTCGGAAAACAGTATGAAACAAAATTTCAAAAAGTTAAAAAATACAACTATTCTATTCTATAATTCAGCAATTATACTACCAAGTATTTATCCAAAGGATACAAACACAGTGGTTACAAGGGGCGCTTGCACCCCAGTGTATATAGCAGCAATGTCCACAATAGCCTAACTGTAAAAAGAGCCCAGATGTCCACTGACAGATGAATGGATAAAGAAGAGGTGATATGAAGGACACCTACAACCTGAAAATAAAAGGTTGGAGAACCATTTACCATTCAAATGGTCCTCAAAAGAAAGCAGGGGTAGCCATCCTCATATCAGATAAATTAAAATTTACCCCGAAGACTATACTGAGAGATGAAGAGGGACACTATCTCATACTCAAAGGATCTATCCAACAAGAGGACTTAACAATCCTCAATATATATGCCCCGGATGTGGGAGCTGCCAAATATTTAAACCAATTAATAACCAAACTGAAGAAATACTTAGATAATAATACACTTATACTTGGTGACTTCAATCTAGCTCTTTCTACCCTCGATAGATCTTCTAAGCACAACATCTCCAAAGCAACGAGACCTTTAAATGATACACTGGACGAGATGGATTTCACAGATATCTACAGAACTTTACATCCAAACTCAACTGAATACACATTCTTCTCAAGTGCACATGGAACTTTCTCCAGAATAGACCACATACTGGGTCACAAATCGGGTCTGAACCGATACCAAAAGATCAGGATAGTCCCCTGTATATTCTCAGACCATAATGCCTTAGAACTTAATCAAAACAAGAAGTTTGGAAGGACCACAAACACGTGGAGGTTAAGGACCATCCTGCTAAAAGATGAAAAGGTCAACCAGGAAATTAAGGAAGATTTGAAAAGATTCATGGAAACTAATGGGAATGAAGATACAACCGTTCAAAATCTTTGGGATGCAGCAAAAGCAGTCCTGAGGGGGAAATACATCGCAATACAAGCATCCATTCAAAAACTGGAAAGAACTCAAATACAAAAGCTCACCTTACACATAAAGGAACTAGAGAAAAAGCAGCAAATGGACCCCACACCCAGCAGAAGAAGAGAGTTAATTAAAATTCGAGCAGAACTAAATGAAATCGAGACCAAAAGAACTGTGGAACAGATCAACAGAACCAGGAGTTGGTTCTTTTAAAGAATTAATAAGATAGATAAACTATTAGCCAACCTTATTAAAAAGAAGAGAGAGAAGACTCAAATTAATAAAATCATGAATGAGAAAGGAGAGATCACTACCAACACCAAGGAAATACAAACGATCTTAAAAACATATTGTGAACAGCTATACGCCAATAAATTAGGCAATCTAGAAGAAATGGACGCATTCCTGGAAAGCCAGAAACTACCAAAACTGGAGCAGGAAGCAATAGAAAACCTGAACAGGCCAATAACCAGGGAGGAAATTGAAGCAGTCATCAAAAACCTCCCGAGACACAAGAGTCCAGGGCCAGATGGCTTCCCAGGGGAATTCCATCAAACGTTTAAAGAAGAAATCATACCTATTCTACTAAAGCTGTTTGGAAAGATAGAAAGAGATGGAGTACTTCCAAATTCGTTCTATGAGGCCAGCATCACCTTAATTCCGAAACCAGACAAAGACCCCACCAAAAAGGAGAATTACAGACCAATATCCCTGATGAACATGGATGCGAAAATTCTCAACAAGATCCTAGCCAATAGGATCCAACAACACATTAAGAAAATTATTCACCATGACCAAGTAGGATTTATCTCCGGGACACAAAGCTGGTTCAACACTCGTAAAACAATCAATATGATTCATCATATCAGCAAGAGAAAAAACAAGAACCATATGATCCTCTCATTAGATGCAGAAAAAGCATTTGACAAAATACAGCATCCATCCTGATCAAAACACTTTAGAGTGTTAGGATAGAGGGAACTTTCCTCAACATCTTAAAAGCCATCATGAAAAGCCCACAGCCAATATCATTCTCAATGGGGAAGCACTGGGAGCCTTTCCCCTAAGATCAGGAACAAGACAGGGATGTCCACTCTCACACTGCTATTCAACATAGTACTGGAAGTCCTCGCCTCAGCAATCAGACAACAAAAAGACATTAAAGGCATTCAAATTGGCAAAGAAGAAGTCAAACTTTCCCTCTTCGACGATGACATGATACTCTACATAGAAAACCCAAAAGCCTCCACCCCAAGATTGCTAGAACTCATACAGCAATTTGGTAGCGTGGCAGGATACAAAATCAATGCCCAGATGGGATCCCTGGGTGGCGCAGCGGTTTGGCGCCTACCTTTGGCCCAGGGCGTGATCCTGGAGACCCGGGATCGAATCCCACATCAGGCTCCCAGTGCATGGAGCCTGCTTCTCCCTCCGCCTGTGTCTCTGCCTCTCTCTCTCTCTCTCTATGACTATCATAAAAAAAAAAAAAAAAAAATCAATGCCCAGAAATCAATGGCATTTCTATACACTAACAATGAGACTGAACAAAGAGAAATTAAGGATTCAATCCCATTTACAATTGCACCCAAAAGCATAAGATACCTAGGAAAAACCTAACCAAAGAGGTAAAGGATCTATACCCTAAAAACTACAGAACACTTCTGAAAGAAATTGAGGAAGACACAAAGAGACGGAAAACTATTCCATGCTCATGGATTCGCAGAATTAATATTGTAAAAATGTCAATGTTACCCAGGGCAATTTACACGTTTAATGCAATCCCTATCAAAATACCACGGACTTTCTTCAGAGAGTTAGAACAAATTATTTTAAGATTTGTGTGGAATGAGAAAAGACCCCGAATAGCCAGGGGAATTTTAAAAAAGAAAACCAGAGCTGGGGGCATCACAATGCCAGATTTAAGGCTGTACTACAAAGCTGTGGTCATCAGGACAGTGTGGTACTGGCACAAAAACAGACACATAGATCAATGGAACAGAATAGAGAATCCAGAAGTGGACCCTGAACTGTATGGTCAACTAATATTCGATAAAGGACGAAAAACTATCCATTGGAAGAAAGTCTCTTCAATAAATGGTGTTGGGAAAATTGGACATCCACATGCAGAAGAATGAAACTAGACCACTCTCTTTCACCATACACAAAGATAAACTCAAAATGGATGAGAAATCTAAATGTGAGACAAGATTCCATCAAAATCCTAGAGGAGAACACAGGCAACACCCTTTTTGAACTCGGCCACAGTAACTTCTTGCAAGATACATCCACAAAGGCAAAAGAAACAAAAGCAAAAATGAACTATTGGGACTTCATCAAGATAAGAAGCTTTTGCACAGCAAAGGATACAGTCAACAAAACTAAAAGACAACCTACAGAATGGGAGAAGATATTTGCAAATGACATATCAGATAAAGGGCTAGTTTCCAAAATCTATAAAGAACTTATTCAACTCAACACCAAAGAAACAAACAATCCAATCATGAAATGGGAAAAGACATGAAGAGAAATCTCACAGAGGAAGACATGGACATGGCCAACATGCACATGAGAAAATGCTCTGCATCACTTGCCATCAGGGAAATACAAATCAAAACCACAGTGAGATACCACCTCACACCAGTGAGAATGAGGAAAATTAACAAGGCAGGAAACCACAAATGTTGGAGAGGATGCGGAGAAAAGGGAACCCTCTTACACTGTTGGTGGGAATGTGAACTGGTGCAGCCACTCTGGAAAACTGTGTGGAGGTTCCTCAAAGAGTTAAAAATAGATCTGCCCTATGACCCAGCAATTGCACTGTTGGGGATTCACCCCAAAGATTCAGATGCAATGAAACGCCGGGACACCTGCAACCCAATGTTTCTAGCAGCAATGTCCACAATAGCGAAACTGTGGGAGGAGCCTCGGTGTCCATCGAAAGATGAATGGATAAAGAAGATGTGGTTTATGTATACAATGGAATATTACTCAGCCATTAGAAACGACAAATACCCACCATTTGCTTCGACGTGGATGGAACTGGAGGGTATTATGCTGAGTGAAATAAGTCAATCGGAGAAGGACAAACAGTGTATGTTCTCACTCATTTGGGGAATTAAATAATAGTGAAAGGGAATATAAGGGAAGGAGAAGAAATGTGTGGGAAATATCAGGAAGGGAGACAGAACATAAAGACTCCTATCTCTGGGAAACGAACTATGGGTGGTGGAAGGGGAGGAGGGCGGGGGGGGGGAATGGGTGACGGGCACTGAGGGGGACACTTGACGGGATGAGCATTGGGTGTTTTTCTGTATGTTGGTAAATTGAACACCAATAAAAATTAATTTATTAAAAAAAAGAAGAGGTGATATGTATGTATATATATATATATTATAATGGATATAATGGAATATAAAGTATATAATGGAATATTATATATAGTGGAATATATACATACATATATATTATATATATAGTAGAAATTACTCAGGCATCAAAAAGAATGAAATCTTGCCATTTGCAACAACATGGATGGAGCTAGAATTTAACACTAAGTGAAATAATTCAGTCAGAGAATGACAGAAACCATATGAATTCACTCATAAGTAGAATTTAAGAAACAAAACAGATGAACATAGGGAAAAGGAAGGAAAAATAAAATAAGATAAAAACAGAGAGGGAGGCAAACCATAAGAGACTCCTTAGGAAACAAACTGAAGGTTGCTGGAGGGGAGACGGATGGGGGATTGGGATGAATGGATGATGAGCATTAAGGAGGGCACTTGATGTAATAAGCACTGGGTGTTTTATGCAACTGATCATCACCAAATGCTACCCCTGAAACTAATAATATACTATATGTTAACTAAATTGAATTTAAATAATTTGTTTTTTTAAAAAAGGAAATTCTTTTCCTTTACAATTAGCCCTGTCATAAACAAACAACAAACCAACATTGGTTTTATGTACATAAACTCCAGTAACCTAAACTGCCCCCCCAAAATATGGGTGATAGAACAGGATTCCTTTTCCCTTATGCATGTAAAGGTTAGAGAGTGTGGAACAGCTTTTTTTCCAAATAAGAGAAAACTAAACATGTTGATAAATTCTTAGGAATTCAAAAAAAAAAAAATTCTTAGGAATTCAGGAACTAAGTAGGGTACTTTCCAATGAGTATCCTGAATATATTCTGACTTATAAAATCTCCCCATCAGGCAATTTCCCCTGCCTGCCAGCAAAGGAGGATATTATAGTTCATTTTTCTGTTTCCAGGAACATTTTTTTTTCACAGAGTTTGGCATACAATGGAGGATGAATGCTCCCCAGTAGTAACTCTGTTTTCTCAGGGAATGTGATCTGTTGACTGAGAACAGCTATCCTACAAGAAAAAAAAGGGAGAGTTTCACAAGACAAACCATAAACTAAATAAAAAATAAAATGTGGGGTACAATAATAGAGAATATTTTTTTTCTTTAGTTTGTGCACTAGCTCATCTCTATTTAAGCATGTGAACATGGTCAGGAACATTTCATTTTTACAAACATAATCTGGTGCTTAGCTTCTCTTGTGTGCTGTAGTGCCTTGCTTTTACTATTATGTCGTCTAAGGAAAATTTTAGAAAACATTATGCTATTTATCTGAGTAAGAGTACTTAATCCTAAATTTAAAAGGCTATTTTCTAAAATATAAAAAGCCAAAGAATGGAAAAGTGAACAACTAGTTGTTCAATCCTATGGTATGTACTTGTAGGGAACAGTGTAACAGAATTGTTGGCCAAAATTATAATTTAAAAAAAATCTCATATCAAGATGTTTCTTCAACCCATAGTCAATGATTTAAGAATTCACACTACAAGAGCAAGGAAGATGGCAAAGTAGAAGGATCCTGAGCTCACCTTGTCACACAGACATACCAAGGCAACAACTACACAGGCAACTAACTCTGAAAATGACCTGCTGGGAGAACAGATCTTCCACAGCTAGTCATAAAGATAAGGCCACATTGGAAAGGACACCAGTGTGACTAACCACAAACAAGAGAGAAATAACAAGCATGGAGGAGCAAAGGGATCAGATCCTCACCAGGCATGCCCAACCTTGAAGACTCGTGCTGGGAAGACAAGTTCCCATAATATGTGGCTTAGAAAAGCAGTCGGGCTTAACTCCATGAGTTTTGAAAATCTGTGGTGCTTACAAGAAGTAACAAGTGTTAGCAAAGGATGTGGAGAAAAACAAACTCTCATGCACTGTTGGTAGGAATGCAAACTGGTGCAGCCACTCTGGAAAATAGTATAGAAGGTCCTCAAAAAGTCAAAAATAGAACTACCTTACAATCCAGCAATCACAGTACTGGGTATTTATCCAAAGAACACAAAATACTAATTCAAAGGGATACCAGCACCCCTATATTTATAGCAGCATTATATACAATAGTCTAATATAGCAACAGCACAAATGTCTATTGATGAATGGGTAAAGAATGTGTGTGTGTGTGTGTGTGTGTGTGTGTGTGTGTGTATAATTTAGCCAGAAAAAAGAATGAAATTTTGTTATTTGTGACAACATGAATAGAGCTAGACACTATAATGCTAAGTGAAATAAGTCAGTCAGAGAAAGACAAATACCATATGATTTCACTCATGTGGAATTTAAGAAACAAAACCAATGAGGAAAGGAAAAAAGAGAGAGAGAGAAATCAAAAATAGACCTTTACAGAACAAACTGATGGTTATCAAAGGGGAGGAGGGCAGGAGGATGGATGAAACAGGTGATGGAGATTAGGAGTACACTTGTTGCGATGAGCACTGGATGATGTATGGAATTTTTGAATCACTATATAGTACACCTAAACTAATATAACATTGCATGTTAACTAACTGTAATTAAAATACTTTTTAAAAAATACTTTTTAAAAATGGTGCTGGGGTTCCTGGATGGCTAAGCCAGTTGGTCTTGATCTCAGGGTCGTGAGTTCAAGGTCTGCATTGAGCTTGGAGCCTATTCAAAAATAAATAAATAAGTAAGTAAGTAAATAAATAAATAATGTTGTTAATTTCTAGGCAGTCAGAAGGCTATAGAAAACTGAGTTTTCTCATTTAGAGGGCCAGCATACTAAATAATTCAGCCAGAGACAACACAGAAGCAGCAATTTGAATAGCACTTAAGGTATAGGTAAAGATTTACTGACTAATTTTAGGATGTGTATTGGAGAGAGAAGGAGCTGCAGACTTCTCCAGAAACAAAAGTGCTTTCGAGCACTATTTTTCTTCCCCTGCCAATGTAGACAGCCAGGTGCCTAGGGGAGCCATGTGCCTTCCCCTGGTATTCCATTGTGATCCTGGTTCACTCAACCCGTCCACTTCAGTGTGTGCCCCTCCAAAGCTGATCCTCCACACCACACCTGGCAGACAGCCTTGGCAGGGACTGGTGACCCTCTAAAGCAACTCCTGCCTTGGGGAGGGGAGACAAAATCTCACACACTAGCACACCTACATCTCCAGCAGCCAGGTCTTGCAACAGCAATTGGGAGCAAAACCTTCTCAGTGCACCTCCAGTAGGCAAAGCAGATCATTGCAGCCAGATGGCCTAGGATCAGCCCCACCCACCAAACGTCACCACACAACCTGGATTGAGGCACAACAGGAGAGCACGTGTAGCCCATACTGGTGAACTGGGAGTGACTGCACTACAGGGCACCACAGGATCTGTTCTACAGAAAACCAGTAATTTCAAGACCGGGAGACAGAAGTTTACTTAATAATTAGAAACAAAAACAGAGAGTCAGATAAAATGAGAAGACAGAAGAATATGTCCCAAATGCAGGAAAAGAAAAAAATCACAAAAAAGAGCTTAACCAAACAGAGATAAGCAATATGACTAATAAGGAATTCAAAGTAATATTCATAACAATACTCATGGGACATGAGAGAAGAGTGGATAAACTCAGTGAGACTATTTCAAAGAGATAAAAATATTTTTTAAAAAACAGAGCTGAAGAAGACAATAACTGAAATGAAAAATACACTAGAAGGAAACACTACTAAACCAGCCTTATGAGAGAATATAACTTAATTCTTTAAGTTAAAAGAAAAGAATTTAAGAAATAAATGAGGAAAGGGAAAAAAAGAGAAATAAGAAAATTATGAAAGGAAAAAAACTCACTGGTAAAAGCAAATGCATAGTAAAAGGAGAAATTAATTCCTTAAAAAGTCAGTACAGAGGTTAAAATACAAAAATAGGAAAACCAATTATATCTACAAATATTAGCCAAAGGATACACAAAAGAAGAAATTGCAAAATATGACACTATATATGTAAAATGTGGACAGAGGAGTAAAAAATTTGGTGCTTTTAGAATGTGTCTGAACTTAAGCACCTATCAACTTAATATAACTGCTATACATATAGGATGTTATATATGAACCCCATGGTAACTACAAATTAAAAGCTAATAATATACACACACACACAAACTCAACGGAAAGGAGTTCAAGCATAATACCAAAGAAAGTCATCAAACCACAGGGAAGAAAGCAAGAAAAGAAAGCAACAGAGAAAAACTACAAAAACAACCAGAAAACAAAATGGACTAAATGCTCCAATCAAAAGACAAAGGGTACATGAATGAATAAAAAGCCAAGATATATCTCTATGTTACCTACAAAGGACTTACTTCAGACCTAAAGACACATTCAGATTAAAAGTGAAGGGCTAGAAAAAGATAATTCATGAATGGAAGAGATAATAAACTGGGAAAACAATATTTATATCAGATAAAATGGTTTTTCAAACAGACTGTAGCAAGAGACAAAAAAAAAAGGGTATTACACTATGATAAAGGGATCAACCCAACAAGAGGATGTAAAATAGTTGTAAATATCTATGCACCCAACATAGGAACACCTAAATACAAAACACAAATATTAACAGACATAAAAACAGAGATTGACAGTAATTAAATAATAGTAGGGTACTTTAACACTCCATTTACATCAGTGGGCAGATGATCCAGACAGACAATCGGTGAAAATAGTGGCTTTATATGACACATTAGATCAGATGGACTTAACAGATATAAACAGAACATTATACTACATACAGCAGAATACATATTCTTTTCAAGTGTATATGGAACATTCTCCAGGATAGATCACATGTTAAGTCACAAAACAAGTGTCACTATTTTTAAGAAATTTAATAAATTGATATGAAATAACAAATTTAAGAAAATTGAAATTATAACAATGTTTTCTGACCATAATGGTATGAAATGGTATCAATTACAATAAAATAGCTGGAAAAAACACAAATGCCTGGAGGCTAAAGAACATTCTACAACATGCTCAACCAATGAATCAATGAAGAAATCGAGGAATATTTAAACATATATGAAGACAAATGAAAATTGAAACACAACGATCCAAAATCTTTGGGACATAGCAAAAGCAGTTGTATGAGGGAAGTTTACAGTGATGCATGCCTATATCAAGAAACAAGAAATATCAAACAATCTAACTTTATACTTAAAATAGCAAGAAAATGAGGAGCAAACAAAACCCAATGTTATTTAGAAGGAAGGAAATAAAAATATAAAAATGGAAATAAATAAAATGGAGATTAAAATAAATAGAAAAATATCAATGAAACCAAAAGTTGGTACTTTGAAAAGATAAATAAAATTGATAAACCTTTAGCCAGACTTACCCAGAAAAATAAAAGAAATCAAATAAATAAAATCAGAAATAGAAGAGGAGAAATAAAAGAGACTTTAGAAATACAAATAATGATAAGGGAATATTATGACCAATTACATACCAAAAAATTAGACAAACTAGAAGAAATAGATAAGTTCCTAAAAACATACAATCTTCTAAAACTGAATAAGAAAGAAAAAAAAATTGAAAGCCTGACCACTAGCAACAAATTTTAACTGGTAATCAAAAAGTCTCAGTAAATAAAAGTCCAGGACCAGATGGCTTCACAGATGAATTCTATTAAACAATTAAAGAAAAGTTAATACCTATTCTTGTCAAATTATTCCACAAAAAAAAGAGGAAGAAAAACTACCAAATTAATTCTGTAAGGTCCAAATACCATGACCAAGGACATTACAAAAGACAAAAACTATGGGCCAATATCTCTGATGAACATACATTCAAAATCCTCAACAAAATACTAGCACATCACATTTAACAATATATAGCAATAATCATTCACCACTATCAAATAGGATTTATTCTGGGGTTGTAAGAATGGTTTGATATTTGCAAATCAATGTGATATATGACATCAACAAAATGAAGGATAAAAATCACATGATCATCTCAATAGATGCAGAAATATCATTTCACAAAGCGCAATATTGTCCATTCATGATGAAAACTCTCAACAATGTGGGTTTTGAGGGAACATACCTCAACAAAATAAAGCCCACATATAAAAAATTTGCAGCCAACACCATACTTAATAGTGAACAACTGAAAGTTTTTCCTCTAAAATCAGAAAAAAAGACAAGATTGCTGAGTCTCACCCCTTTTTTCAACACAGTACTGAATGTCCTAGCTGAAGCAATTAGACTAAAAAAAGAAAGAAAAGGTATCCAAATTGGTAAGGATAAAGTAAAAACTATCACTATTTGCATATGACATGATATTATGTAAAAAAAAAAAATCCTCCAGAGTCAGGGGAAAAAAAAACTATACAACTGATAAATGAATTTAGTAAAGTTCCAGATAAAAAAAATATATATAGAAATCTATTGTTTCCACACAGTAATAATAAAGTGGTAGAAAGATAAATTAAGAAAATATTTACAATTGCATTCATAATTGCTACAATATCATAAATTACCTAAAAATAAATATTAACAAGGAGGAAAAATACCTAAACTATGAAAACTATAAGATATAAATACAAGAAATTGAATATGACACAAACAAATGGAAAGATATACCATGATTGTGAAGTGGAAGAGTTAATATTGTTAAAATGTTTACACTACTCAAAGCAATCAGAGATTCAATGAAATACCTATCAAAATTCCAGAAGCATTTTTCACAGACCAGAACAAATAATCCTTAATCTGTGTAGAACAATGAAAGACCCTGGATAGCCAAAGCAAACTTGAAAAAACAAAGATGGAGGTATTGCAATTCCAGATTTCAAGATACAACAAAACTATAATAATCAAAACATATTATATGTACTGGCACATACACACACACACACACACACACACACACAGAGACACACACACAGATCAATCGAACAGGATAGATTCCAGAAATAAGCTCACACTTACATGGTCAACTAATCTACAACAAAAGAGACAAGAATACACAATTGGGAAAAGACAGACTCTTCAACAAATGGTGCTGGAAAATGTAGATAGCTATGTGCAAAAGAATGAGCCTAGACCACTTTCATACATTATACACAAAAATTAACTCAAAATGGATTAGTGGCCTAAATGTGTGAGACGTGAAACCATAAAATTCTTAAACGAAATCATAGGCAGTGATAGTCTTTTGGACATAAGCCTTAGCAATATATTTATGAATATGTGTTCTCAGGCAAAAGAAACAAGCAAAAATAAACTATTGGGAATACATGAAAATAAAAATTGCTTTGCCCAGCAAAAAAACAAAACAAAACAAAAATAAACAAAATGAAAACCCAATCCACTAAATAGAAGATATTTGTAAATCATATATTTGTAAATGATATATTCAATAAGGGGATAATATCCAAAATATATAAAGAACTTATATAACTCAACATTAAAAAAAAAAACAAATAGTCTGTTTAAAAAATGGGCAGGAAACCTGAACAATGGTCCCAGGTCCGGAATCGAGTCCCACATTGGGGTCCTTATAAGGAGCCTGCTTCTCCCTCTGTCTGCGTCTCTGCCTCTTTCTGTGTGTCTCTCATGAATAAATAAATAAAATCTTTGAAAACAAAAACCACAATGATATACTGTTTCACAACAGTCAGAATGAGTAGCATCAAAGAGATGAGAAATAACAAGTGTTGACAAGGATGTGAAGAAAAGGGGACCCTCATGCACTGTTGGCAGGAATGTAAATTGGTGTAAACCCCTGTAGAAAACAGCATGGAGATTCCTCAAAAAATTAAAAAAACAGAAATATCATTATGATCTAGTCATTCCACTATTGGGTATTAACCCAAATAAAATAAAAGTACTAATTTGAAATGATATATGTATCCCTACATTTACTGCAGCATTATTTACAATAGCTAACATATATATAGAAGCAATCCAAGTGTCCATTGATATATTAATGGATAAAGAAGATGTGGTAGTGTGTACACACACACACACACACACACACACAGAGGGATATGATTCAGCCATAAAAATCAGTTATTGGATATATTTCAGGTATAATCAAGTCTCCTGACATATTGCTACATAAAGTTAAAACTTTTTAAATGTTTTGTCTTGTTAATATACACAGGGGAGAAAAGCTTCTTTCCAAGCAAAAACAATATAGCTCTGGCTTGTTTTAAATGATAATGTCAGACAGTGGTACTGGAAGAAATAGACTTCTTTCTCAATTATAGCAGGACATTCTAGAAATTGTCACCATTTAGAAATCAAAGACCAAGAGACTTGGCTGTGTTTGCTCCTGCTTGGTGTAGTTATTTCATTTTCTATTAATTTCAGTATTCTCAGCTAAGATAAACTGGGAATTTATAGCAGCTATATGTGTTGGTCTTTCATAATTAATCCATTTCTTCACTGGATAGAAATACCAGAATAGAAATACCAGAATATAATGTTATATTTGGAAGATGATTAAAATACTTTTGTTTTGGGGCACCTGGGTGGGTCAGTCGGTTAAGTGTCTGCCTTCAGCTCAGGTCATGATCCTGGAATCCCAGCATTGAGCCCTGTGTTGGACTCCCTCCTCAATGGGTAATCTGCTTCTCCCTTTCCTCCCACTTCCTTGTTCTCTCTCTGTCTCTCTCTCTTGCTCTCTCTCTCTCATATAAATAAAATCTTTAACAAATAATAACATATTTTTGTTTTGATAATACTAACTATAGGAATTAAAACCAAATCTTTGCTCCTTAGAAAAATACTAAAAACTGAAAGAGTAAATTATGCTTACACCTTCTACATTTACTGATAGCATGAATTCAAAAAGGTTGAGAAGCACTGAGCTAGAGAATATGGGTTATTATTAACTGCCCAGATTAGCTTGCAGTGGTGTTGTAACAGAACAAAAGAGCAGGTCAGTATGGATGATGCAGAGGAAACAAGGAATGAAAAGGATTGAGGATTTGGATAAAGGCCAGATCATTCAGGCTTTATTGGTCATAGTAAGGAATTTCAATTATATTCTGAGTGCAGAGGGAAGCCATTAAAGTGTTAATAGCACAATACAATAGTGGCTTAAAGCAAGGTAGAAATTTGTTCCTTTCTTCTATGTACAAGAAGTCCACAGCTAAGCAGATTGCTTTCTGGCTTCAGTAAACTTTAGGGACTCAGAATCCTTTCAGCTAACTATTCAACCACAGCTAAGAAATGTCCTTAAATGTCCTCAAAGACCAAGGTAGGTGCTCTCATTCTAGCCATCATAAGCATATTTCAAGCAGTAAGATAGAGGAAGGAACAAAGAAAACAGAAACAAAAGACGTGTGCCAGCTATCCTTTAAAAATGTTGTGGAAACTTTCTTCCAACATTTTAGTTTGTATTCTATTGACCAGAAGTATATAGTCATTATAGACTCTGAGCCAGAATCAACCAGCTAAGCAATTCCTAGGTTTATGACCCAAAGAAACTGTGAGATTAAAAAAAATTGTTGTTTAAGCTCTGGGATAATTTGTTACATAACAGCAAATAATAATATACAGTGTCTCTAAGTTTCCATTTACATATTGCAAATCATTGACAAGTCACAGGACTACATCTAAGGTTAACTACTTGAAAAAACTCTGTACTACTCCAAGTGCCCAGAAGGAGAGAGAGTTGAAATGTTTCATTATTATATATTCAACAGATCATTCCAATTATTATGTGGAAAACAGATTGGAGTGGGCTAGTTTGTAAATGAAGAGACCAGTTAAAGTAATTTTAAGAATCTAAATATGAGAGGATGGATGGTTGGACTAGAGAGGACAATTAAAAGGGATGGAGATGGCAATTAGAAGTTTATTAGTCACTTTTTAAAAGCCACATTACTGGATGGTGAGGGCAAAATCTGGATATCTAGGAGATGACAAATGAGAAATAAAGTATAGACTTTTTTTTTTCAATAAGCATAGGTGTTTAAAAGAAAGGAAGAACCAATCAGCATGAAAGAAGCATGGAAATCATCACTCCCATCCTCACAATAATAAAAAAAAAAAAAGCTGAACAAGTTGCAAATCAAGAGCTTCTCTTAGATATGTCAAAGAAAGAGATCATAGGGCAAGCCACTGTCCCCCAAATTGGAAAGGCAGATAGGCAAATATAGAGAATCATAACATCAGCATAGAAACCTAGAAGGAAAAATCCCATCATGAATCAGTACTAGTACAAATTTAAAGTGTAATTGATTAATTGTTGAAAGTTGAATGTGGACAAGACCAATAAGTTAAAAATTCTAGGGGTTCCCAGAATTAAGGTGAGGGGCCACACAATTTCATGAATTTGCTCTACCAGGTACCTTACCGGATATTCTCAGTGGAGATCAGAGAAAAGTCCTCCATGCTTCTAGCAGAGGAATAAAAAAATAACCATTTTGAAATAAGTCCAGAACATTCTGTTCTTAGCAAGGCCTATTCTTAAATAGAACTATTTTACCAAAGCCTAACAGATTCAGATTTTATCAGAGCTTCACTGACCCAGGGGAAGGGAAATACTCAACTCTAGTCCCAACTAGCCCTCTTATCTCACTTAAGGGTGGGAAAAAATGGAAGTACCTGTGTAGGTCACAGACTGAAGGCACAGGATCACTAAAATGTCAGGATTTAATCAAAGGTCCAAAAAACAATCCCCACCCCTCCCACCTCACTACCACATCTGAGGGCTCCTGTATAATAATGGGATTACAATGGAAAGAAGAGTATCTGAATGAAGGAGGGGAAACAAAAGATAACAGGGAAGACAACAAGAAGAATGCCAGAGGAAATTTTAGCCCCTGACCCCTACAGCTATAGCAAACAGTAATCACAGCATAACTCCTAGCCAGAAAAACAAAACCTCACACCAAAGGCCTATGTGCCTCAGTTCCTTTTACTTAGCACATTATGTTCAGTTTTCACAAAAATTACAAGGCATACTAAAAGACAAAAAACACACTTTAGTTACAGAATAAGCATCAGAATCAGATTCAGACATGATAGAGATGTTGGAATTATCAGATTAGAAATTTAAAACAATAATTGGCAAGCTAAGGACTCTAATGTAAAAAGTAGGTAACTATGCAACATCAGATAGATAATTTAAGCAGAGATATGAAAACTCTGAGAATGAATTAAAGGGAAATATTCAAAATCAAAACCATCACAATGCAAATAAAGAATGACTTTAATAGGCTCATCAATAGACAACACTCAACAAGGTAAAGAACTAGTGAGCTAAAAAGAAAAAAAGTTAATAGAAATTCTAAAACTGAAAATCCAAGAGAAAAAAAAAAGAATTTGAAGAATTGAAACACCATACCAAAATCTGGGACAATTACAAATGGTACAATATATACATGATTGGAGTACCAGAAGAAGGGGGAAAAGAGAGAAAGGAAGAGAGGGAATGTTTGAAGCAATAATGGCTGAGAATTTTTAAAAGTTAATGACAGACACCAAACCACATATTCAGGAAGTTCAGAAAATACAAAGTAGGATAAACAACAACAAAACAAAATAAAACTACCAAACCAAACCCAAACAAATAAAAATTGTATGCTTAAGTATGTCACATTGAGTGGGCAGAAAATCAAAGACAAAGAGAAAATGTTAAATCAACTTGGGGAAAGGAGGGAGGGATAAAATTACATCACATTTTTCTTTATGCAAACAAAAAAGACTGAAGTGAAATATTTAAAGTGTTAATAGGAAAACCACTAACAAAAATTATTTGTTCAGTGAAACTATTCTTTAAAAGCGAAGGAGGAATAAAGACCCTCTCAAACAAAAATTGAGAGTTTTTTCCACCAGTAAATCTGTCTTGCAAAAGATGTTAAAAGAAGTTCTTCAAAAAGAAAATAAAAAAGGGGGAGGAGATTTAGGTCAGAAACTTGTACTTATGTAAAGAAAAGTAGAATCTTAAGGAATAAGTGAAGGTAAAAGATTCTTTCCTTTTTTTTATTTTTAATTGATCTGATAGTATGGGTTTTTGCCTCAAAACAATAGCAATAGTGTATACAGTGATTATAACTTTTAGTTAAGTGAAATCAGTGACAGAAATATTATAAAGGATGGTAAGGAAGAATTGAAAATATTCTGTTAAAAAAATAAATAAATAAATAAATAAAAAATTAAAAAAAAATAATAAAATATTCTGTTATAAGGTACTTACACTACCCATTAAGCAGTAGAGTACTATTTGTAAGTGAACTTAGAGTAGTTGTAATGTATATTGAAAACTTAAGGGCAATCACTATAGTTTTTTTTTAAGTAAACTTGACATGCTAACAGAGGAGAGAAATAATATAAAATACTCAGTTAAAACCAGAGAAGGCAGAAAAAGAGTGAAAGGACCCAAACAAAAAAAGCATAACTAGAAAACCATTTAGAAAACGGCAGAAATTAACCCAACTATACTGATAATCACTTTAAATGTCAATGGTCTACCTATTAAAAGATACTATCATAGTGGATAAGAAAAAAAGACCAAGTTATATATTGTCTGTAAGAAGCCTACTTTAAATATGAAGCAACTGATAAAAGGAAAGGAATAGGGAAATTTATATTATGATAACACTAATCAAAGAAAGCTAGAGTATACATATAAATGACAGACAAAAAGACTCAGATCAAGACAAATTCTCAGGTATACAAACAGGAATTACATAATGATAACAGGGTCAATTTTCAAAGAAAATGAACAGCCTTAATGTGTATGGTATAACAAAACAGTGTTAATAAAAACCTGACAGAACTTCAAGGGAAAGATTAGTTTACTTTATAGTTGGAGACTTCAACACTGTCTCTCAATAATTGACAGATTAAGCAGGCAAAAAATTTGCAAAGATGTAGCTGAAATAAAAAACACCATCAATCAGCTAGATCTAATGGACATCTAACTGACATTCAATAATAGCAAAATAAGCATTCTTTTTAACCTCATAAGAAACCAAGATAAGCCACATTCTGGGTCATAAACATTTATTAACAAATTTAAAAGAATAAGAGATATCCAGAGTTTGCTTTCAGACCACATTGGAATTAAAGTAGAAATCAATACAGATAGTTGGAAAAATCCCCAAATCCTTGGAGATTAAACAACACACTTCTAAGTAACACATGGGTCAAAGAAGCAGTTGTGGGACATTTAACCATATTTTGAATCGAATGAAAATGAATGCAACTTATCAATATTTGTGGTATCTACATATACAAAAAGATTTGGAAAGAGGTTTATCGCATTTAATGCATACATTAAAAAGGAGAATCCAAAACCGATAATCTAAGCTTTTACCTTAGGAAACTAGAAAAAAAAAAAAAGCCAATTAAATTCAAAGTATTCCCCAAATTAATGAGACCATATAATGTTTGTCCTTTTCCAATTGACTTATTTCACTCAGTATAATACCCTCCAGGTCCATCCACATCAAAGCAAATGGTGGGTATTTGTAGTTTCTAATGGCTGAGTAATATTCCATTGTATACATATACCACATCTTCTTTATCCATTCATCTTTCGATGGACACCGAGGCTCCTTCCACAGTTTGGCTATTGTGGACATTGCTGCCATAAACATCAGGGTGCAGGTGTCCCGGCATTTCACTGCATCTGTATCTTTGGGGTAAATCCAAGAGGTAGTGGAAGGGGAGGTGGGCAGGGGGTTGGGATGACTGGGTGATGGGTACTGAGGGGGGCACTTGGCGGGACGAGCACTGGGTATTAGGCTATATGTTGGCAAACTGAACTCCAATAAAAAAAAAGTTAAAAAATAAAATAAAATAAAAATATGAAAAAAAATTTTAAAAAGGAATAAAAATTATTTAAAAAATAAAAAATAAAGTTTTAAAAATAAAATATTAAAAAAATAAAAATAAATTATATAAAAATAAATAAATAAATTCAAAGTAAGCAGAAGGAAATATATAATAAAAATTAGAACAGATGGGGTGCCTGGGTGGCTCCAATAGGTTGAGTGTCCAACTCTTTATTTCAGCTCAGATCATGATCTTCAGGTCCTAGGATTGAGCCCTGTGTCAGGCTCCATGCTCAGCATGGAGTCTCTTTGCCCATCTCCTTTTCCCTCTCTTCTCCACTCACTTGCACATGTGCTCTCTCTCTCTAATAAGTAAATTAAATAAAATAAATTAGAACCGATATCAATGACATTGAAAACAAACAAACAAAAACAATGGAAGTCAACAAAATCAAAAGTGGCTTCTTTGGGGATCCCTGGGTGGCACAGCGGTTTGGCGCCTGCCTTTGGCCCAGGGCGTGATCCTGGAGACCCGGGATCGAGTCCCACATTGGGCTCCCGGTGCATGGAGCCTGCTTCTCCCTCTGCCTGTGTCTCTGCCTCTCTCTCTCTCTGTGACTATCATACATAAATAAATAAAAATTTTTAAAAAGTGGCTTCTTTGAAAATACTAATAATACTGATAAACTTCTAGCCAGGTTAACTAACAATAAAAAGAAGACAGAAATTACCAATATCAAAAAGAGGGGAAATAATGACAGATCTTAATAAAATAATAAAGGAACATTATGCACAACTCTATGCCCACAAATTTAATAACCTAGATGAAAGATACTAAATCCCTAAAAGATAAAATCTACCAAAACTTATGCAGGAATAACTAGGCAATCTAAATTGGTTGGTATCTATTAAAGAAATTGATAAATAAAGCAAAAATATTAGGCCTGATGGATTCACAGGTGAATTCTACCAAACACTAAATGAGAAAGTTACACCAATTCTCTTCAATCTCTTCCACAAAACAGAGGCCAAGGGAGTACTTCCTAACTCATCCTATGAGTTACCCTCAAGCCTAATACCAAGAGTGAAGACATTACGAGAAAGATAAACTAAAAACCAATATCTCCACTGAACATAAATGCATAAAACCTGAAAAAAATATTATCAAATAAAATTCAACAACATATATTAAAAAAGAATTACACCATGACCAAGTGGGTTTATTCCAAGTACAGTATGCACAGCTGTTTCAACATTTGAAAAGCAACTGATGTAATCTATCACATCAACAGGTTAAAGAAGAAAAAATAAAAAATGGTATGAGTCTATCAAAAGTGCAGAACAATCATTTGACAAAATCCAACAATAATGACAAACACTTAGCAAGCTAGGATTAGAAGAGAACTTCCTCAACTTGATAAAGTACATCTATTTAAAAACTATAGCTTACATCATAATTAATGATCAGATGCTTTCCTTGCTATGATCAAGAGCAATACAGGGATGTCCTTTTTCACCACTCCTTTTCAATATTTTACTGGAAATCCTAGCTAAGGCAATAAGACAAGAAAAATAAATAAGATATATATGGACTTGGAAGAAAGAAAGAAAAGAGAGCTACAATGAAGATAAAGAACAGCAGAAAAAAAAAACAGTGGGATTTGGAAATATGGAGTTTTGATATTTAGAAGGGAGCGCTTTGAGTATGCCTATGACCTGGGTGGAAGAACTTGCAGAAACAAAGATATTGAAGGCATAGAAAACAGAAACAGTGATCCATAGAGCAATGCCCCTCTGAAACTGCAGGAAGCAGGATTCAGAGTATTGGTAAAGGAAGATATAGTAATTTATGCTAAAATTAAATATCCTCAAAATTGTCTTCACACACTAACAAAAGCAGTTGAAAGGAATAACTGGGTTACTTACTCCCCAGGATTCTGGGGTTTCCATGTTTTTTTAAAAAAATCTACCCAAGGCTATCTATTTTCATGTCCTGAGGAAACTATTTTTTTCCCTCAGTCTCTGTAGAAATATTCATTCAAAATTTCCCATCTCCTTCCTCATTCTACCTTTCTTCCTTTCTATGGGTTCCAGTTCAAACCTACAGAATTGTTGCAGTGTTTCAATCGTATCACAGTCTTGTAAGATTTTATATCCAAAGGTTAATTGTACTGGACTTTAGCAAAATTAAATCCCCCAAAGAAACTTTTCAATACCCACAGTCAACTGAAAGACAATCTCATTTTTAAAAAAATAATAGTAATTAATAACAATAGTGATTACTACTTAGAACTATTTTGTGTCAGATAAAATGTATCTACTCGTGTTGCTTTACTTCACTCTATCTGAAAATTGAGTATCAGTGCATATTTGACATCTAGGCTATTTTTAAAATGCAAAGCTTATTTTGAAATATTCTTGGTACACCCAAGTGTCTCAGCAGTTGAGTGTCTGCTTTCAGCTTAGGGTGTGATCCTGGGGTCTGGGATCAAGTCCCGTATCGGGCTCTTTGTGGGGAATCTGCTCCTCCCTCTGACTATCTCTGCCTCTATCTCTCATGAATAAATAAATAACATCTTTAAAAAAAGAAATTATTCTTAAATTTAACTAGTTTATACCATGAGGTAAATTTATTTGGTCTCATTAAATGGAGGAGAGGTAATTTAAACATATTTTATGCCTTTTAAATGTTGCTGGTAAAAAAAAAATTACCTAAGCTAAAGAGAAATGAACTCACTGATCACAGTAACCCATTAGAAGTTGGACAGTGAAATCTATTTCCTGGCAAAGGTTTCCTCTTAAAACTAGAAGGAACCATTTTAGCTAAAGCCAAGGTAAAAAAATAACTCCAGTATGCCATGTTTGAGAAAGTCAAGTAAGCAGAACTCTAGTTGAACTAATCTTTTCTTTAATATAAGTAGGTACCAAACAGTTTATCATAGTCATGATTATCACAAATTAAATTTTACTTGATTTCATACAAAGTTGGTCGATGAAGTTTTTCTCACACAATTAGGTATGATTTTATTATCTTTCTAAGGGTTAAGTCATCCTTTTGGATAATTCTCCTTTTTTAATTGCTAAAATTGATCTATAGAATAATTTTGATATTTTATGATTCAAATCTCAAAGATAAGCATGATTCATTTTGTGGAACTACTTCTAAACAGAGATTATTACTTACATTTTTAAAAGCATAAATTTCTAACCAATCCTATAGAAGTAACAAGAAACTATTATTTCTATAAACACATTTTTCTATAATAATTTTTTTTCTTCTGGAAAATTTGTTACATACTGGAGAACTGGGAAGCAACTGGCTGGGTCCAGATCTTGAATATCAGAAATAAAGGAAAAGTAATATGCAGACATAAGGCTTGTATACAGGTCTAAAACATAGTTCAACAGATGTAAAAAGCACAAGTATTCAGAGAATCAAAAGAAAATAAACCAGAAAGCCAAAGGCACAGGTAAAGAGGCAGGAATCATTAAAAGACAATTTTCAGGTGATAGAAGAAAGATGTCAAATTCAGAATATTTGTTGATTCAAAACTGCAGAATATTCACTATAACAGAATTGCTTGATAATCCAAAATGTTTCATTGTCCCTAATTCAGGACCTTCTGGAGACATTAAAGGTCTCAGTGTGGCTTAAAAAAAAAATTGTAAAAATTAAAACTTTAATTCCATAGAACTACTATTTTTTTCCCCATAAACAACATTTCCTTATCTATTCTCATTAGGGATAGTTAAACTACAAAGTCAGAAAAGCAGACATTATACAGATAAGATTTCTAAGCTTCTCTGGGATTCCTAGATAAAAGATACTGCAATGAAATACAGCAATCTGCTCTCTAGGGATTATTTTTCAGATACTAATGTTACTCTGCAAGATAGATAAGAGACAGAAATGAAAATAAAAGGGCCTCTGAGAATTGAAATCAGATTTAGTCATTCATTTACTCTTTGGTTAATTGATCAGACATTTGTTGAGTAATCATACCATGAGCAAGATACATGCTAGATGATTCAAATACAGTGGGGCAAAGCAGCCCCTGCTACATGGGGTTTATAGTCCAGCAGAAGAGATTATGATATAACACAGTATCCACCGGGTATCCAGAGGTACAGAGCAGTGACTTCTATTCCTATCACTCCATGACAAAGGTGACAGGGTAGGGATCCTGGAAAGCTGTCCAAGGAATGAAACAAAACTATTTATTTATTTATTTATTTATTTATTTATTTATTTATTTAATATTTTATTTATTTATTTATTCATTAGAGACAGAGAGAGAGAAGCAAAGATACAGGCAGAAGGAGAAGCAGGCTCCATGCAGGGAGCCCGACACCGGACTCGACCCTGGGTCTCCAGGATCATGCCTTGGGCTGAAGGCAGCGCTAAACCACCGAGCCACTGGGGCTGTCCCAAAACTAATATTTAGATGACAATATTTCTAGGCAAAGATGGGAGAGATTGTGAGGGAAAAGGAAAGAAAGATATTGTTTTAGGCAAAGAGAAATAATGAGATGAGCTACAAAGAAGAACCTGATGCATTTGAGGAATCAAAAAGGAATACAGTCATTTATTTTTTCAAAAATATTTATTGAACACTTACATGGCTGGGAATAGAGCCATGGAGAAGACAGAAAAGGCCTCTGCTCTCCTATAGTTTACATTTTGGTAGGTCAAAGTACATTTAAGGCAGAAGAAAGAGTAAAAAAACAAACCAACAAAAAAACAAAAAAAACCCACAAAACCACAAAGGCTTGATTTGTTTCAGGAACCAAGAATGGGCCAGGGCTGGAAAGTATGACCAATAGGTGAGACCTGCAATAAAGTGGACATGTAGTCAGTAATCAAATCTTATAGAGCTATGTCAGGCAGAATAAAACAATTTTTAAATTTTATTTCCTATTAGTTTTAAGCAAAGGTGATACCTAATCTGATTTATGTTTTCTCAATATTACTCTGGCTATTATATAGGAAATGGATTATAGGGAGGTGACAATGAAAATAAGAAAATCAATTAAAGGATATTATAATCAGCCAAGACAGAGATAATATTGGCTAGGTTTAGAATGGAAGCAGTGGAAATGACAGAATGTGTTTGGATTTGCAACACAAAGCTTTGGATACAGAATTGACAATATTTGTCAATGATTCAGTAGGCATGAGGAACTAAGGAAAAAAGTATATGGATAGAATTTATAGAGGAAAATAAGGCTGGCATGAAAGATGAAGCAGAAGAAAAACAAGAACCAGTTTATAAGAAACATGTACGTATCGTTAGAATCTAAATATTGATACTAAGAACAGTAAGAATCCCAAGGATTTTAGGCAGTTATTTTGTTTTGAGCAGATATATTTTTCTGAAAGATCACTGTGGTAGGAAAAATCTTATTCAAAATAGCCTCAAAACCTCTCAGAAACTCAAGAAAAATCCTTAAAATATTGTAAGAACTTCTAGGGAGAAAAACATAAAGTGTTATTAGAGGAGATAAAATAAGACCTACCTAAATGGAGAGATATACCATATTTATAAATTAGAAGAGTCAATGCTAAAAAGATTTTAGTTTTGTCCCAAGTTAATATATAAATTCAGTGCTATTATAATAAAAATCCCCAAAAGTTATTTTTAGGTGACTTAGCGAATGATTCTAAAATTTATATTGAGGAAAGCCCCAATAATAGATAAGATCATTTTGAAGAAAAGTATAGGAGCTCAGGCCCTTCCAGACATCAAGACTTACAAAAAAGCTGTAGTAATTAAGCTATATGATAATGAATATTTTGAGAGAAAATAAATTGATTAACCACATAAAGAATCAGAAACAGACCAAGTCTAAAAGGAAGGTATGTATATATATGTATATGTACATACATATATACATACATACATATATATCCAAATATACACACCTTCCTTTTAGACTTATATATATGCACATATAGGTACTAACGACATTTTAAAAAAGAAAAAACTATGAGAAAAATAACTTAATTGATAAAAGGTCATAGAATAATCATTTATTCACATGGAAAAAATAAAATAAAGTTAGATCCCTAGATCACACTATACACTGTAACCAAGGGAGAAAAGGCAACAAGGGTGCAAATGCTACTATATTTTAGGGTTGGATAGGTGATAGGAAATTAAGGGTGCCCTTACTTGAAGGCTTCTGTTTTCTGTGAGGCAAGACCATTCGCTGAGAGTAAGAGCAAAAGTAAGAGAAAAACATGTTTGAAAGGGGGAGAATTTTGAAAGTTCTAGAAAATAAGAGAAAGAGTTGTCTAGGAAAATACAGAAGAATCCTAGGTAGTATTAAAATACCATATGAATCATATGAATCTAGAGACTGAATTTAAGGCAGCATCAATCCTAGAGATATTCAACTTTTCAATAACTTCCTCAAAGAGGCTTAAAGGAGCCAGGTGGACTAATTAAAGTTGCTTACCACAGACAAAGAAGGAAAATGGGTTCAGGTTATTGAGGATAATGTCAAGAAAGTTGTTGAAGTGATTGGTGCACAAACTATTAGAACTGAGAATCCAGAGTTTGGATCCATCATCAACATGGCTGATTAAAGTCACCCAGGATGAAGGTAGAAATTGAAGTGGAGAGGAAAACAGGAAGTCACATGCCCAAACTTCCTCCAAATCCACGGAATAAAATGTATCACCTTTGTTCGAAGTACTTATTGGCTTCATTTTCAAGAAAACTAGAACCCATTTCTGTGTTTAAAGCAGAGGCACATTAAAGCCTTAAAACATAACTGCTGTTGGGCTGTTGGAGAAAAATGTAATAAAAACCATAAATAACGATGAAAAAATTATAAAATAATAAAGTCTAGAATCACTTACCATGGGGAAAAATTAGCCCTACATATATATCAGAGACCCCAGAAGATAATATCAAAATCACAATATGATACAATAATAAAATCCCAAGAGTTGGCAAAGCTGACCCTGTTGTTCTCCCTTGGAAAATTCTCTGAGATTCAGTTTCCATAACTATCTAATGAAAATAATAGACCAGATCCTCTACAAGTTTATTTCTAACTCAAAGAGTCTAGGTACTTAATGATGATCCTGACATATATCAAGGGAAGATGTTTATTTAGAAAGAAATTATATTAATTATTTTGATAAAACTTCATCAATACAATTTAAAAAATCAAAGTGACAAAATTTCAATTATTTGAAAAATGTAGCTATATGGGATGCTGCATGTTCCAACAATGGAAATAAACGAAAAGGAAATTGTAGCAGAGTGCTATTTCCATATTCCAGAATTCCTATAGTCCATAATTTAACACTATTTTGTAGAGTTGACTCTGTTTAATCTGTGTTAATAGTGCCCCCTAATTAGATTGTGAGCTTCTTCAAGGCAACTTTACTCAAAAGTTCACTTTTCTTCTTCAAGACTGCTCTCACAGCTCTGTATAAACTATACATATATTTTCAGTGTCTAAAATGAATAAAAACTGTATCTGGAAAGTATTCTCCAAAAGTTTCAAAAGAAAAAGGGCATGTTTATATCCACAAACAAACTAGCCCAAGAACTAGAGCCCAGAGTCTATAATGGTCTTATCTATTTCAGCAAAAAAATATTTAGTGAGACTCCTGAGATCCTACATCAAAGAGCTGGTTTTTTTTTCATGCAACGTTAAAATATATTTTGGCACATCAAACAAACCTATCCCTAGCCTTACTCATTTCTGAGTCATATATCAAGAACTGCAAATGTTTTGAAACATTGTTTTCTCTTGATCTTCTTTCCAATTAAGTAATTTTAAAAATATCAAACAAAAACACCTAGAAATTTACAACAGTGCCCAAAAATCTAGAATTCATATTATTATTATTATTTTCCCCAGTGTTTTCCAACACAGATAACAGTCATAAAAATGATTGTAAAAATGATTAAGAACAGTTTATATTTTTAAAGTATAGAAAACGAGATACTAGCTAAAATGACAGCAATTCTTTAGTCTAGGCTTAATGTTTCCATGAACAGATGAACTTCAAGCTCTACTTACCAGCAACTAAAGCTTCACCAGGCTTTTGCAAGAAACGACAAACAGCACTAGCAGCCTTAAGCACATGTGACACATTCCTTTTACTAACTTTGCTTGCCCTGGCTTGTCTCTCCATACAGCATGAGAGTTCCTTCCAAGAAACTTCAAAAAGCCCCTCAACAGCAAAAACAAAACACATGTCAGGAGAACTTGGCTATTGGTGAAACAAAATTTACATTCTCTAACATAGGAGTTGACAATCTTTTATTCTATGAGAGTTCTCTGGAATTAAAAGTAAAATCTCTAATTCATCTTTCTTAAAAACCTGAAGCAATTTCAACAGACTATCCAAATGTACACATAATCCAGATTTGGACATACATCTCCTTTTAATTCAACCAAATAACTTAAAATCATAAAACATTAAAGATATAGAGGAGTAAAAAAGAAATCATATAAACAGAGACCCAGATACTGTCAGTGGGAAAATACATAATAAATGACAGAACAGAGACTAGAATCTAGGGATCCTAACTGAAAGACTAATGCTCTTTCCACTATATCAAGATGCTGTTTGTGTCAAATTTCAGATAAAATACCCACAACTAATAAAAATAAATCTTTCAAGCAAAAGCATTTTCTTTTTATGGAATTAAAGTTCAGCCTAGCTTTTGTAAAGTATAATAGCAGCAAGGGAATTGTATTTTGTGTCATATCCTGACACTTATTTTTAAAAATCACTATGAATCACTATGAATCACTACATTAACTGACATTGATTAAATTATTATGATTGACATAACACATTAATACAGCTATAAAGAAATAGTACAAGGGACCAAAAGTAGTTGGTTTTATAGACTCTCAATCTTTCTTTGTTCATGTATAATTCTGAAGTACAAAGTAGTAAACTAGAATTTCACTGAATTCAATCATTAAGAGAATGGTAGAAGTTAACTCCTAAAACATGCATGTTGCTATTGGTTATAAAGACAGTGACTGAGTATTTTTAGAGATCACCAGAAATATAAATTTCTACACTCCTTCTTGAGCTTAAAAGATTACCATGCTTTGAATCTAAATACAGTGCCAAGCATAAATAATTTCATTACCACTACTCAAAATACTAAAGAAGGGATCCCTGGGTGGCGCAGCGGTTTGGCGCCTGCCTTTGGCCCAGGGCGCGATCCTGGAGACCCGGGATGGAATCCCATGTCAGGCTCCCGGTGCATGGGACCTGCTTCTCCCTCCGCCTGTGTCTCTGCCTCTCTCTCTCTCTCTCTCTGTGACTATCATAAATAAATAAAAATTTAAAAAAAAACAAACAAAATACTAAAGAAATCCAGACATATAAACATTATCCAGAAAGAAAAAAATAATATCCATAATAAATTCATAATACCCCAATTCATTAATATATTACAAATTAAGTACCAATGGGTCTAACAGTCTCCATAAATAGGTTTGACATGTGTTGCACATGTGGTCAAGAGAATTCAACTCCCACTGCATTATTAAAAATTGACATCTGTCATCATTACATACAGAGCCCACTTCACAAGACAAGGGAAATGAAAGCTGGTACCAGAAACATGATCAGAATTGGCCCCAGGAGAATATTGTATGATTTGAAATTATACAGAGTTGAGACTACTGCTCTGTTCCTCATATACCTCCCCACTTACTCTAGAACTAGAGAAACGCCAAAAATGAACTCTCTCACTTCCAATGCCACCCACCTAAGGTAAGCTCAATCATGTCGTTGTTCTCTGAAATCAAGAATATTTTATATATTTTGGGGGATGCCTGGATGGCTCAGCGGTTGAGCCTCTGCCTTTGGCTCAGGGTGTGATCTCAGATCCCTGGAATTGAGTCCCACATCGGGTTCCTTGCATGGAGCCTGCTTCTTCTCCCTCTGCTTGTGTCTCTGCCTTTCTCTCTGTGTCTCTCTCATGAATAAGTAAATAGAATCTCTTTAGAAAAAGAATATTTTATATATTTTAAAAAGTTATAACATGACTAAGAAGTTCTTTATAATTTCAATGTTGTAAGAGCTGCTGAAAGATGTTCTCTAGTACAAATTGTATAAAATTAGGTACAGAGTGCCACTTAGAAAATTTGATAATTAAAATCTCTTTAGATATGTCTTTAGAGGAGAGACGCTTATCATACCTAATTTGGAGACAATGGATTAAGTCCCTAATCTCTCTGTAGTTTCAACACATTTTTCTTCTTGATGGTCTGGTCAATTATTTCTAAGGCACCTTTTTATTTCATTCTCCATGTATCTTCTCATTTCTCCTTCTCAGTGCCAATGTGGACTTTTCTACCTCTGCCTCCCTGTAAATGTTGGTAAGTCTCAAAAGTTTCAACTCAAGAATTTTTACCACTTCATTCTATATAGCTTCCCTGGATGATTTCATCTATTGTCATGAATATATCTATTACCAATGTGCTGATAAAACCTTTCAGTATAGATTAATATCTACATCAGAGTTTGCTTTATTCATTTAACAAATATAGCTAGGATTTTTAATTACCTTCTATGTGTCAGGCACTATTCTAAATGCTGGAAACACAAGAATGAATAAAAGAAATGTTCTTTGTCGTTATAAAAAGTTGATTACAGGGCAGTCCTGGTGGCTCAGCGGTTTAGGGGCTGCCTGCAGCCCAGAGCGTGATCCTGGAGACCCGGGTTCAAGTCCCACATCAGGCTCCCTGCATGGAGCCTGCTTCTCCCTCTGCCTGTGTCTTTGCCTCTCTCTCTCTCTCTCTCTCTCTCTCTGTGTGTGTGTGTGTGTGTGTGTGTCTCTCATGAATAAATAAATACAATCTTAAAAAAAAAGATGTTATTCCAGTTAAGGGAGGAATAAGTTGCAATAAATAAAATAAATAAATAAAATATATATCAGATGATGATAAATGCTGTGGTAAAAATAATGCAGGGGGGAAGATAGTATTTATCTGAGTACTAAAATGAATAAAGTACAGTAAAATAAATTCTCTTTGCAACAAACTTTGAAATTTTTCATGTATGTCCCATACAATAAGGACAATACACTATCTTGCATTCACATTAGCCAAAAAAAGATAAAAAATTGCTTTTATTCTAAAGTTCTCGGAGCTTCTCCAGATCATGACTTCAAAGTATAAATTATACTCAATGTCAGGAAAGTGTTCTTACTGGTAAACTAGTAAATTTAAATTTTTTCTTTGTTTCTTTGTGTGTGTCTCTGCCTCTGTGTGTGAGTGTGTATCTCTAACAAACAAACAAATAAATAATAAATAAATAAATAAATAAATAAATAAATAAATAAATAAATAAAACAAGAAAGAAAGAAAGAAAGAAAGAAAGAAAGAGAAAGAGGTAAAAACAGAGTGTAGGGCATTGCATAAGAAAAACACCTCCTAAAAAAAAAAAAAAAAAAAAAAAAAAAGAAAAACACCTCCTAAAAACCACTGACAATGAAAAAGAGAAGAGCTAATAATTGCAAGATTTTTACAAACAATAGAGCTCAAAGACTAAAGTTTTTGAAGTCTCCACCATTGCCAGGTAGAGCCTGGTGGGCATAGAAGTGCTTCTGTAGAGGAGGGAAGAGGCCCAGGAATGGACCCTGTGTTCTGAGGATCCCCTGGGTTGCACTGGAAGAGACAGCTCCCCTTCTTGGAGTGCATTTGGGAGAGGTGGCACTGCCACTCCAGGGACAAAAATTGCTGGTGGGCACCATTGAGTTGTCCCAACATTAGTGTACAAGCAGAGATTCCTGCTGAGGGCAGCTAACCTGGATGCTGGCTTTTTGCTGGGCTGTACTAACAAACCCAAAGTCCCTCCACATTCATGCAACTGCCCTTCTGAGACAAAGTGGCACAATCCAGGGAGTGGCAAGACCCTCCCCCAGATGATCAGTGCAAGTCCATACCATGCCAGGTCCCTAAAATTTGTAGTTTTAAAACCTAGCCCATGGGGCTGAGATTAAAAAACAGGTACACTACACTGCTCGGTGGGCAGACAGCTTGGACACAGGGTGAAAGCAGGGATCTAAGAGAAGCCTGAGACAAATGAGGGGAGATTGTTCACTCTTCTGTGAGGGCTTTTTGAAGACTAGCAAGCACAAAAACTCCTCTAAAGGGATGAGGCCCAGTTGATCTCACTTCTCTTTCCCATCAGCACCAGTGGATGTCAGTGAGCAGTACAGCACCCTACAGTAGAGACTTGAGCCACTTACATGAGCCCCACCTGCCCTGTCTCTACAGGTGCTTCTGAACTAGAGTAAGTGTTCCTGAGAGTCACAGAAGCAGAAGACTAGCAGAAACCCCCACCACACACCAAGTCTACTGACCACAGAGTGCTGTAAAAGTTAAGCTGTAGGGGAAATAGGATCTAGCCTCTCTTGACAAGCAGACCAAGACACATCTAGTTAAAACTCACCATATACTGGACAAGGTCCAAACACTCTCCACTGCAGGTAAGGAGAAACTCTGCAGACAACTGACATAGGGATAGAGCAGCCAAAACACAACAGCATACACCAGAAACACTTTCTGAATAGCCAAGCCCTAGACAGTACAGGACCCCTTCTTAATATAGCCATTACTCTCAGGAGCAGGAAACATAATAGGCTTTCATAACACACAGAAGACAGAGACCTAGACAAAATGCCAAGATGGAGCAATTTACCCTAAGGAAAGAACAAGAAGAGGTCATAGCCAGGGATCTAATCAAAACAGATTTAAGTAATATGCCTGAACCAGGATTTAAAACCGCAATCATAAAGTTATCAGCTGGGCTTAAGAAAAGCATAGAAGACACCAGGAGTCCCTTAACAGAGATAAAAGACCTAAAAACTAGTCAGGCTGAAATAAAAAATGCTGTAACTGAGACACAAAACTGACTGAATGTAATAACCACAAGGCTGAAGAAACAGAGGAATGAATAAGTGATATAGAAGATACAATTATGGAGAATAATGAAACTGAAGAGAACAGAGAAAAGAAAAATACTGGATCACAAATGCAGACTTATGGAACTCAGTGACTCCATAAGGCATAATAACATTTGTATTATAGGAGTCCCAGAAGAAGAAGGGAGTTAAAAGGAAGCCGAAAATTTATTTGAGCGAATTAAACCTGAAACCTTCCCTAATCTGAGGAAGGAAACAGATATCCAAATCCAGGAAGTATAAAGAACTCCCTCAAAATCAACAAAAGCAGGCCAACACCAAGCCATATCAGTAAAATCAGCAAAATATAGAGATAAGAATCCTGAAAGCAGCTAGGGAAAAGAAAACCTACAAGGAAGACAAATAATATTAGCAGCAGATCACTCCACAGAAACTTGGCAGACCAGAAAAAAGTGGCATGATATAGTCAACATGCTGAATGGGAAAAATATGTAACCAAGAATACTTTATCCAGCAGGGCTGTCATTCAGAAATGAAGGAGAGATAAAACATCCTACTAAAGAATGAGTGGGTTAATCCAAAAGTTTAAAAAGAAATTAAAAAATACATAGAAGCACAATAGCCAAACTACAGAAAAATCCCAGATGTCCAACAATAGATGAGTAGACAAAGAAGAGGTGGTATATATACATAATGGAATATTACTCAGCCATCAAAAAAATCTTCTCATTTGCAATAACGTGGATGGAACTGGAGAGTATTATACTAAGTGAAATAAGTCAACCAGAGAAAGACAAATTCCATATGATTTCACTCAAATGTGGAATTTAAGAAACAAAACAGATGAACACAGGGGAAGGAAAAAAAGAGAGAGGGAGGCAAATCTTAAAAAACTGTTAATTATAGAGAACAAACTGAGAGTTGTTGGAGAGGAGGTGGGCGGGGGGATGGGTTAAATGGGTGATGGGTATTAGAGAGGGCACTTGTTTGATGAGTACTGGGTGTTATATGCAAGTGATGAGTCACTAAATTCTACTGCTAAAAACAATATTATACTATATGTTAACTATAATTTAAATAAAAACTTAAAAAAAAGAAAAATGCCTACAACTTAGTTTCCATGGATAGGTTTTTAGAATTGTTGGCTTTAATTTCTCTTCTTATATTGCAGCACATAGGAAAAACTCACAAAAGAGTTTGGCTACACTTATTAAAATGGGATCACTCTGGAAAAAAATAAACTTTATACCATTATGAGTGTGACACACCTTAGTGTTTTAATGATAGTGGCTATCTAGGAAATAAGAAAGAATTGTTTCATTGAAATTGGTAAAGGCAGAGCAGGGAGCTCTAAAATAATTTTTTTCCTAAGGACAAACTTCCTTAATTTTGCTAAGTAATTCTATAGTTTAAATAAATGTTATTTAAATCTTCCCTCAAGACTTCCTTCATATTTAAAAATTCCACATCCCTTGACAATATTTGCCAATAATTTAATAACATTAATAGTTATCTTCTGATTTAGTAAAAACAAAGTACACGTTAGGTATCCACTATTTGTAACCTATCATAATAGCTCCTTTACATACAAAGGGAAAAACAATGAATTAGAATTGAGTTTTCTACATGTATAACACATACAGGGAGAAAAAACTGAAGTTGATTTTGTCTTCCTTTTCTAAATCTTTTTGGTATAATGCATACTTTAACTTAGTTGATAAATCTGCAACTTTCTTATTAGGTGCATAATTTTCTAAAGGGTTCAAGAAATCACTCTCAGAATAGGTCTTAAAGGTTCTTACCATAAAAAGATATGGTAATTATGTGAGATTATGGGGGTGTTAGCTAATGCTATGATGATAATCATTTTGCAATATATGTATATGAAATCAAATAAACACTTTGTATATCTTAAATTTATACAATGTATATGTTAATTATATCTCAAAAAAGCTGGGGGTTGGGGGAAAGAAACCCGCCCAGTCAAGAACTTTCTTCTATTCTTTGAACCCAATGTTGTATTCCATGTTGTAATTCTTACCCACACCTCACTTCTAATCAAGACAGTTAATTTTCATTCATAACTCCACCCTCCCTACTACTACTACTACTACTACTACTACCACCACCACCACTACTATATATATATATATATATATATATAAATGTTTTCCTTAGAATTTAGAAATATATACCTTTAAACACACACACAGAAAAACCTATTTTCACCACTCTTTTTAGATTGTAATAGGTTTTTATGAAAAGAATTCCACATTTGGGGCTTTTTTCCTTTCAGGTTTTCCATCAAAATCAAATTGGAAGACTTTATTAAGGATTAGTCATGCTGGGCAGCCCCGATGGCGCAGCAGTTTAGCGCCGCCTGAAGCCTGGGGTGTGATCCTGGGGACCCTGGATCGAGTCCCATGTCGGGCTCCCTGCATGGAGCCTGCTTCTCCCTCTGCCTCTCTCTCTCTCTCTCTCTCTCTCTGTGTGTGTGTGTCTCTCATGAATAAATAAATAAAACTCTTTAAAAAAAAAGGATTAGTCATGCTGTTTAATGGAATATTTCACAAAATGGAGAAAGCTGCCATACATTTCTAATCAAAGTAATCATTATTGATTACTTATGCATACTTTAACTTAATTCCTTTGGAAATGTTTATTTTGAAAATGCTGAAGTGTTGCCCAGGCACCCACATGTACACACACCACAAACAATCACACCCTATTGAAATGGTATAGTTTCAGCGCAGTGGTGCAATTAATAATGAAACAACTGCATATATATACATAAGTATATATATGCACCCTATATTTTTTATATTGTTTTAAAAATTTTGTTTACAAAATTTACAATGATTAGAAATCTATGCTGGGTGTTTATTGTTTTTATTTCTGATACTGTCCCAGAGGCTTACTATGCAACTTCTAACAGCTCCTTGTATTGCTGCTTATTTTTCCAATGTGTCCTCTATTTCCTTTTTTTTTTTTTTTTAGATTTTATTTATTTATTTAAGTGAGAGGAGAGGAGTAGAGAGACAGAGACAAGCAGAATTCCCACTGAGCATGGAGCCCCATATAGGGCAGGATCCCACAACCCTGAGATCATGACCTTAGCCAAAAATCAAGAGACAGACACTTACCCAACTGAGTCACCCAGGCATCCCCGTATCTTCTATTTCTACCTGGATATCAAAGGATATGTCCTCCATAATCTTTTAAGTATAGTGACTAAATGTATGCCTCCTGAGTGAGAGTTTAAGTTAGAAGGAATGTTATCTAAAAGAATCACTACTTTCTCCTATATAATAATACAGGGAATAATTTTTTTAAGATTGTACTTATTTATTCATAAGAGACAGAGAGAGAGAGAGAGAGAGAGAGAGAGAGAGAGAGGCAGAGACACAGGCAGAAGGAGAAGCAGGCTCCATGCAGGGAGCCCGATGCAGGACTCAATCCCAGGGTTCCCAGGATCCAGGATCACGCCCTGGGCTGAAGGCAGCGCCAAACCACTGAGCCACTGGGGTTGCCCTTGACACTACATTTATAAATAAGTCTTGGCTTAGTCTCAAAAATATTACACCTTCTCATTTGCTTTACTCCTATAGTTTCCAGTTAGTCTTGGTATGCTACCAATGATTCATTGGAGATTGTTTCCCTTTTTTTCTTATTATATACAAATGAGTATGTATTACTTACTTTTAAAAAGATTTTTTTAATTAATTTATTTATTTTTTATTTATTTATTTATTTATTTAGAGAGAGGGCAAGAGAGCACAAGGAGGGGGAGCAGCAAAGGGAGAGAGAGGGAGAGATGCAAGCATTGTCCCCACTGAGCAGGGAGCCTGATGCAGAGCTTGATCCCAGAGCCCTGGGATCATGACCTGGGCTGAAGGCAGACACTTAACCAACTGGGCCATCCAGGTGCCCCTACAGTTTTGTTTAGTGTGTATTCATATCTTTGCTCTTTCATTTTCCTGTACATCCAATACAGATGGGCTTGTGATTTTATTTTTCCTAAACATATCCATTTTAAATATCTGAAACATCTTATAGTTCATTATCACTTCCTGTAGTTATGCCCAAACATTTCAATTAAAATACATATTGTTTTATTGTAAATTTGATTACCTCTCCTTCTCTTTATAGTAAAGTGTTACCCGGAGAAGTTTATTGATAACTTTTAAATTATGTGTGTAGGCTGGCTACATTGCTTATGAATTTTCAGTATGCTTAAGGAAAAATTGAATAATATTTTATAAAGACAGAATATTGATTAATATACATTAAGAGCAATTGTTTTCATGTTGAAGAACTCTCAAAAAAGCTAAAAAATTCCTTTCTATATCAAGATTTATCCATCAAATGACATGGGAAAAGAGATAAGGTAAATAATATTATTCCAGAAAGGAATTCATGAGAATTATCATTGTGAAAAATTCATATTATATATTCATAAAAAGTACATGAAGAAACTGAGCTACATGCCATAATTCCAACTCTATGACATTCTGGAAAAGGCAAAACTATGGAGACAGTAAAAAGATCAGTGGTTTCCACGGAGAGTGTGGGGAGGGATGAATATTAGGAGTACAGAGGATTTTTAGGGTAGTGGAAATACTTTGTATGTTACCATAATGATGGATATATGTCATTATCTATTTGTCCAAAGTCATAGAATCTACAACACCAAGAATACACAGTAATGTAAACTATGGACTTTGGTGAGCTTTGGACTACTTATAAAGGCCATAATCAATATAATGTCTGTCTCAGCATTATTTTCTAACATTAGAAGTTCATTATTTTAATTGAAAGATCCTACAAAAATGAATAGGATATGGCATTTTCCCTTGTAGAATTTACAACCTAATAGGAGAAATAGAATAAATAATCTAATGGTTGTTATTTATAATAAGATAATATGCATATGTATGTATTTTTCCCTTCTACATTGTATTCCTCATAGTCTATTTAAGGATATGACTTTTTAGATCTTTTTTTACAGTATTACAAACAACATTTGCCTTCCAAGTGGTAAAATTTCAAATTAGGGTGTATGTCATCTAAAATAGTGTCTACCAGCGAATCACTTTCCCATTTTGATTCTGAAATTCCTAAAAATTATAGGCATTAGGAAAACATATATAAAGTTAGCAAATATAGATCTATTTTGTTCATTTATTCATGAAGTATTGGCACTTATCTTCCAAAATCAGGATGGCCAAAGGGCAAAGAACTATATGAAATTGCCAATATTTGATTTTATATAAACCTAAAAAAGTGTAATTTAATTATTTCAACATAACACATATATGCATATACTAATGTGTATGCGTATTTTGCTGTTGTTTTGAACTTTAATGCTAGATGCTCATTCTGCCAGAAGAGAGTGAGGATGCAGAGTGTCAGAGGAAATTGTTTGTGTTGGTCTCTAAGAGATGTGCAGAAGTTCAGCAAATAGACCAGCTCTGAATTCCAAACAAGGAATTCAGAATGAACAAATCCATAAAAGCATAAAAGAATATGGCATTGCCAGGAAATAACAAGTGTCCCACTTGCCTAGTGTGCAGTGTTTTTTTTTTTAGTGTGCAGTTTTTGTATGAAAAAATGGACAGTGACTAGAGGTAAAAAAACAATAATAAAAACAAAACAAAACAAAAAAACATTCTTTGGCCCTAAGGACTCTGGCTAACTCATGGTAATGCCCTAATAATGATCAGTTCTTCTTATTTTTTTTTTATTTATGATAGTCACAGAGAGAGAGAGAGAGAGGCAGAGACACAGGCAGAGGAAGAAGCAGGCTCCATGCACCGGGAGCCCGACGTGGGATTCGATCCCGGGTCTCCAGGAGCGCGCCCTGGGCCAAAGGCAGGCGCCAAACCGCTGCACCACCCAGGGATCCCCCTGATCAGTTCTTATTTAAACATTAATTAACACTCCATTTTTCTGAAAAAAATATGCAGCAATGGTTTAGATAAACAGATATGCTTACTCTTTCATTTTGTGGCCCAAAATTTCTGTACTTTTATAATTCTTTTGTTAACTTACATGACTTTTATCTCCCTCACTAACAAACTATTAGCTATCACCTGTCACTTCGATCTCTAAAAGATTTTCTACTATCTCACACCTCTCATTCCATTAGCCATCAGAAAGTTGAAACACTGTTTAACAAAACATTCTAAGATCATGTCTAAAGCTAATTCATTGATATAAGCCCTAAATTAGGGCCTTTGGAATAAAAATATGAGGTATAGCACTTTGAAAATGTAATTTTGACTTAGTGGATTTTTCTGCGTAGTTTATATTTAAAATTGTGTTCCACAGTTAAGACTATCAAGAGACTAAATACTTAATAATCTGAGGTAATTCACAAAGCTAATCTCTCAGAGTGCAGTATAATATCCTATCAGGGACAGGAACTATTTTGCTTCTGGGACTGAAGTCTATGATTGGTACAATGAGTATAAATGCCCACTCAGATCTAAATATATATAAATGGAAAGGCATTTTTTCCAGGGAATAACCACAAGAGACTCAATGTCTGGCATTGCCATTCAAAGAGTAAAGTTTTCTAATATTGCTACTCTTCTGTCTTTTATCCTTTGAACAGGCTGAGTTCGGAACATTAATGCATCTAATAAATAAATCTAATTCTGCTGAATTGAATTTAATATCATTTACCAACACCTAAAATAATTGTGAATTTCATAATTAAAAGTTACTATAATCAGTAGCTTTGCTAAAAAGGATACTAAAAAGGCAAATTTACTGACACAACATTAATGTATTTTCAATGATTAAGTTCTTTAAACTTGGTAAAATCTGATCTTACAACTGTAAAAGCAATCCAAATGAATTGGGAAGTCTGTGTTGGTTTGTTTTGCTGAATACTTTTTTTTTTTAACTTGCTCTTTGCAGTTAAGTAGACTTCTATGGGGAGATACAGAAGAATAATGAAAGCAAGTATGCCAGAACTAGAAAACATTCTTTCATGCCAAATCAACTATGGTACAGTGCCAAACTGATCTTTGAAGCTCTCAAATATGCTGTCTTTTGGAATAGCTTAATGCATAACATATTCCATCCATTTCCCTCGGTGAAAACCATAGTCTTTCAGCAGTACATTTTGTTAAACCTAGCAAGGATTACTTTTTAAGGTTTGAAAGTACATCTGTAATATTTTCTTCAGCCAATTCCATAGTCATTTTTTATCCAACTGCTATTATTAATAGTTAAATAACAATTATTAAAATCCCACTGAGAATTAGGTATATCCAGTCCATTTACCAAGTAGTCAAATCCTTATGGTGTTAAAAGTTTTTGCCTTGATGGCAAATATGTGTCAAGAGCAATATTTCTAGTATCAATAGAAATTAAATGAACTTAAAATACTTTTATACTTACAAACACACACTGACATATAAAGAAAACTAAGATCATTCTCAACCATAAAATATATAAGAAGTTCATGAAGATGTTCAGTTCTAGTAGCAATTCTGCACAGTAGGTGACTGGATGTAGTAGGGAACTATATAGGTCATGATCATATTTCAGTTTACTGAAAAAAGAAATCATACTAATTTTAGGTTGATGCATTAATAGACCACGGAACAAAAATATGAAATGCATCCCTGAGTCCAAAACCTTATGGAAGTAGTTTAAAATAAATTTTTAATTTATTGCAGGTAAACATGGTAGATGTGCATATTTATCTCTATTTCATATAAAAATCATACTAACAGAGAATCAAGAACTTTTTAAAAGGGATAAGATCACAAGGTTAAAAAAAATTGGACACAGGATAGCAAATAAGTGAAAGAAACAAGTTTGGAATTGAAAAACTAATGGGGGAGTGCTACCTAAGTAGCTAATCTGAGAAAGCCCAAAACAGACAGATGACAATGTGTGCTACAGCAAGCTTTGCAAACATCAGGTGTTCTGGAGTGTATGGTTTGGGTATAACACGAGAAAAACTCATTTTAAAAATCAAATAGATTCCCAAGCCTTTCACAATCCTATGAGACCAGGCATCCCTCTGCTGCCCTGGCTAAAAATGTGAGATACACTCTTCTAGAGAAGCTCTGAGCTAAAGATAACAGAGCTAAATTCAAAGAAGACATGCCAAAGCAAAACCAGGGGAATTACTTAAAAATTAATATATTAAATAGTAAGACCATGAATGTCCTTGTACTCACAAGGCAAGGATTTTGGAGATTCTAAATAAAGTGATCAACACAAGGGAAAAGAATCATAGACAGCCCTATAATTTAGCTAGTAAAAAAATCAATGTAAGATTTATAAACTACAGTAGAGAAAATCTCCCAGAAACTGGAACAAAAGACAAAAAAATTAGCTTATCAGTAGATGCACCAATCCACATTGCTTCCAATAATCTTTTTAATGTCTCATTCTTAAATATAAATGGACAGCCTACGATGACTCAATATTTAAGGACACCATCTAACTTGAAGGATATTCACCAAAACAAGGAAGTGAAGATGCTGCAGAAAGCAGAAGAAAATATTTTTTCAAAACTTAATTATGAACTTCAGATAAGAGAAGATATTGCAACTATGAAACAAGGGTGGCAATAAAAATGTTTTAAAATATTCACATAATGAGAAAGAACTATTAAAAATTTTTAAATGTAGCAGTAATGTAGATAATATTTCTTCTCAAGAAATAATTCTTGAGACTGTATTCTGTACAAAAAAGGTGATTTTAATAAAGCATGGGGACAAACCTGTGGGTAGAAAGAGCTGCACTGGGGTTTTGATGGGTGACGGATTATATGCTTTCAAGTTGGGAGGGTTAGAGATAGCATAAAATCTCTAAGAAATTTTTGGAAACAAGGTTTCCAGGACCTTGAAGGGGTTAGTTATTAGGAAAATATTATACATTAGCTAACATTTATCTTGAGGGCTAGAAATAAAGGAAGTTTCCAAAGGAATTTTTATATATTAAAGTAGACTTACAGGATAATTGGAGGTTGGGATAATGTTAAGACTGCCTTTTGCCCTTAGCAAAGTTTCAGCATCAAGGCAGCTAAGTTCCTAAAGAAGGGTCACTCTACCTGTTTCAAGGACTCGTCAGTGGATTGTAGGTAGTAAGGAAATTTAATTTTTTCTTTTGCCTTTGTTTCTCACATCAGTAATATAATTGTAAAAAAAAATCGATGTAAGATTTATAAACTACAGTAGAGGAAATCTCCCAGAAACTGGAGCAAAAGACAAAAATGTCTTAAGAAGAAAATAGGACACTTAAGAAGAAAATAGGACATGAAAGATTTCTTTTGATAGTAATTCCATTAAGGATATCCAGAACTAAACTAATTAATGTTCCAGGAAAAGAAAACAGAGATAGCATAGAGTGGTAGAAATTTGAAGGTTATTATTTTTCAGGTTGAAATGTTTAGGAATTAGAAAGGCATCTGAAATTTTAAGTGAAATAGTAGAAAAAGTATATTTTGAAGGAAAAATAATATCCATCCTATAATTGCATATTTAGCTAAATTATCAATCAAGTGAGAGGATAGATATAAAGCATTTTTAGGCATACACGATCTGAAATGCACCCTCTCCATATAGCCTTTCTCAGAAAACTAATGCAGGATATGCTTCACTGTAAGAAAGGAGTAAAACAACAACAACAACAAAAAAAGGTTAAAGTTTGATTTATGACAACCAGTATTGTAAATCAGTAGGGAAATGCAGTGCTATGCAATAAATGATGTTGGTATAATTTCTTACTTGTCTAAAAGAGAAACTGATCTTTATCTAATACTAAGCCAAAATGTCAATTCCATATGGGTTATAGACTTAAAAGTAAAAGCAAAATTTAAAAAGTTATCAAATAAACATAGGATATTGAGGGGTGGGTATGGTAGGATGTCTTTTTAAAACATGAAAGTGCTTTTGGAGGAAGAAAACTACAAATTTGATTGCATTAAAATTTTTAAACAGTTGTTTATTAAAAGATTATTTAAAGACAATGAATAAATATCCTGCTGTCTTTGGTTCTATTGAGAGGAGTTTGAAATTTAGAGAGTAATATAGAAAACTAAGCAAACCAAAAACTGAGGTAATTATGAAGTGCAGGAAAAATAAAATGATATATAGAAAAAAGAGTGATTGTGATATACACATATGCACATTTAGAGTTGTACTATTCTTAATACTTAGTATTGGTTTACTTCAAAGCCACAATATAAACATATTGAGAAGATGGAAGCAAGAGATGTGTGTAGGAAAAATGTTAACATCAAGTCCTCTTCTTTATAACAGTAAGTTAAAGATAAAAAAGTAACAGTAACAATGGAGCAGGCAAAAAACTGATAGAAAGAGATGAATCCACTATCATAGTTGGACATTTCAACACCCCTCTATCTGAATTATTGAAAGCTACATCTGAAACTAATGTTGTACTATATGTTGGCTAATTGAATTTAAATTAAAAAAAAAGAAAAGAAATGAACAGATTGATCAGGCAGAGAATGAGTACGGACAGAGTTGAAATCAACAACACTATCAATCAACTGGATGTAACTGACATACATAGATTCATCAAACAAGCAGACAATACATTCTTGTCAAGCTGACATAGATCATTCACCAAAATGGACCATCTTTTGGGCCATAAACAACATCTTAACAAATATAAAAGAATTTAAATCAGACACCGTGTGCTCACAGACCACAATAGGATAAAGTTACAAGTCAATAACTGAAAGATGAGTGAAAAGTCCCAAAATACATGTAGATTAAATAACGATTTGAAATAACACAGGGAGGGTCAAGGAAGAAGTCATAAGAGAAATTAAAATGTTTTGAACTAAATGAAAATGAAAACACAGCTTATCAAAATTTGTAGAATGCAGTGAAACTAATAGTAGGAAATTATAGCATCGAATGCATATTTTAAATATAAAGACATTTCTAAAATCAATAATCTAAGTTTCTACCTTAGGAAAAAGATGAGCAAATTAAATCCAAAGTAAGCAGAAGAAAAAAAAGAGTGAGAATTAAAGCAGAAATTAATAAGTTAGAAAAACAGAAATCAATAGAGAAAATCTATAAAATCTAGATCAGATTTTTTTAGATCAGTAAAATTGGTAAGCTACTAGCCGGTTAACTAAGAAAAAAAAAGAGAAAAATTATTAATATCAGAAATCAAAGAGGAGACACCACTAGGGATCCCATGCACATTAAAAGGATAATAAAAGAATTCAAATAGGGATGCCTGAGGGGTGGCACAGCAGTTGAGCGTTAAGCTCAAGGTGTGATCTCAGAGTTCCAGGATGAAATCCCACATGGGGCTCCTTGTGGGGAGCCTGCTTCTCCCTCTGCCTATATCTCTGCCTCTCTATGTCTCATGAATTAAACAAATAAAATCTTTTAAAAAAGAAGAAGAAGAGGAAAAGTAGCTGCAAATTTTATAACCTGGATGAACTGGAAAAATTTCTGGAAAAACACATGTTGCCAAAACTAATGCAAGAAGAAATAATACCAAAGGCCAATATTTATGAGATAACTTGAGTCAATAATTAGTCACATTTCAAAACCGAAAGCACAAAAGCAGGTGGGTTCACTGGTGAATTTAAGTAATTATTTAAGAATAAAAAATTGTATCAATTATCTACAATCTCTCTTAGAGAACAAAAATGGAGGGATTGCTTCTAACTCATTCTATGTGGTCAACATCACACTAATACCAAAACCAGACAAAGACATTACAAGAAAAGAAAACTGTAAGTCAATCTCTCTTGTGAACATAGATGCAAAAATCCTCAACAAAACATTAACAAGTCAGTGTTTGAAAAGAATTATACACCATACAAATTGGAAATTATCCCAGTTATGCAAGGTGGTTCAATATTTGAAACTCAATTCATTTAATTCATCATAGCAACAGATTAACAAAGAAAAATCACATGCCCATATCCTTAGATGCAGAAAAAGTATTTGAAAAAAATCTAACATACAATCATGATAAAAAAAATCTCAGTAAACTAGGAATAGAGGGAAACTTCCTCAACTTCGTAGCTTCCTTAATTCTCACCATTCCTTTTCAACATTGTACTGGAAGTTCTAGCTCATGCAATAAGGCCAGAAAAGGAGGTATAAGGCATACAGATTTGGAAGAAAGAAATAAAACTGTCTTTGTTCACAGATGACAAGATCATCTTTATAAAAAAATCTGAAAGAATCAACAAAAATTTCTTGGAACTAATAAGTGATTTTAAGCAAAGATGCAGAATGCAAGATTAATAAACTGAAGTCCATCACTTTTCTGTGCACCATGAATGGGCAAGTGGAATTTGAAATTAAAAACACAATATCGGGAATCCCTGGGTGGCGCAGCGGTTTCGCGCCTGCCTTTGGCCCAGGGCGCAATCCTGGAGTCCCGGGATCGAGTCCCACATCGGGCTCCCGGCGTGGAGCCTGCTTCTCCCTCTGCCTGTGTCTCTGCCTCTCTCTCTCTCTCTATGTCTATCATAAATAAATAAAAATAAATCTTTAAAAAAATAAAAACACAATATCCTTTACATTAGCACCTCAAAAAATGATTTAGATATAAATCTTACAAAATATGAAGATCTATATGAGAAAAATTACAAAGCTCTGATTGATGAAATCAAATAACTAAATAAATGGAAAAATATTCCATGTTCCTGGAGAAGATGACTTAATATTATCAAGATGTCAGTTTTTCCTAACCCTTCCCTAGATCAGGGCAATCCCAGCCAAATTCCCAGCAAGCCTTGTTGTGATATCAACAAACTGAACTAACACTTAATATGAAGAGGCAAAAGACCCAGAATAGCCAATAATATTAAAGGAGAACAAAGTTGGAAAAGTAACACTATCTAACTAACTTCAAGACTTACTATAAAGCTACAGTAATCAAAACAGTATGGTTGGGGCTCATGAGTGGTTCAGTTGGTTAAGGGGCTGCCTTCGGCTCAGGTCATGATCCCAGAGTCCTGGGATTGAGCCTTGCATTGGGCTCCCTGCTCAGGAGGAAGTCTGCTTCTCCCTCTTCCTCTGCTTCTCCCTCTGCTTATGTGCTCTCTCAAATGAATAAACAAAATCTTTTTTTTAAAAAAAAGAAGGCAGTATGGTATTGGTAAAAGAATAGAAAAATAGATCAGTAAAGAGGAATGGAGTACCCAGAAATAGACTCACTTAAATACAGTCAACTGATATTTGACAAAAGAGCAAAGCCAATACAGTGGAGGAAAGATACTTTCTTCCGCAAATGGTGGTGTAACAACTGGACATCCACATGCAAACAAATGAATTTAGACACAGACCTTATACCCTTTACAAAATTCATTCAAAATAGATCACAGACAAAATTATAAAACTCCTAGAAGATAACATAGAGGAGAAAACCAAGATGACCTTGAGCATGGTGATGCCTTTTACATATAACACAAAAGGCATAATCAATGAAAAAAAATTATTAGTTATATTTCATTAAAATTAGAAACTGCTCTGTGAAAGATAATGTCAAGATAATGAGAAGGAAGACAAGTCACAGACTACAGGAAAATATATTTTCAAAAATATATCTGATAAGAGACTATTATCCAATGTACATAAATAACTGAAAATTCACCATAAAGAAACAATTTGATTTAAAAATTGGCCAAATACCTTCACAGATATCTCACCAGAAGAAGACATGCAGAAAGAAACAAGCCTATGAGAAGATATTCCACATCACATGTTGTCAGGAAAATGAAAATGGACATAATATTCATTCATGACTACACCCCTATTACAATGGCAAAAAGCCAAAACGTTGACTACACCAAATGCTGGTACAGTGTGGAACAGGAGGAACTCTTATTCATAGCTGGTAGGAATAAAATGTGGTACAGCCACTTCAGAGGACAGTTGGACAGTTTCTTACAAAACTAAACATACTAAACTTTAAACATACATACAAACTAATTATGTGATCCAGCAATCACAGTGCTTGGTATTTACTCAGAGGAGTTGAAAACTTATGTCACCACAATGTGCACAAGGATGTTTATAGCAGCTTTATCTTGGAAGCGACCAAGATATCCTTCAGTAGGTGAATGGCTAAACTATAATACTTAGACAATAGTACTATAGTACTAGACAACAGAGTATAATTAAGCTCTAAAAAGAAATAAGCTATCAAGCTATGGAAACACATGGGGGAACCTTCAATACATATTACAAGTGAAGGAAGCCAATGTGAAATGGCCACACGTTGTATGATTCCAAGAATATGACATTCTGGAAAAAGCAAAACTATGGAAAAATAGACCAGTGGTTGCCAAGGGTGGGAGGGGAAAGATGAATTGGAGCACAGAGGATGTTTAGGGCAGTGACTATACTCTGTATAATATTTATGATTGATACATGTCATTATACATTTGTCCAAGCCCAAATAATGTATAACACTAAGAATGAACCATAGTGTCAACTACGGACTTTGGGTTATTACAAAGTATCAGTGTGGTTTCATCCTTGGTAAAAAAATGTACCATTCTAGTGGGTGATAATAATGGGAAAGGCTTTGCATGGGAGCAAATATATTGGAAGTCTCTGTATCTCCCTCTCAATTTTAGGCTTAGAATTTAAATTGTTCTTAAAGGCAACTAGAGTTGCTTCAAATCCTTCTGAAAGCTAGCAGCCAAGCACTTGGGTCCTTCCTCACTGCTTGTCCTGAAGCTCTGAGATCAGTAAATAATGACTGAATGAAGCAATGAAATATACCAGAGCATCAATTTATAGCTCTAACATAGACTCTAAGGAACAGGATTTGTGTTAACCTAATCAATAGGAAGTAGGTATATCAACCAGAAGGCCTACTGTTTTACGATCAGTCAATATCCATGGACTACCACCTGTATCAGTCAGATAATAAAAAATTCACCATTCTAGAATGAAGGTACTTGGGAAATCTAACAAATAATCAGATTTCTGCTTAATGATAATCAAGTCAGGGCAAACTGAAATGAATATATATTTTATCAAGCTATAGTAATCCTTTGCTTCTACCTGTCTCTCTCTAGGGAATGTAAGTGTTAAACCAACCAGGATGTTCATTTCAGTGGCTCAGGTTATTTTCTCCTTGTGTAATACTGAACATATAATAACATATTTTCTATCCCCTTTATCTGGAATTTAAAAAAATCATATCCCATCTGTTTATAGTTAATATTACTACATCTTTCTTCTTTCAATAATATTATGCTGAAGCTCATAAATTCTCTTAGACTGTTTACATTTCAGGGTGAGGACTTTCCAATAACATGTAGAGCAATAGTCTATTATTTCCTAGGACTAGCTATCTTAGAGCTATAGCCAATTGCCACCATTGAAGAGTTCCCAATTTATAAAAATTCCTTTTTGATAGCCTCTATTTTACTATTTCCCTATTTCTCTTTTTCCTTAATATTTAATATTCATCTTGGAATCTATGACATATTGCAAAAGGTTGGTGAGTTCTCTCTCTTCTTTCTCTCCTCTCTCTCTCTATTTCTATTAGAAAACTTTTCGTAAAATCCTCAGGTGGAATTCCCCTTACATCTCATTAGTCTGAGATGGATTACATGCTCATCATTAGAACAGTCATTGACAGGAAAGAATGACATTCCCATAACTTGTTCAAAACATGTCCTCTCCACTGCGGAAAAGGAAACTACCTTCCTAAGCACATACCTTTGGAATGCATTACCTGTGCATTCCCTAAACAAATGTGTCAAGAAAGAAAGGCTGGAGAATAACCATTCAATAGGCAATGAGATAGTCACTACCACTAGAACATCACTATTGATGAAGTATTTTTGAAAGCCTAGGTAGTCCAAAATATCTTTAACACAGGATTCTTTCCTTACTTTGAACATTCTCAAAGGTCTCTGCTTTTAGTTTAGTTCTTGGATTTTGTGTTTCCATTTTCATATGGGCTATAATTTCCAAGTAATTGCAAAACTGGGGCTTGTGAATGGTAACTGTTAAAATCTAATTTTTTCAAGCCTCCATCCACAGTAATTTGGCCATTCTTAGACTTCCTTTTGAAGTAAATGTGCAATATGCTAATTGATGAGTTAACCACATAGATGACAACCTTCAAATGGGAATACAAAAATTCCAGGGCTATTCAGTTCAGTTTTTAATGGCATAAAACACTAAAGAGAGTAGAAACAGAAACTAAAGAAAAGTGCATTTTAAAAACACAAATGTAAAATGCAATATAAAGGTAAAGAAAAATTTAGTTGCTATTTTCAAAGAATACATAATTTTAGGAACAAAGAGAAGCAAAGCATGAATTATTAATTATAATACACCATGAAATGTGCTGCAATTGAAATATAAATAAAGGGCAGCCTGGGTGGCTCAGCGGTTTAGTGCCGCCTTCGGCCCAGGGTGTGATCCTAGAGACCCAGGATGAAGTCCCACGTCAGACTCCCTGCATGGAGCCTGCTTCTCCCTCTGCCTGTGTCTCTGCCTCTCTCTCTCTCTCTCTCTCTCTCTCTCTCTGTGTGTGTGTGTGTGTCTCATGAATAAATAAATAAAATCTTAAAAAAAGAAATATAAATAAAATGTCATATGAACACAGACAAAGGAATGGCTACAAAAGCAGGGAGTAACTGGTTAAAAAATCAAGATGCCTGGGGATGGCTCAGTTGGCTAAGCGTCTGCCTTTGGCTCAGGTCATGCTCCGGGGTTCTGGGATTGAGTTCCACATAGGGCTCCCTGCTCAGCAGGGAGCCTGTTTCTCTCCCTGCCTGCTCTGCCTACCACTCTCCCTGCTCTCTCTCTCTTTCTGACAAATAAATAAAATCTTTTTTTAAAAAATCAGGAAGTAACTAGTTAAAAATCGATAGGCAAAAGAGTTGCTCTGATTCATTTTAATGCTTATAGTAAGGTAGAGAAGAAAACAATGTGGGTGGCAAGATGTATCATGATCATCAGTACAGAAGATAGAGAAATTGGATGTGGTACATAGGGCTGTTTTTTTTCCTTTAAAGAATATAGCGGGGTTCCCTGGGTGGCGCAGCAGTTTGGCACCTGCCTTTGGCCCAGGGCACGATCCTGGAGACCCGGGATCGAATCCCACCTCGGGCTCCCGGTGCATGGAGCCTGCTTCTCCCTCTGCCTGTGTCTCTGCCTCTCTTTCTCTCTCTCTCTGTATGACTATCATAAATAAATAAAAAAATAAAATAAAAACAGAATATAGCAGAACAAATTGTTATAACACAAAAATGTTGCAATATTAGCCTTATCAAGAAGCATAATATATTGTATATTCACATTTTAAAATGTTTATCATATGCTTACCCTGTGCTAGAATTGTGGTAGGCACTGGGACACAACAGACAAGAGGGACATTGCCCTGCCCTCATGGAGGTAACAGTGTAGCAAGGAAGTCACATTTTAACATAAGCAATAATAATGAAGTGTAATAAGCACTGTTAGAGGGTAAATCAGTTAGGACTCTTTCAGTTGCAGTGGGAAAACACACACACACACACACACACACACACACACAGACTCTGACTTAAACAAACAAAAAAAGTGAATGTATTAGCTCATACAACTGAAAACCTTGGGCATACATTTGCCTTCAAGTGATTTTTGATGCATGAATTTTAATGTCCCACAAAACTAGTTTCTTTGTCTTTATCTTTTGGCTCCCCTTCTCCGGGTAGGCTGCATTATCCAAACTGGCTCTCACCTTATGGAGACAAGGTAGCTTAACAACCATGAGCTTCTTATCTTTATGGCAGAAAAAGAGAGTCATTTCTCTAATAGGTCCCCAAGAACTCTTGAGACTCATTGTGATTTTATCAGCTTGGATCATACACTCACACTGAGCTGAGGATCACAGCCTGGGACATGTGACAAAAGGATTGTCTAGGCCAGTATTAATGGCAACTGTCTCACAGAAACAGCTACCATATTATGTCACATTCAGGCAACATAACCACAATTATTTTTGTTACAGCTAAATTTAGATATCAACATGCCAATGTCGTCACTGAGCATTGCAAAAAGGTATGAATACCATCCTGAATGCTTTCTTCTTTCATGGGTAATGCTGATGGATCATAGAAACTTACTGACAACTAATGTATTTTCTCCTGTTTCTCTCCTTTGAATCTCAAACCTCAAGAATATAAAGGCAGCATTCTACCATCAAAATATTATAATCTAAAAACTGAGTTATTCACCAAAGAGATCATATTCACCAAAGAGATCACATAAACTACTATATAATTATATATATACACATATACATATATAATATATAACTATTTTGAACTTATATTTTTAATAATAAGAATTTTTATTTTTTAAATATTTTTTAAAAATTTTATTTATTCATGAGAGGCACACAGAGAGAGGCAGAGACATAGAAGGAGAAGTAGGCTCCTTGCAGGGAGCCTGATGTGGGATTCAACCCCTGGACCCAGGATCAAGCCCTGAACCAAAGGCAGACACTCAACTGCTGAATCACCCAGGCATCATGTAGTAAAGATTTTTAGAACCTTATGCTTGCCATGTACTCTGTAACTGGACAAGTGTGAAAGCCACCATGTAACCCGCAGACATGACATTTACTTTTTTAATATCTTTCTGAGAGGAGGGAAATGGTGGTGCCAACGAAGACTAAAGGTTAGATCCCACAGAAAGGAGAAACCTGTAATGTCCTAAGTTTCAAATCATTTAAACATCTCATTATATATGATCAGCCCCAGATCTAATATGTTTTGAATGTCAAAAGATAGCTTTAGAATAGATCTTGAAAGTCCCTATGGATTTTTAAACATTTTATTTACATTTGGGGACAAAAAAAATGAAGACAAAGAGAAAGGAAGGAATTCCTACAAAATAAGAAGGAAGGATGTCAGTTCTAAGCACCTTATGTTAAACATCTTGTCACAGGTACTTATTCCTCCAAGGTAGCAGTTTACAAACTTTAACTTTAACATCATATCACCTGGGAAACTTCTTTAAAATACAGATCCTGAGCCTTATTCTCAGTCATTCTGAACAGTGCCTAAGATCCTACCTTTTTAATGAGCACATTGGATGATTTTGGTCCTAACAGTCCAACAAACACACTAAAAGAAAACTAATTTATATCTAAATCAAAAGCTGCTATATCTAATGAAAATAAAATCTTAAAAGCTACCAAGTACTGTAAGAATATAAAGAGTGTACATATCAGTACTATCCATCATTCATGAGTAAATCCCACCAGCTAGATCAGTTTTGCTTTATATATATAGGCAGACCTAATACCAACAACATGGATGAAGACCACTTCTTAGAGACATACACAGTAGAATTTAACATAGGCATGTCCCTGAGAACAAACACTGACATCATGGAGATACAGTGCATCTTTGAAGTAAGGACAGCCAACATGACTGTATAAGACAAAGGACTTCAATGCAGAAGGTTATTTGGAGGTCAGGTGCAGAAATCTCTGGGGCAGACATCAGATCAGCACTGTGTGCTCTATCTGTAAGCGTTTTAGCAAACTTCCCTAACAAATCTTGAGTTCTGGTTGATTTCCAAAATGATTCCTGGAATGTTGGAATACCTCATTGTAGAAGCACTGACTAGTAGGGAATTGTGGTCATCCACATTTCCCCATACAGATCCAATTTCTGAATCATTGGGTTACATCATGTAATATAATCAGAAAAGAGAGCAAAGTATAATAAGCAGTCAAACTACTGTTCTTACAAATACCTGTTCATTTTCAAATCCACCAGTAATCCAAGGACTCTGCAGTGGCTTTATACTCTCCATTAATTTTTCTACCCAACCTATCCCCATAAAGTTGATTTCTGCTGGACTTGCAGAAATTTTCTGTACTGTGTATTTTCACAAAGCCCCAGAATCCATGGGTAATAACTGAAGATCTAAAACTTTTCATCTATAAAACTTACAAACCTCACCTTATAAACATACCCAAAAGACAGTTTTGACAATAATTCAGATGCTCAAGAAAAAAATGTTTTATATTGCCATAACCCATATGGGGGTTGTGTGTATATGTATGTGTATATGTGTATATACAGACAGCAGTGTAATATTTTGAGCAAAAATACATATTTATCTCTAATGGAAAACTATCTCTTTTTAACCAATGTTAATTTATCTTAGGAGAGGGTAGAAGATTAAAGTCAATACAGCAGAGTGATTAAAAGTACAGATTTTGAGTTGAATTTTAATCTCAACCCTGACATGACTTTTGAGATTTGGGATAAGTTTCTTAAATCTCTAAGGATCAGTATGCACAGCTCTAACGTGAATACAAAAATACATACCTTCCAGGATTGTTGAGGGTATTAAAAGATACAATGTGTGTCAAGCACTTAACATAGTGACTATAATATAGCAGGTAATCAGAAAGATGATTTTGATCACATATTCACCTTACATTAACCAAGTAGGAAGAAAAAGACATATTCCTTCATGTAGCTTAGAAGAATCAACTTAAAAATTTTCAGAAAATATTTGAAAATTTGTTAAGTGACATGAAAGCATCCTGAACTTCTTGCACTTCACAAAATAGGGAGACCAGAGTAGGAAGAGGGCAACTTTTTACCTACCTATACCTATAATTCATGGTGAAGATGTTGATTCTAAAACAGTTACCTACTATTTGTGTTGAAAACCAAAGCATATAACATTTCCACTTCCATTTCTTTTCCATGCAGCCCAGATTACTGTTTGTTAGGAGGACACTAAGGCGACTGAAAACTCAATTTACCTATAAAAGATCCTAGAAATTCTATATTCTTGAGAATACTAATTGTCCTCCAAAAATTATTCTGTTCTCCTACAAAATATCTTATTTTTAACTGGGTATTTGAGCACCCAAAATAGACTCCTTTACAAGTAGATTTGACCAAGTGACCTGGTTCTTCAAGTCAATAAGATATAAGCACAAATTTATTGAGGCGACTTTTGAAAACTTTTTTGAAAAGGTACCTGGCTCATGATTTCTTTTCTCCTTTGGCCTTCTCTCTTACCTGCTGTCTAGAATATGAACATGTTAGCCAACAGGGGAAGAAGCCATTGTGGACCAGGAGGTGACCCTGAGAATAGAAAAACAATAAGCTAGAAGATGTCTTGAGTTTTTTTGTGTGAAAAATCATTTTCTAACTTTTAAAAATTACTTTTATTTTTATATCCACCATTGAACCCTACCATAACTGTGTCAAATGAAGTAATCATTTTAGAAGAATGAAATTAACCTAGACTCACATGAGCTGAATTAAAAACTTATAGTGATTTCCTACGACAAAGAGTTAAAATTTAGAGAGAGTTAAAATTTTTGGAAGAGTTAAAATTTTTGGAAGAGTTCCAAAAGAGAAGTTACATAACAGGTAATGGTAATAAGTAGATGGATCTTATTTAAATTAATGGAATATAGTTCAAAATATAAGAGCTCTCAAAAAATTGAATGATGTGGAAGTTTTCAAAGAGAATAGTATGCCTAGCTATGAAGTTGTGGTAAAACATACCTTAGGTTGAGAGATTTAAAAACTACACTTTTAAAATTACCTCAAATGTAAAGAATCTGAGGTTTTATGTATTATCACTCTTGTCATCACAAAGGTACCAACACTATCTATTGGGCTAAATTAATTGATTATGTGAATAAAGGATGTAAAGTCATTGAAGGTTGATGCTTGTTAACAGGAAGAAGGTAGAAGAAAAGAGAAAAAAGTGCTGCATACATATCCAAGAAGAAAAGCAATACTGGATGTTTACACATCTTGGCCAGGTTACTTAGCCTATAGAAATAAATATAAATTCACATCCCTGACATATCAAATTTTGTGATCACTAATATATAATCTAAGCTTCCATTAACAACTCAGGAATGTCCTTATCTCCTTTTCTGATGAACTAAAGGAATGAGATCAAGGTGATTATAAACTCGGTAAGAAAGCCTAAATACCGGCTAATTCCAGAACTTCCTTTTTACATTTGCAAAATTTACACCAATATTCATATACAGAATAAAGAAAACTTAAAAATATAACTCCTCAGTATGGTTTCCTGTTCCTCCTCACTATCCTAACCTGCTATCAACCACCACTTGATTAATTTGAATTCTAAAGCTATCCCACTGTAAACAGACCAATTAAAAAGTCTCTTAGAATCCATGCTCCTGAAATGCTTATGTTTTACAACCAGCAGTAGTATGAAAGTATACATCACCCTGTTTGCAACCCACACAAAAAAAACATGTTTCTAGTTGCAACATCCAAATTAGATGTGTAATACCTGTATCTGTTTTTAAGTTCCCAGTTATCCTCAGGACATTATTTATCTCCATAATTCTGAAACAGAGATGCTCCCTCACTCCTTCTCACCACTGTTATAATCAATCTAATAAAAACAGAACCCATTGCAATCTTCAGTTTTCCTATTTTAAATTTCTGTGAAAACAGACTTCTCTATCACTTCCACCTGGCTAACTGGTCTCCATTCTTCCTAATGAAAACCCATGATTTTTCCCTTCTCTAGACATTTCAAATATTACCAATATTATTCTTTCACTTATTGTTATTTTTAGTTTAAAAAACCTTTAAAGACATCCATCCCACTTTTATTCTTCTTAACTAAAAGGAAGTCTAATGTTTTAGTCTGTCACTGCAAAGCAACATTTTTATCCCATTTGATTCTTTTTTCTATACACATATTTATTTGAGAGAGAGGTGGTGTGGGGAGGAGCAAGGGGAAAGAATCTCCAGCAGACTCCCCAAGGAGCACAGAGCCCAGGGGCTCAGAGTCCAACACCAGGCTACATCTCAGAACCTTGAGATCATGACTTGAGTTGAAATCAAGTTGAGTTCAACCTTGAAGCTTACCTGACTGAGCCACTCTGAGACCCTTTCCCATTTGATGCTTTTAGGATACTTCTTTGGCACTTTTAATGTTGTGTTATAAATTTCCTGAGTATAACTAAATTTTCCAGTGAAAAACGAAGAAACAAAAAACTCAGGATTTGAAAGAAACAAATTGTTGAACCAAATCTTCATTGTAAAACGTATTTCCTACAGATAATTATGTATGCCTAAGATGAAAGATAACCTTAAAAATAAGCATTCCTTCCCCTCCTCTCAGTATTGCTGTGCTGAGGACAATGAGACAATAAACTGAATCATACCTCTTTCTCTGCTTCCCCTTCATTACCAAGACAAGGGATTGGAGAATTTTCAATGGAAAGTAGTATAGTGGAAAATCCTTTGTTAGGGGCTCATACAATCGCAAGCACTATCCAAGCACTCTTTCACTTGTTAGTGCTATAACCTTGGGAAAGTGATTTAACCTTTTTCTCCCTCAGTTTCCTTACCTAAAAATTGGGATAACAATAGTATCTGAACTGGGTTATCATGAAGATTAAATGGGAGAATTTTTATGCAAAATAGTTGCCATGGTATCCATCACATATTAAATACATAGTAAACAAATCTCCTTACTTTTAACAATAAGGATTCTGTCCTCCTTTAATCAGGCCAGGGTGGCAACTGTGAATGACACTGATAGAGCATTGGGACACTTACTCATAAGTATAGTGGTCCACATGCAGCCTACCCCCAAAAATCTATGCATTAAAATCTATACAAAATCTACTAAATGTACACATCCAAAGTTTTGATTTAAAAAATACATGCTACGATACACATTTTATGAATCCCTGAAGTATAGAAGATGATGCAAACTTCAGAGTTCTCACACAAGGATGGTAAAAGTAACTGTGATTAACATCTTCAGAAAGTAACACTTTAGGGGATCCATGGCACCTGCCTTTGGCCCGGGGCGCAATCCTGGGGATTGAGTCCCGAGCCAGGCTCCCAGCATGGAGCCTGCTTCTCCCTCTGCCTGTATCTCTGCCTCTCTTTCCTCTCTCTGTGACTATCATGAATAAATAAATAAATAATCTTAAAAAAAGTAACACTTTAATTTTGACTGTCTTACATTTTAAAGAATTATCACATCAGTGTGTTTAGCACCACTTGAGATATACTGAAGAATGTAGCAAAAGTGTAACAGAGCCTGTCTTAGAGAGCCTACCTAATGCTAATATCACAGACATATTTGCCAGCTTATAACATCAAACATACTATTAAGACAATATAAGACTGAGAGATAAATTGTAGAATGGGTTCCAAATGTTTTACAGTGGGGGAAAAAGATAAAAGAGAATTCAAGTTGTAAAGAAAGATGCTATGAAATATATTGTAATTAAACTAAGCATTAAAGACCCTTGACTAAGTTTTAGCTATTTCATTAAGCCAAAAATGTCACCTTAATATGGGCTTGTTTCTACTTCTCTTGTATATTTTTATTCATTGAAAAAATTTCTGAGTACAGTCATGTATCAGGAACTGTAGAAGGCACTGGGAATACAACAATAAACCTAGTGTACTCCCCTCATAGAAAAATCCTGCAGGATTTCCTGTTTCTAGTGTTGGTGGAGTGGCTTGCTGCAGAGCAAAATTTCCACAGGATTAATCTGAAATGACTAGGAAAGTTGGAAAAAAAAGTTTCCCCATCTGTTTGAAAATAGAATAATTTGAGTATCCAAGATCCTGGAGAGAGGGGAGGTATATTGTAGTACTTTTCCTTTCAAGATATTTATTAGGCTACAAGAAGGACAAGATAAAGAGGCTACGAGGCAAAGCAGAGATAATGGCCAAATGCCAAATTGAGTTTTGAATAGTCTTATGAGAGCAGGGGGATAAAAATTGGAGTTTAGGGGCCCACAAATCAGACGGCCCCGGATAAAAGGTCTAGACCTCCAAAGAGACTTTGGAAGGGGCCCAAACGTTAGGATTAAGGGCAAAGCTTTCATAAAAATTCAGTGTTGACCAGTTCAATCCAAGGTCAGGTAAAGGTCATCTGTTCCTGCTCTAAGTGCAGAGTAAATTAATATTAAATCCTCTCTAAAGAAAGTTAATATCAGGTAGAGCTTCACAAATTTATCTCTATGATTTTTCATATACAATATCTCACATATTGTTTTAATTATTAAGTATGCTAGGAGAGAGAAAGTTCAGAAATCAAGAAAAATTCTTTTAAAAAAAAAACATTCAAGATGGCGCAAACTTCAGAGTTCTCACACAAGGATGTTAAAAGTAACTGTGATTAACACCTTCAGAAAGTAGATGGGAAAATGGAGAAATTGACCATAAACTGAAACCAATAAATAAATTCTAAACTGAAAAGGACAATTATTAAAATTAAGAAACTTATAAACATTAAACAGGAGATAAGAGAAGTAGAACTGGAAGTTAGGTCAATTTAAGATATCCAAACTTAAGAACAAAGAGAGGAAAGATGAAAAATAAAAGGTATAGGAAGATATACTAGACAAATTATTGAACACCTAAAAGGAGAGGAGTTAGTGAGGCAAAATCTTATATGATGTTGCCTAACAATATTATAAAAACAATAGGCATCAATCTACAAATTTAAGAACCTCCATGAGATCCAAGCAGACTAAATACAAAACAAAACAAACAAAAATAGTAAAACTGCTGAAAAAGAAAGATGAAAAGAAAATTTTAAAGTAGCCAGAGAAGCAAAGATGTAAAGATTAAAGAGGAAAGCTTCATAATATATTCATGACTTTGGAATACAGGAAGATTTCTTAAGTAGGATCACACACATAAGCACATACACACACAAATTAATAATCTCTTCATCAAGAAACATGATCATGGCAGCAGAAAGAGTGGAAGAACATATAATCAACAAAGGATTTGATTCCAAATAATCTGAGAACACTTATAAATCAATAAGAAAAAGATAAACCCATAGAAAACTTGATAAAGGGATCCCTGGGTGGCGCAGCGGTTTGGCGCCTGCCTTTGACCCAGGGCGCGATCCTGGAGACCCGGGATCGAATCCCACGTCAGGCTCCCGGTGCATGGAGCCTGTTTCTCCCTCTGCCTGTGTCTCTGCCTCTCTCTCTCTCTCTCTGTGACTATCATAAATAAATAAAAATTAAAAAAAAAAAAAAGAAAACTTGATAAAGATCATTAAAAAGGGGATGGGGCATATACAAATGACCAAAAGTGCACAACCACATTAGTTATTAGAGAAATGCAACAAGATACCACTTCACAAGTATGGCTGGCTAAATTTGGAAATCTTGATAATAGTAAGACTTATTTATGCACAATAGAAACTGGTGTTCTCACGTAGAGCTTATTGGAGCACAATGTGATACAGCCACTTTGGAAAACCAGTTAATTTTTTCTATAACTGCAAAATATACATCGTATGACCCAACCATTCTACTTTACTTCATTACCTAACAGAAATGCATGCAAATGTTCATTAATAATCACAGCAACATTAGTTGTAATAGTTTTGACTATTATAACTAATAGTAAAATATTTGGGAGCCACCCAAATAGCCATTCAGAGTAGAATAAATCAATAATTTTTCCCAACAGAAGACTGCCTATGATGAAAAATGAAAAACTACTGTTGTTCACAATTAAATGGATATATCATATAAACTTAATTTTAAACAAAACCGGTCCCCCCAAAACATCATATTATATGATTCCATTTATATAAAGTTCAAAAGACTGGATGGAGATTATTTATGGAGAGGTGAGGTGGGTAATGACTGTGAAAGGTACAAGAGGAGCTCCTGGGGTACTGAAAATTGTTTTATTTCTTGACATGGGTAGTTGTAATATGAGTGTGTTCACTCTGTGAAAATATATAGAGTTGTATAATATGATCTGTGTACTTACTTTAAACAATAATAAATTATATGCTCCATACCATGTTAGTTAAAGGAAACAAATATCTACTGATTTAATTTATGGACTTCACTTGCCATACATATAGTACATCCAAAAGAAAAAAAGAAAAAAAATGGAGATCTTGACACAGGAATAAAATATAAAAACCAATTCATCCTCACAGGTGTGAGAGGGCTGAGTAAAGGATCAGACATGATGCCTGTGCCAGGATCACCACACCCTTGGCACAGCTGCATATGCCCATGTGCCATGCTTGCTTTATAAAAGAACACTCTGCTAACTTTCTAAGACTGTAGACTTAAACACAAAATTCAGTTTCTAAGATAACATCCTGTATCCTACCTTGTTTTACTTTGGCTGCCAAACGGGAACAGTCATTGCCTTCATTATTTTAAATGGAGGGCTTTTCAGTGCTACATTTATGAGTTTCTCATTTTTAAGTGGATAAAGCTGGCCAACATCATAACCCTAAATGCTTTTACTAGAATAAGTACCATCCACTGAAGACACATCCTTCATAGAGAAAATTATGGCTTCTTGATACTTTGGTCTGGCCAACAGACAAACCACCAGGTTTACAGTGAAAGATCAGGGTTCTCTGACAACAGCATGAGGAATATTTCCCATCCAGGAATGAGGGAATTCGGAGGGGAGTTCGCAGGTCTGGCAAGACATCATGTGGACTAGGCCAAAACAAACATCGCGTGGAAAAATCCACTCAGACAGGATTCCGTGGGTCCAGGCCCCCTGCAGCCATCTCACATGTGCAACTGACACAGTTGTTAGTAATGAAGCAGCAGCCAAACAGTACTGAACATACTGTACAGAAAATGTGCCTCATTTGAGGGAAGTATGACAGTGGACCGCTGGAACACTGTCCCAGGTCTAATCAGAAAAGTACACTCTGGGTTTTTCCAGGACCTCGTAATGCCAGAGATAGTTTGACCATGGAGTTGAGGAGATACTTTGAGCATAAATGGCTTTTGTGACCCATATGTCTAAATATTTTCCCTTTTATGCTAGGAAAAAAAAAACAGACCTTGGTTCATAGCTCCACAAAGTGAAAAAAAATGAAACATAACTTGACTTAAAGCACAAATGTATCCCAGCACATTCTGCCATCATTCTTCAACCTTCTTATCCCTCAACTGCAGAAATACTACTTAGGAATAGTGTTGCTGGGCAGCCCAGGTGGCTTAGCGGTTTAGCGCTGCCTTCCTGATCCTGGGCCTGATCCTGGAGAACTGGGATTGAGTCCCGTGTACAGCTCCCTGCATGGAGCCTGCTTCTCCCTCTGTCTGTGTCTCTGCCTCTCTCTCTCTCTCTCTGTGTGTTTCTCATGAATAAATAAATGAAATATTTTTTAAAAAGTTAAAAAAAGGAATAGTGTTGCTATACATTTTGCATAGTGACAAGTACACTTTTCATACCTAAAAGTATTAAATATTTATTCATATAATTGTTAAATCTACATTTGTTAATTTATTTGAACACTTTTAAAAGTGCTATGTAGCACTTCTTGAAATTGTGCACCCGATAAGCTTTAATAAAGAGAACAAATTGATTCAACATACCCAAACCTACACTTGCCACAACTTCTCTATTATTTCTCTCTATTGTTATGAATAATTGAGAGTTGTCTGTGTACCTACTTTATTTTTTTAAAGACTTTATTTATTTATTCATGAGAGACACAGAGAGAGAGAGGCAGGGATACAGGCAGAGGGAGAAGCAGGCTCCTTATGGGGAGCCTGATGTGGAGCTTGATCTCAGGACCTTGGGATCATGACTCAACCACTGAGCCACACAGGCGTCCCTATATATCTACTTTAAAAGTATGTGACCTTTACCCATTATATCTGGAACTGGAAAGCATGAAATGCAGGTATGTGGCATGTGCAGAGCAAGATATTCTCCCCAAAAGAGTAGGAAATCACTTTATTTACAGTATATTGTAGTAGACTTCAAGGAACAGTTGAAGATGTCAGAAGATTCCTAAATGTGTAAAAAAAAATTATTTTTTAAAACTCTGTGAACTTCAAAGATTGTACAGATATATGAAACACTTATATCACATGCAGTAATATTTCTGATTAATTACAGCTATTAACAGCCAATTTCCAAAACATATATATACATTTCCCAGGAGATAAATTCTCATAACAGTACAGTTTTTCTAAATAAATAGAGTTCATATACTTCAGATTGTAGAGATAAAGGCAAATACAACATGTCTCCTATAATAGTAATAAACATCCAATACTATTAGGAGGAATAGTGAAAACAACAAAAACTACACAATCTGTGGTTAGCTAAAATGGAGCTCCTATCACTAGATCAGCATCCATCAACCCTCATTCCACACCCACTTCCCAGGTATTCACGTGCAGTAAGTTACATACATAGGAGTTCCTTTTTTGTAAGTAGAATAGGAGAATGGAGTTTGTGGTTGAAGTCTAATACTAAGGAAGAAGGATGGCAAAGATGCTATTATATTTGCTCCCAATAGAATTTTTGTTCTATGTTTAAACCTCAATGATTAGTGGGGTGGGGTCCAAAAATGGTTAAACGTTTTTTTGTACAAAAGAGTCTGTAAATTACTGGACTCAAAAAGAGGTTCTCCGAGATTTCAATTTTTTAAATGCTTAGGAATAAAATTGAAGAAGAGACCATTTTTCCCACTACTGCCCAAAACCCTGTAATACTTTGGCAGCTCAAAGGCTATAGCCTGAAAAGTCATCTGCAGATATTTTTCTCAGAGTAAAATAGTGCTCTCATGATGTAAAGTGGCAAGTGAGCCTTCTCAGGCAGTAATTCTATATACTTTTGAGCTAGAACATAAGAATACAAAGACTATTACCAAGTGACAACTATATCTAGAATGTGGATATTTTGAAGCACCAGCTTGGAAATATATGGGGATAACTGAGCAATATATATATTGAGAGTGATAGACTGAGATTCTGCTATTATATAACAGATAGAGGCTAGCATATCAGCAGATTCGGGGTTAAATGTATACTGGAATTTAGAAAGCTAATAAATGAAATCAACTTTTCCCCTCCCAACTTCAGTAATGATTAAGTGATGAAAAGAAGGAAGAAAACAAAACACCAATATTATTACTAATGAATTGAGAAATGCGGTTTGGGTGTTCAGGAATTATGAATTTCCTAATACCGGGTCCCCAAATTAAATAGTTACCATCTTGGCACAGGAAGTGCTAAAGGCTGGAGACCTCCCCAAAAGGGGCAGTCTGGAAAGGAAGGTCATGACAGAATGCATGCTTTCTGCAGGCAAATCCAGAAGGAAGAAAAAAAAGAATTGGGCTACATATGCAAAATTCTTCTTTCCAAACTCGCCAATCTTTCCAAGCTCATCCATCACCTTAGGAGCTTCGAGGAAGAGGATAGAATAAAACACCAGTTTTACTCTCATGGAACTCATTCTATAAGGAAAGATGGAGCCTATGGAAATGAAGCCCCTCCACCATTAGCAATGTACAAGGAGCCTGACACTGGGGCAATCAGGTAGCAGACTATTTATAGAACAACCTACCATGATCTAGGCACTTGTCAACAGTACCAGTTAGATACCAACAAACATTTGTCTTCCTAACTCTAAAACTTAGTATGTATTGGGTATATACTCATTTCTACTCTTCTTACTTTTCTAAAGGGCTAGAGGAAAAAGTATGCTTCCTAAACATAATAATTGGTGGTAAATAAGGCCATTTAGTAACCCTGTGATTAGAAAGGTGATTCAGAAATCACTGCTATTAGATGATCCATGGAGGTGAGGAGGGATGAGCAATAGAGCTTAGATTCAAATTCAAAATAACTTATAAAGTGCCCACTGTGTGTCAGGAAGGAGTCAATAGGTTCACAAACAATTTCATTTAATATAATTTAGTACTTAACCACATTATAAGAAGAAAAATTAAGGCTCAGAAGGCTAAGTAATTTGTTTAAGGAGTCATAGGAAAGAAGAGGTATAATGATATTTTGAACCAATCATGACCCAGACTAATTTCCTTCTGCTGCACAGTAGCCATTATCAGTATATACATATCAAGACAATCAGAACTTTTAAAAAATAAGTTTTGTAAACCAAAGTAAAAAAAAACCTATGGGGATGTCAGTCATACTAAGTCAAATAAAATAATTTACTTGATATCATAACAGCTCTTCTAAAATCAATTTTAAAGGATTTGTTTAATCTTCAAGGCACCTTTTCAGGGAACAATTTAGAAGACCAACAGCTACATGACTAGTATATCAGTAAATGGTCTTAAAATCATTGTGTACATGTGCTTCATCAGCCCAAGCCTTGGAACCTCTAAAAGAAAAAAAATAAAAATTAGAGAAATTTTCCTTTGACATTGCACAGATCAGGATAACCTAGTGATAATCACTCCTTTGCAGGCATTGCACATGAAGCATTTTAAATGCTGCAGGAGATAATCTATGGATTCAAACCAACATGAAAGCTGGAGTAAAAGAAAGCAGGCCTTCTCTTTTGTGAAATGATAGCTCAAAGAAGCAGGACATGGTATCCTGAAGGTATATCAGGAACCATAAGGCTTAGCCTGTGTTTTAATTGTTCCCAGAGGCTCCCTTGGCTTTTCTGGCACACTCTTCAGATTTATTTTCCACCACACCACTTCCTGGAGTGATTAGAAACAAATACCAATGCCAAGCAAGTCCAAATATGCCTCAGATCCTCTTAAACAGCTTGGCACTTCCTGCTGCTTTCATTGGCAAGTCCATGATGTGGTTCACTAAAGAAGTTTTAATTCAAATTCGGCTAATGCAATAATTTGGAATTTTGACTGGTTCACTTTCAAAACTGTTACTAGACTTCTATTTGGAAAGAACAAATTACACCCTAGATTAGGAGATAGAGTGATTTTATAAAGGCTTAATTAGCCTTAAACATAGAATAAGCAATGATCTAAAAAGTATGATTTGAGAGACATCACAGAAATCTAAATTATCTCAATGTGTTTTTCTCCTCTTACTTTCTTTGGTACTTCCCACCTTTTTATCTAATGTACTTCAAATATTCATCATTTGAGTCCCTCATTTGAGTTGGAAAACTAAATTATCTCTGAAAGTTTGGTAAAATATGTAGGGAGAGAAATGGGGGAATGGTGGTGTTGAAAGGGGGTTCCATCTCCCACTAAAGAATCAGGGTGAACTGCTTTATGAGGCTGGCCATTTTTCACTTTTAGAAGCAGAAATTGAAGAAAAGCTATGCATATTGCACTGAAGTAGAGATAAATCATCTCATTCCTATTACTCTGTGAACTTGCCAAGATTAGGTACAATTTCAAACTTAATGTATGTTATCAGATTTGAGAGTAATCCCTGGAAATGGTCGATCCAGTAGTATGCAAACTGGAAAAAAAAAGCCATCTTTCCCTATATCAATTTCATCATCTGAAAGATGTAACAGTTCTAAAAAGAACACATACAGACTACAAAAAAAAAAAAAAATCTGATGAACACTTCCAAAATGGCCAAGTAAGGATCTCAAAAAAAATCTGTTCCTCCCTAAAAGCAATAAGAATATCAAAAGTTTTAAAAATCAACATTTTCAGAACTCTAGAAATTAACTGGAAGCTTGTAATGATACTAGGAGAATTTATTCAAGGGAGAAAACTGAATATTCAAGGGAAAAAGAAGAATGAACAGCAAGCTTTATGGCATTTTAATACACCCTATTCTCATTCTCCTCTCCCTAGTTTCACAATAATCATGAAAACCAACAGCCTCACAACATAGGGTAGATGCAAAAACCATAAACTTAGAAGCCATTGGAGAGGGAAGTACAAGTTTGGAGCCCCTAAAGTATCCCAATTGCCACAAACTTGTCATTTAACTTGTCTAGTAGCCCCTAGAACCTCTCATTTGCAGGACTCATCTCTGTGTGACAAAATTGAGTGCTTGTTTGCTACAAACAGGCTTTCCCCAGGGCATTTACTGTCAACAAGCACAAGCAATTGTCTAATAACACAGCTGAATAAGGTGGAAATAACAGTTGAGGCAAAGTAGAGGCTGACCAAAGTAAGCAAAAGGAAAAGCTGAGGAATGTGTTATCCATAGTGGGCTGTGAAAAGCTCCAAAACTATCTGGAAATTTAGAAGCCCACGTGAATATGCAGATGTACTGTTTATGTTTTTATTTTATGTATATCATGATGTTTTGATATCTTAAGAATATTTCTGGCTGGAGAAAGACTGCCCCTCCTGGGATTAGCCAATTCTTAGAGACAGCAAAGGATTCAGAAGGAGCACACCTTTAATATGCAAACTAACCAGTCCAGAGCCATACATCCTCCATCTAGCTCAGGAGATAATATTCCTCTGCCTGAACAGTCCCAGGTAAGATAACAGTAGGTAGAGACTATCTCCGTAGCCCAAAGTCAACTGGAATTATTCAAACTGGTCAATCTAACCTGTCTCATCTTTTCTGAGGAAACCTCTATGAAAGCTCTGGCCCAGACTTTCCCCTTGCTCCTGTCTTCTGTCTCCTGACACAACCTGGTGTTCCTCATATGTTCCTGTGTGGTGTGCCAAGGCCTCCTGTTTATAGAATCTGTGGGTATAATATACTTTGTTTATTGAAACTGAGACTCTCCTGTGTCCTGTCTTATGGCTCTGCCTGACTGATCATCACATAAAAGAACAGAGAACAGCTGAATTATAGGCACGGCAAGGAAATACCTGAAAAGGATCTAATCTCTCACCTCAGGCTGACCTCATGTCTCCACACAAGATGGAAAGAAAAGCTAAGACAGAGTTGTAGACTACTACTGGAACACCAAAGGCATGCCCTAACTTGTACCCAGCCCTACTACAAAAGTTTGGTGATGGAGTGATTCAAGGCATTTAAAACATCTCTGTCCAATCGTAACTAACAACAAAGCTATCAAAACAGATACTTCAGTGGCTACATATGACAAAGAATAGAGACTTTACAAATTTGTTCAGGAGAGTCACTAAATAAATGAGTGAGCATCAGTAACAACTACAATAATGAATAGTATTAACAACAAACACTAAAGGGGCATGTGAGCTCCAGAGCTACCTCATTATTATTTTAAATGTCCAATTTTCAACAACAAAAACAAAAATTATGAGACATGCAAAGACCAGGAAAGTGTATTCATACACAGGAGAGAATAATCATTTATAAAGGTAGTATGGTTAAGATAAAAGTAGTAAAATTAAACCTGCAAGTTAGTGAAGAGATACACAAAATAAAAACATGTAAAATACAACATCAAAAACATAAAATGTGTGTGCGGAGGAGTAAAAATACAGTTTTAGAATGCATTCAAACTTAACTTGCTGTCAATTTAAAATAGACTGTTATACATAGAAGTTGTTATATGTTAGCCTCTTGGTAACCACAAAGCAAAATGTACTGTGGATATACAAAAGATAATGAAAAAGGAATCTAAACATAACACTAAAGAAAGGCATCAAACTACAAGAGGAGAGAGCAAGAAAAGAAGACAGAATCAAAGATAAACCATAAAACAGCCAGAAGCGGAGGGGCAAGACAGCGGGAGAGGAGGGTCCCCGAGTCACCTGTCCGCACCAGATTACCTAGATAACCTTCAAATCATCCTGAAAATCTACGAATTCGGCCTGAGATTTAGAGAGAGACCAGCTGGAACGCTACAGTGAGAAGAGTTCGTGCTTCTATCAAGGTAGGAAGACGGGGAAAAAGAAATAAAGACACAAAAGGCCTCCAAGGGGGAGGGGCCCCGCGAGGAGCCGGCTGAGGCCGGGGCGAGTGTCCCCAGGACAGGAGAGCCCCGTCCCGGAGGAGCAGGAGCTGCACCAACCTTCCCAGGGGGGAAAGGCCTCACAGGGAGTTGGAGCAGGACCCCAGGAGGGCGGGGATGCCCTCGGGCTCCTGGGGACACTAACAGGCACCTGTGCCCCGGGAGAGTGCGCCGAGCTCCCTAAGGGCTGCAGCGCGCACGGCGGGCCCGGAGCAGCTCAGAGGGGCTCGGGCGGCGGCTCTGCGGAGGGGGCGGCGCGGCTCCGGGAACAGCTCGGAGGGGCTCCGACGGCGGCTCCGCGGAGGGGGCTGCGGGGCGGGAGCGCGAATCCAACAACGCAGGCTCCGGAGCACAGGGCGCCGGGACACAGCCCAGGATCTGGCCTCCCCCCGGGGACGGGCAGAGGCCGGGAGGGCCCAGGACAGCGAGGACGCTCCTGCCCCGAGCTGAGCAGATCAGCGGCCCCGCCCAGAGCCTCCAGGCCCTGCAGACGGAGAGCCCTGGGGTTACTGCAGGGGCTGACTCTAGGGCTGCAGAGCTGGCCCCGCCACTGTGGTTCTTCCTCCTGGGGCCTCACGGGGTAAACAACCCCACTGAGCCCTGCACCAGGCAGGGGACTGAGCAGCTCCCCCAACTGCTAACACCTGAGAATCAGCACAGCAGGCCCCTCCCCCAGAAGACCAGCGACAGGGACCAGTTCCAGGGGAAGTCAAGGGACTTAAAGTATACAGAATCGGAAGATACTCCCCCGTGTTTTTTGGGTTTTTTTGTTTTGTGTTGTGTTTTTTTTTTCTTTCTTTTTGATTTCTGATTGCTTCCCCCACCCCTTTTTTTTTTTCACCTTTCTTTTTCTTTCTCTTTTTCTTCTCTTTTTTCCTTTTTTTTCTTCTTTCTTTTTTTTCTTTTTCTCTTTTCTTTCCTTCTCTCTCTCTCTTTTTCTCCTTTTCCCAATACAACTTGTTTTTGGCCACTCTGCACTGAGCAAAATGACTAGAAGGAAAACCTCACCTCAAAAGAAAGAATCAAAAACAGTCCTCTCTCCCACAGAGTTACAAAATCTGGATTACAATTCAATGTCAGAAAGCCAATTCAGAAGCACTATTATACAGCTACTGGCGGCTCTAGAAAAAAGCATAAAGGATTCAAGAGACTTCATGACTGCAGAATTTAGATCTAATCAGGCAGAAATTAAAAATCAATTGAATGAGATGCAATCCAAACTAGAAGTCCTAACGACGAGGTGGAAGAACGAGTGAGTGCCATACAAGACAAGTTGATGGCAAAGAGGGAAACTGAGGAAAAAAGAGACAAACAATTCAAAGACCATGAAGATAGATTAAGGGAAATAAACAACAGCCTGAGGAAGAAAAACCTACGTTTAATTGGGGTTCCCGAGGGTGCCGAAAGTGACAGAGGGCCAGAATACGTATTTGAACAAATCATAGCTGAAAACTTTCCTAATCTGGGAAGGGAAACAGGCATTCAGATCCAGGAAATAGAGAGATCCCCCCCTAAAATGAATAAAAACCGTTCAACCCCTCGACATTTAATAGTTAAGCTTGCAAATTCCAAAGATAAAGAGAAGATCCTTAAAGCAGCAAGAGACAAGAAATCCCTGACTTTTATGGGGAGGAGTATTAGGGTAACAGCAGACCTCTCCACAGAGACCTGGCAGGCCAGAAAGGGCTGGCAGGATATATTCAGGGTCCTAAATGAGAAGAACATGCAACCAAGAATACTTTATCCAGCAAGGCTCTCATTCAAAATGGAAGGAGAGATAAAGAGCTTCCAAGACAGGCAGGAACTGGAAGAATATGTGACCTCCAAACCAGCTCTGCAAGAAATTTTAAGGGGGACTCTTAAAATTCCCCTATAAAAGAAGTTCAGTGGAACAATCCACAAAAACAAGGACTGAATAGATATCATGATGACACTAAACTCATACCTTTCAATAGTAACTCTGAACGTGAACGGGCTTAATGACCGCATCAAAAGGTGCAGGGTTTCAGACTGGATAAAAAAGCAGGACCCATCTATTTGCTGTCTACAAGAGACTCATTTTAGACAAACTCTCCCTCTTCGCCGATGACATGATACTCTACATAGAAAACCCAAAAGCCTCCACCCCAAGATTGCTAGAACTCATACAGCAATTTGGCAGTGTGGCAGGATACAAAATCAATGCCCAGAAGTCAGTGGCATTTCTATACACTAACAATGAGACTGAAGAGAAATTAAGGAGTCAATCCCATTTACAATTGCACCCAAAAGCATAAGATATCTAGGAATAAACCTAACCAAAGAGGTAAAGGATCTATACCCTAAAACTATAGAACACTTCTGAAAGAAATTGAGGAAGGCACAAAGAGATGGAAAAATATTCCATACTCATGGATTGGCAGAATTAAAATTGTGAAATGTCAATGTTACCCAGGGCAATTTACACATTTAATGCAATCCCTATCAAAATACCATGGACTTTCTTCAGAGAGTTAGAACAAATTATTTTAAGATTTGTGTGGAATGAGAAAAGACCCCGAATAGCCAGGGGAATTTTAAAAAAGAAAACCAGAGCTGGGGGCATCACAATGCCAGATTTAAGGCTGTACTACAAAGCTGTGGTCATCAAGACAGTGTGGTACTGGCACAAAAACAGACACATAGATCAATGGAACAGAGTAGAGAATCCAGAAGTGGACCCTCAATTTTATGGTCAACTAATATTCGACAAAGCCAGAAAGACTATCCACTGGAAGAAAGACAGTCTCTTCAGTAAATGGTGCTGGGAAAATTGGACAGCCACATGCAGAAGAATGAAACTAGACCACTCTCTTTCACCATACACAAAGATAAATTCAAAATGGATGAAAGATCTAAATGTGAGACAAGATTCCATCAAAATCCTAGAGGAGAACACAGGCAACACCTTTTGAACTTGGCCACAGTAACTTCTTGCAAGATACATCCACAAAGGCAAAAGAAACAAAAGCAAAAATGAACTACTGGGACTTCATCAAGATAAGAAGCTTTTGCACAGCAAAGGATACAGTCAACAAAACTAAAAGACAACCTACAGAATGGGAGAAGATAGTTGTAAATGACATATCAGATAAAGGGCTTGTTTCCAAGATCTATAAAGAACTTATTAAACTCAACAGCAAAGAAACAAACAATCCAATCATGAAATGTGCAAAAGACATGAACAGAAATCTCACAGAGGAAGACATAGACATGGCCAACATGCACATGAGAAAATGCTCTGCATCACTTGCCATCAGGGAAATACAAATCAAAACCACAGTGAGATACCACCTCACACCAGTGAGAATGGGGAAAATTAACAAGGCAGGAAACCACAAATGTTGGAGAGGATGCGGAGAAAAGGGTGCTGTTGCACTGTTGGTGGGAATGTGAACTGGTGAAGCCACTCTGGAAAACTGTGTGGAGGTTCCTCAAAGAGTTAAAAATAGACCTGCCCTATGACCCAGCAATTGCACTGTTGGGGATTTACCCCAAAGATTCAGATGCAATGAAACGCTGGGACACCTGCACCCTGATGTTTCTAGCAGCAATGTCCACAATAGCCACACTGTGGAAGGAGCCTCGGTGTCCATCGAAAGATGAATGGATAAAGAAGATGTGGTTTATGTATACAATGGAATATTACTCAGCCATTAGAAATGACAAATACCCACCATTTGCTTCAACGGGGATGGAACTGGAGGGTATTATGCTGAGTGAAGTAGGTAAATCGGAGAAGGACAAACATTGTCTGTTCTCATTCATTTGGGCAATATAAATAATAGTGAAAGGGAATAGAGGGGAAGGGAGAAGAAATGGGTAGGAAATATCAGAAAGGGAGACAGAACATAAAAACTCCTAACTCTGGAAAACAAAGTAGGGGTGGTGGAAGGGGAGTAGGACGGGGGTTGGGGGTGACTGGTTGGTGGGCACTGAGGGGGGCACTTGACGGGATGAGCACTGGGTGTTATTCTGTATGTTGGCAAATTGAACACCAATAAAAAATAAATTTATTATTAAAAAATAAATAAGTACTAAAAAAGCCAGAAAACAAGTAACAAAATGGCAGTAAGTACATATATATCAATAATTATTTTAAATGTAAATGGACCGGGGATCCCTGGGTGGCTCAGCAGTTTAGCACATGCCTTTGGCCCAGGACGCAATCCCGGAGTCCCAGGATCGAGTCCCACATCGGGCTTCTGGCATGGAGCCTGCTTCTCCTTCCTCCTGTGTTTCTGCCTCTCTCCCTCTCTATGTCTATCATAAATAAATAAATAAATAAATAAATAAATAAATAAATAAATCTTTAAAATAAACTAAAAATAAATAAATGTAAATGGACCAAATGCTCCAATCAAAAGACACAGAGTGATTGGATTTTTAAAAAAAGGTCCTACTATCTGCTGCCTACAAGAGACTCACTTCAGATGCAGAAATGTGCGACTGAAAGTGAAAGGATGCAAAAAGATGTTTCATACAAGTGGAAACCAAAAGAAAGCTGGAAAGCAAAAGAAAGCTGGGGAAACCAAAAGATGTTTAATGCAGGTGGAAACCAAAAGAAAGAAACAAAATAAAAACAAAAATAGACATTACATAATGATAAAGGGTCAATCCAGCAAGAAGATATAACATTTATAAATATGTATTTATATGTTCCCTCAACAAAGGAGCACCTAAATATACAAAGCAAATACTAATAGACCTAAAGGGAGATACTGAAAGTAATACAATAATGGTAGGGGACTTTAATACTCTACTCACATCAATGGGCAGATTATCAAGACAGAAAATCAGTAAAGAAACATTAGCCTTAAACAATAGACAAATGCAGAACATTCCATTCAAAAGCAGCAGAATACATTTTTCTTGAGTGCACGTGGAATATTCTCTAGTATGGATCATATGTTACATCAAACGACTAAATCATACAGACAAAAAATCAATAAGGAAACAATGTCTTTGAATGACACATTGGACCAGATGAACATAACAGATATATATACACATTTCATCCAAAAATAACAGAATACACATTATTTTCCAATATATAGGGAACACTCTCCAGAACAGATTGCATATTGGGCCATAAAACATGCCTCAATAAATTTAAGAAGAATGAAATCATACCATGCATCTCTTCCTACCACAATGGTATGAAAATAAAAATAAGTCTCACACACACACACACACACACACACACACACACACACACAAAACTAGAAAAAAAACAAAGACAAATGGAGATTAACCAACATGATACTAAAAAAAACAATGAAGCAATCAAAAAGAAACATTTTTTTTTAAATACAGAGACAAATTAAAATAAAAACACAATGGTCCAAAATCTTTAGTCATAGCAAAAGTAGTTCAAAGAAGGAAGCTTATAGCAATACAGGCTTACCTCAAGAAGCAAGAAAAACCTCAAACACTCTCACCTTATGCTTAAAGGAACTAGAAAAAGAACAAAGCCTAAAATGAGTAGAAGAAGGAAATAATAAAGATCAGAGCAAAAATATATGACACAGAGACAAAAAAAAAATCAATGCAATCAAGAGCTGGTTCTTTGAAAACATAAACAAAATTAACACACCCTTAGACTCATCAAGAAGTGATGAGAAAGGACCCAAATAAAACCAAAAATAAGAGAGGAAGAGTAATGACTGCTACCAGAAATACAAATGCTTATAACAAAATAGTATAAAAAAGCTTATACCAATAAACTGAATGAACTAGAAGAAATGGATAAATTCCTAGAAACATACAAGCTTCCAAACCAGAGAGGAATAGAAAATTTGAACAGACCAATTACAAGTAACAAAATTGAATTGGTAATCAAAAAAATTACCAAAAAATAAAAGTCCAGGACTAGATGAACTCATAAGTAAATTTGCCAGATATTAAAGAAGAGTTAATACCTATTCTCCCAAAACTATTACAAAACATAGAAGAGGAGGGAAAGCTTCCATATATATTCTACTAGGCCAGCATTACCCTGAATCCAAAATCACACAAAGACACCACAAAAAAAGAAAGCCACAGGCTAATATCCCTGATGAACATAGATGCAAAACTCTCAATAAAATATCAACAATCTGCATAACACAATACATTACAAAGAACACTCACCATGTTCAGGTGGGATTAATTCCTGGGATGCAAGGATGGTTCAATATTTGCAAATCAATCAACATCATACATCACACCAACGAAATGAAGTGTAAAAATCATATGATCATCTCAATAGATGTAGAAACATCATTTGACAAAATTCAACAACCATTCATGATAAAGACCCTCAACAAAATGGTATTAGAGGGAAGTTACCTCAACATAATAAAAGCTAATATGAAAAACAGCTAACATTATCCTCAATGGTGAGAAACTGAGAGCTTTGCCTCTAAGGTCAGGAGCAAGAAAAGGATGTCCTCTCTTGCCATTTTTATTCAGCATAGTACTGAAAGTTCTAGCCACAACAATCAGACAACAAAAAGAAATAAGAAAGAACCACATTGGTAAAGAAGTTAAACTGTCACTATTGCAATGCTGAGAAGTGCATTTTAGATATCAACTGCCACATACTAAGTTCCCTTGGCTTGAGCAATAGCCTATAGACAGTCACAATGTCAGCTTGAAGTAATTCCCATTAGGGGCTGGAGGTAAAGGTGAGCCTAAGTGCACATAAATGATACACCTAAACCAATAATACATTAGGTAGTATAGGTCATAACAATGGAGATTTATAATAACACAAAAGTACCTATACACAGTCAAGCCCTGGGTAAGGGCCTTGGTGAGACTAAAATCATAAACTATTATCTGTTTCCCCTCATCCTGGTACCAAGGATTGTGAGGATTGCAGTCATCTGTGAATCAGCATCTGAAAGGCACAAGAAATTCTTCCCCACATCCCCACTGAACCCTGACCTTGGCATAAGAACTCCAATCCTCTTAAGGATCTGAGGGATCTCAGCCTAACCCCTATTCCTGCCTATCTGTAAAGCTAAGAGTTCTGAGTAAAGGTTTTTGGAACTGTCCAATTCATCTCAGACTCACTGGGAGAGAAAGAGAGAGTGGTATTTGTTTCGGTCACAGACACATCATCATGTGGACCCTAATAGAACTGCCCATAAAGATCCCCATGGCCCAGTACCTGATCATGAGTTCCTTTGTAGGGCAATCAATCTCCTCTTTTGAATCTCATTATAGAGTAATCAAATCCTGAGCTCTTTTGTGGAAGGCTCCTGTCCAAGTTGCTCAGGAAAGGATGTTCAGTTACCACTCCTTCATTGCTTTTGCTTTTTCTGTTGCTCATGTGCAAACAGTGATGGAGCAGCATAAAGAGACCCTGGCAGAGGAAGTCAGAAAAAGAGCAGAAAGACAAAGCAGGCAGAGAGAAACTGAGATCAGATGATAGACCCTAGAAGAGAGACCACAATAGCCCTTTTCTGAGGAGCTGACATTGGGATTGCTATTGAGTGATCTGGGACAATAGTCCTTGCTCCCCATGAAGCTAGCTAATAGAATGTGAGACTTCCCACACTTGCCCACACATCTTCACCATAAAACCCTACTAACTAAAGGAACCAGTGATGTTTGCCTTCCTCACAACTAACACTGTGAAGCATAAATACTCTGACAGTCTAGAGTTTGGGGAGGACATGCTGATGAGAGGTCAGTTCCTGCAGAGTTTTGTATGCAAAGCTAATAAACTGGAACTTGACCCTGTAGGAGACAGGAAGTCCCTGAAGAGCTTTATACCAGAATGACATAAACAGATTAATGTTTAGAAAAATCACTGCGTGAACTGTAGAGATTAGGCTGAACAGCTAAGTGGAAGGAGAGAACATTAGAACATATTAATTTTTTAACACTTGGTATCCCCGTGTGACTTCATTTTTTTCTGCTCTTTTCTCACTGAGTTTGTATCTGCCCAAAGTAAACTGGGTACTAATGGTTACAGTAAATGTGAGCAGCTATAGTCATCTTGATAAATCCAAATAAGACATCTGTTTAATTCTTAATTGTAGGAGGGCTTCTCCTATCATTTCTCTTGACCTAAGCAGAAAAAATCAGACTATGCATGAATAAATATAAAAGTGAGAAGCCTATAAGACAAAAATTTAAACCAAAGCAGTGTTAGTCACAAAAAAGTTTCAATTACGGCATAAAAAACTCTGGAAACAAAGTTCTCAGTGATACAGTAATAACCTATTCATGTGCTTTCCCCTTTAATGTAGTATATTGGAATGCATAAATGTATCATTTGTACAATGGTTCCCAAGGACAAATATTTCTAGTTTCCTGAGTCTATATAATGATTGAGTTTAAATACATTGGAGGATCTTTAATTCAGTTGTTTAAGGTTTACCTTTCATTCTCACCAACAGTTCTAGTTTATAAGTTCATACCCTTTCAGTTGCTAATCATTGGTGGAAGTTTTGAGAAAGATATTCAAATGTTCAATCTAAATAGTCATGCCCTAGGAAGAAGCCAACTAAAATAAACCAGGGAATTTTCTGATTAAAAGACTTCAAAGAAATTACAACCAGCTGTTTTCCTTCCACCATCAATTTATTTCCTCTGAAAACTGAATAAGAGGAAACAGCCTGTGATAGAAAAGACTGGTTTAGATATATGTAAGGAATCACTGATAGTAAGACTTGTTTAAAAAAAAAAAAAAAAGTCAGCTGAAAGGCAGAGAGAAGAAAACTAACATTTGTAAAACACCTTAAAAAATTGGTCACTTACAAATATATTGACTCTCCTAGAATTTGAGAGACTCTATAAATATTTCCCCCTTTCTTGACCAAAGATCAGAAACCATTAAAAAGCCAACAGTTAAGAGGCGCCTGGGTAACTCGTTCACTCAAACATCTGCATTCGGCTCAGGTAATGATCTCAGGGTCCTGGTATTATGCAGCTTGGGTGGAGAGTCTACTTCTCCCTCTCCCTCTCCCCCTCCCCACCACTAGTGCGTGCTTTCTCCCTCTCTCAATTAAATAAATAAAATCTTAAAAAAAAAAAAAAAAGCAAACAGTTAAGACAGAAAAGGCTACATGAGAGAATACGGCTAGGTGTTGTTGAGCCATAGAATTAGTCAGACTGACCCACAGTCAAGGATAGGAGGGAAGAATGGGTTTACTTAAGCATCCCCAGTTCCTCACTGGAATTCAACCATCATAAACCACTCCTTCCCTGGAGAGATGCTTGGGGCAGAGGAAAGCCATATGTTAATAAAGTTCCTTTCACTTGGAAGGATTTCTTCCAGCAAGGAATGTGTCCTCCTGCCCCCAACACCAATGGTGTTCTAAATTCTTTCAATGTATTAACTCTTAATTCTGATACCTATGAAGTTGGTATTATTTTTTATCCTCATTTACCCCACAAATTTTGGAACTGAGGTATAAAGACATTCTGCAACTTGCTCATGGCCACAATAGCTAGCAAGCAGACGGCTAGGATAACATCCAGGCAAGTGTGTCTCCAGAGCTTCCTATCTCAGCTCTATTTTTTCTCTAAGGGCAGCATCTTAGTATTCATGTTCATTTGGCCCCATCAGGTACTCGGCCCCATCAGGTACCACTCCTTTCCATAGGCAGGCTGGTTAGCATGCCCATTTTGGCTTTCAAGTCCAAGACAGCCTCTTCTTACCACACAATAGGTATTCAGGAGATATCCTCTATGGTTGCTAAAGCTCAGCCTATATGTGTCTCTCCCACAATAACTGGGTGAAGTACTTTGTGAATAAGGAGAAGTTCTTACTCAAATGATGACACTGGCTAGCTATTTAGGATTGTGCTACAACAGGCCTCTAAACATTTGAACAGTAGCCACAGCAGAAATTCTTGTTGATCACTTGCCAGTACCTCCTAAGGCGACACCCCATTCTTGGAACTCTCTTAGCTTGTAGGCCCCTGGCAAGTAGAGTCCTTCTTCCTCCTGCCTTTCTTCCATTCCTTTCCAAGCATCTCTCCACTTTTGCTTTCTTCATGGCTTTATTTCCATATTTCTTTTCTTTTCTCTCATAACACTGACCTTGATATCTGATCTGGAAAGTCTGTGATCTCCTATTTAAAATTGCTTCCAAGGGACGCCTGAGTGGCTCAGCAGTTGAGCGTCTGCCTTTGGCCCAGGTCCTGATCTCAGGTCTGGGAATCAAGTTCCGCATCAGGTTCCCTGCAAGGAATCTGCTTCTCCCTCTGCCTACATCTCTGCTTCTCTCTGTGTGTCTCTCACGAATAAATAAATAAAATCTTTAATAAAATAAAATAGCTTCCAATAATAATTGCAATAGAAAACCTGACTTCCCCTCTCTTTAGGTAGACAGAATTCCTCTTTAGAAACACAGTATCTAGTTCTTACTCCTTGGATCCAAAGGTAAAGTTTCAAATTCCATTAAGGGAAGGTGACTTTGCCCTTTAGCCCAAAAACGAATCTGCTTGTCACATAGGAAAATTCAATAAATTATAATGATGCTATCTAGAATTTAGTAAAGTTGAGAGTTATCAACAATATTCCATAAATATCCCATAGTCTGATAGGTTTAATAATATTTATGAAAACCAAAGAACTGGGGATCTCTGGGTGGCTCAGCAGTTTAGCGCCTGCCTTCAGCCCAGGGCATGATCCTGGAGTCCTGGGATCGAGACCCACATGGGGCTCCCTGCATGGAGCCTGCTTCTCCCTCTGATTGTATCTCTTCCTCTCTCTGTCTGTGTCTCTCATGAATAAATAAATAAAATCTTAAAAAAAAAAAGAACTATATCGCCCATTAGTTATCTCTAAACCCTCAGCACCTAGGATGTACGGTTCTGAAATATTTTCCCACAATATGGACTAGGTAAAGGTACATATGATTCAGAGCCAGGTAGACTCCCCAGAGCATCCAGTGGCCTATCTACTGCCAAAGTCACTATGATGGAAACCTGTAGAGAGAACCCTGCTTCAGCCTGAAAGCCAGAAACCACTTACTGACTATGCCTATCTTTACCTACCCACCCCAAAGAATACTTAAAGAGAAAGCAAAGGGCAGCAAACTTTAAGCTCCAAGCCTATCCATTGAACAGTTTACTGCCTCTCTTTTCAGTTCCCTTCCTCCATTTAATAGTACTACCCTGGCTCTCAGGATGCTGGCCCATGACTTCTACATATGGTATCCTGCCTTTGAGAACTGAACCAGGCCAATAGTAGATTTTGGCCCATTCTTAATCACTTCAGTTTAATTTGACACACAGGAAAAGATTCTCTTTCCTCTTTCTTCATAGTTGCTAACCAAGTCTCATTCTACAGATACAAAATTCAAACTTTCCCATTGATGAATTTGATTAGGCTGTCATTTATCAGTGGCCAAAGATCACATTTTGGCTCTTGGAAATGATATAGCTAGATGACTTACAGAGTTTTCTATAGAGTTATCCATGTCTGCTGGAATTTAGGAGAGGCCAGTGGTAGGGAGGGTAGAGAGAGGAGATTCTCAGTGAATAGAGCTGCTATGGTCTGAATGTTTATGTGTCCACCCCACCTAAACCTAATACTGAAATATTGAAACCTAATCCCCAGTGTAAGAGCATTTGGAAATGGGGACTTTAGGAGGAGGTTAGCTTATGAGAGCAGAGCCCTCATAAATGACATCAGCGCTGTTATAAAAGAAGCCCAACAGAGCCCACCATGTAAAGATACAATGAGAAGTCTGAAACCCTGAAGAGGGTCCTCACTTGACCATGCTAGCACCCTGACTTAGACCTCCAGCCTCCAGAAGGATGAGAAACACATTTCTATTGTTTATAAGCAGCCCAGTGTATGGTATTTTGTTATGGGAGTTCAAAAGGACTAAGACAAGAACACAGCAACATGTAGATAAAAACTATGGGTGTGGGAAGCATTCTGAGGTTTCTCTTAAAGACCCAGTGTGACGGATCCCAGGTCACCTTGTATGGTCTCTTATAGCAATCCTAAAACAGGTTTTTAACATTAATAACCATATATACATGATTTTGCTTCAGGTAGGATTTGGCCCTTTTTAGTCTTTAAATTTCTGCTTAAAGCTGTATCTCCCAAAAAGGATACTCATTGGTTCACATAGCCTCCAATGTAGGTACACTTTCACCTTGATTCTCCTCATTCTTACAATTATCACTTTATGTCACCGGTTTGGGTCACTGCTTATTTAAGCACTAAATGATCTCTTTAAAAAGGATTTCTTAACCACAGCACTGTTGACAACTGGGGACAGATAATTCTTTGTTGTAAGGGACTGTCCTGTGCATTATAAGATATTTAGTAATATCTTTAGTCTCTACTCCCTAGATGCCAGTAACAACACTTTCTACCACCCTCTCTCCCAATTATGACACCCAAAAATGTTTCCATACATTGTGAAATGTCTAGGGAGAACAGACGAATAGAGGAAGGGGGGGAAAAATCACCTCTCCCTCCCAACCCCAGCTGAGGACCACTGCTTTAGACCAAGTTGTATATACACACTAGGCAAGGTTCATTTGCTCTGACACAGGTACCTGGGGATTCCCAGATACTTCTTTTTCTTAAAAAAAACTTCAGTGAAGTTTCTTTTGATTGCCTTTATAAACTGCCTATTTATATACTTGCCCAATTTTCTAGTATATTAGTTTCCCCAATGGCAATATCTTGAAAAATCAAACCTTAAATCTATATTTTTAAACATATGAATAAACCCAAAATGGCTGCTTCTGGGCAAAGGAAGTCTCTTAGCAAGTATTTAAGAAGACATCTGCTGGAGTCTTTGTCATCCTTCAGCTATTGGTCTCTGGCTGCTTTCTTCATCCATAAAATGAGAAGAAGGACTCAATCATAACTCATAATAAATTAAATGAATACTGAGGAGAAGTACAAAAAAATAGGCCATGAGGGAGATAGCCCTTTGGAATTAACAAGGTTGTCCATGATTAATAAAGGAAACAGTGAGCACAAATGGCCTTCCATGAAAATGCTCAGAGGTTTAAATACAAAATATCAATTATAAAGCTTTCAGGGGAAAATACAGAAAATACCTTTAGAATCTCAGAGTAGGAAGTGATTTCTTAAAAAACCACCACAACAAAACATATAAATTAAACTATATAGATTTGATTACCTCAAAGATTTCTATTAAATAAAGGTCATCAATGAAAATTCATCAGACCAGTTGGGGAAAGTTGTCTGTGATGTCAGAAGTTAACGTGGGATTTGTATTGAAAATATACTAAAGAGGGCACCTGGATGGCTCAGTCTGTTAAGCATCTGCCTCCAGCTGAGGTTCTGATCCCAGGATCCTGGGATCAAGCCCTGCATCAGACTCCCTGCTCAGCAGGGAGCCTGCTTCTCCCTCTCCTGTTCCCCTTGCTTGTGCTCTCTCTCTCTGTCAAATAAATAAATAAAATCATTTAAAAATATATACTAAAGTATCTTTCAGTCCAGCAAGAAAAAGCAAGAGTCAGCAGACAAAAGGACAAAGTACATGAATACACGATGCATGAAAGAAAAAACAAAATCCCCAGGAAGACACAATTAGCCTCACTAGTATTTAGTGAAATACAAATTCTACTTACACAATTAGTAAATTAGATGTTACCAAGTGCCACTCATGCATGTGAAGAAAATTCAACTTGGTAGTTTTGTCCAGAGGTTATCTGATCTCCCTCATGGTTATTTTCAACACTCTGGTTAGAGGAAGAGCAAAGAATGTACATGGGAAGATGAAATAAATGTCCACTCTAGTTTAAACTTAGTCTGATCTAAACATCAGTCTAACTGTTCCTTTAGCTAGTGCACTCTCTCTTGGACAAACATGCTCAGTCTCTCAGAAAACCTTTCTTTCCCCTTGCTTGGTTCTCTATATTGTAGTAGGGACATCTGGGGGAGGGCTGTGAAGTGTATTACCTTCAGTAGTCCTCTACTTCCTCTGGTCTCGGGGCAATGGCCTTTTCTACCCTGGTGCTGCTTGCCTTTGGCATTCATGGCAATAGACTGTTCCTGAAGCTACTCATTTTCTATCTGTTTGTTAAAGTCCACACTTGCACTGCCTGGTTGACTCAGCCTTGCCTCAGCCCCCACAAATGCTAATTACTGTTTAAAGTCAACTAAGACCCCCACTTATCTGCAGTCTGGGCAGTTTACTATCTCCCCTTTGGGCATCCACTTTGCCCCTGCTAAGGTGAGCCTCTCTGGCAAGCTCAACCCAGCCAGACTCTCCTAAGAGCCATCTATGTCTCTAGGAAACCAAAGAGTCCCTTTGCTTCCCCGTAGTATAACCCAGTCAGTTTGGCTCCACCCAAAGGCCATCACTTCCCAGAATTCTAAATGGTTATCATGGTGGATGTGCGGGAGGTAGGTCTGGAAGCAGCGCGGGGGTCAAAAAAGCTTCCTCCTCTTTTGTTCCATCCACTCAATTAATATACCGTTTTTTTTTCAAGTCCAAAGCTTGGAGAGTAGAAAATCAAAACATATATCTGCCTGATAAGCCTCTCCTCTTTTTCCCCCCAATTCTTTCATGATGGGAAGGAAGCAGGTTGCATGATGGGAAGGAAGCAGGTTGCTTTTTTGTTTTACCTTCTGTGTGTCATTCCCACCTTCTCCCACTGGGCAGAGGCTTCACTACTTTACTGCCATAGGCAGAATAATATCATCTCTGTATGGAAGTGGAATTCAGGCTCACAGAATTGAGGCTGTGAGCCTGTATTCTCCAGGCTTTGTGGCTGATCATCCAAAGCAAAGAAAACACAATTTTTAAAAGCCTGCCTTCAGAGAGTAATCTAACTTGCAAGGCTACTTGCTTGTTGCAATATCCTATTCTGGGTGTCAGAGGCTGCCTATTTCTTTAATCATCCTTCAAGTAGAAGGGTACTTCAGGCCAACAAGGGCAAAAGGCAAGAATGAAAACCACATTATAGATATACATTTTAGCCAGTATTTGGTTATTTATTTACATGTTAAAGCATAGTAAAATATTATCATTCCTTTAGTGCTTTTCTAAACAATGCCATTAATCCATACTATATCCCAGACAATTCAACTTGCTCAACTGCACTCATGATTTGATTAGTTTTTAAATAAGTGATAGAGGTGAGTTATGAATTTAAGATTTTTTTACAAATGAAAACTTAAGCAAAGTGTCCGATATCAACAGATGTTCTCTTTTGGTTCCAAAATTCTGTAAATCCAGTGTACTTGGGGATTTGCCTAGCAATATTTTTCCTATTCTTATATAGGTCTTCATAGTTTTCAAGTTCAAAATTTTCTTTTAACAGCCTCCCTTCCTCCACCCCCACCAAAAAAAAAAAAAAAAACCTACTTCTCATTTTAGTTCTGGTTTCACAGAACTTTACTTTTAATTCCTCACTCTTATTTTTCATGTCTGAAGGACATAGAGAAAAAATATATATAACTTTTAAAATGTGCTTTATATTCCATACTGTCCATCCAAACGCAATTGTTTAGGAACAATCTATACACTTCAAATAACCACAGGATCACAATATACTAATACTAGTATATACTAATACATCATAATATTGGAGCAAAAAAAAGTGTTTATTATATACTTTCCACCATAGAGCAGAAGTCCAACAGTTCCTCTCACAGCCAGTGTGATAAGCTGAATGTGCCTTAGACTAGGAACAAAAAGGTTTGAGTTTAGTCCCTCTCAAATTCAAGTTTCCAAAATGGCCAGTTAAATGTCACTATGTCCACAGGCATCTCAACATTGCACTCATTATCTATTCTCCAAACATAATCTATCTTCTTTGAGCATTATTCTGGTTAATCATTTTCCTGTAGCTGAGACATTTAGGATATTTTCAATCAAATTCTTTCAAAACCAGTCATCCATTCATCATCAAGTTCTCTAAATCATCCTATATAATGGCTCTGAAAACTGCCTTTTCTACTCATTCTCACAGTCACTGCCTTAGTATAATGCCACTTCCTCACCACCTAAATTATGGCAAAAGCTTCCTAATTAGGCTCTGTTACACTGTTTCATACCCTTTCTAATTCACTATCTGTTGCCAGACTGTCTATGCTGATGAAAACTTCAATTCACAAAACATACTGTTGCCAGAGCATCTTCAAATATACTTCTTTGGATACATCTGATCATGCTATTCTCCTCTTTAATACCTTTAATAGCTCAACATTCGCTTCAGTTTTTTTTTTCACCCATCCAATTATTGCCTGTAGAGTAAAATATAATGTCCTTAGCATGTCATCCAAAGCCCTTATGACTCTTATATCATTCTAGCATGAGAACACCACCAATACCCACCTATATTAGTTTCCTGGAGCTGCTGTAACAAAGTACCATACACTGAGTGGATTAAACAGAAATATATTGTCTCATAGATCTGGAAGCCAAAAGTCTGAAATCAAGGAGTCAGTAAGGATATACTCCCGCTGAAGATACTTAGGAAAGCTTCTTCTTTGCCTCTTCTAGTTTCTGGTACCCCTGGAAGTTCCTTGGCTTATGGCTGCATAACCTCAATCTCTGCCTGTCTTCACATGTTTCCTTTGTGTCTCTTCATATCATCTCCCTTCTGCCAGTCATACTGGGTTAGGGCCCACCCTAAGGACCATATTTTTACTTGATTATCTGTGTAAAAACCCTAACTTCAAATTAGGTCATACTCTAAAGTACTAGGCATTAGAACTCCAATATATCTTTTTTAAGGGAACACAATTCAACTCATAATAGCACATGAACAGGAAAAACTCTTACATCTCCTGGCCTTTGTTCATGCTATATGCCTGACATGATGCTGGTCTTCCCTGCTCAGCCTCCTCAAAAACATCCTCTTTCCTGTACCATCGCTCCACCTGAATCTTCTGTTCCTACTTCTGAGGAAGGTGATCACACTGTCATTCTATGGTCAGGGAGTCCACAGTCTCATGATCTATATTTCTGCTCAGCCAAATCATTGAAAATCTCCAAAGTTCCCTGAGCATCTGCTCAGCCAAATCATTGAGCATCTCCAAAGGTACAGAAGCTCTCAGAAGGAGGAGAATGGCCAATACAAAACATGGATATGTAGATACAGGATGAGGTCTTAAAATGTGGTGGGAGTAGAAGTAAAAGTCAAGAAAACAACATGCATGGTGTGTGATGTGAAGTGTGTGTGTGTGCACATACACACAAGTTTAAATGCCACAAGGCTTTCAAGGAATAACATCAATACTGATGATGATAACAGAAGCTAGAGAAGTCACAAAGTTAAAAGACGTAACATAAAAATACTTTGACATTATAAAAGTAACAGAAATTACAGTAGCTTTTATGAACATCTTACCTTTCATTTATTCCAAATTACCATACAGTGCAATGTCATCATATTTATTAGTAAATGTGCTGAGCTATTTTTGTAGGAAGTTTTTTTTCTGGTTTTAGAGATTATAATCTATAGGTATGGTTAGCATTTATATCTTGTGCTCATGTAAGCTGACTGTTAGCTTAAAAAGATTAAAAGAATTATTGTTTTAAGAAAGGGAGCCAGGGATAAGATAAATTAACCATCAATACCTCCTTTCTTCTTCACCTTGTCATCCTTAGACACTTTGTACTTCCTACCCCCTAGTTTGCTCTGGACCTGTCCTGTTCCAGTTGTTGAGAACCCAGGTTGCCCCAGAAAACAAGTAGGAGGACAGAAGTTCTCCAAACAGACTCTGTTATAAAGACCAGCTGGGGCTACTGCTTGTCTCAGTCTGGGGGATTCACAGCAGGTGGGGGGTTCATTGCCAGCCTAACCTGAAATGCAGCGAAGCAGAATCCTGGCAGGGCTCAGAAATGTTCCAACCTCTTCATCTTCAGAAAACAGGCTGTTCCTAGGAGCACAACCCAGCACTAAAGCTACTTTGAAGAATCTTCTTAGCTTTTTGTTTATCCTCCCCACTTTTAGGAAAACCACAACCCTTGCAGGGCTGAAGCTGTACCATTTGAAGGAAGATGTATATATAAATGCAATTTGTGTTATTGTAAGCTAGGGAAAAATGGAAATCACACCAGGCAAAGAGGCTGCCTGCCAGTTAGTATGCTTGTTTTGTCTTAGTTTGTGAGTTCCATTTCTACCCATAGTACTAAGATACTAAGAAAATTTGTGACAGCTAAAAAGAAAAGCTTTGGCATTTTAAGGGATGTTTGAATGAGGTATGCTATTCCATTATTTTCTTTCTTTTCATTATAGTTTTCATGACTTGAGACATAGTGTGAGCCTTTAAAAACCTGATGAATGATTTAGGTAAACACAAAACTAAAATTAGCACACTGTTCATCTGCAATGAAAAATAGTATAAAGCTTGCACTTATTATTTTTCTTTATTCAAGCCTTCAATGAATCTTTTAAATATTTTAGAGTTCTTGGTACAATATAAAGGCATACAAAAATTTCATACAATTTTCTTCCTTTGTTAAAACTTTTAGACTCATTTCCCCTTCTAAAAGGGGATTTTTACAAATAGAAACAAATGAACAGAGAGGGAGGCAAATCATAAGAGACTCTTAACTACAGGGAAAAAGCTGAGGATTGCTGGAGAAGGGGTGGAGGGGGTGGGGTAATTGGTGAAGGGTATTAAGGAGGACACTTTAAGTAAAAGCACTGGATGTTGTATGCAACTGGTGAATCAGCAAATTCTACCTCTGAAACTAAGAATACTGTATATGCTAATTAAATTGAATTTTTAAAAAAAGGTTTTTAAAAGAAACAAATGAAGCTAAACTGTATCAAAATGATTTTTTAAAAACCCACATATAATAATTTCAAAGACTAGAAAATTATAAAGAAAATAATTATCCCAGCAGAAATCATTAGTGTTACTATGTTAATGTATTTCCTTATAGTTTTTTCATACATAAATGTATTTTTACAATTTCAGATATTTTATATTCCTTTTTTTAAACATCTTTTGTGAACTATCAGGTATATGGAAGAATGCATAAAACAACTGTGTGGCTAACAGATAAAAAGGGACACACTCATAACCACCATCCTGTGGGAGCATCACTGGGACTGCAGAAGTCCACAACCAATGTCACTTCATGCTGGGTCTTTGTACCAAGAAACTTTTGCTTATAATTTTATTATCTAGGTTTCCTGATGGCAGGAAGAAAAGAGCATTGATGTCGGTACAAATATTCTATTACCCATGAGATTTTTTTCTTGTCTCATTATGAATTATTAAGTTATCACGTTAGTTTTAGATACCAGTGTTTTGAACTTGGCTTGCCAAATTTCATTTCCAAGTCTGAAAGATAAAGACCACAATTTGGCATGAGATAAAATCACTAAGTTAATTATGAGGCTGATAGAACATGAGCTTGCTGACGTTCCCAGGGCAACACGTGCTCTATCTTACCCCTGGCCTAGTATCCACATGCCTTTTCCACAGACATTTTGCTATTTTAATTTTGGAACACATTATTTGTCTAAAAAATAAACTAAAATTGCACAAGAACACCCTAAAGGAAAATATGATTGCCCAGCACTTTGCCTACCTAGTCTTTAATCTTAATTTTGAAAGTGTTCTTGAAGTTATGCTCTAAGCCCATGACTGAGGGTTTACTACAGAGTCTATCTAGGACTCAGAGAACTACGGAAGATATACAGTAGATGCATAAATGGCCTCTTCCTCCTTCCTTGCCCTGCTCTAGGAAAGTTGGCCTCTTGTTACTATATCTAATCACCCAGATATGTCTGCTGGGTATCCTACATGCTCAAAATGCTGAACCCTTTCTCAACAAAACAAGATCATATCTACACAATCTCCTTGTTGAGGCTCTGACCAAATTGAAAGGAGGAGAGGGAAGATAGAAAACTTACTAGAAGAAGTAACAATAATTAGAATAAGAACAAACTGAGATATAATGAAAACACAACTTTCTTGGTCTTCCATTTAATGAGGCAAACATTTCACTTGCCAATGGATTAAAAAAAATCACAGGACTCCATGATATTCTTTTCACTTCACACACAAAATAATTCTCTGGTCACCTGAAGGTATTACAGAATGTAATCTGTTTAGTCCAAGATATTATGCTTTAATGTTTGTTGAAAGGTAAGATATTCTCCTGACTGTCTGAGAGCTTTTATGTGTAAGGCTCTCTACTATGTGATAAGATACAAAATTAAGTATGGTATCTTCCTTTTCTTGGAAGCATTTACAGTCTTTGGTGGATGAAGTATTGGAAAGAGGAGTCAAGATGTATATAAATAATCAAATACAATCTATAAGCACTATAAAAGGATAATGAACAGTATACCCTAGGAGCATTATGGACAGAACAAATTACTTTCAAGGATAAGCTTATCTTCAGTAACTTCTCCACAATTAAATCATTTTCAATTATATGCCTCCTTGGAATGAAGGGAAAAAAGGCTTGTCCTATATATAGAGAAATCAAAATTAGAGTTTACTTATAAAACAAGTGGAACTCTGTTATTTTTTCAGTTATACAGAAATACTTAAAAGTTATGAAACTCAATTCCTCATTTAAATATTAAACCAATAGACATTCTTTTAAAGCTAGTTTTTAAAGGAGGCTATGTAGTAAAATGGAAATCATCTTCTTAGTAAGATTGTACTTAGAAGTCAACTTCTCTGGGATAATGCATATCCTGACCCTGTAGAGTTATGCTCTTATGGCACACATATTACTGTAAGTAAGTACTGTGTACTACTTATTACACAACACTGTAAAACTGCCTCTTCTGATTGGCCTCACACATTACAAGACCCCTGATGTAAGAGATTCTGACACAAACTCTTGTACACAGTAAGCATCCAGCAAAGGGCTTTTAAATGACTGGATCAACCAATGATTTACTTCTCTTTGCATTTCTAAATGCCACAGTTCCTCAACTTTGATAAACCTCTCTCTAAAATAGTCTCTTAAAAATGCTCAAAGACCAAAAAGAACACGTAGAAAAAAATGTGAACATTTTTCTGACACCATGGTCTCACTTTAAGTCCAGAGAAAATGGTCACTAAATCTGTACATGAAATAGGAGCAATAATTTATCCTTTCATTGATTTTCCCCTGAGAATTAACTGTCTCAAATTCTAACATTTTTGGAAAATCCATATTAGCCACAAATATAAATTATAAACATGTTTTTGGGGTAGGGTTTGTTTAGTTACGTTTTCTTCAAATTAAATGTACCAGCAATCCAATGACAGAAAAGAAAATATATTTTCAAAATTAGATTCAACTACCATGAAAGGTTATTGGTTTAGAGTTCATATAAGTATATCTCCTAATGCAATCAATTTTTCCTAGAATGGAATGTTCCTTTCAATCTACACAGTTTTCTGTTTAATTAAGGGAAAAGTCTTTCATAATATGCCTTGAGTACATTCACTGTTCTAGTTGTTGAATTCTCTGCTTTAGGGACATCATTTGTCCTTTTTTTTGGATCATCTTTATCTCTTCTTTCTAGTAAATAAGTTCTCTTTAATTGCTTTAATATTCATGTGTTTTTCTCCTACCTTTATTTTCATTATCTTGAGTATTTTATTATGAAAAAAGCATTAAGTTATATCTTTTCTGTTTGCAGTTTTTATTAGTTATGGAACAGTGACTCTCTGTCTTCAGTGTGACTGCTATTCTGGACAATCTTTCCTTTTCATTCTAAGTCTGATTTTATGCTCTTATATTTGAGATTCTCTTGTTAAATTGATATTCTTAGTAAATTATTTAATGATGCTTTCATAGAGATGTTCCTTCTTTTCCCTGGCTTACAACTACTTTTAGAATAAATTTTCAAAATCTGTTATCTTGTCTTCAAGGTTTTCTTTCTTTTCCTCCCATCTTTTCCATAATATATTTAATATAATTTATTTACATATACCTAGGCTGGCAAACTGGTTTTTGTTTCATTTGCATGTTTCTCACGCAAGGAAGGTTACTGAACAACGAAATCAGCCTCTGCTGTTTGGCCTGCTAGAATCTGGATGAACACTTCCTGACTCCCTTTCCACACTGAGCTTTCAGTTTTATTTACCAAACCTTAATGCTTGGGTTTGGAGAAAAGTTTCAGTTGGGGCTGTGTGAGTAGTCTTTGTTAGGAAGACTGACAAATAGATATTCTTTGCCCTAGTTCTCTCTACCTAATCTTGAGTTTATTTTAATCTAGTGTGAATAATTTGAAATCCAAATAATTCTCCAATTCAATGTGAATCTCTGGAAACAGCTCCATCAAGATCAGCCTGAATTTTTCCGTAACTGCATTTCACTTTTACTCTTCCATCAGCCACTTCTATTCTTCAAAAGAGGAAGAGAGGAAAGTGGGGTTTGCAGGGGGAAGGGTTGCATTGTCTTTTGGTCCCTGATTAACAGTTCACAGTTTGGTAAGGGAACTTGACCAGAGGCTCTTTAGCTCTAAATTCATCTCTTTCCTTGCCTCCCTCAGAAGATCTAGTCTAATTCTCCTCCTCTCCCTGTTTATTCCTGTTAATAGGTATTTAGCATTTTTAGGATTCTTTCATCTTTTTTCTTACTCTTTCACCCCCAACAGCAGGCTCCAAATGTGGTAAACTCATTTTCCCTGACCCCGAAAGGAAAACAGAAAAGCAGGAAGGAGATTTTTTAATTTTAAGTACACTTCCACATCTTCTTCCATGGCTGTCCACATCCTCTCTCTAAGCAAAGCCATCCTAACTTGTGGAAACCTCACTTCTTTCACTAGCCACAAACCCTTTGTTTGCATTGTTTAATTTGCGCCAGCATTTTTAAGCCAAAGTCTTTTTTTTCCCCTAATGATTTTTAGTTATACCAGTACATTTTTGAGGAAGAAGTATTTTGTGTTTAGTGAGAAAATTATTTTTGAGAGTCTTCTATGTATAAAGGTCTTACAAAATGACTCCATAAGTAAAGTAGATGTTTTTATCTTTTTAATTCTTATTTTAATTCCAGTTAGTTAACATACAGTGTAATATTAATTTCAGGTGTACAATATAGTGATTCAGCACTTCCATACAACATCCAGTGCTCATCACAACAATTGTACTCCTTAATTCCCATTACCTATTTCATCCATCCTCCAACCCACCTCCCCTCTGGTAACCATCAGATTGTTCTCTATAACTAAAAGTCTTTTTTTTGCTTTGACTCTTTATCATTTTTCTCTTTGCTTGTTTCTTAAATTCCATGTATGGAATTGTATGTATGAGTGGAATCATACAGTATTTGTCTTTCTTTGTCTGACTTATTTCACTTAGCATTATACTCTCTAGCTCTTATCCATGTCATTGCAAATAGCAAGATTTCATTCCTTTTATGGCTGAATATAATACATATATCACTTCTTCATCCATTCATTAGCCTATGGACATGTGAGTTGCTTCCATATCTTAGCTATTGTAAATAATGCTGCTATAAACATAGGGGTGTTTGTATCCCTTTTGAGGTAGTATTTTCGTGTTCTTTGGGTAAATATCCAGTAATGCAATTGCTGGATTGTACGGTGGTTCTATTTTTAATTTTTAGAGAAACCTCCACACTTTTTTTCTACAGTGGCTGCACCATCCACAGTTTGCATACCCATCAACAATGCACAAGTGTTCTGTTCGTTCTATATCCTTGCCAACACCTGTTGTTTTTTGTGTTTTTTATTTTAACCATTCTCACAGGTATGAGGTGATATCTCATTGTAGTTTTGATTTACATTTACCTCATGATGAATCATAATGAGCATATTTTTTTTTTGTCTGTTGGCTATCTTGATGTCTTCTTTGGAGAAATGTCTGTTCATGTCTTCTGCCCATTTTTTAATTTGGTTATTTGTTTTATGGGTGTAGAGTTTTGCAAGTTCTTTATATATTTTGGATACTAGCTCTTTATTGGATATGTCATTTGCAAATATCTTCTCCCATTTGGTAGGCCTCAATTTGCTTTTTGTATTGTTTCCTTTATGGTGCAGAAGATTTTTATTTTGATGTAGCCCCAATGATTTACTTATACTTTTGTTTCTCTTGCCTCAGGAGACATATCTAGAAAAAAAAAGTTGCTATGGCTAATGTAAAGTTACTGCCTATGCTCTCTACTAGGATTTTTATGGTTTCAGGTTTCACATTTAAGTCTTTAATCCATTTTGAATTTATTTTTGTGTATACTGTAAGAAAGTGATCCAGGTTCATTCTTTTGCATGTTGCTGCCCAGTTTTCCCAACACCACTTGCTGAAGATACTAGCTTTTTTCCATTGCATACTCTTTCCTGACTGTCAAGATTAATTGACCTTATAGCTGGGGGTTTATTTCTGGATTTTCTATTCTGTTCCATTGATCTATTTTTGTGCCAGCACCATACTGCTTTGATTACTGCAGCTTTGTAATATAACTTGAAGTACAGAATTATGATGCCTCCAGCTTTGCTTTTCTTTTTTAAGACTGCTTGGCCATTCAGGGTTTTTGTGGTTCCGTACAAATTTTAGAATTGCTTGTTCTAGTTCTGTTAAAAAGTACTGTTGGTATTTTGATAAGAATTGCACTGGATCTTAAACTGCCTGAGTAGTATAGACCTTTTAATAGTTTTTGTTCTTTCACTCCATAAGCATGGAATGTCTTTCCATTTCCTTGTGTCATCTTAAATTTCCTTCATTAGTTTTTTATATATTTTTCAGAGTACAGGTCTTTCAACTCCTTGGTTAGTTTATTCCTAGGTATCTTGTTATTTTTGGTGCAATTGTAAATGTGATTGATTCCTTGATTTCTCATTCTGATCCTTCATTATTGGTGTATAAAAATACTATGGATATCCATATATTGATTTTGTTTCTTGTGACTTTACTGAATTCGTTTATCAGTTCTATCAGTTTGTTGGTGGAGTCTTAGGGTTTTTTTTTATATACAGTATCATGTCATCTGCAAAGAGTGAAACTTTACTTCTTCTTTACTGATTTGGATTCCTTTTTTTTTTCTTTTTGCTGTCTGATTGCTGTGGCTAGGACTTCCAGTACTATGTTGATTAAAGGTGGTAAGAGTAGAAATCCTTATATTATTCTTGACGTTAGAGGAAAAGCTCTCAGTTTTCCCCATTAAGGACAATGTTAGCTGTGGGTTTTTCTTTTTTTCTTTTTTTTTTTTTTAATTATGATAGTCACAGAGAGAGAGAGAGAGAGAGGCAGAGACACAGGCAGAGGGAGAAGCAGGCTCCATGCACCGGGAGCCCGATGTGGGATTCGATCCCGGGTCTCCAGGATCGCGCCCTGGGCCAAAGGCAGGCGCCAAACCGCTGCGCCACCCAGGGATCCCAGCTGTGGGTTTTTCATAGATGCCCTTTATTATGTTTGTTTCCTCTCCTATTATTATATTGTTATCAATTAGTTCCTTTATGTTTGTTTTAACTGCTTTATGTATTTAGGTGCTCCTATGTGGGGTGCATAAATATTTAGAATTGTTTTATCTTCTGTTGGATTGTTTCCTTTATGATTATATAGTGTCCTTCTTTGTCTCTCATTATAGCCTGTTTTTAAGTTTCTTTTATCCAATATAAGTATTGCTGTTCCATCTTTCTTTTGACATCCACTTGCATGACAGAAGTTTCTCCATCCCCTCACTTTCAATCTGCAGATGTCTTTAGGTCTAAAATGAGTCTCTTGTAGGCAGCATATAGATGGGTCTTGCTTTTTTATACATTCTGCCACCCTATGTCTTTTGATTAGAGCATTTAGTCCATTTACATTCAGAGTAATTATTGATAGATATGTATTTATTACCATTTTATTACATATTTTGTGGTTGTTTCCTAAGATTCTCTTTGATCCTTTCCTGTCTTTCTCTCTTTCATGTTTTGTTAATTTTATTTAGTAATATATTTGATTTCTTTCTTGCTATTCCTTGCATATTTATTAGTGGCTTTTGATGTACAATTACCATTAGATTTCTATATAACCTCTTCTGCATATAGCAGTCTATGTTAAGTTGATGGTCATTTAAGTTTGAACCCTTTCTTTTCTCCTCTCTTTCCCACATTTTAGGTATATATAATATTATATCTTATATCCTTTTTTTGTGAATTCCTTGATTCTTTTACAGAAGTATTCATTTTTACTACTTTTGTGTTTCCTACCTCTACAGTAGCACTGTTGGTCTCTCCTTTCCACTTAAAGATTCCCTTTTAATATTTCTTGCAAAACTGGTTTAGTGGTCACAAACTCCTTTAGCTTTTATTTGCATGTGAGACACTGTATCTCTCCTCTACTCTAAATGATAGCTTTTCTGGATAGAGTATTGTTGGCTGCAGATTCTTCCCATTCAGCACTTTGAATATACGCCACTCTCTTCTGGCTTGCAAATATTCTGTTGAAAAATCTCCTGCTAGCCTTCTGGGTTTTCCCTTGTAAGTTAGTGACTTCTTTTGCCTTGCTGCTTTTGGAATTTTTTTCTTTATTTTGCAATTTTGCAAATTTAGTTACAATATTTCTTGATGTCAGTCAGCTTTTGTTGATTCTGCTGGTGGTACTCTGTGCCTCCTGGATATGAATGTCTGTTTACTTCCTTAGATCATGGAAGTTTTCAGCTATTATTTCTTCAAATAAATTTTCTGTCCTCACTTTCTCTCTTTTTCTTCTGAGATTCCTATAATATGAACGTTATTGTATTGGATAGTCATTGATTCCCTAATTTATTCTTGTTTTGCATAATTATTTTCTCTTTTGTTCAGCTTGATTACTTTTCATTGCTCTCCCTTCTAGATCACTACTTCATTCCTTTGTTTCTTCTATCCATTTGTTCATTCCATCAAGCATGTTTCTTATTTCATTATTGTACCCTTTATCTCTACTATGTTATTTCTTATCTCTGTATTAAGGATCTCACTCATGTCTTCCACTCTTTTCTCAAAACTAGTGGATATCCTTATGATCATTTTTAAAAATTATTTCTCAGGCATGTTACTTCTATCTGTTTCACTTAGATCTCTGGTTGTAGCCTTGTCCTCTTCCTTCGTTTGGTATAAATTTTTCTGTTTCCTCATTTTGTCTGCCTGTCTATTTCTGTGTGTTAAGAAAGTCACCTATGTTATGTCTTCTGCTCCTGAAAGTTGCGACTTTAAGGAGAAGAGGTCCTGGTATGTTCTGCAGTGCAGTGTCCCCTGTTCACCAGAATCTGTCACTTCAGAAGAGTATCCTATGTATGTTGTTTATGCCCTGCTTTTGTGTCTGAGTCACTTTTCCTTTCCATGCAGTTGTTTGTACTCACTCTCTGCCTGTTGTGGGCTGTGCTTGCTCTCTGTGGTGTTAGTGGGACCCAAACAAGTCAGCTGTGGGGGGGGGGAGGTGAGGGACCGATGGGGGATGAGGAGGGCATGGGTGATTGAACCTTCAGGGCATTTGGGAATAAATAGGGTGGCAGTGTTAGCAAAATGTGTGCTCAGCCATGAGTCCTATGCCAGATTCCCTGAAGCACTGTGATGGCAGAGCATGTTCTGGTCAGTGCAGCATGAGGTGGCAGCTGTGTACCCAGTAGCTTGGAAAAGTGCAGGCTTGACTTTAACAAAATTTGCCCTCAGCTCAGGGCTGAGCTGACTCAGTGTGAGGATCCTCAGGAAAACTTCTGGCATGGCACATTATTAGCAGGTTAGGTAGCAAGTGTTTGTGCTACCCTGCCTTCTGGAGGTGTCTCTGTGCTTACACTGAGGGATGGGGGAGAAAAGTGTCACCTGCCAGCTCTTGTGTTTTCAGAGAAGTCTCCCAACATGCTCAGATATCAGTATGAACAGATCCGTCTCCTGTTTGCCCCTGGCATTGTGCAAACTGCTGGGGTTTTTTGTTTGTTTGTTTGTTTTTAATTTTATTTATTCATGAGACACACAGAGAGAGAGAGTGAGAGACAGACAGACAGAGAGAGAGGCAGAGATACAGCAGAGGGAGAAGCCAGCTCCATGCAGGGAGCCTGTTGTGGGACTCTATTCCAGGTCTCCAGGGTCACGCCCTGGGCTGAAGGTGGCGCTAAACCGCTGAGCCACCCGGGCTGCCAGCAAACTGCTGTTTTTACGGTGCCTCTTCACACAGGCTGTTGTCTCTTTAAGGAGGGCTACCAGCTATCACTGGCCCTCCCAGCTCACCCAGTTCTGAGTCAGCTGACCTCCAAAAGCTCCAGGTTCCAAGTCCCACTGGTTTTACTCTCATGGAATTCAGCCCCTCTGGTTTTTAAAGCCAAATGCTATAGGGATTAGTCTTCCTCATGTGAATCCCCTGTGCAAAGGCTCATTTCTCTGTCCTCTCTATGCATGCATGCAAGCTCTCTCCCTCCTGTAGGCAGCCTCCCTCCACCTTTCCGACCTTCCTAACCTTTCTGATGCATCTTCTTCTCTGTATTTAGTTGTGAAATTTGTTCCGCCAGTCTTCAGATTCCTCTCCAGTTTATTGGCTTAGATGTGGATGACATCTAATTGAAAATGTGGGACAGGGATGCCTGGGTGGCTCAGTGGTTGAGCATCTGCCTTCAGCTCAGGTTGTGATCCTGGGGTCTGGGATCTAGTTTGGCATTAGGTTCTCTGAGAGGAGCCTGCTTCTCCCTCTGCCTGTGTATCGGCTTCTCTCTCTGTGTCTCTCATGAATAAATAAAATCTTTTTTAAAAATGTGGGACAGGTTGAGATCAGGGTCCTCCTACTTCATCATTTTCCTAAGCTTTGTCTGGAGAGAAAAAGATTTTTAACTCTGGCTTTACTTCATTATTTTAAATAAGAATTCATTTATGCTGCTCTTAACAGGCCACAGATGAGAGCTTCCTTGTCCTTGAGAAAGACACTCCTGGGTTATAAAACTGGCAAGAGGTTTTTACATACATCTCAATAAAGCAGGGGAAAAATTGACAGTACAATATTTCCAATGTAAATGCTCACATAAAACGGTCAGAGGCCAAGACGTAGAAAGAACCTGTCTAAAATCTACTCAAGATGAGAACAGTAAGGTTGACTCAATCATTTTATTTGCCACTAACTTTGGCAGTATATGAAATGCAAACCACCAATGCCTAGATCCTGTTCTCCTTATTCACCTTACTTTGTATAATTTGATATACAATTGAATAATCATTGAGGTCACAAAAAGTATTTGAGATTATTTCATTTTTTGGTACAATTATACAGGGGTTGTATTTAGCACAGAGATAAAAAGATAAGTACAAATGCTCTCAAGTGAAAAAAATCAAAGTCTAAAAATTTCCTTTGAAGGTCAATTTACTATTTCAGACCTTCGTTTTCAATACAGCTAAATGTTCACAAGTTCTCACTTGAGATTTACCTATTTAGATTCTACACTGTTCAGAAAATATACAAACATTGAAAACTGTTCCTTAGTGATAAAGTATTTGGTTCTAAAGCAAAGAGTTTGAAAGGTCTCTCATGTTGTCATTCCTAAATGTGATTATCTTTTAATGCTCACTACATTAGTCTTTTTTTACATGTTCTTTTTTCTTTTATATATTTTAAACTATGTTCTTATATTTATTTTCAATCTCAAATATATGAGACTATACATATTTCTCAATTATTTATACTAATATACAGAAGCAAATGAAATACTGAAAATACTTTAAATTATCTTTAAAATGCTTTTTGTGCTTGTATTTAAAGCTATCTGATATTCCAAAAATGTATTTTGATTGCTCTGTTCCAAAAGAAGTTAGAAAGTTGCTGGTTTTTTCCACCTGAATTTGAGTTACTTCCCCACTGCAACACACATTTATAATTAATCTCCCCCTTCCTAACCTTTCCTAGGATTAGAAATTGTTTTATATTTTTAGTCACCGAGGCACCATCCTACCTCAAAGAGCTCATGGTCCATTAGGATTCAAATTAAATATAGGAGAGTGAGAGAACAGAGGATGACAAATTTTTAAAAACTAAACAATTTTACAAATCTTATCAATAAACTTTATTTTTTATCAATAAACTTTAAAATAAGATTTTACATGAATGAGTCATTTCAGATATATTTTCAATCACCAATCGTATTACCTCTACCCAGAGCACTATTACCTACTGACCTATAAATCTCACTTGTCCTTCAAATCTCAGTTTAGTTATCACCTCCTGCAAGCAATTTTCCATGGCCTCCACTTCCCATCCAGATTAGATGGTTTATAACATTCTCTGTCTTACCACTTGTGGTATTGAATTATATTAATTTCTTTACATGTCTATATCTCCAACTGGACAGTGAGTTCTTTGATGGCTGGGGTAAAATCTTCATCTCTGATTTCCCACCTCTGGGAATGCAATAAATATAGACTGAATAAATAAATGAATAGATGGCTACATACAATAACAATAAGAGCTAACATTTATTAAGTAATTTATCTATGCCACCAACTATGCTAAGTGTTTTACATGTGTCATTTAATTAATCTAAGTATTATTTCCAATTTACATATGAGAAAAACAGAAGCTGTGAGAAATTAAGAAACTTGCTTTAGATTAAACAACTATTCAATCATAGAGCTAGAATTTCAACATTAGCAGTCTGACTTTGTAACCTGTTCTTTTGACCACATCATGAATGAATAATGTAATTTTCAAATTGGTATTACACAATTCAGAATGAGACTATCTGTGAAACAGGTGGAACAAATTTCTACTAGGTCTATTAATTTAGCAAAGATTTCACCGTGGGAGTAAAAATGTCAAAAGTTTAAATTCCCTCATGAAAACAGACAAACGCTAAACATCCCTAGAACTATTTAAGTATAAAGTTGTCTAAAGGCAAGAATAGGCTTTCCAGGAATCCTTCCAATATAAGGACATCACAACTTAAATATTTTCAAGATACACATCTAGGTTTGGAATATCACAGACATAATTTAGCAATTATGCTTTATTTCTTAATAACTAAAGTCTTTAGTCCATTTTTAAATAAAATGTTTACCTTTAGCTCATTTCATAAGCTTAAAAATTCAATTTGATATGTACACAGTAAATATTTATATTGAGTAACAAGGTTATTATATGTGTACTCAGACTCTCATAATTAAAGCCCTCACCTCTAACTCAAGTCAAAGAGGTACAGGTATACCCAAATTTTGCCCAAATTCTACTCATGAAAAGACTGATTGTTTTGATCTAAAACACTCAATAAGCTTATATTGAAAGCATCATTTAATAAAGCAAGTATTTGATCCAGCCTTAAGAGTGGAGATTGTACTTCAAGAGTTAAGATTGTACTTCAAAAATAAAGAAAAAGTTTAGGTGTCTGTGCAAAAATAACAATTTCCCTCATTTTGTGCTTTAATTCATGAGGTATTGATTCCAGAAAACTAAATTCTATTTCTGATCATGTCAACTTCATGTCATCCTCATGCACAACAGTGTCTGACTTAGACTTTGGTTAGTGTTCACAGTTTCATTTTTTTCTGAGCGACGCCCTAAGCCTCATCTCATTGGAACACACAGGACCACATTCTCCTTATTGCCTTCATTGTGTGACAGGACTTTTCCATACAATTACAAACTTCTCAAGCATTTTAGAACCTGCTTCTTTAGGAGCAGACACAAACCAGCAGCTTTGTAATCAAGTAGGAGCTTATAGGGAACAAAAATGGGTTAAAGACTTCAGTTTGGATTGATTTGTTATAATTATTATTATTAATGCACAATTCATCAAAACACTACAAATTTTCATACTTTTTTAAAGATTTTATTTATTTATTCGAGAGAGAGAGAGAGAGAGAGAGACAGGCAGAAGGAGAAGCAGGCTCCATGCAGGGAGCCCGACGTGGGATTCGATCCCTGGTCTCCAGGATCAGGCCCTGGGCCAAAGGCAGGCATTAAACCGCTGAGCCACCCAGGGATCCCCATAAATACATTTTAAACATAAAAGTAAAATGTATTTAAAATGTACTTCTCAATTAATTAGGCAAGAGTATTTTTTGTTTGTTTGTTTCCCAATTAGTTAATGTATCCATGGTGGAATTTTATTACTGCTAAAATGAGATAACAGAGTCCATTCTTTCTACTTTCCATTTTTATAGACCCAAGTGCTGAGAAACTTTAGTCACATAAACAAATAGAAAATAATGGAAAGAGTTTCTTTATTATTTCTTTAGGAAATGTCATTCAATTCTTTGTACTACTTCACTAAAACCTTATGGTAATCTAAAAATAAAAAATCGGGGGCAGCCCCGGGGGCGCAGGGGTTTAGCGCCGCCTGCAGCCCGGGGTGTGATCCTGGAGACCCGGGATCGAGTCCCACATCGGGCTTCCTGCATGGAGCTGCTTCTCCCTCTGCCTGTGTCTCTGCCTCTCTCTCGCTCTCTCTGAATGAATAAATAAATAAATCTTAAAAAAAAAAAAAAAAAAAAATCGGGCAGCCCTGGTGGCTCAGCGGTTTAGCGCCGCCTTCAGTCCAGGGCGTGATCCTGGTGACCTGGCATGGAGCCTGCTTCTCCCTCTGCCTGTGTCTCTGCCTCTCTCTCGCTCTCTTGCTCTCTTGCTCTCTCTCTCTCATGAATAAATAAATAAAATATTTTTTGAAAATAAAAAATCACTTTTCATAATAAGTCAGTTGGAAACTCAATTAGGTCTTTCCCCAATACTGCTGAAAACACAGAATTGAAAACCAACTGGTTGCAAAAAGATCTGCCACACAATCAATAATGCTGCTCATATTCCCATTTTCTGAGAGGAATTATCACATTAATCTTAACTATATCCATTATTCTTTCATTTAGGAGTACCTAGTTAACTCTACATACTCTACATATACAGTAAGTGTTGGGGAATCAAGATAATATTAACTCCAGTGTACTTTTACCATTATAGCTATCTTACCGTATGCTTCAAAATGTCAAAGCCGCAGGTGTAACTCATTTAATTACTACTGTATGATTTTATTATAGGTTTCTTTTATCTGTAACCATAAGTGAGATTGACCTACGATTTTCCTTTCTTTTTCTGTTTTTAAGAATTTGGTATCTGGTATTTTATCTAGCCTCATAAAAGGTATCAAGCAATTTTACATCTTTTACTATTTTTTTGCATATACTAAAATAAGGTGGTATTGGTTATCTATCATTTGAAAGTTCAGTAGAACTAGCTTGAAAAATCTCTAGGTTTTTAGGAAGGCATGGTTTTGATTGCCACTTCAATTTATTTATAGTCATTTTCTTTTCAACTATTCTGCTTCTTTTCTACTTCTGTTTCTATTTGACTAGGAACCAACTTCAGCATTTTTTATTTTTTCCAGAAATGTAATCGTGTCATTTTGGTTTTCTAATTAGTATATGATTGTTCATAACATTTACTTTTGATTTTCAAATTATTTTTTATATATGTATATAATTATTTACATTTTGTTCTCTATATTTCCTTGATTCACTTGTCTATAGGTTTATTTAGCTTATCAATCTGTTCAAAGAAACATATTTTCTTTCAACAAGAAAGAAATACTCATAAAAAACATAAGAAACATATTTTCTTTCAACAAGAAAGAAATACTCATAAGAAACAAGTAAAGCAACAAGAAAGAAATACTCATAAAAAACAATTAAAAACCTAAAATACCTATGAGTAATTATTTTAGAAATATATTTGAATCTTAGGAAGGAAATTATAAAACTTTATTGCTACATAAACTAGACTATAACCCTGTTTCTACACTGAAAGATTAATATTGCAAAAATATCAGTTCTTCCTAAATTACAGCTTTAATTTCATTCCAATAAAAATGCCAATTTTTTTAGAGAATTTTAATGCCCCAAAAGGATTTTGAATTTCATGTGGAAGAATAATCAGACAAAAATAGCAGAGACTTTTTTTTAAAGGAAGTAGGGATTCACATATAACATTAACTGAAATTTTTTAGGAAACTATAATTTTTAAAATGCAGTGCTAGCATTAGATTATTCAGGCAAGTCTCAAGCCAGTCAACCTACATTTAATAGTATTTGCAAAGATATCCTGAAAATTAACAGTGTCCATGGTCTCCTCTAAAACCCTCAACCACTTTGGTCATGTGACTAGATCTAGTCAATGAAGAGGAAGTGATGGGAGTCAAGGCATAAAAGGGTGGGTGGGAGTTCTCCACTTAGCCTATCTCTTGCTTTGTCTGCCATCAGGAGTATACAAATTCAGATGGCAATACCCAAAATGGGAACAGCCTGAGTTAATCATGTGCAAGATGAAGTATGAAGTTACCTTAGAGTTATCCAAATCTCAATAAGCTAGAAACAATTTTAATTCTTAGTCATTTGAATTGAGTACTATGAAACAGTAAAAAAGACCATTATAAACAGCCCTCTGAAACCCTTGAAATAGGGAAGTGTAGTTGCCTTTTAAAGTTAGCCTAAAAAATTAACACTTATGGATTTGAGAAAAGACATTTTACTCATGAAAACTCAACCTTATGGTTGTGTCTGTCCTCTAACCCCCAAGTCCCATAAGAATAATGCAAAGTGGGTCAGGTAGATGCTACACACACAGTGGGTTAGTGTCAGATTTGAAGAACACTATACTTATTTTATAATGAGGAAATGTTTTATAATTAGCAGTAAGAAAACCTGCCTGTTCTTTGTTCTGGAAGGAGACAGTATCTTTATTATACTGGAAAATAAGTACATCTGCTGTCTATTAGAGAAGTAGATATTATCTTTATCTTCCAAAGCTATTCTTTATACAGATATCCTTGAAAATATAATGTGGAACAAAAGAGCAGTTAGTCCCTCTGCTTACAAGATGTGCAGATACAGGAGACCATAGAGAATTGTCTCCCGGCAATCATAAAAGTAACTAACCAGTTCAATAAATCTACCATACCTAGTTTGCATGGATCCAGAACAACCTATCAGCTCTATCCCCAATTTACTTATAAAGAAAATTTAAAGTTTTCATCTTTATGAAGAAATACCTTGGAATTTGGTCACCTCTCTTTCAGTCAATTTCTGGAATAATGGGAAAGAAAGGGAAATTAAATTCAAATTTAAGCTTTATCACCACCCAAATGCCATTTTGATAGAATTATTTTATTAATCTCCATCTCTAAAGATTCTCATATTCCATAGATATATCAAAATTTTGGCCAAGTGCTTTGTACAGCATTCCCTCCTTCCCTAGGGTAAGGTTTCTTTTCATTTGGTTTAACCTGGGATAAGAAAGCTTTTTTTCCATACTCTTAAAATTATAAGAAGCAAGAATACATGCAAACTGAAGCCAATGGCAAAGTGAGTTACTGAGTCCATGGCAAAATCATTAAATGAGAACAGCAGCTGTCAGACGGGGCTCAGCAAACACCTAAGTATTTCATAAGAACTTGGCAAGCCACTCAAAGCACTGCCCCTGGGTACAACCAGAAGCTTGTTAGATGGGGTCAAATACAATGGAATAAATGGAGTAATGGTCTATGTAAAGAAAACCAAATTTATGTGTCATCTATGATAATGGAAACTCAGGATCAGAGAGTTACATGACACTCTGACTAATTTGTCAGCATTTCAGTGTATTAGAGGTTTTAAGGCTATCTAAAGAATAAAGTCTCAGCCACCACACAGTCCTTTGGTGTTACATAGTTCAGAAGAGCACTGTAATTTAAGCATATTATTTCAGAAAGAAAAATATTTTACTTTATTTAAGAGATTTAAATTTTATTTTAGAGTCATTTTAAAAGACTAAACTTTTTGTTTTAGGTCTGTAGAAACAAAAGTTATCAGAGTTATATGGAAAAGTAACTAAGAAACATGTAATTTATAAAGATGAATGAGATTTGAAATATCAATATGTTGTTGCCTACTACCTTTTAAAATTCCAACACTAACTCCAAATGTGCAGAAAACCCCATGAATAAAGGAAGTAGCCTAAATGCCTAAGCCATGTATCTAAATATGCAGCCATTTTACATTTTCTTTCTGAAGCTTTAGTGATACAATATGATCTGCTCTAGAAGCCATTTACTAAAACATTTTGAAGCTTTATTGGTTCACGTATAGGTACTAAAAGTTCTAGATCAATTAATTTCTTTTGTCTCTCTACAGGAAATTTGAAGCAAAAATTCTTTTTAAATTATTCAAGGCTGTTATTTTTTTTTAATGATAGAAAACAAGTTTAAATCAGCGAAAAGTCTAGAAAAAGAAAGGAATTGCTTATTCTCTGATAATACTGGGTAGGAAATGTAGAAAATTTAAACCAATATAGATCAAACCTAGAGATGTGAATTAAGCAGTCACCTACACAAATGTGGGGCAATAACTCTAAGGACAACAAAATAATTTTTTTTATTTAAAAGATTTTATTTATTTGACAGAGAGAGGGTGCGTACACACACACAAGCATGGGGAGTGGCAGACGGAGAGAGAGAGAGAGAGAAGCAGACTCCCTACAGAGCAGGGGATCATGACCTGAGCCAAAGGAAGACACTCAACAGACTGAGCCACCCAGGTGCCAAAGGACAACATAATAATTTTTACAAAAAAGTAAGAACATATTGAAAAACAAAAACTGAGACCTGCTCAGAGATATGCAGGAAACAGATTTTTTAAAAAAGCTACCAAAGTAATACTGCATTGGAAGAAAGAAACCTGTCCCTTCCTGGTTCCCAAAGTGTGTCCTATAAAGCCAAGTATCACAAATTCTACTAGATATTATGCTGGAGAAGCTCCATGGCTTATAGAGTTAGGACAGAAGTACTTCTCAGCCCCTCAATAAGGTAATGTGTATCATGAATTTCTAACAGCAAGATAGAAAATGCAGCATTTCCCAAATTGGTTTGATGTTAGAACTTTCCAAAGAGCATATCTAGCATAACTGTGCCCTGAGACTGCAAAAGAAAATGTAGGTTCCAATCCTACGTGGCCGAGGGAAGAATAGCAAAAAGAAAAAAATGCTGCCAGAAAAGATCTCTTATTGTAGTCGGCTGAATGGTGGCTCCCAAAAGATATGTCTATCCAGAATCTGTGAGTGTGATTTTATTTTTTAAAAGGGTCTTCTCGGGGCAGCCCAGGTGGCTCAGCAGTTTTGCACCGCCTTCAGCCCAGGGCATGATCCTGGAGATCCGGATCAAGTCCCACGTCAGGCTCCCTGCATGGGGCCTGGTACTCCCTCTGCCTGTGTCTCTGCCTTGTTCTCTCTCTCTCTCTCTCTCTCTCTCTCTCTTTCTCTGTGTGTGTGTTTTTCATGAATAAATAAATAAAATCTTTAAACGATTTTTAAAAATTTTAAAAAGGGTCTTCTCAATGGTATTATTAAAAATCTCAAGATGAGATCATTCTAGATTAGGGTGAGCCCTAATACCAATGATAAGTATCCTTAATAGAAAAGAAAAGGTGAGAACATGTAGAGGAGAGGTGATATGAAGACAATGGAGGCAGAGATTGGAGAAATACATCTAGAAGACAAGAAACATCAAGGATTTCTGGCAGCCATCAGAAGCTAAAAGTAATGCACAGAATAAATTTTCTCTCTCAGCAGACACCTTGATTTGGGATCTCTGATCTTCAGAACTGTGAGAGAATACAACAGCCTTAGGAAAATACAATGCCTATATTGGGGGAAAAACCCAGAAACAGAGAAGAGGTGGAGGGGGGATGGAAGAGAGAAAGAATATGAGAGGGAACAAGAAGGAGAGAGTGAAATTGAGACAGTTAGATTTAATAAAAAGAAGATGCAAATTAATTGGCAGGGAGCAAAAAGAAATGAAGACTGGGAGAGTTCACTAAGCGGTATCAGAATCTCTTTGAAGAATTAGTAAAGAGGAAACAAGGAGGAATGACAGCTAGCCTTTCCCCTTTTCTTTTCATGTTTCTGAGTATTATCTAAAAATGAATAATACTTGCTTTTCTAACAAATTTTCTTTAAAATCTAATGTTTTCTGTTATTTAATTCTCTGAAACACATACTATTTGCTATACATGGTAACTCAGTATTAAGAGAATAAGAGAAGAAAAGAAGATTTTCCATATGTCCCCCTCTTTCTATACCTCTTCCCTGTTTAGCCCTTCAGAAAGCAAAAGAAAATCTTGATCATGTGGTTGTCATCTACATAATATTCAAAATTGAGAGTAGCTATTCATGGATTCTGCTTCTCTAAAGACCTTCTATTATTAAAATAACCAAATGCAATAAGTATAATTATGATGAGCTTATAAATTACTTTCAAAGCACACAAAAGAAAAACTTTCATGTACCTAACTACTTAATTATTCCTACCATGACCAATTTACATAATTTACATTTTTATATAAAACTAGTTTTCTAATTATAAAAAGTGACATGTTCATTATAGTCACTTGGAAAACACATTGAAGTAATAAAAATATTAAAATCACTCTCCTCAAAACTTCTGTATTTTCAAAAAGGATTATAAATATAAATATTTCTGGGGCTCAAATTCCATGTGATTCCCAAAATGGTTTGGATTTAATTTCTCCACGCTTGTTCTTTACAAAGAAAGAATGGAAAACACCAATGCCTATAACTAATTGTCAAACATTTCACATCTGCTCACAGAACTGGCAACAGAAAGAAACAACTTTTTAAAAATATGTTTATGATTATTTGTATATTATAAAAATTGAATTCACTTCAAAATAAAAACAACCCCCTCAAACTATAAAAAACATAAAAGCAGAAAGAATAGAAATCACCCATTATTTCATTGTCGTTAGACGTTCACTATTGGCATTTTAATCAATTTCTGTCCTTCTATTCACATTATTGAAAATATAATTTATATTTTTTAACCTAGCAAGATATAATAAACATTTCCTATGCATTAAGAACTTTAAAAAAACCCGCACACACATAGTAAGTAGCTGCATAATAGTCCATTTCATGGGTAATACATAATGCTCTCAAACATATCTATAATGTTGAACATTTAAGTTCTCTCTGATGGAATTAAATGAAGTTTACACTCAGTGTGTATGAACTGTTTTAAGGGTGGTAATTTGTATTGTCAAAATGATTTCCAGAGAGATGGTAACAATATATTCCCACAGGACTCTGAAAACCTGTCTCAATGCAACCTTGCCAACACTGAGGAAATTCAACTTTTTTCAATGTTTGAAAGTTGAGTTCCACCACGAGTTTAATTTGCATTTGTGTGTTAGTAATGTTGACTTTTAAAAATAATTATCATCAATTTGCATTTCTTTTGTGTCTCTTTACATGAAAATATAATTTTTTAAATTATAAAAGAAATCAAGAAAAGGCTATATTTCTCACACTATGCATATCTTTCTGCCTTATTTTCTTTTCATAGAAGTTTTTCTTTTTTCTTTTGAAGCTCAAAGCCAAAATCTGAGCAGTGTCCTCTCACTTGTCCTTTTTACCTCTTTGTATCTTCTCCTTTCTATCAATGGAAAACTTAGCCTATATGAAAACTGATCCAGATCTTTCCAAAAGAAACATGATGCTCATGAAAAACAATATTTCAACTGAAGTAATTTGAATTAATTATTAATTGATAACATTATTTTAAAATTAATTTATTAAAATTAATAAATGTGGTTATTATTTTTTCCTCTGTACTGGGAATTATTCACAGTATAGTGGTTCAGAATTAAACCTTGTAAGGACTTCTCAAGCTATAATTTTATCAAACTTCATTCCACAGTTGAGGTTATTTGTAGTAGAACATGCACATGACATGATGCAAATCAGGTAATTCCACCACTCACCCCCACTGCCACCCCCTCATCTGTACTGAACACTTCCATTTCCTTCTCCAAATTCTTTCTCCATTCCGATCTTTGGCCCTAAGAGGGTGATCTGTGTACACAACATCAACAGATTTCTGTGTCCTCTGGCTTATTAGATTCAGCCAATGAAGAGCCAAGTCAGGTGATCAGAAGGAGGGAGGAAAGTAAATCAGGATATTTATTCCCCTGGCTGTATCCCCAATGGTCACTGTACCTCTCAGGACTGCCACCTCTTCAAAACTCTCTGCTTCTGGATTCTTCCCTTATTCCTTTCCAAGTAGTAATGATACAGTTCCCCCACCATTTCTACTGTAGTTTATTAATTATCCCTCTTGTTCTCCTACACTCAGTCCAAACCTTTGAAAATAATCCATTTGTAAATAAAACCTCTTTAATTTATACTAATTTGTGTCTGTGTTGTCCTTTTGAGTTGAAATTGTACTGCTCCATCTCCTAATATAGATATTAAATAACAGAAACAATAACGAATTACCCTCTAAAAGTTTTTCATTTGAGACTTCATTATAATTATTGAATTTAATACCTTTAACTTTAATCTCATTAGCTTTCTCTCACTCACTTCAAATATGGGCAATTGGCAGCAGATCCTAAAGATAGCATCCTTCTTTAGATGAGTATCTCATGACCATGCCATAATATGGAGTACCTTTAAAGACGAAAATGTACACTTCAATGTAAGATCTAGTTAGATTAGCAGAGGCTAACAGAATTATCAGTTTCATAAGGAGTACTATAATGGGGACATACTCAAAACAGAAAATGAGAGATCATGGTGACAACCAGAAACAAGCTTTATATATCACAAAAGAGAAAGTTGTTGTTTATTTATGGCTGCCAGTGGTTATCTAGAAATTTTCCTACATACTTAATATTAGGTGTACAATATAGGACTTTCTTTTAATTAAAGTTTCTCACCATAGATTTGTGTTTGACATGTATTTTTTGTTGTTTAGATTGCAATTGATGCTGGGAAATGGGATATATGCCATAGCAATGTTCCATGAAACATTATTAATGGAAACTCATGAAAACTGTAACAAATTGATGTACCACAATATCAGTATTACTACCATCTGAACCACTTCATGAAAATAAATGGCCCTCTATCAGTCAAGAATCCAGATTATGCAAAAAAGTGACAAATTTGTCCCTGTCCACCAGAAATCCACACTCTGTGAGTACTGACTAGTAATCACAGGTTGTCATTCAGTTTCTCATCTAGATTCAATCTTTACCTATAGGTTATTGAGAAATTAGCTGAGAGATGTATTGAAAAGATACTCATTCTAAAAGCTTCAGAATCATGCTAAATTAATCCCATTCTACTGAGTTTTTTTTCATCCTTTCAATTACTAACAAATACTTACTGAGTGCCTATCTTATGAAAGGCAGTGTTCTAGGCATGAACCAAGAATGAGTGGAAGGCAAAATAAACATAATTCATAGGACTTTTTTCCTCCTGTTTTTACCTTTTCTTTCCAGATGGATTTTACCGATAGTTACTGATCTAATAGACAGACTGAAGATATGTTAATAAAAAAATCATAAGTAACCCCAAAACATTTTATATGTAAACATTTTGCCAATGACAAGGATGTCATCAGAAATTCACAGAGAACAAAAAAATTATGGAGGAAATGACATTGAAATAATTGGTTAGCAATTGAATGGAAAAAAAATCCCTTCAACTCAACACTGTGCAGTAAAATAGAGTACATTCCAAAATCAAACAGAAAAATCAAAAAACAGAACAAAAGTAACCAACATCCGTAAGAAGTTTTAACACATAGAAAAAAAATTGCTTAGAAAAAAGAAAATGAATTGGAAGATTTGACTACTTAGAAATGTGAACATTTCTCTGACAACATAAAAAAATTATCAAAATTATAAGATAAACAGATTAGAAAATGTATTTATAGCAAGAATTTAACAGTTTAACCATAATAATAACCTATAAATTGATGACAGGAATACTAAGGCATTAAAAGTTCAACTGTCAAACGACATGAACAAGTAACTCACAAAAGAGGAAATGAACTGTATATATTAGCAGAGTGGAAAATACTATTTTATGTAAAATGATTTGGCAACATGTATCAAAATGATAAAATATCTGAGGCAGGTACTTAAGTGGCAGAGCCAGTCAAGCATCCAACTCTTGGTTTGGCTCAGGTCATGATCTGAGGGTTGTGAGATCAAGCCCTGTGGTATGTATGCTCCATACTAACCAGAGTGTCTACTTAAGACTCTGTCTCCCTCTCCTTTTGCTCCTCCCTGCCACCTTCTCTTCTCTATCTCTAAAATAAATAAATAAATCCTTTAAAAAATGTTATAAAGTGAAAGTTATTTCATTATTTCAATGAATAATGTTAATGCCAGCAAAGGCTTACACTTTATATGTAGAAATTTGAAGGTTATCTAAATGATCATTGATGCAGAAATAGTTAAGTATAGAACCTGCCCTCAATGATTATCCAACTACTTTACAGTATGGCTTACAAAGACTGTAATGACATGAAAAGCAATTATGATTAATTAAAGTAAGCTATTTAGCACTTATGTAACATGATTGCAATTATGTCAGAAGAAATTAGACAAAGAAGAAAATAACTAAAATGAAAGATAGTCAAGCAGTAATAATTTATTTGGCCAGGATCAGTGTATGATTGATATATAGCTTTTCCTGATTTTTAATTTTTTTCTAAGCACTTACTATTTGAATTATAAAACATTTCAAATAAATATATCAAATAAAAATTTGGCATCTTTATCTCAATTCTCCTGGAAACAGTAAGTCTACAAAAATTTGCCATCCAGACTGAACTGTCAAGGCATAAAATTATATAAATTATTGTATAATAACATTCCATTCCATCATAATTCATAAATACTGTAGTACTTCTCATTTTATTATTTCAATGCCTCATAAAATCTTTTCCTGTTAAAACTTGTGTTTTTTAATTTTTCTTTTCAAATAATGATTAGCACAAACAATCCACTTAACCATTAGAAAACCTAATGCACACACCTACTAATAGCATTACAAAGTCATAATTAAACAGGAAATCCTCCTGCTGATGTTTCAACCACACACACTTCATAAACAAACTACCAATTTTCAGATTGTGACTACATTTTCTGTACCTTGCTAATAAGCCTTCCTGGTCTATTTGCCTATATATCCTCTCTAGAGCTTGGCAGATGGTGGGCACTAAGTGAGTAAATATTTTTTTAATAAATTTGTACCGAAGGAATAAATAAACAAATAGGCATTCATTTACTTCCATTATCAACATACATCCATTCTGAAAGACATACTCACAGAGACTTAACTTATAACCATAAAATTCACCACATGTGCAAATATCATTATCAAAGTACACACTAAGTAGTTTCAAAGTGAGAAAAGTTAGAATTGGGATAAACATTATCTACTGAAAAGGATTCATTAATAAAAAGAATTAAGAAGAATTAATTAAAAGGTGATTCATTCATTTTCTTTGAGTGTTTTTCAAAAAAGAGTTTTCTGTATTTTCTTAATTAGATCATAAAAATAGTAAATGCATGTCACTAGGGCTGATCAGTTGAGGTTACTCAATAGTATCTGGCATTTTGTGTTGGTGACAGTGTTTTCTACAGGTTTAATGACAGATAATTTACATATCATGTGATTTACCCATTGTCAGTGCACAATACAGTAGGTTTTTTAGTAAATAAATTTATGTAGCAAAATGCCAGATACAATTAACACCATAATCCCATTCTCAAATATGTTCATCACTTGAAAAAATTTTCTCCAGACCATTTACAGTTATTCTGTGCTCCCATCCTAGCCATAGGCAATCACGGATCTGCCTTCTATGACAGTAAATTTTCTTTGTCTTCACACTTCATGTAAAATGAGTCATATAATATTCAGTGGTTGTATTTGCCTTTTTTTTCTTACCAGTTTTGAAGCTTTATCCATATTATAGTAAGTGCCAGTATTTCATTCCTTTTAACTGATAAATAGCACTCTATTGTAGGGATAAGGCACATTTTGTTTATTCAGTCACTAGTTGATGGACATTGGGACTATTTCCAGTCTTTCTCTTTTATGACTAATGCTGCTATAAACATTTGCATACACACCTTTTTGTAGCTATAGGTCTTCATTTCTCTTCAGTACAGAAATGAAGTGAAATCCTGGGTCACATGGTAAGTTTACATTTATAACTATTTAAGAAACTACAAAAATCTTCCAAAGAGACTATACCATTTTACATTCCCACCAACGACATATGAAGATTCCAGTTTCTCCACATCCTCCCCAATACTTGGTATCATCTATCTATTTTTTACTATTATTATTATAGCCATACTATTAGGTGTGCAGTGGTACCTCATTTTGGTCTTACTTTGCATTTCCCTAACAACTAATAATGTTAGTTAGCATCTTTGCTTGTGCTTCTCAGCCATTCATACATATTTGTTAGTAAAATGCATATTCAGGTCTTTGCCCATTTTTAACTGGGTTATCTGCTTATTCTTGACTTCTAAGAATTTTTATATATTCTCAAGCAAGTGCATAATCAAATAAGACTCATAAATATTTTCTCCCAGTCTATGGCTTTTTCTCTATTTTTTCAATGGTATATTTTGAAGCATAAAAATTTTAATTTTTATAAAATCCAATTTGTCAATTTTCATTTTTATGGCTCAAACTTTCAGTCTCATATCTAAGAAAAATTGTTGCCTAATCCAAGGGCACAAAGATTTGCTCCCATGTTCTCTTCTAATAGTTCATTCTATGTCATCATATTCAGCATTAAGTGTTTAGAAGTAACAAAAGTAAGAAAAGATAATGATTCCTTGGTTGTTTGTGTTTCTTAGAATGCCATTGTCTTCTTTCTGTTTTTCCAAATACCCATTCCAATGGAAAGCATGGCCCCTCAAGGCTGTCAGCATCCCAATTTACTTATTGCAGATGCAACAAAATACATTCATCTTGTACTTGCTTTTACTCTCACTGAATTGCCTCTGAGTCCATAAGAATTCTATGTTAATAGGCATTACACAAATGATAAGTAAATAGAGCAGCCAGAAACAGTGGACATCTTGCACAAGATCTGCTCAAATGATGTTACATTGTCCCACTGGACTTAACTTACAAAACAGTTTCAAAGATAAAATATTAAGAATTCCAAAGTAGATGACCTCAGAGCTCTGCTAAATACAGACTCTCTGTGACTGCTTAGAGCCATGACCATGAAACTGGCTCTGGTAATAGATTTTTCATTGAGTAACTTTAACAAATAGAGGAAGTTTCCTTGTATACCCAGACTTTTAGTTGTAGGTGTATGAGGTGGTGTTAGGGAGGGGATTTAATCATAAATGGATGTTAGATTTTTGTGACATGCTTTTTCTGTGATCATTTACACGAACATGTAATTTTCCCCCTTACTTGATGTTCAAATATTAAATCAATCTTTCATTCACAGAATAAATCCCAGAATAAAAGTGAGGTGTATTAATTCATTTGTATTTTGCTATATTTGAGTAGTTAATTCCTTTTTTAGAATTTTTATATCTATGTTCATGAAGGATATTGATCTGCAGTTTTCTTTTGCTATCTTTGTCTGGCTCTTGTATAAAAGTAATACTGACTTGAGAATGACTTGAACACGGACTCCTGGGTGGCTCAGTGGTTGAGCATCTGCCTGCCATTCAGGATGTGATCCTGGAGTCCCAGGATCGAGTTCCACATCGGGCTCCCTGCATGGAGCCTGCTTCTCCCTCTGCCTATATCTCTGCCTTTCTCTCTCTCTCTGTGTCTCATGAATAAATAAATAAATAAAAATCTTAAAAAAAGAAACCCTCAGCCTCAATCAAACAAAAAAAGAGAGAATGACTTGAACATTGTTCCTTCCTCTTTTTTTTTTTTTTTAGAAAGTTTGCATTTGGTACAATTCTTTATTTAAATGTTTGATGGAACTAATAACGCCAGTCTAGGCCTGAACTTTTCATTATGAAAAGATTTTTAATACCTAATTCAATACCTGTACTTCTTGTAGATCTAATCAGATTTTATCTCTTATAGAGTCCATTCCAGTAATTTGTATTTTTCTAGAAATCTGTTTCATCTAAGCTAATTTGTTGGGATTGTTTTTTACAATATTCCCTTACAATTTCTACAATAAAAATATTGTAGAATAGTTATACCATATCTTTCATTTTTTATTTTGTTATTTTGAGTCTCTTCCTTTTTCTTTTTTTCTTTCTTTCTTTCTCTGCAATTCTAATTAAAGGTTTTTCTAATTTGGTCTTTTCAAATAAACAGCTTTTGGCTTTACTAATTTTCTCTATTGTTCTTGATTATTCTATTTCATTGAGTATTTACATCTCCAATTATGGTAGTTAAGTGTCTTTCTTTTCTATTTTGTCATATTTTGCTTCATGTATTTAGGGTTCTATTGTTAGATGCAAATACCTCTTCCTGACTGCATTGTCCCTTTCATCATTATAAAATATCCTTCTTTTTCTTTAGTAATATTTCTCATCATAAAGTCTATTTAGTATGATATTTTTTTTTAATTTTTTTTATTATTATTTATTTATGATAGTCATACAGAGAGAGGCAGGCAGAGACAAGGCAGAGATACAGGCAGAGGGAGAAGCAGACTCCGTGCACCGGGAGCCCGATGTGGGATTCGATCCCGGGTCTCCAGGATCGCGCCCTGGGCCAAAGGCAGGTGCCAAACCGCTGCGCCACCCAGGGATCCCCTATTTAGTATGATATTAATGTAATGACTAGCTCTCTTATGGTTACTTGTTTGCATGGTATGACTTTTTCCATTCTTTTACTCCCAACTTTTTCATGTTTTTAATTTTAATATGTGTCTCTTATTATTGACAACTTATAGTTGTGTCTTGCATTTTTATCAAGTCTGACAATCATCTTTTAAGTGGTGTGTTTGTCCATTCACATTAAAATAATATCGGTATGTTAGGATCTATATTTGCATTTTTCTCTTTGTTTTCTTTATGTCTAATGTCTTTTTTGATTCAACACATTTTGTTGTTTAGAGTCTAATTTTGTGTTGAGTCTGTACTATTTTAATTCCTTTGTTTTTACTATATTTTTAAATTATTTTCATAGTTGTTGCTCTATGCATTTTAACTTTAACTCTATGCATTTAACTGGCATAAGGTATAAACTTTGTTCCAATATATCTCCTTTACTCTCTATTCCTTAATATTAGTATTATGATATCTATCACCTCAACATGTTACAACTCAGCATTACAGTGTTATAATTATTGCTTTATAGAATTCTCTTTTGAAGGAGTTTTAAAAAGAAATAAATATATTAATAGAATCTTGTATTTATCCACACACTTGCCATTTCTTTCATTCCTCATTTTTCAGCTGATTTGAGTTACTATTTGGTGTCACTTCTTTCTAGACTAAAAGACTTTCTTTAGTACTTCTTGTAAGATATATATGTTGGCAACTAATTGTCTCCATCTTTATTTTGGTTTTCATTATTGTGTCTTCATTTTGAAGAATGACATTGCTATGTACAAAATGATCTTGACAGCTTTTTTATTTTCAACACTTTGAATATAGCATGCCACTAACTTCTGACTTCCATTACTTTTAATGTGAAGTTAGCCATTGGTTTTTTAGTTGTTACCCTGAACTTGATGAAACACTTTTCTCTTGCTTCGTTCAAAATATTCTCTGTTTCTCAAGAGATTGACTATGGTGCGTCTAGGTTTATAACTTTATTTTTATTGGGTTCTATTGCACTTCTTGACTCTTTAATAAATAATTTTCATCAAAAATGGAGATCTTCAGCCATTATTTCTTCAAATGTTATTTCTGCCTCTTTATCCCCTCTATTTCTGGGATTCTCATTATATGGTATGTTTTATGTTCTCCCACAGTTCTCTAAGGTTCTTTTCATTTTCTTCAATTATTTTTCTGTTTTCAGAATGGATAGCTTCTAGTGATCTATGTTCAAGGCCATTGATTCTCTTTTCTGCCATGTCAAATCTGCTGTTGAATCCTATTAGTAAAATATCAATCCACTTACTATACTTTTCAACTACAGGATTTCCATTTATAGTTTCTATCTCCACATATTTTGCTAAATCATTCTTATCACACTTTCTTTTCATTCTATAAACATGATTTTGTTTAGGTCATTGAATAGTATTTTCAGAATTGCTTAAAGTCTTTGTAAGCAAAATGTGAGATCTGAGAAATCAGAGAAACTTTCACTTGATTTTTTCTGGGTATGGAACATAATTTATGTTTCTCCTGCATGTCTTCTAATTTTTTACTGAGTACTGGAAATTTTAGATAATATACCAACTCTACATTATTATTTTACTGGGAGTTGTTATTGATTGATAACTAGCCTGAATTAAATCTGTGATGTCTCATTATCTCTACTAATTTTTTTCTTGTTTTTATCTTTAAGCCTAGCTTCCCAGGAATCACTGAGTATACATATAGCTCACTGTTCATGCAACAATTTTTCATAAGTTGTGCTCAAAGATCTCAACCCAATAAGGCTCTCTGCTCTTCTGATGGATCAGTGTGGGGCCTTGTACATTCAAAGTCCAGGACAGATTCAAGCTTCCTCCAGCTCTTATTTTCTACCAAGATCTTTTGAATCTTCCCTATGCATGTGACATTCTATTACCCAGGAATATATGTATGGCTTGGGCCCATTTCTGTCTCTGCTTGCATGAACACAGCCCATGGTTAACCTGCTATATGTGGAGAACTTATCAAACCCTATGACTGTTGCACTTCCTAGAAGCCTCTATTAAATTCCCAGCTAATCCACTAGTTCATTGTTTATCTTAAATGGGACCACAACCACAACCTCAAGCTCATTGTTCTGCTAGTCCTTCTTGTTCATCTGGGAACCTGCATCATTAAGTATCTCTAGCAATTAATGTGAACATGGCTATAATTATAGTGTAGGGTTTTTGTTTGTTTTTTTTGTTTTGGAAAACTCTGAATTCCTCTTCTATAATGGATCTTATGAAGTATGGAACAATTATTAAAACATGGATTCTGGACTCAAAAAGTCTGAACTATCACCACAATTCAATCATCCTTAACCTTGCAACAACACTGAAAAACTTATACCATTATAAATGGAATTGACAACAATAGTGTTTAAAAGGTTGAAATGAAGATTAAATTAAATCATATGTCTAAAGCACTGAGCACAGTGCCTGGTATTTAGTAAGTACCCACTAAGATTATAAAGCCCCTGGTTATGAATAATTTGGGTCATATCATTGCCCTGGTCATGATCTTGCTCTTCTGATGTTATTCCAGCAGTATTCAGCCAGCATGAACTTTTTTTGGTTTGGGGGAGGTTTGTTTGTTCTAGGCTACCTCCCACTGGTCATTTTCCTGATACCAATGCTGATATATCAATTGAAAAAAAAAAAAAGTATTGTCTGCAATTGCTGAAAGTTCAATTAACAAGCTATGGGTTTAGTGTCTCATCTACATGTAGTTCATAAACTGTATTTCTATCACTTTTATCCTAGTATTTCTTTTTTCCCTTTATTGCTGTATTTGCACTAATATGCACAACCCAGAAACTACAGTAGTTAAGTCCATCCATCACAAACTGTTTGAATGTTTATGAACATCCTCTGTGCTATGCCACTGAAGAGGAAAGTATTAAGGTGAATACGTTCTTGTCTATACTGAGATTTCTCTGAGACTCTCTTCCATTTCTTTATCCCATAAAGTTCATTCCTTTTATTTCCTGACTTTTGATACACATATTTGTATGGTTCAGGATCCATTTCTCCTGGAGCTGAGCCTAGTCTATGTAACAGTGCTTTGCTGTTTAACTGCTTCATATTCAGTACATATGTGCTTATTTATATTTGTTAGAAGAATTCAACTACTTACCAGAATACTGGGTGATGAAGTGGGAAAAAAAATCAAGCACAATTAATCCAAATTTAAAACTTAATATTTGGATGCATTTACTTATAATGTTTCTTAAAATCTATGCAAATTAAGAAATATCTTGGATGTGTTCTGGCGGCATTTATAACCCAACACAAATGCTGCAAATAATAATAGTTTATATTTGTTGAATGCTTATTTACCCCAGGAATTATTATTCTAAGTGCTTTGTGTAAATTATCTTACTTAAAGTCACAACAAGGGGATCCCTGGGTGGCTCAGCGTTTTAGCGCCTGCCTTTGGCCCAAAGCGCGATCCTGGAGTCCCCGGATCGAGTCCCGCACGGGCTCCTGGCATGGAGCCTACTTCTCCCTCTGCCTGCGTCTCTGTCTCTCTCTCTCTCTCTCTCTCTCTCTCTCTGTGTGTGTGTCTATCATGAATAAATAAATAAATAAATCTTAAAAAAAAATAAAGTCACAACAAACTTTGACTTTGGTACCATTATACCAATTTTATAAATAAGAGAATTGTGCCCCAGTAAGTTTAAATATCTTGCCCAAGGCAGAGCTTAAAAAAAAATCAAGCGTGACTCTAAAGCCTTGCTCTTACCTGCCATGCTGTATTCCATTCCGCAATAATGGTCAACATTTACAGAATATATAGTATCTCTTAACACTGTACAGGTACTGGTCTCAATACCATATAGGTATAACTCCTTTAATCATAACCATAGTCCTAGAAAGCTATATTATAATATGTATTTTAGAGATATGGAAAATTAGGGCAGCTCGGGTGGCTCAGCGGTTACTACTGCCTTCAGCACAGGGCGATCCTGGAGACCCGGGATCGAGTCCCACGTCGGGCTCCCGGCATGGACCCTGCTTCTCCCTCTGCCTGTGTCTCTGCCTCTCTCTCTGTGTCTCTCATGAATAAATAAATAAAATATTTAAATAAATAAATAAAAATAAAGATCTGGAAAATTAGAACAGAAAAATTAAGAATTCCCACAGGCCATATTATAGGAATAGGTAAACTCAAAATTATAAACAAAGTATATTCAATTCAAAGTATGGAAGCCGCTCACAGCACCTGATTCTTATAACTTATGTGTTTAGATAAGGATTCAAGAAAAGTTTTCAAAATCTTTCCCCTACGTTTTTGCAAGAATATCCCACCGGTGGTGGTGGTGGTGGTGGGGTAATGAATAGTTGTTTTTTTTTTTTTATGAATAGTTTTCATATCATGTATTATCTCCTATACACATAATAAATAACCAGACAAATGCCACCTATTCATTTGTATGTGCTGAGCACAGCTGGCAAAAGCAAAGTGAACAAAAGACGTTCTTTATTAACTTATTCTTGAAGACACAACTGAATGAATGCAACTCAGTGAAGTAAAAAAATATATATATTTTTTATACGAATGGAGATTATTTTGATCAATTGAGCTATTTATGCATTTGTTCACAAATAATTTATGTAACAAAAAGCATTAATTACTAAATGAGATTCAAAACACCAAAATCTTGCCCTTGTAAAACTTTGAGAATATACTAGAAGAAAAAGTACTACTAATGATCATCTAATTAAGTTGCTATCTTCCAATGAAATTTAACGAGAGTAACAATGAACAGTGATGGAGACTGAAAATTTCAATGCTTCTATCCAAAAATGAATTCTTCAGATAGTTTCATTTGAAACTATCTATGATCACTTATCCTTATCAGAAAAGGAAAAAAATGTTATTTGTTTTACTTGTCTGCATTTAGTATTTGTATAAACATGAGTAAATAAGTGAAATTAGGGCAGCCTCGGTGGCCCAGCGGTTTAGCACCGCCTTCAGCCCAGGGTGTGATCCTGGAGATCCCCGGATCGAGTCCCACGTCGGGCTTCCTGCATGGAGCCTGCTTTTCCCTCTGCCTGTGTCTCTGCCTCTCTTTCTCTCTGTGAGTCTGTCATGAATAAATAGATAAAATCTTAAAAGTAAAAGTGAAATTAGCTAGAGAAAAAATTCGTATTATGTCCATAAAATATTAAACAGTATATCTATGCCCACTGTAGTTTCATATATTTTTAGAACACTGTCCTAAGTAGCCTGGAAAAGTGCTCAAGAATAAATGAAACCTTAAATTGTCTAAAAAAAAGTTTAGCAAATACTGGCTACCAATCATTTGTATAAATCTTCCCAAAAATCTAAAAATAGGAATGCATTAAACAGAATGCACAGAGACAGAGAATGGTTCATCAAACTTTCCCAGCTAGGAAAATGTGCTTTCCCATACATCATTCAATAAAAAACAGATGGGAGCAAGTTGGTTGCCAGAAAGAAAGGAAAGAGATACAGCATGTTATAATTATGAGCTACGGATAAACAAAGGGAGAAAGAATATATTAAAACAAAAAGCATAGTTTCTTCCATGAAAATTCTCTCTCTCCAGAGTAGGTGAAACTAAGGATAAAATGACATTTTTTGTGAAACATTAAGTACACATGGAATGGACACTTTATCATCTAGAACCTATCTCCCTTCGTTTGGTTATAACACCCCAAATCTTTTGCCACTCCTGATACTTGTGGTTCAGAGACCCCTTTTAGGCTCCGAGGATGGGTGGTGTGATTCATGCTGGTTCAGTGTCTTAAGTCTTATGACCAAATCAGGTCAAGTCAGGGATGGGAACATCTCTGAACCTGGTCCAATTTAGTGGAAATTCTAGAGTTCTCACAAAAAAAAAAAAAAGAAACTATTTGAAAGACATATGTTCTTTTTTTCTGAACTTGAGCATAGGAGACCACATGTTTAAAACTGTTGGCAGTCATACTGATACCACATGAAAGTAGAATGCAACAAACTATGCAGGAAAGCAGGCTGATGAGATAGATGGTAGGTTCTGATGACTTTTCAGCCCCTTCATCAAACTTCTTCTGTATCAGATGTTCCTCTGGAACTTTGAGTCATGTGAACTAATAAGCTTCCCTTTTATCTTAGCCCAGATTGGGTTGAATTTCCTATCTATTAAGCCTAGAAAAGCTCCTAGTAATCAAACTCCAATTTCAAGAACGATGAATAAATAAAAACTAGAGCCACTGCAGTTTACAATGCATCTTTTCCACATTCATTGTTTAATTTTGTTAAGTGTTACCTCAATTCCCATTTTACAGATGAGGATAAATGGAGTTCTGTTTGTGTAAGCTGCTGAAAGAAAATACCATTTTCTGATAGAAGAAATACCACTGGGTAACTTATAAACAACAGAAATGTATTTCTCAAAGTTCTGGAGGCTAGAAGTCTAACATCAGAGAGCCAGTATGATCGAGTTGAAAGCCCTCTTTCTGCTCAGAGACATCTTGTACGTTCACATGAGGAAAGGGGAGATAAACTCTCTGAGGCCTCATTTTTTTCTTTTATTGAAGTATAATTAACATATAGCATTGTGTTAGTTTCAGGTGCACAACATAATGATTGAACAATTCAACACATTACTCAGTGTTCATCATGGTAAATGTACTTTTAATCTCCTTTATTTCACCCACCTGCTCACCCCCTCAAACTGGCATCCACCAGTTTGTTCTCTGTTTTTAATATTCTGCTTTGTTTGTCTCTTTCTTTTTTTATTCATTTGTTTTGTTTCTTAAATTCCACATATGAGTGAAATCATATGGTACATGTCTTTCTCTATTTCACTTAACATTATAACCATAAGATCTAATTATATTGTTGCAAAGGCAAGATCTCATTATTTTTTATAACTGATAATATTCCAGTATGTGTGTATGTGTTTCTGTGTGTGTGTATCACTTCTCTTTATCCATTTCTATCAATAGACAATTGGGTTGTTTCCATATCTCGGCTATTTTAAATAAAGTTGCAATAAACATAGGGGTGCATATATATTTTTGAATTGGTGTTTTTGTTCATTTTCGCTGGGTAAATGCCCAGTAGTGGAATTACTACATCATATGACACTTCTATTTTTAATTTTTTGAGAAACCTCTATATTATATTCCACAGTGGCTGTACCAATTTGCATTCCTACCAACAGTTTACAAGAATTCCTTTTCTCCACATCCTCACAAACATTTGTTGTTTCTTGTCTTGATTTTAGACATTCTGACAGCTATGAAGTAATATCTCATTGTGGTTTTGACTTGCATTTTCCTAATGATTAGACACACTGAGCATCTTTCCATTTGTCTGTCGACCATCTGTATATCTTCTTTGGAAATATGTCTATTTAGGTCCTTTGCCTCTTTTTAAATTAGGTTATTTGCTTTTCTGGTATTGAGTTGTATAAGTTCTTTATATTTTTGCTTGGATATTAACCTCTTATTGGATATATCATTTGCCAATATCTTCTCCCATTCAGTATGTTGCCTTCCCTTTGCAAATGCTTTTATTTTGATATAGAACTAGAACAAATAATACTAAAATTTGTATGAAACCACAAAAAACCTGAATAGCCAAAGTAATCTCAAGAAACAAGAATAAAGGGATGCCTGGGTGGCTCAGCAGTTGAGTGTCTGCCTTCAGCTCAGGGTGTGATCCTGGGATCCAGGATTAACTCCCATATCAGGCTTCTTGCGGGAAGCCTGCTTCTCCCTCTGCCTATGTCTCTACCTATTTCTTTCTCTGGGTCTCTCATGAATAAATAAGTAAAGTTTTTTTAAAAAAGAAAAAGAAACAAGAATAAAGCTGGAAGCATCACCATCCCAGATTTCAAGATAAAATACCTAACTGTGAAACCTGAAACCATAAAACTCCTAGAAGACAGGCAATAATTTTTTTTTAATATTGGCTGTAGAAACAATTTGTAGAGATGTCTCCTCAGGCAAGGGAAACAAAAGCAAAATTAAACTATTGGGACTACATCTCTGAGGCCTCTTTTACAAGGGCACTAACTCATCAAGATAGCAGAACCTTCACTTAATCACCCAAAGACCCATTTCAGTCATTAGGATTTCAACATTTAAAGTGACAGGGGACACAAGCATTCATTCAAACCATAGCAAATAACTTTCCCAAGATTACACAGTTGGTAATTAGCAGCACCCAGGTTTTATGAATTAAGATCCCATAATTTTCTACTCGTGCTTTTCAACCTCAGGTTAAAAAAAAGTAGGGGGGAGTTGATTCAGTGCTATGCCAGGTGGTAAAAAATAAAAATATAGTTTAAGCGTAACATCTTTCTAGAACGTCAATTATTTTCAAATATCTGAGTAAAAGGATATAAGTAAATTAATTTTTAAATAGTTCTATACAGATTTTTGTATTTTAAGCTCTAATATAATATGGAATAATGCAAACATTTTCAGAATTCAAGTATGAGATCACAATAAAATGTCAGGCTTATAACCTGCCACTTAGCAGACCAAAATGTAAGAGAGTTTTATCTTTAGGAAGCATATAAAATGCAGTAGCATTTTAAAGCTCAAACAAAGGACAAAATTGATTATTTATAAATAAGTGAACTTCCATCTATAAAGTCTATCACTTTATTTTATATTTAGCACAAAATTACTATAGATTCCAGGGAATGATTATAATAACTAAATAATCCAGGGACATTTTGAACAAACAGAAGAAGGCTTTATGAGTACAAAATGTTCTAAGCGAACTAAGATTTCTATTGTCACTTATGTACTATTGACCTAGATGTTCTAGAAACTAAGGTCACTAACTATCAACAGAGACTTCCGAAATATTTTAGCAGCACAGTTCAAGCAAATGTTTCTTTTCAAGCTAATATATATAAAAAAATAATTATTGATGATAAATTTTTAATTTCATTTGCCTTTTTAGCAGAAGTCTAATATTCTTGAGGATATTATAAGGTCAATAAACCAAGGAGAATGTGGTAGACTAGATAATGGCTCCCCAAAGATGTCCATGTACAAATCCCTAGAACCTGTGAATACATGACTATGTACTATGACTATGACTACAAACTTTTCAGATGCGATTAAGTATCTTGATGTTATATATGAACCCAAGGGTAATGATAAACACGAAACCAGTAATAGACACACCATAGAAAAAGAAAGGAATCCAAGCATAACACCAAAGAAAGCCATCAGGCCACCAGCGAAACGAACAAAAAGGAAAAAAAGGAACAGAGAATAACTACAAAACAACTAGAAAATGATTAACAAAATGACAATAAGCATAAATCTATGAATAATTACTATAAATATAAATTGACTCAATGCTCCAATCAAAAGACATAGGTGACTGAATGGATTAAGAAAAGACCTATCTATATGGTGCCTCTAAGAGACCCATTTCAGACTTAAAGACACATACAGACTGAAAGTAAAAGAATTAAAACAGATATTCCATGCAAATGAAAAAGAAAAAAAAAGGTAAGGTAGAAATACTCATATAAGACAAAGTAGACTTTAAAACAAAGACTACAGGGACGCCTGGGTGGCTCACTGGTTGAGTATCTGTCTTCAGCTCAGGGTGTGATCCCAGATCACAAGTCCTGCGCTGAGCTCCTTGTGAGGAGCCTGCTTCTCCCCCTGCGTATGTCTCTGCCTCTATCTGTATGTCTCTCATGAATAAATAAATAAATAAATAAAATCTTTTAAAAAAAAAGATCTTAAGAAAAGCAAACCCAGGGGTGGCTGAATGGCTCAGTCAGTTGAGCATGTGACTCTTGATTTCGGCTCAGGTCATGATCTCAGGATCCTGGGATCAAGGCCTGCATCATACTCCCAGTTCAGCAGGGAATCTTCTTGAGGATTCTCTCTCTCTCTCAAAATCTCTCTCTCTACCCCTCTCCACTCTTGTGCACTCTTTCTCTAAAATAAATAAATAGATCTTTTTTAAAAAGCAAACCCAAATATGTATATTAAATTTAATTAATTTTAAAGTACTAAATTCACTATTGCAATTCAGATCCTCTTATATGATTTTTAAGTTGAAATACAATTGACATATAACATTATTTTAGTTTCAGTAGTACAACATAGTAACAATATATTGCAAAATAATCACCACAGCTAACATCCATTACCACACAATTATAAATTTTCCTATTGATAAGAACTTTTTAAGATTTACTCTCAGCAGCTTTCAAATATTCAATACAGTTAATGTTAGTCTCCACTGTATATTACATCTCCAAAACTTACTTATTGTAACTGAAAGTTGTACCTTTTAACTACCTTCACTCATGTTGCGTACTACCTCTAACAACAACCAATCTGTTCTCTGCATATATGATGTACGTGTTTTGTTTTTGTTTTAGACTTCACAAGTAAGTGAGATGATATACAGGGATATTGGCCTATAATTTTCTTTTTCTGTAGGGTTCTGGTCTGGTTGCAGTATCAGTACAATGCTAACTTTGTGGAGTTTGTAAATATCCTGTCCTCTTCTATTTTGGGGATTAATTTGAAAATAATTGTATTAAATCTTCCTTAAATATTTGACAAAATTCACCAGTGAAGCCATCTGGTTCTGGAATTTTATTTGTTCGAAGATTTTTAATTACTGATTCACCTTATAAGTATTTCTTCATGATTAATTCTTGGAAGACTGTATATTATCCATTTCTTCTAGGTTGTCCAATTTGCTGGTACATAGTGTTCATAGTAGTCTCTTGACTCGTTGTATTTGTGTGGTATCTGCTGTAACATTTCCTATTTTGTTCCTGATTTTACTTATTTAAATTCTTTTCTTTTGTTCCTGGTGAGCCTAGCTAAAGGTCTATGTTATTTATCTGTTCCAAAAACCAATTCTTCACTGATCTTTCCTATTGTCTTGTAGTGTTTATTTATCTCTGCACTGATCTTTGTTATTTCCTTCTTTCTATTAACTTCTGGCTTGATCTTTGTTATTTCCTTCTTTCTATTAACTTCTGGCTTAATTTGTTCTTCTTGTTTAGTTCCTTGATGTGTAAAGTTATTAATTAGAAATAATTCTGGCAGCCTGGGTGGCTCAGTGGTTTGGCGCCGCCTTCAGCCCCAGAGAGTGATCCTGGAGACCCGGGATCAAGTCCCATGTCAGGCTCCCAGCATGGAGCCTGCTTCTCCCTCTGCCTGTGACTCTGCTTCTCTGTGTGTGTGTGTGTCTCTCATGAATAAATGAATAAAATCTTAAAAAAAAAAATCTTTCTTGTTTCTAAGTGTAGGCATTTATTTCTATAACTCCCTCTTAGAACTTCTTTGCTGTGTGGTGTAAGTTTTGGTGTTATTATCATTTTCATTTGTGTTAAGGTGTTTTCTTCTCTTTTGATTTCTTTTTTGAGCCATTGATTTGTTCAGTAATGTATTGTTTAATCTCATAATTGTAAACTTTCCAGTTTAATTCTTATAATTGATTTCTAACTTCTGCCATTGTGGTCAGAAAAAATGCTTTATATTATTTGAATCTACTTAAATTTATTAAGAGTTCTGTTGTGGTCTTTCCTGAAGAATGTACTCTGTTGAGTCTTGATAGAATGTCACATGTATATCTGGTAAGTCCATTTGCTCTAATGTGTCATTTACAGCTATTTATCCTTATATTTATAAGTCTATTTTAAGTTAACAACTTAAGTTTGAATATAATCTAAAGTTATATATTTTTATTCATTCCCCACAATGCTTTGTTTTTGATGTCACTATTTGCATCTTTTTATCTTGTGTATTCAAGAACAAATCAATGTAGTTATAATTATTGTTACTACTTTCATCTTTAACTTTCACACTAGCTTTATAAGTAATTAATCTACTACCTTTATAAATTTAATTATGAATTTTACTGTATATTTACCTTTACAGGTGAGATTTATACTTTCATAAGTTTTCTTATTACTAATTCATGCCCTTTTGCTTCAACTTAAAGCAGTCCTCTAATATTATAAAGCTAGTCTAGTGGTAATGAACTCCTTTAGCTTTTCTTATGCCTCTTTCAAATTCTGAAGGACAATATTGCTGGATAGAGTATTCTTGGCTGTCAGATTTTTTTCTTTCATCATTTTAAATATATTGTGCCATTTGTTTCTGGCCTCCCAAAGATTTTGCTAAAAAATCTGTTCATGGTCTTATTAGGATTTTCCTGTACATAATATATTTTTCTCTTCGTGTTTTGAAGATTCTCTTCTAATATATAAATAAATAAATGAAATATTTTTTCCTTGTTTTTAAATTTTGATAATTTAATTATAACATGTCTTGTACATATCTTTAGGTTCATCTTATTTGGAACTCTATGGGTCCCCAAATATGGAAGTCTGTTTTTTCCCGTTTTAGGGAAGTATTTAGCCATTATTTCTACAGACAAATTTTCTGCCCTTTTCTCTCTATTCTCCTTTTGGTATTGCTACAATGTGAATGTTGGTCTACTTAACATTCTCCCATTAATCCTGTAAGCTACCTTCACTCTTCTAAATTCTTTTTCTTTTGCTGTTTTCATCAGATGAATGCCACTGACTTTCTTTGCATTCACTAACCCTTTCTTCTGCTTCATCTAATCTGCTGTTGAACTCCACAATTATATTTTTCAGTGAAGTTGTTCTTTAACAACAACTGTTGTTCTTCAATAGTTCTTCAAGTCTGTGATTTCTCTTTGGTATTTTCTTATATTTTCTCTTTTTTGATTCTCACTTTGTGCATCTATTATTCTCCTGACCTCATGAATCTCTTTATGGCCATTATTTTAAACTCATCAACAAGTAAGTCACTTATTTCCATTTCATTAAGGTTTATTTCCTGAAGTTTTATCTTTTTTTTTCTGAATTTGGAACAAATTCCTCTGTGTCTTCATTTTATTTGGTTACTGCGGTGTTTTCTTTGCATTAAATGAAAATAGCCACCTTTCCCAGTCTTGAAGGAGTGGCCTTGTATAGTAAATGAACTTTATCATTCTTTTTTTTTTTTTTTTTTTTTTTACTTTATCATTCAACTCTGCTCTGGCTCTTGGCTATCTCTTAAACCAAGTGATTGTTAAAGCAGGCTACTTTATATTCTTAGTGGTTCCCTGTGGTTGAGGGAACAAGACCTGTCAGTGTCCAAAAGGAGAGGATCTCAGTCAGCATCTAAAATCAGGATGATTGGAAACTGCTTAAAAACCCTTTGTCACAGTCCTGTGGAACCTTCCAAGGAAAGCCCCACTGGTCACCAGAGCTAAAAGATCATGGGGTGTACCCTGGATGGGATCACAAAAATCATGGCTCTTGATGTGTACAAGCTCCATTCCAGGAGATATTGACCACCTGGAGCAGTATACAGGGAATATGTGAAGACGGTACTCACTGGCTTCCATCGTTAGAAAGTATCTCACTAGATCCCCAGACATGTGTTAGATAAGATGCCTGCTCATCAGGCTGAAGTTTTATGATAAGCAAATACGCCTCTTTCATAAAAAGGCTGAGTAGTTTTCAGTAGGCCACCTCTATACTGGGTCCTGTGGGGTAGCTAGGTAAATCACGTGAGCCTTTAAAAACTTTGTTTGGGGCAGCCCCAGTGGCAGAGCGGTTTAGCACCCCCTGCAGCCCGGGGTGTGATCCTGGGGACCCTGGATCGAGTCCCACGTAGGGCTCTCTGCATGGAGCCTGCTTCTCCCTCTGCCTGTGTCTCTGCCTCTGTGTGTGTGTGTGTGTCTCTATGAATAAATAAATAAAATCTTTAAAAAAATCAAAAAATAAAAAATAAAAACTTTGTTTGCTCTACCAGTGCAGGTCTCATGGAACCAAGCCTTGTTGGCTTTTAACATTAGGTGTTTTGCAGACTCATCTTTCAGATGGGGGTCTTAAAAGTTGGGGCATGAGAAGCAAGATTCAAACTCTTCATTCCTCATAGAGAAGCCTGAATGTGAGTTTCTCCTGATTATGGGCAACTGTGCCAGTGGTGGGAATTACGGCAAGATTGCATCTTAGTCTTTCCAACTCACTTTGATGTGGGTCCCCCTCCCCCCTATTTGCTCCATGTATAGTAGTTGCTCAGCTAGTTTTTGGGTTTCTTTCAGAGGAAATTTGTATGTGTAGCTAGGTTCATTGTGTCTATGGAAAATGAATTCAGGATCCCTCTACATTACCATCTTGAATCAGAACCCCTCACATGATATTTTTAAACACCTAGTTATAAAAACAATTTTGAAACATCTCAGCCAGTGTTCCTTACTGACCCAAACATTATATTCTGAGGGTTTTTATTTCTTGATGATCCTGTCTATATTCATTAGCTTTTATAACTGGACATGCAGTATACTCTGGTCACTCTAAAGAACTGAACTTCAGGCTTATTTATAGTAGATCTCATTAGGAAGACATCTCTGTATCACACAGAAAACTGGCCCAATTACTATAGTCAAAGTTGCAATACCCTTTATACTTCTTCATTCATGTGGCAAAGAATAGAATCAATAAAGCTGTTTTTAGAAATAACTCCCAGAATCATATATCAAAACTGTCTTGCTATGAGAGCTGCTGCAACTTCTTTGGAAACAGAATCTATTCCAAAAAAACTTCACTGTATTTTCCTTTTCAAATTATCACAAATCTCTGAATCATAGGCTACTATCTCCCCACACTGATGCAACCTGAGAGAGCTTTATTTAAAATTCCAACATTAGAGTGAAATTTTATCAAGAGAACTAAATTTTGAAGATAAATCAATAAGGTGAAGTGAGTATATTTGTCTTTTAAAGACTAAACACTACCAGCTAAACCATTTATTTAGTATTCAAATATTCTACATAGAAAATAGGAAAATAAGTAATTGAAGTGAGTAACTTCATTAAAGAATCTATTCTGTAATCACATATATGTTAAATTCAAATGTCTTATTAACACATTGTATAAATTTGGCAAATCTCTATTTGTCTTTTCATACCAGGCAATTACAAATTTTATAAAAAATGTATTTAGTGAGCCACTTCACAATCTAATGAAATAAAGTCAAGAAAATTTAAGAAAAGTTGATACAATAAGCAATGCACATCTATATTTTTATATGTCTGGAAATCTTTTAACATATACAAAAATTAGTGGTTTAAAAAAAAATATATATATAAGTTTATGAATCACATAAGCTAGCAGGTATTACAACTGAAAGAGTACAAAGAAATGTCAGCTTTTGGAATAACTGTACTTGCTCCAAATTACATGATTTCCTTCTCTATTGAATATGGAATAAGATACAGAAAACAACAATCAACCAAAAACACATCAATTTTTTAAGTTAACAGAGACTTAGAGAAATTCAAGATCTTTTCTCATGTTTTTTCCATTCTCATATTCTCTCTCTGAAATTCAACTCCATTGTAATCTGATTCAAGGAATGCTGAAATAAAAAAAAATCAATCCTGACTATTATAGAATTTGTTGAAGTCTGAACTTCTTAAGCTTCCTGTTGGAAAAATCCGATCCTTGCTACAGATTTCTCTAGCCTTTTTCTTTTTTTTTTAATTTATTTTTTACTGGTGTTCAATTTGCCAACATATAGAATAACACCCAGTGCTCATCCCATCAAGTGCCCCCCTCAGTACCCGTCACCCAGTTACCCCCACCCCTCACCCACCTCCCTTTCTACCACCCCTAGTTCGTTTCCCAGAGTTAGGAGTCTCTCATGCTCTGTCTCCCTTTCTGATATTTCCCACTCATTTTCTCTCCTTTCCCCTTTATTCCCTTTCACTATTTTTTATATTCCCCAAATGAATGAGACCATATAATGTTTGTCCTTCTCCGATTGACTTATTTCACTCATCTAGCCTTTTTCTTTTTAATTATATGTTTCTTTCACAGGCACAAAATCATTTGAGTCTTCCTCCACGTGTGTTCTCAAATAGGTGGCTTTGTTCCAAAGCCTTTTTATTCTTTCAGAGTAAGCATAATTTTCCAAATGCTATGTGATCTGATAAATATGGTATGAAAAGTCAGTCAACACTAATATGGGTAGTCAAGATCTACAACAGAAAAAAATAAGGTAATGGAGAAAGAATTTGTTCTCTCTACCTGGAAACACTAGGTATTATGGGTTATAGGGGCCACACACAGCCCCTTGCAATGTGAAAATCATTTGCATCAATAAAATATTGATGACACAGAAAACAAATTTCCATTGGCTCAGAATTCACTTCTGACTCTTCTATCACTGAGGAATGGAAGCAATTTATGAATATATATATGAATAAATGAATATGAGCACTATCCTGTTCAATTATACTTTTAACAGTGGTTGTTGGTTTCTATATGAAACAAATAAAAAGGTGTTTAGTAATTCTTATCAATACAATTCATTGCAATTCATCTTCTCCATCTTTGCAAAGACAACCCTCTAGATGGAGTTCTGACTTATATCAGGACTTTCTTTTCATCCAGAGCTAAGCTTGTGGGTACCTGATAAAATCAACTTTTAACAATCCTTAGCTACTCAGAAAATTCTTTTAGTCCCAGGTTTCCTGTCTGTACTAGATATTCTCTTAAGCCAGACTGGCTTTTGTGTTTCTATTCCCCCTTAGACTGGCCATTTGGAGTGATGACTTTGTAATCTGTCTGGATTGGGTTTCATTACTGCCCCAAAGATGCAACCTCAACCTCCTGAATCACTGACCATAGCTTCATAAGTCTCCATTGCGACCTCATATCCAGCTCTTGTAACTCTGCCTCCCTACCCAAATATTATGCAGAGTTTCTACATTTCTTGGGAGGAAGTGCACTGTACAGGAAGTAGGATCAGTCTGTTTCCCTAAGTCAGAATGATTACTGATTTAATAATAATGAAAAGTAGAGAAATATGCTTTACATAGCCTTCAACTGTAATAGGTATGCAGTTTCAGAAACATAAGGATGAAAAGAAAATAAAGGCAGCTTTGAATGGAGGAAATAAAAACTATATACTTCCATTAAACCATTGCTCTCTCCAAGGCAAAACTACATTGGTCCCTTCATGGAAAAGGCTCCAAATTAATAAATTTAATTAAATTTTTAAAAATGAGTTAAAATGTAAAACTTTGGATTACAGTTTAATAATATAAAATTCAGAAACTGAAATAATAAACATGTAACAACTCAAAAAATTTTGATTTGGAATTCTATGATCTGAATCATACCCAGACCTCCAGGGGAGATTTAACATTTAGATATATAACTATATCACATCCCAAACCTGCCAAATCAGAATCTCCATAAGTCAGAATAAGAAGTATTTTTAATAAGTGGTGCTAACAGTCCCTGAGATAACTTTGTCAATCCTTGCTTTTACTGTGCTCCTCTAGTTCTTCATTTTATTTTCTGTGCCTTGTCTCAAAGTTGCCATAACAATAAATAATCAAAATAAAGTGTAAATTCCAATGAAAAGTGGAAATTAAAGCAAAAAACCCAATATATACCTACTATTATTGACTCTGATTGATCAGAATGTTTTTTATATCCACTTCTCATTTTACAACTTAAGTGTAGGGTAGAACTTAAAGACATACAATTGGGAGACATGTGGCTTGGTTCCACTACAGGCTCAGTCACACTAGCCCTCTCAGTGACCCTGAGAAATTTTCTCCATTCCTCATTTTTCTCAGCTGAAAGCCCAGAAATAATATTAGCATCTACTTCATAGTTACTGTCAAGATTATATTATTGAATATATGTAAATTGCTATGAACAACCTCCAGCATACAGAAAGCATTCAAGAATTTGAGTTATAATTAATATTATTTTCATTATAGCATTGGAGTGGGTGTTAAAGACATATTATGTTCAAGCTGAAAGAAATAAGGCTATAGAATATTGCAAATCACTATTTCTCTTTATGGATATTAAAATGTCCTTTAAGTTTATTAGCAAGAAAAATGTTCATATGCAAAAGTACTGAACAATTAAGCATAGTGTATATATACACTCACATATTTCCAAGGCTAGTAAAATTAAGCATACAATTTTTTAAAAAGTAAAAGACAACCTTTGGCATATTTATTTTCAATTTTAAGTTGTTTATTTTGTTCTAGAGTCTGAATTTCTCAAAAGAATTTCTCGCCCAAGTAAACAGTCTCCATGACACATGAATGATAAATGCATTTCATACTGTGGAAGGATTTCTTTTCAAAAAAGTTATCACCTGCTTAAATAAATTCCCACAGGAAAGGAGAAACTCCATACATGTGGTCAAGTTCTGTGTTTCTCATTTCTGTTAATCACTCTGTATTTGTATCTGGCTTTACCACAGGAAAGTTTTATGCATGTAGTCTGCCTCAAAGTTGAGTATAACAGATACTCTTCTTTCAGACTTATTCTATGCGGCATAATTTTTGAGGAAAAAATATGCAAAAGTGCCTTGTAGCAATAACGATGGAATTTGAGGGGGTATGATAAAAGGTAATTGTCCAAAGGAAACAATAATGACTGAGGTGAAACTCTCTGTCCAGATAATTTTAACTTTGTTTACCCCCACTGTCACCTATTATTTATAATTCTTCAAGGTCTAAAAGTGAAAAATGCAGTCCCGGTGGCCCAGCGGTTTAGCGCCGCCCCGTGTCAGGCTCCCTGCATGGAGCCTGCTTTCTCCCTCTGCCTGTGTCTCTGCCTCTCTCTCTCTCTCTCTCTCCCCCCCTCTCTCTCTCTCTCTCTCTGTGAGTCTGTCATGAATAAATAAATAAAATCTTTAAAAAAATAAAAAAGGTGAAAAAGGAAACAAAAAGTGAGTTTATTAAGTAGAAATATTTTTATTTTATTTTATTTTATTTTATTTTATTTTTTTATTTTATTTTATTTTATTTTATTTTATTGGAGTTCAATTTGCCAACATATAGCATAACTACCAGTGCTTATCCCGTCAAGTGCCCCCCTCAGTGCCCATCACCCAGTCACTCCAACCCCCTGCCCACCTCCCTTTCCACTACCCTTTGTTCATTTCCCAGAGTTAGAGGTCTCTCATGTTCTGTCACCCTCACTGATATTTTTCACTCATTTTCTTTCCTTTCCCATTTATTCCCTTTCACTACTTTTTATATTCCCCAAATGAATGAGACCATATAATGTTTTAAGTAGAAATATTTTAAATCCATGTACACATATCAAAAATTTCTTAAGACTTAAGCATATTTCCCATTCTTCCAAGAAAAATGCAGACTACTTGCTATTCTGTTAGATTTTAGGCCAATTTTGAATTTTTCTCTCCTACCCCCACCTTTTTTTTTTTTTTACAGATTTAAATATAGATTAAATTTACATTATATATTTCTTCTACATATTTTTAAAAGTTTCAGAGATCCTTTTCAAGGAACTAAATATACATGTCCTATTAATTGCCACATAATATTCCATCCAATGAATGGCTGTAATTTTTTTTAAGATTTTATTTATTTATTCATGATAGAGAGAGAGAGAGAGAGAGAGAGAGAGAGAGAGAGGCAGAGACACAGGCAGAGGGAGAAGCAGGCTCCACTTAGGGAGCCCGACGTGGGATTCGATCCCGGGATTCCAGGATCACGCCCTGGACCGAGGAAGGTGCTAAATCTCTGAGCCACCCAGGGATCCCCTGAATGGCTGTAATTTATTGAAGCATTCCTAATTTATGGGCCTATGCAGTATTTCTTCTACTGTTACTAATACAAACCATGTAATATTGAATAATCTTTAAAAATTTTCTCCTTGGTATGCATTCTTTTTTTAAATTCAGTTTTTTAATCTTTATTTTAATTCTAGTTTAGTTATCAAAGTGTTATATTAGTTTCATGTGTACAATGTACTGATTCAACAACTCTATGTAAGGATGTAAAAGTTTCTAAACTACAGATACAGAAATATTTCAATCTTAGAACTGAAAATTAAGTAGAAAGACTAAAATGGACTTGTTTTTTGATTCCCAAAAAATTAATGTGGAATCTTAATTGCTGCTAATCTAAATCTACTTTAAGAGTTCCTTTCATGCCAAAATACTTTCCCAGTTTTCTAAATATTCTTCTCTTTCTCAAAGCTAAATGGCAGGTAGACACTTCCAAAAGTACCTCAAATGTCTTGAGAGACCCTGCGCCCCAAAAAAATAGGTGATAAGCAGGAAATTCCACTGTAAAAGACTGAAGAGGTACCGAATAGGGCTGGTTCTGAAAGGATATTACAGTAAGTTAGCCATAAACTGTACTGCCTGCATCAGGGAATGCATTAGTATGGAGGTTAAGGTTGAAAAGGGAGTGACTAAGAAAAAGCTAGTAATACATCACACTGAAGAGAAAGTATTTGGACTCCTATCATAAAGAAAAACTTCGTGTTCAATGAGTGTGAGCCAAAGGAGGAAGATCCCCAGCTAAGTAAAAGATGTTATCCCTTTTCCTCTAACTTCCATTCTCTTTGCCTAGACTCTGGATGAACTAGAAAGTGGAGTAGTAAGAAGAGATGCAGGAACAGACCATTACTAGTAATCTTTGGGCCCCAGATCTGGCTGTGCAAGAGTGGAAGATGGAGCTGTGTGAAAAGAAGCAGTGGAAGTTGGAGCTGGGTGGCTCGGTGATTGAGCATCTGCCTTTGGCTCAGGTTGTGATCCTGTGGTCCTGGGATTGAGTCCCCCTGCAGGGTGCCTGCTTCTCCCTCTTCCTGTTTCTGCCTCTCTCTCTCTCTCTCTCTCTCTCTCTCTCTGTCTGTGTGTCTCTCATGAATAAATTAAAATCTTAAAAAAAAAAAAGTAAAGAGGCAGAATCTTTGAACTGAGTATGATATTAAAACTTTAGTCTGAGCTGGATATATAATTAGTATATTACTTAGTATAATAATACGTTCTTGGTATGTTATTAGAAATTAAGAAAATCCTCAAGGCTAAAGGTTAATAAAAGATTATGAGATATTCCTGAGCTGTCATTCAGGTGTGGGAAGGGAGATGTGATGCAGTATATTTGAAGCTGGGGTGGGGCAGGGAGAGACAGTTATTTTCTAGTTGTACACCATTAAGTCCAGTTCATTTAATAAACAGGTTACATTTACAATAAACCTTCACTCACTAATATGAAATATTTCTCTATTCTCTGGAATAGCTCAAACAAAAGAGCTTTGATATTTTCATTTAGGCTGCCTATTTTGTTGATAACTTCTTAGTAAATAAGGAGGTGATATCTTACTAGCTTTCTCTCATCTCCCTTTTTTTAATTCAGTGAAAGATTGAAAATTTTAAATCAATGGAAGATTATCTGTTGTCATTTTTATCAGCTTTTTTGGCGATGAGGCAGACAAAGAAAATTCCAAGTTTGCTTTTTCAATGACAGAAAGCAATAATTATGAAAATTGCAAGTATTCTTAGAGTTTCTGCATTCCTTACATGGAAAGTTATCAAAGGATAGGCTTTGCAACGTTTTCTGTAATCATTCACTTCACAGTAAACAAATATTTCTGTATTACCTTTTCAGATAAAATGCAATTTGGCAAAAAAAAAAAAAAACCCACAGTTTTTGTTAGTAAAATCTATGGTTAAGATTATACATATTTGATAACCTTGAACTGAATTTTTAGTTCTTGTCTACCATAGCTAAAGTTACATATATATTCCTGCACTGACATTAGACAATGTCTCACCATGTACTACCAAGGGGTTGAAACTTACAGTCTATACACTCAGACATGTAGAAATATGATTTTCTATATTTTAAATTACTTATTTCATCTTGGACCTCAATCTGACTTTCCAATTTTGCCAGCTAAATGTATCCTAGTGGCTTTATTTGGAAATAGTCTATTCAGAATACTCATTTCTCTAACTCCTGCTTCCCAACATGGCCTTTAGATATGAGAAAAACTTACACTTCCTATCAGCAAAGGGTAGGAAGTGACTGGTCCTCATCATTTCCTCTGACTGCATGACTCAACCCATTTAGTCAGAGCAGTGATCCCTGTTCTCACTGTACCAGCTAAGATGTACTCTGACCTACCTGGTCACTGCATACCCTAAAGTAGTATGCATAAAGATGCAGTTATTCCTACTCAGTCTACCTAAAGTTAGACTCATGTGCTGCTGACAATAACAGACTTCAGTTTCCTTCCAGTAATGAAATGTCTACAAATTCCTTATACCAACCTCAGTCTTCTTATGATCAGTCATTTTTCTCACTATTTTCTTTTCCCAACCTCAACCTCTATTGTAATAGTCAAGTTTCTTTGTCATGAGCAACAGAAGTAGATTCTGCCTCAACAGGCACAGGTAGGGTGGGAGGAAGGAGTGGGGAAGAAAAGAAGAGCTATAAAGAGATTATCTGTGGCTTAAAAGAACATTGAGAAGGCTATAGAACCTGACTTGAGTATGGATTTCTAGGAACACAATCCAAAATTATGCCATAGGATTTCCACTTTGGAAAAGAATATTGTAGGTGGCAGCAGGCCAAAATACTCACTGCAGTAACTAGAAAAAAATGGATCAACTACAAGAATTATATTATTTTTTTAAATAATAAATTTATTTTTTATTGGTGTTCAATTTAACAACATACAGAATAACACCCAGTGCTTATCCCGTCAAGTGCCCCCCTCAGTGCCCATCAGCCATTCACCCCCACCTCCCGCCCTCCTCCCCTTCCATCACCCCTAGTTCGTTTCCCAGAGTTAGGAGTCTTTATATTCTGTCTCCCTTTCTGATATTTCCTACACATTTCTTCTCCCTTCCCTTACATTCCCTTTCACGATTATTTATATTCCCCAAATGAATGAGAATATACAATGTTTGTCCTTCTCCAATTGACTTACTTCACTCAGCATAATACCTTACAGTTCCATCCACGTTGAAGCAAATGGTGGGTATTTGTCATTTCTAATTGCTGAGTAATATTCCATTGTATACATAAACCACATCTTCTTTATCCATTCATGTTTCGATGGACACTGAGGCTCCTTCCACAGTTTGGCTATTGTGGACATTGCTGCTAGAAACATCAGGGTGCAGGTGTCCCGGCGTTTCATTGCATCTGAATCTTTGGGGTAAATCCCCAACAGTGCAATTGTTGGGTCGTAGGGCAGGTCTATTTTTAACAATTTGAGGAACCTCCAAACAGTTTTCCAGAGTGGCTGCACCAGTTCACACTCCCAGCAGCAGTGTAAGAGGGTTCCCTTTTCTCCACATCCTCTCCAACATTTGTGGTTTCCTGCCTTGTTAATGTTCCACATTCTCACTGGTGTGAGGTGGTATCTCATTGTGGTTTTGATTTGTATTTCCCTGATGGCAAGTGATGCAGAGCATTTTCTCATGTGCCTGTTGGCCATGTCTATGTCTTCCTCTGTGAGATTTCTCTTCATGTCTTTTGCCCATTTCATGATTGGATTGTTTGTTTCTTTGGTGTTGAGTTCAATAACTTCTTTATAGATCTTGGAAACTAGCCCTTTATCTGATACGTCATTTGCAAATATCTTCTCCCATTCTGTAGGTTGTCTTTAATTTTGTTGACTGTATCCTTTGCTGTGCAAAAGCTGCTTATCTTGATGAAGTCCCAATAGTTCATTTTTGCTTTTGTTTCTTTTGCCTTCGTGGATGTATCTTGCAAGAAGTTACTGTGGCCGAGTTCAAAAAGGGTGTTGCCTGTGTTCTCCTCTAGGATTTTGATGGAATCTTTTTTTTTTTCATTTTTTTCCTTTTTTTTTAATAAATTAATTTTTATTGGTGTTCAATTTACCAACATACAGAATAACACTCAGTGCTCATCCCGTCAAGTGCCCCCCTCAGTGCCCGTCACCCATCCACCCCGACCCCCCGCCCTCCTCTCCTTCCAACACCCCTAGTTCGTTTCCCAGAGTTAGGAGTCTTTATGTTCTGTCTCCCTTTCTGATATTTCCCACACATTTCTTCTCCCTTCCCTTATATTCCCTTTCACTATTATTTATATTCCCCAAATGAATGAGAACATACACTGTTTGTCCTTCTCCGATTGACTTACTTCACTCAGCATAATACCCTCCAGTTCCAGATTTTGATGGCATCTTGTCTCACATTTAGATCTTTCATCCATTTTGAGTTTATCTTTGTGTCTGGTGAAAAAGAGTGGTCTAGTTTCATTCTTCTGCATGTGGCTGTCCAACTTTCCCAGCACCATTTATTGAAGAGACTGTCTTTCTTCCAGTGGATAGTCTTTCCTACTTTATTGAATATTAGTTGACCATAAAGTTCAGGGTCTACTTCTGGGTTCTCTATTCTGTTCCATTGATCTATGTGTCTGTTTCTGTGCCAGTACCACACTGTCTTGATGACCACAGCTTTGTAGTACAACCTGAAATCTGGCATTGTGATACCCCCAGCTATGGTTTTCTTTTTTAAAATTCCCCTGGCTATTCGGGGTCTTTTCTCATTCCACACAAATCTTAATTTGTTCTAACTCTCTGAAGAAAGACCATGGTATTTTGATAGGGATTGCATTAAACGTGTAAATTGCCCTGGGTAACATTGACATTTTCACAATATTAATTCTGCCAATCCATGAGCATGGAATAGTTTTCCATCTCTTTGTGTCTTCCTCAATTTCTTTCAGATGTGTTCTATACTTTTTAGGGTATAGATCCTTTACCTCTTTGGTTAGGTTTTTCCTAGGTATCTTATGCTTTTGGGTGCAATTGTAAATGGGATTGACTCCTTAATTTCTCTTTCTTCAGTCTCATTGTTAGTGTATAGAAATGCCATTGATTTCTGGGCATCGATTTTGTATCCTGCCACGCTACCAAATTGCTATATGAGTTCTAGCAATCTTGGTGTGGAGGCTTTTGGGTTTTCTATGTAGAGTATCATGTCATCGGCGAAGAGGGAGAGTTTGACTTCTTTGCCAGTTTGAATGCCTTTAATGTCTTTTTCTTGTCTGATTGCTGAGGCTAGGACTTCCAGTACTATGTTGAATAGCAGTGGTGAGAGTGGACATCCCTGTCTTGTTCCTGATCTTAGGGGAAAGGCTCCCAGTGCTTCCCCATTGAGAATGATATTTGCTGTGGGCTTTTCGTAGATGGCTTTTAAGATGTTGAGGAATGTTCCCTTTACCTCTACACTCTGAAGAGTTTTGATCAGGAATGGATGCTGTATTTTGTCAAATGCTTTCTCTGCATCTAATGAGAGGACCATATGGTTCTTGGTTTGTCTCTTGCTGATATAATGAATCACATTGATTGTTTTACGAGTGTTGAACCAGCCTTGTGTCCTGGGGACAAATCCTACTTGGTCATGGTGAATAATTTTCTTAATGTGTTGTTGGATCCTATTGGCTAGTATCTTGTTGAGAATTTTTGCATCCATGTTCATCAGGGATATTGGTCTGTAATTCTCCTTTTTGGTGGGGTCTTTGTCTGGTTTTGGAATTAAGGTGATGCTGGCCTCATAGAACGAATTTGGAAGTACTCCATCTCTTTCTATCTTTCCAAACAGCTTTAGTAGAATAGGTATGGTTTCTTCCTTAAACGTTTGATAGAATTCCCCTGGGAAGCCATCTGGCCCTGGACTTTTGTGTCTCAGGAGGTTTTTGATGACTGCTTCAATTTCCTCCCTGGTCATTGGCCTGTTGAGGTTTTCTGTTTCTTCCTTTTCCAGTTTTGGTAGTTTGTGGCTTTCCAGGAATGCGTCCCTTTCTTCTAGATTGCCTAATTTATTGGCATATAGCTGTTCATAATATGTTTTTAAAATTATTTGTATTTCCTTGGTGTTGGTAGTGATCTCTCCTTTCTCATTCATGATTTTATTAATTTGAGTCTTCTCTCTCTCTTCTTTTTAATAAGGTTGGCTAATGGTTTATCTATCTTATTAATTCTTTCAAAGAACCAACTCCTGGTTTTGTTGATCTGTTCCACAGTTCTTCTGGTTTCGATTTCATTGAGTTCTGCTCAAATCTTAATTAACTCTCTTCTTCTGCTGGGTGTAGGATCTATCTGCTGTTTTTTCTCTAGCTCCTTTATGTGTAAGGTTAGGTTTTGTATTTGAGTTCTTTCCAGTGTTTGAATGGATGCTTGTATTGCAATGTATTTCCCCCTTAGGACTGCTTTTGCTGCGTCCCAAAGATTTTGAATGGTTGTATCTTCATTCTCATTAGTTTCCATGAAGAGAATTATATTCTTAAATGCATTATAGAACCATGAAAATAAAGGGGACTAAAAAGCCTAAAAGTCTAGTGCTTCATAAGTAAGCTGATGATCTTCAGATGTTTTGGTCCCTGGGAAGAACAGGTGATTTTTTAAGAGCATGCTGAGGATCTAGCCTGAATTAAGTAGAGGTATTTTAATTCTATTGAGGAAAGGAAAAGATGAATCTCTTGAAATTCAGATGGGCTATAATGATGCATTAGAAACTAGAGTAACTCTGTAATTATGATCTGTTTTCTCCCAAGAAATATATATATATATTTATTTATTTACATATATAATATATATATGATAGTCTGATGCTTAACTGAATGAGCCACCCAGGCACACTCAACTAACTGGAATTTAAATAAAAACTTAAAATAAACAAACAACATATATCTATCTATGTGAATACAAATACGCATATATCCTATCATGTGTGGTATGTATATTTATATATTTATTTGATACATGCCAAATATAAATATTTATACTTTTAAATCACCATATGTTTAATATTATGATCTTTCAAGCAGAGGATAGATAAAATCAAAGCCCTCAGAATAAGTTCTAATTGTCTAGTAATGGCCTTTAAAGTCATATTAATAATAAAGTAACACCTCTGTATCATTTTAAAGTACTTAAAACAGATTATTCTTTGATTTCTAATTTTGAGATATTTTAAACATAAGAGTAACATAATAAACATCTATGAAGCCACAGTCAGGCTAAACACTTAGTAACATTTTCACTTCTTCAGTTTCTTCTATTTTGATTTTAAAGAAAAAATAAGTAATTCCCCCATGATTTTCCTACTTTCTTCCCCAAAAGTAGCCACTCTTCTGAAGTTGGTATGTTTTTATACATTGATTTATATGTTGATTTATTGATTTATACATTGTATACATTGCATACATTTTTATACATTTATACATTATGCACATACATTTATTAACAACCTTTACTAATGTTTTGGTTGTGTTTATTTATATAAGAAATATGCTGTACCAAACCTTTTGTTATATACTTAAAAAACACAGTAAGTTGGGTATTTATACATGTTGACTGCATGTATATTATTCATTTATTTCATTTTTTTGTGAAGTGTTCCACAGTAATCATAAACCTGTTTATTAGTCCTTAGATTGATGGGTAATTACATAATTTCCCATTTTTTATTACTAATAACCTACAATAATATTTTTTGCATGCCTTTTTCTGTAACATATGAGAGTTCCTAAGGGTAGATAGGTACATCTAGGGCAGATATACTAGCTGAATGTAAGGCATGTGCATCTCTAATTTTATTAGATTTTGATTAATGGCTCTCCAATTGCATTATGCTAATTTTACTTTAATCTTAGTCCTTAACTGAACCCCTTTCCCATATCCTCACCAACCCTTAGAGTTACCAGACATTATATAATATTTACCATACTGGAGGATGTGAAAGATAATCACATTATTGTCATAATTTTAATAGGTTTATTTGCAATTTGAATTAAAGAATATTCAAATAAATGAAAACAAACCTCACATGATCAGAAAACTTAATATTATTAAGGCAACAATATTCTCCAAACAGATCCACAGATTAACACAATCTCTATCAAAATCCTATCTGTCTTTGCTGCAGAGATTGACAAATTTGTCCTAAAATTTATATGGAAATGCAAGGGACACAAATTTGATAAAATAGTATCAAAAAAGAACAAATTTGGAGTACTCACACTTTTCAATCTCAAATCTTATCGTAAAACTGTAATAATCAAGACAGTATGGTACTACCATAAAGATAGACGTACAGTATAATGAATAGAAATGAAAGTTCTGGAATAAATCCATACATTTTGGGGTCATCTGATTTTTGAAAAGGGTACAAAGACTATTTCAACAGCAAACTAATAACATTTTCAACAAATAATGCCAGGACAAATGAATATCCACAGGCAAACGAATGACAATAAATCCTTATTTTAAATTAAAACTAAAATTAACTCAGAATGAATCACTAGTCTAAATGTAAGAACTAAGTATATAAAACTTTTATAATAAAACTTGGAGTAAATATTCATAACTTTGGATTAAGCAATAGTTTCTTAGATATAATACCAAAAGCATAAAAAACAAAAGAAAATTATGTTGGAGTATTCAAAATTTTAAAACTTCTGTCCTGCAAATGAAAACCAACAAGAAAGTGAAAAAACAGTCCACAGAATGGGACAAAATACTAGCCAGTCATATATCTGATAAAAACCTTGTAGTCATAACATATAAAGAATCCTTACAACTCAATAAAAAAGCGCTAATTATCTATTTAAAAAGTAGGTAAAGGATTTCAACACATATTCTCCAAAGAAGACATATAAATGGCCAATAAGCACATGAAAAAAGTGTTCACATCATTGATCATTATGAAAATTTAAATCAAAACTATAATGAGTTTTTATCTTTATAATTCATCTTCACTCATCTTAAATGGTTATGATAAAAAATCAAATAATAGCAAGTTTTGGTAAAGACAGAGAAATTGGAACCTTCATACACTGCTATTAGGAATGCAAATCTGGTGTAGTGATTTTGTAACAGAATTTAGCAGTTCCTCAAAAAAGTTAAACATAGGGTTACCATATCACCCAACAATTCCACTTCAAGATCTATATCCAATACAAATGAAAACAAATATTCACACAGAAATATGTATGCAAATGTTCACAGCAGCATTATTCAAAATAGTCAAAAGTGAAAATAACCCAAATGTCTATCAAGTGATGAATGAACATGTAAAATGTGTTAAATCCATCCAATGGAGTATTATTCACCTATACAAAGTAATTAAGTACTGATACACGGTACAATGTGGATGAACCTTGAAACACTATCCTAAATGAAAGGAGTCAATAACACAGGATCACATTTACAGAGTTCCATTTATATGAAATGGCCAGGATAAGCAAATGTACAAAAACAGACGGTAGATTATTAGTGCCTATTTACACATTTAATGCAATCCCTATCAAAATACCATGGACTTTCTTCAGAGAGTTGGAAAAAATAATCTTAAGATTTGTGTGGAATCAGAAAAGACCCCAATTAGCCAGGGGACTATTGAAAAAGAAAACCAGAGCCAGGACATCACAATGCCAGATTTCAAGTTGTACTATAAAGATGTGATCATCAAGAGAGAATGGTATTGGCACAAAAACAGACACATAGATCAATGGAACAGAATAGAGAACCCAGAAATGGGCCCTCAACTCTATGGTCAACTAATATTCGACAAAGCAGGAAAGAATATCTACTGGAAAAAGGACAGTCTCTTCAATAAATGGTGCTGGGAAAATTGGACAGCCACATGCAGAAGAATGAAACTAGACCACTCTCTTGCACCGTACACAAAGATACACCCAAAATGGATGAAAGATCTAAATGTGAGACAAGAATCCATCAAAATCCTAGAAGAGAACACAGGCAACACCCTTTTTGAACTTGGCCACAGCAACTTCTTGCCAGATACATCTATGAAGGCAAGAGAAACAAAAGCAAAAATGAACTATTGGGACTTAATCAATATTAAAAGCTTCTGCACAGCAAAAGAAACAGTCAAGAAAACTAAAAGACAACCTACAGAATGGGAGAAGATATTTGCAAATGTCCTATCAGATAAAGGGCTAGTACCCAAGATCTATAAAGAACTTATTAAACTCAACAGCAAAGGAACAAACAATCCAATCATGAAATGGGCAAAGGACATGAACAGAAATTTCACATGGAAGATGTAGACATGGCCAACAAGCACATGAGAAAATGCTCTGCATCACTTGCCATCAGGGAAATACAAATCAAAACCACAATGAGATACCACCTCACACCAGTGAGAATGGAGAAAATTAACAAGACAGGAAACAACACATGTTGGAGAGGATGTAGAGAAAGGAGAACCCTCTTGCACTGTTGGTGGGAATGTGAACTGGTGCAGCCACTCTGGAAAACTGTGTGGAGGTTCCTCAAAGAGTTAAAAATAGAGCTACCCTATGACCCAGCAATTGCACTGCTGGGGATTTACCCCAAAGATACAGATGCAGTGAAATGGCAGGACACCTGCATCTCAATGTTTCTAGCAGCAATGTCCACAATAGCCAAACTGTGGAAGGAGCCTCGGTGTCCATCAAAAGATGAACGGATGAAGAAGCTGTGGTCTATATATAAAATGGACTATTTTTCAGCCATTAGAAATGACAAATACCCACCATTTGCTTCAATGTATCCACATAGAACTGGAGGGTATTATGATGAGTGAAGTAAGTCAATCGGAGAAGGACAAACATTTTATGGTCTCATTCATTTGGGGAATATAAAAAAATAGTGAAAGGGGATAAAGGGGAAAGCAGAGAAAATGAGTGGGAAATATCAGTGAGGGTGACAGAACATTGGAGTCTCCTAACTCTGGGAAATGAACAAGGGGTAGTGGAAGGGGAGGTGGGTGGGGGGATGGGGTGACTAAGTGATGGGCACTGAGGGGGGCACTTGATGGGATGAGCACTGGTAGTTATTGTATATGTTGGCATATCGAACTCCAATTAAAAAAAATACAAAAAAAAAAAAAAGAAAGAATACTGAGGGTTGTGGGAGGGGAGGAGGATGGGGGGATGGGATAACTGGTGATGGATATTAGGGAGGACACTTGATGTAATGAGCACTGGGTGTTATATAAGACAGATGAATTACGGACCTCTACCTCCGAAACCAGGAATACATTATATGTTAATTATTAGAATGTAAATAAAATTTTTAAGTGCAAAAAAAAGATTATTGGTGCCTGAGGCTAGGAGAGAGTAGGGATGGATATGCAGAGTGACGGCTAATGCATTAGGAATTTATTTTTAGGGTGATGAAAATGTTCTAAACTTAGACTTTGAGGGTGGTTGCACAGAAATGTGAATACAATAAAAACCACTCAATTGTATACTTTAACGGAGTGAATTTAATGATATATGAATTATATATCAAGAAAAGAAAATGGACTACACTGAAAAGACAATACTGTTGTGAATCAGAACAGTGGGAAAGGGTATGGAAAGAAGTGTATGTGTGTGCTAGATTTGATATGAAGTAGAGGAGAGAGGGGCATTGGAGATGGCTTCTTCTTTCTGGCATGACTTTCCAAATGCATAGAAGTACTGTGGACAAAATTAGGGAGATCTGGGGGGAGAGCCACTGGCATATGGAGAAGGAAACAGTGATCACAATTTGTTTGCTACACCTTAATTTTGAACCAACCAGAAGACAAGTCAGTGGAATTACTGTAAGTGTTAAGAATTTGATAGTATTCAGTGGGTAGATGGCACATAAAGATTATGTTAGTAAATAAGATCAACCAAAGCAAGATTATAGACATAGAAATGAAAAATGGCTCAGGATAGAGTCCCGCTGATCCAAACTTCGTAAGCTGAATGTAAGCTGAATTGACTCCTCGATGACTATAATATGGCATTTCAGCATTCCTGATAGTCTATGGGGGTGTATATATCTATATCTATATCTATATCTATATCTATCTATCTATCTATCTATCTATCTATCATCTATCTATATATATATATCTGCTTTTGGATTCTCCTTTGAATCACTTGGAACATCATTAATTAATGATTAAATAATATCTCTGACATGCGTTTATTTTATATTTGTATGAAAATCATGATTTTATTTTTTTAAACAATTATCCTGCAAATAGACAATATACTACCGAAAATCTTTCCATGGCTTCACATTGTTCTTCGATTAAGAAACCACAATCCTCAAATGATCAACAGCAAACTGCATGATCTGCCCACCTCTCTTGCCTCACCTATCCCATCTCCCCCCTTTGCTTTTGCTACTCCAATTATTTCTGGTCTTTAGTTCTTTCATCCCCTATGACCTTTCCCATCTTTGACTCTTCATCAGGTCCTCTGCCTGGAGTTCTTTGCTCTATCTTCTGTCTCTTTACTAGGTATCTCTTAGCTATCATTTGCATGGTGTTTCTTAATCATTTCTGTCTAAGTCAGGATCCCTCATTCTGTATTGTTATTATAGATCCAGGAAATGGCACAGCTTAACACATAGAAAGCACTGAATCCTTGTTGAATAAATAAATTAATGAATGAATGTTATATAATTCCAGTTCTGATTGTTCTTTTTAAGTACCTAATATAACTTTAATAAATGTTTGTTGAGTAAATCAATATAAAACAACCATCAAATTATACAAGCAATCATCTGATTTATAGAAAGATGCAACAATACTTGAAATGATACAAAATACTGATTTCAAAACATCAAAAAATGAGTATATTTAACCATACTCAGCTCGTAACAGAGCAAATGGGTAAGAAGAATAATTCATACTATAGCATATTGCTAATATGAACTGGCAACAGAAAAAGTTGGTATAAGAAGGCAGAAAAACTCTATATTTTAAGAATTAGAACTGAGGGGCTCCATAATCATCTGGCATCCGCTCAGTGTTGTACCTATGGTTAGAAATGTACATGATGGGGGCAGCCCTGGTGGCATAGCAGTTTAGTGCTGCCTGCAGCCCAGGGTGTGATCCTGGAGACCCGGGATCAAGTTCCACGTCAGGCTCCGCTCCCCACATGGAGCCTGCTTCTCCCTCTGCCTGTGTCTCTGCCTCTCTCTCTCTCTCTCTCTCTCTCTCTCTTAATAAACAAATAATTAAAAAAGAAAGAGATGTACATGATGGGAACTCCAGGGATCTTCTGGATCCTTTGTTTAAGGTCCTGTGGCCACAATGTAACACTTGTGCAGAGTTACTCTCTGTACTAAGCAGTCATCTGCATAGGTTCCTTTGTGTGTGCATGGCAATCGTTCAAATCTTGGATCCTTGGCAATCCTTAGAGCCACCCGATATTTTTGCCCCAGTTTCTCAATTTCAGCCATTACACAGTCAGTTATACAAGGGATACACTTGGCATACAGACAGTCCATCATTGACTGTACTAAGTCAAGTTTGGCTTTAATGGAAAAGTTGATAAAGTTGGTATCAACCAGGATGTGGTAAGGTGGGCCCAGCTGTGTGTTATATTGGAAGAATAAGCAGGAAGGATGTTGGGGGACTTCTCTTTCCTTGGGTGCAGTGGGATCTTTCTTTTCTTTTTTATTAGGTTTTAATCTATCCTTGTCTTTAAGCCTCTGATCTCAGAGACTAAGCATTCGCTTCATGGTCGCATACTTTCTTGCTTTCTTTTGCTTCCCCATGTTCACGCCGCGCTCTTGTTTCTTCAGTTCTGATTTTTCTGATTTGTTGGTTGTATTCTTGAAATTCAAGGAAAGTATGCAAGGGCATCTGCTTTTAAGTTAATGTGACTTTTTTTTTTTTTTAAGATTTAATGATTTCTTTGACAAAGAGAAAGAAAGAGAGCACCACCAGGAGGAGGATAAACAGAGGTAGGAGGAGAAGCAGACTCCTCCCTAAGCAGGGAGCCCAATGCAGGGCTGGACCTTGGGATCATGAGCTGAGCCAAAGGCAGACACCTAACCAACAGAGCCACCCTGGCACCTAAGTTAATGTAACTTTCAAATGTAAAATTTGAAATACACTTTTTCCTCTAAATTCAATTGTCCTTGTAAATGGCCAAACGTGAACTTCACCCAAAGCATGCACAACACAATACCTAGCTGCAAAGCCAGATTTCCACTGCCTGTTTGTCACCTTCACTCAGTTCCTCAGAAATTGGGTGTGGTTTCCTAAACTTACCTGAGGTGGGGGGAAAAGGATGGTAAGAGCAATCTGAGCCACCTCCAGGCCTTTTAGGAAGCAAGAAACCCTCCAGGGTCTCCCCAAAGGACCTGTGTTCCTGACAGGGGGCCTGCCTCTGCACATCATGAAGCTGGTGCTGACACATCATTAGTCACATCACTGGACATCCGTTTGGACATTTTATAAATAAACAAAACCAGAATCACAGCATAAAAAGTTTCTGCCATATTAAAAGGTTTATCCAGACTAAAGCATCTGTGATTTTGTGGATGAGTCAGATCAGTAGTTCATCTTTTGTATCCTTTCTCTTCCCATTTGGGATGGGGATAGCGTAAGTGGAGTGTGGAGATAAACTCAATCAATAAAATATAAATATATCGCATATAAGGAACTTAAAAGTATGTCTAAGGATTGATTTTCTTCTGTCCTTTTATCAGGTACAAGTATCTATTGACTTATGTATTGACTTTTAATTTTATAATATTGTTAATTTTCTGCATTATGAGACTTGACTTGTCACAAAAGAAAGAGGCACGATACTATGGTGCCAGTCCCCTTATTTTAATGGCAAATTATATCTACCAACCTATTTTTTAAGGAGATTGCAAAGTTGTTCCCCAAACATCATTTCTAATACTATTGTTTACTTATATTTTACATAAATACAAGTTAACTGTAATAATAGACTTATTGCCTTGTGACCTCTGGTAATATGTCCCTGATATGATGAAACGAGGCCTCCTCCTTCCTCAAACTTAAGTTATCCCAGAAGTTTTCTCCTACTCCCAGTTTCTTTGTTTTTTTATAAGTTGAAAGAAACTGCATATAGGAGATATTAGAGTTTGAAGTCCATATGTCTATAACCATCTGATACATGAGCCAAGTTATGAGAGAAAGGGATAGATGGGGAAAATTCTGAAATTCAGTCTCAGTCTCAAATCAAGGTGTCCTGTTGAGACCTAGCAAACATCGCAAACATCACCAATTATTGTGGACAAATACATCAGTCATTTAACTGAACCTTGTAGCTTGGCCACATCACAGGGTACTAGAGACTCTTAGAAGAAATTTCTGTGTTACTTTAGGTTCATGTGGACAAATAAAAGGCTTATTTTCAATGTATTAGTTACAGGAAAGCCTAGAATCCCAGGTTGTAATTAATCTATATTTTAGATCATTATTCCAATGAAAACATATCATTTTCTACAGAATTAGAACAATATCTCTACTGTTAGAAGACTAAGAGGTGACAAGATTACAAAAAGTTCTGAGATTGATTTTTTGGAACTGGCTGAGAGAAAGTAGGTTTTTTTTTCATGTAACTAGACTACATATACATGAAACTTGGGTACTGTGGGTTGGCATCTTCTACCTATCACATTTGCTCCGTTCTGCAGAGACAAAAAAAAGTTGCAGATACACAAAGTCTAGTAAGTAAGGATTCTCCTGCCTGCCTTTGAGTTCTATGAAACACCTCTGTACTCTCCTAATAAATTTCATTTTTCTCATCCAGCTCACTATAATCAGATTAATGTAAACAGACTTCAAGGAGAGAAGTCATAGGTGATGAAGTAGACTAGGCCAGAACCAGGTAAGAGAAAACAGTAAATAAAGGCCAATACAGGCAGGCCAATAGCAAGGTATTATGATAAAAAAAAATAAAATCGCAGAAATACATGTGCCAAATAGACCAATTGAACATTGATTCTAGACTGTTGCTCATACACTTCTATATGGCCTGGACCAATCTACAGCTAACGAGAGACCAAGAGGGGTTGCTTGATGTCTTTTTCCCCTACTTATTCTAATCCTTCTCTCTTGGAGCACTTTTTGACCCAATCTTAAAACCACAAAAACAAAATTTGTCTTTCTAAAAAAAAGTGAAAACTGTCCTTCTTTCTCAACCAAAACAAACAAAACTACACTTTGCATCTTCTTGCCCTTACTCAGTCAAATGGCTTCTATTATGAATGCTTTCTCAAATATTCCCTGGTTCCTCAGCCTCTCATTACTATGATAGACCATTATTGCTCCCAGACAATTCTATGTAAACAATTTCTCTCCCATCTCACTTCTCTTTATTTCCTTTCCAATAGCCCTAGCTGAGATCCCCATCCTCTCCTACTGAACAGTGTAACAGCCTCAAAACTGGTCTCCTTGTTCCTAGTTTTCCTCTTTTGAATCCATCCCTTACAATATCATTAGAATTATCTCCAAAAAAAAAAAAAATAGGACTGGGTCCACTATCATTTAAAGATCTTTGAGATCTTCATGTTGCTTTAGATTAAATTTATACTTCTTAATATGGCTGTTAAAACTACTTTCAATTTTACCCCAACTTATTTTTTCCAGTTTCATCTCCTATAAAAACTCCTCCTCATGTATCATAACATTATAGTGCATAATCCCAAACACAGTACCTTTTATGCTTTGTGTTTTTTAAATGTTGTTCCTTTTGTCTAAAATGCCTCCCATCTAAACCAACTTTCCATTCTATGCCTCATGAATTTTTTAAAGTTCTCTGTGAAACATTATCCATGGCTTTAGCTGCTACTATAGCTCATATGAGATATACTGGCTCTACACATAGAAAAAAAAAGGAGAGATATATTGGCTTGTGATACCAATAGAGCACTTACCACACTCTACAGAGCAGTTTCTACAATCATCTCACTGGAATGTAAATCCCTGAAAGCCAGAGACAACACATTATTAATTTTCAATATCCCTAATGTCTAGAAATGTCCCTCAAATATTGAATGAATGTTTACTAAATAAAATTAAATTATTAAATACTCAACCTACAGGTTAAAAATGGTATTCTATTCCTTATGATTTATACATTGCCATGGCAATGTTTTTACTTTTAAAATAACAAGCCAGCAAAGTCATTCATTCATTCATTCATTCATCCATTCAAATTACAGCCAACACATTCTAGAAAGAATAAAAATTTAGTGAAAAAAATCTTGTTCCAAAAATAATTCTCTTTTTCAAAAGTATTAAGTGAAGGAGACAAGGATGAGGGAAAAAAATTTAAAACAATAGATTTTACACCTAAATGATTTTCCACCTTGAGAAACTTTCACCAGCTCCAGTTCTGTGATTCATTGAGTTCTTCCAATTGCTTCCTATGTCCAAGTTGTCTGGAATAATATTCCGAGAGTTAGCAGTTGTATGAGGTTAGTATAGCTTTAATGTTTCTGCCAAATGTCATTACCTCATTTCTCAAACTGAGCTATGGAAATAGTTGGAATCATCTTATATAGACCTTTAATGACCTCAAATAAAGAAATAAAAAAGTAAAGGTATGATAGCTACTGAAATTCTTCTATCCTAGCAAGGCTCTCATTCAAAATGGAAGGAGAGATAAAGAGCTTCCAAGACAGGCAGGAACTGAAAGAATATGTGACCTCCAAACCAGCTCTGCAAGAAATTTTAAGGGGGACTCTTAAAATTCCCCTTTAAGAAGAAGTTCAGTGGAACAATCCACTAAAACAAGGACTGAATAGATATCATGATGACACTAAACTCATATCTGTCAATAGTAACTCTGAACGTGAATGGGCTTAATGACCCCATCAAAAGGCACAGGGTTTCAGACTGGATAAAAAAGCAGGACCCATCTATTTGCTGTCTACAAGAGACTCATTTTAGACAGAAGGACACCTACAACCTGAAAATAAAAGGTTGGAGAACCATTTACCATTCAAATGGTCCTCAAAAGAAAGCAGAGGTAGCCATCCTTATATCAGATAAACTAAAATTTACCCCGAAGACTATAGTGAGAGATGAAGAGGGACACTATCTCATACTCAAAGGATCTATCCAACAAGAGGACTTAACAATCCTCAATATATATGCCCCGAATGTGAGAGCTGCCAAATATTTAAACCGATTAATAACCAAAGTGAAGAAATACTTAGATAACAATACACTTATACTTGGTGACTTCAATCTAGCTCTTTCTACCCTCGATAGGTCTTCTAAGCAAGAAACGAGAGCATTAAATGATACACTGGACGAGATGGATTTCACAGATATCTACAGAACTTTACATCCAAACTCAACTGAATACACATTTTTCTCAAGTGCACATGGAACTTTCTCCAGAATAGACCACATACTGGGTCACAAATTGGGTCTGAACTGATACCAAAAGATTGGGATCGTCCCCTGCATATTCTCAGACCATAATGCCTTGAAATTAGAACTAAATCAAAACAAGAAGTTTGGAAGGACCTCAAACACGTAGGGGTCAAGGACCATCCTGCTAAAAGATGAAAGGGTCAACCAGGAAATTAAGGAAGAATTAAAAAGATTCATGGAAACCAAAGAGAATGAAGATACAACCGTTCAAAATCTTTGGGATGCAGCAAAAGCAGTCCTGAGGGGGAAATACATCGCAATACAAGCATCCATTCAAAAACTGGAAAGAACTCAAATACAAAACCTAACCTTACACATAAAGGACCTAGAGAAAAAAGAGCAAATGGACCCTACACCCAGCAGAAGAAGAGAGTTAATTAAAATTCGAGCAGAACTAAATGAAATCGAGACCAGAAGAACTGTGAAACAGATCAACAGAACCAGGAGTTGGTTCTTTGAAAGAATAAGATAGATAAACCATTAGCCAACCTTATTAAAAAGAAGAGAGAGAAGACTCAAATTAATAAAATCATGAATGAGAAAGGAGAGATCACTACCAACACCAAGGAAATACAAATAATTTTAAAAACATATTATAAACAGCTCTACGCCAATAAATAAGGCAACCTAGAAGAAATGGATGCATTCCTGGAAAGCCACAAACTACCAAAACTGGAAAAGGAAGAAACAGAAAACCTCAACAGGCAAATAACCAGGGAGGAAATTGAAGCAGTCATCAAAAACATCCCGAGACACAAAAGTCCAGGGCCAGATGGCTTCCCAGGGGAATTCTATCAAACGTTTAAGGAAGAAACCATACCTATTCTACTAAAGCTGTTTGGAAAGATAGAAAGAGATGGAGTACTTCCAAATTCGTTCTATGAGGCCAGCATCACCTTAATTCCAAAACCAGACAAAGACCCCACCAAAAAGGAGAATTACAGACCAATATCCCTGATGAACATGGATGCAAAAATTCTCAACAAGATACTAGCCAATAGGATCCAACAACACATTAAGAAAATTATTCACCATGACCAAGTAGGATTTGTCCCCAGGACACAAGGCTGGTTCAACACTCGTAAAACAATCAATGTGATTCATTATATCAGCAAGAGACAAACCAAGAACCATATGGTCCTCTCATTAGATGCAGAGAAAGCATTTGACAAAATACAGCATCCATTCCTGATCAAAACTCTTCAGAGTGTAGAGGTAAAGGGAACATTCCTCAACATCTTAAAAGCCATCTACGAAAAGCCCACAGCAAATATCATTCTCAATGGGGAAGCACTGGGAGCCTTTCCCCTAAGATCAGGAACAAGACAGGGATGTCCACTCTCACCACTGCTATTCAACATAGTACTGGAAGTCCTAGCCTCAGCAATCAGACAAGAAAAAGACATTAAAGGCATTCAAACTGGCAAAGAAGTCAAACTCTCCCTCTTCGCCGATGACATGATACTCTACATAGAAAACCCAAAAGCCTCCACACCAAGATTGCTAGAACTCATATAGCAATTTGGTAGCGTGGCAGAATACAAAATCGATGCCCAGAAATCAATGGCATTTCTATACACTAACAATGAGACTGAAGAAAGAGAAATTAAGGAGTCAATCCCATTTACAATTGCACCCAAAAGCATAAGATACCTAGGAAAAACCTAACCAAAGAGGTAAAGGATCTATACCCTAAAAAGTATAGAACACATCTGAAAGAAATTGAGGAAGACACAAAGAGATGGAAAACTATTCCATGCTCATGGATTGGCAGAATTAATATTGTGAAAATGTCAATGTTACCCACGGCAATTTACACGTTTAATGCAATCCCTATCAAAATACCATGGTCTTTCTTCAGAGAGTTAGAACAAATTATTTTAAGATTTGTGTGGAATCAGAAAAGACCCCGAATAGGCAGGGGAATTTTAAAAAAGAAAACCATAGCTGGGGGCATCACAATGCCAGATTTCAGGTTGTACTACAAAGCTGTGGTCATCAAGACAGTGTGGTACTGGCACAAAAACAGACACATAGATCAATGGAACAGAATAGAGAACCCAGAACTTTATGGTCAACTAATTTTTGATAAAGGAGGAAAGACTATCCATTGGAAGAAAGACAGTCTCTTCAATAAATGGTGCTGGGAAAATTGGACATCCACATGCAGAAGAATGAAACTAGATCACTCTTGCACCAGACACAAAGATAAACTCAAAATGGATGAAAGATCTAAATGTAAGACAAGATTCCATCAAAATCCTAGAGGAGAACACAGGCAACACCCTTTTTGAACTCGGCCACAGTAACTTCTTGCAAGATACATCCACGAAGGCAAAAGAAACAAAAGCAAAAATGAACTATTGGCACTTCATCAAGATAAGAAGCTTTTGCACAGCAAAGGATACAGTCAACAAAACTAAAAGACAACCTACAGAATGGGAGAAGATATTTGCAAATGACGTATCAGATAAAGGGCTAGTTTCCAAGTCTATAAAGAAGTTATTAAACTCAACACCAAAGAAACAAACAATCCAATCATGAAATGGGCAAAAGACATGAAGAGAAATCTCACAGAGGAAGACATAGACATGGCCAACAGGCACATGAGAAAATGCTCTGCATCACTTGCCATCAGGGAAATACAAATCAAAACCACAATGAGATACCACCTCACACCAGTGAGAATGTGGAACATTAACAAGGCAGGAAACAACAAATGTTGGAGAGGATGTGAAGAAAAGGGAACCCTCTTACACTGTTGGTGGGAATGTGAACTGGTGCAGCCACTCTGGAAAACTGTGTGGAGGTTCCTCAAAGGGTTAAAAATAGACCTGCCCTACGACCCAGCAATTGCACTGCTGGGGATTTACCCCAAAGATACAGATGCAATGAAACGCCGGGACACCTGCACCCCAATGTTTCTATCAGCAATGGCCACAATAGCCAAACTGTGGAAGGAGCCTCGGTGTCCATCGAAAGATGAATGGATGAAGAAGATGTGGTTTATGTATACAATGGAATATTACTCAGCAATTAGAAACGACAAATACCTACCATTTGCTTCGACGTGGATGGAACTGGAGGGTATTATGCTGAGTGAAGTAAGTCAATCGGAGAAGGACAAACATTGTATGTTCTCATTCATTTGGGGAATATAAATAATAGTGAAAGGGAATGTAAGGGAAGGGAGAGGAAATATATGGGAAATATCAGAAAGGGAGACAGAACATAAAGACTCCTAACTCTGGGAAATGAAGTAGGGGTAGTGGAGGCGGAGGAGGGCGGGGGGTGAATGGGTGACGGGCAGTGAGGGGGACACTTGACGGGATGAGCACTGGGTGTTATTCTGTATGTTGTTAAATTGAACACCAATAAAAAATTAATTAAAAAAAATAAAAGAAAGAAAGAAAAAAGATTTTTAAAAAAGACTGTAAATACCAAAAAGAAAAAAGAAATTCTTCTATCCTTTGTGATTCAAATTATATCAATATGACTGACCAAATCTACCAACATTTGCTTAACTTGAGATGTGAGGCTATATAAAAGACAATAATTAGATATATATATATATGACCCTGCTTTTGTAACTCTGTTAGCCAACAGATTGCTTCATTTTTTAACCCACAAATAGTCAATTAGCCATTTAGACATAGTCAGGACATAAGTCAGAGGTCTAAAACATGATCAAAAAATCTTACCAACATCCAATTTAAGGCAGAATGAAAGAGTTCAGAGACCATTGTCTGCCATCCTGATACCCTGCCCTTCCCCACTTCCACCCTCCTAAAACTGTGTATATTTGTATGTATGTGAATCTCCTCATTTATGATCTCATGTATATTCAACCTTCACTTTTCAAAGATCCTATAATTGTGAATTCACCTGCTTTCCAAAATTTATTTGTGAACCCCCAAATCAATATTCCTATCACTTTTGTGATAACCCAGGAACATGCTCAGGCCAGTAAAATATTTAGGCTGTTCAAAGTACTGATTTTCAGCTGAGGTCAAAGACAATGCTCTCCTTTCTTGTTCATGCTAATGAAGAGATGACCAGAGGATGGAGATGGTAAGGGCAGTGCAGTGTGAAGTGGGGAGTTCTGGCTCTGGAGCCAGTTGAATGGAGTTTGAATCCCAGCTCTGGCACCTGTTAGTGGGACAAGTCACTTAACACTTCTATATCTTGGTTTCTATTTTGTAAAATGAAGAGAATGGCATCTAGAATGGGTGAGTTACTTTTAGGGTTAAAGATTATACAGTATATACAGTATGTGAACTATATAAATTTATTTATTTGTTTTCTTGCTTGTCTTCCCTAGGAGCTAATTCAATATGTGTGCTAATTCAGTGTTTACAGCAACTTTATACAACATAACTACCACAAAGATCAAGAATATACTATATTTAGACATTGATGATGAGACTGAGGTATCACAGTGACTTAAGTTTGCACTCCAAAAGGACAGAGAGATAATTCTTACCCCAGGCTTTATGTGCATTTATTTTTACATATATTTCAATACTATTACATTGTTTGCCAATTTAGCTGTACAAAATTATGTGTTATCTTGTTTTTTATAATCAAATTCTCTATTTGCTATACAAGAGTATTATCAAATCATTCAAGCCATGTGGGACAGCTGGCTTGTGTAAACTACTCATAGACTGATGTATTTCTCTTGATTATATTACTACATAATACTTATAATAGGTTCAGATCCTTTGCAAAGGTAAAAGACAATTATCAAGAAGTGTCTTACAGAAGTTTCTGGCCACATGACAGATTTTCCACTTGGCTAATTGTTGCACTTAACTTAGATATAAGCAAAAGTACAGGAATTGTTGAATTAAATCAGGGATTTGTTCACTCTGATTAAAAAGAAAAACAAAAATTTTAAATTAAAAACAAATTATGTATTGCTGACATATAAAGATCTCTTATAATTCACAATAATATTATTAAACTAAATATACTTTAAATAGATAAAAGATTAGAATAGGCCATTTAAAATGTATAAAATGAGGGCATCTGGGCGGCTCAGTGGTTGAGTGTCTGCCTTCGGCTCAGGTTGTGATTCTGAGATCCTGGGATTGAGTCCCACATCAGGCTCCCCACAGAGAGTCTGCTTCTCCCTTTGCCTATGTCTCTGCCTCTCTCTTTGTGTCTCTCATGAATAAATAAATAAAAATCTTTAAAAATAAATTAAAATAAAATGTATAAAATTACCAATAAGCACATGAAGAGATGGTCATACCATTAGACATCAGAGAAATACAGAACAAATAACCATAAGATATCACATTACAAAAAAAAAAAAAAAAGATATCACATTACAAACTTACTAGAATGACTGAATATATAAAAATTAACAATATAAAGTGTCAATGGGGACATGGAAAAACTGGAACTGTCATACATTGCTAATGGGAATGTAAGTGGCCCAACCACTTTGGAAAAGTGTGACAGTTTCTAATAAAAAATTTAAATTTATCATATACCCAGTAATTCAACTCATGTTGAATTTTTTCAATTTTTTCAAATTCTTTGCAACCTAAGAAAAATGAAAACATATGTCCACGCAAAGACTTAAGTACAAATGTTCAGAGTAGCTTTATTCATAATACTCAGAAACAGGAAAACAACCTGTGTAAATAATTGAATGAATAAACACACTGTAGCATATCCATACAAAGGAATATTAATCAATAATAAATAGGAATGAACTACTGAAACACACAACATAGATGAATCTTAAAACTATGATAAGCACTCATAAAGAGTACTTAGTGTATAATTGTATTTATGAAATTCTAGAAAGGACAAATCAAATCTATGACAATAGAAAGCAAATCAGTGTTTCCCAGAGGCTGAGGGGGAGGGGCAAGGAATGCAAAACAGTATCATGAGGGACATTTGGGGCTTATGGAAATGTCCTCGAACTTGACTGTGGCAGTGGTTCAATGGCCACAGACATATATCAAAACTCACTGAAGATATATTTTACTTTATGCAAATTATACCCTAATAAAATTAATTAAAAATTCTATATTACTGCAAATTCTCACTGTGAGAGAATTAAGAGAAAAGAAAGAGCCTGAGGACAGAGAGAAGAGAAAAATGGAATAAACTGTGGAGGAAGAAAGTAGATAGAGAGAGAAGATTAGGATGAGGTTTACAAAGTTTTCACAATTTTCAAGGGCCTTTAGCAGGAGAATTAAACATAAAAGTAACATGTTGTAATAAGCAATGACTCTCATCTGCCTTTAAATGCTATGCCTTTGGGCTAAACTAATAAATTTTGTATAGTTTTTTTTTCATAGAAATAGTCTAATGCCAATATTCATTAACTGAATCAATAAATATATGCTTGTATGCACCATATTGCAAGCATTAAACTAGATTCTAAGGATTTGATGATGATTAAAACATTGATTCTTCACTGAAAGTGTGCTCAACTGAGATAGAGGAAGTTACACACAGAGATAATTACAATAAATATGATAACCATGGAGATATGGCCTTTAATCATTTATGTACACCAAAATCACCTGGGCATAAGATTCTATGGAAGAACCCAGGATTACCCAAACCAGCCTAGGACTGATTTGGAATGTGTTGCTTGAGCTGGTTAAAGAAGGATGAATAGGAGTTACCAGACAGAAAAAGGCAGGTGGAGTGTTAGGTTCTCAAAAAGGTGAGAACTATATAAGTAGTTTAGTTAAAGTAACTTAAAAGACAGAGGTGGGGACTTCAAAATCAGATAATAGAGTTTTTTTTTAAGATTTATTTATTTATTTATTTATTTATTGAGAGAGCATGAGCGGGTGGAGGTGGAGGGAGGGGCAAAGAGAGGAGGAACGGCAGAGGGAGAGGGTGGGAGAGGGTCAAGCAGACTCCCTGCTGAGTGCAAGCCCAGCCACAGGGCTCAATCTCAGGACTCTGAGATCATGACCTGAGCTGAAGGCAGATACTTAACTGACTGAGCCACTCAGGCACCCCAGATAATGGAGAGTTTTAAATTAATTCATTAGGGTGATATTCTGAGATGATATTCAGAGAGACTAGCTGGCTATCACAGGGCCAGTTGCCCAGTTTGTCTATCACTAGTGATTTCTCTGGTCTTACCCCTTGTCTGTAAACCAAGATGAAGTCATGTGGTAGGTATCCATAGAAACATCCTCAGACTCATACAGCTCAGTTCACAGACTTACACTGGACTACTTCACTAGACCTTGCCTCCTGTTCCATTTCTGACCTAGATTCTCATCATTTTGCTCAAAATTCTGTTCTGGACCACAGTATTGTCCTCTAGTTTAATCATAAATATAGGTAGTTTAGTCATCTCTCTTGAACAAAGTTTGTCCCCAACCTTTGTCCTCTCTTACTCTTGGTAGTTTCTGAGGTCAGTATGATGACCCTACATATCTGTATCACCGACCCTTGAGGGAGGTTTGGACATCAAGGGGACTATAACTAGAACATCATTTAAATGTGAACATGTAAAGCACTGGAGACACACAAAGCCTTTATTTTTGCTGGTCACTGTGTTATATCTAGTAAGCTATTGAGTCTCTAAAGTATTTAAGAGGAATTCTGCACATATCTCACTTGGAAGGCATTTATTTTGGCTTAGTTCAATCGTAAATAATTTAAAACACAGACTGAATGTTATGCTTCTTTGAACTGCCTAGAAGTATCAATCTGAATGAGAGATGTGGCAAAAAATACACATGAGATAGATGCTTTGCAGGTTCTTCTTAGTCAATGTAATGTTGACTTATAGTTTGTTTGTAGGACTGATGGAAGGTATTTTTTTCTTTCTTTCAATCTTTTTAGTGTGTGCTCCAAAAAAGAGGACTATTTTTAAGCTGGTAAATGACAGAAAATATGTTCTAGTAACTAATGGCTAACACCTAAAAAAATTTTATGAGGTATGTAATTTATGTGTCCTTAAACTTGACTTTAAAGTATCTTCCTAGAAGATTATTCAGTTTACTAAATACCTAGGTATACCAAACACTGATTTGTAACTTCAGAGTATATTACTATCAGCTCAGGTCTTTTCCTCCTGGCCTTGATTTTTTTATAAAGCCTTCTCTTACCTTCACCTCTACCAAAAGTTCTTCTTTTCATCATCTGAAATGCTTCAAACCCTTTATAAGTACTTTTCCTTTCATATTATATGCCTTCTAACCTAGACCCCCTAAATAGAATACAGTGAAACAGGGAAAAAAGCATGAAAAAAAATCAGAACCCAGGTCAAAGCAACTTGGATGGAACACAGCATCTGAATTATCTAAACACCAGAGTAGAAGGTCTTGAATCCCATATAAGAAAAGGGATTGCTTTGTGAAAAAAAAAAAGAAAGAAAGAAAAGGGATTGCTCCCATTCACCTCTGACAATGTGTTCTTCCACTGACCTACTGTTCATTTTAAACAGCCTGCTTTTTAAAATGGCATGGTTGACAAGCATTTATTGAAATCTACAAGGTGCCTGGGCTGCCATACAAATGTAAAATTTTCCCATTTTGCTGATCTACTTCAAAAGTGGGAGAAGAACTTAGAAATTTCATTCAAGAATGCATTTAGGAGATGTAATACAAATGCTTGGCTGAGTATCAAAAACATTAAAAAGTATCAGCATTGTCAAAGCCTAAACTTTGACAAGCTTAGTAGCTCTTGTTATCATTCTGAATTTAATTTTAGGAAGTTCAGGGATCCCTGGGTGGCGCAGCGGTTTAGCGCCTGCCTTTGGCCCAGGGCGCGATCCTGGAGACCCGGGATCGAATCCACATCGGGCTCCCAGTGCATGGAGCCTGCTTCTCCCTCTGCCTATGTCTCTGCCTCTCTCTCTCTGTGACTATCATAAATAAATAAAAATTTAAAAAAAATTTTAGGAAGTTCATGGCCAGCAAAAAATCAGAAAACAATATGAATTTTCAAGGAGCCCCTAATAAAAAGGATTTAGTTTGGCTAGCCTCAAGCATAGTAGGGGAAAAATGAGTCAAAATCTATCTTGTTGTAGAATTGTAAACCCAGAAGTAGACCAGTGTTCCAAGAGCAAGAGCAACTTGCATTTAAAGTAGTTAAAAGAAAAAAAAAATAAGTAGTTAAAAGAAGGAAATATAGTCCTGCATCATTTTAGCTTGATGCTTCTTCATCACCCAACTGTGTATATCACTGCAACCGCATTATCCCATGAACCTAACAGCTCTATTTTTCAGGGAGATTGTCTTTTAGTCTCATAAAATTTGGTTTCTATCCATTTGATTGTTGTTTTGGAACTGATATTCTAGAGTCCCAACTAGTGGTGTAATAGAAAATGATGAGCACATTTGAAAAGGTTTAGCAAGAAGTATGAAAAAGCTCAACCATTAGGACCAAAAGTTTCATGAGACAAGACTTTCAAGCCAGATTTCTGGCACTGTACTTTCTGTTTACAACTATTGGAAAATCTCCATTCTTGTGGTAACAGTACTTGAGATCCAATAGTAACTAAAAACCAGAAACTGTGACATCATCTGAGATCATTTGGCATTTAGGGGGAAAGCTACTGTTTCTCTTTATTCAATTGAATTTTTGGATTCAAATTAAAAATGATAATCAGAAAATATATTTGACCCATTTAAATTATTTTACAGCTATTTAATATGATTCTAATACATGCAAAAATTACAGTCTCATAGAGAATAACACACAAACATCAATGTTCAAAATACCACCCAATGTATGTGAAACATAAATGACAAAATTCATTATAATTACAAATGTATTTAAAACAGGTATACTTGGGATGCCTGGGTGGCTCAGTGGTTGAGCAACTGCCTTTGGCTAAGGGTGTGATCCCAGAGTGTGGGGATCGAGTCCCACATTGGGCTCCCTGCATGGAGCCTGCCTCTCCCTCTGCCTGTGTCTCTGCCTCTCTCTCTGTGTCTCTCATGAATAATTGAATATTTTAAAAAAATAAATAAATAAAACAAATATAATTGGTAGGCAGAGGACAAGGGTCACTCCAAGGTAAAGTAGATCCTATAGTGCTTAATAAGTGTTGAAAGACAATGCAGATATTTTATACTTAAGACTTTTAGTTTGGTGAGGATAAGGGGGAAAATGAGGGGTTAAAGAAAACAGTATAAATAAAACTATATGAACCAAAAACCCAGTGCAAATATATGGAATTAAGAATAGAGCAGATAAGCCATTATACTAGTTTTGTGTTATATATTTCTGAAAATTAAAAGAAGTTGGAAATCAGAGAGTTGAAAGCCAAATTAGTGAGTCTGAACTTTAGTCAGTCATTTATGGAGGCATTACAGTATAGGAGTTAAGAGCCTAGTTGCCGCCCCCATTCACCCCCCAACACACATGGTACCTCCAGAGTTTAACTCCTGCCTTTGTATCTTACAAGCTATCTAATCTTTAAATAAGTTGCTGAACTCTATAAGGCTCAGTGTACTTCACAATTCTCACAGTGTACTCACAAAGATTCTTGTGAGGATTAATTAATGTCTATCCACATAAACTGCTTAGAACTGTACCTGACATATAGTAAGCCCTCCATAATTGCTAGCTATTAGAATTGAGCTATAAGTAATATAACTATAGTGAAGTAACATAAACCAAAGATTTAGGAAGGTCTCAAAATGCACTGGAGAAGGCTAACTATAAAAAATGAAACCAATAAAGAGAATGCCACCAATTCTTAAAGATATGTTACAAAGAGCTAAATTAAATTAAAGTGGTAGCAGTGGGAAAGTAGAGTAAGGAAAAGATGTCAGAAATATTCCAAAGGGGATCCCTGGGTGGCGCAGTGGTTTGGCGCTGGCCTTTGGCCCAGGGCACGATCCTGGAGACCCGGGATCAAATCCCACGTCGGGCTCCTGGTGCATGGAGCCTGCTTCTCCCTCTGCCTGTGTCTCTGTCTCTCTCTCTCTCTCTCTGTGTGACTATCATAAATAAATAAATAAAAATTTTAAAAAAAGAAAGAAAAGAAATATTCCAAAGGTAAATTTGTTAGGACTTAGGGATTGATTTTCTTTGGGAGATAATAAAAAAGAATGAGTCATGGATGGCTCTAGGATTTCATCACTGAAGAAAGAGAACCTCCCTTTTAAAAATCAGGAAATGAGTTAGGAGAGTGAAAGATAATTCGTTCAAAAGATCTTAAATTCAGTCATAGGCATGATGCATTTGAGATGCTTATATGACATCCAGGTGGAAATGTCCACCAGATCCCTGACAATGTAGAATTTAGCATATGAAAGAGAGAGCAAGAGAGATGTGACAACCATCAGCTTAAAGGTGCAAGATAGGATAAGAATGAGAGGGTGTTGGATAGTTGGACTGGTATGTGACTTTGAAGAATGCTAATCTTTGAACAGGGCAGGAAAAAAGTAACTAACACATTCAGAGAACGAACAGCCTGGGATAAGAAGGGAACACTCTTCCAAAGGCCAAAGAATAAAAACTTCAAAGGAAGTAAAAGATTATTATTAATAAAAATTATTGTATTTATTCCCTAAAAGCTCACTGGTGGTCTTTGGCAACAGATTCAAAAAATGAGAACAGGTTGGGATGTCTGGATGGCTTAATGGTTGAGTGTCTGCCTTTGGCTCAGGTCATAATTGATCCCGAGGTCCTGGGATCAAGTCCTGCATCGGGTGAGGAGCCTGCCCCTCCCTCTGCCTATGTCTCTGCATCTCTTTCTGTGTCTCTCATGAATAAATAAATAAAATATTTTTTTAAAAATGGAGAACAAGGAAGGCAGACTGAAAGGAGTAAGTCATCCAGCATAAGGCCTTGAGTACAGACCACACCATTAAGACATTAATTGGTTTACCATAAAAGAAACTCAACAGTAGGCTCAAATAAACAGATGAATAGCTTTGACATGGATTTTGTTGTTTGATCATTTTAAGGCAAAGATAAAAGGGTGATATGCTCAGGCACCTCCCAGTGAGAACAGCATATTGGCCAATCGGAATAGATTTTGGCTGGCAGGTTACAGCAGTGCAGAAAAGCTGAATGAGCCTTGTTGTTTTTTGTTTTTTTTTTTTTTAATTTTTATTTATTTATGATAGTCACAGAGAGAGAGAGAGAGAGAGAGAGAGAGAGAGGCAGAGACACAGGCAGAGGGAGAAGCAGGCTCCATGCACCGGGAGCCCGACGTGGGATTCGATCCCGGGTCTCCAGGATCGCGCCCTGGGCCAAAGGCAGGCGCCAAACCGCTGCGCCACCCAGGGATCCCTGAATGAGCCTTGTTTTTAAGAACAGGGAGAAACTGAGAATGTTTATAGGAAAAGAGAGTAAAAAAAGCCAGTAAAGAGGCAGAGAGACACTAACATGATAAAGGAGATCACTGTCTGAAAAAAAATTTTTGAAAGAGGTTAAAAAATAATGGTACAGAGAGCTCAAGTGACAATTTAGTCATGGAAAGAGAAGAGATATATTTTTCCACTGTGATAGAAAGGGGGGAAAAAGAGGTGAAGATACAGAGGAAAAAGAGGTTATGGGGAAAGAGTGACAGCAGAGCCATCTGAGGACAAGGGCAGAAGAGTTGCTGGAGCTCATGTTGGATGACATGTATAGGAGGTACAGGGGTCATCTTTTAGAATGAGAGAGATGTCATAGGATTGGAAGTTGAAAAGTGTGGAAAATCTAAAACAGCTGCCATGAGGAATGCAATAAGAATTTAACAAGCAAAGAAAAAGGAAAGTTGCATTCTTTATTGACAAGTAGCATTAGGAGCCCAAATGAAGTTAGATAGCATAAATTTGGAGTGAGCAAGTCTGCACAATTTCATGACTTTCTGTAACACCAAGCAGTTTACATCATCTTATTGCCTCATCAATTGTTCCTCAATAAATACATTCCTTTTCAATTTCTTCTCAAATACTTTTAAATGAGTCCAGAAGTGAGTTAAAAATCCATTAATACATGATGAAAATTTATATAGCATAATACAAGAAAGATAAACTTATATTTAACCCAACAAAGCATGTTCAATTTTGCCTCTAACTACAATTTTTATCCTCATACTATTAGTGAATGATTAAATATTCTCATCTATTCCAGTAATATTACACAAAATATGCTCATATAATCACCACAATAAATTAAAAAATACAGTCCATTTTTAAAAATATAACTGATATTCATATTTTATTCCAGGTGTTAGAAAAAACTACATCTTGTAAATGAAATCAGACACATTATGCTTTTGTGCATCCTATGAGATAGGAATGATTTCTACATTTTTAAATGGTTGAAAAAATCATAAGAGTTCATGACATGTGAAAAATTACATGAAATTTAAATTAGAGTGTTCATAAATAACTTTATTGGGACACGCCCATGCTCATATTTTCAGATATTGTTAGCGGCTGCTTCTGCACAGCAAGGGCAGCATTAAATAGTTGCAACAAAGACCATATGGTCCACAGAGCCTAAAACATTTATTATCTGTCCCTCTGCAGAAAAAGTCTGCAGATTTCTGTCCTATTTATCCACTCAACCAACATTTACTGAACACCTACTATACATTAGGTACAATGTTAAGCATTTAGAAAATGTAAAGATGAAAAAGGGACACAGTTCCTAACCCTGAGGAGATTACAGTCTCTCAATGGTAGTAAATTAGTACCATTTTATTGGTATTTTGAAAATTATAAAATCTGTTATATGGCAATGGACTCTCACAGCCCTGCATCCACCTTACATACTTTCCAGAAGAGAAAGCTAAAATGTCACATGTGTAAGGGGGCCTATTCATGGATCACAAAACAGACACAACAAAGTAGAAGCTAGAATCTGTCTTCTCATGCTGGCCCTTGTACCACCTTACATCCTTCATGTCAATAAACTGAGGATAATTTATTGAATCATAAAGTCTATGTGAGAATTAGTAAGATAATGTGAATAAATTTTCTAAAAAGTACACTTTTAAAGCTATCAAAACTATGCAGATACCAGAAAGTATTACCATTACAAAGTAATTGGGAAGAAGGGCATATGCACAATTAATACAAATAGAATATGTGAAGTATCACCAAAGGGTACAAATTAATTTCTGCTACAGTAATCCATTTCAGAAAAGATCACAATTCAATGAGGGTGTCAAGAAAGATTTCATGACAATGACAACATTTGTGCTCAGCCCAGAGGGATAAGTAAGCAACCCTTTAATAACGGGTAAAGAAAATAATATTTTGTTTATTATTTTAATTAGCAAAATACTGAAGTTATCCATTCCTCAAAATAATTCTGCCATACCCCATTGTTTCACTGCAGTTTATCTACAAAATTATATCAAAATTAAAATATGTGAACCTGTGTGCCACCTCTGTTAGTACCAAGAGGCCAGATGGGACAAGCTGCCACTCTACCCCTGCCACAAGGTAGGTACTAACCACTTGTTTCTTACACCTTTTCCTGTAAGGCAGAACCAGTCTGGAGATCGTTCTCCATACAGCTCGTCAGGCAGTACCACATAAGGTAAAACCGGTCTGACAGCTCTAGACACTTAAGAAATTAAGTGGTTACCACCATATTGTACTTCAGAAAAACCTATGAAAAAATGCATATTATTGCACTAGGAATATATAAATTTGCTTTACTCTGGTCTATTTATGGGAGACAAAACTATTTCTGACTGAATATGTGTACTCTTGACTACAAATGAAATCTATACTTACTCAGAGTTGAAATACCCTTAGGCAGATTCTGACAGCAACTTCATGTACATTCAGCTTTGGAATGTATTACATGATTATAATAACCATGATTCTGAAGGTAAATTTAAGCAACTGTTTTTCATTATTCTCTGAGATTGTCCCTGGACTCATTATTTTTGCCATATCTTCATCAATCAGCTGTGTTACTAGTGGTAATAAGGATATTTTGACTCATTTTAACTTGTTCAACTTCCTATTGAAGTAGTATATTTCCTACTTCCCTAACTCACTCCGATTAAGCACAGGAGAGTGAGTTCAGATTGAGAAATGATTCCTAAGACTTAACCAAATAAAAAGAATGATGTATGATATAAAATTTTAATATGTGCAAATATCCCATAAATTATTTTATTTTAACCAATTTAAAAAATAACTTCTACTATTCCAATTCATTATGACAGATTAATACCTCTTCAGCAACATCAAATATTTAATAGAATAATTGAGAATAAAGACTCAAATTCAATACAGTATCCCTGTGTTATCAATGTATAATCTCATTCAAGATCACTGATACTCAATGTTGGAGTAGTTACTTGATTGCTGAAGAAAATTTCAAACTGCTCCATCCAGATCTTGACTTCAACACAGCTCATGTGCACTAATTTTTTCAAAATAAATTAGTGATAGTATGATTGTCACTGTATAAAATCCATACCACTGTAAAAATCCATAGCTAATAAAGAGAATGCTGCTGTCAAAATCCAAAAGAAATACAATAGATTAGCTATATTACCAACAAATATTAAAATTATTTTGGTAAGTTATCATCATAATTATCCTAATATCTGGAATATTCACCACATATCTATTCAAATTTATTTAATAAACGAGTAAGTCAACAGCAATATCTTATTCCTTTTAGTTTACTCTCCTTATGAGCTGTGCTCTTCTATTGTCAAAGTAATACATGAGACTGCTGCTGGATTGCCTCTTCATGTTACTCAACTTTTTTTATGGTTTGTATCTTCATATATTAGTAACTTTCCACCCAAACTAGATGAGAGTTCTTCTTTATTATTTTAGAAATAGTTTCATTATGAAATGTTATAAGCATAAGGACAATTATAGGGAGTCATAAAATGTACACCAAACTCCATGAAGTCTATTTTTTTTGCCATATTGGACTTAGATTATTAAGCATTTAAATATTACTAATAGGGACATCTGGGTGGCTCAGCAGTTGAGCATCTGCCTTCGACTCATGGCATGATCCTGGAGTGCTGGGATCGAGTTCCACACCAGGTTCCCTGCATGGAGCCTGCTTCTCTCTCTGCCTATGTTTCTGTATCTTTCATGAATAAATAAATAAAGTCTTTATAAATAAATAAATAATAAATAAATAAACAAATAAATAAAACCAATAAAGTCATAGACCTCTGCAATCTTGTTATCTCTCCCTCCCAAGAGATAATGTTTATTCAAATCTGGGTTGTCTTTTTCAGACAAAGTTTTCAAGACTATATTTATATGACTGTAGTAGATGTATCCCTAGACATCATACATTCATTTTGAAAAGAATTGAAAGAAAAAAAAAAAGACAGGAAAAATGCAGGAGTCTCTATGCCCTGCATGTCTTCCTCACCCCTAATAAACCAGAGTTAGCTTCAAAAGGAAAGAGCAAATTAGAAGCTTCAGAGGAGTTTGTGGCAATGATGGTAGAAAGAACCTTTGCTCTTTTCATGGAAGGTGTCTGGAGAAGCAAGCCAATTTCTAAAATACCTCCTTAATGGAGAGAAAAGAAGCTGGCTAGCAGCATGTGGATGAAGGCAAATACTGCCTGTTGCCACCCAACCAAGTCTCCTGCAGTTCTGAAGTTACATAGTTATGTATTTCCCTTCATCCCTGAGACTAAGCCCTTCAGGCCCTTTAAAGGACCTTCTGGTAAGCTAAGAGTACCAAGTGCATGAGTGTGCTCATCATGCCTCATCATAAGGAGGATGAACATGCTAAGGTGGCAGACAGAGCAAGTTTTATCTCAACAGATGAGATACTGGATAGATGCCAACAGCCAAGGTCAGCCATGCTCCCCAATGCCATCATGTAAAAGTACACTTACTTGGTTTGAATGAAAAAATTCTAAGTTTACCCAGAATTCACTATGTGTTCTATCATAGGGATTGAAACAGAGTTTTTTAAAAAGTTAAAAATATTATTTTTTTTCACACCTGGGTAAATGATAATATTATAACCACTATGTGCATGCACATTTACAATACTCAGCATCTCAGTTTTAAAATATCTCCTCCCAAATCACTTAGTTAACAAGGTTAAGTTTAAATGTTCTTAGTTGGAAATAATTAACCTACTGACAGCACTTTTTATTTTGTAATCCCTACACCCAGTATGGGGCTTGAACCCACAACCTGAACATTAAGAGTCACACATTCTTCCGACTGAGCAAGCCAGACACCCCAACCTACTGACAAAAGTAAAAAGAACTGCTTCTAAAGGTGGTTAATGGGACATTAAACTTACAGAGTACAGATTATTGAATTATCCTTATATCTTAAGAATTTGCCTTGAATAAGAAAAATGTAAGTAACATATTCATTGGTTTCAAAATCACAAATCAATTAAAAACTATAAATAAGACTGATTGATCCTCATTAAGAAAGTACATTTCCAGCATTCATAACTTATATTTAAGAAACCTTTGAACCTAAAACCAGAACTATGGATTCAATTCTTGTATGTGCAGTTGCTGCTGTCTGAATTTGGATTAGTCACTTAGACTCTGCATTTCAGTTTCTCTAAAATAGAAACTATGCCACAGGATTCTTGTTAGAATGGTTTTTATGTGACTCATTCTTAGGAGTCATTCTCATGCCTATTATATATTAAGCACTGACTATATATTTTAAAAATAGAAAATTAAGCCATTGATCCCTGTCCTCAATAAATTCAGAGTATGGTAGAGGAAACAGACAGCTAAGACTTATAATGTCAGTTAGTACTTCCTATAAATGAGGTTATGAGACAAAATAAAAGAAAAAGAAGCACTGAAGAGAAAGCTTAGAGCAGTGGATTAAGAACGGGTAAGATTCAGAAAGGTGACATCTAAGAAGATTCCTAAAAGATGGGATTCATACCACACCACTTCATCACCTCTAAAAAATCAATTAAAATTCTTAAAGAAAAAAATGGAAAAGACTAATGATCAAAATTGATAAATAAGTGAAGGACTATACCTATACTATATCTATATAAAATAAATTCAATTTAAAATCTCATTCAGGGGGCATCAAGCTGGCTCAGTCAGTGAAGTGTATGACTCTTGATCTCAGGGTCATGAGTTCAAGCCCCACATGGGGGTGCAGAAATTACTTAAATAAGTAAAACTTACAAAAAAAATAAAGTCCATTCAAAAAATCACAGTTTATGGTGGAGTTGAAATTAGCCAACAAAATTCAACTAGACCGCTAAAATGCAAACTAATGTTGCACCTCCTAGATTCCTAGCAGTGTTAAAAGAAAAGCAGGTGTTGGGCAGCCCCGGTGGCTCAGTGGTCTGGGCTGCCTTCAGCCCAGGGTGGGATCCTGGAGACCCGGGATCGAGTCCCATGTCGGGCTCCTGCATGGAGCCTGCTTCTCCCTCTGCCTGTGTCTCTGCTTCTCTCTCTCTCATGAATGAATAAATAAAGTCTTTAAAGAAAAAAAAAGAAAAGCAGGTGTTAATTTTAAAAATTATAATTCATATTTTTATCCTCAAGGAATTATACCATTCTAGTCAATAAGATTTATATACATGAAATAATTCAAAATATAAAATAAGTTTGTATATAATACAATGCCAAAAAGACATTATATAAAATAAGTGGTCAGAAAGTAAGGAGAAACAGAGCTGTCAGGATTTACTGAGGAAGGCTGTAAGGGAAGATGTGGCAACTAGAAAAGGACTCATCAGCTATAAATAAATCATGAGAAAGGAGAGTGGTAGTCCAGGTAATTGATGTGATGAAGCCCACAGCAAAACTGCATGGAATATGTCACAGAAAAATATAATAGACCAAGGACAGTTAGATTTAGGTATTGATAATCATGAATTAGAATAATCATGGACATATTCTTGATGCCAAAGAAAGAATCCCTGAACTCAAGATCAGGAAGATTTTCATTAAATCATGGAATCAACTTTTTTTTTTTTTTTTTAGTATCACAATTAGATGTTTAAGTCCACAACAAAAAAAATGAGAGAAACAAAAGTGCTTCAAGGTGTTCCCTAAGAGAGATGTAACACTCCAAGAGTCAACCTAGAATATAGATTCAGATTTCTCTGGGACTCCTCCCTAGCTGCCCTTCAGATAAATGCCACAAAAAGCATTTTGACAGAAAAACTTTTCTCATTATAGCATACCATATTTGAAACAAATACATTTCCATAAAACATTTTGTAATGAACCCACTGTTTCAATATCATGATAACATGCCTGTATGTTTATATTCATTCTCAGCTAATGCATTTGTCTGCCATTAGGAAAGCGTGAATAGAATGTTATATATCATGTGTATTATATGTACATTTTAGTTGGACCACTTTGTAAAAATGTTTTAACTTATGAGTAAAACTTTCCAACCTGGCAAATTATACCACACATCCAAACTAGAGGAAAAAAAAAAAAAAACCTGTCTCCTATAATGTTTGAGGAGAATGCTCACTAGAACTAAAACTCCAAAAGAGACTGGAAATCCCATCGGTTTCATAGTTCTAACTAACTGAAAATTTCTGAGGTCACACATCTGGAATGAATTCCAAGTGATTCATCCCATGTAAAGTGGAGATTTATAACATCAAATGGAAACTATACACAAAAGTTAATATTGCTGTAAACAATTCTAGTCTGAAATTGTTCAACATACATCCTTGAAACTGAGTTTGTAGTTTTTTTTACCAAATGGGAGATGGGTAGTAAGGAGGGCACTTATGATGACACTGGGTATTATATGTAAGTGATGATTCACTAAATTCTACCCCTGAAACCAATTTCACCATATACGTTAGCTAACTAGAATTTAAACAAAAACTTGAAATAAAAAAAATCAAAGCAAAACTAAAAGCATGGTAATACTAATCTATCAAAACAGTACCAAATTTTCTGAATTATTTTCAATTATAAATTAGACAATTTGGCACAATAGTTGTCAAGTGTTTAAAAAATTTTATTGGGATTTTTTGGTCATAGTTTCATTTCATTAGCAGCAAAACATCTCTACCAAATCACTCTTAAATTCATTTTTCTTAATGTTCCAGAGAACTCTGCTGTCACCATGGCAGTCTTATTCTTTTTTTTTTTTTTTTTTTTTTTTTTTGTGGATTACATATATATTACCTTCTTCTTCCTATATTTAAAATCTCAGTTAATGGCTGTGACCCAATCACTTCTGTCATCTGGATTAGAAATTTCATTCTTACCTTTCTCTTCCTCATCATTTAAATGGTCACCAAGTACCAGATTGAGGGTATCTGACTATGACATTTGCCATACAATTGATCAGTCACACTGCTTGATTTGTCTGACCAGGCTGATAAGGTTTGTGTATCTTTCTCCTACATAGTTCTATGTACTTTTCTCCCCAAAGCTACACAATTGAAAGGTAATGACTTTCTCAAGTAGATTTAACACTAGACCTTCAAAATTCTGATATCCTTTTGCCTTTAATATTTGAATAGAATGGCTTTATCCCTACTTCATGTATTTCTTAGCCATTTAATTATAAAAAAGAAATGCTCAGGGTTCCTGCAAGATGGCAAACTCCTACAATTTATTGGTTCCCTGCCCCAACCAATTGTTGATGCCACAGAAATAAAGTGCATTAATCTGAAGAAATAAAGGAAAGCCTGTTAGGAGCCCCTGTAAGAGCCTGGGAGCAATCACAAACTTGGTGTAGCATAGGGGACAAACAATTGCTTGGGCAGAAAGCTTGGCATACAATGTAGATATAGGTTCAGGGAAATTTTTCTAGTTTTTTTTTTTTTTTTTTTTTTACTTGCTGCCACCTTAACCTACCTGTTGTCACACTGGGATAGAAAAACCACAGTATCAGCCGAACACCATAGAGGAAACATTAAAATAGTCCTTTGGGGGTGCCTGGGTGGCTCAGTTGGTTAAACATCTGCCTTTGGCTCAGATCATGATTTCAGGGTCCTGGGATTGAGCCCTGAGTCAGGCTCCCTGCTCAGCAGGGAACCCGCTTCTCCTTCTCCTCCTTCTCCCTCCAATCCTGCTCAAACTTTGTCTCTATCAAATAAATATTTTTTAAAAATAGTCCTCTGAATCAAGACAAGAACAGCAGATAACAGTTGCAAGTGAACTAAAATTCTTCCTCTGCCTCTCCCCCTCCAGACCATAAAGGAAATATCGATGGAAGTCAAAAGAGAAAAATCTTCTGTAGAAAGCAGTATAATAATAATCATAAAAAAGAGGGTAGGAGGAAGCTTTTGAGGTGATGAATATGTTTATGGCATAGGCTATAATAATGATTTCTTGATTGTATACTTATTTCCAAACTCACGTTGTATATATTAAATGTGTACGTCTTTTTACATAGCAATCATATCTCAATAAGGTAATTTTTAGAAAGAAGAACAAGAAAAAGAAAAGGAAGAAAGCAATAATCCAAGCCATCTGAAGAAATAAGTCAAGTTTAAAGGAAAAATAATCAGCTTGACTGATTCACCAGCTACATTATAAAGATAATGATATGGAATTGTTTCCTCAAAATGTTTAAAGAAAATAATTTTAATCCTAAAAGTGTATATTTAGTGAAACTATCATTTAAATGTAAGACTAAAATCAAGATAATCTCATACATACCAGGCCTCAAGACATTTTTTACACAAGGCTTTTTGGAAGCTTTCTTGGAAGTATTCCAAAAAGAAGAGAAATAAATTAAAAAGGATAAGGCACTATAAGATATTTGGAAAATAGTTGAATAATAATAAAATAAAGTTTAGAGTTTTTTAAGAGACAAAAACATGAAAGCATATTTAAAACAATATAGAACCAAAACTCTGGGTACCACCACCACAGAAGTGGAATGGGAAAAGTTATAGAGAACAATAGAAGAGGTAAGTATGCTAAAGGACTATACATCCTGGGAAAAGAGTCATATGGATATTGATAATTTCAAGTCTTTGAAAAGACAAAGTAAAAATAAAATGGATCTAGGGATACCTAGGTGGCTCAGTGGTTGAGCATCTGCCTTTGGCTTAGGGTGTGATCACTGGTCCAGGGATTGAGTCCCACATCAGGCTCCCTGCGATGAGCCTGCTTTTCCTCTGCCTCTGTCTCTCATGAATAAATAAATAAATAATCTTAAAAAAATAAAAAAAACTGGACCTTAATATATTAGGCATAATCACTAGAAAATAAAAATAAAATGGAGGATTTCAAATCAGCAAAAGGAGATTAAATCTATCCAATGGAACACAAGGAAGAAGCAAAAAAGAAACCTACTATTAATAATGCAAATAGGAAAAAAAAACATGTCAGAAAGGCGTTCTAATGGGATAAAAATACAAATGTAAATAAGGTTAGCCTCACAAACCAAAAGAGAGATTATCAGACTACATTTTATTATATATTTATCAATATTTTGTCATCAAATGCCATTTTCATTTTTTTTATTTAAAGTTAGTTAACATGTGGTGTATTATTAGTTTCAGAGGTAGAATATAGTGATTCACCAATTGTATATATAACACCCAGTGCTCATTACATGAAGTGCCTTAATGCCCATCCAAATTCATCCATCCACTCACCTCACCTCCAGCAATCCTCAGTTTGTTTTCTGTAGTTAAGAGTCTCCTGTGGTTTGCCTCTGAACTGGGGTCTGCAGGGAGAGGCCGCTGCCAAAAAGGCCTGGTCAAATCCTCAGGTGTACAAGTACATCAAGATCGGGAACAAGCCGGCTGCCACATCCACATGCTGCTGCGTTTAGACGTTGTTGCGGTGACAGCAGGCCTGCTCTCCATGGCCAACTCTGGCCCCAACACCAACGGCTCCCAGTTCTTCCTGACGTGTGACAAGACGGATTGGCTGGATGGCAAGCACGTGGTGTTCGGGGAGGTCAGGAAGGCCTGGATGTCCTGCGGCAGATCGAGGCCCAGGGCAGCAAGGACAGGAAGCCACAGCAGAAGGTGATCATCGCCGACTGCGGGGAGTACGTGTTGAGTAAATCAGATCACCAAGCAGCGCGCAGAGCACGATCCTACCTAAACTACCCGTAGCGTCTACCTGGGTATTTTTATATCTGTTTTTATCTGTTTTTATCCTATTTTATTTTTCCCTCCCTTCCCCTATGTTCATCTGTTTTGTTTCTTAAATTCCACAATGACTGAAATCATATGGTATTTGTCCTTCTCTGGCTGACTTACTTTGCTTAGCACAATACCCTCTAGTTCCATCCATGTCATTGTAAATGGCAAGATTTCATCATTTTTTGATGGCTAATATTCCATTATTTATATATCATATATAAAATGATCTCCTTTATATCCATTCATCTGTCAGTGGACATCTGGACTTTTTCCATAGTGTGGACATTGCTGCTATAAATATTGGGGTGCATTGCTCCTTTGAATCACTGTGTTTGTATTCTTTGGATAAATACCTATTAGTTGCAATTTCTGGGTGATAGAATAGCTCTATATTCACGTTTTGGGGAACCTCCATAATGTTTTTCAGAGTGGCTGCACCAGCTTGCATTTCAACCAACAAGAGGGTTTATTTTTCTTCATATCCTCACCAACATCTATCATTTGCTGAGTCGTTAATTTTAGCCATTCTGATCAGTGTGAGGTGGTATCTTACTGTGGTTTTGATTTGTATTTCCCTAATGATGAGTGATGTGTAGCATTTTTTATGTGTCTGTTGGCCATTTGTATGTCTTCTTTGAAAAATGTCTGTTCACATCTTCTGCCCATTTCTTGACTGAATTTTTTATTTTGGGGGTGTTGATTTTGGTAAGTTCTTTATAGATTTTGGGTACTAGCCCTTTATCTGTCATTTGCAAACACCTTCTCCCATTTGTGGGTTGCCTTTTAGTTTTGTTGACTGTCTCCTTTGCTGTGTAAAACCTTTTACCCTGATGAAGTCTCAATAGTTCATTTTTGCTTTTCTTTCCCTTATCTCTGGAGACATGTCTAGCAAGAATGTGCTGTGGCCAAGGTCAAGGAGGTTGTTGCCTATGTTCTCCTCCAGGACTTTGATGGATTCCAGTCTCACATTTAGGTCTTTCATGCTAGCTAATCAGATCCAACAGTACATTAAAGGATTATTCATCATGATCAAGAGGGATCTATTTCTGGGATGCAAGGGTGGTTCAACATTCACAAATCAATCAGCATGATACATCACATTAATAAAAGAAAGGATAAGAGCCATATGATCCTCTTAATAGATGTAGAAAAAGCATTTGACAAAATATAGCACCCTTTCTTGATAAGAACACTCAACAAAGTAGGGATAGAGGGAACATATCTCAACATCTTAACAGCCATATACAAAAGACCCACAGCAAACATCATCCTCAGTGAAGGAAACCTGAGAGCTTTTCCCCTAAGGTCAGGAACATGATAGGGATGTCTACTCTCACCACTGTTGTTCAACATAGTACTTGGAAGTCCTATCCCCAGCAATCAGAGAAAGGCATCTAAATTGGCCAAGAAGAAATCAAACTTTCACTCTTTGCAGACAAAATGATACTCTATGTAGAAAACCTGAAAGACCACCAAAAAATTGCTAGAACTCATACAGCAATTCAGCAAAGTTGCAGGATATAAAGTGAATGCACAGAAGTCTGTTGCATTTCCATACACCAACAATGAAGCAATAGGAAGAGAAATCAAGGAATTAATCCTATTTACAATTGCACCAAAAATCATAAGATAGTTAGGAATAAACCTAACCAAAGAGGTAAAAGATCTGTACTCTCAAAACTACAGAACACCTATGAAAGTAATTGAAGATGATACAAAGAAATGGAAAACATTCCATGTTCATGGTTTGGAAGAACAAATATTGAAATGTCTCTGCTACCCAGAGAAATCTACACATTCAATGCAATCCCTATCAAAATAACACCAGGATTTTTCACAGAGCTGGAACAAACAATTCTAAAATTTGTATGAAACCAGAAAAGACCCCAAATAGCCAAAGTAATGTTGGAAAAGAAAACCAAGGCTGGAGGCATCAAAATTCCAAGCTTACAGCTGTATTATAAAGCTGTAATCATCAAGACAGTATGGTCCTGGCACAAAAGCAAACATATAGGTCAATGGAACAGAATAGAGAACTCAGAAATGGACCCACAACTATATGTATGGTAAACTAATCTTTAACAAAGTAGGAAAGAATATCCAATGGAAAATGACAGTCTCTTCAACAAATGGTATTGGGAAAATTAGATAGCCATATGCAAAAAAATGAAACTGGACCAATTACTTACTTTACACAAAAACAGATATCATTTTTTTAAAGAATGCAAAAAGCTAAAGATGAGGAGACCTTTTTAAAACATATCAAGTAAGTCTAAACTAAAAGCAACAACAGCAATTTTAATGTAAGACAAAATTTAAACCAAAACAAAAATTATTATGAGAGATGAAAGAAATATTATGTATTAATAAAAGGAAAAAGAGATCAAGAATATACATTGATCATGAACACAAATATGTCTAATAAAAAAGCCTCAAACATATATAGAAAATACTGACAGAGCTACTGGTACAAATGGATAATTTAAATATGTTTATAATTTTGACATCGCCCTGTAAATAATAAAAGAAATTAGTAAAGGTATAGAAGTTGTGAATAACTCATAATGGACCCAAATCAATATATTTACAAAAGATTAATATTCAATGAGCAGTATATTAGTCAGCTCAAGCTGCCATAACAAAATGCCACACTGGATGTTTTAAATACCAGCCATTTATTTTCAAATAGTTTTGGAAGCTAGAAGTCCATGATTAAGGTACCAGCAAATTTGATTTCTGATAAAATATCTCTTATTAGTTTATAGACAACTACCTTCTTGGTGTGTCTTCACATAGCCTTTCTTCTGTGCATATGAGGACGATGGAGAAAGAACACATGAGAGCAAGTTCCGGTACCTCTTCATCTTATAAGAACACTGGTTCTATTGGATTAGGGCCCACTTGATATCAATTAACTTTAATTACCTCCATAAAGGCCCTATTCCAAATACAGTCTCATTGGGGCTTAGGAATTTAAGAATTGGGAGAGGAGACACAATCCAACCATAACAGGTTTAAGTATGTATTTCTTTTTGAGCACATATGAAACATTTTTATTGATCTTTAATGTTTTAGACCACAAGAAATATATAAACAAAATCCAACTAGTCAGCCTAATTAAGACTAAATTTTAAGGATGCCTGGGTAACTCAGCGGTTGGGCACCTGCCTTCAGCCCAGGTCATGATCCCAGGATCCGGGATCCAGTCCCGCATCGGGCTCCCTGTGAGGAGCCTGCTTCTCCCTCTGCCTGTGTCTCTGCCTCTCTCTCATTCTCTGTGTCTCTCATGAATAAATAAATAAGCCTTTAAAAAAAAAGACTAATTTTCTATTCATTACTCAATACAATTAGAAATTTTCATCAAAATGATAGATAATATAAAATCTTATGTGTCAATTCAATAATATGCTCCTAAGTAATCTTTTGGCTAAAGAACAACTAATAAAGAAAATTTTTAAATACTTAAAACAATTAAGATACTATATGCCAATATTTGTGTGACCCAACTGAAGCTATACATAGAGGTAAATTTATAGCTTCAAAAGTATTTATCAGAAAATAGATAATATTTAAAAATAATAAGGTATGCTTCACCTCCAGAGCTCAGAAACTTACAAATAAGAGAACACCCAAAAGAAAAAGAAGAAAAGGAAATAACTAAAATAAAGGTATTAATTAAATATAAACAACAAACAAAATAAAATATTGGGAGAGAAAAAGATTAACGAAACCAAAAGTTGGTTCTTTGAAAAAGTAGTACAGACAAACCTCTATTAAGATATATCAAGAAAAAGTAAAATGATACATGTGAACAAATACAGAATGGAAAAAGGGATATAACTACAAATACAATGGCAATTAAAATAACAATGTAATAATGTACAATAATTTCTATAACGTTTCATATGCTAATTTTATGGCCCCTAGTATATTAAAGGCAAATAAATTTTGCAACCTAAACACAATGAATACATTTATGAAAAATTTAAAATACCAAACTTCATACAAGAAGAAAGAGAAAATGTGAATATAGGGTAATAACCATTAAAGACATTTACACAGTAATAAAATACTCCTTACACAAAAATCAAAATCCCCAAACCTAGATAGTTTCATAAGTGAATTTTTACAAAACTTTGAAAAAGTAAATAATTCTCAGGAAAGCTCTCCCATTCACACAATGAGGCTGGTATATCCTTATTTCAAGTTAGGATAAGCATTAGAAGAGAAAATTCTAAGACATGCTCCCTTATCAATGTACATGAGAAAATCTGAAATCTCCATTAGCTAAATAAATCCAATAATGGTTTTAAAATACCTTGTTCAAATAGGGTTTATACCAGAGTAAAAGGGTATTTGAACATCAGAAAAGTCTTCAATATAATTCACTATAATAATGAATAAAAAAGGAAAAAAATAGACAATTACCTATAGGAGAGAAAAACAAAAAAACATTAATGGTTAAATATATATTTCAAATAAAAATTCTTAGAAAGATATGAAAAAAAGAGCTCTTCCTTAACTTGATGAAACCCATACTAAAAAGAAAATCCTACATTATGTATTATATTATGTAGTAAGTTTTCATACACATTCCTAATTAAGCTCAAAAATAAGACATGTCTACCATAGGCAATGCTTATTAACATGGTTTCAGAACTCTTAGTCAATATGGAAAACATAAAAAATAAGTAAGGCATGATCTGCAAATGACATTTATTTACATTTCTATGTAAATGATCTTATTTACATAGAAAACCCAGCAGAATCAAGAGACATTTAGAACAAGTTAAAGAGTTCATTAAGGCTACCAGAAACAAAGTCAACTTATAAAAAATTCTTTCTATACAAAAAATAACAGAAAATTGGTAATATATATTATTTTAAAAGAAAACTATTAAAAACTATATTTTAAATATTAACCTAAAAATATTATCAATTATTCTTCAGTGAAGCTGTTAAAAATATTAACATAAAAATAATATACAAGATCTTTAAAAAAAAGATTTTAAACTGTTTAAAGATGTACAAAATATCTAAATAAATGGATGTATGTAATGTATATGGGCAAGACAACTTAGGAGAAAAGATATCGATTCATAAAAATTCCAGCTGTTTTTTTTTTTTTTTTAAGATCAGGTACAATGAAAAATTCATGAGGGAAAACAAAGATTCATAAGTAGCTAAGCTAATTTCCTAAAATAATAGTAAAAAAAAAGCCTTGCCATACAAGTATTAGACATATTACAAAGCCACATGCTAGAAACAGAAAAGTAGGTCAATTATCAAAATAAAGGGTCCAGAAATAGAGCCATATATAGAAATAGAGAATGAAACTTAATCAAGATAGTATCACAAAACAGCAGAGAAAGGATAAACTATTTAGTAAATGGTACAGGGAATATTGGCTCACTGTATGATGAAAAATAACATGAACCTTTATCTTAAACTATAAACAAGAATGTTCTCCACATATGTTAAAGACATAAATTCGTGAAGTTAAACTTTATGGAAAAGAAATTTATAGATTATATCTTTATGACTCAGCTGGTATGTAAAACAAAATCTTTCTTAAAAATCCAAGAAATGTACGATCATTATGTCAAAACTTCATGGAATTGTAAAACCCTACATTAATAAAGAAGACAGATCTCAAATCAAAAGTCTAACATTACACTTAAAGAAACTAGAAAAAGGAGATGAAAACTAAGCCAAAAGTTAGCAGAAGGAAGGAAATAATAAAGATTAGAGCAGAGATAAATGAAATAGAGAATAGAAAAAACAAGATGAAAATCAAAGAATATAACAGTTAGTTTTTTGAAATAATAAACAAAATTGACCACCAGTTGGTTAGATCAACTTAACAAGAGAGAGAGAGAGACAAGATTCAAAGAACTAAAATCAGAAATTAAAGAGGGGACATTACAATTGTAGTAACAGAAATACAAAGGATCACAAGAAACTACTTTGAACAATTATATACCAAAGAACTGTATAACCTAGAGGAAATGAATATATTTCTTAAACATAAAAACAAAAATAACCATATCATGAAGAAATTAAAAAAAAACTAAAATCTATAACTAATAAGGAGATTGAAATTGTTCTGAAAAGCCCAGGTTCTGATGACTTCATTGGAGAATTCTTACCAAATACTTGAGGAAAAATAAGTAAAGAAAAATTAACTTAAAGCAAACCAGATAAGGGGCTACATCAAACTTTAAAAACTTCTGCACAACAAAGAAAACAATCAACAAAGTAAAAAGGCAAGTGAGAGAAGAGGAGATATTTCAAATAATATATCTCGTAAGGGATTAATGTTCAAAATACATGAGGAGGGATCCCTGGGTGGCGCAGCGGTTTGGCGGCTGCCTTTGGCCCAGGGCGCAATCCTGGAGACCCGGGATCAAATCCCACGTCAGGCTCCCGGTGCATGGAGTCTGCTTCTCCCTCTGCCTATGTCTCTGCCTCTCTCTCTCTCACTCTCTCTCTCTCTGTGTGTGTGTGACTATCATAAATAAATAAAAATTAAAAAAAAATACATGAGGAACTCAAAAACTCAATAGCAATGACAAAAGCAGATAACCCGTGTTTGAGATGGGCAAAAAACTTGAGCATACAATTCTCCAACAAGATATATAAATGGCCAACAAGCATATGAAAAGATGCTCAAGATCACAAATCATTAGAAAATACAAGTCAAAACCATAATAAGAAAACACTTCACACCCATGAGGATGGCCACTATCAAAAGAATAGAAAATAACAAATGTTGGTTTGGATGCAGAGAATTTGGAACCCTTGTACACTGTTGGTGAGAATGAAAAATGTACAGCTGCTATGGAAAACAGTATGGTGCTTCTTCAAAAAATTAAAATAGGGCGGGGCGGGAGGGCAAAAAAAAATTAAAATATAATTATCATGTGATCCAACAATCCCATTTGGGGTATATATCAAAAAAATCAAAGCAGAATATTGAAGAGATATTTCCATATCCAGGTATATTACATTATGCACAATAACCAAGAGGTAAAAACAACTCAAATGTCCATCAACAGATGAATGAATAAAGAAAACATGGTATTAAATAGAATATTACACAGCCTAAAAGAGAAGATCTTGTCACGTGCTACAACATGGATGAAACTTAAGGGCATTATACTACCTGAAACAAAAGGAAAAATACTATACAGTTCCACTCATATAAAATATTTAAAGTAGTCAAAATCATGGAAACATAAAGCAGAAAAGGGACTGCCAAGGGCTAGCGAGATGGAATATGGGGAATTAGTGTTTAATGGAAGTAATGTTTTAGTTCTGTAAGATGAAAAATATCTGGAGATCTATTGTACAGTAAGATGAATATATTCATCACTATTAAACAGTATGCTTAAAAATGTTTAAGATGGTAAGTTTGTTATTGATTATAACTGTAACTAACTAGACCCCAAGACCTGACCTTTATTGCCCACCTCCCGCTTATACTTACTGACCTGTGTCCCACATTTTTCCTTAAGCTCTTCTTTCCAGTTTATCTCTTAACTCAGGCAAATAGAAACTGAAACCACCCAGAGTGGTAGCCATTGCCCTGGCAAGACTCCCAGCCAGCCCAGACCACCCATGCCAGTTTGAGATTAACCTCTGACTCATGCCTATGCAGATGGACTATGGAGTGATCTCCAGAGTGACTGATGACAACCTTTACATCTTGATGATACTAAAATTTACCCCCAAGGAAGAGCCACAGCTCATTTACATAACATACAATGGATTTATAGGCATCTTCCAAGATGCCTACTTCTACATATGATGACAAGGCTTCCCTATTGAAATATTTAATCTAACCCTAAATAAAAGGAATGCATTCACCCTTGCTAGGGAATCATGGCTTGGAAGTTATTCCCTGTGATCTTATTTGCTGCAAGTAAGTTTTCTTTGGGCAACAATTCAACCTGGTACAGTTTCTGATTCATCAAGGACCAAACTCACATTTGTTCAATTACATAACCACAACTAAAAATAAAATAAAATAATTTTAAAAAGCTTTGTGGAACTAACTAGATGAAAATTAAAGATTTCAGTTCAGGGACACCTGGGTGGCTCAGTGGTTGAGTGTCTGCCTTCAGCCCAGAGCATGATCCCACGGTCCCGAGATCGAGTCCCACATCAGGCTCCCTGCATGGAGCCTGCTTCTCCCTCTGCCTATGTCTCTGCCTCTCTCTATGTCTCTCATTAACAAATACATTAAAAAAAAAAAACTTAAAAAAATATTTCAGTTCAATAAAAATCAACTTGAAGTTAACAGAGTAAAGAAGAAGATGTTTGCAATTTTGAAAAACCACAAAGGATCATGATTTAAAATACACAAAGAACCTTTGCAAATCAAAAAGACAAAGACAGGAAGTCCAATGAAAAACAAAGATATGCATAAACAATTGCAGAATACGAAGCCATAATTCCATAAGCCTAAGCGTTCATGAAGTGAGACTTTAACTTATTAATACTTCTTCATAATCAAAGATATGTGACTAAGCAATTAGATACCACTTTACAGTATCAGAATGGCTAAAATTAGAAAATTTGGGGGCATGTGGGTGGCTCAATTGGTTAAAGCATCCAACTCTTGGGTTTGGCTCAAATTATAATCTCAGGGTCATAGGACTGAGCCTCACATAGGGCTCCATGCTCAGCACAGTCTGCTTGTCCCTCTCCCTCTGCTTCTCCCCCTGCTTGTGTACTCTCTTTCTCTCTCTATCTCTCTCAAATAAATAAATTAAATCTTTTTTTTTTTAAAGAAAGTGTTGATGAAGCCAACTGAGGAAACAAAAGCTTGCATATTCTACAACCATTCTTGAGAGTAACTTGGAAGAACATACTAAAATTACTTAATGGAATTATATAGGCATAAACTCTGAATGCAGCAACCTTATTTTGTGATATATATCCAAAAAACAAGAACAAAAACCCCTCTTGATCAGCTCAGTATTATACGGTTAAGTGTGGTAAATACATACAATGAAATACTTTGTAGGGATTAGAAACAACAAAATATATATACATACAACAATACAAAAAGATCTTTAAAATATAATGTTTAACAAGACAGGAAACAACAAATGTTGGCAAGGATGTGGAGAAAGGGAATGATGATTCCCATTATCTTACACTGTTGATGGGAATGCAAGCTGCTGCAGCCACTCTGGAAAACACTATGGAATTTCCTCAAGAACTTAAAAATAGAGCTATCCTACAATGCAATAACTGTACTACTAAGTATTCTCCTACCCACTACTAGATATTTACCCCAATGATACAAATGTAGTGTTCCGAAGGGGCACCAGCACCCCAGTGTTCATATCAGCAATGTCCACAATACCCAAACTGTGCAAAGAGCTGAGATATCCATTGACAAATGAATGGATAAAGAAGATTACACACACACACACACACAGGGATGCTACTCTGCCCCGGGTGGCTCAGTAGTTTAGCGCCACCTTCAGCCCAGGGTGTGATCCTGGAGACCCGGGATCGAGTCCTACTTTGGGCTCCCTGCACAGAGCCTGCTTCTCCCTCTGCCTGTCTCTCTCTCTCTCTCTCTCTCTCTCTCTCTCATGAATAAACAAATAAAGTCTTTTTAAAAAAGGAATTTGAATGAGAGTAGTTTAGTTGGAAAGCATAAGCAACACTGGTAAAGAATGAAAAATTAGTATCAAGAGAAGAATGCATCCCATAAGGGCTCCACTATTATGACACCAAGATTCCACAGTGAGCAATTAAAGCTTAATCCCAGAATAAAACTCTGAGAATTTATGTAAAAAATACACCTGAAAATTGTTCAGCTCTAGGAAAGAGGGAGCTCAGATTTTCATATGCCCACTTATGAGAGTCACTAATTGAGAGCTACCCTTTAGAAATTGATCATTCATTGGCATTTCCAGTCTGTCTTGTGTATAGGCAGCTCTCTACAGTTGCAGAAAAAAAGAGCCTTAGTCACAGATGCAAATACTAGCAGTCATAAATGAGCAGGATTTCCCAGAGATATGGATGGGGACCTGAGTATATGTACTATAGCCCATCCTTTGCACTAATCAGATGTACTTTACCCTCATGTTAATTTAGTTAGTACTTCAAATTGGTACCCAGTCACAATTTTGATTTAAAAAGAAGAAAAGAACTTCTAGCTTAATATTGGTATAAGTTACTGTTTTGGCTGGCTATTGCAGTTGGTCCCAAGGCCACAACTGATATTCATCATCCCCCTTTTCCAAAACACATTTTAGACTTTTCTCACTCTTGAAATAGCATTTCTACTCTTCCAAGCTGGCTGCTCAGTGGGGTAACCTATACCTTCACACCTGAGAAATCTGCACCTCTGGTTATTTGGCTTTGTCAGGATACTGTTCCTGTAATTTCCTATTTATGATAATCATCGGGTTTGAAGGCAAATCCAAGTAAATCTAGACATACTTCTCACTGTCCCCATTACGTAGTAGCAATCCTACCTCCTCAAAATAAACAAGATCAATCATTTCTGTCAATATACTAACCCTTCAATCACTCTGTCAACAAACTAACCCTTCTAGTCTAATTATATGAGGAATCCCAAATGACTAGGTAGTTGCTCTAACTTGAAGATTAGTGGAATGTTACTTTGTTCCTGGAAACCCGGACCTCAAATCCTACAAATATTAAAGTTGTAGGAATAGAAAACATACTTTCCCAAGTGGGTCACTTGTAGTAAATGGCATAAGGGCAGCTTCTGCTTCCATGCCTTGGATCCATGTGCTCAATCTAAAGGAGATATGTAGCAGTATATACTGATTCAAGGAATACATCTTTAAAGATAGCATCCAACGACTCTGAGCAGATGCCTTTGTTTTACTTTTAAGTGGCCTTTTCAACATTCAAATTGGGAGCTTCTGGGTGATAGAGAGCAAGTGCAGTAGATCCCACACACATATACTTACTCTTTACCATAATTCAGCCCATTTCAAAAAAAAATTATAAGACATACTATAACTGTAAGTCAGACACTTTGACCCCTCAGATGATGGTGCTGACTAAAGCACTGGGGCAGAGAAAGCAGACTAATAACTGGGATATGTAACAATCCAGTAGGATAAATGGCTGTCTCCCCTAGCATTGGTGTCTTCAAAGTATAGGACCATACAAATAGCTCAACATCAGTTTCTACTGCTGACACACACATTGAACATTCCACATTAGTGATACCCAGATTAACCTTAATAAAAAGCCTTTCCTGTTGGGCCCATGCATCACCTGCATTCCTGCCACAAGACTACTCCATTCATGGGTCCAGTGTGCACATGCTGGGATAGCCAAGAGAGACTCACTAACTTCTCCTAAAAAAATCATCCTTTTATTCTATTCAGTGTCTTCTCTGATGTGGATGACTTCTGGTAAATACTGTCGTTATATAAAAATCCAATACTTTGTGCCTATTCCTATTCATCAATCCACATTCTTCTTTCCTAGATCTCTTTTTAACTGATCTTCTAATCTCACTCCTTCCAAATCCCTAACCACCTAGTCTTTCAAGTGCTGTGCATTTTCTTCAGTGTTAGGAAACGGAAACGTATGATGGCTTTTTTTTTTTTTAACTTGGTGGAGATATCTTGTCATACCCAGACCACAAAATCTTTACAACTTTCAACAATGTCAGAGGCCCTTAAATTTTTATAAAATTTGTCTCCCCCCACCCTGGCATGTGTCTTACCAAAGCATCTAGAATATTTATGGCCTCTCTGATTAACATGATGTCATAAAAAGGGTAGACCAATATGAGTTTTCTGCAAAAGGTTCAGATAATAAAGTTGCCTTTATATTATGTTGTTAGTGAAAGTAGAACAGCAAACATAACTTTGAACAAGTCCATGAATGCATACTTTTAGCTCTTCCGAATGAATGTGAACTGCCTCTGACCCATTTTTCTGGCATGGAATGCAAAGAACATATTCTCCAGATCACACCAAATATAAGAGACTGTATTGATCTGTTCTAGTGTAGATACACATCCATCACAGAGCTGTAATTGAGTATGTTACTTGGTTACATTTTCAGAGGTCCACATTGTCTGCTCTGATCCATCTATTGTTTTTCTTCCAGAAGCAAGACTAGTGATGATGGCCACTTGAAACATACTTTAGGAGTGCTTTTTATCTCTGATATTCCATCTGGGATTATTTTTTCTGATTTTCTGTCTTGGTTAGGAAGAAGGTGAGGAAAGCTCAAGGGCTTCCACTTGGCCTTTCCTACCATGGTTGCTTTCATTCTACAGATCAGGTAATCAATGCACAGTTCTACAAGCTACTAAATATCTTCATCATAAGTATGAACCGAAGGAATAGGAAATGACCACAGAAGCCTTTGTACTCTCTAATAGGTGGACTCAGGCCAGGACTCAACTTATGATTTCATTTATGAGTTTGCATTAGTTTACTAGAGTTGTCAAAACAAAGTACCACAAACTCGGTAGCTTAAACTACAGAAATGTATTGTTCTCATAGTTCTGAAGGCTAGAAATCCATGATCAAGGTGTCAGCAGGTTTGGTTCCTTCTGAGGGCTATGAAGAAAAGATCTGTTCCAAACCTCTTTCCTTGGCTTGCAGACAATCATCTTCTTCTCCCTGTCTGACTCTGTGTCCAAAATCCCTTTTATAAAGATACTGGTCATAATGCATTAGGATTTAACCTAATGACTGTATTTTAACTCAACAACCTCTGTAAAGGCTCTATCACCAAATAAGGTCACAATCTAAAGCACAGAGGGTTAGGACTCCAACATATCTTTTTTTGTAGGGCACAGTTCAACCCAAAACAGACCTGAACTCCATACATGCCCTCTTTAAGAGCGTATCAGTGTCAGTCCAGACACTGTATCCACCAGCTCTGGAAATATATGGTTATTTCCTTTTTCCTAGCACATAATTGCTCCAGTAAATGGCTATAGATCTCTTTAGGAAAAGACTTGGGAAATCATTACTGTCTGTGCTTCTTGAGGTACTACAAAGTTCTTTATTAAGACACCTCATCATTCCCTTCAATCAATGCTGAGTGAGAGAACAGCTTCGGATCTGGAAACTGGATAAGGGATCATTATTTTGTTTGTTTGTTTGTTTGTTTGTTTGTTTGTTTGTTGTTGGCAGCTGACATGACCATTTAGAATACCTGCTCCTGATCTTTTATGTAGAGGTATAACAATAACCTCATGGGTGCCCCTCTATCTTGTCCCTACTAAAAATATTGAGAATTAAAGTGTTTTACTTCTTTGTAGAAAGAAAAAAACTATGAGGAGTAGTTTGAACAGTGGTTTCCTCCTTCTTTCTGACCTGTAGCTAATGATATGGATCAAGCATCTTTTTATGCCTTGGCAAATTGCCATACTACTTCTTGAGTTTGAATCAGCTTCTAGCATCTTATCCTTTCCACTTTTAATGTGGTGAATTATCTCTGAGAATTCCATGATTGTAAAGCTTTCCATTAGCATCACTTTCTCTGAGATAGTTTCATCATTTTGTCATGACCATTTTTCTCATTTCTCTCTCAGTAAGGTTGCCTTCACTAAGCTCCTCTGATTGCATATCTGGAATCTCTCTCTTTTTTTTTTAATTAAGTTTTTTTACTTAATTCCATTTTGGTTAACTTACAGTGTTATTCATTTCAGGTATACAATATAAAGTGGCTCAACAATTCTATACATTGCCCAGTACTCATCATGACGTGTTTGGAATCTCTTAAATAGCAGCAGTGTCAATAATCTCATAGTCAGCTATTTCTTCCATAACCTCACTTACATTCAATTAGAATTTCACTTCTTCAAATATCACTTTAGTTTCTTTACTTTGCAGTGGTCAATTCTCTCCTTCAATTGTCCATTTTTATAAAATGTTACATGGCTTTCTCATTGGGAGATACACAACTATACATTTGCCATCTGTGCGTAAACTGAATAACTGATTACTTTATAGATTTTGAAGAGAAAATGACACGTTCCTTGATCATGATGTGCATCTGTTATTTATGAAGTGCTCTGTGTGGCTCTATTGAAGAGCCAGAAAGGTTTGTACTTTATGCAATTACTCCTAGTTAATATATCTTGATAACTTAAATTTGAACTGTGTGGTTGGAGCACTGGTATTTAACAGAACTGTGATAAGTGAAACTCATGCATATCAGAACCATGTTAAAGCAAGGAATATAAATCCATTCTAATATGCCCACCTTTCTAAGTCTCTTGACTCCTCCTCAGTACTTTGCCAAGGCACTTCCAGAATCTCTATCATTGAAACAGAATATTATAACTGATTCCTGTTGCCCTCGCCAGGATGCTAAATACTGAGCCACATAAGAACATTTTTATCAGTAAACTCTCCCTTATCCAGACATATTTTGTAATTCCTAGTGCAGCACTTTCAAGATTGATCTCTAGGCACACTTTCCTGATAGCATAATTTTAGCCAGGTCCTACAACTCATCTGGTTAACAGTACCTTTCTTTCCAGTCAGAGATAGTACTTCGCCAGTTAGGCCATGATGAGGTTGAGCCTAGTTTTTGGCTTACATACTTTAGGGACAGTTGGAGCAAACCTTGAGGTAAATATATCTGCAAGCATATTATCTTGCAAAACATCTGCCTCAGGTGAAGACTCTCCATGATGTCCAGATAAGGCGGAATTGGGAGTAGAAGTAACGGCTTTCCTCTTATAAAAGAATAGTAACTTCTGCAGGGCCAAGAGTTGGAGGGTATCTGGAAGAGAAATTCAGTAAGTCCAAGAAGTCATGAAGGTCTTAAAGAAGTTCAATATTCTCAAGCCAATCCATTTTAGATATCAGGGTACCACTCTTTTTGGTAGAGAAAATAAAGAAAAAGACTTGCCAGAGTTGTTATTCAGCCTTCTTTGTAATTCTAGTATAAAAGAATCAGAATTCTGGGCCTAATTTTCAATACAGTCTATCCTCTAGCTTTATAAAATGAGAGCTTCCTTAGATACTGTCAAAGGGATTTTCTGACTTTCACTCAATACCCATGGTTCAGGACTGGCTAGTTTGAGTACATGGTTTTCTTTTTTCAGCACATCAATGCCCATTTAAGAGCAAGTGACTAAATCCATAGTCCTAGTTGTTACCATTACCACCATCTCTCAAATTCCAGAGATACTGCATAAGACAGTGAGTGCATCACCCTATACCTCATGCCACCCCAATGCCCAACAATAAGAGTCTTAGTGATTATAATGCTACAACATGCCAGAGTTTAAGTCTACCCCACCTAAAACTAGCAATGGAGTCTTTTATGTAATCAAAATGTCAAGAGATCCTACTCTAGAATCTACCTTGAAGATCTGCCTTGTAGAATAATTTCTGGTATAAATTTCCTTATTTTGGGATTCTCTACAATCCATAAGCAGACCCAAAGAAAATAACCAAATGCAAATATTTATGCAGGAGTTGCAGTAAATGAGGGCAGGGGGAAGATGGGAGAAAGGGAAAATGAAAAAGTCAATGAAGAGTGCATTATCAAACTAAATAACACAATGGGTAAATGGAGCTTAATCCTTTGGGGAATATCTGGAAAATGATATAAAATACATGCATCAGAATTATCCTACCTGAAGGACAAAGAGGCTGAAATATTTACATACCTATTTCCCTCATTAGTTGAAAGCAGCTCCTAGGAGTTGTTAATTCCTCAGCATGTTCAACCTGCCATGCTCACAAGGAAAAAGCTTTCTGTAGCATGGAGAGCCCTCATCTAATATTGGCAGTTGAAGTCAGCCAGAAAACACAGTACTGAAAAGGCCTCCAGAATCTAAGTAAGGCAATACAGCATCTGCTATCCTAGGCATCCCTGATCCCCAGAGCAAAACTGCATATTTTGAATCTTGGTGCTGAGTAAAATTGAAAAATAGTCCCACCATAAATCTAGAGAAGTCCCTGGATTACCAGATCATCAAAAAAGGAGTAGCATTATGTGGGTGTTACGGCCTGAATTATATTGCCTCCAAATTACATGTTGAAGTCCTAACCCCCAGTCCCTCAGAATGTGACTACACTTGAAAATAGGGCCTTTAAAAAGGTGATTAGGTTAAAATAAAGTCATCAATCCAATCTGACTGATGTCCTTACAAGAAGAGGAAATTTGGACATACAAAGAAACACCAGGGGCACAGGTGCACAGAGAAAAGACAATGAGAAACACAATGTGAAGGCAGTTAAATGCAAGCCAAGAAGGGACATCTCAAAAGAACCTGAATCTGACTATACCTTGATCTTGGACTTCTAGCCTCAAGAACTATGAGAAAAATATATTTGTATTGTTTAAATCACCCAATTGGGGGTACTTTTTTTGGCAGGCATACCAAATTAATATAGCTAGGATGGTTCACTGATTCAGGGACATCATCACTATGGGAGCAGAACCAGAGGAAAAGGATCCTTTGGTAGGCCAACTCTATCCTGGATCAAGCAATTCCTCTACTCTAAGTGGAATGCAGAATTTTTCCTGATGTTCCCTACTCTCAGAACCAACAGAACTTGTCAGTTTTACTATGCCTTAATTCGATAACATAGAGGCCCATCTTCAGAAAATGAATCCAGTAGAAATGACACCATGGGTTGTCTTTGTCATGTAAGTCTGCCTGATTCACTGCTTCTACCTGAATGGGACACAGCTAGCCAGGTTTTGTTCCTCCATTGCGTCCTTTAGTCAGACGTAAGATGCCACAGAAGATGCCGGAGGACAATTCCTGAGAAGAGGACTTCCTGTTTCTTATTCTCCCCTGGAAAGCTAGTATAGCCCTTCCCAAGAAACTTCCCCATCAAGTGATTTCCCTATCCTAGCTCATCCTCTGCTGGCACAAGAAATGTCTGTCCATCAGCCACTGGATTTTGTCTTTTGTCCTATAACCTAAAAATAGAAGTGATTTGATCTAGCCTTCCAATAAGCTTACTTCTAAAGACCTAGGATCACAGAAAGGTGTTCTATTGTGCCTCATATAATTTTTTCTTTTAGTTTTATCATTATTTACTAAATATATATACAATGGCTTAAGTGGAAATCTATTAGAATTATATAATTCTTAGTAGAGTGATTATTGTAATGTGAATCTTATAAATCATTTCCATTGTATTATATTGTAAATAGAGTAATTACAGTAAATTTGCTGTTTTTAATAAGTCCAATAAAATAATTCAAACACAGAGCAAGAATTTTTTGTTCTTCTAAAATAATTTTGAATTTTTCTTTTTGGATTTTTCCTTCTCTTAGTTAAGTGACTATATAATAGTCTAAATAGAAACTTGATAGATTTTTAATTCCAAAGGTACTATTTTAGAAATGTACATGTAAAAATATAAGTCGCATTAATAAACTGCTTCCATTTTATGAGTTTAATTGTAATCCAATTCCAAATGCCTATCTTTAAGTCCTAATGTTAATTTGATATTTTATTGTTACTATTTAATGTCTTTCTTATTAATACAGCACTTAGGTGGCTCAGTAGTTGAGCATCTGCCTTGGCTCAGGTCATGATTTCATGGTCCTGGGTTCAAGTCCTGCATTAGACTCCCTACAGGGAGACTACTTCTCCCTCTGCCTATGTCTCTGCCTCTCTCTGTGTGTCTCTCATGTATAAATAAATAAATAAAATCTTTTTAAAAAATAATGATCCAGAAATAAATCTTTTTGTTTCAGATTACAGTTAAGTAATTATAAAACTCCAAATAGCAGCTTATCAAAATTATAATTTGAGGGATTTTTTTTATAACAATAAAAGTTGTTAGTGTTGTTTATTTAAGAGTGACAGTTATGAGTCAATTGTTTCATTTTCTTCTATTTCTAGGTAATAGGAGCATAGTATTTTGTTTGTTGTATTAGTTTCCTGTATTTGCTGTTATAAATTACCATAAAGTAGATGACTTAAAACAAGAAATTTACTCTCTTACAGTTCTGGAAACCAGAAATCCAAAAATCAAAATGTCAGCAGAGCTGCACTTCCTCTGGAGGCTCTAAGGCAGAATCATTCCTTGCCTCTAGCACCTTCAAATGATGTCCAGAATCTTTTGGCTTCCTTTGCTTCTGGCCACACTACTCCATTCTCTACCTCTGCCTTCACATTTGCCCTGTCCTCTGTGTGTGCCTTCTCCTCAGATATCTATATTAAAAAAACTTTTTTCACTGAATTTAGACCCCACCCAGTTATTCCAGGATGATCTCCGCATCTCAAGATCCTTAAACTATTTAAACCTACAAAAACTCTTAAAAATAAAAAAAAGATAACATTCATAGGTCCCAGGACTTAAGACATGGACATACTCTTTTGGAGGCCACCCCTCAAGTATTTTACAAGCTCCTCATAATATGAAGTGTTATGAGAGTTCTACATGAGTAGAGTCTACCAAGTTGAGACATTTGAAACTCAAAATCAATTTCTGTATACTAAGGACTATATTTACTCTGGTTGTTAGGCCAGTATGTTTAACCTAAAAGATGCTAATTACTCTTTTTGGAAAAAAAGAAGAGACTAATATTAGTGAAATGAAAAAATAGTGGAATTGGAAGTCAAAATACATTTTTTAAAATGTCTGTGTGTGCTAAGGACTAAAAAGATACACAATAAACTGTAAATTGTAGTAATGGGAGGAGAATGGGGAGAGAATAAAGAAGAAATTTTATATTCTCTTTGCATATATTTGTATTGAAATGCAGACAACAGCACACATGTCTTGTGTCCTAGCTTTTTTGGCTGCCACCCAGAGGAAACATCCCTTGACACCTTGGTTCTGGTGGCCAGCAGAGTTTGTGCTCATGGGTTCAAAGGGATTGTAGCAAACAAAAATATGGTTCTTAACTGGCTATCATGTCAGAGCCCAGGGCAGAGAGAGTAGACAGAAAACCATCTTCCAGTCCTCCCTGAAACAGGTATATTTGCACTTTAAAAGCTTTTGCTTGAGAATCTAGTTTCTAGTCAGACTGCATCTAGGTGCTGATAGAGATCTTACCCCTTTGGAATGCTGACAGGTCTTGACACACCCTCAACTACTGGAAGCAACTAAGAAAAAAGTAGAATACTTAGATAATCACAAAGATTTGAGAGACAACTATAAGGTAGAGCAAAGTTGAATGATAAGATTCATCTCCTACATAAGGCCACACCTTCAAGAACATGAGAGGTGCCTGTTTTATCTAACGTATAAAAACCAACACACACAGGCAAGGAAAATGAAGAAACAGAGGAATGTGTTCCAAACACAAAATCAAGAAGAAAAGAGCATTTGAGAGGACTCAGATTAGTAACATCAAGAAGAAGAGTGGATGGAGCAGCGCAGCGACGGCAGCGGCAGCGGCGGCGGCGGTTGCGATTCGGAGCCGTTGAGACGCCTCTGCGGCAGCTGGTGGTGCAGGTGGCTTGCGTGGACGCGGGCAGAGGCGGCCGGCCCGCCACCGCAGCCTCCGCGCCCGCGGCCCCGGCAGGCGTGTCGGGACGCCCGGAGGCATCCTCCCCCCGCCGCCCCAGGCGCCTGGGCTCCGTCCGCCCCCCTCGGCAACCCCTCGCCGGGTCGTGCGCCGCACCTCCTCCCGGGCTGCAGACCCCCGGCCTCGCCCCCGAAACATGACTCGCGATTTCAAACCTGGAAGGTTACCCTCATTGGCCAGCTCGAGTAGATGAAGTTCCTGATGGAGCTGTAAAACCACCCACAAACAAACTACCCATTTTCTTTTTTGGAACTCATGAGACTGCTTTTTTAGGCCCAAAGGATATATTTCCTATATCCTATCTATATGCCTATATTTCAACAGGCATCAACTAAACAATCAAATGCATCCATTAAAAATAAGGATATATTTCCTTACTCAGAAAACAAGGAAAAGTATGGCAAACCAAATAAACGAAAAGGCTTTAATGAAGGTTTATGGGAGATTGATAATAATCCGAAAGTGAAATTTTTAAGTCAACAGGCATCAACTAAACAATCAAATGCATCATCTGATGTTGAAGTTGAAGAAAAAGAAACAAGTGTTTCAAAGGAAGATACTGACCATGAAGAAAAAGCCAGCAATGAGGATGTGACTAAAGCAATGGACATAACCACTCCAAAAGCTGCCAGAAGAGGGAGAAAGAGAAAGGCAGAAAAACAAGTAGAAACTGAGGAGGCAGGAGTAGTGACAACAGCAACAGCATCTGTGAACCTAAAAGTGAGTCCTAAAAGAGGACGACCCGCAGCTACAGAAGTCAAGATCCCAAAACCAAGAGGCAGACCCAAAATGGTAAAACAGCCCTGTCCTTCAGAGACTGACATGGTAACTGAAGAAGACAAAAGTAAGAAAAAGGGGCAAGAAGAAAAACAACCTAAAAAGCAGCTTAAAAAGGATGAAGAGGGCCAGAAGGAAGAAGATAAGCCAAGAAAAGAGCCAGACAAAAAAAGAGGGGAAGAAAAAAGTTGAATCCAAAAGAAAAAATTTACCTAAAACAGGGGTTACATCAACCTCTGATTCTGAAGAGGAAGGAGATGATCAAGAAAGTGAAAAGAAGAGAAAAGGTGGAAGGAACTTTCAGACTCCTCATAGAAGGAATATGCTGAAAGGCCAGCATGATAAAGAAGCAGCAGATAGAAAACACAAGCAAGACAAACAGATGGAAACTGAGCACATTAATCTAATTACTGAAAAGAGAATACAAGTGGAGCAAACAAGAGATGAAGATCTTGAGACAGACTCATTGGACTGAATTTCCCCCTCCCCCCCCCTTGATGGAAGAATGTTTCAGATTCTAAATTGAGGACTTCATTAATGGCATTATTACTGTGTTATGATTGTTAAAAAAAAAAATTTTCCTGTAAGGTACACACTACATACCAAGGTCGGCCATCATTCCTGTTAAAAGTTTTTTACCAAGCTTAAAATGAAGCTTTGTGTTTGAAAGTTAGAAGATGGTTGTACATTATTTCATTTAGAAAATATAAAAATTCATTTTGTTTTGAAGCTAGGTGTTAAACTGCAATAGCTCTTATACCCCAGAGAATGGGGCAGTTGTACCCTTCCCTTGACATTCCTTTGTTGTTTAATTCTTTAGAATTCTTAATAACTGTGTTTTTTAATCCTGAGAGATTAAACAGTAGACTTCTTAAGAAAACAAAAATGAAACTGTAACCAAAATTTTAAAATAAAGTTTAAAAAAAAAAAAAGAAGAGTGGATGGAAGTCCTAACCAGAGCAATTAAGCAAGGAAAAAGAAAATAAGGCCTTCAAATCAGAAAGGAATTAGTAAAAATGTCACTATTTGCATATGACATATTATAAAATGAAAACTCTAAAGACTCAACCAAAGAATTGTTACAACTAACAAATTCAGTGAAGTTTCAGGATATAAAATCAACATACAATAATAAAATCTGTAGATCCATATGGGTCTACACCAAAATAAAAAGCTTTTACGCAGTGAAGGAAACCAGCAACAAAATGAAAAGGCAACCTACTAAATGAAAGAAGATATTCACAAATTACATATCCAATAAGAGGTTGGTATTCAAAATATATAAAGAACTCATATAACTCAATGGCAAAAAAAAAAAAAAAAGCAAATAATCTGATTTTTTTTTTAATGGGCAGAGATCCTGACTAGACACTTTGCCAAAGAAGACATATAAATGGCCAACAGACACATGAAAAGATGCTCAACATTACTAATAATCAGAGAAATGCAAGTTAAAACTACAATGAGATATAACCTCACACAGGCAGAATAACTAGAATCAAAAAGATAGAAAATAATTAGTATTAGCAAGGATGTGGAGAGAAAGGAACCCTCATGCCCTGTTGGTGGGAATGTAAATTGGTGCAGGCACTGTGGAAAACAGTATGGAGTTTCCTCGAAAAATTAAAAATAGAAATACCATACAAGCCAATAATATCATTACTGGAGATTTACCCAAAGAAATGAAAACACCAATTCAAAAATATATACGTACCCTTAGGTGTACTGTAGCATTATTTAAAATAGTCAAGACATGGAAGCAATTCAAGTGTCCATTGATAGGCCAATGGATAAAAAAGTGATATAAATAGACAATGGAAAATTACTCAGTTGTAAAAAAGGAGGAGATGTTGACATTTGCAAAAACATGGATGGACCTAGAAGGTATTATGCTAAGTAAAATAAGTCAGATGGGGAAGGACAAATGCCATATAATTTTATTCATATGGGGAATCTAAAAACAAAACAAACAAATACACAAAAAAGCAAAAACAGCCAATTGCCAGAGGGAAGATGGAGGGGATAGACAACATGGATGAATGAGAGTGGGAGAGACAGGATTCTAGTTATGGAATGAGTAAGTCAAGGGGAGAAATGGTACAGTACAGGGAATATAGTCAATGGTATTGTAATAACACTGTATGATAACAGATGGTGGCTATACTTGTGAGCATAGCATAATGTACAGACTTGTCTTGTCACTATGTTGTGCACCTGAAACTAATGTGACACTTATATCAGAACTATTTATCACTTAAAAACAAAAACAAAACAAAACAAAATTCTTCCCAGGACTCTGAGTTATGATCATTTAGAATTTACAAAGAGCGAAGATGTTTATCATTTTTTTACAGCATTTCTCTGTTCTTTTAAAACATTTGAAGCATTACCTAAATACAAAAATGTCTGATGGAAAAATATCCTATGACAATTTAAAATACCTTCTGGAACACAGACTGAATCTGATGCGCTAAAGTTTGAAATAGATGAATCTGGTGATGTTCCTTTTTCTTTTATTCCAATGACAGTCTTTGTGGTTACATATGTTTTCTCAACTTGTGCTCTAAGCAAACATTCCTTTTCACAGTTACTTCTCCAAAAAGAATCCATTAAAAGCTTTTACACAATAAAGATCCAGTCTACATCTTAACTTGTATAAATCAGAGTTTCATAAATGCACATGGCAAATCTTATCAACAAATAAATGTTGATGGCCAAGGAAGAAATGTGGGTTTTTGGAAGAAAATTTAAAACTGAGGCTATCGAAGTCTTATATGGACATCAAGGGCCCCTGATGTGTTTTATTTTTTTCTTAATAATAGATGTTTATCCTTGTTTCAGTTCATTGCCAGAATTTTTTGCAACTAACCAGTAAATTAGGAGCCAGCTTATTTCCCCAGAGATATGATTACATTAGTCACTCAGTAAATCTTGAATTAATTTTGTTCCACAGTTTTCTAAAGAATTCATTAGAAAATCTCTGGATCTAGGGAAGTTAGTCACAGGGCCTAAAGGAATTTACCTTCGGTGAACCAAAAGGGAAAAAAAATGGAGAGCAGCAATATGCTGAATAAATATTTTAAAAAGTTTTCTCAAATCTTAACATACATGAATCTATGAAACACTGAATATTTCTACTACAAAGTAAATAATCCAAACCTACATGTATAGCCTCTCATTCAGTATAGCATCTGCAGCATCTTGCTCTGATAGTCTGTAAATCTAAAGATCTGATGTAAATCAGGGATTTACTTGAAGCAGTTGAGCTCTAGGTCCAGCAGCCATTAAGGTGATTCTTCAACAAGGAACAGTTCAGTAGCACAAACCTGAACTCATGCTCTGAAGTGTTGCTGACAAATCTCTTAGGCTGCTGGGAATAATGTCTTTTGAGTAAGGAAGGAAAATATAGCTCTCAATACACGTTGAATTCACCCTTTTCTCTCATGGCATCTGAAACAAAGTGAGGAGATAAGTAGAGCCAAGCTGTTGAATATTCATTAGCTCTATGCCTGCCAGCCCTTTCAATAGCACACGCCAGGTTACTTATTTCAGAGAGCACACACATAGGCAGGAAAAGTATAGGAAAGCAATTGTTAGGCTTTATTTACACCACAGAAATATACCATCCACACCCCCAAAACCAGTACCATGAAATCCACCTAGCTCCACACATGGAGTAGGTAGGATTCAGAATCAGTTCACCCACTGCATTCCCAAATCAATTTTTTATCACATACTTTTTAAAAATAGAATTTCAATATGGCCTTAGAAAGAAGATACTATTTACTTCCTACATTTAACTGCCCAGAAATATACTCCATATACATGATATTAACAAAACTTTGTTTCATAAATAAACAACACTAATCCTGTCCACAGTTTGTGTATTTGTAAGCAGTAAGTTTAGAACTGAAAGATGTCATGGGATATAACAGAGATATTAAAATTAGTAAGTCAAAGCAATTTATCAAAATACTTGATGCAAAAAAAAACCAAAAAACAAAATACTTGATGCATTCTTAAATAAGTCATGTTATTAATTAGCAAAGAAGAGTCAGTGGAATTCAAAAAAATACTTGTAACTTTGAGTCTTCTTTTCATCAACGTACTTTAGAGGTGAGAAGTTTATTTTAACTGAGGTCTGATCCTCCTAGAACTTGTTTAATTTCTTTCCAGCCATGACAAATGACAATCAAAATCTATACCCTGAGAATTAACTGTTAGTTTTCACTGGAATAGAAAACTCTTACAAAATAAAGAGTGTTACAGTGAATAAAGCATATTCCAGCTGGCCTTAGCAACCTTAAGAACCCAGAACAGCTGTGTGAACTCCTTCATAAATTTGCCTGCTTTGGTGAAAGGGAAGGTTACAGATGACAACAAACAATGCTGGAGGCTGGTGTGGCCAAAGGAATTCTACTCCCTGCACGAAACACTAAGGCCCAGATGTTCAATTGCCCAATAAACCATCACCTCTCATTTATTCCACATAGTTTTTATAAAAACTTTGCTGGAACAGTCTATACTCACCTTGAAAGCAGATACCACAAAAAAAAAAAAAAAAGAATATATGGATCTTTTCAAGATTGATCCTTTTCAAGATTTGGGAGTTTGAAAACTCAGGGCATTTTCCTTTAAAAAGCAAAATCATCCTTGTATTTATGCTATGGAATAACACATTCAGATACTTAGGAGATAAGTAAAATACTAGGAGCCTGAAGTTTTTTCCATAGAAAAAGATAAAGTCTTTTAATAGCCTAATTTTTGCTTTTCTTATATCTTTTCAAGCATTCTGTTTACAATGAGTTCCCCCAAAAATTACTTATCTGAGCAAGCCATCTGAATTCCATTAGGGGGCCAGCCTCAAAAAGATCAGTCCTGATATCAGCTAGTTCCTGCAAAAGAAAAGGAATAAAATTCGCCTTGACCCGAGAGTCATATATACATTATAATATTAAGTTGAACACTGCAAAAGATTAAAAAGTATAACATTGAAGTGTAAAGATCAACATTACATTTACATAACATATTATGTGATATATAGGCTACTAGATCAGTTTTTAATCTTTTCACATGTATACATTACAGGACACTTAACAGAGAAATAAATGCCAGACAAATAAAACTTCCATTACTGGTGTTTGCAGAACTATAAACTAAAATTCATTATCAAAAGGCTGTTTTTCTGGATGCCTGGGTGGCTCAGTGGTTGAACATCTGCCTTTGGCTCACCGTGTGATCCCGGTCCAGGGATCGAGTCCCATATCAAGTTCTACATCAGGCTCCCTGCGAGTAGTCTGCTTCTCCCTCTGCTTGTGTCTCTCCCTTCTCTCTGTGTCTCTCATGAATAAATAAATGAAATCTTTAAACAAAAAAAAAAAGGCTGTTTTTCATCCTGCATAGTATGTATCTGTCTGATGATTTACTTATTAATCAGATTTAGTCTTTTCTATATCAACATCAGATTCACACCAGCCAAAAGCCTCAGTGAACATTTTTCTTAATACTCTTTACCAAGACTATACTTTCAGGGATCATTTCTATAGTTTGTTAATACTCCTTACCAAGAATTTGAAAATTATAACATCATCCACCCCCCCATTCCTATTTTCATAAATAAAGTTTTATTGGGGGGAGCCTGGGTGGCTCAGTAGGTTAAGTATCATACTCTTGGTTTCAGCTCAGGTTCTGATCTCAGGGTCCTGGGATCTCATTGCGCTCCCTGCTCAGCAGGGAGTCTGCTTGTCTCCCTCTTCCTCTGCTCTTCCCTCTGCATATATTCTCTCTCTCTAAAATAAAGAACTAAATCTTTTAAAAAATGTTTTATTGGAACACAAACATCCCTGTTTATTTACATATTTTTATGGCTGCTTTTGAGTAGAATTTAATGTGTAACAGAACTAATGTAATATTGTGTGTCAGCTACCCTTTTTTTTTTTAAGATTTTATTTATTTATTCATGAGACACACAGAGAGGAGAGAGAGAGAGGCAGAGACACAGGCAGGGGGAGAAGCAGGCTCCATGCAGAGAACCTGACATGGGACTCGATCCCAGGTCTACAGGATCAGGCCCTGGGCTGAAGGCAGCGCTAAACCGCTGAGCCACCGCAGCCACCGGGGCTGCCCAGCTACCCTTTAATTAAAAAAAATTTTTAATTGGGGCGCCTTGGGTGGCACAGTTAGTTAAGCTTCAGATTCTTGGTTTCAACTCAGTTTGTGATCTCAGGGTCATAAGACAGAGTCCCGTGTAGGACTCTACTCAGCACAGTCTGTTTAGATTCTCTCTCTGGGGCAGCGCAGGTGGCTCAGAGGTTTAGCGCCGCCTTCAGCCCCGGGCGTGATCCTGGAGACCTGGGATTGAGTTCCACAATAGGCTCCCTGCGTGGAGCCTGCTTCTCCCTCTGCCTGTGTCTCTACTTCTCTCTCTCATTCTCTCTCTCTCTCTCTCTCTCTCTCTGTGTGTGTGTGTGTGTGTCTCATGAATAAATAAAATCTTTAAAAAAAAATTCTCTCATCCTCTGCTCCTCCCCACTGCATTTGTTCTCTCTCTCTCTCAAATAAATAAATATTTTTTAAAAAATTAATTAAAAGAAAGTAAGAAAAAAAGTTGCAAGAGACATTGTATGGTCCACAAGCCTAAACTATTTAATATTTGGCACTTTAACAAAAAGTTTGCCTGACATTGTTCTATACTCCATCTACTTTTATTTACTTCCCCAATTTACTCTCATTTCCTACTAAAGTACATATTTCAACATCTTACTTATTATAAACCTTCATGAACATTTAATATACTTTTAGTAATAGGCTTGGGAAAGATTTTTAGTAGACTTCAGTTCTTTCCAAGAAAATAGGAGTTGTTGTTAGCTTTCATACATAAGCCTTGCACTTCATCTTCTGCTTGTTTTACATTTACTCAAGTTGTATTTTCCAAATGTAACCACTTATGATTGTGCAGGTTGTTCGCTTCACAAGGGGACCCAGCAAAGGGGATGAGCTGAGGCTAGATGCAGCCTGTGTGCCACCTAACAAGCCATAATCCTTGACATAAGACCATATCCCCACAGAGGAAAGGGCATCTTTATTCAATTACATGAAGGTCTCTTGCTTGCCAGCTTTGCACTCACATCACATGGTTGCTTGTGTCCATGGTTGCTTGTGTCCCCTCAGGCTCCCAGGGGCACTAACAAAGGACCTGCGCCCGGGGAGAGCCCGCCACACTCCGCGGCCGGGCTGGACCTGGGAGCAGCTCGGGCAGCGGGTCAGGCAGCGGCTCCGCGCGGAGGAGACTGAGCGGCTGCGGAAGTGCGATTCCAGTGGCGCGGACCCCAGAGCCCAAGACGCCAGGGCACACAGCCCAACATCTGGCGCTCCCCCCACCCCTCACAGGTGGAGGCCGGGAGGACACAGGGCAGCGAGGACGCTCCTGCTGCTGGGCGGCCCTGAGCTGTGCAGATCCTCACCCCCGACCCCGGAGCATCCAGGCCCCTGAGGACTGGGAGCTGCAACAGTTACTGCCGGAGCTGACTCCAGAGCTGGAGGGCTGGTCGCAGCCACTGTTGTTATTGCTCCTGGCATCACCCTGTACCTGGGACTCAGCAGGGGCCTCACAGGATAAATAGCTCCCACTGAGCTGTGTACCTGGCAGGGGCTGGGCAGCTCCCCCAGATGCACACACCTGAGAATCAGCACAGCAGGCCCCTCCCCCAGAAGACCAGCTAGAAGGACAGGGGAAAAGCAAGTTATCGACCAAGAAGTGCTGGAAAGTTCCAAGAAAAGTCGAGGGGCAGTATATAGAATCAAAGGATACTCCCCCTTGTTTTTTGTTTTCTGTTTGTCCCCCCGCTGTGGGCGACCACTAGCTAGCTGGAGTAACTGAACCAAACCAGGCCCGGACTTGCGTCCCTCATTCACTCAAAAGGCTCGAGAGCCTAAAGGGTGAATAGTTGGTAGACGCTTGAGAAAGGGCTTGAGCAATGGTTCTCAGGGCTCGCTTGTACGTGATCGCCCACATAACACAATAGATAAAACTTATTCTGACCTGGTCATAAATGTAAATAAGGGTCTGTCTGTCCTTGCTGGTCTGTTTACCATACCTAATACTCCTTTGAAGTATGCACATCTGGAGCAACAAGCTTACCTATTTACCAAGGTCTTCTGGCACCCGTGAGTCTGTCTTGCATGCTGAGAAAGGGGAACTTTGGAGGGTTTCACAAACCTGCTAAAAATAAACACCTTCTTGGCTTTGTTTTGCTCATGCTATAAAATGTTGTAAAACCTTGAATAAAGCTGGCACTGCTTGGACATCATCCACTGTGTCCCTCCTGTCCCCATCTCTTTACTTTTATTTTATTTTCCTCATCCCCTTATCCTCAGGACCCTGATCGTGTTGCTGCAGCACACGTGCAACATCCCCTCCCTTCTTTTTTTCTCTCTTTTTCTCCTTTTTCCAGTACAACTTGTTTTTGGCCACTCTGCACTGGGAAAAAATGACTAGAAGGAAAAACTCATCTCAAAAGAAAGAATCAGAAACAGTCCTCAATCCCACAGAGTTATAAAATTTGGATTACAATTAAATGTCAGAAAGCCAATTCAGAAGCACAATTATAAAGCTACTGGTGGCTCTAGAGAAAAGCATTAAGGATTCAAGAGACTTCATGACTGCAGATTTAGATTTAATCAGGCAGAAATTAAAAATCAATTAAAGGAGATGCAATCCAAACTGGAGGTCATAACGACAAGGGTTAACGAGGTAGAAGAACGAGTGAGTGACATAGAAGATAAACTGATGGCAAGGAAGGAAACTGAGGAAAAAAGAGAAAAACAAAGGTCATGAGGATAGGTTAAGGGAAATAAATGACAGCCTCAGAAGGAAAAATCTACGTTTAATTGGGGTTCCCGAGGGCGCCAAAAGGGCCAGAGGGCCAGAGTGTGTATTTGAACAAATCATAACTGAGAACTTCCCTAACTTGGGAAGGGAAACAGGCATTCAGATCCAGGAGATAGAGAAATCCACCCCCCCCCCAAAAAAAAATCAATAAAAACCACTCAACACCTTGACATTTAATAGTGAAACTTGCAAATTCGAAAGATAAAGAGAAGATCCTTAAAGCAGCAAGGGACGAGAAATCCCAAACTTTTATGGGGAGAAGCATTAGGGTAACAGCAGACCTCTCCACAGAGACCTGGCAGCCCAGAAAGGCCTGGCAGGATATATTCAGGGTCCTAAATGAGAAGAACATGCAGCCAAGAATACTTTATCCAGCAAGGCTCTCATTCAGAATAGAAGGGGAGATAAAGAGCTTCCAAGATAAGCAGAAACTGGAAGAATATGTGACCACCAAACCAGCTCTGCAAGAAATATTAAGGGGGACTCTGTAAAAGACAGAGGAAGTCCAAGGAAACAATCCACAAAAACAGGGACTGAAAGGTATCATGATGACACTAAATTCATATCTTTCAATAGTTAACTCTGAACGTGAATGGGCTTAATGACCCCATCAAAAGGTGCAGGGTTTCAGACTGGATAAAAAAGCAAGACCCATCTATTTGCTGTCTACAAGAGACTCATTTTAGACATAAGGACACCTACAGCCTGAAAATAAAAGGTTGTAGAACCATTTACCATTCAAATGGTCCTCAAAAGAAAGCAGGGGTAGCCATCCTTATATCAGATAAATTAAAGTTTATCCCAAAGACTGTAGTAAGAGAGGAAGAGGGACACTATATCATACTTAAAGGATCTATCCAACAAGGGGACCTAACAATCATGAATATTTATGCCCCGAATGTGGGAGCTGCCAAGTATATCAATTAATAACCAAAGTTAAGACATATTAGATAATAATACACTTATACTTGGTGACTTGAAAGTAGTGCTTTCTACTATTGACAGATTTTCTTAGCCCAACATCTCCAAAGAAATAAGAGCTTTAAATGATACACTGGACCAGATGGATTTCACAGATATTTTCAGAACTTTACATCCAAATGCAACTGAATACACATTCTCCTCAAGTGCACATGGAACTTTCTCCAGAATAGACCATATACTGGGTCACAAATCAGGTCTTAACCAATACCAAAAGATTGGGATCGTCCCCTGCATATTTTCAGACCATAATGCTTTTTGAAATTAGAACTAAACTACAAGAAGAAGTTTGGAAGGGTTTCAAATACGCGGAGGTTAAGGACCATCCTGCTAAAAGATGAAAGGGTCAACCAGGAAATTAGGGAAGAATTAAAAATATTCATGGAAATTAATGAGAATGAAGATACAACCATTCAAAATCTTTGGCATATAGCAAAAGCAGTCCTGAGGGGGAAATACATCCCAATACAAGCCTCAAAAAATTGGAAATAACTCAAATACACAAGCTAACCTTGCACCAAAGGAACTGGAGAAAGAACAGCAAATAAAACCTACACCAAGCATAAGAGAGTTAATAAATATTCGAGCAGAACTCAATGAAATAGGGACCAGAAGAACTGTAGAACAGATCAACAAAACCAGGAGTTGGTTCTCTGAAAGAATTAATAAGATAAATAAACCATTAGCCAGCCTTATTAAAAAGAAGAGAGAAAAGACTCAAATTAATAAAATCATGAATGAGAAAGGAGAGATCACCACCAACACCAAGGAAATACAAACGATATTAAAAACATATTATGGGTAGCTTTACACCAATAAATTAGACAATCTAGAAGAAATGGACGCATATCTGGAAAACCACAAACTACCAAAACTGGAACAGGAAGAAATAGAAAACCTGAACAGACCAATAACCAGGGAGGAAATTGAAGCAGTCATCAAAAACCTCCCAAGACACAAAAGTCCAGGGCCAGATGGCTTCCAGGGGAATTCTATCAAACGTTTAAAGAAGTAACCATACCTATTCTACTAAAGCTGTTTGGAAAGATAGAAAGAGATGGAATACTTCCAAACTCATTCTATAAGGCCAGCATCACCTAAATCCAAAACCAGACAAAGACCCCACCAAAAAGGAGAATTATATAGATCAATATCCCTGATGAACATGGATGCAGAAATTCTCAACAAGGTACTAGCCAATAGGACCCAACAATACATTAAGAAGATTATTCACCATGACCAAGTGGGATTTATCCCCAGGATGCAAGGCTGGTTCAACACTTGTAAAGCAAACAATGTGATATCAGCAAGAGACAAACCAAGAACCATATGATCCTCTCAATAGATGGAGAGAAAGCATTTGACAAAATACAGCATCCATTCCTGATCAAAACTCTTCAGGGTGTAGGGATAGAGGGAACATTCCTCAACATCTTAAAAGCCATTTACGAAAAGCCCACAGCAAATATCATTCTCAATGGGGAAACACTGGGAGCCTTTCCCCTAAGATTAGGAACAGGACAGGGATGTCCACTCTCACCACCGCTATTCAACATAGTACTGGAAGTCCTAGCCTCAGCAATCAGACAACAAAAAGAAATAAAAGGCATTCAAATTGGCAAAGAAGAAGTCAAATTCTCCCTCTTCACAGATGACATGATACTGTACATAGAAAACCCAAAAGACTCCACCCCAAGATTGCTAGAACTCATATAGCAATTCAGCAGTGTGGCAGGATACAAAATCAATGCCCAGAGGTCAGTGGCATTTCTATACACTAACAATGAGACCGAAGAAAGAGAAATTAAGGAGTCAATCCCATGTACAATTGCACCCAAAAGCATAAGATACCTAGGAATAAACCCAACCAAAGAGGTTAAGGATCTATACCCTAAAAACTACAGAACACTACTGAAAGAAATTGAGGAAGACACAAAGAGATGGAAAAATATTCCATGCTCATGGATTGGCAGAATTAATATTGTGAAAATGTCGATGTTACCCAGGGCAATTTACACATTCAATGCATTCCCTATCAAAATACCATGGACTTTCTTCAGAGAGTTGGAACAAATCATCTTAAGATTTGTGTGGAATCATAAAAGACCCCGAAAAGCCAGGGGAATTTTAAAAAAGAAAACCATATCTGGGAGCATCACAATGCCAGATTTCAGGTTGTACTACAAATCTGTGATCATCAAGACAATGTAGTACTGGCACAAAAACGACACATAGATCAATGGAACTGAATAGAGAACCCAGTAGTGGACCCTCAACTTTATGGTCAACTAATATTCGACAAAGCAGGAAAGACTATCCACTGGAAAAAAGACAGTCTCTTCAATAAATGGTGCTGGGAAAATTGGACAGCCACATGCAGAAGAATGAAACTAGACCATTCTCTTACACCATACACAAAGATAAACTCAAAATGGATGAAAGATCTAAATGTGAGACAAGAATCCATCAAAATCCTAGAGGAGAACACAGGCAACACCCTTTTTAAACTTGGCCACAGCAACTTCTTGCAAGATACATCCATGAAGGCAAGAGAAACAAAAGCAAAAATGAATTATTGGGACTTCATCAAGATTAAAAGCTTCTGCACAGCAAAAGAAACAGTCAAGAAAACTAAAAGACAACCAGAATGGGAGAAGATATTTGCAAATGACATATCAGATAAAGAGCTAGTATCCAAGATCTATAAAGAACTTATTAAACTCAACAGCAAAGAAACAAACAATCCAATCATGAAATGGGCAAAAGACATGGACAGAAATTTCACATGGAAGACATAGACATGGCCAACAAGCACATGAGAAAATGCTCCACATCACTTGCCCTCAGGGAAGTACAAATCAAAACCACAATGAGATACCACCTCACACCAGTGAGAATGGTGAAAATTAACAAGACAGGAAACAACCCATGTTGGAGAGGATGTGGAGAAAGGGGAACCCTCTTGCACTCTTGGTGGAAATGTGAACTGGTACAGCCACTCTGGAAAACTGTGTGGAGGTTCCTCAAAGAATTAAAAATAGAACTACCCTATGACCCAGCAATTGCACTGCTGGGGATTTACCCCAAAGATACAGATGCAGTGAAAGAACAAGACACCTGCACCCCAATGTTTATAGCAGCTATGTCCACCATAGCCACACTATGGAAGGAGCCTCGGTGTCCATCAAAAGATGAATGGATAAAGAAGATGTAGTATATGTATACAATGGAATATTACTTAGCCATTAGAAATGACAAATACCCACTATTTGCTTAGACGTGTAGGGACCTGTAGGGTATTGTGCTGAGTGAAATAAGTCAATCGGAAAATGACAAACATTATATGGTCTCATTCATTTGGGGAATATAAAAATTAGTGAAAGGGAATAAAGGAAAAGGAGAGAAAATGAGTAAAAATATCAGTGAGGGTGACAGAACATTGGAGACACCTAACTGGGAAATGAACAAGGGGTAGTGGAAGGGGAAGGGGACTGGGTGATGGGCACTGAGGGGGGCACTTGGTGGGATGAGCACTAGGTGTTATGCTATATGTTGGCAAATTGAACTCCAAAAAAAAAAAGAAAGAGGAAATGTCTTTTCTTAAAAATGGAAAAAAAAAAGCACAAGAAATCATTGACTTATTTGTCTTAATACAATGTGCAATTACTTCCTAAATAAAATGCATGACATCAGAGCTGAAAGGACCTGTGCAGAGGTCAGTGTTAAAGGTTTTAAAAATTAAATATTTAACATTTCATAATAGGGGATGAAAATACAGTATAAAGTATAAAATTAAATTTGAATTTTATATTTTTCTCAAGAAGTCTTTTATATTACACATTTGGATTGTTTATTCCACCTACCTCTCTTAAAATAAATATAATTCTGAGTTTTCAAATTGTTATATTGAATTTACTAAAAGGTTTTGAAAAACTACTCTTGGCTAAGGACATTACAACATAAAACATTTTACCAAAATAATGAATTCGCCCTCAGCAACTCTAAAGTAAACGCTACAAAATGGTTATCCGAGTTACATACTTCAGTTTGAGGTCAAGACATGAATTATTATCAAGACTTAAAGTGACTAATGAATTAGCTGACTATTCTAAACCCCATGTTCATAGAAATGTTAATGATAAAAAAACAGTGAAACCAAATATACGCAATCACATTCAGAATGTGTATGGAAAAAAAAATCCTTTCTTTAACCTGTTCCTATATTTTGCAAGGTTTGAAGTAAACCTCTCCTAAAGAAACCACCTTTCCACTATGAGAGATCTACTCCAGCTATGTTATCTCACCACTGAAATCACACTTTATTATATATACATGACCTAAATAGAGTGATGGCACCTGAAAACCAGTATCGGCACAGTATCACACCCAAAAAAAGTAGATAATATTTTTGTTTTGTTTTTGTGTTAGTTTTCTTTTGCCATTCAACAACTTACCACAAATTTGGCAGTTTAAACAATACCTCCTAATTTGCTCATAATTCTGTAGTTCACAGGTCTAGAATGGTGTGACTGGATCCTCTACTCAGAGTATCACAAGGCAGAAATCAAGATGTCAGCTGAATTGAGTTTCTATCTAGAGGCTCTGGAAAAACAATCTACTTCCAAATTCATTCTAATTGTTGGCAAAATTTAGTTACAGTAGATCTTGCGAATGAGGTCTCTATTTTCTTGTTGGTTTCAACCAGGGCATTCTCAGCTCCTGAAGGCCTCCCACTGCTCCCTTCTAAGGGGCCCTTTCTATGACAGCATTTGGTTCTTCAAGGCCAGCTGGGGTGTGTCTCTGCTGCTTTGAAACTCTGACATCCCCTTCTGCAACTGAATGGAGAAACCTCTCTGCTCTTAGAGGACTTAACTGATTAGGCTAAGCCCACTAAAGATAATCTTTGTTTTGCCATACAGTGGCATCACAGAAAAGGTTTCCTCATCACATTCACAAGTTCTACTCACACCCCTAGGGGAGAGGATTATATAAGGGCAAGGGTCATTGAAAGTAATCTTAGTGTAGGGTGTTGGTGCCTGAGTTGGTTAAGGAGAGAGAGCATCCACAAAGGGAGAGGGACAGCAGTGGCAATGGGATATTGGTTACATGCAGTCTCCAAGTAAATATGTTAAGATAATGGAAGCCAGATTTCTCACTGTCAGAAAAGGGAAAAACAAAAAAGAAAAGAGAGAAAACTACAACAAACTCCATGCTGTTAGATTTGAGTATATTATGTGAAGTCAGTTTCCAAAAACAGATATAGAAGTGTGAGTGTGTGCATGTGTGCATGTGTGCATGTGTGAGTGTGTGTGTGTGTGTGTGTGTGTGATATCACTTCTGTGATATTCCTGCAAGAGATGCATAACCTCAACTTAATCATGAGAAATCAACAGACAAACCCAATTGGAGGGACATTCTACAAAATAACTGGCCAGCTCTTCAAAAGAGTCAAGGTCATGAAAAACAAAGACAGTCTGAGGAAGTATTCTTAACAAGATGACTAAAAAGACCTATTAGATGCAACATGTGATTCTATACGGGATTCTTTTGTTATAAAAAAATATTATTGAGAAAACTGAAAAATAATGAGTCTAAGGATTAAATGGTATGAATAAGTCAATGTTAGTTTCTAGAATTTGGTCATAGTGTGCTTATATAAAAGAAACACCCTTATTTGAAAGAAATGCACATATTCTGGAGTGCTGGGGCATCATATTGGAAACTTATTTTTAAATGGTTCAGGAGAAAAAAGGTTTTTGTACCGTATTTGCAACTGCTATGAAAATGTGAATTATATAAAAATTTTAAGTGAATTGTAAAAATTTTTTAAATTAGAGAAAAATTATAAGAAAATATTTAAATAATTTTTAAGTCATAAAAATTTTGACTCCAAAATTTCACTTCTGATAGGAAATGATTCATTTAAGGAAATGATTAAAAATATATGCCTACCTCCAATAGCCCTAGCACAACTATTCACCATTCAGCTTTTAGCTTAAGGTTATTTTCTTAGTAAAGTCACCCCTGATCTTACCAACCCAGATATGAAGCTCTTGGACACAAAGTTCTTGGACAATCTCATAGTAATTTGTGGCTTTTATCACAGTATATAAGTACATATTTACGTAAACATTTGATTAATGACTTCTTTCCTCTGAAGCCCAGGACCAGCCCACCATTGTATCCTCAGTACCTAGCACATAGCAGATATTCAACAAATACAATATAATGTAAATGGATGAATAAATTTATATTATGTAAATTATTATATAACTAAGAAAGAAAGAAAAGAAAGGATTTAAGAAGGAAGGAAGAGAGAGAGAGTGAAAGAAAGAAAGAATCTTAGTCCATTCATGTTGCTATAACAAAATACCATAAACTACATAGCTTATGAACAACAAACATCTATCCTTATAGTTCTAGGGACCATGAGGTGCAAGATCATGGAGCTGGCAGATCTGGCGTCTAAGGATGACTCATTTCCTAGATGGCTGTCTTTTTACTATAACCTCTTATTATCGAAAAGGAACAAGGGAGCTTTACTGGGCCTCTTTCAATAAAAGCATTAGTCCCATTCTTGAGGATCCCCCCATATGATGTAATCACCTCCCAAAGACCCCTACCCTCTAATACCATCATCTTGGGGGTTAAAATTTCAACACAGGAATTTTGGGGGAACACAAACATTCAATCTAGAAGGATAGCTAAATAATAAGCAATGTGCGGGCTTTAAGTTCATAAGCATAGCTGTCACTCAGCTCTATCCTTGGAACCTAAACTTAAAAAGACCTGTTGGTTGGAGAAGGTAAAGAACTAAGAACTGAACAATAAACACATTTGATAGCATAAAAACCATCTGAAGATAAAGCAACACCTGCCTTTACTTCTTGAGAGGAAGCAATATAATGAATAAATAGGGCAATGGTTTTAACCAGGGATGGATGGATGGATACATACATACATACATACATACATAGACAGATAGTTAGATAAAAAGAAAGACAGATAGATAGATCAACTGATTCATTACAAACCTCTTTGGAATTTGATAAAAATGAAAATACCTGAAAGAAACTTATGGTATTGGTGATTCAATGGGTGAATCTGAGAATCCATTAATTTTGATGACTGTTCTGGTCAAAGATAATATAAGGTAGAGAAATTCTATCTCTGCTGAAGCTGCTGAACCAGACCTCTGACTCTACGGAGAAAGAACCATAAACAATAAGAAACAGCTGCTCCCTACATAACACATTGGAGCCTAAAATAATTTGCTCTAAAACCCTCTAACAGATATTAACACAAAAGGAGAAAGGATCTTTCATTCCCAATCCCTTATTCCACCATAAATCATCACAGCTTGAGGGCTTTGGGGCCACCACCTATGGGAAAAACTAGATTCTGGAGCACCTTCTGTCTGGAGTGAACAAGTCATCAACAAGTCAGTAGGGTTTGAGCAGCAGCCCAGCAGCTACCATGCCATGCCAAGGACAGACCAAAGCACCCAATAGAGCAGCATAAGGTCATGAAATATTGTCAAGCACCTGGAGAGTCATAGGAACTCTTCAGAGAACTGCCATGGGACTTGAATGCCTCTGCTGAGCAATTAAGGGCAAGAGCCACAGTGATCCATGATAATTGTGTTCCACCAAAAAAAAAAAAAAATCTATAAAATGTTTCTGCAAAGAAAATCCATAATTTTATTCCTATTCCATATATAAGAAAGCAAGTTTTATTTATTTATTTTTTATGGTAGATGGTAGAAATCAAGTTTTAAAGCTATTTTATAGCTTTAAAGAGAGTGAGAGAGTGCATGAGCAGGGGGAGGAGCATAAAGAGAGAGAGAGAGAATCTCAAGCAGACTCTGAGCTAAGCATAGAGTCCCTCTCAGGGCTTGATCTCATGACCCTGAGATCATGACCTGAGCCAAAATCAAGAGTCAGACCCTCAACCGACTAAGCCACCCAGGTGTCCCAGGAAATAAAAGTTTTTAAAACCAGTGCATCAGTCACATTTAGAATACATCTTTGCACTAAGATCATGCAAAAAATATCTCCTCTCCTTTTTGTCAAAGATACTCTTTACCTGGACAATAAGTGAGACTTGAATTAAAAGACTTCTCTTAAAATGATAAATGAGTTAAATAACACATCTGACAAGATTTTCTTAGCAAAATAACCATGTGACGCATTGGACTGAATAATTCAAAGAGAAAATACTTTATGTTATATTTATTCTCCATTTCAATTTGAGCTATAAATCTGATGCAAGTTGTCCACAACCCATGTACTTTGGTTTTGTTTGTTTTTTATAAAGCACTAACATCTTTCATTTCTCTAACATTTCAGAATATAGTTCAAATAACTTAAAATAAAAGAGGATATTTAAAGCATTGATGTATGGGGATATTTCTATTTGTCTTCCTCACTTTACGATTCCCAGACCCACCAATTTAGCCCCATTTCAACACAATCTTACTTCCCTCCAGATAATCCCTATCTCTGTCCTCACTTTCAAAACTACACTTCTCAAAAGCATTGTGCACATACTTTTCTTCATTTTCTCACCCTTCGTTTACTCTTCAACCACTCCAATCTGGCTTCCAATCTCACCAAAACCATCCTCCCTAAGATTATCATCTTCATCACCAACAGGTATCATGCTTCTGAAACATTTAACACTGCTAACCCCCTTGCTTCTATTACTGTACTCTTTTACTTCTCTGGCCACTCTTTTTCTAGCTCGGTTCCAGACCTCTCTTTATCTACCAACCTTTAAATGTTGGATTTTCTCAAATCTTAGTAATGGGTCCCCTTCTCCTCCCACCCTATACCAGTGAGTGCCCACTAAGATGCCTCAGAAGCTAACATAATACAATAAAGCAGACCAAAAAAATCTCTCCAGTGAAGGGAAAATATACATCTACAGTGGAAACTGAGCTTAAATAATATACATTATTCACATGCAGTAACATAACTTTAACTACTATATAAACATCAACCCTCAATTACTTATCTCTAGTGTAGACTTCTTTTTGAACTCCAAGTACATATGTTCAAATGCCTACCCAACATTTTTCTTTGGATATCTTGAGAGGGTTTCACATTCATCATGTCCAAGGCAGAATTTATGATCTCCCAACCTAGTTCTCCTTGGAGAGAAGATTCATTTTATAAATTAGTATCATTTTATAAATGACATCATATGGCTACTAAAAACTAGGTGTCAGGTATAGTTGAGCATCATTCACTCAATTGTTAACATATTTTTAGAGTATTCAAAGTGTATTTCTTCAGATTATGGTATATATGAATGTGAGTACAGATATAAATATAAATTTGAGCTTTGTGTGTATATTTGTGTACATAGTTTTTATATCACTTTATATATATGTGAAATATATACATAAATGTGTGTGTATCAGTATTATACTACTACTGCTGCCAGAATATATTAAAGAATTATGTTAGAAAAATATTGTTAAGACTTGGACTCAAATGCCTGTGGCTTATATGACAGCCATATTGAGGAAGATTTTCACTCAATATAAAGCAAATTGTCTTGCCTGCAGGACGATCTAGTTGATGCTGTGATGCCCCAGGTCCCCCCTTGAGGAAGAAAAGACTTGTTCCACTAATTACAGAAAATGAACTTCAGCTTTTTATCTTCTGTGAGGATTGCCTCAACTGAACCAAACTGCCTTGCTAAAAATCCAATGACTGGTCAATAATGGGGCATAAAGGCCCAGCACTTTAGCACAACTTATGACAACTCAGACAGGCCACCGCAACCCTTAGCTCAGCAGGAGCTTTCACTGAGACTACACGAGAGCTGGACTTCTCCCTCTGCCCAATCCTGCCTCCTTTCCTCTCTTCCTCAGGTGATGATGCCAAGGGCACTTCCCAATAAATGCTCAGCACCCTCATTTCCCTCTTTCAGTCTGCCTCCAGAGAACTCAACCTGGGAAACTTGCCAAATATGGAATGGCCTGCATCCTAAATATTATGCGCCCATTGCTGGAAATGCCCAAAGAGGGAACAATGATTTTTAAATGTTAAAGATAATATGCATATATGGATGTCCTCTAATATTCTTTTCAGATGGTTTTATGCTTCTAAGTTTTAGACATTGGGAATCATATAATTAATATACTTTATGTGCTGAGTACTTTATACATGTTATCTATTCAAGCCTCACAAAAACCAGGGGAAGTGGAGTATTGGCCCCAATTTACAAAAGAAACTGGGGTTCAGAAACATTACTTGGACCAAGGTCACATATTTATTAAATAAAGGATCTAGAGCTTGAACTGAGTTCTTCTCAGTTGTCCATCTACAACCAAAGCTCCTTTCACTATATCAGTTATGAGAAAAGACAGAAAAGACTATGGGTTTATAAAATATACTTTATTTTATATATAATGTAATTATATCAAATTTTTAATTTGTTCTGCCATTTCCAGTATTTTAAAGGGTATTTTTAATATCATTGAAAATGCAGCTGTGTTCCCTTTTGCCTAGTATAAGTAATTCTATTTAGTAATCTTTTTTTTTTCCATTTAGTAATCTTGATGGTATCTTTGAGAATTATGGAAGTTCTTTATTATTTTACTTGCTTCCTCATGAGAGTCTGTCTTTCTGCTCAGTTGTATAGGCATGCTATGTGATACATCTGGCAGCACACCTTTCACAGCTTCCAGACTGCTAGGACCAAAGCCAGAGGTCCTTGAGTAAAATTTTGCATGTTCATACGAACATTAAAATAGCAGATGAGAGAAGCTTTGTAAAAACTATTTCTGAAATTAAATTAGCATGTAAACTATATTTTAGCATTCACCATTCGAGACACAGCAAAGATTAGCCCTTGAGTTGTTGGAATTTGAGAAGGTATGATAGAAAAAAAAAAAAACTTAAACAAAGGCCTATCAAATACTGTTATTATCTTAAGGGTTACATTAGATTTTCAGAATAGTTGAGAGACTTGACTACAGTCTGAGAAGCAACAGCATCTTTAGCTCCAGATTATGTCCAAGTTAACGTTACAAAAGCAAAATTGAGGACAGAAGTTTACATGAAATCTGACCAGACCATATCAGCCTTTTAAATAATAAATAGCAATACTTCCAACATATTTTGATGTCAGAAATAATTTTCATTGCAGAGCAGAAATTATAGTTTCAAATTTGATTATTTAGAACTCTTTGGGGGATCCTAGAGGAAGGGTAGGATATCTAAGAAGGCAGCCATTTCTTGGTAGACAATGTTAAGAAGATGACTAGGATATACTCACTCTTACTTCAATCTCATATTGTACTTTCTTACAAACGTGTTACTTAAAACATGTTACAAAAATTTAAAAAGAAAAAGTTTGAAACCACTCCAATAAGTGACCAAAAAAAGCTGTGTTTTCAAGGCTATGGTGCCTACCAGGTGCTGCGAGCAGGGCGATTCTTTCTAGGAGATATTGTAGTTAGGCTATGGAGCCTGGGTCCTGTCACTTTCCAGTTCTGTGAGACACAAAGAAATTTATCAGAACTTTAGTTTTCCAACTTGTGACTAACTATATCATCTTCACAAGAGTACTATTATACATCAGCTATTATGAATTATGTGCTGTGTCCATCACAGCTTCCTCAGGTTTGAGGGCATCATTTGACTCCATAACCACTGGTGCCCCTGACACCACTCAGGAGCCAAGCACCTTCAGCAGCTTTATCTGCCGTCTTCAGTCTTCAGAGCTATCTGGTATACCAAGGACTTCCTTCTTAGATATGCATTCAACACTGACAAAGGCCTTAGCCATTTCTGCCACCACCATCATTGTTATTCTCTCACTATATTCTATTTTTTTGTACAATAATGTATGTAGTTAGTTGTCTTCTTGAAAAATGAAAAGTATGAAATCTTAGAGCTAACAGAGCATTTAATGTGTGAGCTCTGGAGTCAGAACACCTTATGTGAGTCTTAGACTCCACAACCTATTAGCTCTGTGATCATAGGCAAGATAATTAATATTTCTAGACCTCATTTTTCATTTTTCTCATCTATAAAATGAGCACAATAATGGCACCCACTCCTAGGGTCATTCATTATGAGAAATGAATGAGATAATCTGTGTAAACTTCATGGAAAACATTAAGGATTCAACAAATTCTAGATATTATCATTGTAGTATCTCACTAGAGTAATTCTATTTTTAAATGGCATGTATCAGGCTATACAGCCTTAAGAATAAATAATAGTGAAAGGGAATATAAGGGAAGGGAGAAGAAATGTGTGGGAAATAACAGAAAGGGAGACAGAACATAAAGACTCCTAACTCTGGGAAACGAACTAGGGGTGGTGAAATGGGAGGAGGGCGGGGGGTGGGGCTGAATGGGTGACGGGCACTGAGGGGGGCACTTGACAGGATGAGCACTGGGTGTTATTCTGTATGTTGGTAAATTGAATACCAATAAAAAATAAATTTATTTAAAAAAATAAAATAAAAATTACATTTCCTTTAAAAAAATAAATAAATTTCTTAATCAAAAAAAAGAATAAATATAAAATGTGCAAGAAATATTAAGTGAAAATGAATAAATAGGCACAACTATAGATTTTTTGTGTTTTTAAAAACAGGGGGATATATCTAGATATCAGGGAGATCAGGGAGTCCTTCTGAGAAGGAGAAGCCGGGAACTAAAGAAAAGGAGTTCAAAAGAAACTAACTTTTTACTGTGGACAATTTTTTACTCTGTGAATTGCTTACTATGTGTAGGAATTACCTTGCCCAATAAAACATTAAAAATGAATACTTATTTTAGCCACAAATAATATTTGGAAAGTGTCATCCCGATACTGTTGCTTTTCAGGGGCATATTATAGTAATTGCAAAAGTACTGATTTAAAGAACTTTGACTGCAGTGATATCTCACAATACTGTTCCACTTTATATATTTTTGTTAATTATATCAATTACCTCTTGGGCAGTGAAGAATATGAATTTCAACTCAGGCTTCAGAAAGTTGATAAATAAAAATTATGCTATGCTTTATTTAAGAAACATTCACCAAAAATTTCTATGAATGAGAATATAATTCACCTGATATTTAGTAACACACCATATATTCCTCCCTACTCTGTATCAACCTATCCTATGTTATTTGCAAACTGATTCCAGAAAACTGAGGTAATGGGTAAGGAAGTCATTTTTAATCCTGTCCTTAATATGTTTTCTTTGTTCTCCTCCTATGAAATCTCCAACCCCCATAGATGACCTTCTCTTCTACAGGACTGTTAACAACAACTTGCTCTTTGATTTCTAATATTTTTAACACATTCTATGCATTTTTAAATATTTTATTTATTTATTTATTTATTTATTTATTTATTTGAGAGAGAGTGTGAGGGGAGAGACAGAAGGGAAGGAGAGGGAGAGAGAATCTCAAGGAGACTCAGCAATGAGTGGGTTGGCCCTGGCATAGGGTTCAATCTCACAACTCTGAGATCATGACCTGAGCCGAAACCAAGAACAAGATGCTTAACTGACCGAGCCACTCAGACACCCCAACACATTCTGTGCACTTCCACTTTTGCAACTCCCAAGAAAAGAAAAAAAAGCCTGTTTTTAAAATTCAGTAACAAGGAATAAAAATTAAATAATTTTTTGAGGAGTACATAGGAAATAAATGGCTAAATGTAAAACAAGACTAGACAGTTGCAATTCCTGTGCTTTCATTCATAAATAAATACTACCCACAATTATAGCATGTACCTCTCATTGAACACTTAACATGTGCTACTTTGAATTATTTGTTTTATGTTATGTTTTTGTTTGGTTTCACCCATGATTTTAAGTCCTTCCAGGAAAGAACCTTATCTTTTGACCCTTTTGTATTCCCAGAGTTGGTACAGGTCTGAAAGAATAACATGGAAATAATGGGATTATGGCGATGATGGTGGTGATGGTGATGATGATGTAATGATAATGCCCAGGGGGTTGGATTTCAGGCAGTCACTCTGTGCTGAAGTATATGTACTTATCATTCCACCCATATTGTCTCAATATTTACATTAGGCCAAGCTAGTTTAGTCTCTGGATTTACATAAAAATAACAAGGTACTGTAACTGCTATGATAAAACAAAACAAAACAAAACAAAACCAAAACCAAACTTTAGGGAGTGCACTTAAGGTTCGGAGAGTGACCATTATATCCAAAGAGGAGAAAGAGTCTTTATAAATCCAAGTATACATTCAATCTTCTAGGTTACAATGAGGGTTCAGTGTAAACCGGCCCAAGTTAAGGGCTTTGCATGCATTATTTCAATTAATCCTAACTACAACTTTGAGTTTGGTATTATCTCCTTCATGAAAATGAACAAAAGCAAAACTCACTTTTCCTAGGACTGCTTGGCTTGTAAGTGTTAAAGCTAGTATGTGAGTTTCTAGTTCCAGAAGAGAAACTTTTTTAAAGTTTTTATTAAATTCCAGTTAGTTAACATACAGTATAATATTAGTTTCAGGCATACAGTACAGTGATTCAACATTTCCATACAACACCTGGTGCTCATCAGAACAAGTGCATTCTGTAATTTCCATCACCCATTTAACCTATCTATACTCCACCTACAACCCTGATAATAACCCTCAGTTCACTGTCTATAGTTAAGAGTCTGTTTCTTGCTTTGCCTCTCCCTGCTTCTCTTTTTTCCTTTGCTCATTTGTTTTGTTTCTTAAATTCCACATACAAGTAAAATCATATGCTGTTTGTCTTTCACTGACTTACTTCGCTTAGCTTAATATTCTCTAGCTCCATCCACATCATTGCAGATAGGAAGATTTCATTCTTTTTTATGGCTGAATAATATTCCATTGTGAGATATATATATATATATATCTCACAATGGAATATTTTTTCTTGGGAATACATATATATATATCACAATGGAATATCATATATATATATATATATCCCACATCTTCTTTATCCATTCATCAATCAATGGACACTTGGGCTTTTTCCATAATTTGGTTATTGTCGATAATACTACTATAAACATCAGGATGCTGGTATCCCTTTGAATTAGTATTTTTGTATTCTCTGAGTAAATACCTAGAAGTGCATTTGGTGGATCATAGGGTAGTTCTACTTTTAACTTTTTGAGGAGTCTCTGTAAGGTTTCCCACAGTGACTGCACAAGTTTGCATTCCCACCAACAGTACAAGAGGGTTCCCCTTTTACCACAACCTCACCAACACCTATTGTTTCTTGTGTTCCTGATTTTAGCCATTCTGTTAGGTGTCAGGTGATATCTAACAGTAGTTCTGACTTGCATTTCCCTGATGATAAGTGATGCTGAGTGTCTGTTGTGTGTTTCAAGTGTCTGTTGGCAGGGATCCCCTGGGTGGCTCAGCGGTTTACCACCTGCCTTCGGCCCAGGGTGTGATCCTGGAGACCCGGGATCGAGTCCCACATCAGGCTCCCTGCATGGAGCCTGCTTCTCCCTCTGCCTGTGTCTCTGCTTCTCTCTCTCTCTCTCTCTCTCTCTCTCTGTATCTCTCATGAATAAATAAATAAATAATCTTTTAAAAAAAGAAATGAAACACAAAATTCGTGTATCACTTAAAAAAAGTGTCTGTTGGCCATCTGGATGTCTTCTTTGGGAAAAAGTCTATTGTCTTTTTTTTTAATTGAATAAAGGGTTTGAGTTTTTTGGGGTGTTGAGTTTTATAAGTTCTTTATATACTTTAGAAACTAACCCTTTATAAAATATGTCATTTGCAAATATCTTTTCCCAACCTATAGGTTGCTTTTTAGTTTTGTTGATTGTTTCCTTTGCTGTGCAGAAGCTTTTTATTTTGATGTAGTCATAATAGTTTATTTTTGCTTTTCCCTTGCCTCAGGAGATATACCTAAAAAGAAGTTGCTTTGGCCTATGTCAAAGATGTTACTGCTTGTGTTCTCTTCTAGGATTTTTATGGTCTCAGGTCTCACATTTATATCTATAATCCATTTTGATTTTAGTTTTGTGTATAAGAAAATGGTCCAGTTTCACTCTTCTGCATGTTGCTGTCTAGTTTTCCCAACACCATTTGTTAAAGAAACAGTCTTTTTCCCATTGGATAGTCTTTCCTCCTTTGTCTAAGATTAACTGACCATACAGTTGTGACTTCATTTCTGGGTTTTCTATTCTGTTCCATTGACCTATGTGTATGTTTTTATGGCCAATACCATACTGTTTTGATGGCTAAAACATTATAATATAACTTGAAGTCTGGAATTGTGATGCCTCCAGTTTTACTTTTCTTTTGCAAAATTGTTTTGTCTATTTGGGATCTTTTGTGGTTCCATACACATTTTAGGATTGTTTGTTCTAGCTCTGTGAAAAATGCTGTTAGTATATTGATAGAGATTGAATAAAATGTGTAGATTGCTTTGGGCAGAATAGAAATTTTCACAATATTTGTTCTTCCAGTATGAATATGAAACATCTTTCCATTTCTCTGCATCTTCAATTTCTTTCATCGGTGTTTTACAGTTTTCAGAGTACAGGTCTTTCACCTCATTGGTTAGGGTTATTCCTAGGTATCTCTTTATTTTTGGTGCAAAGTAAATGTGACTTATTCCTTGATTTCTCTTTCTGCTGCTTCATTATTGTTGTACAGAAATCTGTAGTACAAATACTACAGATTTCTGTACATTGATTTTGTGTCCTGTAACTATACTGATTTTTCTATCCATTCTAGCAGTTTTTGGATAGAGTCTTTTGGGTTTTCTATATATAGTATTAGGTCGTCTGCAAATAGTAAAAGTTTTATTCCTTGCTTGCTAATCTAGATGATTCATTTCTTTTGTTGTCTTACTGCTGTGGTTATGGCTTCCAGTACTATGCCGAATAAAAGTGGGGAGAGTGGACAGTCTTGTCTTGTTCCCGACCATAGAGGAAAAGCTCTCAGTTTTTCCCCATTAAAGATGATATTAGTTATAGGCTTTTCATTTATGCCCTTTATTATGTTGAGGTATGTTCCCTCTAAACCTACCTTGTTAAGGCTTTTTATCATGAATGTATGTTGTACCCTATCAAATGCTTTTCTGCATCTATTGAAGTGATCAGATGGTATTTATCCTTTCTCTTGTTGATGTATCACATTAAATCACCCTTGCATGCCAGGAGTAAATAAATTCCATTTGAGCATGATGACTGACTTTTTTTAATGTATTGTTGAATTCAGCTTGCTAGTATCTTGTTGAGGATTTCTGCATCATTTATGTTCATCAGAGATAACAGTCTGAAGTTCTCTTTTTTTTTGTGGTGTCTTTATCTGGTTTTGGTATCAGGATAGATAATGCTGGCCTCAGAATGAATGTGGAAGTTTTCCTTCCTTTTCTATTTCTTTTGGAATATTTTGAGAAGAATAGGTATTAACTCTTCTTTAAATGTTTGGCAGAATTTGCTCGTGAAGCCATCTGGTCTTGGACTTTTTGTTTATCAGGAGTTTGTTTATTACTGATTCAATGTCTTTACTGGTTATTATTCTGTTGAAATTTTTTTATTCCTTGTTTTGGTTTTGATAATTTATATATCTCTGGGAGTTTAATCATTTCTTCAGTGTTGTCCAATTTGTTGGCATATAGTTTGTCTCAAGGTCATGAGATCAAGCCACATTGGGCTCCACACTCAGCATGGAGTCTGCTATTCTTCCTCCTTCCTTCACCTCCCCCTCTGCACCTCCCCCTGTTCACTCTCACTCTTTCTCTCTCTCTCTCAAACACATAAATAAATAAAATCTTAACAATGAAAAACATTCCATTTGAAATCATCTGAAAAATTTCACAATTACAGAAAAGAAAATCTGTAAATTATGTTAAAACTGAGTAAAATCCACCCAGTCTGGCAGCAATAACTTTAGCAGAACAGAATTTTTGGGATCCTTGCAACTCTATTGTATACATGGCAACCTGTGCTATAGAATAGAAGAGGAATATTGTCTGAAACTATACTCTGATGAGCAGTGGGCTCATCCACTCCAGATCTACAAAGTCAAAGAAGAAGGCCTAAGTAAATGATTTGAGTTTTCTTGAACAGCAAAAGACAATAATATTTTAAATAGCCAAATACTGTAACCTGGTAAAGAAGTTATGGACATATCAAAATGTATGGTTTCTAAGCTTCTAGGCAAACCAGAGTCCAGATGCCTAGGAGAGAAGCAAGTCAGATATTAGTAACTGAAATTATTCTAAATTCTTTTAATGCAAACAATTTGTCAAATAAAATGAAAACAGTCTGGATATGCATAGCTTCCAATCTCTTGAGGAAATCAGGCAGAAAAAGCCAAGAGGACTTTCCCAGAAATAAATCAAAGTTTTACCAATGACATTCACTACTGAAATAGGGGACAGAATATAAAGCCAAAGAACAGACAGAACTATAAAATTGTTTCTGTCATAAGCCAGAATTATTGTAAATAGATTTGACATTTGGAATTCAAAGACTATTACAGAAACATATGGCTTAAAATATCACATTCTATTCAAGGGTCCTAAAGTTTGGAATAAAGAAGTTAAATGCTCTGTGCAACAAAATACTTCTCTAGGTGGCCTAAAAGAATGAGGTTTGATCATATTACTAATTCCTTCCAGTTACACAAGCCAACACACCTCTTTGTATACCACTGGACAGAGGTTCCAGTAATTCCAAATGATTGTCAGTTAGCTATCTACCCCAAAAGTCACTGAAAGCCTAACATGATTATTAGAAATATACGACAGAAGAGAAAATGTTATAAATAAAAGACTAACCCAGATTTCAGAGCAGTGAAACTACTCTGTATGACACAATTATAGAGTATACATGTCATTACACATTTGTCAAAATGCAAAGAATGTACAACCAAATATGAACCCTTATGTAACTATAGACTTTGGGTGTTAATGTGTCAATATGAGTTCACTGATTGTAACAAATGGACCACACTGGTAGGGGATGTCCACAGTAGGCAAAGCTATGCATGTGGGGATAAGGGATATATGGGGACTGTCTGTACTCTCTGCTCAACTTTTTTGTTGTGAACTTAAACTGCTCTAAAACTTAGTCTTTTAAAAAAACAAAAATAAAAACAAAACCAGACCATGGGTGATTGATGAACCCATATACTCCAGAGACAATGTCTTAAAGAAACCAAATTCTGCAATTCCATTCAGTTACCTTCTGGATGTTTACTCCATTATGTCAAAATATTCATTGAATATTTCCACCTGCCTACTCATCCTACTCCATATGTTGTTTTCACTGAGTTGTCAACTTTTGAAAACATGTGTGTCCATTCCAAAAGGAAATACTCACTAAATAATTAGTAAAATCAATTATTAAAAATTTTAATTGCAAATTTAAAAGTGATTAGTGTTTACCCTACAAAAATTGGTTTATAATTAGTTCCCTTTTGTAATAGATTAAGGTAGCAAACAGTAAGTTAAGCATTTATAGAAGTTCAAATCTGAGTGATGGATACATACATGTAGGATTATTATATTATCTACTTTAGTATCTGTTTGACATTTTCCTTAATATAAAGTTTTTAAAGGATCAATTATAAAGCATATACCTGCTTAATGTACCAATAATTCTACAGAAGTTAACTAGCTTACTATGAGATTATGTTATTATAGTCATAGAAAAATATTTAATATGCTATATCACCATTATCTGAAAATATAGCATAGTATTTAAGAACATGAATTTGGAAATCAGATTGTCTCCACTCCTTCCTTAGCTGTTGTAGTATTAGGAAAATTATTTATTCTACTTAAGCTCCAATATCCCAACCAAGTAACGGGAGTAATCTACAACAAGGACATTGCAGAATTAAATGGCATAAAATGTGTAAAGTAGCATAGCATTGGTCTAAGAATAGGTGCTCAAAAAATATTAGCCATTATAATATTCTGAAGTTCTCTATTGATATTGCTCTAACTCTAAAATAAGCAGCAAAGGTAATTAAGAGTTTTACTCTGTAGGTGGGGAGAAAGATTTCAAATATTCACAATTCAGAGCTTAAAAAACTATTCCCATTCTTAGTATTTCCTAAGTCAAATATTTAGAAATTACAAAGAATTTACCAAAATAGAAGGAATTATATAATCCTATCATGGCCTTTTAAACCTAATTAAATAACCTAAAGAAAGTTTTATCATTGAATTAATCAGTTTTCAATAATGCTATACATTTACTTCCCACCAGGCCTTCTGGCATCAGCTCTGTGTGGGCATACAGTCTCATGCTTAGTCAGTGATATGGGAATGTGGGGTCTTCTCCAGTCTCTCCTGAGTGGATATGTGGAAAGCTTAGTATAGCCCTAGTCTGCTAGTCCACTGTTGTAACCTCATGCTACCTTGACCATTGGTCTTCCTCCTTCATTTGTCACCAAAATCGGTACTTTTACTCACAACACTATTAAATAAGAAGTTTTTCCACACTCCACTCCAAACCAGTGAGCCCCCTTTGGAGAAAGCTGCTGGCTTTCTTATCTTGCAGTGCCCTGTACATTTCTGCTCAGACCCAGCTTGGGTGTGGGTGTGGATGGGAGAAGCCTCAGGCAAAAATGCCAGACTCCTACTGTTCTTATTTGACATTCAGTATTTTTTTTTTTGTAGTAATTGCTTCTCAACTTGTCGTATGCCTTTGATTGATTCAAAAGCCCTGAACTAGTTGTTTTCAACAATTTTGTCTAGTTTTATTGTTATATAATGCTTTAATCAGAAAACATGAACAGAATATATGATGTTTTATCATAGAAAGTTAATAGTGGGGCATATTCTAAATGTCTAACTGGAAGCCATGATTATTAGTATTTGCTTTGTGGATCACAACAAATATATACAAACTAAATGCTTAATCTCAATAAATACTGGCCTTTTTCTATATAATGTTTAAACGTTTCCTATCTAAAATCTAAATGAAGGTCCTTTCCTATATAACATTTCTATATCATGTTTATATGTTTATTCTATGGGTTTCTATATAATGTTTATGTGTTTCTATATAATATGTTACATGTTCATTTAATCTTAATAAAATATTGGTTCTTTTCTATATAGTGTTTATATTCCTTAATAGTTAAATTATTCAAGTACCTTAAGACACAAGGATCCTAAAAGCTGGTAATAAACAATAAATCATTATTCTGAAACTCTTTCATCTCAAAACAAGTCCTTTTTGAAGGATGATTAGAATCTTTTTTTCATAAAGCAAGATTCTAGAAATGTATCTTTTCCAATGGTTGGAAAAGATTAAAAAAAATCTCTATGTACATAATTATAAGAAACCAGGTTGAGACCTCAAAAATAAATATATTGACTACAGAACCCAGAGTTATCAAAACTATTTGTAGTCTGCTAGACAACAGTGTTAAAAAGGAATTCATTGGGATTAAGCACAAACCAGTGTCTATACATTCAAGTGCACTAACCTGCACCTCTGCCAATCCTTTTATTTTCTCTGCCATTATCTGTCCCGATCATAGTCAAATTAATCACAAGATGAGCCCATAGAATAAGGAAGGCAGTTTTATTTAATGGATCACACATACTCAACCTCACTCATTTTGAAAATCTGACATAGTTCTAACCTACAGCTTTTTTTTTTTAATTATAGGAAGTAACTTTGTTAGAACTTGAGCACAATTATCTGAAATGCATTTGGAAGATATAGTAAGTGTGATAATATATTATAAACTGCTGCCATGTAATTTTTCTAATCCTCTGAATAAAGTAACATAATTTACCTGAATGTGTTCTCATAATAATTTGCCAAAAAACTGGATGAGCTTAAGAAAGAAAGGAACAGTCTGCAAGGAAAAGTCAAGAGAGTATACAATTCCTTACTGTTGTGGAAGGAAGTGAAGGAAGATGTCAAAACTTCAACATTTTCAGAGAAACCGAGAGAAAAGATAATAGTTTTTAAAGTTTAAAATGAAACCTCCATTCTCAATATAGTAAAATTGGTATTTAAAAGATCTTTTTGGGACGTCTGGGTGGCTCAGTGGTTGAGTGTCTGCCATTGGCTCAGGGCGTGATCCCAGAATCCCGAGATCGAGTCCCATATCGGGCTCCCTGCAAGGAGCCTGCTTCTTCCTCTGCCTGTGTCTTTGCCTCTTTCTCTCTGTGTCCCTCAATAAATAAATAAATAAATAAATAAATAAATAAATAAATAAATAAATAAAAATTTTTTTTTCAAATAAACAAGTTTCAAAATGAGAGAAGAGATGTTAAGCAATGGAAAGAAAATGTTCTTTCTTGAAAAAAAAAAGAAAGAAAACCAGCACATTGCAATGAGGCCCTCTGCTGCCAGTTTTTTAATACTACACCAAAGATCAACTTGCAGCAGTTTCTGTCTGCAGGCAAATACTTCAACAAAGCTTTAAGGAAAAAAATTACTTTAAATCCTTCAACAAAGCATAGTCATTTACAAGACTTTTTCAGATCAAAGTGATTGATTCTGCATAATATTCTGAACACAGTCTGAGCCACATAAACTTCAGTTAAATCTCTTAGTGACAGCATTATTCATTTAATAACAGATTTTCATTATTTTATGTTCTATATAAATATTTCCAAAAAGAGACTATATTCATACCAAATGGTTTCTACAATGACAATAGTTCATCCAATACTATGGAAAAAAATATTTTTAATTAGAAAGAAGCTTGTGTCTCAAAGGCAATTCCTAATAAATATCTCCATTTCCTAGGGAAAAAAAATAACAAGCAGTCCAGAAAATTAACTCAAAAACTCATCTGAAGGATGCCTAAGTGGCTCAGTGGTTGAGTGTCTGCCTTTGGCTCCAGGTGTGTTCCAGGGGTCCTGGGATTGAGTCCCATATTGGGCTCTCTGCAGGGGTCCTGCTTCTCCCTCTGCCTGTGTCTCCTCCTCTCTCTGTGTGTCTCTCACGAATAAATAAAATCTTTAAAAAACAAACAACTCATCTGAGACTAAAACCAATGCAATTTGACCATCATTTTTTAAAAAGATTTTATTTATTTATTCATGAGGGACACAGAGAGAGAGAGGGACACAGGCAGAGGGAGAAGCAGGCTCCATGCAGGGAGCTCGACGTGGGACTTGATCCCGAGACTCCAGGATCAGGCCCCTGGGCTGAAGGCGGCGCCAAGCTACCCAGGCTGCCCTTTGACCATCATTTTTAAATTGCCAGGACCAGAGGTAGATTTACTGTGAAGTGAATAAAACCTCACACGCATAGCCAGGAGCTGTGAAGTATTACAGGTGAAAAGGAGAAGCCAAGTGTCAATAAGGAAGCTTTTCTAAGTGAGTGTTTCTGGTAAATTGCCTTAAGATAGCTTAGTGGAAAAAAAAGGATCTGAACCTCGAGTTCAAGTAAATTGTCATGATTTCTTTTTGTATGTTAAATATGTCATTAAAAAAATGTTTGTAGTTTTTTCTTCTTCTTTCTTAAAGAGGGCCAGAAAAAAAAATGTAAGCTCACAAGCCACAAAACTGGGGATGTGAATCTCCCTCTGGGTAGTATACTTTTACTCAAAACAGTCCGTACAGAAAATGTTATTTTACTTTTAATGGAAACATCTTACATTAATAGGAAAAAATGGTTTTAATGCCAATTTTGAAAACAAGACAAAATACGAACTTAAAAAGGCATTGGTAAAAATACTTTATAGAGTTTTTAAGGGAAAGAAAGAAGATTAATATCTGCCCAACAGTGAAGCTATCTAGCATTCAAGAATCTCTAGCTTTTGATATCTACATAGTGGTTAAGATTACTGGCTCTGGAGTCAGACACCTTGATTTCAATCCTGAATTCATCACTTTATAGCTAAGTCACCTTTAGCAAGTTAATTGTGCGTTATAGATGTAGACATTTGATAACTATTTGCTGAATAAATAGATGCATGCATCAACTCCACATGAAAACTTCAATTTAGCAAATATAGTAGTTCAATTTACTTCTACGTAAAAAAAAATGTATTTGTTACACAGATCAGTTATGGGAAAGGTATTGGGCAAGGGGGGAAGAAAGAATACCAGAGTTTAAGCAAAGCATTTTTTTATGATTTCTATTTGTATTTGATAAGATGGGAAAAGGCAGTTATGGAAAGGTATTGGGCAAGGGGGGAAGAAAGAATACCAGAGTTTAAGCAAAGCATTTTTTTATGATTTCTATTTGTATTTGATAAGATGGGAAAAGGCTTTCTAGAGCACAAATCATTTAAGAATGAAGCCTGAAAGACTGTTAGGATCAGACCTGGTTGACTGGGAAGGCAGAACAGGCTGGAAGTATTTTAGGCTGAGGGAACAATACACTAAGCCAAGACCCAGAGAAAAGAAAGTGGAGATATCTAAGTATTCTGGGAAGTTAGCAGCCCTGTTAGCTTCAGGTTTAGAGAATTCAGGGAGACTGGGTTGGAAACAAACAAGGGTCACATCACCACTTCAGTTAATAATGCTCCCTTTTCTGAAGATGCTCACAAAATTCCTTATCAGTGAAAGTCCACACAACCACCATTATAAATTACATTTGGCTTTCTTTCATAGACAATGTCTTTAACTGATACAAAGAAATACGGGATTTAGGATTTTTATTAAACTATAATTATTTCAATTCCAGATTTGAAAATGGATTTTATTTTTTAATTTATATTTTTGTTGAAAACTGGACCATCTGTAACTTTCAAATACCAAAATCTCTCACACAGAAATCATTTGAATTGCAAGATTTATGTTAAAGCCATTCTTTGGAAGATTGGGAGAAAAGGAAGGATAATGGACACTGGGTTAAGTACATATATTTTCTAGTAGGTCATTAGGAGGAAAACTGTTCCCAAGGCAAATGTCATCAACAAAGTAAATGGATAAATGAAAAAAACGCCGTTCTTGTTGGTATAATACATAAAGTAATGACCTTGGGTCAAACTTGACTTTCAAATTGGCCTCAATCACAGTCAGTACTGTGATCTTGGGCAATTCATCTAACTTCTCTATGCCTTAGTTTCCACTTCCATAAAATAAGAAGGATAATCACAATAATAAAATTTGACTGTGATATATTATGTTACTATCTGTCCATGGGAGGAGTATACATTTTCACACACACTGTCTTTGGACTTGAACATATGACATGTTTTGTCCAATATAATGTGATATTTGTCCCAACCTCTTGCTACTAAAATAACATGCCCATAAGGACACTGTCCTTTCAGCCTGGATTTTAGAATGAAGAGAACACAGAAATCAGAGATGTGCTGTTCTACATCCTCCATAAAATTTAATTGACAAACTTTATTGTTGTAAGCTACTGAAATTTAGGAGTTGTTACTGTTGCAAAGCCAACTGCACTACCCCCTTCACACATTTTTAATAAAAACTGAATAAACCAATATAATTTAAAACACTGTGTAACCTTCTATGCCTACCCATACCTTATACTAGCTCCTTCTCTTGCCTAGGTTGATGAGATTAGAAAATTTAGGAACATTAACTTGTGATGTGCTCAGCTCCTAACCCCCATCTCTTTATTATACCTCATAAAATGAAATAACCTTGGATTTTTCGTTATTTGCAATGTGAATTTCCATGAGAATATTGAAGGGAGGATATATCCTTAAAATGATACAGCTTTTTATGCTGGTGCTTATCCCAATTCTTCTGAGAAAGTGCTCAGAACCACTTATGTCTGGTTTCCCTCTGTATTTTCATTAAATCTTACTTAAATCTTTGTTTAGCCAGAGTTTTGCCAGAGCTTCTATGCGGAATCCTGTTTATACTTAAAAGATTCCACGGGAAAAGAAAAAAAAAAAAAAACTTAAAAAAGGATAGCTTGAAAAAAAAAGTTTTTCAGTTAAACTAACAGAAAAACAAAAACAAAAAATCTTGATAAAACTCAATAAAGAAACGACCACAGAGATGGCAGAGAAAAAGCCTATGAGATGGTACCACGATTCACAATAAACCATGTAGAGATAATGGCTAGGGAAGCAGGTGAGCCAACGACTGGGCCAGCAAACAAGAATATTTTTATTATTCAAATGCTTGGGCTTCCCATTTTTCCATGATGAAGTTGAAAGAATATGAGCTCCAGAGTTACATAAGGCTAGACAGCTTTGATCCCAGTATAGCCACAATTTCTACACAATCTTAGACCAGCTACATAATTTCAGACATACTTTCCCTATTCAGTAAAGGGGGAAAAAAACCAGTTATTTTCCCTTACCCAGATAGGGGGAATAAACAGCTACCTCATAGGATTGTGATATTAAAGGGAATAAGGTGAGTGGAGCATCTAACGTAATACTTAAACAATAATACCTTTTCAAAAAAAATTCTCTCTTAGCTCTTTGTCTTTAACTCTTCTCTTTTCTATTCCCTCAACCAAATTTCGGTAACACATGTGCAAATGCTTTTGTTCCCAAGTTGGGAATCTCCTGTAGGGTAATAAAAAAAAACATACTGAAATCTAACACACAAAGACATAATTTATGCTTTAAAGCTAAGAGATGTTTTAAAAATATGCACAGATTTATATGTAGTTTTAATATATTTACAGCTTTATATATTTACAGCTTTAATTGGTCATATAATACACATACACACACATCTGAAATACATAGAAATAAAATGATACCTTTTCCAAATAAAGTTGCATCATCAGTTCTGTATTTCTCTGCCTTCCAACTTTGAAACCCCTAGGAATTACAAAACAGAGAGTGAGACACTCACCCAACAAAAGGTCATATTGAGTGATTCCAAGGAACATTAGAAAACCTGTACTGAATTCAAGTCTTTAACTGCCAGATTTTTAACTCTTGGCTACAGTTCCCATGTATGATATAATTTAGAAATTTAGTTTCAGCACAGGAGAATCACCAGACTTAAAACACTGTGTACCTCAACATGCAAAATGTCAATGGAAAATCCAGATAAGTCACAAATTGTTATAAAGAAATTTAAAAACAAAAAGAAATTTGCAAAATGGCAGGGAGACCTTCATAAACTGAGCAAGGAAAAGAAGGAAGGATGGCTCTTTTATTAATGCATAATTGAATGGAACCTCCGAAGTTCTTCACACCTTCCCCTTCTTGGAGCATCATCTACACCAAGGATTCTGTAGGTCCATTATGAAACTTACTAGAAAAATATAGCAGACAAATACAGTGCTATTTTTCTAGTCAGAGATGAATCACAGAAGTTCAGAAACATACATTTTTCACCCCAATCTAGCAGTACCAGCATCACTGCCCACAACACATACATACAGATTTGTTTATATGCATCCTGATAAAAAAGTTCTGAAGCCTTCCCATTGCATTTCTTTGAATTCATTTGGTTTGAGATTTGACTAAAAATCCTAAATAAAAATAGTTTTTACCTATAAAATCTTTACCTCTAAAGTCCCATAATCAATCTGTTATCCATATTATAGAAAAAGAGGAGTAATACAACACAGGAAAAATTATCAAATCATACAGGGGCACCTGGGTGGCTCAGTGGTTGAGCAACTGCCTTTGGCTCAGGTCATGATCCTGGGGTTCTGGGATTGAGTCCCACATCAGGCTCTCCGCAGGGAGCCTGCTTCTCCCTCAGCCTATGTTTTTGTCTCTCTCACAGTGTTTCTCATGAATAAATAAATAAAATCTTTAAAAAAAAATAAAACAAACCAATTTTCTTCTACCCCTACTAACATTTAACCTTAGACATGTCCTGATACATAAACACCCAACTGGAAATGGTTGTTATCGATTCTTGTTTGGGGCCCTCATGCAGGAATTAAATAGTGGAGAGATTAGGTCACAGTCATATTTCAATACAATTCATTCATATCTTCATTTACTCATTCAACATTTATTTATTAAACACCTACTATATTCCAAATAATGTTTTAGTTGCTGAGGTCATATCAGTGAACTAATAGATAAAAAACTACTATCATGGAATCTATACTGTAAAAGGCAAATAAAAGAAATAAATTAAATTATTTAGAAAATGATCATTTCTGTGATGAAAAATAATACATGAATGAAAGGTAGAACCTGCAAAACGAGAGACAGACAGCGAGAGAGAGAAATCAAAAATGACTTAACGTTTGGGCTGCACAACTAGGAGGAAGTTATCATAAACTGATACGGGGAAGGCCTTGGCATGGTCTGTTTGGGGCCTGTCAAGATCAAGAGTTTGGTTTTGCCTGTGTTAAGTCTGAAATGCCTATGAGATACAAATATGTAAAAGGAAATGCTTGTGGGGATGCCTAAAAGACAACAAATTCAATGGACTCCTCCTCTACAATTATTTGGCTTTATCTACCTCCAAGGTGTCCTTTGATGGTCTCCTTTGCCCTTCAGCCCATCCTAAATATTTCTCCTTTTCCTCATTTTTAGGAGATTGAGATAGCACAGATACTTCCATTGCTGATTCTGTCTATGATTCAAGATCTCTTTCTTGCTTTGCTTGGGGAACTATTTAGCAACACTGTGAAAGCTAAAACAAGGCAAGCAGAAAAAAAAATCTTAGAGACTGAGTTATCCTGGAAATAACTTGGAATTTTAAAATCACATGCAAAAACTCTCTTGAAGTACATTGGAAAATCAGCTGTGGCTGAAACACTGCCACTATTAAGACCAGTGTTCAGTGTAAGATATTTGCATAATGCATACTCTATAAGATCAAACCGTTTCCTGTATTTATTATTAAATGAATGCATTTCAGCTGCTGTATCTTGTGGTTTAAAAATCATTGGGAGCTTGGGACATTCATGCTCATGTGAAGAGCCAAAAAAAGATACTATTCCCCAAATTAAAAAGTGATCAAAAAAGCAGACCACTAAACTGGCCTTGCCTCTAGGTCTATAAAGTTTCCACCCAGGTGATGCTTCAACAAGGAGCAACAGAACACTCTGTTTCAAATTAGATGACAATTCTAGCATTTTTGGGTAAAGATTTGTTCTAATATTCAGTACTTAAAGATACATAGTGTAGATCCTGCCTGCAATAGCACACATTTTAAATATGAAGAGTAAAAGTATGTGTAAGTTGATGGAATTCCCAAGCGCTGTCATTACATCTCAAGATAAGCAAAAGGCTAACTCCTGGAACCTTTTCCACTCCTTGATAAATAATACAGAACAACTTCCTCTCAGATTTTAAGTAGATTCCTGACTCCTTTGTTCTTCTATTTGAGGAAACTCCCATCTGAGCAAGACTACCTACTCTTCCCACTGTGCAGTTATACTACTTAAGGCAGAACTAATTACAAGGTAATGCAAACAGTTTTTATAATTAGTCTCATGTCTGAAATGGCAAATATTGGGGCCTGAACAATTTGTAGCATTTCTCAGGCAACTTATATCCAGCCAACCTCACTATTTGTAATTAATGAGTCTATACTTTATTCCCTTCAAAATGAATGAGCATCCTAATTGCTATTCTAACAGCCCTATAATAAGGTACAGTGGCTAAAGGTTCAGCCTCTCAGGCCAGAGCTCCATTCCAGGCCCAGCTCTGCCATTTCTGAGCTGGGGGTCATTTGACAAAGCTACCTAACCTCCCTATGCCTCAGTTTCATTGTCTATAAACTAAGGTCAGCAATAGGACCTACCAATTGACTATTGTTTGGATCAAAAAATAAATGACACTGGATATTGTGACTGGCAAATAATAAATGCTCAATACAAAGGCCCAACCTTAGTATTTGTGGAGACTAGAGAGGAATACAAATGAAGCGTCTTGTAGTATGTGATGAAAAAATAGCAATTTTGAGTTGCTGCCTAGGCATTTTACAGTATGACAACCCTGCTCACACCTGGAGCTTAAGTTTCCCAACCCAGGGGCCCACTTTGCTTTCCCCAGGGCACCTTTTAGAAGACATATCTAGAAAAAATGTTTGCACAGCTAATGTCAGAGCAATTATTGCCTGTGCGCTATTTCTAGGATTTTTATGATTTCAGGTCTCACATGTAGGTCTTTAATCCATCTTATTTTTGTGTATGGTGTGTGAAGTAGCCCAGTTTCATTCTTTGAAATGTAGCTCCAGTTTTCCCAGCACTTTTTATTGAAGAGACTGTATTTTCCCCATTGGATATTCTTGCCTCCTTTGTCACTGATTAATTTGCCATATAATCATAGGTTTATTTCTGGGCTTTCTATACTGTTCTATTGATCTATGTGTCTATTTTTGTGTCAGTACCATACTGTCTTGATCACTACAGCTTTGTAGTATATCTTGAAATCTGGAATTGTGATACCTCCAGCTTTGTTTTGCTTTCTCAAGATTGCTTTGGCTATTTGAGGTTTTTGTGGTTCCACACAAATTTTAGTATTCTTTGTTCTAGTTTTGAGAAAAATGCTTTTGGTATTTTAGTAGGGATTGCACTGAATCTGTAGCTTGATTTGGGTAATAAGGACATTTTAACAATATCAATTCTTCCAATCCATGAGCACAGAATATCTCTTCATTTGTTTGTGTCATCTTCATTTTCTTTCATCAGAATTTTACAATTTTCAGAGATCAGGTCTTTTACCTCCTTGGTTAAACTTATTCCTCGGTATTTTATTTTCTTTGGTGCAATAAATGGAGTTCTTTTCTCAATTTCTCTTTCTGCTACTTTGTTATTAGTGTATAGAAATGCAGGGCACCTAGGTGGCTGAGCGGTTGAGCATCTGCCTTCAGCTCAGGATGTGATCCTTGGGTTCTGGGACTGAGTCCCTCATCAGGCTCCCTGTGAGGAGCCTGCTTCTCCCTCTGCCTATGTCTCTGCCTCTCTCTTTGTGTCTCTCATGAATAAATAATAAAATCTTTTTAAAAATGTGCAGTTATAAAATCTTTTTTTAAAACATTTTATTTAGGGATCCCTGGGTGGCGCAGTGGTTAGCGCCTGCCTTTGGCCCAGGGCGCGATCCTGGAGACCCGGGATCGAATCCCACGTTGGGCTGCCGGTGCATGGAGCCTGCTTCTCCCTCTGCCTATGTCTCTGCCTCTGTGTGTGTGTGTGTGTGTGTGTGTGTGTGTGTGTGTGTGTGTGACTATCATAAATAAATAAAAAATTTTTTAAAATAAATAAAATATTTTATTTATTTATCCATGAGAGACACTAATATTTTGTGGAAGATTTTGCATCTATGTTCATCGGTCATATTGGCCTGTAGTTTTGGTTTGAGGTTTGGGTTTTTTGTGTTTGGTGTCTTAGTCTGGTTTTGGTATCAGGGTAATGCTAGCTTCATAAAATATATTTGGAACTCTTCCTTACCAAACATTTAAAGGAGAGTTAATACCTATTTTCCTCAAACTAGTCCCAGGGTAGCACCTTTTAAAATAACCACTTAGCATAGAGCCCATGAAAAGTTAGTGACTGCCATTCCAACCACCTTACAAGCAATAGTTGCTTACTACCCTGCTCTCTACTCCTACTTCCTCTTGATCTAGGATGGAGGACTGCCATATCGCCCTGGTTCATTGTGCACTCCCCCCATTTCTAGTATCTGTAAGTAATAAATCTTGTGACTTTACTTTTCTTTGTGTGACTATATTGAAATCACACCTTCAATCCAAATGATCCCAGGGTTTTCATTTCCTCAAAGTGAGAGGTCAGATGCTGACAGAGCTACCTGCTTGCTGACCCCATGTGAGTGTCTTGTGCCTCTTTATTCACCAAGTCATAATCTGCATATTCTTTCTTTTTAAGATTTTATTTATTTATTCATGAGAGAGAGAAAGAGGCAGAGACACAGACAGAGGGAGAAGCAGGCTCCATGCATGGAGCCCAACATGGGACTTGATCCTGGGTCTCCAGGACCACGCCCTGGGCAGAAGGTGGCACTAAACCGCTGAACCACCCAGGCTGCCCATAATCTGCATATTCTTAACTTAATACACCAGCTATTGGCCTTCAACATATACTGTCAGAAAGACCCAAAGACACACAGTGGTCAAAGTAGTAAAGATCATTTTTATGCAGAAACTATTATAATTAAGGGAAAGAGACTTCATAGTGGAACTCAGTTCAATTCTGAATACAAGAATAATAAGTAGAAATCTATAGCCAAAAAACAAAATGAGATGGTCAGTGGATGGAAATTTACTAAGAGGAGAAAGACATAAGAATCTTGCTTAACTGACTTAACAGAAATCTTGCTGAAGGTAGGCCAAGGTGATCAAGGATGGGGTGATTCTTCATCAACTAACTTAGTGGAATCTTTTTAAAGCTGAGCTATGCAGGCCTAGCAAGGATTGGGGCCCAAAGTCGAGGCCTAGTTGAGAAGAAGGCTACAAGGAGCCTAACTAACGTTTAGTCAAGGAGATAAGTTTCATCAAGAGCATATATTTATATTTTCTAGATATTTTAAAGGTATATAAGCAAGTCAATAAACAGATAAATATGTACTATATATTTTTGTAACTATTTTATATAATGTAATATTATATATTTATACATTATTGCTGTTATTATTTATGTAGTCTCATAATGACCCAGGACTCCTCCCAGTTCCACATCAGAATATGGCAATTAGGAGACAGCTGGAACCTTTCTCCTAAGCAACAACTGCCCTTAGCTATCTCCTGTGCCCAGGTGTGTGCACACAATGGGGTAGAACACACTCAGGAAGATGGAGACTGAGAAGAGACCCCAGAGCAGGCTCAAGAACATTTGAGTAGAGAATTCTAGGGTCTGAGGTACCCACATGTCCTCTTGGGCCTATGAACTCTTTCCCCACAAAAAAGAGGGCTAGAACAGGCCTCAAAAGTATGTTGCTCAAAGAAGAACTTCTCTTGCCAAGGACTAGAAGTTTTAGGTGTTTTGAATGAGTAATGCTATTGAATAATGAAGTTGTTTTAAAAGCTACATTATGGAGCACCTGGGTGACTCAGTTGGTTAAGTGTCAGCCTTTGGCTCAAGTCGTGATCCCAGGGCCCTGGGACTAAGCCCTGAGTTGGTCTCCCTGCTCAGTGGTGAATCTGCTTCTCTGTCTGCCTCTTCCCCTGTTCGTGAGCACTCTGTCTCTCTCAAATAAATAAATATTAAAAAATAAAATAAATAAAAGCTAAAGTAAAATAATCTGACAGTATGAGGCTGAATAAAAAATCTTCTACTACACATTTAGATTATTCTGTCCAAAAGAGAAAGGTATTCATATCATTTTTAAAATGAGTTTTTTAATACATACACACATCACACAAATATAATGATCACAATATATATGTTAGTGTGTGTGAATATAAAAAAATTTATATAATCTGTATTTATAAATGCAAATTACAGATTGAACTGTGTCCCCTCAAATTTTTTATGTGGAAGCCTTAACCTGCAAGGTGACTGTATCTATAGATACGGCCTTTAAGAAAGTAATTAAGGCTAAATAATACAACGAGGAGGGGGGCCTAATCCAATATGACTGGTGTCCTTATAAAAGTGACACCAGGGTGCAAACAGAGAAAAGGCCATGTGAGGACTCAATGAAATGGTGGTCATTTTCAAATCAAGGAGAAACCAAATCTGCCAACACCTTGATCTTAGGCTTCTTGCCTCTGAAATCGTGGGATAATAAATTTCTATTGGTTAAGCCACCCCATCTGTTACTTTGTTATGGTAGCCCCAGCAAACTAATATACACATGTGTTCACAGAATTCTGGGAACCAGTTGGCTAATTTCATTTTTCAGATAAGAAAATTACTATTGAGATAGTACCATTGTTAAAATTATAATAATCATTGTCTCTGTTCTCCAAAGAATCACAAGGCAAAACTATTCCCTAAATGCAAAGAAAAGCAATTCAGCACTACATGACCCCCAAGTATACTTATACACAGAGTGACCCATAACTTGTCATTGAAACTAAACACTTTTGAGTGTGAAAAGGATATACCATTAATAATTATTCCAGGATAAAGATATAAACTGAGATTGATCAAAAGCATTTGGTCACTGTACTTAAAAGTTTATTCATTAAATTTTATTTATTTTCAATAAATATTCACTAAGAGCATACCAAGCACTAAAACTATAAAAATAAAAAGCATAACATTCTGCATCCAGGGAATTTACAATCTATTTAACAAAGCAGAAACAAAAAAAAGCAGAAATAGTTTTGTACACTTTAATCAAAACATTGCAATGACTTCTGTAGATACATGTTCCGGAAGATACATGCTCAGATAAGGCACCAAATGAAGCTTTGGAAGGGAAGGAAGGGGGAAGAGTGTGGGACGATGCCTTCTTTTTTCATTTTTGCTCCTCTGATTAGGTGAATTCCACTGTCTTATCTTCAAGCTCACTAATCCTACCTTCCATTTGATCTACTGGGCTACTAAACCTCTGAATTTTTCCATTCAGTTATTGTATTCCTCAGCTCTATGATTTCTCTTTGGTATTTCCTTATATTTCTGTCTCGTTGTTGAAATTCTAACTTTGGTCATGCGTTCCTTTCCTGACCGCATGAGTATCTTTATGAACATTGTTTTGAACTCTCTGTTGGGTAAATCATTTATCTCCATTTCACTAAGGCCAATTTCTGTAAATTTAGCTTGTTCTTTTGTTTGGCATAATTCCTTAGTTTCTTCATCTTGCTTTATCCTCTGTTAGTTTCTCAGCATTAGATATAGCAGACACCTCTCCTAGTCTTGGTCGTCTGGCCTCATGCAGAATATGCACTTCATCAGTTAGTGCAGTTCAAGTTCCTGGTTGCCTCTCAAACCTTTGCAACTGTTTAAATCGCCATCTTTGTTCTTAGTGGTTTCCAGTAATTGTGGATGTGCCACGACTGTCAGTTTCCCAAAGTGTGAAATACTAATAGGCCTATTCAGGATCCCAGAGAACTATTAATTGCTTACCCCTTTAGCTCCACAATGGAGGCTAATTGGAAGCTCAACCTTCAGGCAGCAGCTGGGAAAGTTAGGAGATTAGATAACGCAGTCTAATACCTACTAGGGATAAATCAGGAATGAATGTTTTTGCATACTCACTCTGTGCTAAGCCAGAGGGAATAGTTACTGGGAGTGCTTATGCCCAAATAGAACTGCCTCTTTGTTTATGTAGTCCTGGGTGATTCATGAATGCTGAACTCTGTAAATTCCTAGGCCTGGGTCATTTGGAAACAGTTTCTTGGGTGGCAGCCAAAACAGCAGGGGTGCTATCTGTGTGGGCAAGCTCCTTCCAGGGAGAAGGTCGTAACTTTGTTTTACTGATGGAACAAGCCAAAGGGAGAAGGCAAGGAAAGTGTTCTCCAGCTCTTTCAGGCTCCAGGAAGGTATCCATCCAGTCAGCACCTAAATGTGGTTTAAATAGAAGCTGGACCCTCAGACAGTTGGTAAAGTATGAAGTCAAACCCCTTCCATGGAAAAAGTGAGAATTGGGCAATTTTTTCTGCTCTCTCTGCACAGACTGACAGCCATGGGAGTGCTTATATGTCTACTAATTGTTCCTTTGTTATAGTCCTGTGAGACGAATACAAGCCCCATTGGCTCTCAGAGCTAGACGATTTGGGGGCCTGTTCTTTAAGTGGCAGTCTTAAAAGTTGGGTTGTTATTGTGTGGTCCACACCCTTAGCTCCTCCATGAAAAAGTGGATATTGAGGGTTCCCTCTCAATAGTAAGATACTGCTCAAAGTGTGGAATTCATGATCAGAGTATTTCTCAGTGTTTCCTACTCACTTCCATGTAGGTATTTCCTCAGCCACCCAAAGTGTGGGAGTCATTCAGCTAGTTTCTGGATTTCTCTCAGAGAGTACTGGTCCATGTGTAGTTGTATATACGTTGCATGTATGGGAGGAGGGAAATTCAGAAGCCTATATTAACATCTTGGTAATGTCCTGTAGGTTCTTTACGGAAATGTTTGTATCTACCCATGTTATAATATAGTGGAGCTTTCATGCCTCCTCCCCAACATTACATGGCATGTTAAGATGAAAAAAAGTCCCCAAATTTACCTATGTCAGGATTCAGAAAGACCAATTTATCAAAGTCCTCCTCTCCAGATTCAGAATTGACCAAGATATATGAAAAAATTGTCATATGGGCACTGAAACATAGTCTTTATTATTAGAAAAACTATATTGGAACCTCATTTGGAATTGTGTAGGAATGAGATTTGGCATTTGTTTTAACTATACAAGTAGCAAAAATAAAAATCTACACAGAATCTGAGGGAGTTTCTTATCTGAAGAGAATTTACAGAGTTTAAATATGAAAAACATCAATTTTAGCAACATCAATGAGGTCATAGTCAATGTGCTAATTATCTCAAGGTGGGGAGCAAATTCAATTTCCTAGGACAAATACAGCTTGTAACTTTAGTAAGCCAACACAATTTCCTACAACAAACATTTGGATAAGCCTTGAGGTTAACAGTCTTAATATTATAGATTATAATAGTTAGATTAAAAATAAAACTCAGTCTTTTCTTAACTTTCCTTATCTGAAATGAATGGCAAATGCCACAGTCTTATATTTTTAATTCTTAAAGTACTTGTGTCAACAATATTTATTCTGACTCTGTATCCTTACTTTTAAACATGGTTGAACTTACCTGCCCAATTTAGGCAATTCCAGACTTGCCTGATATGCTAAGCTTCAAAAAGAGACCACAAAAGATCTGGGGACAGAAGGTCAAGAAGAAGAGGAAGGGGTAGGAAGAAGAGAGAGAGGAGAGAGATAACTTTAGTCAACCAGGATTATACATTGAGTATCTTTTCTCAATCTCACCAAAAAAACAGTCACTCTCACTCCTGGGCAGAAGAGGAGGTTAGAGGTGTGTAGAACATGAAAACTTACTCCCAATGAGTTCTAAATGGATGAAAGTATTAATGGGAGTTCTTATTTATGACCAGAATGAATTTGAGGATAGCAAAGAATGTTTCACCTAAAGATAATATTGCTAAGGAAGAGTATGGTGAATGAGAAAAGGAGGCCAATGGTGAAATATTAGGGAAAACAAATGATAAAGAAACAGGTGATGAAAGAGAAACTAGCAAAGGTAAAAGTCAGAAAGATAGGAGAAATAGCCCTGGTATCTCCAGAACATGAATGAGATAAGATAAAACTGGGAAAAGTTTCAATAAGGAGAAATTGTTCAAGTCACCAAACATTACCAGTCTATAATCCACATAATAATGTGTTATGAACCCCTTTGTGTCAGGTTGTGCTACATGTGCAGCTCAGCCAGTCCTCTAAATAGGAGTCCATCCACCTAGCTAAGATGAAAGCCAAGGTTAAGACAAATTAAGTAACTCATGACAAAGCTGGAATTTGAACTTACTACTTCTCTCTGATCATAGGGTCTATTTTCTTTTCACCATGCTGCAAAACTTCTGAGAATGGAAAATTTGGCCAATGTATCAGATACATTTTATGCACTCCTCAAGATCTCTAGGCCATCAACAGACTCTCAGCTTCTTGTCCCCTCTCAGCTATCCTGCAGCTGCTCCTTCCATGACCATGGCCTACCAATTCCACTGGGATTCCCAATGTTTTTCCTGCCTGGGGTTGATGAGTTATTTTCCCAGTGTACCAGGTATCTATTGCTGCATCTAGTTCTGTGGATCAGAAAACTGGGCTGTTTTCTCTGGCTTTGGGTCTCTCACAAAGCTCATATCAAGGTACCAGTCAGGGCTACAGTCAGTCATCCCAGGCTTACCTGAAGAAGCACCTAAGTTCACACATGTGATCGTCAACGGTATTTGGTTCCTCATAAGCTGCTGGCCAGAGGTCTCTATCAATTCCTTGCCATGTGGGCCTCTCCACAGGATAGCTCAACATGGCAAATGGCTTCATCAGAGAGGGTAAAAGAATGTAGATGACAGCAAGATGGAAGCCACAGTCTTTTATAACCTAATCTCAGAAATGACACCCATCACTTTTACAGTACTATCATCACAAAAAACATCACTAGAATAAACCCATACCCAAGGGGAAGGGATTACACAAGGGCATGAAGAGACAGAAAGTGAGGATCATTGGGAACCATTTCAGAAGTTTCAGAAGCTGCCTACCCCACTCAGAATGGCTGGGCTGCATGCATCACTAAGCTATCTATGCACCCTGAATTTCTGACCCCTACTTCCATACTTGGAAGAAACACTATTAAACACTCCTTCAGTAGCTTCACTTCCTCCCTATCTTTGACAGGGATGGGGTGTATTTTGTAACTGGCTGCTAAAGTAGTGTCCCAAAAGCAGTTCATTCATAGTTCACCAGGACGCTGTGGCACACTGGGAAGAACACCAAAAACAGGTTGCTATGGATAGTCCTTGTTAGCTGGAGTTTCAGTATTGCAGGGAAAGGACAGAGAATTAAGGACTTGATATTATTAGTCTTAATTCTACAAATCCTAGTATTCAATCAGAAATAGAATTAAGTACATTGATAGATGTATTAGTCAGGGTTTCCAGAAAAAGCAAACAAATAGATCTGTGTATTTGTGTGTGTATATATATCCATATATACATAGGTATGCATATATATTCTTTCTATATATATATGTGTATACATACAAACACAAATATGTACATATATATATGTACATATTTGTTTTTGTGTTTTTGTGTGTATGTGTGTGTGTGTGTGTGTTTAATGTGAGTCAGTCTTTATTTTGCACTTGTGTGGTACATTAACAAACTCCACATACAAGATAGCATTACATATTGTAGGTTAGCATTACAGCATTATGCAGTTTCACACAATTCGTTTGCTTTTCCAGTTTTTTTTAATTTGACACATTTATCTTGAGTTTAATTTTTTACAAGAGAAGACACAAGGTAAAGAAAGACAACCACATTGGAGAAGGATCATGGTGAGGGCAATGTCACTATCACGGCCATAATAAAAGCCTTCCAATAAAAGATTTGCACCATTCCCTCTTCCTGAGCAAGCCGCTCCTGTCCCACAAACCAGTTCTATCTGCTTACGTCTCTACAGCATGTTCATAAACACCTACATCTTGGCTGTACTCCACTGAGAACTGAAAGAATAACTCATAAAGGGAATTGTGTTATTAAGAAAAACTCTTGTCTTCCCAAAGGAATCAAGGTATCAGCAGAGAAGGCCTGACTCTTTGCATATATATATATATATATATATATATATATATATATATGCAAAAAGAGAAGGAGAGATTGATTTATTTTAAGGAATTTGCTCATGTGATAATGGAAGCTTGGCAAGTCCAAAATCTTCAGAGTAGGCCAATATGCTAGAGATCCAGGGAGGAATTTCAGTTCAAGTCTAAAGACAGTTTCATTCTTGAAGATCAGTCTTTGTCTCTTCAGGCCTTCAACTGATTGAATAAAGCCCAACCACATTATGGAAGGCAATCTACTTTATTCAAAATCCAATGATTTAAATATTAATCCCATCAAAAAACACCTCCATAGAGACACCCAGGATAATGTTTGACAAAATATCTAGTCCAGCCAAGTTGACATGTAAAATTAAGCATCACAATCAGAAACTTGAGAATATTCCTTTGTGCTGAAAGCACATTATCTCCTTAGAGCCTTGAATTGGCCCAAATTCACTGCAATGATTTTTCTCTTTTGTCTTGAGTCCTAAAATGATTTAAGAGTATTTTTCCTTTTGCATTCCTCACTCTAACACACTTTCAAGTCAATAGCTATATGGTAAGAATCCAGTCCTCTGATTTATAAAACTAAAATGAAAAAGAATCTTTAATAACAGTCTTAAACTTGATGTTGGAAAGTCTGGAATGGTGCTAGGAACTTTGAGATGTCAATTAGAAAATAAGTTCCACAATTTTCCCTCTTAAGTTGGTAATCAATGAAATGGTATTGATAATGGTATTGTCATGTGACAGAGGGGACAAAACTAGAAGGAGACTAGGGAAGATACTATAGTAGCAGAGCTTATAACATCTTTGTGAAACAGTCCCATTTTCTAGTCAGACTTATGTCACTCAACCTATACATTTCCTAAAAGTCGGTGAGAACCAAATGTCCTCATCTTCCCTATAGCCATGGGCCTTAAAGCAACTTAGGCTTGCCTAGCATTTGTAAAAATTCAGATTCCCATGCCCCTGCCCAGAAAGCCTGAGTGCAGTGAGTCTGGAAAGGGGCCTAGAATTTGTTTAACTGCTGACCAAGTGGAAAGACTGCAGTAGTGAGGAAGCTATAAAAAAGAAGCAAACTGCTTCTGCCTTAGTGTCAAGATTTACACATAATGTGGTTAGCCCAATTCCTACTCTTTCTGTGACTTCCCTAGCCCATAGTACCTGTTGTATTCTAGCAGTCTCTTCCTTTCTTTCTAGCACTTGAATTTGTTACTAGACATATCATTGCTACATCACTATCATTTATTTGAACTCAGAGTTCTGTCCCATTCAACATAGACCTGTCTGCTACTACAAACAAGTAAGAAAGACAAAGCCCTACTCCTAGATTGGCTAGATGTTTGTTTCTCATCAGGCCTAAGTCTTTGAGCCACATATCAAACTACTAATAACTTTACAGCCATTCTAAACTGCAAATATATTCAGAGATTCCTGAGCATTGTCCAGAGAAATTATCTAACAAAACTAGATGTCTTTCCTTAAGTTTTGGCGAGTCCTGAATTATTCTGAGTTTTTCTCAAATCCCTTTGTAGTTGATGAGCATTGATTAGGTTTCTCTCCTTCCCAAGCTCCCAAATATCAGTATTATTTTGTTACATTGCTTTTCATAGTGTTAAACCCTCCTGTGGTTGATTTCAGTCCCACATCCTTTCCTTTTAGAGGCCCCACTTTCTCCATTCCATGTAATTCCAGTGGGGGCTGCCAATCATCAGACCTTGCCTTCTCACCCCAGAAAACAGCCGTAAGACCCAAGCTTGCCAGTCAGAGTATCCTATTCTGCAGGACTCAATAGATGGTTGATTGGTCTATTGTAAGTACAAACACCAAGGAAGAGCCCTCAGAATTGCTGGTTTTTTTTTTCAGGGATTAATATGGATGCAAAAAAAGTAGAACATTTAGGGACCATTTGGATCTGATTATACTAGAAACTATCTTTCCTATCATTTGGATGAAAACCTGAAATAGAAGTGAAGCCAACAGAAAATAGTTGCTGATGAAGGGCACCTGTATGGCTCAGTCAGTGAAGCATCTGAACCCTTGATTATAGATCAGGTCATGATCTCCCCTGCATCATGTTCTGTGCTGAGCATGAGCCCTGCTTGGGATCCTCTTTCCCTCTCCATTTGCCCCTCTTTCTTCTCTCTAAAATAAAATTTTAAAAAAGAAAGAAAATAGTTCCTGATGAACATAAATGCAAAATTCCTTAACAGATATTAGGAAATAAAATTCAACAAAACATTAAAAGGATCATACACCATGATTAAGAAGGATTTATTCCAGAGAGTCAAGGATGGTTCAACATCCATAAATCAGTGTGATACACATTAACAAAATGAAGGATAAAAATCATATGATCATCTCAATAGATACAGAAAAAAGCATTTGAAAAAATACAACATGCACTTAAGAAAAAAGAAACAAAAAGGCATCCAAATGGGAAAGGAAAAAGCAAAACAGTCACTGTGTGCAGATGACATGATTCTATATATAGAAAACTGAAAAGACTCTACCAAAAAACTGCTAGAAGTATAAATTAATTCAGTAAAGTTGCAGGATACAAATCCAATATACAGAAATTGGTTGTATTTCTACATACTAATAGTGAAATATCAGAAAGAGAAATTAAGAATACCATTTACAATGGCATCAAAAATAATAAATAGGAATAAATCTCTAATCAAGAAAGTGAAAGACCTCTACACTGAAAATTTTTAAATCACTGATGAAAGAAATTGAAGAAGACACAAACAGAAAGATATTCTATACTCATGGATTAGAAGAATTCATATTATGAAAATGCCCATACTACCCAAAGCAATCCACAGATTCAGTGCAATCCCTATTGAAATTCCAATGGCATTTTTCACAGAACTGGAACAATTAATTATAAATCTGTATGGAACCATAAGAGACAACAAGTAGTAGCCAAAGAAATCTTGAGAAAGAAGAACAAAGCTGGAAGTATGATGCTCCCTGACTTCAAACTATATTACAAAGATATAACAATCAAAATAGTATGGATTATCCTAAAAACAGACACATAGATCAACAGAACAGAATAAAGAACCCAGAAATAAACCCAAACATACATGGTGAAATAATTTACAACAAAGGAGGCAAGATTATACAATGCGGAAAAGACTTCTTCAATAAATGATGTTGGAAAAACTGGACAGCCACATACAAAAGAATGAAACTGGACTGCTATCTTACATCATACACAAAATAAATTCAAAATGGATTAAAGATTTGAATGTAAGGCCTGAAGCTATACAAATTCTAGAAGAAAACATCAGTGGTAAGCTCCTTGACACACAGTTGGCAATATTTTTTTGGATCTGACTCTAAAGGTAATGGCAATGAAAAAATAAATAAAAACAAATAAATAGAGTAATTGCAATGAAAGCTAAAAAAACAAATGGGACTGAATCAAATTAAAAAGTTTCTGCACAAAAAATATTAATAAAATAAAAAGGCAATGTTCTGAATGGGAGAAAATATTTGCAAATCATATTTATGTATACACTAGCCGATAAGAAACTAATATCTAGAATATATAATGAACTCAGGCTTCCTAAAACAGACTCTTAACCAGAGAGAACAAACAGCGTTACTAGAGGGGCAGTGGGCAGGGGGATTGATTAAATGGGTGATGAGTTTTAAGGAGGGCACTTGTGATGAGCATTGGGTATTATAAATCACTAAATATGTTAATTAACTGGAATTTAAATAAAAAAGTGAAACTACAAAAAAATTTTTTTACACTCATGCAATTCAATAACAACAAAATCCGAATTAAAAAATGGGCAGAGAAAGGGTTACTACCCAAAATATATAAAGAACTTATACAATAAAAAATTATTTTAACAAAGAAAATAGAAAAAAAGGTAAGAAAACAGGAAAAAAAAAAAAAAAGAAAATAGAGCCAGGTGAAAAAGAAACAAATGCCTGATGACATTATTTAAGCATCTGGAGACAGCCAGGCCTGAAGCAGTAAATTCCTATACTTTTCAGTTATGTGGATGGATAAATTTTCTACTTTTGCCTAATCTGGTTCAAGTTGGGTTTCTGTCACTTATAAGGAAAAAATTTTATCTAATTTACTTCCATTTTCACACAACTCCATTGTCATTTTTAGGAAAGGGAAAATATTTCTCCACCACTATATACTGTTCAGTGGGACAGGAATTATGTTCTTTCTTTTCCTTTTCTGTCTTTTTTTTTAACCTCAATTAATTAAATAACTAATAATATTCCCAATTAGTCAACATTTTTAAGCACTATGCTGCCTTCAAGTAATTTGTGGGGAGGTGTGGCCACACAGATGTGCAGATTGACTGACCTGGTCGCAATACAGAAGTAAAGCCACCTTGTGTTTGTCAAAATGGTCCATCTTATTCTTTCACAGTTAGGTGAGGAAATATATACAAAACTACCGTGTATTACTGTCAACTGCCTGAAACTAGTAAGACATATCGCCTATCACAACCAATAATCATCCCTTCCCAATTTCCCCATTTCTATCAAACTTGCCCCTTATCCTTTATCAACTTACTTTGATCCACTATCATAATCACTTGCTTCTTTTGTTCTCAGGGCCCCTAGAGACTGATGCTGACTTTGTTTTCAACAGTCACATCTTTCATAGATCTGGTTAAAACAGTCCTCAGTCACTCTTTATCATGTGGCTCCTAATAATGTGGTAAAATGTATTGTCAAACCCACTGCCACTGTATTCAATCCAGACTCCTCTCTCTCTCTCCTCACCACTCAGTATTTCCTCCTCTTGCTAATCTACCACCTCTAATCCCTGTCCTCCATTCTTTCAGTTGATTCTCTTTTGAAAGTTTTTTTACAAGTCCAGTTAAGTCACTATCTTGTGCAGGGCCCACCCTATCAAACTTTGGGAGTTTTTTATTTTTGAAAATTAAATCATTTTGAAAAAGCAAATTTTATATTACAGCACAATTCCTAGGAGCAATTTTATGATAAAAGTGAAAAGGAGAAAACTCTGTGGTTAGATATTTTAACTTGATAAAAATGCTTTCTAGGTTTCATTGTTCCAATTTATTAGTTAAAAAATACACTAAATGCTTCCATATGACAGTGACTTCATTTTTGTGAACAAATAAACTTACCTAAACACATGCCAAGAGAAATTGCTCAACTAAACCCATAAATGTTGGATTAGAAAATATAATTACACTCTAGCCAAGAAGAGTAGCGGCTGAAAGTTAAAAATGCCATATACAGTTCAGGTCAAATAGAAATGCAGTTAATTTCTAAATCCTCAGCAGTGTGCTCCTGAAAGAGTTAAATAACTCAATTTTTTTATTCCACTTTAGAAGTTTATTATCTTTCAAGCTCATTCTATCTGAACAGTTAGTTTCTTTTGAATAGGGAGCCTTAAAACTTCTTGCTAGAATTCTCGTCAAAAAATAGCTAAGACATATATATATATTACTCCATATGTATGAGTCAGCCAAACTCTAAGAATTATTTTCTGTTGAATACTGAGGTCCCGATTTATAATCTTCTTACTATATATTTATATTGACATGGCAACTCCCCCCGAAACTAAAAAAGAAAAATAATAATAAATGAACTGCAAAGGCTAAATTTCAGACTATGACCAATTTACAAGGACAACAATATGACTTACAAATTAATCATCAGACAAATAATTGGACTTCACAATCTATGCAATTCAGATTACTAAGGTTCACTTTATTAACTAAAACCTAACTAAACCTATTAACTAAAACCTAGGATATTTATAGACTTTACTGTCTTTATTTACTCATTTGTTATAAAAATATTAGTGGAAAATACTACTCAGTGAAGAGGAAAAGTTCTAAATTCCAAAACAGTCTGGCCCCAGGGGTTCTGGATGAGGCATGGAGACCTGTATCATTATTTTATAGTATTGGAAGTGTTGGTCCCCTTTCTCCATTGTGTACATATTTTAGAAACAATACTTTCAGCAAAAAGTTCCTTATATTATCAGATTAGCCATTTTCATACCTCCTTCATTACCCCAGCTACTCTGAAATAAAGCACTGCACTAGGCATTGGGGCAGTAGAGATGAGGCATGATCCCCATGTTTTAGATGCTCAAAAGTTAATTAAAGAGTTATACAAACAGTAAAGAGGAAAGTGCACACCAAAATAAGGTAAATGGTGTAAACATAAGAAATTGGAATGTGGGGGGAGGGGCAAGATGGCGGAAGAGTAGGGTCTCCAAGTCACCTGTCCTCAACAAATTACCTAGAAAACCATCCAATCATCCTGAAAATCTACGAATTCGGCCTGAGATTTAAAGAGAGACCAGCTGGAACGCTACAGTGAGAGGAGTTCGCGCTTCTATCAAGGTAGGAAGACGGGGAAAAAGAAATAAAGAAACAAAAGGCCTCCAAGGGGGAGGGGCCCCGCGAGGAGCCGGGCTGAGGCCGGGGCGAGTGTCCCCAGGACAGGAGAGCCCCGTCCCGGAGGAGCAGGAGCTGCACCAACCTTCCCGGGCGGAAAGGCCTCCCGGGGAATTGGAGCAGGATCCCCAGGAGGGCGGGGATGCCCTCGGGCTCCCTGGGACAGTAACAGAGGAACTGCGCCCCGGGAGATGCGCCAAGCTCCCTAAGGGCTGCAGCGCTCGGCGGGACCCGGAGCAGCTCGGAGGGGCTCGGGCGGCGGCTCCGCGGAGGGGGCTGCGGGGCTCCGAGAGCAGCTCGGAGGGGCTCGGGCGGCGGCTCCGCGGAGGGGGCTGCGGGGCGGGAGTGCGAATCCAACAGCGCAGGCCCCGGAGCACAGGGCGCCTGGACACAGCCCAGGATCCGGCCTCCCCCCGGGACAGGCAAAGGCCGGGAGGGCCCAGGACAGCGAGGACGCTCCTGCCTGGAACTGAGCAGATCAGCGGCCCCTCCCGGGAGCCCCAGGCCCTGCAGACGGAGAGCCCCGGAGCTACTGCGGGAGCTGACTCCAGGTTCCCAGAGCTGCCGCCCCACCACTGTGGCTTCCTCCCGGGGCCTCACGGGGTGAACAACCCCCACTGAGCCCTGCACCCAGCCAGGCAGGGGCAGAGCAGCTCCCCCAAGTGCTAACACCTGAGAATCAGCACAGCAGGCCCCTCCGCCAGAAGACCAGCGACAGGGACCAGTTCCAGGGGAAGTCAAGGGACTTAAAGTATACAGAATCGGAAGATACTCCCCGTGTTTTTTTTTGTTTGTTTTTGTTTTGTTTTTGTTTTGTTTTGTGCTTTTTTTTCTTTCTTTCTTCTTGATTTCTGATTGCTTCCCCCACCCCACCCCGCCCCCCTTTTTTTTCTTTTTTCTCCTTTCTTTCTTTTTCTTTCTCTTTTTCTTCTCTTCCCCCCCCCTTTTTTTCTTCTTTCTCTTTTTTCTTTTTCTCTTTTCTTTCCTTCTCTCTCTTTTTCTCCTTTTCCCAATACAACTTGTTTTTGGCCACTCTACACTGAGCAAAATGACTACAAGGAAAACCTCACCTCAAAAAAAAGAATCAGAAACAGCCCTCTCTCCAACAGAGTTACAAAATATGGATTACAATTCAATGTCAGACAGCCAATTCAGAAGCACTATTATACAGCTACTGGCGGCTCTAGAAAAAACCATAAAGGACTCAAGAGACTTCATGACTTCAGAATTTAGATCCAATCAGGCAGAAATTAAAAATCAATTAATTGAGATGCAATCCAAGCTAGAAGTCCTAACGACGAGGCTTAACGAGGTGGAAGAACGAGTGAGTGACATACAAGACAAGTTGATGGCAAAGAGGGAAACTGAGGAAAAAAGAGACAGGCAATTAAAAGACCATGAGGATAGATTAAGGGAAATAAATGACAGCCTGAGGAAGAAAAACCTACGTTTAATTGGGATTCCCGAGGGCGCCGAAAGGGACAGAGGGCCAGAATATGTATTTGAACAAATCCTAGCTGAAAACTTTCCGAATCTGGGAAGGGAAACAGGCATTCAGATCCAGGAAATAGAGAGATCCCCCCCCTAAAATCAATAAAAACCGTTCAACACCTCGACATTTAATAGTGAAGCTTGCAAATTCCAAAGATAAGGAGAAGATCCTTAAAGCAGCAAGAGAAAAAAAGTCCCTGACTTTTATGGGGAGGAATATTAGGGTAACAGCAGACCTCTCCACAGAGACCTGGCAGGCCAGAAAGGGCTGGCAGGATATATTCAGGGTCCTAAATGAAAAGAACATGCAACCAAGAATACTTTATCCAGCAAGGCTTTCATTCAAAATGGAAGGAGAGATAAACAGCTTCCAAGACAGGCAGGAACTGAAAGAATATGTAACCTCCAAACCAACTCTGCAAGAAATTTTAAGGGGGACTCTTAAAATTCCCCTTTAAGAAGAAGTTCAGTGGAACAATCCATAAAAACAAGGACTGAATAGATATGATGACACTAAACTCATATCTATCAATAGTAACTCTGAACGTGAACGGGCTTAATGACCCCATCAAAAGGCGCAGGGTTTCAGACTGGATAAAAAAGCAGGACCCATCTATTTGCTGTCTACAAGAGACTCATTTTAGACAGAAGGACACCTACAACCTGAAAATAAAAGGTTGGAGAACCATTTACCATTCAAATTGTCCTCAAAAGAAAGCAGGGGTAGCCATCCTTATATCAGATAAATTAAAATTTACCCCGAAGACTATAGTGAGAGATGAAGAGGGACACTATCTCATACTCAAAGGATCTATCCAACAAGAGGACTTAACAATCCTCAATATATATGCCCTGAATGTGGGAGCTGCCAAATATTTAAACCAATTAATAACCAAACTGAAGAAATACTTTGATAATAATACACTTATACTTGGTGACTTCAATCTAGCTCTCTCTATACTAGATAGGTCTTCTAAGCACAACATATCCAAAGAAAAGAGAGCTTTAAATGATACACTGGACCAGATGGATTTCACAGATATCTACAGAACTTTACATCCAAACTCAACTGAATACATATTCTTCTCAAGTGCACATGGAACTTTCTCCAGAATAGACCACATACTGGGTCACAAATCGGGTCTGAACCGATACCAAAAGATCGGGATAGTCCCCTGTATATTTTCAGACCATAATGCCTTGAAATTAGAATTAGATCACAACAAGAAGTTAGGAAGGACCACAGACACGTGGAGGTTAAGGACCATCCTGCTAAAAGATGAAAGGGTCAACCAGGAAATTAAGGAAGAATTAAAAAGATTCATGGAAACTAATGAGAATGAAGATACAACCGTTCAAAATCTTTGGGATGCAGCAAAAGCAGTCCTGAGGGGGAAATACATCGCAATACAAGCATCCATTCAAAAACTGGAAAGAACTCAAATTCAAAAGCTCACCTTACACATAAAGGAGCTAGAGAAAAAGCAACAAATAGACCCCATCCACAGCAGAAGAAGACAGTTAATTAAAATTCGAGCAGAACTAATTTTATCGAGACCAAAAGAACTGTGGAACAGATCAACAGAACCAGGAGTTGGTTCTTTGAAAGAATTAATTAGATAAACCATTAGCCAACCTTATTAAAAAGAAGAGAGAGAAGACTCAAATTAATAAAATCATGAATGAGAAAGGAGCGATCACTACCAACACCAAGGAAATACAAACGATTTTAAAAACATATTGTGAACAGCTGTACGCCAATAAATTAGGAAATCTAGAAGAAATGGACGCATTCCTGGAAAGCCACAAACTACCAAAACTGGAGCAGGAAGAAATAGAAAACCTGAACAGGCCAATAACCAGGGAGGAAATTGAAGCAGTCATCAAAAACCTCCCGAGACACAAGAGTCCAGGGCCAGATGGCTTCCCAGGGGAATTCTATAAAACGTTTAAAGAAGAAATCATACCTATTCTACTAAAGCTGTTTGGAAAGATAGAAAGAGATGGAGTACTTCCAAATTCATTCTATGAGGCCAGCATCACCTTAATTCCGAAACCAGATAAAGACCCCACCAAAAAGGAGAATTACAGACCAATATCCCTGATGAACATGGATGCAAAAATTCTCAACAAGATACTAGCCAATAGGATCCAACAACACATTAAGAAATTTATTCACCATGACCAAGTAGGATTTATCCCCGGGACACAAGGCTGGTTCAACACTCGTAAAACCATCAATGTGATTCATCATATCAGCAAGAGAAAAACCAAGAACCATATGGTCCTCTCATTAGATGCAGAGAAAGCATTTGACAAAATACAGCATCCATTCCTGATCAAAACCCTTCAGAGTGTTGGGATAGAGGGAACTTTCCTCGACATCTTAAAAGCCATTTACGAAAAGCCCACAGCAAATATCATTCTCAATGGGAAAGCACTGGGAGCCTTTCCCCTAAGATCAGGAACAAGACAGGGATGTCCACTCTCACCACTGTTGTTCAACATAGTTCTGGAAGTCCTCGCCTCAGCAATCAGACAACAAAAAGACATTAAAGGCATTCAAATTGGCAAAGAAGAAGTCAAACTCTCCCTCTTCGCTGATGACATGATACTCTACATAGAAAACCCAAAAGCCTCCACCCCAAGATTGCTAGAACTTATACAGCAATTTGGTAGCGTGGCAGGATACAAAATCAATGCCCAGAAATCAATGGCATTTCTATACACTAACAATGAGATTGAAGAAAGAGAAATTAAGGAGTCAATCCCATTTACAATTGCACCCAAAAGCATAAGATACCTAGGAATAAACCTAACCAAAGAGGTAAAAGATCTATACCCTAAAAACTATAGAACACTTCTGAAAGAAATTGAGGAAGACACAAAGAGATGGAAAAATATTCCATGCTCATGGATTGGCAGAATTAATATTGTAAAAATGTCAATGTTACCCAGGGCAATTTACACGTTTAATGCAATCCCTATCAAAATACCATGGACTTTCTTCAGAGAGTTAGAACAAATTATTTTAAGATTTGTGTGGAATCAGAAAAGACCCCGAATAGCCAGGGGAATTTTAAAAAGAAAACCATAGCTGGGGGCATCACAATGCCAGATTTCAGGTTGTACTACAAAGCGGTGGTCATCAAGACAGTGTGGTACTGGCACAAAAACAGACACATAGATCAATGGAACAGAATAGAGAACCCAGAAGTGGACCCTGAAATGTATGGTCATCTAATATTCGATAAAGGAGGAAAGACTATCCATTGGAAGAAAGACAGTCTCTTCAATAAATGGTGCTGGGAAAATTGGACATCCATATGCAAAAGAATGAAACTGGACCACTCTCTTTCACCATACACAAAGATAAACTCAAAATGGATGAGAGATCTAAATGTGAGACAAGAGTCCATCAAAATCATAGAAGAGAACACAGGCAACACCCTTTTTGAACTTGGCCACAGTAACTTCTTGCAAGATACATCCACGAAGGCAAAAGAAACAAAAGCAAAAATGAACTATTGGGACTTCATCAAGATAAGAAGCTTTTGCACAGCAAAGGATACAGTCAACAAAACTAAAAGACAACCTACAGAATGGGAGAAGATATTTGCAATTGACATATCAGATAAAGGGCTAGTTTCTAAAATCTGTAAAGAACTTATTAAACTCAACACCAAAGAAACAAACAATCCAATCATGAAATGGGCAAAAGACATGAAGAGAAATCTCACAGAGGAAGACATGGACATGGCCAACAGGCACATGAGAAAATGCTCTGCATCACTTGCCATCAGGGAAATACAAATCAAAACCACAATGAGATCCCACCTCACACCAGTGAGAATGGGGAAAATTAACAAGGCAGGAAACCACAAATGTTGGAGAGGATGCGGAGAAAAGGGAACCCTCTTACACTGTTGGTGGGAATGTGAACTGGTGCAGCCACTCTGGAAAACTGTGTGGAGGTTCCTCAAAGAGTCAAAAATAGACCTGCCATCCGACCCAGCAATTGCACTGTTGGGGATTTACCCCAAAGATTCAGATGCAATGAAACGTCGGGACACCTGCACCCTGATGTTTCTAGCAGCAATGGCCACAATAGCGAAACTGTGGAAGGAGCCTCGGTGTCCATCGAAAGATGAATGGATAAAGAAGATGTGGTTTATGTATACAATGGAATATTACTCAGCCATTAGAAACGACAAATACCCACCATTTGCTTCAACGTGGATGGAACTGGAGGGTATTATGCTGAGTGAAATAAGTCAATCGGAGAAGGACAAACAGTGTATGTTCTCATTCATTTGGGGAATATAAATACTAGTGAAAGGGAATATAAGGGAAGGGAGAAGAAATGTGGGGAAATATCAGGAAGGGAGACAGAACATAAAGACTCCTAACTCTGGGAAACGAACTAGGGGTGGTGGAAGGGGAGGAGGGCGGGTGTTGGAGAGGAATGGGTGACGGGCACTGAGGTGGACACTTGACGGGATGAGCACTGGGTGTTTTTCTGTATGTTGGTAAATTGAACACCAATAAAAATTAATTAAAAAAATAAACCAAAAAGTTTAAAATAAAAAAAAAAGAAATTGGAATGTTTATGGCCAGCTCCTAGAGCAACGAAATGACAAACTTAGCTAGAATGAGAAGTAGGGGATTTATTTAATACTGATTGTCTATTTTTTTTTTCAGCATTCAGCTGGAAACTTGACACACAACTCTGCCCTCCAAAAACTATAATCTGGTAAAAGAAGAGTGATACATAAAGAACTATCTTAAAATCTCATAGGTATTTTGATAGTGTGACATGAAGATGCTAAGGAAGAAATAGTCAAATCTGCATGGATAACTAAGGAAAAGCTTAGTTTAGGGAAAGTATTGATTGAGTTAGTTCATAGAAAGTACATTAGTATAGCCATGTACACAAAGTCATAGGTTATTTGGACATGTACACAAAGCCATAGGTTATTCTAAAATTTTATCTAAATGGATTTATATTGTAAGTTTAAGGCTCTTACAAGCAGAAAATTCTACAACCTTTTGGTAACCTATTATAGCATTCAATTACCTTTACTCTTAGAAAGTTATTTTTATTCACCATATTAATATCCTTTTTCTTACAAAATTCAACATGGAGTATTTTATAACTTCCAGGTTAAGATTTTCAAGTTCCTATTAACATTTTCTATGAAAGAAAATCAAAGGGGAAAGATATGTTGCTTAGGGGTGCTTGGGTGGCTCAGTCAGTTAAGGGTCGGCTTTTGGCTTGGGTCATGATCCTGGTCATGGGATCCCATGGGATCCCATGGGTCCCATGGTCCTGGGATTGAGGCCCACATCAGGCTCCCTGCTCGGTAGGAAGTCTACTCTCTTCCTCTCCCCGCTCATGGTCTTGCTCCCTCTCTTGCTCTCACTCTCAAATAAATAAAAAAAATATTATAAAAAGAAAGAAAGAAAGAAATAGATGTTGGTTAAATTCCAATACCAACAGCTTTAACTCTGTAACTCTCATATAAAGGAACACTTGATTTAGCCTCAGTGCTGGCAGTCTATCTTTGTCTTCTTTGGGCAGCTATACACATACAGAGAACATTACTGCTCTGGGAAACAGATTAACTAAAATCCAGGTGCTTAAAATATGACTCAATCCAAATATAAACATACCAGAATGTTTATCCATCAATCACTCCAAGTACCTGTCATAGGCTTTTATTTCCCACTTTAGTTTACTCATTGTAATCCCTTCTCTTCAACATACTCAGGAAACTTATTAAATGATAAAAAGATTTCAGAACACAGACATGCTCACATTTCTGTAAATTTTAAAATAATCTTATGATTTAGAAACCAATCTCCCTTGGGACACCTAGGTGGCTCAGCAGTTTAGTGCCTGCCTTCAGCCCTGTGATCCTGGAGTCCCGGGATCGAGTCCCGCATCGGGATCCCTGCATGGAGCCTGCTTCTCCCTCTGCCTTTGTCTCTGTCTCTCTCTCTCTCTTTCTCTCTCTCTCTCTCATGAACAGATAAATAAAATCTTGGAAAAGAAAGGAAAAAAGAAAAGAAAGAAAGAAAGAAAGAAAGAAAGAAAGAAAGAAAGAAAGAAAGAAAAGAAAGAAAGAAGAAAGAAAAGAAAGAGAGAAAGAAGAAAGAAGAGAAGAGAAAAGAAAAGAAAAAAAAGAAAGAAAAGAAAAGAAAAGAAAAGAAAAGAAAAGAAAAGAAAAGAAAGAAAAGAAAAAAAAGAAAAGAAAAGAAAAGAAAAAAGAAAAGAAAAGGGATCCCTGGGTGGCGCAGCGGTTTAGCGCCTGCCTTTGGCCCAGGGCGCGATCCTGGAGACCCGGGATCGAATCCCACATCGGGTTCCCGGTGCATGGAGCCTGCTTCTCCCTCTGCCTATGTCTCTGCCTCTCTCTCTCTCTCTCTCTGTGTGACTATCATAAATAAATAAAAATATTTAAAAAAGAAAAGAAAAGAAAAGAAAAGAAACCAATCTCCCAGAACCTTCTTAATAGACATGGCATATTATTTTTTTAATGCATGCATGGCCCATCAGACCCCAATTTTCTTAGGGTACTCCTATTCCTGGTGTGTATGTGCTCAGAGAAAGGAATTATCCTCCCTACTCCAACCTGATTTAGATCTCCTCCACTGTACTGATGTAGCATCTACACACACTAGGATTTCATTGAACCATGAACCCTGATTTATTATCTGCTTCTTCACCAGACTAAAAGCTTACCATGTTTTATTTGAATCTCATCCATTCAATATGGGATGGATGGATGAATGGATGGTGGATGGGATGGAAAGACAGACAATGAACTTTACAATCTTTATAAGCAGAGATTTTACTTCAACTCTATAATTTCATGACTGACTGCAAGGGCCATGCTTCTTTAAAGAAGCATATGGTTCTTTAAAGTAATATGGTTTCTCCTTCATTCAGCTAATGAACAAATATATATGGCTAGAATAAAATTAGTTATCCAATGAATATATAAACTCTGTAACTGACTTTATGTGTACTTACAGAACACTGGAATATCTTAAAAATGTGATGTTGCTTTCAGTTATTTTAGTAAATTGTTTTTTTTTTAAAGGTATTATTTCATTTTCTTCTTTACCTCACCAATTCTCTACCTATGTGACAACAACAACAAAAACTATTAAATGTTTCCAGGTATATTCTTATACATCTGGATAAAAAATCAGATAGTTCAGAATGTTCTTCTAAGTAGTTAAAACTAAACCTAAAGGTTTAATACTGATAGAGCTGAAATGAAGAGACATATTCCTAAAAATAATTTCTGAGAGCTTATTAGAAATGAGTAATAGTAGAGAATTTTAAAACTTCTCTTTTTAAATAAGTGAAAAATACATTAGCTAAGTATTTAAGAAATTCCTAAGCCATTTTAGCTAGACTCAAATAGATTAGCATGATTCAGATCAGGCCCAGCTATAGATAATAATAAAAGGCTAATTAACATCCATCACCTCACATACAGTTTTTTTTTCTTGAAATTAGAACTTTTAAGATTTACTCTCTTAGCAACTTTCAAATAAATAAAACAGTATTATTAACTATAGTTAATAATAGGTCTTACTGGTTCCATGATACATACAGGTAAACAGATACTCAAAGTAGTCATGTTACAAGATGTCATAATAGTGCCAGAATCTAAACCCTAGACTCTCTATATTTAGTCCATGTTTTTCCACCCCTGGAAGACCATAATTGAAGTAAAGATGTGATTCTCAAAACATATAAATTATTGCTATTATCATACTATTGCCTTGACATTAAGTTTTTGGGGAATAATTTACCATAATAGTTGTGAAGAACACAAATAACACATATCTACCTCTATCAGCATCTCTAATAAAAAATTCTGGGCAGCCCTGATGGCTCAGCGGTTTAGCACCACCTTCAGCCCAGGGTGTGATCCTGGAGACCCAGGATAGGGTCCCACGTCACCCTCCCCTTGTGAAGCCTGCTTCTCCCTCTGCCTGTGTCTTGCCTCTCTTTCTCTCTCTCTCTGCGTCTCTCATGAATAAATAAATAAAATCTTTTTTTTTTAAATTCTTAATACGATTAAATTGAAAAACTTCTTTGGACCCACAAGGCTACCCAGTCAATAGCAGGGCACAATTCAAAGTTCTGGAGATAGTACTGAGAAATAGGCCTCAGTACAGTCCCAGAGAGAAAACACAGCCATAGATTCCCATGATAGCCACAGACATGCCTTTTATACTTCTCTCCTTTACTGCTCATTCCCTTTTTCCAGGCTTGGTTTCACCAGTATTTTTCCTACTGTCCTATTTTTCCTATTTTACCATTTTAACTAGAATATTGCATACAGTTAAAACAGCATATAAACTGACTTTAACTTCTAGGGTACAGAAGTGTTTAAGTCTAGGGAAACACATAATTTTATTATAGTGATAATGGTTTAAAAATGGAAAAATTATATTGTAAAGCTATATTTAAACTTTAAGACAATCAACATTTTATATTTAAGACATAAAAGAACTTTATTCAGAAATTCCTAATAATGATACCTCATTAACAAAAAGTTTTCCACTCTTATAAAACTTAAGTCTAGATCCTTCATGAAGTCCAATACAGTATTTATTTTTAAAATAAAGTCCTGACCTCTAGTGGCTAAATTGAATTAATTCAATAATTGAATATACTAAACAATCTTAACATCAAAAAAGAGACAGGTATACCTCCCTAATATAATACAATAGGCAATGTATAGTCCCACCTATGAAATTTGTAAAAGGAAAAAAGATCAGATTTGAATCTGATCTAACCTCTAGGTCTAATGTAACAACCAGGTTAGCAAAAATAGAAAGCTAGATAAACAAGGTAAACAACACCAATCTAGAATGTGGGAAATTCTATCCCCTCTAAGATCCATTCCAGAAAGAAAAAGACAAGGGTGGAGGGAAGGTAAGAAGGAAGGAAGGATGACACGGAGGAAGGAAGGGACGGAAACAGAAAAAAAAGTGGTGGGAAAGAAAACTCTTAAAGATTAAAAGTGTTTTAAGAGGAATCTTATAAAAACAAATAAACAAAAAGCAGAATCAGAACTAGAAGTACAGAGAACATTCTGGTGGTTGCCAGAGGGAAGAAAGGGGGAAGAATGGGCAAAACGGATGAATGGGAGTGGGAGATACAGGCCTCCAGTTATAGAATGAATAAATCAAGAGAATAAAAGGCACAAGCATAGGGAATATAGTCAGTGACACTGTAATAGCATTGTATGGTGACAGATGGTAACAATACTTGTAGTGAGCATAGCCTAAGGAATAGACAAGTTGAATCACTATGCTATATATCTGAAACTAATGTAACACTGTAAGTCATACATTAAAAATATATCAACATAAACATGTGTAAACTTTGTTTGGATCTTAATCTGAACAAATTTCCTTTTAAACTGTGGAAACAGGGACACCTGAGTGGCTCAGTGCTTGAGCATCTGCCTCTGGCTCAGGGCGTGATCCTGGGGTCCTAGGATTGAGTCCTGCATCAGGCTCCCCCGGGGGAGCCTGCTTCTCCCTCTGCCTGTGTCTCTGCCTCTCTCTCTGTGTCTCTCATGAGTGAACAAATAAAATCTATAAATAAATAAATAAATAAATAGATAGATAGATAGATAGATAGATAGATAAATAAATAAATAAAACAAGGGAAAGGTAAACTTATCAGATGACATTACGGAGGGATCCCTGGGTGGTGTGGTGCAGCGATTTGGCGCCTGCCTTTGGCCCAGGGCGCGATCCTGGAGACCCGGATCGAATCCCACGTCGGGCTCCCTGCATGGAGCCTGCTTCTCCCTCTGCCTGGGTCTCTGCCTCTCTCTCTCTCTGTGACTATCATAAATAAATTAAAAAAAAAATAAAAAGATGACATTATGGAATTATATTTTTTATTATTTATTATTTATGATAGTATCATAAATAAATTAAAAAAAATAAAAAGATGACATTATGGAATTATATTTTTTATTATTTATTATTTATGATAGTATCATAAATAAATTAAAAAAATAAAAAGATGACATTATGGAATTATATTTTTTATTATTTATTATTTATGATAGTCACAGAGAGAGAGAGGCAGAGACCCAGGCAGAGGGAGAAGCAGGCTCCATGCAGGGAGCCCGACGTGGGATTCGATCCGGGTCTCCAGGATCGCGCCCTGGGCCAAAGGCAGGCGCCAAATCGCTGCACCACACCACCCAGGGATCCCTGGAATTATAGTTTAACTTTAAGGTTTGATACTGATATTATGATTACTTTTTAAATGGTCTCTTAGATACATAGTGAAGTACCTACAATTAGAATTTTTAAAATATCAGAGAATTTTAAGTAAAGAAAACTATAGATGCAAAGGCCCTAAGGCAGAAATGTGCTTAAGAGGGTGAGATCAATTCGGTCATGAGCATGTAGGATAACATAGAATTTTATAGGATTTTTAATGACTTTAGCTATGTGAAATGGAAACCCATTAGAGTATTTTTAGCAGAGGAATAATATAATCAGATTTAGATATGTAGCAGGTCATTCTGCATGGAAAGTATAACTCTTGACAGGCAATGGTGAACACAAAGCAATCAGTTAGGAAGCTGTTGCAATTATATAGGATAATAAGTGGTGGCATGGACAACACAGTGAGAAGTGGTCATATTCTGTTACGCTTCATAAGTAGAACTGACAGGATTTACTAAATGTGAGCAAATGTGATAACTAAATGTGAATATGATAAAAAGAGGAGTCAAAGATGGCCACAGTTTTCTAGCCTGATCTATTGGAAATATGGAGATGCCATCTGGAACGGGAAAGATGACAGGAGACGATTTGGTGGGAAGTTTGAAGTTCAGTTTTTATCATGGTTTTCTCCTCTAGTTTTATTGAGATATAATAGATATATATTACCTTAAGGTGTACAACATAATAAATTTGACAGATGTGTTATGAAATGATCCAAATGTCCAGTTAACATTCATCGGCTCATATAGCTACAGTTTTAAGACTTACTCTCTTAGCAACTTTCAAGTATTGTATATCAACCATAGTCACCATGCTGTGTATTATAGCTCTAGAACTGACAATGTGAAATTTATACCTTTTGACCACCTTTGACTACATTAACTCATTTCCCCTACCCCCTCACCCCTCCAGCAACTACCAATCTGTTGTTTCTGAGAGTTTCAGTTTGCTTTTTTTAATTACATATATAAGTGAAGTCATAGAGTATTTGTCTTTCTTTATAGAATTTATTTCACTTAGTGTAATGTCCTCAAAGTCTAACTATGTTGTTGTGAACGGCACAATTTCCTTCTTTTTCATGGTGAAATAAAATTGAATTGTAAATATATACACTTTCTTTCATCCACTGATGGATATTTAGGTTTGTTTCCATGTCTTAACTACTGTAAATAATGCTGCAATGAATATTGAGGGGAAGAGAAGTTGTTGTATCTTCAAGATAGTGATTTTTGTTTCTTCAAATATATGACAGAATAGAACTGCTAGATCATAAAGTACTTCTATTTTCAATGCTTTTAGGAAATTCCATACTGTTTTGCATATGGCTGCCCCAATTTACATGCACAATGGTTCCTTTTCTCTATATCTTCAACAACACTTGTATCTGTTGTAACAGGTATGAGGTTGTATCTCATTGTGGTTTTGGTTTGCTGAAGACCTTTTCAATGTACCTTTTGGCCATCTGCATGTCTTCTCCAGAAAAATGTCTAATCAGTTTCTCATTTTTAAAAATAGGTTCCACACCCATCAGAGGAGCCCAGTGTGGGGCTCCAACTCATGATCCCAAGATCAAGACCTAAGCTGCAATCAAGTCTGACACTTAAATGACTGAGCCACTCAAGCACTCCAGTTCATTTTTTAATCATATTGTTTGTGGGGTTTCTTTTTTAAGTTATATGATTTCTTTATACTTTTTGGATATTAACTCCTTATCAGATATATGATTTGCAAATATTTTCTCCCATTTGATGTTACCCTTTAATTTTCTTGATGGTTTCTTTCACTGTAAAGAAGCTTCTTATTTTGATGTAGTCCCACTTATTTTTTGCTTTTGTTGACTTAGCTTGTGGTGTCATTTCCAAAAAACCATTGCCAAAACTGCTGTCAAGGAGCCTGCTCAGGTTCCATGTTTTCTTCTAGTTTTATGACTTCAGGTGTAATGTTAAAATATTTAATCCATTTTGAGGTGATTTTTGCATATGGCATAAGACAGAGTTCCAGTTTCATTCTTTTGCATGTGGCTGTCCAGTTTTCCCAATATCATTTATTGAAGAAACTTTCTTTTCTCCATTATATATTCTTGGCTCTTTTGTTGTAAGTTGATTGACTATATACGCATGGATTTATTTCTGGGCTCTCCATTCTGTTCACTGAGATATGTGTTCATATTCATTCCAATGCCATATGTTTTGATTACTAATGCTTTCTAATATAGTTTGAAATTAGAGAAAGTGATGGTTCCAGCTTTGTTCTTTCTCAAGATTGCTTTGACTATTTGGGGTCTTTTTGGGTTCTATATTCTAAGATAATTTTTCTACTTCTATGAAAATGACATTGGAAATTCGATAGGGATTGCAAAGAATCTATAGCTTGCTTTGGGTAGTGCAGACATTGAATAATATTGTTCTAATCCATTAACACAGAATATCTTTCCATGTAATTATATCGTCATGTCTTTCATTGATGTCTTGCAGTTCTCAGTGTACAGCTTTTTCACTGGCTTGATTAAATTTATTCCCAGTTTTGATGCAATTGTAAATGAGGCTGTACTCTTAATTTCTCTTTCAGATAGTTCATTATTAGTGTATAGAAACACATTGATTTTTTGCAAATTATGAATCTTGTAAATTTATCGAATTTGATTTTTTGTTCTAACAGTTCTTTGATGGCATCTTTAGGGTTTTCTACATAACATGTCATCTGCAAATAGACTTCCTTTCTAATTTGAATGCCTTTTATTTATTTTTCTTGTCTAATTGCTCTAGCTATGACCCAGCATTATACTGAATAAAAGTGACATGAGCATCTTTGTGTTGCTCCTGATCTTAGAGGAAAAGCTTTTATACTCATCACTTAGTATAATGCTAACTATGGGTTTGTCATACACAGCCCTTAAGGTGTTGAGGTATGTTCTCTCTAAACTCATTTGGATGAGAGTTTTTATCACGATGGATATTGAATTTTATCAAAGATTTGTCTATATCTATTGAGATGATTTTATGGTTTTATCCTTCATTTTGTTAGTATGGTCTATCACACTGATTGTTTTGCACATGTTGAACCATCCTTGCATCCCTGGAATAAATCCCACTTAATCATGGTATATGATTCTTTTAATGTACTATTGAATTTGGTCTGCTATTTTGTTGAGGATTTTTTTGCATCTATGCTCACTCAAGAAATTGGCCCATAATTTTCTTATGTCCTTACCTGGTTTTAGTATTAGGTAATGGTGGCCTCAAAAAATGACTTTGGGAGTGTTCCCTCCTCTTTTATGTTTTGGAATAGTTTGAGGAGGATTGACATTAATACTTCTTTAAATAATTAGAATTTACCTGTGAAGCCATCTGGTCTTAGACTTTTTGTTGTTGTTGTTGGTAGGTTTATGATTACTGACTCAATAAACTTACTAGCAATTGGTCTGTTCAGATTTTCCACTTTACAATTCAGTTTTGGAAGATTATATGTTCATATGAATTTATCCATATCTTCTAAGTTGTCCAACTTATGGGTATATAATTGCTCATGTTAGTCTCTTATGATCCTTTGTATTTCTGTGGCAGCAGTGATAATGTATCCTCTTTTATATCTAATTATATGTAATTCAGTCATCTGTCTTTTTCCCTTGGTGAGTCTAGCTATTTTTGTTTCTTTTCAAAAGTCAGCTTTCAATTTAATCTTTTCTGTTGTCTTTTAGTTTCTAATACATTTATTTCTGCTCTGATCTTTGTTATTTACTTTTACTAATGTTGAGCTTAGTTTGTTCTTTTTTTCTACTTCTTTGAGGTATAAAGTTAGGGGTTTTTTGTTTTGTTTTGTTTGTTTTTAGTATATGTGCTGCTGAAGCGAGCACAAAGTTAGGTTTTTTATTTCAGTTGTTTCTTAACGTAAGCATTTACTGCTATGAACTTATCTCTTAGAACTGTTTGTGGTATGTCCCATTACTTTCAGTATGTCATATTTCTACTTTCATTCATCTCAAAGTAGTTTTTTATTTCTCTTTTGATTACTTCCTTGAGTCATTGGTTGTTCAGTATCATGTTGTTTAATCTCCACATATTTATGAATTTTACATTTTCTTCTTATAATTGATTTCTGGTTTTATATTCTTGGCTCAGAAAAGATACTTGATATGATTTCAATCTTCTTAAACTCAACTTCTTTTGTGGCCTAACACATATAATCCATCCTGGAGAATGTCCATGTGCTTGATAAAATGTACATTCTGCTGCTTTTGGATGAAATATTCTGTATATTTCTGTTAAGCCCATCTAGTTTAACATGTAAGTTAAGTCCAATGTTTTCTTATTGATTTTCTGTCTTATCTATCTCTTGTTGAAAGTGGGTCATTAAAGTCTTCTATTATTGTATGACTACTTCTCTCTTTATGTCTGTTAATATTTGCTATATGAAATTAGGTGCTCCACTGTTGAGTGCATATTTACAAATCTTACATCCTCCTGTTGGATTTTTCATTATTTTCCTATCATTACACTCTTTGACCTTAAGTATATTTTGTGTGATGTAAGTATAGCTAGCCTACTTTCTTTTGGTTTCCATTTGCATGGAATATCTTTTTCTATCCCCCCACTTTCAGTCTGTATATGTCCTTAAAGCTGGAACATCTCTTGTAGGCAGCATATAGTTGAGTCATTTTGTTATCCATTCAGCCACTCTATGTCTTTTGATTGAAACAGTTTTCACCACACTAAATTTGAAATAGTTATTAGATTTTCAAGAGGAGAAACTGAGTCTAAAGTTCAAGGCAGTAGTCCAGGATTGAGACATAAATGTAAGAGCTGTTAAACTCTACCATTAACTCTCCTTTGTTTATATTAACCTATCAAATTTCCTCACCTTTCATGTTGGGCCAAACGCAAATGCCATTTTTCTTGGTCAAATATAAAACAAGAAAATTATTACCCTATATCACAAGTTAAAATGTTCAAATATACACACATATATATACTGCATAATAAATGTTTAAAACATTGTTATGAAAGACCTTAGTGAAAAACTAGAAGAGGCATTTATTTGTAACTCAGAATTCTCACACAAAATATACATTTGAAGGCAATTTCAGTTATCCATGTGAAATTTGTTTAGGGAGGCCTTATAACTAGGTAAACACATTCAGCAGATGTTTGAGTGCTCACCGTGCGCGAGCACAAAGCTCTACACCTATTTAGGGAACTAACTTCTTAGACAACGCTGAGGAAATTGTCAAAACCTATTTAAAGTAATCCAGTTGGGGGGCACCTGGGTGACTAGGCTAGTTAAGTAGCTGATTCTTGATTTCGGCTCAGGTCATGATCTCAGGATCAGGAGATTGAGGCCTGCATAGAGGCTCCATGGTAAGCATTGGAGGCTGCTCAAGATTCTCTTTCTCCCTTTCCTTCTGCCCCTCCCCCACAACTTGCACTTTCTCACTCTCTCTCTCAAAAAATAATAAATCAAGTAATCCAGTTGACTAATCCAACTCCAGATCAATACCCCTAATTAGTATATCAAAGGTGATCCAGTCTTGACTCAAGGCCTGCTGAAATCAGTATGAACTCCACTCAGTGCTGGGTAACTGGGTGAGACACAATAGATATAGCAACAATATCTTAGTTTGGGTCATTTCTTTGACCTTTGTTAACCAATCATTTTTAGGTCTACAGTTCCTAGAACATGCCATTCCTTCCTACTCATTTCTTCACCTTTTCACTGGTTGGGTTCATTCCCTCACCTCCTTCAGATCCTTGCACATGTTACTCATAGAGTCCTTTGTTGACTATACTTTTTAAAAAACCAAAATCACTCTTGCCTATCTCCACATATTACTCCTTATCCCTTCCCTCTCCTTGATTTATTTTTCTTCTTCATGGCATTCATTATCATCTAAGAAAACAAAAGTCTCTGACATCTGGAAGTTGGCCTGATGCTTACAGTTAGGCCATGGTGGTCTCCCATTGAACATAAATAATCTCATGGAGTATTAACAATAGACAAGGACATTCAGTTTTAAAATTATCCCTGCTTTCTGATAACATCCAATCCACAGCAAATCTCCACTTCATTAGACCCTTTCCAAAATTACCCAACCTAAATTCTATAATATGTTCTTTCTAACACTTACTGAGCCTCCCCACAGTTTTCCATGGTGACAGTTCTCCCTCACTGCAACAATAAACCCAAGTGGTTCAACTACAAGTGTGTTCCCACTGGTCTACACCTATAAGGATACTAATACATCTAACATACTATGTGTTTTTCTTATTTCTTTAATGTTTGTCTCTCCCACTAGAATGTATCGCTATGAAGCCATGGATTTTTGTCTGTTTGGTCACTGCTAACATCCCCAGCAGTTAGAATCATGCCTAGTATATTATAGGCTCTCAGTGAATAGTTGCTAAGTGAATGAATGAATGAACATTAAGCCCTCAGATTTCAATAGCCATTAGAGATGCAAATGTGACTTAGAGTAAGTCCTGGAATGTTCAGAGTAGTGGCTCAGTTTTACCAATACTTGTTCAATAGTTTGCTGGGGAAAAAAATGAAATGGGCACAGACAATAAGTCAAATTCTGCACTGGGGACTGGTGTGTTACTCTGCTTTCCATTCCTGCTTTTTCTGTATCTTTTTCTTTCTTTCTCAAGGCAGACACATTCTTCTGACACCAGTGATGGCTAAAGGAAACTGTTAGAACTGGACATGCTACAGAATCTCATGCCAAATCTATAAAACTTCCTTTTAATCACCTTGCTGAGACAATAATTCAAGAATTAGTGTTTAATTCATTGCAATTTAGAAACCCTACTTATCGGGATCCCTGGGTGGCGCAGCGGTTTGGCGCCTGCCTTTGGCCCAGGGCACGATCCTGGAGACCCGGGATCGAATCCCACATCGGGCTCCCGGTGCATGGAGCCTGCTTCTCCCTCTGCCTGTGTCTCTGGCTCTGTCTCTGCCTGTGTCTCTGGCTCTGTCTCTCCTTCTATCTCTCAAGAATAAATAAATTTAAAAAAAATCTTTAGAAACCCTACTTATGGTTCTCAAACTTCAGAGCACTTAAGAATCCCCTAAGGAATTAGAAAAAAATGACTTTTTATTTGAAACAAAACTTACTAACCTTATAATAAAATTAGCATATTGAACTTAAAGGTTTAAAAGATCTAAATTTACAAGTTTATAATTTTAATAAATTGAAAATTTATTAACATTGGCAACTGTAAATACTTTTTTCAAGCCCAAAATCTTCCCTCAAGAAAATTTACAACTGACATTTCTCAGGGTTCTTTGCAAATCCCCTTGGCTTACAATAACCAACATGCATGTGTCTCCTTTTCTTTGGCTTCAACTATCATCTTTAGGCCTATTGTTAAAAAATTAGTAATTTTGATTTAGAGAATCTCTTAAAAGTGTGGTGAGTTTCCAGACCTGGTAGGGGTTATGGTGATCTAGGTGTTTAGGAATTGTCCCAGGTAGGTCCCACTCGTGTATACAAAAGCATCCGTTAGCAATGCCATTAGTCTATTATCCTCTGACTGCAATCATGGTTATTTCAAGTGAAATTTAAAGAAGATATGTAGAATCTGGGATTTTTTTTAATTTAAAAAATCTAATTGGCTTTATTAATTGATTCATGAATCAGGCAGGATCCCATCCAGCAAGTAGAGGGGAGCTTCAATGGGCTACAGAAAAGGAAATGTTTTTAAACATGAAGAAGTAGTGGGAAAAAAGGAAATGATTAGCCAAGAACCCATTGTTTTAGACTAGGTTTTCCTTCTAAGAGGAATAAAGGGGTCTATTAGTAAGCTTCCAAGGGCTGACCAGGAAATCTCCATGTTGACTAGTTGAAGGCTACATTTCTGTGGGATTGATCCAGGTAGGTGAGGCATTAAGTGCTGCTTTACTGACTTGAGGCCTTAACCTAAGTGACATTTTCAGCCTGTGATTTTTTTTCTTTTTAACAACAGTGACAAATACATTGAGGTATCTGGGTGGCTCAGGTGGTGAAGCACCGGTTTTCAGCTGAGGTCACAATCCCTGGGCCTGAATGGAGCCCTGTGCCAGGACCCCTGCTCAGGGGGAGCCTGCTTCTCCCTCTCCTACTCTCCCATCTTGTGTTCCCTCTTTCTGTGTCAAATAAAATCTTTAAAAAGTAAATAAATTCATCTACATAAAATCTCAAAACAAACCAAAGAACCCAACAATGACAAAAATAAACAAACAACAAACACCTTTGTGGAGAATTGCCAGAATCTGGGATTTTTAAAAAGAGAGCGATCTGTTCAAAGAAAATACCAATATAGTATGGACTATTCCACTTGATGCCACAAGGTGTCACTTATATACAAGAAAACTCTCCATGTATAACAAACAATTTTAATTCTTTTCAGCAAACATTTTTTGAAGCCCTAACATGGTTCCCAGGGATCCCTGGGTGGCGCAGCAGTTTGGCGCCTGCCTTTGGCCCAGGGCCGGATCCTGGAGACCTGGGATCGAATCCCACGTCGGGCTCCCGGTGCATGGAGCCTGCTTCTCCCTCTGCCTGTGTCTCTGCCTCTCTCTCTCTGTGACTATCATAAATAAATAAAAATTAAAAAAAAAATTTTTAACATGGTTCCCAACCTCAAAGGTTCAAATATCACAGAAAAACAGATGTGGAATTCTCTATTTCCAGATCTTTTTCACCTTACAAAATGGAAACTCTATATCCATTAAGCAACCCATTCCTCCCTCCTCGTAGCCCCTGTAAACTGTTCTATTTTCTATCTCTGTGCATTTGACTATTCTAGGTACTTCATTTGGTGGAGTCATACAATAGATGTCCCTTTGTGCTTAGGTTATTTCACTTAGCATAATGCTCAAGGTTCATCTGTGTTAGTATGTATCAGAATTTCAACCCTTTTTAAGGCTAAAAAATGCTCCATTGTATGCAAACCACACATTTTGTTTATCTTTTGATGGATATCCTTGTTATTTCCACCTTCTGACTATTGTGAATAATGCTACTATGAACAATGGTGTGCAAGTATCTGCTAAAGTCTCTATTTTCAACTCTTTCAGAAATATATTTAGAAGTGCAACTGCTGGATTACATAGTACTTCCACTGAACTTTTTAAGGAACCACCATATTGTTTTCCATAGTAGCTGCAGCATTTTAACATGCCCACCAGCAAAGTGTAAGGATTCTGATTTCCCCACATCCTTGCCAATACTTATTTTCTTACTTGTGTTTGTGAATTTTTTTCCCCATCAGGATAGTGTACTCTTTAATCTCCATCCCCCATTCCCCCATCCATCTCCCCTCTGGTAACCATCAGTTTGTTCTCTAAAGAATCTGTTTCTTGGTTTGTCTGTCTTTTTCCCCCTTTGCTCCTTTGTTTCATAAATTCCACAAATGAGTGAAATCATATGGTATTTGTCTTTCTCTATTTCACTTAGCATTTTATTTTCTAATTCTTTTTTTTAATTTTTAATTCTATAGATGTAGTTGTAAATGACAAGATTTCATTCCTTTTGACAGCTGAGTAATATTTCATTGTATATATGTACCATTTCTTTATCCCTTTATCAATGGATACATGGGCTACTTTCATAATTTGGCTATTATAAATAATGCTGCAATAAACATAGGCATGCATCTCTCCTTTTCAATTAGTGTTCTTGTTTTAGAGTAAATACCCAGTAGCGTGATTGGGTCATAGGGTAGTTCTATTTCTAATTTTTTGAGGAACCTCCATATTGTTTTCTACAGTGGCTACATAAGTTTGCATTGCCACCAATGGTGCACAAGTTGTCCTTTTTCTCCATTTCCTTGCCAATATTTGTTTCTTGTATTTTTGATTTTTGCCATTCTGACAGGCGTGAGGTGATATTTCACTACAGTTTTGATCTGTATTCTCTGGTGATCAGTGATGTTGAACATCATTTCATGTGTCTGTTGGCCATCTGGATGTCATCTTTGGATAAACGTCTGTTCATCCCTGTCCATTTTTAATTGGGTTATTTGTTTTTTGGGTGTTAAGTTCTTTATGTATTTTGGATGCTAAACTTTTATCAGATATGTCATTTACAAATATCTTTCCCATTCCATAGGTTACCTTTTAGTTTTGTTGATTGTTTCCTTCAATGTGCAGAAGTTTTTCATTCTATTTCAAACTATTTTCAATAGATTATTTTGGTTTTATTTTCCCTGCCTCAGGAGACATATATAGAAAAAAATGTTGCTACAGCCAACGTCAAAGATGTTACTGCCTGCATTCTAAGTTTTTCATCGTTTATCTCACATCTAGGACTTTAATCCATTTTAATTTATTTTGTGCATGGTGTTACAAAGTGGTCCAGTTTTATTCTTTTGCATGAAGCTGTCCAGGTTTCCCAACACCATTTGTTGAAGAGACTTTTTCCCATTGAAAATTCTTTCCCCCTTTGTCAAAGAGTAATTGACCTTATGGTTGTGGGTTCATTTCTGGGTTTTCTATCCTGTTCTATTAATCTATGTGTCTATTTTTTATGCAAGTACCATACTGTTTTGATTACTACAGCTGTGTCATATAACTTGAAGTTCAGAATTGTGATATCTTCCATTTTGTTCTTTTTCAAGATTGCTTTGGCTATTCGGGGTCTTGTGGCTCCACACAAATTTTAGGGGTGTTTGTTGTAGTTCTGTGAAAAACACTATTTATTGGTATTTTGATAGGGATTGCATTAAATGTGTAGACTACATTTTAACAATATTAATTTTTCCAATACATGAGCATGAAATGTCTTTCCATTTATTTATATCTTTAGTTTCTTTCATCAGTGTGCTACAGTTTTCAGAGTACATATTTTATGTTTTTGGTTAGGTTCATTCCTAGGTATCTTGTTATTCTTGGTGCAATTGGAAATGAGGCTGTTTCCCTAATTTCTCTTTCTGCTGCTTCATTATTGGTGTATAGAAATGTAACAGATTTTCATACACTGATTCTGTATTCTGCAACACTATTGATTTATCAGTTTTAGCAGTTTTTTAGTGGTTTTCAATTTTCTATATATAGTATTGTGTTAAGCTGCCTGGTCCTGGCCTTTTGTTTGTTGGGAGTTCTTTGATTATTGATTTAATTTCATTGTTGAAATCAGTCTCTTCGAACTATTTCTTCTTGCTTCATTTTGGTAGTTTATACGTTTCTAGGAATGTATTCATTTCTTCTAGGTTGTCCAATTTGTCAGCATATAATTTTTCATAATATTCTCTTACAATTTTGTATTTCTGTGGTGTTGGTTGTTGTGGGTTTTTTTTTTTTTTCCTCTCTCATTTGTGATTGTTTATTTGGTTTCACTCTCTCTCTCTTTTTAATTTTATTATTTATTAAATGAGTCTGGAGGTTTATCAATGTTGTTGATCTTTTCAAAGAACTAGTTTCTGGTTTCATTTATCTGTTACACTTTTTTTTACTTTCTGTATCATTTATTTCTGCTCTCATCTTTATTATTTCTTTTTTTCTGCTAGTATATACTTACTGCCATTTTGTTAGTTGTTGAATAGTTCTTTTTGTAGTTCTTTTCTGTTCCTTTCTTCTCTTGTTCTCTTCTCTCATGATTTGCTGGCATTCTTTAGCAATATGTTTGAGTTACTTTCTCTCTCTCTCTCTCTCTCTCTCCATTTTTTGATTTGTGATTACCATTAGGTTTATATATAACATCTTAAGCATATAGCAGTCTATATTAATTTGATGGTTGCTTAAGTTTGAACCCATTCTAAAAGCACTAGATATTTACTCCTCTCCCCATCCCATGTTCTAGGCAAATAGTATCATCTTTTACATTCTTTTGTGAATCTCTTGACTGATTTTCATAGATACACTTAATTCTGCTGTTTTTATATTTCCTACTTTTCTCTTACTTATGGTCTTTCCTTCCCACTCAAAAAGTCCCCTTTAACATTTCTTATAGGGCTTTGGTGATGAATTCATTTAACTTCTGTCTGGAAAATGCTTGATCTTTCCCTCTATTGTGAATAATATTCTAAATTATGCCAATCCCTCTGGCCTGTGGAGTTTCTGTTGTAAATTCTACTGATCGCTTTATGGGGTTTCCTTTGAATGTAATTGTTTTCTTTTCTCTTGTTGCTTTCAGAATTCTCCTTATCATGACTTTCTGCCATTTTAATTACTATGTGTCTTGGGGTGGACCTCCTTGGACTGATTTTGTTGGGGGTTCTCTGTACTTCCTGGATCTGGATTTGTTTCCTTACCCAGTTTAGCAAAGTTTTCACCTCTTAGTGAAACTAAAGAAATTTTCAAAAAAAAACAAAAAAAGAAAAAAAAGAAATTTTCTTGCCTCTTTTCTCTCTCTTCTCCTAATGGGATCCCTATAATGCAAATGTTAATACTTGATGGTGTTGCTGACTTCCCATAATCTCTTCTCATTTTTTATTATTCTTTTTTCTTTCCCCTTTTCAGTTTTATTGCTTTTCATTACTATCCTCCTGATCCATTCTTCTACTTCCTCTAGTCTACTACTAATTCCCTCTAGTGTGTTTTTAATTTTGATTATTGAGTTCTTCATCTTTGATTCATTTTTGTTTTCTATTCTTTGTTGATGGTCTCAGTAATATCTTCTACTCTTTTCTTAGTGAACATCTTTATGATCATTACTTTAAATTCTCTACCAGTCATATTTATTATTAGTTTCATTTAGCTCTCTTTCTGTGATTTTGTGTTTTTTTTTTTTCATTTGGGACATATTCCTCCATCTCCTTATTTTGCCTAATTCTCTGTATCTGCTTCTATAGATTAAGAAAGTCAGCTTTGTTTCCTACTCTTGAACACAGTGGCTTTATGAAGAAGAGTTCCTATAGTGTCTTGCAATACAATGTCCCTGGCATTTCAGGGATGTCTCTCCCCTCTGTATGCTGTTGTGCACTCACCATTGTGGCTAAGCCACATTTGCCTTCAGAGTCACTTTCAATGGCTCTTTTACCTGTGTGGGCAAGGTTTGGTCCATGTGTCGTTAAGGGGCCAGTCTGGGGCTGCCTTGGACTTGAGTCTGCCAGAACTATGGTCACACCTCAATGCAGGGCACTAACCATGTTTGTCTTCTGAGAACCTATGGGTGGGGTCTGCAGTCAGACCAGATATCTGCCCCCAGCCAACAGCTGGGGCCAGAGTCAAATCAGTTCTCTTCCCCTCTCTCCAGGATAGGAGCCACTTTGGAGTGATGATGCCCCTGTCAGGGATTGTCAGGGATGCTTACACATTGCCAGGCATGTAGCATCACTTTGGACAGACTCCTGCCAAAGATGTGTTGGAAAGGGCAGGTTCACAGGAGAATGTGAGGGTGGGGCACTTGGTGTTAGCAAGGTTTGTATGAGTCTGCTATGGGAGGAGACCTGGAGCAGCTTTGGAAAACTCCTACAGAGGGTAGGTTTGGGGGGGGGGGGGAGAGAAGGGGCATGTCTACAAGAGAGTGCAGGGGCAGGTGGTATGGTTAGCAAGCTAGGTGCAAAGTGTTAGCACTAGTTCCTGCAGATGTATGAAAGCTGGGGGGGGGGGGGGCAAGGGAGGGAATTGGTGCCTGTCAGCTGTTTTATCCTCAGAGAAGTCTAATGATCCCTGCCCCTCTAGTACATGTCCTGAGATTATTATATAAATCTCCTTCCCCTATACCTCACAAGTTTTCCAAACTGCTGCTTCTTTAATTTTTTTTTTTTTTTTTTTTTTTTTTTTTTTTTTTTTTTTATGATAGGCACACAGTGAGAGAGAGAGAGGCAGAGACACAGGCAGAGGGAGAAGCAGGCTCCATGCACCGGGAGCCCGACGTGGGATTCGATCCTGAGTCTCCAGGATCGCGCCCTGGGCCAAAGGCAGGCGCCAAACCGCTGCGCCACCCAGGGATCCCCAAACTGCTGCTTCTATGCTCAATGGGTAGTGGGGCATAATGGGGATGTTTCTTATGTTGTCTCTTTAAAGTGAGTACTCAGTTTCCTATTGCCCTCTAGCTCTCCCAGGGCTGAGTCACTGCTTTTTAAGTGGTATTAAACCTCACTGATTATAAAAACTAATGATGTTAATCACCTCTGGCTTTCAAAGCCAAATGTTATGAGGATTCATATTCCCAGTGCACGTCCCCTGTGCCTGGGGTGACTGGGGTAGGGTCTGCTCTTTCTCTTCTCCATGCTTGCTGTGGACACTGTGGACAGTATGGCAAGTCAGTTTTGTTCCTAACTGCATCTCCACCCTTCCTAGCATTTTTGATGTGGCCTCTTCTCTATACATTTAGCTATTCAGAGTCTATTCTGCCAGTCTTTGGGTCATTTTCTGAGTTATTTACACTAAGGTGGGTGCTATCTGGGTGCATCTGTGGGAGGAGGTGAACTTAGGGTCCCCTCCTACTCCACCATCCTCCCCAGAAGTTCTATTAGCTTTTATTCTTTAAAAAGACAGTTTTAATCATAAATTGAATCCCTCATGGTACAGAAAATTACAAAAACAAAATAGATGCTTAATTCTATTTTATTTAGTAATAAAGACACATATATACACATATAACACATAATAACTATACATGTGTAACATACATATATATATATAGTAACTATATTAGAAATAAAATATATTGCTTAACATAGGGAACGAAGTACAGGATGAAGGAGCTGAAATAGAAGCTAGAAGTCCTGAGCTTAGCCAAATTTTGTAGATTTGATATGTAAGCACATATTTATTTTATATTCTTATAAAAGTAAATTATTAAAAAATCAGTTCCTAAAAACAAAAACAAAACATAACCAACCTGAAATTATTTCAAAATTTTTTTGAAGTATATATGTATTTCTTATAGTATATACTCTAAGGACAAAAAAATCTTTAAAAAAATATTTGTTAGAGTGATCATATTGTTGACAGTATTTTTGATGTTGTTATTCTGAGACAGCTGCAAATGTTATGTAAGACAAAGCAATGAGTCATTATTTTGGTGTGCTTGGAGACCAGCATTTTCACTGTGGGAGAAAGGCTATATACAAATAAGATAAAGAGGTTAAATAAAAACCCCAAAATACTGAATTTAGTTGGAGTGTCCATAAATTTCATGATATATGTTTATATTTATATTTATATTTATATTTATTTCCTACCACTGTCCACTAAAGTACCTAGAAGCAATGACAAGTCCAGAAGTCACAAACACTATCAGTGTCAGATTGTACCCTACTTTCCCACCAGAAGTGTGGGGCTTTCTTCACACAACAATATATGCTATTGAGAGATACATTCCTTCTTCCTTTTTAGGGCCATAGAGTACTCCATTATATGACCCTACCCTGGTTTACTCAGGTTATCTTTTCATTGAAGTTTGGTTTCTTCTAGATTTGTGCTATCATAAATTGTGCCATTAATAATAGACTCACTTTTTTCTAATGTTCTGTACTTTTGTGCTGCTTCATGTTCATGTATTATCTGTCCAACATCCTTTAAAAAGTTATGAGAAAAAAAAAAACCAACTTTATCAACAACATTAACAAAACTAGGAGAGGAAGACCCAGGATTTGAAAGGAAGCAAGGACTGCATGTAAGAGGGACCTATGACAATTCAGGTGAGACTACAGTGAACTGGAGAGAGACCCATGGAAATGACACCATAAGAGAGGAGAGGCCGGACCTGATTGGTATTTAGAAATAGAACTCCAGGAATTTGAAGACTGAAGAGATATGGGTATTAAAAGAGGAGATCTCTAAGCCAGACTCTTGTCTGTGGGAAGGTGATGATCACCAGCAGGGAAAACATGGTAAATCTTAAGGAAAAGATGGTGAATTCATTTTGGACACTTTACACATGAAAGGCCTCTGGTACAGCAAGTAAAAATGTTGAGTTACCAGAAATGAGTAAAACTGCAGACTTGCAAATCTTTAGCACATGGGCTGTAGGCAAATCCATGAGAGTGGATGAGTTTAAGCCAGAATTCAGAGAAAACACTCTATTTACATATGATATATATTTGCATGTTGCATATATGTATATGTGTGTGCATGTGCATACATGTTTAACTGTTTATTTTGGACACTTTCAAACATACACAAAAGTGGAGATACAATGCACTTTCTAATATCTCTTACTCCGTTTCAATAATTACCAAAAATTTGCTATTCTTATTTCATTTGCCATGTATTTTTTAAGTATTTTAAGCCAAATCCCACAATTCATAATTTCACCTGTAAACACTACATTTTATATCTCTGATAGGGTCCATTTTTGTTACTCTTATAACCAAAAAGTCATTATTCTACCTAATGTTATTGTACTAGTTTGCTAGGACTGTCATAACAAAACACCAGATTTGGTGTGCTCATGTCTCTGGTGTCTCTCTATGTGTCATAACCTCTTTTTATAACAGTACCCATCATATTGGATTAGGGCCCATCTTAACAGCTTCATTTAATTTAATCACATCTTTAAAGACTCTATTTCTAAATACAGTCATGTTTTAAGGTACCAGGGGTTCAAGCTAGAGTATATGAATTTTCAGGGGACAGAATTCAGTCTATAACAGTTAACATAGCCAGTGCACCTTCCATTTTCCTAGAGTGGTTATCACATTATGTACTGGATGGATTCTATTATCATGGTGTTACTTAACGTGTTACTCTGTGCCTCTTTTTTCAAGCAAACTGGTTGTTAGATCTGGAGGCTTCTTTAGATTTAGATTTAATTTCCCGTTTTGTGAAAATATTTCATTAGTAGTAACAATATGAAATGTATCACATCAGGAGGCACATAATACTTGATCATCTCACTTGTAGTACTGTTAAGATTGATCAAGTGTTGTCAGCCTGATTCATGTTTTATAAAGTTCCCTTTCAACCTTCCACCTAATGGTTATTTGGCAAATATTTGCTATTATTTCAGTCATGTCCAGTCTACTAATAGGCCCACCAAAGGCATTCACTTCTTTTACACATTTTTTTTTTGATCTCTAAGATTTATTTTTGGTTCTTTCTTAGGACTTTCATTTCTGTGCTTATATCGCCCATCTTCTCTTGCATGCTATTTCCTTATCAGAGCCCTCAGCATTTCTTTTTTAAAGATTTTATTTATTTATTCATGAGAGACACAGAGAAAGAGGCAGACACATAGGCAGAGGGAGAAGCAGGCTCCTCGCAGGACCTCCTGATATGGGACTTGATCCAGGGATTCTGGGATCACGCCGTGAGCCGAAGGCAGACTCAACTACTGAGCCACCCAGATGTCCCGAGCCCTCAGCATTTAATCATAGTTTTAAAGTCCCAGTCGGGTAATTCCAATACCCATGCTATGTCTGGTTCTGATGCTTGCTCTGCCTCTTCAAACTATATTTTTTGTCTTTTGGAATGTTTTGTATTTTCTTCTTGATAGCTGGACAATAAAAAGAACTGTTGTAAACAGACCTTTAGTAATGTAGTGGTGAGGTTTAGGGTAGATGAAGCATTCTACAGCCCCACAAGTGAGCCTATGCCTCTGAACTGTGAACTTCACAAATGCTTCTCAGTCTCCTCCGTCCTCCTCTCATATGCGGGACAGGATGGTTAGAGTGGGTTAGAGTTTTATTTCCTTCCCTGCAGATCATCTAAGCTCTGATAAAAACCCCAACAAGTTAGACTCTGGTTAACTAGTTTCCTCTGAGGGCAAGCTTTACTAAGAGAACAGAGTTCTCTGGTTTGTTTTCAGATGGCTCCTTTCCTTTCTTCCTGTCTGAATCACAAGCTTTTTCTCTGATATGTACTGTGAAAAACTGGTAGAGTTCTTGGAAGTATATACAAGTGTGGGGGCTGCCTCATGACTGGTCCCCTGGAGTTTTTAAGTGTCAGAATTGTCCACACCGAGCCTCCAGCAATTCATCAATTGCAGTTCAGGTTTCCCTACCCCAGCACTGGCTCCAGGAGGTTGCTGCTCCAGTTCTCTCTATCTGGGGGGTAACTGTGTGCCCTATGACCTCACTTCCCTTGCAGATCTAAAAAGAGTTGTTGATTTTTCAGTTTTGTTCATTTTTTACTTGTTAGGATGGAGTAGCAACTTCTGAGCTCCTTACATATGGAATTGGACTTATTATTTCTTAGAAACATTTTCTTTTTATGGGTTGTAAAATGGTAATATTATTTCATTCCTCCCTCATTTATTCACTGGACTTCTTCTATAAAAAAGTTTTCTTCACAGTCAATTTGGTTGCCCTATATTTCAGTTTATGTAGGAAAAGCAGGGTAATTGTTTTTTTTTAACTTTTATTTATCAATTTCAGAATAATGAATTGGTATGTAGCAATCTGTATGTTTTTTCATGAGTTTTTTAAAGAAATGCTAAATATTCATGTATTTAAACATATTTAATGTGTTTCAATCCACTGCAGTCAAAAATTTTTTTATTTGTCCTTCGTGCCCCATGTATTGCTTCTTTTGCCAGTAGGAGCCATTTCAAGCTGGACACTATATCATTGCCTACAAACACACACACACACACACACACACACACACACAGCCAAAGGATTCAGAATATACATGTCTTTCCCTTCTCTCCACGATCCCATCTAGTTTCCTAACTAATGGACATATGCTACATCCACTCATATTCTATTGGCCAAAGCAAGTCATATGGAAAAATGCAGTCACTAGGGTGGGGGAAGTAGATCTTACCCAAGCTGAAGACATGAGAAAAGTGAAATTTTTTATTTAAAAAATTGTGACTAATAAAACTACCTCTCTGGTTGTGACGGTTTTATGTGTCAACTTTGCTACCCACCTATTTAATCAAACACTAATCTGGGTGTTACTGTGAAAGAATTCTGTAGATGTGTTACTCATCTACAATCGATTGATTCTAAGTAAAGGATATTACTCTTAATGATATGGGTGGGCATTTTTCAATCAACCTTGGTAATATACAAAGGTCTTTACAGCAAAAGCTGAGGTTTCTTGCAGAAGAACAAATTGTCTCAAGGCTGCAACATTAAGTCCTGCCTTAGTTTTCAGCCTCCCACCCTGCCCTACAAACACAGACTTGCCAGTTTCAACAACAACTGCATAAGCCGATTCCTTAAAATGAAAGAATGACCCCAGACAAAGCAATTAGACAAGGGAAAGAAATAAAAAGCATCCAGATTGTAAGGAAGAAATAAAACTATTTCAATTAACAGATGCTATGATCCTATATACAGAAACTCTAAAGAACATAAACACACACACACAACTATTAGAGCTAATTAAACAAATTTGGCAAATTTGCAGAGTACAAGATCAACACTCAGAAACATTTTTTTTTAATACAATGAATAATCTAAAAAGGAAATTGATAATTCCATTTATAATACCATCTGCTATGGACTAAATGATATCCCCCTAAAATCCATATGTTGAAGCTCTAATCTCCAATGTGATTGTTTTTGGGAATAGAGCCTATAAAGAGGTAATTTATGTCTAAATGAGGTCATGAGGGTAGGGCTCTAATCTGATAGATTAGTATCCTTATAAGAATAGATACCAGAAGGGCACCTGGGTAGCTCAATCCTTAAGCATCTGCCTTCAGTTCAGGTCATGATCCCAGGGTCCTGGGATTGAGCCCCTTGCAGGCAGCCTGCTTCTCCCTCTCTTTTCACTGGTTCCCCTGCTTGCATTCTTTCTCTGTCAAATAATAAAAAAAATAAAATAAAAATAAAATAAAATAAAATATAAAATAAAATATAAAATAAAATAAATAAAATAAAATAAAATAAAATAAAATAAAATAAAATAAAATAAATAAAATCTTTATAAAAAAAAAAAAAGGATAGGGATGCCTGGGTGGCTCACTGGTTTAGTGCCTGCCTTTGGCTCAGGGCGTGATCCTGGAGTCCCGGGATCAGGTCCCACACTGGGCTCCCTGCATGGAGCCTGCTTCTCCCTCTGCCGGTGTCTCTGCCTCTCTCTCTCATGAATAAATAAAATCCTTTTCTTTTTTTTTTAAAAAAAAAAAAGGAGACTCTGTCTCCCTTTCTTTCTCTCCTTTCCCACTAAGGAAGGACAAAGTGAGAAGGCAACTATCTACAAGCCAGGAAGAAACCTCATACCAGAAACCAAACTGGCCAGCACCTTGGTCTTGGATTCCCAGTCTCCAGAACTATAAGAAAGAAATTTCTGTTTAAGACAACCAGTGTGTGGTGTTGTTATAGTAACATAAGCAGACTAAGATAGCATGTAAGAAGATGAAACACTTAGGAATGAATTTAACTAAGGAGATGAAAAATTTGTGTACTGAACCACAAAACATTGCTGGAGGAAATTAAAGATCTAAAGAAATGAAAAGACATCATGCTCATGAATTGGAACACTGAATAATTTCACACAGCAATACTTGTTAAAGTGATCTACTGATTCAATCCCTTTCAAAATCCTTGTGATCTATTTGTAAAAATGGAAAAGATGAATCTCAAATTCATATAAAGCTGCAAGACAGCCAAAACAATATTAGAAAAGAACAACAAAATTAGAAAACTTACACTTCCCCATTTCAAAACTTACTCCAAAGCTACAGTAATGAAAACTGTGGTACAGATTTCCTCCTGCTATCCAAAAATAGAGATCCTATGAAAACTTTTATAAACTGAAATGGCATAGAGTGAAGAAGCAATTAACATTAATTTACATGGAAATTTTTTTTAAACATTCTCAGACCCGTAAAATAATATTTCTCAGGTTTTTCCAATACTTTAAGACACATCTTGCTAATGGATGCACAACATAAATCAAGATTAAGCACAGATGCTCACAGGCCGTTTAAAGCTAGAGCAGCTTGTTACCAAGATGTAGTTGCCAATGTTGTTTCACCCTTGAGGCTCAGGGTGCATGCTGTCTCTCTAAAGGGTCACTATAAACAAATGCTGAACACTTTTTTGTCTTTTAACCTTTTGTTGTAAAAGCAAAAATCCTTTTCAGATTTCTTTCAATTAATGAAAGCAGGTACTAATGTAGGTCTTTTATAAAAGCAAAGTGGCGTAACAAACTTTGATACAGGACAGGCATACAGACCAATGGATTAGAATTAAGAGTCCAGAAACAAACCCATACGTGTATGGCAAATTGATTTTTGCTATGGAGATCAAGACAATTCATCGGGAGTAAGAATAGTGTTTCCAACAAATGGTTCTGGGACAAAATGCAAAAGAATGAAATGAATCCCTAATACACAACATATACAAAAACTAACTCAAAGTGAATCAATGACAAGCTCTCTCCATGACTCTAGTCCACCTTGTGGGACATTTATCAACCAGTTGTAGCAAGAAACCTAAGTCCATTTACAGAGAACTGTGTATCTGGATCCACTTGGATATCTGATCACCTTCCATATCTGATCAAACTCTTAGTCGCCACCCTTGGTGTCTGATCACCCTGATCTGCCTTCAGTCAGAATCCCATCAAGTCAGTTTAGCCAGAATGCCAGTTTAGCCAGATGTTAAGAAACTTCCATCCACTTACCCTCCACCTCTCTTCCTTGGCTATAAATCACTACTTGTTCATGCTGTGTACTTGGAATTGAGCCCAGTTCTATACAGAGCCTCTTGCCTTCTTTTGCAATAGTTCCTAAATAAAATCTGTTTTTACCACTTGAACTATGTCAGGCTCTGGTTGTCTTTTACAGTATATTACCCTTCCCCCAAATTAAAAACAGGCACTAAATACTTCCAAACAAATATTCACAGCAGCACTATACACAACAGTTCGATTGTGTAAATAACCCAAATGGCCATCAATGGACCAACACATAAAACTGTGCGGTATACACACAGAATATAACACATAAAACTGTGGTATATACACAGAATGCAACAGAATATAGGGCATAAAACGAAATGAAGTACTGATACTTACCATAAGGTGGATAGACCTGGAAAACATGCTAAGTGTGAGAGAAGATAGACCAAAAAAGGCCACATATTCCATGTTTTGTGAAATATCCACATTGTGTAAAGTCACTAAAGCCTGAAAGTATTAGATGTCTACTAAGGCTGAAGAGTGGGAAAAATGGAGAGTAAATGCTTAATGATTAAAATGTTCTGGAATTAAGAGTTGGAATTTGCACAACATCTTGAATGTACTAAATGCTACTGAATTAGACTCTTAAAGTGTCTCATTTTATGTTCTGTGAATTTCACCTCAATAGGAATAAAGTTTACGCCCAACCAACAACCAAAGTTGTTTAAAGGTGCAGAACGACAATTAGACATTGTAATATCGGCTAGTTATTCCCTTTCTGAGTTGTTAGAACTCTTGAGTGAGGTTGTTTCTATTTGTTTTTTTGGGATTTGTTACACATTAAACCCACTGCCATGGGATACATACTACGGGGGGCTGAATGGCTTGGACTGTGACTGAAGGAATAGCGACGTTCCCTTCCCATTCGGATGGGCTGTGCAACAAACGCTCGTTTCGTTCCAAGTTTCTTTCACCCTAGAAATTCAAAAGGGAACCTACCCACCAAATAGCCACATCCTACCTCGCATTCTACGGAGCTGGAGGCCCTGCCAGCGAAGGAGCCCGTGGGCGCCGCCCCCTTCCGGGCACGAGTCCCCAGGGGCTTTGAGGGGGACCCGCCCCGGCGACGCCAGCCGCCGGCTCAGATTCCTCAGGGCCGCCCGGCCCCCTCAGCTCCACCTCTTCCGCCTCAGGCCCCAACTCGCCCCGCCCAGCGCGCCCGTCGGAAGTGCAGGCCCGGAGCAGGCCTTCGGTTGAGCTGCGACACGCCCGCGGGGGGAGGAGGGGAGAGTGGCGTGCCCGCCGCGGACTGGTAGGCGCGCGATATCTTGGCCGGGGTCAGAGGTGAGCGAGCCGCTTCCCGAGTGGCTTTTCGCGGCTTGCCAGAGCCGCAGCGCCGCCGGAGGAAGGTGTTCCCGGAGACCGGGGGGCCGGGCCGGGCTGGGCTGAGCCCTCGCGTCGCCTGGCAGTCGCCTCGGTTACCTCTTCCAGTGTTTTGAAGCTACCCTTTTCGTTGTAATTTTGACTGGGGATTCCAGGTACAGGTATTTCCGAAAATTCCCAAGAATTTCGCTTAGCGCTTCTTTGGGGGAGGGTTTCTGGGTATCCATATTGTGAAAAGGCTGTTGGCCCGGTTGTTCAGTTGTGGCGTTACGTTGGTAAAGCCTAAGTTGATTTAAAGAACAAAACAAAAACTTGTGAACAGTTGAAGTCAGGTCGGCCAGGAAAGCAGTGGATTCGATTGCGAGTTCTACGGTCGGATTAGTTGCTGGTCCTCGCCGTGGTTCCCGGGATTTCAGGAATTAACTTAATAGCAAGCTATTGTGGAAGCCATCTCGGAACCGTCGCATCAGCAGGGGCTGCGTTTTCCTGAGCACCGTACATTAAAGGCCCTGGCAAGAAAATAGACCGTGATTAGCAAGATTTTCGGAGTTAGATTGAGGACAGTGTGTGAAGGTTGAGAAGCATGATAGCAAGGTAGATCAAAATTAAGAAAAAGAAAAGATGTACATTAGTCTAGGCAAAATCGGGTCTTTATTTGCTTTGCTTTTTAAAATCAAAAAACGAGTGCTGGTTTGATGGCCTGGAGGTCGTAAGCTTTAGTACAAAGAACCTAAGATTAAAAATTGAGAGAGGTCTGAATTCCAGTCTGTTGTGTGATCTGGGGATAGCCCTTCATTTTGAGTGCCTCAGTTTGTAAAATGGAGACGGTAATTACAGTGTTTTCACAGGGTTCTGGTAAATCCTATGTAAAGTCATAAAGTTTGGTTTGTAAGTTGTATACGTAGTTAATGGTTTTTGTCTGTAATATTTAAAGTTGCTAAGCCTTCCTTCCTCCTTCTGTCTCCCCCACATTAGTGACAGATCTAATTTTTTTTTTAATTTTTTTTTTTATTTATGATAGTCACACACACAGAGAGAGAGAGAGGCAGAGACACAGGCAGAGGGAGAAGCAGGCTCCATGCACCGGGAGCCCGACGTGGGATTCAATCCCGGGTCTCCAGGATCGCGCCCTTGGCCAAAGGCAGGCGCCAAACCGCTGCGCCACCCAGGGATCCCCAGTGACAGATCTAATTTTAAAGTCATGACATTTTGCCTGTTACCTGGTTTACCTTCATCTTTAGATTCAGTGATCAGGAATTTTCACCTTAACTTAAACTCATAATAAATCCACAAACTGTTGAAAGGTAGGATTAATGTCTTACTTTTTAAATTATTATTCCTGGAACTTGTATGGTGCCTGTCATTTTTTGTTTGTTTCTTAAACCCAAACTGGCAAAACCTAAGCTTTAGGGGCCCCTAAAAAGCCAAAACAATTTCACATGGAAAATACTGTTTTCTGTCCCTTGAGGAAGTGCTTTTTATAGCTTAGTTGTGGAGACATACAAGTTAGAGGGAGTTAGCTTTTGAATCCCCTGGAGATTCAAAAAATGCTGATCCCTAAGCCCTACTACAGACCAGTTGATCAGAAAGTAGGGCATGAGTGTGCCACTTTTTTTTTTTTTTAATATTTTTAAAGATTTTATTTATTCATGAGAGACACAGAGGGAAAGAGAGGCAGAGACGCAAGCGGAGGGAGAAGCAGGCTCCATGCAGGGAACCCAACGTGGCACTCCATCTCGGGTCTCCAGGATCACACCCCTGGCTGACAGCAGCGCTAAACCACTAAGCCACCAGGGCTACCTGAGTGTGCCACTTTTTAAAGCTCCTCAGGTTATTCTGTTTTGCTGCCAGGGTGAGAACCCATGTGTTAGAGGAATGAGATTCTTCAGTGTATCCAGTTTGCTTGAGGAGGGCAAGTGCTGGAGGGGCTGGAACTGTATCTGCAAAATGGAGCTTGGGATGTTTGGGGGAATATCTTGAAAGGATTTTTATCTGCAGGTATGATAAAATGCGTGATTTGTAAAGTGAACTGTATAGTGATGAAGGTTAGTGGATAGATTATTACAATAATCCAAGAGGCACCATGAGAACAGCAACAGTGGTGAAGGAAAGAAATTTGAAAGCATTTATTCTTTTCTGTCCTGGATGTTAAATATTTTGAAGAAAACGAGTAATGCAAACTTTATTTTACTCTATCTAGTTAAAGCTGTACTTTTCAACAAGTGGAAAGATTGTGATAGGTGATTTTTATTGTTGCTGATTATTTAAAAAAGCGTTCATAAATTTCTATTTCTCAGGTCATTTTCTTTAATAATGAAATAATCTGATTTTTCTTAATAGGTTTATGTTAATGTGGGGGTTTTATTGTTTTTGCTTTTTTTAGCACCATAAAGATTTATATTAAAGACATGGTTTTCACCCCTCTTCATCAACGCACCTAAGTTTTCTCTTCTTTCTGGACCCCTATTTTATACCACAATGGTAAGCTATAGCTCATTATGTTCTTACTTGTGTTTTAGAGTGTTCTCTTCCTTTATCTCTATAAAAATAGCAGTGTCGCATGTACAGAAATAGTCATGTATGCCCAAGTGAACCCTGCCTGGGAAATTACTTAGCAATCACCTGCAAAATCTTCTCTAGAAAATAAGGGGCTCATCATCTCAGTGTTATAATTATGTCTGACTCAAAAAAGATAATTTATCTGTCCTTATGTTTGTGAAGCATTAAAAAAATACTTTAGTCTGCCATAGTCAAATCACTGGCAAGGAGGATGGGTATAAATACAAATGACTTGGGGGGTAGGGTTGCACAGGTTTCTCTAATATTTTAAAGTTCCTCATAATTTAGAATTTTTTTTTGGGGGGGGTCTAAAAACAAATGTAACCTGCTTACTACAAATAACATTTTAAGCAGCATCAGTGTTAGCTCCCCCCCCCCCCTTTATAAGATTTTATTTATTTATTCATGAGAGAGGCAGAGGGAGAAGCAGGATCTGCGTGGGGAGCACAGTGAGGAACTCAATCCCAAGACCCTGGCATCACGCCCTGAGCCAAAGGTAGATGATCAACCACTGAGCCACCCAGGCATCCCCAGTGTTTGCCTTCTAATCGCACATTTTTGTTCACTGACTTAGAATCATTAAACATACTTGGGGCAAGGCATTTTCCTTTTGCCATTAAAAATTTTAAAGACAAAGGGGGGAAAATCACTTTATTGTGTTTGAAAGAAACAGTAATAAACACTGACCGCAGTGTTGAATAAACCTTTGAAAACATTTATATACTCTTCTGATCTTGTGTTTCCACCACTGCCCTGTTAAGAGAAAATTAGAACTGTTGCAACGAGGTGCTGACTTCCGCTTAGATTTAGATTTTTCATTCATATTAGCTATTACTTCCCTCTTACGTGTTAGAAGGAGATAATGAATAAATGATGCTTACAAATATAAGCAGTTATATCTCACTAGAGCTTTTGAAGTTTTGATTTCACAAGATGAGTTTGCTTGAGAAGATTAACAATAGCCACTTGCCCTAGAGTATATATTTGTGTTTATTCTCATTTTTTTATATAAACTTACTTTAAGATTTTATGACCAAAACAATTAATAGAACCTTATATATTTGTTGAGAGGGAATATCAAGGGTTATGGTTTTGTGGTGGAAAATGGTTTACATTCAAGAATCTCATCTTGAAACCTGGGAACAAATTTCACTAGGAATTTGCTGCTTACAAGATTTTTTTCATAAAAAAAATGATATAAATTCATTTTAACTGAACTTTTTGAAATGATGGCATATTTCAGACTTTTTTCACTTTTTCATTTTAGATGTTTAGTAATGTAAGTATTCTTTTTTTTTTTTTTTTTTAATTGCAGTCTAAAAAGACCAGCTATTTTGTAATCATATGAATTCTCCATTCCTAAGACTAGGGTAGCAGGGCCACTTAAACCTTTACATGATTTCCAAAGGTTGGCAGTATTTATTTTTCCTTTTGCTTTATTGGGATTTTGGTGGATGCTAGTTTTTATCCCATGGAATTTAGTAGGCTGAATTACTAGAGTCTACAAAATAAAACAAAAATTTAGGCCATTATAAATAAAAAATGAAAAGTTCTCTGCCTCTCAATGGAATTAATTATAAAGAAGATGTGTATTACTCACATGAGTGGAATATTACTCAGCTATCAGAAAAGATGAATACCCACCATTTGCTTTGACATGGATGGAACTGGAGGGTATTATGCTGAGTGAAATAAGTCAATCGGAGAAGGACAATCATCATGTGGTTTCACTAATACTTGGAATATAAGAAATAGTGAAAGAGATTGAGAAAGGAGGGTAACTGAGTGGGAAAAATTTGAGAGAGACAAACCATGAGAGTCTCCTAACTAGGAAACAGGGTTGTGGAAGGGGAGATGGGTGGGGGGATGGGGTAACTGGGTGATTGGCACTAAGAAGGGCACTTGATGGCATGAGCACTGGGTGTTATTACTGTATGTTGGCAAATTGAATTTAAATAAGAAAGAAAATGAATTAAAGAGGACTATCGGGCACTTGGATGGCTCAGTCAGTTAAGCATCTGCCTTCTACTCAGATCATGATCTCAGGTGGGGTCCTGAGATATAGCCCCTCTACCTGCTTCTCCCCCTCCCTCTGACCCCCCACTTGGGCATGCTCTGCCTCTCTAATGCTCTCTCACTCTTTCTCAAATATATAAATAATTTTTTTAAAAAAGACTATCGTTGTTACTGAAAAATACTGTAATCCTGTATGATACCCAAACCACTTCTAGAGATATCATTGGTGTTAAATTTGCTTATTTAAAACTAATACTTTTTATTCTTAGATGTCATTACAAAACAAGGTTTTATAAATGAAGGGAGAACTTCCCTTCTTTCTCTAGCTTTGATAAAAGAGTCTCAAAGAAATGGATGAAGGGTGGGAATCTTTAAGTTCTCAAACCCTACATGCAGGAATAAAACTATTATTTCATTCTAGATGCATTTTCTTTTACATTTTAATGTTACTGAGTCTATGATCAATGGCATCTTACAATTATAATTGGCTGCATTTTTTTCTTAATATTAGGATACTGATGCATACTTACAGTTGATGATATCTTAAGTCATTGAAACATGGTAATGATAGCTATCATTTTATTGCATTTCTGTTGGGCACTGATTCTCTGCATTAAGGAATTAGGAATTTCTAAATTGGTGTTAGATACCAGTATGTCAGCACCCTCAATTTTCAGCATTCCTAGTGGATTAGGAGACTTTATCTTTGGTTCACTTTAATTGCATACTTGATGGCCATATATTTTCCTGAATGGTGCTCTTAATATTGAAGAACTTGAAGTTTATAAAGTAGTAGTAGTTCCTGTCTACAACCTTTGGTTCTGTATCAGCCATAAGCACTAGCCAGAAAAAAACCTTTTAGTATTTCTTGTATAATTTATTGTCATGATTAGGTGCCCGAGAATGACATGTTTTTTCTTTGTAATATATCTTGAACATACAGTGGGGTGGGTTGAGGATATCAAATAAAGGAAAATATGTTAGATGTGTTTTAAATAAAACCTATTTAAACATTTAATTTAAAATGTTACATGTATATTAAATTACTTTTTGTAAGAATAATACGAGATAAACTGTTTACTTTTTACAGCAACAAGCTTTAGAACTAGCTTTGGATCGTGCTGAGGTGAGATATGATTAAGTTACATATTAAAGTAGTGTTGTCTATGTCTTAATTAACAAAACTATTCTAAGAGATTTTTCTTTGTGGTTGTCAAAGGAGTACATTAACAGAATTTTAGGGTAAGTATGCATATAATTTAGTTATAAATATATAGAAATACTTTGTGATGATGTTTGGGTCATCTGTTATTTGGAATTCTTGGATAATGTGGAATAAAAATTATTGAACAAAGACATAGAATTTTTAAAATTGTTTTCCTGTTTTGATAAGTTTTCTAATTGTTCAATTAAAGGGAAAGATAGTTCAAGAATATGGAGAGTTCTTGCAGTTAGATATGCTAGGCATATTCTAAACAACCATAAAACATTTTGAGAATAATTCTGACCTGTGAAATCACAGTTCTGAAACTGTATGATTTTGCTTGTAACACGGTGAAATACTGTGCTAAATTTTAGTGCAGTTTAAATTTCACTTGTTCATAACATATATCTAGAAATTAAGTAGTTTTTCCCACAAGGTATAATTTAATGTGAATCAGAGACTTGAGTGACTGATTTTCTTAGTCTTAACACGTTTTAAGTATACTTAAAATATAGCTGTTTATGCACTAAGCAAAAGGCAAACTGTTTTCATAAACTTTTTTTTTTTTTTTTTTTTTTAGTATGTCATTGAAAGTGCCCGACAGAGACCTCCTAAAAGGAAATACCTGTCTAGTGGAAGGTATAAATACTTGATTGATATCTTAGATTATTGAAAGTATGATGATAGCTACCATTTATTGCATTCCCTCTGGGCACTGTGCTAGAAATGTTATAGGTACTTTATATGTATTAGAAATTTCTAAATTGATATTAGCTACTATATCCAATCCAACTTCACTCCCAATTTGGGGGAAATTGGCGGGGGGCGGGGGGGGGATTAGAGAAAAATCCAAATTAACATTTCATTTTGTGATAATTATAATAATCACATTATTTTGTTTCCTTAAATTTTAGAAAATCTGTATTTCAAAAACTTTATGACTTATATATTGAAGAATGTGAAAAAGAGCCTGAGGTTAAGGTAAGTATAAATGTTTTATGTTATCATTTTTGAACTGTAAAGGAAGATGGACATTTGAAGCAGATCATGATCTATACTTTTGTGAGTAGACTAACATCTTTTCTAGCTACACGGTAGCCTATTCTGCAGCTGTCCCACAGCCTTGGCTAATCTGGCACCAGGTATGGATTATCTACTTGGGTAAGAGAAATGAATAGTGCTTACTGAATAATGGAAAATATTGCCTTGAGAAGCCCAAAGAAGCAAAGCTACCCTGTATATTATCTTTTGCTCTGCCCACCCCCAAGTGATTTGTAGACTGAAGACAGGAGGGAAAAAGTAGCCTTTTTCCTCATGATGATTTGTACTGGAAAGTTAAAGCTATTACAAGGATGTGTAGGAAATTCAGGTGTGATAATAGAAGATGAATTTGGTCACAAAAATTAATTCTGGGCCAGGTTAACTTAACTCATTTTTATTTAGTATAAAAGTATGAGCGGTATAATGTAACAAATTGATTTCTTGATATCTTTTGAATTCTTGAGTAATAAGAGCCTTAAAAGACTCTATGACTTCTCTAAATATGAATACCATTGTGTTGTTTCTGCAGCACATATACTAAAAATGAATACCATTTGGGGCTTGGGTGGCTCAGTCAGATAAGCATCCAACTCTAGATTTTTTGCTCAGGTCATGATCTTGGTCCTGATATCAAGCCCCCATGTTAGGCTCCATGCTGAGTGTAGAGGCTGCTTAAGATTCCCTCGGAGAATCTGCCCCTTGTGCACTCTCTCTTTAAAAAATATATATATATATGTGTGTGTGTGTGTGTGTAGTATATATATATGTAATATATATATATATACACTATTTTACATTTTTACTAGTATATATATATATCTATATACACACACTAGTTTTAGGCAGAAAATTAGTGGAATGCCAGTAATATCTAGCTTTTAAAATCTTAACATAGGGAAAGATGATAGATAATTATTGAATAAAGCTTATGATATGTTTCTTACAAGTTTTGTTGAGGTACATTTGATATACAATAAATTGCATGTGTTTAAAGTTTATATTTTCTAAGTTTTGACATAGTCACCATGAAACTGTCACCACAATCAATATAACAAACATATCTGTCATCTTAGGGATACAGCTAAGACAGGATACATAAAGATTCTAAATTGAGGTTGGCAACCATTATCTATCTGCCTGGTGAATTTAGCCCACTGCATGTTTTTGTAGATTTTTTTTAATGATTTTTTTTTTTTATTCATGAGAGACAGAGAAAGAAAGAGACATAGGCAGAGGGAGAAGCAGGCTTCCCACAGGGAGCCACTATGGGATTCAATCCCCATACCTAGGATCACGCCCTTAGCCGAAGGTAGACACTCAACTACTGAGCCCCCAGGTGTCCCTGTTTTTGTAAATTTTTATTGGAATCCAGCCACAACCATTCATTTATGTCTTGTCTGTTGCTGATTTCCGGGTACAATAGCAGAGTTACATATTTGCAACACAGACCTGATAGCCCACAGGCCTAAAACTGTCTAGCCCTTTAACAAGAAATTTTCTGACCTGTTATTTTACTCACCCCGGAAGTAAGTGGGGAGAAATACTCAATGCTGTCACAATTGATCTGACTGTTCTGTCTTAGGTCAAATTAGGTTTTCTCTACACTTGAAAATACTTAAAAATTTTAGTCTCTCTCTGTTAATCTTTTTTTTTTTTTTTAAGATTTATTTATTTATTTGAGAGAGAGCATGTAGTGGGGAGGGGTAAAAGGAGAGGGGAAGAGAATCTCAAGCAGACTTCTCACTGAGCACAGAGCCCAATTTGAGGCTTGAGCTTATGAAGCTGAGATTGTGACCTTAGCCAAAACCAAGAGTCAGACACTTAACCAACTCTACCATCCAGGCACCCTTCTACTAATTTTGTTTAAATAGTTAAATTGTTAATTTGCTAATCATTTTTTTAATTTTCAAAATGCTGGGGAGGTTTTATTCCATGGTTACAATAAATCAATTTATCATTTATTTCTGCCTGTGACTGTATATATACATGTTTAATATAAAATACTCAGGTGTATTTTTGAGATCCTGCAAAAATATTCATTGACTCCATTTTTTTATAAGTAAAATTTGATGAAATGAATTTTAACAGCTATATATGTGAGGTTCACTTTAAAACGTGTGTTTCTAAAATAATGGACTTTTAGGTATGTGTACTGTATTTCCTGATGATTTTCTTAACAAAATAGTTTGTAAAGAGCTATTATATTGAATTTATAGGAAATCACTTAAATTCCTTATTTCCCCTTACCAGCTAGGTATCTTTGAGCCTAGCATTACAACTAACTAGAGCTGTTGAATTTTATGCCAGAAAATATTTTAAAAAGTACAATAACAGTACAACTTAAGATAATACCACAAGTTCTTTATGTGTAGATTTATACTTAATACTAAGTATATGGCATCTGTGCTTTATATATTTGCGCTTAATGGTTTTATGTTTTACTCATTTAAATATTTTTGTTATATTCTGCTTATGTATGCAAAGATACGTATTTTTTTAATTTTTTATAGATTGCTTTTTGTGGTATGAATTAATTTGTAGAAAACATAGTAATTAGATCAAAATTGAGTTTACTTAGGCATCCTGTATTTGATGGCTGTCATGTTTGTGAATCTTCCCCATATATTCAGGATCATATGTGGAAGGAGCACAAAAGATTAATTCAGATCTGATTTTGTTAGACCATAGCATTTTTGTTAAGGTTATGCTGGATTATTTTCATGAGCTCTGCCTCTTTTTAAAGCAGAAATTAAGAAGAAATGTGAATTTATTAGAGAAGCTTGTTATGCAAGAGACATTATCCTGTTTAGTGGTCAACCTTTACCCAGGAAATGAGGGATATTCTCTGATGCTCAGGGGGAAAAATGGATCAGGTAAGAACCTGCAGAGAGCTGTAGCCACAAAAAATCCATCTGCAAGGCAGGATGTGCTATCTTTTAGAAGTAGTTTTCAGCCTACTAGGTGGTCTGTCCCTCAGATCAGTGATGATAAAAGAAGATGTGAGCCCAAATTTTCCTTTTTACAACATGTCTTGTTAGAAAATATCTGTAAGATGATTACTTTCATGAATGTGCAGTTGAATTACAACTGCGGTAGGTCTTGGAAGTTAAATTATAAAAGACCTAACATTTAAATAATTGTCACAATTTTCTATTACTATTTACATTTTAAGGTAGCATACGGTGTTGTATGTTTTTCTTCTGTATTTTGAGTAGATTCTGAGTCTGAAATTAAGCAGACTCACTGCCTTTTGAATAATTTTCTTATTTGGTAAGATTTATTTCTATTAATGTAAACTTGAAAATGGAGTTTTGAAATATAAGTATTTTTAGATTTTATCAAAGAGACATCTAGAAATTTGATATGGTGATAATAATAAGGCAGTCATCCAGTTAAGGATTTTTTTGTGTTGTTGATATAAAATGTAATAGAGAATTTTGTTCTGTAAGTGACCATTTTTCAGATGAGGTAGCAAATTATCGTACTGGTTTTTAGATTAGATTTGTAGTCTTCAAGGGACTTTCAGTTACCAGGGTTGGAATTTTATCATATTCTGATTATTGTACTGCTGGCTGTGGTTTGCATTTTGTTGTTACGCCAGATTCTTTTCCATGGTGTGTTGGGGATTTTCTCCTTTCTGGCCTAAAATTGTATACAGTTAGTAAAGCCTTTTAGTAATACATGAAGTGACTCATTTATAAGGCTTAAATAAAGGATTTTAGAAAGGTTTTGGAGATTTATTCTCATTTTTTATGGAACTTCATTTAAATTATGTATGTAAGGTTTGCAGTGAGCCTGATCATTTTTCAGAAACTTTATGTTTTAATATTAAGATTCTGAGACCATTCGACTGCCTTATGAAGAAGGGGAATTGCTTGAATACTTGGATGCAGAAGAATTACCTCCTATTTTGGTTGATCTCCTAGAAAAATCTCAGGTACAAAATCTTTTTCTTTAAAATGTCATTTTCTTTAAAATGTCATTAGAGGGTTATCTGGGTGACTCAGTCAGTTAAACATCTGTCTTTGGCTGAGGTCATGATCCCAGGGTCCTGGAATCAACCCCGTGTCAGGCTCCCTGCTTAGCTGCTCTCCCAGCTTGTGCTTTTTCTCTCTTTCAGATAAATAAAATCTTGAATAAATGTATAATGTCATTAAATTTGTCAACTCTATGGTCTTTGTTATAAGTGATAATTATGTTCTCAATGGTGATTAGAACATGAAATGAGACATTATATATATATATAGTTAAATGGTAACCCATTTTACCATGGGATACTCATCCTTTAGGCTGTACTGAAATGTGTAGATTTAGTTGATTCTTCTAAAATTGCTTTAACAGCTCATTTGTCACACATATCCCTATACCTGCAATCAAGATTATGGGAGAGGGGATCCCTGGGTGGCGCAGCGGTTTAGCGCCTGCCTTTGGCCCAGGGCGCGATCCTGGAGACCCGGGATCGATTCCCACGTCGGGCTCCCGGTGCATGGAGCCTGCTTCTCCCTCTGCCTGTGTTTCTGCCTTTCTCTCTCTCTCTCTGTGCGACTATCATAAATAAATAAATAAATAAATAAAAATTAAAAAAAAAAAAAAAGATTATGGGAGAGACTACTTCTTGGCTTTACTTCAGCAGTACTAGGTACTTAGGAAAAAGAAGCCATCTGATGGAATTTTCGATTTTCTCCTAGCCCTAGTCAACTAGCATCCACAGCTGTGTTGATACTATCTGCCTGCTTTTCTGTTAAAATGAAGTCTGCTGTTCCTAAGAAATTCTCTCTACTTATATTCTGGATTCTCCTCCTCAAGGATTTGCAACTGTAACCCCTCTCTTGAAATCCCCTCTACTTGTATTCTGGATTCTCTTCCTTCTCAAGAATTTGCATCTATGACCCCTCTCTCTTCTAGCATCTGTTTACCCCCTTTTTACTAGATAAAGAATACAAGTGTGTTGTACTATATCTCAACTTAATCCTCTCTTGACCCATGTCCTTTTGCAGTTGCTGTTATATAATTCTGCTTTTCTTGACAATAGAGTTACTCACAAAGTTGTCTCTTATCATTCTATTTTATCTCATCCTGTTCTTTTCACTACCTACCTCTTTCAGCATTTATAACATCACCATTCTACAGAGGTGGCTTTGTCAAGGTCACCAGTAATGTCCATGGCACAAAGTCAATCGGTCACTTTTCTGTTCTCATTTTAATTGGTCTCAACAAAATTCAGTGCAAATGACTGCTTCCTCCTTGAAACATTCTTTTGGCTTCTGAGACCTCACATTCTGGTTTTCCTCTTCTCTCTATTCCTTCCATCTTCTTTACTGTCATCTCTATTCCACTCATAAATATGTGAGGTTTTCAGAGTTGAATACTACCCCCTCCCCCCCATTCTTTAGTAACACTCTGTCCCTGGAGGATGTCAATCAGTGTCATGGGTTTTAAAATGACAATTTGTTGCTTATATCTCTCTGCATGACTATTCGTTCCGTCAAGGTCCAAACTTCTATTTACTGGGGTATGTAATAGATTCCTCAAACTTACCATGACAAGAATAAAGCTTTTTATTTTTTACCTCCCATACCAGTTTCAATCTCTGTAATCTCTGTCTTGCTTTCACCTTTCACATTCAGTCCATCAGCAGATGTCAGCTGTACCTTCAAAATATTTATGGTCATGACCTGTTGTAGTTACCTTGCTGAACTTTTTGCTTTCACTCTAGAACCCCAGAAATCAATTCTCCGTGGAGAGTTAGATAAGCTTACAAAACAAAAATTGGAGAAAAACAAAAAACAAAAAAAGGTTCCTAGCTTAAAATTGTCTAATGTCTTCTCACTGTACAAAACCCCTGCCTTCTCTTCTTCATCTCCTGATTCCTATCTTTACTCACTACACTGCAGACATCTATGATTCTTAACATATTAAAACACACCAAGTTTATTCCTACCTTAAGACTTTTTATCTGCTGTTCCTTCTGTTTGGATGATCTCTGCCGATTTCTGGCCCTTTGTTATGATTCAGGCCTCAGCCAGAAAGTCACTCCCTCAAAGAGGTTTTTATTTGATCACACAATCTAAGTTAGCTCCTCTCTATTTTATTTCCTTTCTAGCATTCATCATCATCTAAGATTATCTTGTTTATTTCTGTACGTGTTTATTCCCTGTCTTCCCATATTAAGAGTAAATGTCATCCCACCACCACCATCTCTGTATCTGTGAAGCTTCTTGGATTGTGCCTGGCATATAGTTCACATTGTCGTTTTCAAATACTCGTTTAAAAGAATGAGCATCATAATAACTCCTAGCATAGAAAGTCACAGTTCCCAGTAAAAGTTCTGAAAGAGTGAAAAAACCTAATACTATAAGTGCCTATAGCAGGTTGTATTTAGCAAGACTTAAGTGATAAATGTTCTTACCTTTGGCCTGGAAAATGGTATGTTTAGCTGAAAATTATTATTTATATTTTTAGTTAGCTTCTTTTGTTAGTAAAGACAGTCATATTTCTGAAAATCAGAAGCCGAAACTGGTAGATTTGATTGACAGTGTATAACAAAGACAAACTATAACAATGACAGAGTTAGCAAATTATAACAGTGGGCCAGTGAACATCAAGAACAGCATTTCCAGTGATTTGTAACATTAATAGAATATAAATGCCAAAACTCCATCTATAACTAGAAGCCATTAAATGATTTTAAACTGCTTCTTGAGTCATAGTGATGACCATAAAATAATTCCTTGGAAAAGTTTATATAGTGGTAAATCCACCAGTAACGAAGTCCACTTAAGATTATGTGAGTGGTGAGAAGCATTGCATAAGCATGTAAAGAACCTGAGCATTGAATGTAAAAATACTTATGTAGTCTTTTAAAAAAGACACTTAAATATTTTCACTCAAAACAGGTTAATATTTTTCATTGTGGATGTGTCATAGCAGAAATACGTGACTACAGGCAGTCCAGTAATATGAAATCTCCTGGTTACCAAAGTAGGCATATTCTCTTACGACCAACAATGCAGGTAAGGAATGTTTAATTATTTTACGGGTGCCTGGCTAGCTCAGTCAGTGGAGCTGTTGTTGACTTTTTTAATCTCAGAGTTGTAAGTTCAGGCCCCACTTTGGAAGCAGAGATTACCTAAAAACAAAACTTTAAAAAAGGGAATTTTAAGTTTTACTTAAACTTTTATTTATTAAATATTTTCATATGTTTGCATGTCTACATATTAATGTATTTTTTAAATTTTATATTTTTTTAGACTTTAATCTGTGATGTACATTCAATAACAAGCGATAACCATAAATGGACCCAGGTTAGTTTGTTTCTTAATCCCAAACAGGCAAAATAAAGGGTAGAACAGTACATACCATTAAGTTAAGCAAAAGATATTTTACTCATAATTGTATTCATGAGTAAGTTTTAGGATTCCATTATGAGCTTTAGAAGTCAGGGGTCTCTTCATCCATGCAGTAATTGCTCAGGGAACTAAATAGTTCAGTCCCATTTGCTTTAGGACCATGGTGAAACAGGGTCAGAATGCCTTCATCTGCACAACTTGTGAAACTTAATTTTTTTTTAATCCCCATTCAGATAGAAGAAAAATATTTGTTTTTATACCATGGATACAATAGATGCTGCTTTTTTATTATCTAGGATGCTAAAGCAGGTCTAGCCTATCTTTTTACCATTCATGCCTGTTATTAGGCAAAAAGCCTAGCCAATTAACTCTCCAGTGCTGGCTCAGTGTATATTAGGTACCACTCACAAGAGTGCTGACATTTCTGCTGCTATAAAGGAGAATAGTTACTAAACCCAAGAAAATATCAGTAATGAAAATTATCTGCAAAATGTGGTTATGAATAAGATGCAATCATCAGTAACTGTCAAGTGTGTTTTAGTTTAGGCTGTAATCTTCACCTGCAAGGTTAAAAGCTATTGAAAGAACATTAAAAAAAAAAAAAAAAACACCCCTTATTGGTCAGCATAAGAAGTTGCTAGGATATCACTTTCTTATTTTGAATGTTGATGAATAAAGGGAAAGATTGTAGCATTTTATTCTGCCTTTCCTGTATGAACTCTATGTTAGATAGCCAATTAGTGATTAGGAGAAAATTCTTTAGAAAAAATAGATCTTAAAATCTTTCTCCACAAGAAAAATAACTTTTGTAGCTGTATGTAGTAATACTTGTTACCTAGGCTTAATGTGGTCATTTTGCAGTGTATACAAATATCAAATCATTCCTGCACCTAAAAATAGTGTCAGTTACATCTCAGTAGAAAAGAGGGAGAACATACAGAATTATCTTGATACAAAGTAAATGTTAGTTGAGGACATTTCTTACAGGCAGATGCATAGTTTCTGTCTTTGAAAACTACTACCTGGGGATGCCTAGGTGGCTCAGCTGTTGAGCGCCTGCCTTCAGCCAAGGACATGATCCTAGAGTTCCGGGATCAAGTCCCACATCAGGCTCCCTGCATGGAACCTGCTTCTTTCTCTCTGCCTATGTCTCACAAGTAAATAAATAAGATCTCAAAATAAAACAAAAAAGAATACTACCCGCATCTTTACACAAAAGTTTATTTTCTAAATTTGCATTCATATAAACATGGATTTAGACTTAACTTTTGAGAGTATAATACATTCAAATATTGCTTTAATAATGATTTTAAAAGGTTCCAGTAAGAATCAGGAAGTATAGAAGACCACTTGCATTTCCGATATTGGAGAGTATTTGAATTTCTTTGAATGAGATGCATTCTAAATGGTGCTTTTGTAATTAAGGATTCCAAATTGCAAAAATTTTGTTGTGATTTCACATATTATAGATATTAATAGTATCTCAACTTAATTTTCCTTGAATTTTATACCATTAAATGTTGATGTAAGCTCCATAACATTCCTGCCTGATGGGTAATCTTACCACAGTTGAAAAGCTGACACTCACAACTACTTAGCACATATTATAGATAGCCTCAAGGAGGGCTGGGGGGTAATAATTACAGCTAATAGGTACAAAAGAAATAAATAATGGATTTTTTAAAACATCAATTTAGAAGTATTAATCTAGACAACTAAAATTCTTAGGTATATAAACCATTAGATCATAGGTTCATAGTATTTATAATGCAGAGATCTGACTAACCCCACTGGTGTAAAAGGGGGACAGTCATTCATTGTCATTCATTGTGTTTCTCCTGGTGTGATGCAAGAGAAAGTACAGATAGTGCCTATTAGACAAGAATTACTGTCTTAAAAGGCAGAACAAGAATTAAATTAAGCTTCTAGATCTAGTAGTTTACTAGGAATTCAGGAAGTAAAAGAAACTATTAAATGACAAAGTGAGGAAGCAATCAGTCAGATCCAGTTAAAGTCCACAAGGAAGGAGTTGGTCAGATCCAATAAACAACTGCATGAGAAAAGGGGAAAAAATGAGAAAGAGGTGATCATTACAGAATTTTAAAAAGATGTTTAAGAGATAAAAACCAAATATAACTATAGACTTTGAGCTGAAATTTTAACAAACCAACTAAAAATACACTGGAGATAATGGGAAATTTAAAGCCAGACTGGATGGATGTTAGAGCTCCTATCAATTAGCAATGCATGCTTGAGTTTTTTCAGATAAAATAATATAACCTATTTTAAATTACTCCAGCTAAACAAATAAATATAAGTTACAGGGGCAGTTGTTAAATGAAATGAATGTTGGTACATGGGTGTCACTACACTTCTGTCTTTTTTTGTGTATGTTTGAAAATAGCCATAATAAAAAGTTGAACTGTTGAAAGAAGCAGTGTTTCTTTGTTTGCCAAAATTCTTATTCAGCAATAGTATTAATTGACTCATTGACCATAAAAAATTTAGTTGTTGCTATTAAAATAATTTAATCATTAAGCAACAAAAAATGGAATGCAGTAAAGCAATACCAGTAAAACACTTGTATACAATTTGAAATTGGGCATATAGAGTGTATACAGTGTTAGTGTGTTCATTTTTATTTTTGTAATGAAGTTAAGCTAAGTATAGAATGGGAGTGTTAATCTCTGTGTTAATGAAAATTCTATGATCATGAATCTGTAAGCTTTGTGGAAGCAGATTTATCTGTTTTGTTCACTACTTAATCCTCAATGCTTAGAATAGGGCCTAACACATTAGGTGCTCAGCAAATATTTGTTGAATTAATGAATAGGCACTCTTACAACTTGACCATTTTGGACAAATTACTGAATTTTGAAAAATTTGTATCTGTTATTGACGTTTGCTCTTAATACATTCTAGGAAGATAAACTGTTGCTTGAGAGCCAACTGATCCTCGCTACAGCTGAACCACTGTGTCTTGATCCTTCTATAGCAGTAACCTGCACTGCAAACAGACTGCTTTATAACAAGCAAAAGATGAATACACGCCCAATGAAACGGTAATTGCCTTTGTAGATAGGTAAACCAAAGGATGCTCCTAGGCAAGTGGCTTTAAACTTCCCTATTTATGGCATCTATTCCCTCCAAAGTATTTAAGTACTCTGATTTTTTAGGAATGAGGAATAGGAATAGGAATTTAATGGCCTTATATTACTTTTTTTGTGTATTACGGTTTTTAAATACTGTCTGCTTTATATTGAAATGGTACATTCTCTGCATTTTGTGAAAGAATAAACTTCTATAAAGTTTAGAGTGCTTACCAAAGAGAGGCTGAGAAGAGACAAGTATAAACAAAGAATAATTTTATTAATTACTAATAACCAATAATCTGTTTGTTTTGATAATATTGCTTTTCAAGAAATGATGTGGGGGTGCCTGGGTGGCTCAGTTGGTTAAGCATCTGCCTTTGGCTTAAATTATAATCCAGGGGTTCTGGGATAGAGACCCTAGTTGGGCTCCCTGCTTAGCAGGGAGTCTGCTTCTCCTCCTCCTCCCCACTTGTGCTGTCTCCCTCTCTGAAGTAAATAAAATTGTGAAAAGAAAGAAACGATTTGTAATTTATTTTTGAGATCTGGTAAAATATCACAGCCTGGCAAGTTAGTTTATAAGCAGATGCCCTTTTTATAACATTGTAATTTGTCTTTAAATGTCTTAGCTATCTCCTCTACTTACATTAATTTGGGCTACAGTTATAATTCGTTCATCATTAAGTACTCTTGACATAATTGTTTGAAATGCTCACTTTGGATAATCTTCAAGTTTGAAGGATTTCAAAAACCCAATTTCTAAATTCCTAAATTTATTGTGTAAACAGTGTATGCTAAAGAAAAGAGAAAATTTCAGAAATAGTGAAATAAGTCCAAATAAGATCAGTCAACAGTTCTTATAAAATCTTTCTCTCCACATCTCCATGCCCACTGCTAAATCTTTTTGTTAAAGTCACCATCATCTTCATCTTGACTTCCGCAGTAAATTTCCATTCAACCGATCTTCCCGCTACATATCTTTGCTCCCTTCTCAAGTGGTCTATTTGCCACGTCAGCAAACCTTAATATTTTTTAAAAACCTCAAAGCAGATTATGCCACTGCTTGCTTAAATTTCCCTAAAAGCTTCTCATTGTACTTCACATTAAATCAAAACACTTCACCATTGATCTGTAAGGCCTGTTCCTCATTCTCTGACCTCATCTATTTAATGTGGCCACATCTGTTTTCTGTCTTTAAAACAGATTAAGTTAATTCTTTTTTAGTTTTTACGTTTTTCTCTGTACTTCAGATACTCATTCCCAGATCTTGTCTTTTTGTTTTGTTTTGTTTTAGATTTTACCTGTTTGCTAGTGGGAGAGAGCATGAGCAGGGGATGCAGGGGTGGGTGGGGGCAGAGGGAGAGGGCAAAACAGACTCCTCACCAAGCAGGGAGCCCAATGCAAGACTTGATCCTAGGTCCCTGAGATCATGACCTGAGCCGAAGGCAGACGCCCAACCAACTGAACCACACAGGTGCCCTCCATGATCTTTTCATAGCCAATTCCTTCTTGCCGTTCATGTCTCAGCTCATACATCATTTCTTCAGTCAGTCCTTCCTTTATCTTACCTAATGTTGCCCTCTCTATCTCTGACTCACCACAGTACCCTGGTTTTCTTTTGTTTTGTTTTTCCTCCTGCTGATCAGTATTCTCTGAAATGATCTTACCTGTTTACATATGAATGTTTTTTTTTCTCCCTCTGGACTTCTTAGTTCCATGGTGGCAGGAATTTTGTTGGTCTTGTTCATTTTTGTTTTTACCATTGCCTGGGACTTTGCTTGGCAAAAGGTAGTGTTCTACAGATATCTCTGATTTATATATATAATGCTTACTGATCTAAATCGAGATTTATTTTTATTTCTTTAATTTTGTTTAGTTTGACTCTTAATATTTCAGATGTTTCAAGAGGTATTCCAGGTCGTCTCTGAATCGGCAACAGGATCTGTCTCATTGTCCACCTCCTCCACAGCTAAAATTACTTGATTTCTTACAAAAAAGGAAGGAAAGAAAAGCAGGTCAACATTATGATCTCAAGATATCTAAAGCAGGAAATGTAAGTATGTGTTTTTTAAATGAAGCTTATTATTATGTCAAAGCTCTGCTCACTTTGAACTTTCAGCATATTAATACTGTTTTTAATTTTCAGTGTGTAGATATGTGGAAGCGGAGTCCCTGTAATTTGGCCATACCTTCTGAAGTAGATGTAAGTCAGTTCATGAATTGCACTTATTTTCATATAAGGCTCCTAAATTTAACTAGTAGCAGCTTATACTCTAGGAAAACAAAGACTTACTTACAAAGTAATGATTTTTTTTAATCAGTAACTCATTTTTAGAATATTTTAAGAATATTCTTTCACATTAACTTGTGTAAGAATAACTGCTTAATACATCTGTATTGCTGTAAAAAGTCTGTTTAGAGTAGGAATAATAACCAAGGAATTTTGAAATATAGAAATAGATAGTAATATTACATAATACGTATAAAATGTATTCTTTTTTCATAGTATTTCATTATAATTTCCTGATAATGCTACTTTCTTGAATTAGTTAAATGTAAAAACAATATTAGAGCAGTGGCCAAGATTAGAAACTTTGATGTTATTTTCTGCTGATCCATAATATTCATGACCTATAAATGATCAAAAACATGAAAGAGACCTGTCCCTTATTTCTTTTACTTTCCTATTTCTCCTGTGTTCCATTTTGTTCTTTGCTCAACTCTTTAAAATTGGTTTGTTATTTTAATGGATGTTTGGTTTTCTTTTCCATCCTTCCTAAGCTAGCAAATGTACTATTCTTATTTTCTGGAAATAAAAGAAAAATTTGTGAAAAGTACAAATCCAAAACCATCAGAAATACACTATATATATGACTAAAGGAAGTAAACCATATTATTTTTTGATAATTTAGGTGTTTCTGGAGGAACACAGCTTGAGAAAAGATGTTAGCATAAATACCAAAGTGTGGGATTTAGCTTTGGAAAGTAGACTGGATATCCAAAGCATTGCTTCCCAAACTTTAATGTGTATCCTAATCACCTTGGCTTGCTTGTTAAAATGCAGGTTCTAATTCAGGAAATCTGAGCTAGCACTTGAGATGCTGCAGTTTTGCCAGTCTCCCAGGTTGCATGGTACTAGGGGGAGGTGGTGGAGGGTGCTGGGTTCAGAGCTTACACTTTGAGTAGCAAAACTAATACAAAGTTTCTCAGTCTGAATCTATCAGAAGAATCATCTAGAATGCCAAATAAATATGGGTTTCAGGCCCCAGATCTTCTAATTTAGTCAGGTCTCCAGAGGAAGGACATGGAAATCTGTATCTTTACCAAGTTCCCAGGTGAATCTGATTTACTCTTAAGGACATGGTTGCCAGAAAGATGAGAATATTTGATTCACATGGGCTAGTAGGAGATGATGCAGAATATATGGTCCATGTCCGATTAAAAAATGGAAAACATTAACAAAAACTTTATCCACTTCAATATAACTTCCCTAGAATTCCTCCAGTTTTGTCCCCACTCTTAAGATAACTCTTGTTCCATGAAAACCCAGCTGAAGGAAAAGATCCTGGTCCTGATTCTCTTTTTGACTTTCTAGCTTTCCTAAAGGATAAATGTGATGATATCAACTTGTGGGATAAAAGAAGAGGCACTGCCCAAAAAAAAAATCTGTGTTTACTACACCTATTTAATGACAAAAGAGATTCTAATTTGTTATTAAAACCAAATAGTGAAATTAATGTATCAGGAGAGTTTTAAACTAGAGTTTAAATAATGTTATCGTAATTTAAGAATTTTTGTGCTTGAAACTGTATTGTATTGTTGAGTGATTTAGGTCTTTCCCTTTGTTCACAATACTGATTCCATTACATCTGCTGTCACTTGATTTGATTGCTTAGGTGGAGAAATATGCTAAAGTGGAAAAGTCCATCAAATCTGATGACTCACAACCCACAGTCTGGCCAGCCCATGTAAGTCCATCATTGCAGTCTCCTTTCTGATGAGGCTGTTTCTGAATTTATTAAACATAAAGTGCTTTTACTTGAAGTTTTTTGTTTTTTATTTTTTGTTTTTTTATATACAGTGCATCCTGGGGGTTTAGTGAATTAAAGGAAAGAAAAATTGTTTTTCATAAAGTATAGTTTTCGTTGTAAAGGGCAGTTGTGTAACTGCATTTTTCTGTTTCAGAAGCATATTGGTAGTTCTGATTTGTTTTCTGTTTCTAATTAGTAACTTATTCTAACAATGATTTTGAATGTTCTGTGTAATTTTCCCTAAGTGCAGTAATAATTCTTTATATGTGACAAACAGAAGTAGTTCTGTCTCCAAAACTTTTACCCCTTTAATATTTAGTATTTGCATTTGTATGTACAGTATATGCAATTCTGCTATTATTTCTCTTGGGCTTGGTTAACTACTCTATTGGAACTCTCATCCTTAAAAGTGCTATGTAAAAAAGAATCCTGGGCTTTATTTCCTTAGATGGGCTTAAACAAGTCTCTAGTCAAAAATGTGATCTGTCTTATTGCCAGTTACAAGTTAATGTGTTGTTAACTTTGTGTATTGACTGAAGAAAGTATCTGGGACACTGTCTTTTCCAGGATGTAAAAGATGATTATGTATTTGAATGTGAAGCTGGTAGTCAGTATCAGAAAACAAAGCTGACCATTTTGCAGTCACTTGGTGATCCACTTTACTATGGTAAAATACAGCCGTGTAAAGAAGATGAAGAAAATGACAGCCAGATGTCTCCATCCCAGTGAGTTCTGTTAAATGCATGTAGTTGACAAAATTAGACATCAGAATTTATCTAGCAACCACCAATGAATAAAAATTTCCCTTTGGGGATTCATTTGTTATTAAAGTACTCCAATTTAGATTTGTCAGTGGATATAAGTAGACCTAAATTACAATTACCATGTTGTCAAAAAAAAAAAAAAAAAACTACAACAATTACCAGGCTGTCCAGGAGTTATTTAAAATAATAATAATAATAATACCTTTTTAAAAATCTATAGTATAATTCCTTACTTGCTTTGAAGAACATTTCCTTGTTATAGTTATGTGTGGATGTGACTTCAACCTGTGAGCATGAAGTTGAAGCATTTCTGAGAAGTAGTTTGTTTTAATGGGTAACAAGCTTACTGTAAATGAAAAGATCCTAGGTATTGCACCACTGTTTGTAAGGACAAAGACTTGGTGCTTAATGTGGTTTTTGGTTCTAAAAAAATAATACACATTTGATCTTCCAAAACTTATGGACTACGTTTATTCAGTACAAGGTAACAGTATTTTGTTTTCATTGTTAGTTTATTTTGTTTTTCAATCTAGTTGCTCTTTCAAAAAGAAGAGACTACAGAAAGGAGCTTAAAAGAAAAAAAGGCAGGGGTCAGGTTTATGTTAAATTGTTTATGAAGTCTTTACATAAAATATGAATTGAAACTATAGCAGAAATGGATTTTAAAGAACAACCTCACCAGTATCTAAGTTAAAGTCAGTGGGAAGAAATAGTTTTATTTGGGGAATCATTAAGTTATTTTTTCACATTAACAGTTCCTAGTGTTGAATACCACATAGATCAGATATTTTGATTACCATTATTTTTAGAAATCTCCCCTTTCTAGACAGACATTGGTCATTTTAAATCATAAACTTTTCTCAAACACGAGATAATATGAATTCTTCTCATTAAAAAAAAAAAATCAGTTCAAATGCCAATTGAGTAGCGGGAACAAGAGAATTGGATTTTTTCCCTTCACATCAGGGAGTTGCTGAAAAATGCTGCATGATTTGTTACTTCCAGTCATTCCTCCATATTCATAAATTACTTGAGTTAATAACTATGAAATTAAAGTTTGAGCTGCATTAACCAAGTTTTTTCTTTTTTTTACATTTTATATTTCAGCTCCTCCACAGATGATCATTCAAATTGGTAATTAAAAAATAAACAAATTCACTATTTTAATCTGTTAAGAAATCATATAAATGTCAAATTCTTTAAAAAGATTTGGTAAAGACATTTTATTGAATTGGCAACAAACTACCTTCCTTGTCTAAAATATATTCTAAGATCTGCTCTGTAGACATTAATGACTTCAAAAATCAAAGGTTGAAGTGAGAGGAAAACCAAAGGCATTGGACACAGTAGTTCAGTGAATTTTGCTGTAGGGCGGACACTTGCAAGTATATATAGCACTTGGTAACTTTCAGCCCAGATTTTGTTTTTATACATCAGTTTTGTGCCAAAATACATCTCCCTTAAATCAGCCAAATTATCCACAGAATTATTTTATAATGCATGCAAAACTTGGTCATTGCTTCATAAGTTTAAATGTATTTAATAATTTTTTTTGTAATATCTCTGTAGATTGACTCATTTTATAAAACTACAGTCACTAAAATATGGAAGCCTTCAAAAGTATCCCAGGGCTCCTTAAGACAACTTTTAACATAATACTTTTCTCTCTTTTAAACACTTCAGGTTCGTTATTGGGTCAAAGACTGATGCTGAGAGGTAAAAATATTTGCATTTTTATCTTTCTTTAATCTGCATGGATATTAAAAGCTTCACTTTTAAAGGATTTTTTATGGAATTAGGAAAATAACACAAGAATAATGTTTAAAATTCAGTGTATTTTGAATAAGAAAGCATAGATAAAATATCTATGGTAGCTCAGGAAGATAATTTCTAAGTATATAATCAGAATATGAGTGAAAGTCAGTGGGTAATTTCTTTAGCTGCTAATTGGTTAAATAATCCCTGTAATTCCTGTATTAGAAGGAAGATACTATATGTTTATCTTTAGATTGTTTATTAGCAAAATGTTTTGAGTAGCTTATTGAAAAGACTAGAAGAATGTACTTTTGGTACAAAGATAAATTGTCTAGTTTGAATCTTTTGTGTTAATTTTGATGGAATTTTTTTGTTAACAGTTACTTATTTCCTATAATTTGTGTTTAGAACAGAGTTAGCTAATCTTTACTCATTTACTCTTCATATTCCAGGGTAGTCAATCAGTACCAGGAATTAGTCCAGAATGAAGCCAAATGTCCAGTCAAAATGTCACACAGCTCCAGTGGCTCTGCCAGCTTGAGCCAGCTTTCTCCAGGGAAAGAAACAGAAGTGTGTTTGATGACTCTTTTGTGCTTATTTGTTTTTCAAAAAATCTAAGAAATGTTAAGACTTTTTTTCAAGGGATGGGGGTATTGTGTAGTATTTAACTTTTTATTTTTTTATTTATTTTTTTGTGTATTTTTTTTATTGGAGTTCAATTTGCCAACATATAGTATAACATCAGGTGCCCCCCTCAGTGCCCATCACCCAGTCACCCGTACCCCCTGCCCACCTCCCTTTCTACCACCCCTTGTTCGTTTCCCAGAGTTAGGAGTCTCTCATGCTCTCCCTTTCTGATATTTCCCACTCATTTTTTCTCCTTTCCCCTTTATTCCCTTTCACTATTTTTTATATTCCCCAAATGAATGAGACCATATAATGTTTGTCCTTCTCCTATTGACTTACTTCACTCAGAATAATACCCTCCAGTTCCATCCACATCGAAGCAAATGGTGGGTATTTGTCATTTCCAATGGCTGAGTAATATTCCATTGTATATATAGACACATCTTTATCCATTCATCTTTCCTTGGACACCAAAGCTCCTTCCACAGTTTGGCTATTGTGGACATTGCTGCCATAAACATTGGGGTGCAGGTGTACTGCCGTTTCACTGCATCTGTATCTTTGGGGTAAATCCCCAGTGGTGCAATTGCTGGGTCGTAGGGCAGATCTATTTTTAACTCTTTGAGGAACCTCCACACAGTTTTCCAGAGTGGCTGTACCAGTTCAAGTATTTAACTTTTTATAACGTAAACTTTCAAGTATACACAAAGGTAGAAGGGTATAATGTATATCTATCTGTGCATATATTAATCACCTGGCTTCAACAATTTAGTATTTTCCCTGGAAAGATTTAAGAGTGGAAGCTTTGCCTTAAGAGTGGAAGTTTACCTATCTGACCTTCCTCAAACTGTCTGCCCACCTTACTATCTAGAAATCTTCATTTTTTTATATATACATAATTTATTTCATGGATCTTCTTATGTGAAATTATGTATTTTTTTTAACTCTCACACCCAATCTATAACAATAAGAGTACTTTGCAGAGTTTTAAATTGTGTGTTCTCATCTAGAAGCTATAGTGGCATTAATTTATGGATTTCTGATTTGAGCTTAATTTAATTTTAACAAGTATATTTAATGTCCCTGTCTCTTAGCAGCCTGAGACTGTGTCAGTTCAGTCTTCAGTATTGGGAAAGGGAGTAAAACATCGACCTCCACCTATCAAACTTCCCTCAAGCTCAGGAAATAGTTCTTCAGGTATTAAATCCTTTGTTGTCTGTAATCTGGAGTAAAACACATCACACAGTCAAAATCTGTTTTTAAGACTTCATATAATGACCTAGTTAACAGAATTTTGAATTGTAAGTGTAGAAAATAACTTTTATATTCTTCTAGGTAACTATTTTACACCACAACAGGCCAGCAGCTTTCTAAAATCTCCAACTCCTCCTCCTGCTTCCAAGCCACCAAGTCTTTCTCGGAAGTCATCTGTGGATCTCAATCAAGTTAGCATGCTTTCTCCAGCTGCCCTGTCACCTGCCAGCTCATCACAAAGTGAGTTATAACTTAAATTCCTCATAAGCTCTTCATTAGCTTTTTGTACTTAGTGTTTCTTAAAACAGCTGTTTTTTTTTTTTTTGACCAGTAAAATTGAAATCTAAATGTACTATGTACCCAAAATGTATAAATTTTGAGAAGCTTCAGGCAAATCTCTTGTTGATTGTATGTATTTTGTGTTTATTGTAATTGTATTTGTTTTTTTGTATCTGTGTATGCACTGTGTGTATACCTTATAGACTTACAACCTACACATCTCCTTAAAAAAATGTTGGCCAAATGTGGCAATAAGATTCCAAAATACTTTTTATTCCAGTGTACCCTAGGATCATGTTACATTTTATGTAAATTATATAGCTGATATGAAAGGAAAAATGTCATACGAGTTGTTGCTGCAGTCCTATCTTTGTATATGTAAGAAACCAACTAGTTCCAAGGTGGTGATAGAATAAACTGAAAGCTGATTTTTCAGAAACACTCCTACACTCTTAAAAATTGTAATCAGTTACTAAAATGTGGTAATCATAAAGCATTATTCTGAAAATATTAAAATGTAATTTTTACTACTGAATACTTTTTTTTAACATCAAGAAGACTATGCAAGAATTCTAGCATTCAATTGGGAAGATTTCTTCAAATTAGAGATTACTGAGATATTTAGGTATCAATTTGAAAAAAAGCATTCCAGTTTTTTAGATTTTTTTATAGGTAACTAAAGTGTGCTGAAAGTTTTATACACTGCACAGTGATAGAGTGGTCTTTGCCTTAGATATAAACATCTTCATCTTGATAGCTCAAAAGGTGTAATTTTTCTGCCTTCTTGTTTTGCACAAAGAAAAATTTATAAATTTCCTGGAAGTCTTATTCACACTTCTTATGTTGTGGGTATGGATTATGTTAATCTACTGCACACAGTTGTTACTTTAAGTAAGGGTTGAGTGACAGCTTCTGGACATTCACATTTCTTTCCTTTCTTTCTGCAGGACATGAAAGCTAAAAAAGAAAACACCTCAAGAGCTTTTGGTTTTATTTTTTTGGTTTTTGTTTTTTGTTTTTTTTTTTTTTAAAAAGTTGATAAACTGTGCATACTTCATTCACAACAGATTTTCTATACATTCTTACATTTAAACAGAAGTACACAGTTACTGTTAAAGATGCAGTATTATCTATCAAATATTTGCTTTATTACTGCGTTTTGTAAATTTGTTTGTCAGGATAAACTTGATGTGTTAGGAATTAAACATGTACATTTAGGTGCCAATTATGATTGTTAACCATATGTAATTTATTAAGTATGTTCAGAGTTTATCTCAGACTGTTACAGAAAAGAAGCAATATTTTTAAGTGAAGTTCTAAATTAGTGAAATCGTAAATAACAAAAATTAATTTGAATTCCTCTTAAAGTTTTTAGGCCAAAGGTAGCATGTAGGAAATTAACTTTTAAATGGGTATTGTGGTAGAATACAAATGTATATTTTTACTGTTATTGTAATAGCATCTCTGATGGAATTTTTAGGTGATATACTGCATCCTTAATTGTAATTGAGTGTAGCAACACTCATGTATCATGTGTAGAAATTAACACTTGCAGTTAACTGCTTAAAAAAAAAAAACTGGAACAAATTGTCAGTGCTAAGTAAGATTCCATTAACCTTATTTTAAAAAGGACTGGCCATTTATAACAAACTAGCAATTTTTATTTTTCTCAATGAGCAGGATCTGGAACTCCTAAGCCATCTACTCCTACACCAACCCCTTCATCGACCCCACACCCTCCTGATGCTCAGAGCTCAACTCCTATTACCCCTTCAGCCACCCCTACTCCCCAAGACTCAGGCTTCACCCCTCAGCCCACTTTGTTAACTCAGTTTGCTCAGCAGCAAAGGTCTCTGAGCCAGGCAATGCCTGTAACGACCATTCCTCTTTCCACCATGGTAACATCCATAACTACAGGAACCACGGCCACCCAGGTCATGGCAAACTCTGCTGGACTTAACTTCATCAATGTAGTGGGCTCTGTTTGGTAAGTTTGCATTAATGCCCTGGTTTTGTTTCTTTGCTTTGTTTTTTTTGTTGTTGTTGTTTGTTTTCTTTTAAGATATTCACTGTGATGTAAAGAAATTTTTGTGAAATTAACAAATGCATTATTTCTGAAACTGAAAAATAGTTTACATGTGGATAGAAACTATCTCAACAAATCTGTTTTAGTTTTAGGTAATACATGTATTACATGCACTAACCTAATATTACACATTGACAGCAGCATAGATTTTCCTGTTTATCCTCAGCATTGCCATCTTTTAATCCCTTGATTAATGCTTTTTATTCTTTCAAATTATCTTTTCAACCTTGGTAAATATACAGTACTTAATTTTAGATAATCTTGCTGTAACTGTCTAGCATAAAAATGAAACAGAACCCCAAAACTGATGTTTAAAACCAAAATACCTAATTGTGTTTGTGTAGTAGTTTGTTTTTTAATCCAAGGAATTATTATGTGACTGTAGTTTTTCTTTTGTAGTACAGGTTTAATACTTTATCTTATTCTTCTACAGTGGAGCTCAGGCTTTGATGAGTGGTTCAAATCCTATGCTGGGCTGTAACACTGGTGCCATAACTCCTGCAGGAATAAACCTGAGTGGCCTTCTACCCTCAGGAGGTCTGCTACCAAATGCATTGCCCAGTGCAATGCAGGCAGCTTCTCAAGCAGGTCAGAATATTGGAAATCATAATCTCTAAAAAATTAAAGTATATGCTAGTATAAAAATGTCATTTTAAGCATATTATATGCGCTTAACATCCTTATTTCTTGAAGCATTATGTCACAGGTATTTCATTTATAAAACCCTTGAAGTTCCAATATTTGAATTAAAAAAGCATTTAGCAATTAACTTCTATGAAGAAACTTGGTAAGTTTCTGCAAATTATATCTGCCTTCCAAACATAATAAATTAATTTTGATAGCCTTATTGTCAGTGTAGCCCTATTCCAGGTTAAAGAAATACATTTTGGAAACAGGTTGTATAAGAAAGGTAATATAGAATGGCAGTAAAAGGACTAGGCTCTGGAGCCAGACTGCTTGAGTTTGAATCACAGTTGTGCAACTTACTGAACAGTATAATCATGGGAAAGTCACCTCACTTTCCTTGTCCGTTAGATAGGGAATAATAATAATGCTTTGCCTCATAGTTGTGAAGATTGAGTAAACATAAATGATGTACTTTAAATTGAGACGTAATAAGCATTCAAAAAAATTTGCTGTCCTCATCATAATTAGTAATAGTTTTAGTGCAATAGTTATTCCCTACATATATTACTACATATATTGGAGAAGAGTTACAATATTACTATATATATTGGGGAAGAGTTCTAATAACTTACACAACTTTTTAATGCTGTTTAAAATAATGTTTTATAACATCTTGGATAATTGTTTTCCTGAGAAAATAATTAGCAGGGGAACAAACTTAGGATAGAAAAATTTATCAAAAAATTTGAGTTACGAGAGGTCAAACCCAAAGAGTATAATTTAAACATGTAACATATTGCTGTGATTTCCTAAATCTGATGATCTCAATTTTAATAAAAGTTAGTGACAGAAGCCCTGGAAAACGGAATCAAGTGTTGAATTTAGGATGCTTGCTTATATTTACATATACCTCTACTAGTTAGTTGCATATGGCTCCAGATGTTCAGTGTGGGGCCCAAAAGAAGTCACTTATTTTTTCTCCCTAGCCTCAGTTTCATCTGCTCAAAAATGGGAGTAAAAATATCTTAACTTCAGATGGTACTTAGGAGACATTAATGAAGTGATTTGGAAGTGCCTTTGGTAAGCTACAAGCATTATATAGATGTCATCCATTTTTAAAGGGAGTTATAGCGTTCCATGAGAACTTTTCCTGAAAGGGATAAATCAGTACTGTAATTTTAGTGTGTTTATGCTTTTTTATTTTCTTTCACAAGGCTTTGATATCATCACCTGTAAAAGTTCTTTTTATCCTTTTTTTATTGAACTATATGCTTAGAGGACCAGATACATTTTAATTAGTGTTCAGATCGGTATATTTTGTTTATGTGGACTTTGAGGCCATGGTCAGCAAAGTGCAAGAATGGTTATCTTTTTTAAAGGTTTGTCTTAAAAAAAAAAAAGCAAGAGGAAGAATATGCCAGAGAGGCCATATGTGGCCCACAGGGCCTACTGAAAAAGTTTGCCAATCCTTACATTATGATGCACTCTAAAGATTTTGGGGATTACGTTCAGAAATAATAGCAATGTTTCCTGACTTTCAGTTTTGACCCTGAAGCACAAAATTCAGTGTTTTTTTAAATATTATTAATATTACAATTTTGTACTTGAAAAAATAGCAAACAGTACATGGATTCTTGGAGATGATTCTTATTGTATGCTCCTTAACCTTTGAGAAATTTAAATAGATGTCACTACCTGAAATATGTTTTCACAACAATGTAGTTTTATTACTTTCATGGTGTCTGCATACTTCGTGATTTCTTTCTCTAGCCAAAAATCAAAATAGTGATAAAAGAGGTTATCATTTCTGAAATAATAGAATACAGGCATACCTTGCTTTATTGCACTTTGAAGGTACTGCATTTTCTTCGACGAATTGAAGATTTGTGGCAACCCTGCATGAAGCAAGGCATCAATAGATGCCATTTTTCCAATAGCTTTTCCTCATTTCATATCTCTGGGTCACATTTTGGCAATTCTTGTAGTATTTCAAATCTTCTCATTATTATTACATTTGTTATAGTTCTCTGCAATAGTGATTGTAACTCATTGAAAATTCAGTTGATTTTTTTTTAAGGTTTTTTATTTATTCATGAAAGAGAAAGACAGAGAGAGAGAGGGGGGCAGAGGCAGAGACATAGGCAGAGGGAGAAGCAGGCTCCATGCAGGGAGCCCGACGTGGGACTCGATCCAGGGTCTCCAGGACCTGGCCCTGGGGTGAAGGCAGAGCTAAACCACTGAGCCACCCGGGCTGCCCCAGTTGATGTATTTTTTAACAAGATATTTTAATTAAGGTTTATACATTTTGTTTTTAGACATAATGGTAATGCACACATAATAGACAACAGTATAATATAAACATATTCACTGGGAAATCAAAAAATTCATTTGACTTGCTTTATTGTAATATTCACTTTATTGCTGTGGTCTGGAACCCACAATACCTCTGAGGTATGCCTATAAAATGCACATCTGGTGCACCACATCTTTGAGTAAGATTAGTGTTAAAATAGGTACTGATGATTTTTTTTTATCTTAAAGCTATAGAAAAAATAAACACATCTATGCAAAAAGTACTTAAAATATATTTATATATGCTAAAATATAAAATATTTTGAAGCATAATAAAATTTTAATTCTCTGTTATAATCATGAGTTTTATTTAACAGGTGTTCCTTTTGGATTAAAAAATACTTCAAGTCTCAGGCCTTTAAATCTACTCCAGGTAATGAGAAATACTGCTTTTGATTGAAGTTTTTATGCTTGGTATCTTTTTTAATGATGTATATCTGATCATAGATATAAGCACTTGAAATTTTGAAGTCTGTTCAAAATCTTCTAAGGATGTGGTTCATTATTACTTCCTTTGTGTGATCACATGGAAGGTGAATAAGGAGAAGAATTTGTATCCTATATACCGCACTCATTAGCTCGAGCACCCTGCCTAACCAAGCACTGGCTGCTCCAATGGGGAGAATTGACAACTACAAAGGACTACACTTGCCTACAATAGCAGTGATAAATATACTTAGAAAAGAATTCCTCTTTCAATAGACATTTAATGTATACATGGTATGTAATACTCTTTGCTTAAATATTTTAAAAATAGGTAGGTGTTCTTTTCCTAAGAGAATATGATTTCTCAACAGAATGCCACGTACCTAGTCATTCAATAAATGTCAGATTATAGTTTTTGTCTAATGATGTATCTTTACTTATGTGTTATCAGTGTCAACATACAAAAAGAGATTGGAAGTGGGAAATTTAGTACATTTTGTGAACTGGCAATATTCTGGGTGTTATGCTAGGTCCTTTAATTTAAGGATGAAATCCGGTATGAAGCTGCCTATTTGGAAAATGGGTGGTATTGTCTACAGAGAACTTTAAGAAAAAGGTAGATGTAAAAAAAAAAAAAAAAAAAAAAAAAAAAAAGGTAGACGTGAATGTCTGGACACAAAATGGCAGAGCTTTGGATTATTGGGAAAAAGCAGTAGTACCAGACTGATCAACCTGGTTTCAGGAGTAACAAACTAGGAAATGTATTTTAAGCCAAAACTTAAACATTTCTTATACAAGATGTAAACAGTATCTATACTTAATAGAATGTAATCACAGAATAGTCCACTTATAATATGGATAGACCACAGGTCACATTGGTTTATTTAGCCAACTTTTCTGCAGATTGCTGTTGGAAAAGAGTGGAATTCTTAATAGCACTAATCATAAGGCTACCTTATAAATTATATTTTGCTACACTTATTATCTAACTGATTGAGGAAGGAACAGTTGACCTCTGCTAAGTCCAAATTTGCCTAACAATGAGGTTTAGAGATACTGACCTAAGAACACTTATTTACTTATTTGTTTGTTTTTTTGTTTGTTTATGGCTATGCAGAGTTCTGTAGTTGGGTATTTATTTGCTTGGACTTTCTCTTAAAGTTTTCAAAGTGCTTATACAGTAGTCCCCCATTATTTGCGGAGGATACATTTCAAGATACTCAGGAGATGCCTAAAACATGGATGGTACCAAAACCCTCTATAACATACTGTTTTTTCCTCTGCGTACATACTGTTAACCTTAAAAATAAAATTGTCAGTTATTTTACCAGCAAAGTAGATTTATTTGGGAATTTCAGAGAATTGCTATTTGGGCCAAGCGAGCTATGACAAAACCATAGGCAAGTTCAACAAAAAGAAGAGAAGAATATTTTCCTATAATAAAGTATAATTTGTGAATTAGACACAGTAAGAGATTAACAATGATTAATAAAGTAGAACACTGATAACTACACTGTAATAAAAGTTATGTTAATATGATCTCTCTTTCAAAATATCTTTTGTACTGTACTCACCCTTCTCTTGATGTGAGTTGATAAAATGTGTACGTGATAAGATGATGTGAGGTGGATGACGTAAACATTGTGACATAACATTAGCTACTCTTGACCTGACTGTGTCAGGGGGATCATCTGCTTCTGAGCTGACTATAGTAATTGAAACCAGAGAAAGCAAAACCATGCATGAAGGGAGATTACTATAACTTAAACCCATATAGAATAAATGGAAAAGCCATTTATTTTCTGATGCATTTAGAAACCAAAGTTTCAATTTTTAACATGGAGCTTTCTGGGTGCTTTAAAAAGTTTTGGGTTTTTTTTGTTTGTTTGTTTGTTTGTTTGTTTTTTAAGTAATTTAGGTACAGAATGACAGAGCAGCAAGTAGTACCCTTAAATTAAACATATGGATAGCTACTCTACTTCCGTTACAGCATTGGAATTCCTTGCTGTGTTATATAAAAACCCATGCATTTCGGGTCTTTGTAAAGCTGTGTAAAGCTGGAACAAATTAAATAAGTTTTCTTAATTGTATCTGACTATCGTTAGTTTCTTTGGGGATGTCTGGGTTGCTCAGTGGTTGAGCATCTGCTTTCGTCTCAGTGTGTGATCCCAGGATCTTGGGATGGAGTCCCGCATCAGGCTCCTTTCAGGGAGCCTGCTCTTCCCTCTGCCTGTGCCTCTGCCTGTGTCTCTCATGAATAAATAATTTTTTTTAAAAAATGCTATTTTGTATTTATTGATGTGTAAGAAAAGTTTAAATAAAAGCTGTATGTACATTTGGATAGCTAACTATTAAGCAAAAAGATATATGTTTGGGATTACTTACATATTCGAGAACCCGAAATAATAGCAATTAAGAACTTTTTTTAAGTAAATTTTTTTTAAGGTCATGGATATTGGTTTGGTTTACCTGTGCCTCAATCCACAGAAGAATGTCTGATACATAGTGAATATTCTAAAAGTATTTATGGAATAAAGAAATTTCTAAAATGTGAGATGGGTTAATTAACTCTTCTTTAATAGCTTCCAGGTGGCTCACTCATTTTTAACACTCTGCAGCAGCAGCAGCAACAGCAGCTCTCTCAATTTACACCACAGCAGCCTCAGCAACCCACAACTTCTAGTCCTCAACAACCAGGGGAGCAGGTATGTGCTTTCCAGCTCCCTGCCTGCTTTACCTTATAGAATTGTAACTTTTTTTCATATGTTTAAAGTATATTTGACACGGTTTTAGTTTGTTCATACAGGTAGTAGTTCCTGTTCTGCTTTTATTAACAGTAGTAGTGATCAATTATTGGGTGCCTATTTCAAATTCTTTTTCTGCCCTTATAGCCTATGTATTTTTTTGTCCAGTTATTATCCTTCTGTTTGCCGTGTTCTGTGTCTTTTGGAATAGAGAGGTCCTTACTATTATTAAGCTTAGGGGAGAGGGAAGATTGACAAAAATATTTGTAGGTTGTTAAACAGAATAAAATTGAAAAAGAACTGCAGTAAAGTAGAAGGAACTACAACTTTTTCTGAATCTTTGTTATACTTTGGAATCATTCAGGAACTAAAAATACTTGTTCTCAGGTCCCAACCGAAGTTTCTCTTAGCTCACAAAGATTCCCCAGGTAAGTGTTGGTTGGGTACAGCTCATCCGCCAGTAGTTTCTCAGGAAGGGCACATTCAAAACTATTTTGTTTATTCTTTAACATATGAAGGATTACTTAGCTAGGTATAAAATTGATTTGTACTTTTATTAATTGTGTAAAGTATACATATAATTTGTTATCTTCATCATTTTAAGTGTGCATTTTAAATCATGTTACATATATTCATATTGTTAGGCATCCAATCTCCAGAGCATTTGCATCTTGCAAAACTGAAATTGTGTACCCATTAATTACTGTACCCAGTAATTCCCTACCTATTTCCCTCTCCTCCTAGCCCTGACAACTATCATTCCGCTTTCTATTTCTCTGCATTTGACTACTGTAGGCAATATCTGTCTTTCTCTGACTGGTTTACTTCACTTAGTGTAATGTCTTCAGGTTCATCCATGTTGTAGTGTATGTCAGAATTTCCTTACCTTTTAAGCCTGAATAATATTCCATTGTTTGTGTATTCCACATTTATCTGTACCTCTGTTGATGGACATTTGGATTGCTTCCATCTTTTGGCTATGATAAATAATGCTGCTATGAACATGGGTATACAAACAGCTCTTCCAAATCCCTGCTTTTCTTTTCTTTTTTTTTTGGATAATACCCAGGAGTGAGATCTTCAATTTTTTAAGGGACTTACGTACTGTTTTCTATATAGCTATACTATTTTACATTCTCCTTAGTGGTGTACAGGGTTTCTGTTTCTCAATATCCTGACAAGTTTTGACACTTGTTATTTTCTGGGTCTTTTTTTTAATAGTAACTATTTTCTCCTTGTCTTCTAATAATTGTACACCTTCTCATTTAAATCTGTGATCCATTTCTAGTTAATTTTTGTATAAGGTGTAAGACTTAGGTCAGAGTTCTTTGGCGGGGGGCAAAAGGGATTGTTGTCCAATTGCTGCAGCACTGGTTGTTGAAAAAGCCATCTTTAATCAATTGAGTCTCTTGAACCTTTGGCAAGATGTATTTGCATGGCTCTCTCTGTTTTCTGTTCTCTTCCACTTATCTATGTATTTATCCTTGTGTTGGTACCACACTGTCTTGATTAGTGTCAACTATAGAATAAGTCTTAATATCAGACAATGTGAGTCCTCCTATTTTATTTTTCAAAACTGTTTAGCTGTTCTAGATCTTTTGCTTTTCCAACTAAATTTTAGAATTGTCTATAGAAACAGAGAAAAAAAGAACCTGTCTGGGTTTTTAAGGGAAATGAGTTAAATCTGTAGGTCAGTTTGAGAGTGACTTTACCATCTTTAATATGTGAATATTCCAGTCCATGAACACAGAATGTCTCTACCTAAGCCAAAATCAGCTATTTTTCACCACAAAAATCCTATATATGTTTTGTAGTTTACACATAAGTGTTCTTTCCTTTTTTGGAATTATACATGGGATAGGTACTGTTTTAATTTTCAGGTTTCTGCATGTTCACTGATTTTCACTTGATTTTTGTGGTTGATCTTATAGTCCGCAATCTTACTGAACTTGTTTATTAGTTTTAGGAGCTTTTTTGTAGATTCCTCAATATTTTTGAGTCATGCCATTTGCAGATAAGAACAGGTTTTTTTCTTTGTATCCTTATTAATTTCTTTTTTATTGCTAATTGTAATCATTAGAAATACTAGTGCTATGTTGCTAGTGTTTTAAGCTTTAAAAAATGGTTTTGATAAAGCTTTATAGAAGCCTTAAGGATTATTAATATATCATCAAACAATAAGCCAATACAGAATTAGTTCTAAAAAATTAGGTTTTATTTTCTTGGTTTCAAAATACAACATACTGAGATGCCTGGGCTGGCTTAGGTAATAGAGTGTACAACTCTTTATCGTGGGGTTGTGATTTCAAGCCTCACATTGGGTGTAGAGCTTACTTAAAAGATAAACGCAAAATACCACATACTTATTCTTGCTAATTCTACATAGCTTTAAATATTTTCTTTATTCTTTTTACAAGACCTAATCTGATGTTGGTATTTTACCTCATACAGGAGAAAAAAAAAAATTAACAAATCAAAATTGTTTTTCTTTTTGTATAAGTCATGTATTATTTTTTTATTTAGGGTTCTGAACAAGGTTCAACCAGTCAAGAACAGGCCTTATCTGCTCAGCACGCTGCTGTTATTAACCTTGCTGGAGTAGGAAGTTTTATGCAGTCACAGGCAGCTGGTTGGTATCTTTATACCTTCATATGTTACTAAAAAATAACTGATCATTTAGGGATCTCAGTGTTATTTCTTTTCCTTCTCTTGCAGGCAGTAACAGGAAAAAATACGGTTCTATTTAATGCGTGCACTATTGATTTTGATGGCCCTAAGATTTTTTTTGTTGTTGTTGTTAATTTGACAGTTGATTAAAAGGGTTTTTACTTTCATATAAATAGTAGTTGGGTTTTCCTCACATTACAGTTGGCAGAATTTTATACAATTATCCAGCTTACTACAAAGCTACAAAGCTGTTAAATCTTCAGTTCTCCTGGGTTGAGACTGCCTTTTTCTTGATTCCATAATCTTTTATCTCATTCTGGTAGCTTGCATTTGCATGAATCAAGACTTACTGGTCAGCTTAACTTTTATAACCCACTTTTATCATTTGTTTTATATATATATATGCTAAATGCTCACCACTTCCAGCAGTAAGTGGTGAGCCAAAGAATTACTTTTAATGAAGGTATCTTATCATTTAAAGACAGTAATTATAACTTAATATTTAATTAAAGTCACTAACCACGTGTATAAGTAAGTCATGACAGTTTGAAGATTGAGTGGACGATGTCAACATTTTGAATTATCATTGGACTTACTGTCCTAATCTAAACAACTCCCAGTGTCTGAATTTAGAATAAGCAGGATCTTGCATAATGCCATATTTAGAGCTGGTGAATTTCCAAATATAAATTTGTGATCATGAACCTTTACCACTGGAGTTATAAAATCTACTAAAAAGGCTGTTGTATATTTTAGTGGAAATTCTAGGCTAAAAAGTAATGTTTCTAGCTCTAGACCTGCCAATAATAATTCTTTTGAGTGTGTCATTCAGACCATCTCTGGCCTTTGCCTGGAATTTTTTTCATCTGTATGTTGAGAAGGTTAAAATGATTACTCTGGTCCCCTTCAGCTCGAAAAGAAATGGAATATTGCAGTTTCATTTTACTGCCATTGTTGGCTAGTCTAGTCTGGAACTCATCACAGCATCTTTTGTTTAAAGCGCTTGTCTACCAGTTTTGTCATTATGGTAGAATGGACTTCTCCCACTTTTCCTTACTTCATTGATTATATTTTAAAGCATCATGCTGTTGTTTACATTTTGCCAGAAAACCTTCTCCGCAAAAAGCAAATTTCATTGTAATGCAAGGAGGAGGGATACAGTGCTTTGGTACACAGGCACTCCCTTCCCTTTCATATTCAGGAGGTTCAGTCATCAGTGGTACCCTCAACTAACAGGAGACTATACTAAATTTATCCTGAAATGTCTGTGATTTGATACTTAAGATTAATCATACTGATAACTTTTCTATTATTTCATTTTCTGTGTTGTCCTTTTCTAACCCTGGTAGCCTTCAAACTTTTTGACTGGCCTGCTTTCCCCCTTCTCCTCTCTGTAGTGTTGTCTCAGCTTGGCTCTGGCGAGAACAGACCTGAGCAAAGCCTTCCTCAGCAGAGATTCCAGCTCTCCTCTGCCTTTCAACAGCAGCAGCAACAGATACAAGTAATCCAGCAACTTCACTCTGATTACATTTTTAAAGATACTCTGCTCCAAAAGTAGTTCAACATACCTTACTCTAGTTTTATTTTACTGTCCTTTAAGACTATATAGTAGTAGGTAAATAATTTAGCAAGTTTTACTTAAAAGTCTGACATTTTAGCCAGTCATCTTGGAGCACTGAACATATTTTGTACATTTAAGCCATACTCTTTCCTAATTTAAAATCTTACATGAAGTGCTGGTGGCACATTAACATACATTTTTCAGTTTCCAGTATTTTCTGAAACATAGTTATAAGTGCCAATGGTTAGCTTTTTGATATTGTACTGCAGATAAAGGCAAGTCTATCAGTGTTCCTATTAGTAAATGTCATACCGGTTTTAGAAAAATGTTATTCCATAATTGTAGGAAGTCAGCATTTTATGGTTGACTATCTTTGATATGCAGGGTAGTTTTATATTGCTATAAACTATCATACAACAAATAGTAACTGAAGTTGCTGAGTTACTACAATATAGATTGGCAGGGCGAAGTAACAACCATTTTTGAAGTTCACCAAGAACCCATTTTTAAAGCCCTTAGCAGGCTTCTGTGCCACTGGTGCTGTTTGACTGTGCGTTGTCTCAGTGTGGTATAGTCCCTTTTTGTTATCTTGGTGCTTTCTCCCTTTCAGTTTTGTTGTTTTCATCTCTCAGGAAAAGCACCCTTCCATACCTGCCTACAATTAATGTAACCTTGACTTTCCCCCCCCTCCCTTTTGCAGCAGTTGCGATTCTTACAGCATCAAATGGCTATGGCAGCAGCAGCAGCACAAACAGCTCAGCTACATCGGCATCGGCATACAGGCAGCCAGTCAAAAAGTAAAATGAAGAGAAGCACGCCAACCACTCCAAAATTCTGAGTCTTGCTTATTTTTTTTTCTCTTTTTTAAAACCATAAGAGCATTGAATCAAAGGATTCTTGAGTTTCTACTTCATTTTTTTTAAATGTCAGTATTTTACATTGTGAGATGTACAAACTTTATACAGAAGCACAACCCTATGATTTTTAATTAAAAACAGGGAAATGGTCTAACAAACCATTAGGGTTGGTTTGCCTAAGTCATTGCTTTTTAAAAAGTGGTCTCACTGTACATACTACATATGGAAGTGACCTAAGAAAAATACTAGAAACATCTTTCTGAAGAATGTAGTTTGATATTTATTTAGTATAAAAGGTTTGTGCACAGTGTAAGAAATACAGTTTTTACAAATCCGTTTTGAAAATGTGGTGGTTGTTTATTTGGGTTTCATACTCTTAATTACTTCATCCATCAGTTTTTTTACTTCTTTGTGTCTGGTAACTGCTCGGCTCATACAATCCTGAAGTTTAGCTCCAGTCAGTCCACTTCCACCTGAAAGATTATTGACAACACTTTTCATGTTATTTTTACTTGTAAAAACAATAAACCAACACCAAGTTATAAAACAAAAAATTCAATAATGTAAGCCAGTGAGACTGTCTCAAGATTTGCAAGTTCTTTTTTAACAAGCCCTCAAGTGATTCTAATGCATACCGTAAGTTTAAGAACCACTGGTAGACAATATAGAAAAGTAAGGAATTTGAGATAACAAACTGCAGTAAACTTGTATTAGGTAAATAATAAAACCTCACATTCTATTTGGCCTTTCCTAATACAAAGAAGCTCACAATGAGTTTTTAATTTTACATGTATAGGGTTAAAATGAAAGGAACATGCCTGGTTTGTGAAGACAACACAGCTTGCCTTCCTCATCCATTACTACTGTTAAGGTTCCAGTTGCGAGATGTTCCTCCTCTCCAGTAGGATCAACTATGAGCAGAGTGCTATTTAAAATACAAGAAAAACATAAATTACCAATCTATGAAACAAATTTTATTTACAAAGAATAAAAATTCTGGCCTAGTATTAGATGTCAGATTAACTTAGTGTTGATGACAGAATAGAACTGGTGGGAAACCAGAAAAGTTAATAGCAACTTAACATTCTGCTACTTGTTCTTACAAGTAGGGCAAATCTTCTTTGCCCTTCGATTTATGAATATATTAAAGTCCTTGGCAAATACAGAAGATAGCTTAAGGTAAATCTGTGAAATATTGAAGATTGACATTAGGCAGGAATAAGAAAAACTGGGAAAATACAAAAATTCATCATAAAGTCAGGACAGCTTTGAAAGTATAAGGGTTAGCTAATAATAACTGCAGGGACAACAGTTATAAACCTAGATGTCCAGGGCAAACTAGGATGTATGGTTACCTTAAGCATTTACTGAAAAGTAAGCAGAGTAACAATCCATTACCTTAATTACATAATTTTTTAAATACATTTGATTAACTTACTCATCAAATACAGCAAAGGAAGTTGCAACTGGATGAGTTCTAATATTCAAGTAACTTTTCTTCTTTAAATTAACTTCTGCTAAACCAGTTTCTTCATTTATAGTAACTTCTGGCAGCTGTGCTAGAAAGGCAACCATATGAAATAAGTCTCACTCTAAACAAATACAGGTTTCTATGCTTTACGCTTTTCTCTGCTTACATTGTTTAGAAGTATTTTTTTAAATTATCTTGGGATAATTAAGGTAAATTTAGTGGCTATAAACTTTCTTTTAGAATTTCATGAATGATCTATCACTATTAACTAAAACTTTAAAAAGTGTATTGATAAAGTTTAGCAAACAATATTAAGGTTGCTTACCATTTTTTAAAGCTGCTAACAAAGCAAATGTACAGGCATCCAAGATGTTCCCATCATAGTCAAGGCAAATGATATCACAGTACAGAACCCAAGAAAGCTAGAACAGAATTTATACAAAATACGAATCAAAGCCTTCTGATGGGTAGAACATGGTAATTGTTTCAGCCTACAAACCGCAGAATCCTTGGTTGGACAAGCATGATACCTTCAGAGCTCAAAAACTTAAAAGCTACCCTTATTTATAAAGTATATAACCAACAAAGTAGGTTTGGTTTTTAAAATCTTTGGCTTTTTTTTTTTTTTAATTTCCAAGCTGATAAGTAACTTCTAGATTTCCATCGATAGCTATAGAAGTATAAACAATTTCCATTCTTGCTAAGTTTGCAGTAAAAGAAATGCTTTTGGAATTCCTAAATGAAGTCCAAAATGTACTTTCCCACAAAAACCTTAATATATGATATGGCTAAGCTTTATAATGCTAATAAATCTGTATATAATGAAACCGGAAAAGCTTCTAAGTCCTAGTTAACTTAGTTCTAAATTTTAGATGTGAAATTAACAGACTAGAAATGTATACTGTGGATTTACCCTAAACACATCAGCTGATCAGATACTAATCTATACAGAATAAACAAATGACTGAATTACTGTAAAAGAGGGGGAAAAAGTTACCTCAGCTTTATTTTTTTTTAATTTATTATTTTTTCCTCAGCATTAAAGTCAAAAAACTTTTTCTATGAACTACCTGGTTTATTTTAGATAGTTACAGAGTAAGCCGGATTTTTTAACTAAATTCCATCTTTCTTAGGACGTTCATATTTAAGCCCACTGTGGCTTATTCTTTTAATTTCCCTGTTGTCTTTCCATAAAAAAACAATTCAGAGTTAATAAAACCTCATAGCTTCCTTATTCATCTTACCTTTCCTGGAGAAATGCATAAGTCCTCTTTCTGAATTATCTGTGAACTTGATTTAATAATAAAGCACAATAAATTAAAGGTCAAAAGCTATCTAAAAATAAATGACAGTCAGATGTTATCAGGATGATCTTACTTTTCAATGACATCTGCAATGAACTGGCTAGCCACCTGGGCCTCTTCTCCAGGAGGTCCAGATCGAAATCTCGATGAACACAGAGGTGGTAGATCCACATTAGGAACTGAAAGAAACACTCTGCAGCTATGAACTAAACTTTACCTCTGGTTTGTGGAAGTCTTAAAGATATTCTCAATCCACTGCAAAGGTGATTACAGCCATAGACAGGATTTCCAAAGGTTGTAAAATCAGTTATTTCTTTTTTTTGGTCTTTGTAAGACTCACAGGCTTAGATAAAATTTACATTTTCCTTTTTTTTTTTCCCCACAGAAATGCCAAAAAAAAAAAAAAATTAAGCATCTATTAAGGAAGGCCTCAAAAAAAAAAAAAAAAAAAAAAAAAAAGGAAGGCCTCAAACCTAAATCTTTCAGAAAAATAAGATTTCTTCCAAAATACCTCAATCTGTATCAGTAAATAGCCTCTTAAATCCACCTGCCTGCATTTTTAAAATGTTGGTACCTACTATAAAGAACAGATGGTCTGCAGCAAGAAGAATATTCCATAGTGGTATAAATGAGGAATATTTATAGAAATATAAAAGTTTAGGATTACAACACTTTCCTAAGAGATTCTATTTTCTTGTTTGATGACCTGAATGTATAAACAACTGATCAAAGCTGAAAAATTTGTAAAATTCTCTATTGTGCTATTAGTCTTACATTCTAACAAAATGTTTCAAGAATGTATTATGCTTCACTCCTAGATATTTCTGAATCTTCTACATTTTCTTCAACTCACCTACTAGGACTGAACTACAATATCATTAAATGTGTTTGAAGTATTTGTATTAAAATAACAGAACCATTTAACTTACCAATATATCCTTTATCAGGGGCATCTGTTGGTGGTGCTGCAAATTCCTATAGAAACAAGTATGTTCTATGAAAGAAGCTACTCAATGTTTGTGAAGAGAGCTTAGCAATTAGTTATAGAAGCCTTCAGCAAAGACCATCTTAGCTAATTACATCAAGAGCATCTAATATGCGTAGGGAGTCCCATCAGGCTGTATATGGACATTGGCTAGGTCTGGTCTGCAAAGTAAAAAGGCAGCATAGCTCAGTTGCCTACATTCTAGTGCTACTAACCAAAATTACGTGGGGGCTCTTTAAAAAAAAATGCATTTTCTTTCTCTCTTCCTCTCAGTAACAAGCTGAATTTAAACTTAATGTTAATCCTTACACAGCAAGATTTAGGAAGTGATAATGTGGTCAAGAGCAAAAGCCTAGGAATCACTGACCTGGTTCAAATGTCAGACCCACACTTTTTGGCTGAGCAACTTTAGTCAAATCACCTAAACTCTTACCACTCAACTTTCTCATCTGCAAAATGAGAAGTTAATATGACCTACTTTTAGGGACTCTCAATAAGGGTCAAATGAGATATGTCCCCAGCATAAAAGCTGGCAACAATTAAGTGCTCAGATGTGGATATCACCCCAGCTTTATCACCCTGAGAAAGAATCTGAACTTAGGTTAAGTAATTCACAATGCAACATAGTGAAAAAAGGACAAGCTGGAGTCAAAGTTATATCCAAGTTCTAGTTATGGTATATTCCTGGACAAGTTACTGAACCTCATTTAAAACAGAAGGCAGAAAAATTCTACCTCAAATGATTGTTCTCATGATTAAACTGGTAATTCTGTAATAAAGCACCCACTTTAAGGTTCTTGGACCATAAAAGGTACTCAGGAAACAGTGGCTATTGTTCCCTCAAACTCTTTTGAGCAATCTCAATTTTCTACATTATTTGGACTGATTAAATGTTATCACTGGATAAGAGGATATAAAAAATCTTTCTCAAATAACAAATTCTTAAAAAATTAAAGGTAGTGAGGATTTTAAAAACTTTCATTTCAGCACGTTTGATGCATGTTGACAAGAGTCTTCAGATTTGGGTTTTTAATCTACTTTGAGTGTTCTCTACTCAAAGGTGAAAGCTCTTAGGAAATGAAAAACACTAAAAAAACTGACACATGGCTGCCTAATCAACAGAATTATAGGTGTAAATTATAATAAGTACATGAAAATAATTTGGCAAATCAAATCTTGGTAAGACATATATTAAACCTACCGCTTTAATTCCACAAATTACTGTAGTATTTCCCAGCTTCACTAAAGCGGAACCATCTGCAGTACTAATTGAACCTGAAAAGATAAAAGCAAAATAAACAATACAAGGAAAGTTTTCATTTTCTACACATGATTTTATCTTGCTATGTATCTCAGTAGCTTATGAAAATTTGGTTCTAACTCAAGTCTTTGTTAAATGATGTAACTATTTAAAAATTAGTGTTTTAGGAATTATTCACCTGTCCTTGAATTTGAGTTAGTCATTTTCATTCAGTCACAGAACTGTTCTATAGATAACAATCTCTTGACAAAACATTACTGGATTCCTTTAGATATAATAGAATTTGGCTGAAATATGTTTAAATGGCTCAGGCTAAAACTCAGGAATGTCATACAAGTTAAACTGGAAAATTCTGTGTTTCCAACAGAAAGTTTAATAAGATAAAAAAAACGTATCTTGGAGGCTTTGAAGAAAGAAGGGATAAAACACTACTGTTACTTCAAAATTTAAAAGAAGAACATACCAATTAACACAACAGTGAGTTTAAAAAACCACCAAAAAGAATACTTCTACTTAAAAAAAAAAAAAAAAAAAAAAGCGGGGATCCCTGGTTGGCTCAGTAGTTGAGCGTCTGCCTTTGGCTCAGGTCGTGATCCTGAGGTTCTGGGATGGAGTTCTGAGGTGAGCTCCCAAGCAGGGAGCCGGCGTCTCCCTCTGCCTATGTCAACTGCCTCTCTATGTCTCATGAATAAATAAAAGCTTTAAAAATTCTGAAGCAACTTCAATAACCTATTTTAGAACTCACAATATTCTTACCTATGTTGACAGTTGTGGTTCTGAATTCACCAAGTTCTCTTCCATCAGGACGGCAGTTCTCTTTCTAAATAAACATTTACATGAAAACGGATTACATTTATACTTTACACACACCAGAGAAAAACACATTAAACCTCGTTAATTCACATAATTTGAAAAGATGCACATCATACTGTTATCAAAAGGTACAATACACATAACCACCTTTACTCACCAAAAATCTCCTGTAATACTCCAGAGGTTCCACAGTTCTGAAACATGTTAAAAACGTATCTGAGGTAAGTTAGTACATCTTAACATAAATCCAGAAACTGGCAAAGATCTTAGGAGTGTGAGGATGCAGCATAAATTTCCCCAATTTGTAACTTCCTTTCATGAATTCCGATGTTTATGCTGCCCCATACAACTATTAAAAGGTGCTCTTGCAGTCGTAATCAGACTCAACTGCTGTCCTTAACGCTATAAGCAAATACAGGCTGGAGCCCGGAGCCTTTGGACATCTTTGGAAGAATTAATCCAATTATTACAAAATAATGATGTCACTTTCGCTCTGAAGCAGGGATTATCTCAACATGAGGGAAAATTACATCTTTATTTTCACTGTCCTGTAACTGAAGCTTAGCATATTCTTTAGTTATGACCAAGGAAAGAAGCCTTTATACTAGTACTGCAACTTAACCACAGAGGTTAAATGTTTTCGTTTTTACTTTATAGTTGTCGAAGGTTACGTGCAGACGCGTTACTCTGGAATTCAGGAGTTACCAGACTCCCCACTAGCTAGAGCTTGTTTGAGAACGTTAATTTTCAAAGGAGCACATATATATATCACTGTATCAATAACTCGAGAGTTTATGCAAATAGATAACTGCGTCAATACGACGGTCTTCCTGTGGAATCTTATGTAGTTTACCCAATGAAAAATTTGTGAGGACAAAAATTTACAGGCTTCCCCAGAGTGGCACCAAAAAAGGGCTCAAGTAAAACCTTCCCAACAAGGCACAATCCTTTTAGAAGGAAGTCAGGGAGAGGGAGAACAGCGCGGCACGTGGTTCTGCGAGAACAGCTATGGGAAGGCTACGACGCGGTCTCCGGGGGCCGCTCGGCCACCTCACGAGCCAGCGGCGCTCGCCTCGGTCCTGAGCTCCGCACTCGGTCCCTTCCATCTTCCGTCTGACTGCGGAGAAAAAGCCCCCGTCCCTTTCACCAGGACCACCTCCAGGTCCTTCTGCCCGTCGCCTACTGCCGTGAGGGAAACAAACGGGAATCTGGCAGGGTGGCCTCCAGGTGAAAAAAAATCCCAGCGAAGGGTTAAAGTAAGCCTCCAACCGCCAGAGTACAAACACGCGCCCGCCGGCCGCCCACACTCACTTGAACCCGGCCGCCATCTTCCCGCCCGCGAGCGTGCGCCTGCGCCAGGCGAGGCCGCGCCCCCGGGCCGCGCGCCTACCCCGCCTCCGAACTGTCGACAGACGCGCCTGCGCCCTCCGTCGGCTGCTGCAGAGGCCGAGGGCTGGTCGCCGCGAGGGGGTCTCGTTCCACCTCCGCTCGCAGGAGCCGAGCGCGCCTCTAGGCTTCTTTGCCTTGGACGCGTTTTGTTGAATCTGCTGTTGGGAGAGACGGGCGTGTCTCTTTAGAAAAGCGGTATGGTAGTTCAGGAGTTTAAGGGAAAGCCGACCTTATTGCCAAGAATTGAGTGAGTATTAAGTGCGGGGCGTTATTCCAAAGTTCCTGCGTCCTTTCCCGCCTCTGTCTCAGGCTGGGCCCTGGGCGTGCCTCGCCCCAAGGGAAGGGCTCCCTGCTCCAGTTGCTGAGGAATCACGGAAACGTTCTGTGCGCTGCCGGTCCGCGCCGGGGTACACTTTGCGGATCCCCGGAGCGGGCTCCTAAGGAGCAGCTCGTGCTGTGGGCTGTGTTTGTTCTCAAAGCCGTCACCTCCCTCCTAGGTAGGTTTGCCAGACAGACCACAGAACATCCAATTAATTTTTAATGTCAGATAAACAAGTTAATTTTTCCCCACTATGAGTATACCCCAAATAGTACATGTTATTAGTTGTTACGGGGCGGAGGCGGCTGGGAGCGAAGAATGTTTTAGACATAGATAATGGGTGCAGAAAATTGTGAATGTAACCAATACCACCGTATTGTAGCCTTAAAATGGTTAAAATGGCAAATTTTATGCTGTCTCAGTTTTTAAAGACTCATGTAATACAATAAACGCTTTTTAACGGGTGGATTGTATGGTGCGTGAATCCTGTTTTAACACGGCTGCCGAAAACCGTTCACTGCCCACCTGAAAGTCAGAGTACGTGGAGTCCTGCGTGTGCCCGCCGGCTCTGTCAGCCCTGCGGGGAGCCCGGCGCCGGCCCCTGCACGCGAGCCCGGCCGCCAGGGACGGCGTGTGCGCCGCCTCGCCGCGAGGGGCGCTGTGGGCGCCGGGCGCCGGGCGCCGGGCGCCGGGCGGGCCCGGCCGCTCTGCCGGCGGGAGGCGGAGCTGCGCGGCCGCGCTTCCGCGTGTGTGTAGGTGCTGGGGAGGGCGCGCGGCGGCCGGGGATGGACGATGATCGCGCTCCTGCTGCAGCTGGCTGTGCTCGGCGTGGCGCTGGCGGCCGCCGCGCTGACACTGGTGAGGAGAGGGCTGGGGACCGACGCGGGCCTGGGCCCAGTCCTCTCCGAGACTCGGCCGCCACGCATCCTGTCCTCTGCCCCGCACACTTGGACGTGTCCCTTTCCCCCCACGCTCTCCCCCGAAACTTGACTCCAGGATTTCCCCTCCTAGAACTTCACAGCCCCTTTCTTCCCCTCCTTGTCTTTATTCTGGAGCGTTACCTCCCTCTGCGGCCAGGCCCTTGTGACGTTCGTTCCCCGGGGGTCGTGCGCACCCGTCAGCCTCCACCGGCCCCCTCGTCCCCGATCTCTGCCCACCCGCCCTGTCAGTCCCCACCTCTCCACCCCTTCCTCCTGCATCTGCAGCCTGTGCGGTTCCGGCTGCACCCGGGAAGGTCTCGAGCCCCCCCAGGAGGTTTGCGCTCCCTGGACCGACCCTCCGGATGTGGGGAAGCAACTAGAAGGTGGTGACAGCTTTGACGAGAGCCATCTGCTAGAGATTGGGGTGAATCAGTGGATCAGGAAGACCCAGGAGGGACACAGGCCTACTGTTAGCGTTGTCTGGCAGTCCTTAGGTCCCAGGATTAAACACCCTAAATTCGCTGCCTCTAAAGGAGGGTACAATAGAAGTGAGACTCGGGTTTTCTTTGCCATCACTCTGGAAACAAGCATTGTAAGCACTTGCTGATTCATTAGTCATGGTTTGCCAAGTGAGCTTTCTCCCTTATAATTTGGAACGAGCCTGCCATCCAGTTAGTACATGGAGAGGTTCCAGCTTCCTCGACACCCAGATTAGCCCCCCTGACAGCACTGCTGGGAAGGCCGTTCTTCCGCCTTGCCAGGTTTGCAAACTCACAGTTTAGAAATAACTTACTAGAGAAAAAGCAACGTGTCCTGACTTCTTCGGTGATTTGTGTCGGGGTAATAAAGGAGTCCTCTCTGTCCGTTAGGGGTAGATGGAGATTTCAAGGTTTTTTCAGGTTTTTGGTGGGGGCAGAGTTTTGACAGAATCCTAAATTGACTCTGTTTATTTGATCTATCAGTTTTATAGAATTAAATGGGTGCATTTTGACGGTGAACTGGAAGTATTTGATCCTACCAGCTTGTGATTATAAGAGCTACTATTTAGGGCACCTGGGTGGTTCAGCGGTTGAGCATCTGTCTTGGGCTCAGGTCGTGATCTCGGGGTCCTGGGATCGAGTCCCACATTGGGCTTCCTGCTGGGAGGCAGCTTCTCCCTCTGCTTATGACTCTGCTTTTCTCTTTGTCTCTCATGAATAAATGAAAATAAAATAATTTTTTAAAAAGCTAACATTTATAGAGGACTTATAATTTGGGGGCATTGTATTCAATGTTTTATGTTGTGTGATCTTTAAAACAATGCTAAATGAATGTTGTCATCATTAGCCAGGGGTTAGAGATTCAGGGCATCTTAAGGTGGATTGCACTTCTCTGGTGACTATTCCCTATTAAATCTGGGATGACAGAGGCCTAGGGATGACAGGTGGGAAGACACAGCTCCTAAGGCATTAGTTCCTACCAATGGAAGAAGGACAATTATTAGTTCATAAGTAAGGGATTTGAATTTGGTGTCACCTCCAGACCATTCTTAATGGACTAAAAACTGAGAGTGAACATTTAACAGCAACAACAAAAATCACATAAATGATGTAATCTTACATAATATAGTTTCTTGTTAACATACCTACTTTTAGATTTCCTTTGTTGCATTTATAACTGCTACAAAAATGCCACATCTCCATCAACATGAAGAGGAGAAGTTCTTCTTAAATGCCAAAGGACAGAAGGAAACTTTGCCCAGCGTATGGGACTCACCTACCAAACAGCTCTCCGTTGTTGTGCCTTCATACAATGAAGAAAAACGGTGTAAGCCCAATTTCATTTTGGGGATATGGGGCCATTGGGAAGAAAAGGAAATTTAAAGTATGAACTTTACTATCTTTGTGAGAACATTAGTAGATGTGGGCTCTGATGAGTGCATAGTTGGTAGTTGTAGTTCATGAGAGCAGAAACAAATGCCAGCTATAAAGAATACGGTCAGCATCATGAAGTCATAGGACTGAAGTGTTCTAGAGAGACATTAAGCTAGTTGTGGACAGAAAACAGGCCTTCTAGTTGGGAAGGGCCACTGGAAGAGGTCCGAGAGGGCTCTGTTAGACTATTCAGACTTTTTCCAATTGTAAACTGAGTAGGGGCTTGGCAAATCATTTTCGAAAACAATTTTTCAGACATGTATTTTTTTTCTTTAAGTGCCTGTAATGATGGATGAAGCTTTGGGCTATCTGGAAAAGAGACAGGTACCACATTTCTCTTTCAATATGATGTCCCTAGTTAAAACTAGACTAAATCACCAATTTAGAGATCCCAGGCTAGATCTGTTGTGAGAGGCAGTGCCAGGCCTCGAGGTCGCTGGGCCTCCTGTGCTCAGCTTGTCCCCTTCCATCACGGGTTAGCATGCAAGCCCAGCACATGACACGCTACCTCCAGACGCACGCAGGTCTGGAGGTCTGGGTTCACCCAGAACAAACGGAAAGCAGAAATTTCTTATGTACCCTCCCAACCACTTGGTATGCTCTTGCCTGATGATATATTTAAAATTGAGTATGTCTGCAGACTGTGTGGCAACACGATGCTGTTTTTACTTTAGTGACTTTTTAAAACATTTATTTGAAAAAGACTTAGAGTGAAATTGTTTTTCTTTATTATTCAGAGGAGTTCCGCTCATTTATTTTCTCTACTTTCCCTGCATAAATAGAAGAAAAATAGTATATGTCCTTGTTTTGTATCATCAGCTGCTGCTGCTGGAATCTTCTTGGAGAGTTTAAGGAAACAAAATGAGCTTTGTGGCTGGTCCTTTTTCTTTTTTTTTTTTTTTTTTTTTTTTTTTTTTTTTTTTTAGTCTGGGGGTTTTTTTAAATGAGAAAACAGGCTAAAACTCTAACTCGTCCAAGATCATAAGGCTAAAAAATAGTGTGGCCAGATTAGAATTGCACATTGTAACCTCATGGGCTTTTTTTTCTCATACATATTTGTATCCTCTCTCATAAGTGCTCAGCACCACAAGCACCTGGCTACTCCACAGATTTGGTGTGGGTGGGCAGCCAAGGGGGGAGCAAGAGACTCCCAAAGGGTCGGTGTTTGCCCTCTCCTCCTGTCCCACCACTCTCCTCCTTTTAGTTGTTGGCCTTTTTATTTTATGTGATTTGCATACTTATTTATATTCATGTTAATATGCATCACACTAAAACAATTGTTATTTAAACTCCTTACAGTTTTATCAGAATTCTTGATGCCACTTATACCAAATTGTGGTGTTTTATTTTTGCTTCTTGCAGAAGCAAGATCCTACGTTCACTTATGAGGTGATAGTAGTTGATGATGGCAGCAAAGACCAGACTTCAAAAGTAAGTAAACTTGCTTTTAGGATTGCTACTAGGTAGAAAAAAAAAAGAATAATTTGCAGTTGTTAAGTCTTACTTCCACTCATCAGAGAATGCTAAAGCTGTGTCAGCACCCTCTACTTTACAGTGTGAGTAGCCAAAACAGAAATTTCATCAACGGAAAGCTGGAAAATATACCTGCTGTTTCCTCACTCCTTAAGACCAGGAAGCTTTGAAGATCACCAAGTCAGGAGAAAACATGCACAACAATTCACCATGGCCACTGGGAACCTTCTTTGCCTATCAATATTTGGTTCCTTTTTCCTAAACACAATTTTTTTTCTTTATGCTCCACCTTGCCTTACAGTTTCTAAAGTAATATGCAAATATAGGATGCTTTCATATCTGGCACTGGGTATCAGATATGTCCTTTAGCATACTTCCATCCAGATTTACCTATGGAAGGTAACAAGTGTTACCTTGTATCATCCTCTCACATTCTTGCGTTCTTAGACCTAAAGCTACTGAGCTGCTAGAAAAAAATAAAAGCTGGTCTGTCAGGAATGCAAACACCAGATGAGAATAATGTCATATTCCCTATGGAAATTAGGGTCCAAAGGAGAAAGTTATTGGGTGCCTGGCTGCCTCAGTCAGCAGAGCATGTGACTCTTGATCTTAGAGTGTGAGTTTAAGCCCCACATTGGGCATGGGGCCTACTTAAAAAAAGGGGGGCGGGGTAGGATGCCTGGTCACTCAGTTGGTTAAGCATCCAGCTCTTGATCTCAGCTCAGGTCTTGATCTCAGGGTTGTGAGTTCAAGCCCCATGTTGGGCTCCACACTGGGTGTGGAACCTACATAAAAATAAAATAAAAAATAAAGAGAGAAAGAGGGTGCTGTTGATGAAGAATGTGGAAAAGCAAAGGGTATGGACCATAGTACAGTGGACTGATGACTGAATGCTGAAGAGATGTACACAGCAAATACGTATCACTGTTTCATGGCTTTGAGTATAAATCAAAAAGTACTGGCAGAGATGCCTGGGTGTCTCTGTGGGTTAAGCATCCGACTCGGTTTCAGCTCAGGTCATGATCTCAGGGTCGTGAGATGGAGACCCACATCCGTATATATGCTCAATGGAAAGTCTGCTTCCTCTCTCCCTCTGCTCCTCCCCCTGCTCACGCACTCTCTCTCAAATAATCTTTAACTGATTTTTTTTTTTTTTTTTTAAGAATTTAGTGATTTATTTGACAGAGTGCACAAGCAGGGAGTGCAGCAGAGGGAGAGGGAAAAGCAGGCTCCCCACTGAACCCGGGGATCATGACCTGAGCCAAAGGTAGACGCTTTGTGGACTGAGCCACATAGGCATCCTCAAATAATCTTAAAAAAAAAAAAAAAAAAAAAAAACAATAATGGCAGTTGAGTGAAAAGATTTGGGGAAAATGGTCTAAGATATGAACAACTCTGGGGAGTAAGATCAGTTGCTGACAAGTAAGCAGGTGGCAATCACAAGTGTGTATCTGTCAGCGCATGGATTTTATTTTCTCTAGCGACTCATTAGCTTAAATAAAAGAGTCAGAATAAGACAGAGCCGCTGCCTATTCTGGTTGGGACCTCTACAGCGAAATAAATTGTGATTTCAACTTGGAGGGTCATTGTTGATTCTTGGCACCAGGAATTCAACAACTCTGGACACTAAAAAGTACAGTAAGTATAATCTAGTCACAAGAAGAAGGCAACTGAAATAGCAATATTTAAGTCAAACTTAGAAACCCAGTTTATGTTACTGTCTTGGAATCCAAGTTAATATTATTCTGACTTTTATATAATTTGACAGGTAGCTTTTAAATATTGCCAGAAGTATGGAAGTGACAAGGTACGAGTGATAACACTGGTGAAGAATCGTGGGAAAGGCGGAGCTATTAGGATGGTAATGCATAATTTTGACATTTTTATCTAAAATATAAACATTTTGGGGGATCCCTGGGTGGCTCAGTGGTTTAGTGTCTACCTTCAGCCCAGGGCGTGGTCCTGGAGTCCCTGGATCGAGTCCTGCATCGGGATCGGGCTCCCTGCATGGAGCCTGCTTCTCCCTCTGCCCCTCTCTCTCTCTCTCTCTGTGTCTTTCATGAATAAATAAATTTAAAAAAAAAACCTTAAAATATGAACATTTTTTAATGACTTCTTTTGCAGACTATAGTACATTTGTATTCTATAGCTGGCTAGTTGAATACTACCCTTTGAAGTTAGTGGTAAATTAGTTTTAATAAGAACTTCATACACTTAGGTATATATAACATCAAATCTTAAAAACTATACCATATTTATAACATACTGGGTAATTCAGGAGAATATGCTTATCTAAATCAAAGTTTAAAATGTTACCATGTGTCTTTGTCTTTGATATAGTCACTGGATAATAAGGTTAAATGATTTTTTTGGCAGTTTACAAAATCTGATGTGGGTCTATCCTTTTTTTTTTTTTTTTTTTTTTAATTTATTTATGATAGTCACACAGAGAGAGAGAGAGAGAGGCAGAGACACAGGCAGAGGGAGAAGCAGGCTCCACGCACCGGGAGCCCGACGTGGGATTTGATCCCGGGTCTCCAGGATCGCGCCCTGGGCCAAAGGCAGGCGCTAAACTGTTGCGCCACCCAGGGTTCCCTTGGCAGTTTATAAAGTCTGATGTGGGTCTATCCTGATGAAATTTGTGGTCTACTAGAAAAAATGATTATACTTCTAAAAAGTACATATGAAGTGCTATAGAAATTCCAAAAGGAATAGATTACTTTCAGAGTCAAGATACTTGGAAGAAAAACCACAAATCAAGATAGTTAATGTGAAAGAAAATACAAAGAGTGCCTTAAATGATTTAGAGGTTTATTTTATGTCCTCCATCCCCCCCCCCGCCCCACCCCCAATTGAAGAAAGTCTAAGTATTGGCAGCCCAGGCCTTGTTCAGCAATTCCATGGTGTTACCAGAAACCCTGCTGCTTAACTTTGCACTCCTTCTTCCTCATGCATACAGGATGACTCCTGGAGTGTCCGCATTCCAGACAGGAAGGAGCAGGACAGAGGCAGAAGATCTATGCTGGCTGATTTGGCCCCTTTTAGAGAGCTTTCCTAGAAGCTCTACCCAATGACTTACTTACTTAATTAATTAATTAATTAATTCTCATTGGCCAGAATAATGTCACAAGGCCACCCCTATTTCCAAGGGTGGCTGAGAAATGTTTCTTCTAATATTTCCATTCCTGACCTAATCAGAGATCCATTAATAAAAAGGAAGGAAAGAATAGATATTGAGTAAGTAACTAGCAGTCTCAGGCCTGTGTTAGCAGACTTAATAGAGTAGAAATCACTGAAGTCAAGCCTCCCACAGTGATGAATACTGGCATCCACTTGGTTATTCCACTCAGTTGGTTATTTTGAGTCAATTAACCACTTCAGCATAATTATCGCATTTAATCCATCCTCATATTGTCTCATGAGTTAGGTCCTATTATTTCAATTACATGGATGAGGGAAGTGATGTTTAGGTAGGTAAAGTAACTTACCCAAGGTCACATGGTTACTAATAATAGGTAGAATGAAGATTTAGATTAGGTTAGTATCTTGAAATCCATGCTCTTAAACGAATCTTGCTGATAGTATGTGGAAAAAGTTGAGAGAAGAGCATGCCAAAGTAAGAAAAGACAGAAGTCAGAACTCTTAGAGTATGTATCGGGAGCAGTGAGTTTGCTCTGACTGGAGCATAGGATATGCAAAAAGGAGAAAAAATAGATGCAGTATCATGATGGCCTTTGAATCCATCCATTCACTTAATTATTCAGCCTAATTTTAGTGCCTACTACTTTATTAGAGATACTTAGATGAAGAATAACTAGAGCACCTAGGTGGCTTAGCCAGTTGAGTGTCCAACTCTTGGTTTTGGCTCAGGTCGTGATCTCATGGGTCTTGAATTGAGACCCACATTAAGCCCCACATGGGGCTCCTCACTCAGCAGGGAGTTGGCTTGAAGATTGCTTTCTCTGCCCCTATCCCCACTTGCATGTGCATATTCTTTCTCTCTTTCTCTCTCTCGCAAATAAATAAATGAAAGACAGATAACCATCCTGTCCTTAAGGATATCATAGTTTAGTAGTGTTGTAAACGTTGTAATAGAAGTGTATGCAGAATATTGGCACCACCTTCCGTCTGGGAGGAGCAGCAGCAGAGACTTCCCATAAGAGGCAAATTCTCCACTGGATCTTCAAGGAAGACTAGGAATTACCCAGGCAAAAGTTGGGGTAGGGAGCTTGCAGAGGAGGGACATGACCAAAGATAGGAAAGAAAGTGTCACAATGAGGAACTGTTAGTGGTACATGTGGTTGACTTTATAGGGAAAAGGTCAGAGGGTTAGATGGGTTCAGATCCTGAACTTTTAGGTTAGGAACTTTCAGACTTTTGACAGAGTGACAGCAGCCAGTGCAGTAGTATAAGCAAGGTACAGTAAATTATTATTTGGATCATGATGGTGACACAGCAGAAGAGGAGAGGACAAATGTGGAGGGGAAGTGGATTAAAAATGAGGTAGAATTGTATCAGGTGCTCAGGGAGAGGAATAATTTATGGCCTTGGGTGACTGAGAGGAGGAGGATGTCATTTATAGAAGGAATGAAACACTGTAGAAGGAGCTGGTTTAAAAGACAGTATCTTTGGGGAGCCTGGGTGGCTCAAAAAGTTAAATGTCTGCCTCGGGCTCAGGTCGTGATCCCAGGATCCTGGGATCCAGCCCCATGTCAGGCTCCCTGCTCTGTGGTGAGCCTGCTTCTCCCTGCCCTTCTGCCTGCCACTTCCCCTGCTTGTGCACTCTCTCTCTCTCTCTCTCTGTCAAATAAATAAATAAAATCTTAAATAAAAGACAGTATCTTTAATTGAGGTTGAGCCATATTAAGTTTGAGATACCAACTAGTTGTATCCAGAGTAGCCTGGTAGTGAGTGTGAGTGAATAATCCACGTGCATCAGATGATAGTTGAACCATTAGGTTGGCAAGGAAAAAGGTAGAGAGAAAAAAGACAGCCAGAAACCAAGCTTTGGGCAAATGAAGCACATAAGGAAGAACAGTCCAAGCAGTGAGAGAGGATAGGGTGTGATTGAATGGATAAAGATGGGAGGTATTAACATAGACTGTTTTCAGCAAGTTTGGCAGTGAAGTGAAGACCATCATTGGTAGAATGGAGCGCAGTCATTAAAGACCCTCCTTTAAAAATAATAATAAAGTGGTTTAAGTAAGATCAAAAGCGAAAGGCATTTTTCCATAATGCTAAATAGTTAACCTCCAGCTCACCCTCAACATGTATCACTGAAATAATCCTTTGGTTTTTAGGGTTGGGTGGTTTTTTTGTTTGTTTTTTGTTTTTTGTTTTTTTGTTTGGTTTTTTTTTTTGGCTTTTTGTCTAGATGTTAAATAAAACATTTTTGTTCTGCCTTTTTTACCTGCATTCTAATTGATATGATTTAAAAAATTACAGAAACTAATTAGTGGGTTTATCCCTTAGAATAAATGATTAAAGTTTTGTCTACATTTGTATATATCTTATCTATATTCATACTGTTAAGTGACATCACGAACTGTATTCTCTATCAAACCATACATATATTTATACTTAAGAAACAATGAATTCACTCAAATGGACCATGAATTAAGAGTTGATATATAATTTATTACCATGTAAAATACACACTCGTAGAGCCCGATTTTGCACAAAAGACCAGGGAAAAAGTCAGTTCAATATTGAGAGGCGTAATTTTGCTAAGTATCAGATTCCTCAAATAACATAAAATAGTACTTGGATATATCCACATTTCCCAAATTTTAGTGACATTCCATATTTCCTTATTTAGTAATTATTTTAAACTACTTTAGATTCCAGGGATGCCTGAGTAGCTTAGTCTGTTAAATGTCTGCCTTTGGCTCAAGTCATGATCTCAGGGTCCTGGGATCGAGCCCCACATTGGGCTCCCTGCTCAGCACAGAATCTGCTTCTCCCTCTGCCCCTCCCCCCTGCTCATGCTCGCTCGCTTGCTCTCTCAAATAAATAAATAAATAAAATCTTAAAACTAATTTCCATATAAACAAATACTAAAGATCTATCATCTTAGGATGTGTTTCACAGCAAATTTGTATATGTTTGTGCAACCCACCCATAAATATGTTCTTCAGATGCTGCCCTAAAATAGATACATAGACAATACATATATAATATATATTTTATGGTTTTTGTTCTTATTGATGTAGGATATCTTTTGTTTGTCCAAATCTATTTTCTTAGCATATTTTACAAAGTATTAGTGGTATTATCTCACAGTTTTTAAAATCATTAAATAGGCATTAGATGCATTTGGAAGAATCTTATCAATATAATGGGTTTCCAGGGAACTTTGGTCTCCTTAGGCCATTTCACACCTAATATTAGGTATTAGACTGTCTAACATTAGCTATTTTAAGTAAAGCAAAACAAATTTAACCTTAATTTTAAGTGACTTTCTTTTAATTGAAATGTTTAAATACAGGGTATATTCAGTTCTCGAGGAGAAAAGATCCTTATGGCAGATGCTGATGGAGCCACACAGTTTCCAGATATTGAGAAATTAGAAAAGGGACTGAATGATCTACAGCCTTGGCCTGTGAGTACAAGATATAGATTAAATGATCTTCAATCAAGAAAACAGGTAGTCTTTTTTTTTTTTTTTTAAGAAAACAGGTAGTCTTAACATGAAAATGGGATTTACATACAAGTTTAAAAAATTGGTGCTTTTTTGGTGTGAAATTCCTGTACAGAAATTCCTCCACAGAAAAGCTAATCATTTTATTATAAACACTTACTGATGATCTGAGATTTACTTGACAATTATTTATTTAACATTCTAGCTAGCCATCTCTCTCAATTTTCAATCACTTCTACCAGAGTTTTAATGTTTATTATATATATTCAGCTTAGGCTTTTATTTAAAAGCATAGACCGGACCTCCCAAGTAAAGGTGTGAAATGAAACTGGATCACACTATGCTTGTTTTTGATGAAACAAACCCAAGCACCAACCACTCAGAAAAGATTATATGCAACTTCATGCAGTAATTTCAGAAAGTGGAGATTGACTTTGACTCAGCATAATGCATTTGAGATTCATCCATACTGCTGTCTTTGTATGAGAGTATGACAGTTTGTTTATTCATTCAATGTTGAAGGGCATTCAGGTTATTTCCAGGATTGGACAATTAGGCATAAAGTCTATATCAACATTTTTCTTTAAAAAAAAATTTTTTTTTTTTGCTTAAAAAAGTGGAAGTTGAGGAAAGAAAAATCCTGGTGCCATTTCCACTTTTTTTTTTTTTTAAGATTTTATTTATTTATTCATGAAAGACACAGAGAGAGAGGCAGAGACACAGGCAGAGGGAGAAACAGGCTCCATGCAGGGAGCCTGATGTGGGACTCGATCATGGGTCTCCAGGATCAGGCCCTGAGCTGAAGGCGGTGCCAAACCGCTGAGCCACCTGGGCTGCCTGCCATTTCCACTTTTTAAAGGCCATTTAGAATAGACAAATTTACCAGATTCTGAGCTCTTTACCAAATAATTCCAACCTGGAGAGAATCAGACTGAGAGAATGAGTAAGCACCATTGGAGAACATTAAATATTACACCTACCTATCATCACATAATATTTCAGAATTTCAACAGAAGCAAGAAAAATTGCTAGAGCTTGCTATTTTCAGGGCTTCAGGCTAAGTTTAGGGCACAGATCCATGTTGATTAAATCTATTCTCAGTGACATGTATCCTTGTATAGGATATGACAAAATCTCACAACAGCAAGGAACCCAAATACCCCAACAAAGCTTTATTGAACTTTAGATGTGCTCCCTCCCTCCCCCAGGTATAATATTCAGGCCTTGAATCTCTAGTTCAGAGAGGACAAACAGGGTCTACAAAAGGTAAAAGTTCAAGTTACCCCTGCTATCCAAAAGTAGAACATTCTCATTCCTAAACCAAATGGCATAAAGCAAAGAAGCAATTGCCATCAATTTACATGGCAAGTTCTTTGAGTGTTCCCAGACCCAAAAAATAACCTCTCTCAGGCTTTTCTGACACCTTAAGACACATCTTGCTAACAGATACACAAAGTAAATCAAGATAAAGCAGACATGGGCAGCCCCGGTGGCCCAGCCGTTTGGCACCGCCCTCGGCCTGGGGTGTGATCCTGGAGATGCGGGATAGAGTCCCACGTTGGGCTCCCTGCATGGAGCCTGCTTCTCCCTCGCCTGTGTCTGCCTCTCTCTCTGTCTCTCATGAATGAATGAATGAATGAATGAATGAATGAATGAATGAATAAATAAATAAATAAATAAATAAATAAATCTTAAAAAAAAAAAGATAAAGTAGACATGCTTACAAGACACCATTCAAAGCAGTGGCAGCTTGCCGCTGAAATGCTGAGTGTAGTTCTGGGAAGGGAGCTTACCAGGGTGGCTCTCACTGCTCAGTCCACTGCCTGTCTAACAGTTTGCCACAAAGCAAATGTGGAACACTATTTGTGCTTTTTGGTGTTTGTTTTTGTAAAAGCGAAAATCCTCTTTATATCTCTTTCATTTAGCAAGAGCAAGTACTAATGTTGGTCTTTTGTAAAAGCTGTGTGGCCTAACGTGAATTTTTGAAGACTAGGGGATACCTGTATATCAAGGAGAATTCCTTCTACTGTACAAGAGCCACCTGTGTTAGTCACAACAAAACACTGACATGTTACCGTAGAAAAAGAACTGAAGTTTCATACAAAAGAAAGACTCCAAATGAAACCCAATATAATCCAAGAAACAGTATAAAATTGTGTGAAAGTATTTTTGCTGAAGAAATAATGAAGATAATTCAACACAGGCATTTGAAGGAGGGATGACAGAACAATAGAATGGTATTAAAGGAGAAATTACAGAAGCCAAGAAACAAATTGAAGGCCAACATAAGGTCAATGAATAGGACTATCCATGAATGAAATAGTTATTCATGAATAATTTAGAACTAATTATTGTTAGATTTGTTAAAATAATACCTGTTTATTATAGCAAAAACTGAGCAATAAAAAAAGCAAAACACCCAAAAGCAGAAAATTTAATAATTAAAAAAACCTCATCTCCTTCCTAGAAATAATCATATATTTATTTAATTTCATGGCTTTTTACAAGTGTTCCCTTTCTCTTTGTACCACCACCCACCTCTCTTTTCTGTCTAGCAGTTTTTCTTCAAAGACACTAAATGGGGCACCTGGGTGGCTCATTCAGTTCAGCATCTGCCTTTGGCTCAGGTTATGATCCCAGGGTCTTGGGATTAAGCCCCACATCTGGCTCCCTGCTCAATGGAGAGCCTGCTTCTCCTCCCTCGGCCCCACACCCTTGCGCGCATGCACGCACTCTCCCTCTTCATTCCCTCTCAAATAAATAAAATCTTTAAAAAAAAAAAAAGACACTAAATGAATTAACTAATATAATTCTTAAAAGAATTCTCTCTGAAAATATCCCTTTTACCCGTGCTCTTCAAAGCAGCGACTACCAGGGCACTTTGGTGGTTTAGTGGGTTAAGCGTCTACCTTCAGCTCAGGTCATGATCCCAGGGTCATGGGATCGAGCTCTGTGTCAGGCTCCCTGCTCATCGGGGAGTCTACTTCTCCTTCTCGCTCTTGCTCTCACTCTCTCTCAAATAAATAATCTTTAAAAAAAAAAAAAAAAAAGTAGCTACCTGCCACATAGGGCTATTTAAATTTAAATTAATCAAAATTAAATAAAATTTTAGTTCCTTACTAAATTTTAAATATTCTCACTGGCCACATTTCAAATGCCTGTGGCTAGTAGCTGTCTTATTGGCTAACACAGATATAAAGCATTTGCATCACCACAAAGGTATGTTGGACATTACTACTTTATATTATATAATATGAAGTTATTATTGGATATGTTACATATTCACTCTTAATAAAAAAATATTTCTTCTTCCACCTCTTAGTGAATCATGATATGCTAAAAGAAAATCTAACTAGTACAATTGTTGGGCTTGATATCCTAGTTCTTCCCAGAGAACCCACAAAGATTATCAATATTTCTTCTGCATTATGCCTCTGGCTTAGGGGAGCCATGAGTAGGAGGAGGGTGGAAGGTGTCAGATTGTTTGCAGCTGACTTTACGTCAAGAGCAAAGAAAAATTAAATGATGTAGCCAAAGTTATAGGGTAAACCAAACAATAAACAGGAGAAAAATCTGAACTTTCTTGTGAATCTAATTTCCTTTATACAACTCTGTAAGGGAGAGAAGTTCTGATGCCATCTTTTTTCCTTATCATAATCTAATTTACTGCCTTATACTGTAAATGTTGAGTTATAAAGAACTAAAGCATTTGATTATGATTAAACATCTAATTTACAGCCTTGGTCTATAGCACCTCAAGGTATGCCTAATTATTTAAGAGTATCATGACTCTTTTTATATGCATCCCACCTCTTTGAAGGAGGTGGGAAGGATGCACATAAGTGATAGTTAAAGTTACAAAATCCGTTGTGGATCAACTCAGTAATAATTATTTTTGAATTGGGACCACTGTCTACTCATCATCCTGACAAAATAGCCAGTTATTGCTCTCAGAAGACTTGCACTACGAAGCTAACATTCACAGAGGAAATAGAAGAAATCTTCTTAATTATCTAATTCAGATAGTGGCAAACTTTTTCTGTAAAGGGCCACAGAGTAAAGATTTTCACCTTTAAAGCCATATAGTCTCTGTTGCAACTACTCAAACCGGTTGTAGCACAAAAGCAGACATAGATTATACATAAATGAATGACCATGCCTATGTTCCAATAAAAATTTATTCACAAAACCAAGCAGCAGGCCAGTTTTGGGCCATGGGCTATAGATTACAGACCCTTGGTCTAATTCAATCATTTATCCAGTATTGGAAACTTTTTATAACTACCCAGTGATCTTTCAGTCTCTGCTTGCATAGCTGTAGTGGAACCCAAACAGCCCATCCATCTCAGTAACAAAGTTCCTCTTTACAGTAAATGCAAAAATGCCTCCTTTTAACCACTCCCTTTTAATCACTCCAGAACCCCTTTGGTTGGTTCTGTTTTTTAGAGCTATACAAAATGGTCTTGTACTTTTTTTGTAATGGCCCTTTAGGCAGTTAAAGCTGCTTTCCATGTGTCTTTATTTTAGGCTGTCAATAGTTCTTTCAGCTTATAAAGCAGTGTATTTCTTTTTCTTATCCTGATCATTTTTCCCTAAAGATGCTTCAGTTAGTGTGGATCTGGTTAGCACATTTACATAGCTACCACATATGACCAACTCTTTTGGATGCATTGCCATTGCACCCTGTCTCCCCAATCCTCCAGCTGGCACAAACACATCCTCAAACTATGTATCTTTTGCCTTGGTTTATTTAGGAATGGAAGTGTGACTGTATTAAACGTTACCATGGTCGATTTCCATTTCTCAAGGTGTAGGACTCTTTTTCTATCTTTTATGCAATTGCCATTCCATTCTCAATTCATTTAAGTCACAAATTTGATAAGCATGGCTTATATTTATTCCCTTAAGACCTAATAAAAGTTGACTAGAACCATTCTGAAAATAGTGAAACAAGAACGTGGGTTTCTAGTAGTCAAGTTCTGTAATGACTACATGACTAACTCACTAGATGGCAGTAGTTAACTTTAACTTAAATATCTTTTACAGTAGTGTGTTGACTCTCCAGAAAGTTTGTAATGGTTTCTAATGTTTTCTCAGCTGACTTTATTTTTAAATGCAGCAAAAAGAAATTTACTCCTACTTTGTGCTTGTATTTTCACTTAGAGTTCTGGTCAGATTATTCTTATCGGATTTAGAAAAGTTGTTTGCAATTTCTTCTCTGAAGACCTTTTAAGGTTTTAAACTAAACATATGTAATTTAAGTAGAGATTTTATGACACAAATAAAATAGGGATTTGTGTTTAGTTCTGAATATTGTTATCTGTGTCATCCTTTTTCTTTAAGTGGAAAACTTTTCTCCCAGCTTCCCAATTTCTTAACCAATACTTATGCTACCTCTTTTAATAAAATATGCTTAGTTTTACAGTAATTTTTCTAAGCAAAATATATGATGATCACTTGTTTAGTGGCTTAACTATTCAAATAGAATTAAAATTCCCTAAACAGCAAAATAGCTGGCAAGAAGTCTTCACTCCATAACCGTAGAGTAATTCCTCTGGCTGTGACTGGGATCTTGAATTCTCACTTAGACATAGTTCAGTAAACTTAGTTTTTAGCTTTTGAAGGCCACACATGATGAAAAGTAACATATATGGAGCAAAATTGCATTGAGAAAAACTATAGGAAATAAATATTAGCCACTCCACCTTCAACACACATACCCCTGAGTCTACAGTGATTGCTAGCTGACATCCCTGAATGTTCCTTTGTCTTCAGTATAGTAACCTTGGGCCAAGTGTGGTTTTGGTATACCAATACTTCATACACGTAGGAGTGGTTTATTTTTTCCATAAATGAGAATGTGACAATTGCTGTTTCTCCATTTCTTGTGGATCATGGGCAGGTCTAATAGCCAGGTATATTTGTGTCACCTTCTCAGATGGCCAAGCATCCAAAAAAAGATCCCTTGACTTTCCAAATCATTTGTTTTATAGACCTGGCAGTTACACAAGCATTTTGCTGAGATCTCTATGAAAATCAAGGCAGAATACACAAATTAAGAAGATAGTCTTGAAAATGTAAAAAGAGGTAGATGATACTCAATGAAACTTTCAGAACAGTCTGTCTCAGCAGATCATGAAGTGTGTTTCCCAGATCTTTGAACGACACGAGCTGCCTACCAAGCATTGTATAAAGCCAACAAACTTGGTTTGAAAGTGGATATTTCTTAAGAACAGGGAAAGCAAACTTGTCTGAAGGGCCAGAGAGTAAATATTTTAGGCTCTGTGGACCACATATGGTCTCTCCCTTTTTATTTTTTTTCTTTTTCTTTTTTTTTTAACAACACTTGAAAAACCATTCTTGCTCATAGGTCATTAAAAAAAAAAAAAGGCAGCAGGCAGGCTTTGGCCCACAGGCCATCATTTACAACCTTGTTATAGAAGATTGAAACCTTGATATGACCATGAAAATGTTCATAAATTTAATGTCCTCATAATTGTGAAGAGAAAACTCTTAATTTTAAAAGGCAGGGATCAACATCTGGGTGGCTCAGTCATTTGACTGTCAGACTTGATTTTGTCTCTAGTTGTGATCTCAGGGTCATGAGATCCAGCCTCTCATCAGTCTCCCTACTCAGGTGGGGAGGTCCACTTGAGGATTTTTTCCTTCTCCCTTTGCCCCTCCCTCCTGCCCATGTACGTACATGCATGCAGGCTCTCTCTCTCACGTGTGCTCTCTCTCTTAAATAAATCATTAAAACATAAAAATAAATAAAAGGCAGGGAAATAATAAGGCATCTTTCATCAAATAAAAGGAAGAAAAAGTAAATGTTGCCAAATTTATCTGTTGAGTCTGGGTAGATTCATACAATATTTTTATAGAACAAGTTGAAAATAAGAAAAGGTTTAATTCACATCCATTGATCTAATAATACATATCCCTTAACCCGGCTTTGAGAAATTTTTCTTAAGGAAATAATTAAGAATGTGTATAAAAATAAATTTTCTTTTAATTTTTTTTTAAAGATTTTATTTATTCATGAGACAGAGAGAGGGGCAGAGACACAGGTAGAGGAAAAAGCAGGCTCCCTATGGGGAGCCTGATGCAGGACTCCATTCTGGGACTCCAGGACTACACCATGCATCCAAGGCAGATGCTCAATCACTGAACCACCCAGGCGTGTCCATTTTCAAGGATTTTTTGCTTCTTTCTTTTTTTTAATAGCAATGTCTTTTAGTAAAAGGAAAAAATTAGAAATCATTTGAAATTTTAAATACTCATTTACAAAGGTTAAAATTCATTATTATATAAAATGCTATTCGTTAAATATAATTAAGTGAAAACAATTTTTTGGTGCTGCGTTTTATTTTTTTTTATAAATTTATTTTTTATTGTTGTTCAATTTGCCAACATATAGAATAACATCCGGTGCTCATCCCATCAAGTGCCCCCCTCAGTGCCCATCACCCAGTCACCCCCAGCCCCGCCCACCTCCCCTTCCACTACCCCTAGTTCGTTTCCCAGAGTTAGGAGTCTCTTATGTTCTGTCTCCCTTTCTGATATTTCCCACTCATTTTTTCTCCTTTCCCCTTTAGTCCCTTTCACTATTTTTTATATTCACCAAATGAATGAGACCATATAATGTTTGTCCTTCTCCGATTGACTTACTTCACTCAGCATAATACCCTCCAGTTCCATCCACGTTGAAGCAAATGGTGGGTATTTGTCGTTTCTAATGGCTGAGTAATATTCCATTGTATACATAAACCACATCTTCTTTATCCATTCATCTTTCGATGGACACCGAGGCTCTTTCCACAGTTTCGGTATTGTGGACATTGCTGCTAGAAACATTGGGGTGCAGGTGTCCCGGCGTTTCATTGCATCTGTATCTTTGGGGTAAATCCCCAGCAGTGCAATTGCTAGGTCTTAGGGCAGGTCTATTTTTAACTCTTTGAGGAACCTCCACACAGTTTTCCAGAGTGGCTGCACCAGTTCACATTCCCACCAACAGTGTAAGAGGGTTCCCTTTTCTCCGCATCCTCTCCAACATTTGTGGTTTCCTGCCTTGTTAATTTTCCCCATTCTCACTGGTGTTAGGTGGGATGTCATGGTGGTTTTGATTTGTATTTCCCTGATGGCAAGTGATGCGGAGCATTTTCTCATGTCTATGTCTTCCTCTGTGAGATTTCTGTTCATGTCTTTTGCCCATTTCATGATTGGATTCTTTGTTTCTTTGGTGTTGAGTTTAATAAGTTCTTTATAGATCTTGGAAACTAGCCCTTTATCTGATACATCATTTGCAAATATCATGAATGAGAAAGGAGAGATCACTACCAACACCAAGGAAATACAAACGATTTTAAAAACATATTATGAGCAGCTATATGCCAATAAATTAGGCAATCTAGAAGAAATGGATGCATTTCTGGAAAACCACAAACTACCAAAACTGGAACTGGAAGAAATAGAAAACCTGAACAGGCCAATAACCAGGGAGGAAATTGAAGCAGTCATTAAAAACCTCCCAAGACACAAAAGTCCAGGGAGGAAATTGAAGCAGTCATTAAAAACCTCCCAAGACACAAAAGTCCTAACCAAAGCCATCAGATGGCTTCCCTGGGGAATTCCATCAAACGTTTAAAGAAGAACCATACGTATTCTACTAAAGCTGTTCGGAAAGATAGAAAGAGAGGGAATACTTCCAAACTCATTCTATGAGGCCAGCATCACCTTAATTACAAAACCAGACAAAAACCCCACCAAAAAGGAGAATTATAGACCAATATCCCTGATGAACATGGATGAAAAATTCTCAACAAGATACTAGCCGATAGGATCCAACAACACATTAAGAAGATTATTCACATGACCAAGTAGGATTTATCCCCTGGATGCAAGGCTGGCTCAACACTCATAAAGCAATCAGTGTGATTCATCACATCAGCAAGAGAAAAAACAAGAACCATATGATCCTCTCAATAGATGCAGAGAAAGCATTTGACAAAATACAGCATCCATTCCTGATCAAAAGTCTTCAGAGTGTAGGATAGAGGGAACATTCCTCACCATCTTAAAAGCCATCTACGAAAAGCCCACAGCAAATATCATTCTCAATGGGGAAGCACTGGGAGCCTTTCCCCTAAGATCAGGAACAAGACAGGGATGTCCACTCTCACCACTGCGATTCAACATAGTACTAGAAGTCCTAGCCTCAGCAATCAGGCAACAAAAAGAAATAAAAGGCATTCAAATTGGCAAAGAAGTCAAACTCTCCCTCTTTGCCGATGACATGATACTCTATATAGAAAACCCAAAAGACTCCACCCCAAGATTGCTAGAACTCCTACAGCAATTCGGCAGTGTGGCAGGATACAAAATCAAGGCCCAGAAGTCAGTGGCATTTCTATACACTAACAATGAGACCGAAGAAAGAGAAATTAAGGAGTCAATTCCATTTACAATTGCACCCAAAAGCATAAGATACCTAGGAAAAACCTAACCAAAGAGGTAAAAGATCTATACCCTAAAACCTATAGAACACTTCTGAAAGAAATTGAGGAAGACACAAAGAGATGGAAAACTATTCCATGCTCATGGATTGGAAGAATTAATATTGTAAAAATGTCAATGTTACCCAGGGCAATTTACACGTTTAATGCAATCCCTATCAAAATACCATGGACTTTCCTCAGAGAGTTGGAACAAATTATTTTAAGATTTGTGTGGAATCATAAAAGACCCCAAATAGCCAGGGGAATTTTAAAAAAGAAAACCATAGCTGGGGGCCTCACAATGCCAGATTTCAGATTGTACTACAAAGCTGTTGATCATCAAGACAATGTAGTACTGGCACAAAAACAGACACATAGATCAGTGGAACAGAATAAAGAATCCAGAAGTGGACCCTCAACTTTATGGTCAACTAATATTTGACAAAGGAGGAAAGACTATCCACTGGAAAAAAGACAGTCTCTTCAATAAATGGTGCTGGGAAAATTGGACATCCACATGCAGAAGAATGAAATTAGACCACTCTCTTGCACCAGACACAAAGATAAACTCAAAATGGAAATGGATGAAAGATCTAAATGTGAGACAAGATTCCATTAAAATCCTAGAGGAGAACACAGTCAACACCCTTTTTGAACTTGGCCACAGTAACTTCTTGCAAGAAAAAATAAATTTTAAACATCTGGATAGGGATCCCTGGGTGGCGCAGCGGTTTGGCGCCTGCCTTTGGCCCAGGGCGCGATCCTGGAGACCCGGGATCGAATCCCACATCAGGCTCCCGGTGCATGGAGCCTGCTTCTCCCTCTGCCTGTGTCTCTGCCTCTCTCTCTTTCTCTCTGTATGACTATCATAAATAAATAAATAAATAAAATTAAACATCTGGATATATACAGATAGGTAGCTAGAGCTGTATCTAGTTATCTGTGTATGAAATAATAACATCAGTTGTCTCTGGATTGTGGGACTGTGAATATCTTTTCAAATTTTTGTTTTTCTTTAATTGTTTCTTAAGTTATCTCTGCATCTGGGACGCCTGAGTGGCTCAGCAGTTGGGCACCTGCCTTGGGCTCAGGTTGTGATTTCCGGGATTCAGGATCAAGTACCACATCAGGCTCCCTGTGAGGAGTCTGCTTCTCCCTCTGCCTTTGTTTCTGTCTCTCTCGCTCTCTCTCTGTCTCTCATGAATAAATAAATCTTTTTTTAAAAAAAGTTATCTCTGTACCCAGCATGGGGCTCAAACTCATGAGACTAAGATCAGGAATTGCATGCTCTTCCAACTGAGCCAGCCAGGCATGCCTTGTTTGTTTTTAACTATGAATATTTATTGCTTTTGAGGAAAAAATGGGGATAAGATTTTTTTTAAGTCAAAACAATATTTTAATAAAACTTTTTCTTAATTCACTACTTCAGGGGGTCCCTAGGTGGCTCAGTGGTTTAGCGCCTGCTTTTGGCCCAGGGCATGATCCTGGAGTCCCAGGATGGAGTCCCACATCAGGCTCCCTGCCTAGAGCCTGCTTTTCCCTCTGCCTGTGTCTTTGCCCCTCTCTCTCTCTCTCTCTCTCTCTCTCTCTCATGAACAAATGAATAAAATCTTTAAAAAAAAAATTCACTACTTCACTTTATATTCAAAGTTTTCCATTTCTGCCCACATTGACTAAATAGGACTAATTCCACTATCTGAGTATTCTTTTACCAATTTCTAAATTGTTGCAACTTTATTTCTATATATCTACCTCATTTGGAGTCAGGTTTGCCTTATGGAGTACCTGTGTCAATTTCCATTTCCACTTCATTTATGTTTCTTAACTTTGGGTGTGGGATTCAAATGCATCTAGGTTCAAATTGCATGTGACCTTGGGCAAGTTAATCCATCCACCTCATTTTCGTCATCACTGACATAGGGACAATGAGCCTAAGTTCATAATCCTGAGAGAATTATTAAAATGTTTTAAGATATGTGGTCAGGTGTTTAGCATGTGTACAGCACTCAATAACCGTTATCTCTAATTATTAACATTAGTCTTTGCTGAGGGAATTATTAAAATGTTTTAAGATATGTGGTCAGGTGTTTAGCATGTGTTCAGCACTCAATAACCATGATCTCTAATTATTAACATTAGTCTTTGTGCTTGATTTTCAGAGAGGATTCTTATGTCACTGTTTGTAATTGTTCATATAAATTAGATCTACCTAGTTCTTCTAGTCCGTTCCTTCTCTCCCGTGAATTGTGTGGAAATACTTAAATGGAGGTACTAGGTGAGAGAAATTCTGATTGAGCATTTCTTTCTAGAAGACAATACAGTACCACTTTTTGCCACTTTTAAAAGCTAGCTGTTGGGGATCCCTGGGTGGCTCAGCAGTTTAGCGCCTGTCAAATTCTCTCTCTCTCTTTTAATTTTTTTTTTAAGGATTTTATTTGTTTATTCATGAGAGACACAGAGAGAGAAGCAGAGACACAGACAGAGGGAGAAGCAGGCTCCATGTAGGGAGCCCGACATGGGACTCGATCCCAGGTCTCCAGGATCACGCCCTGAGCCGAAGGCAGATGCTCAACCGCTGAGCCACCCAGGTGTCCCATCTCTCTCTCTCTCGAATAAATAAATAAAATCTTAAAAAAAAAAATAAAAGCTAGCTGTCACAGTAAATTAAGTATTCATTTTTCAATACCCACAAAAAATTAGCAATACTCTAAAAGCAGCTTAAAAGAGACTCCATGTTTACAAACATTTTCTAATATGAGCAATTTTAAAAACAAGAATATCTTTTCTTAAAGAACAGCTAACTGTTCTAAAAGCTATTTAGATGTATTCCTTGCAATATTGAGGACAGTACCAGGGATTCAGTTCTTATATACGAACTGCAGAAATACAAACTTCTTCTAAAAGCTTTTAGGGACTTAGACTGAGAGAAAAAGATTTTAAATGAAAGCTTTCATTTGTTTGTTTTTAGTTTAATGAAATGACACTTTATTTTTATATTTTAATTAAATGACATTTTAATTCTCAGTGTCTGAAAGGTGGGAGGAGGTCCTTTTTTTTTTTTTTAATAGTAACATTACTGCTCTTTTTGGATTTAAAGTTGAATCTTACTTGCCATACACTGTCTGAACTTTTTACATGGTTCTTAAGAAAAGTATTCTCTCTCTTCCTGAGCAAAGTACCTCTGCCAGAAAAAGGGAAGAAATTATTCTACTACTAAATAGTAGGGAAAGTAGGTAACACATAATTTCCAAAAGAAAATATAATAGACACTAAAATTTCCCCAGAGTTTCTTTTTATTAAAAAGAAAAGGAAATGAGATCACATATGGTTATATTTTCCCCTTATAAAATTAGGAAATTGAAAATGAGAATAATTAGAACTGGCAAAGATTTGATGAAGTAGTCAATATTATGCCCATTTAATGGGAATATAAAGAGCCTTTTAAAGAATAATTTGGCCATATACATTTAAAACATTCATGCTTTCAATTTAGTATTCTACTTCTATGACTTTTTCCAAAGAAGGAAATCCAAATCCAAATAGAGTTTTATTATATTCAAAGATATTCTTTTGGGTACCTTTCTAAAATCATGAAATTAGAAATAGTAAACGCAGACAAACAAGTGAAAATATGGTACATCTTTATGATGAAATATAATATTGCCCTGACCATTGACACAAAAAAGAAAGATAGACATGCAACACTGCTATGATAAGTTCTTGAAAAGTAAACCTGAATTTTATCAAGCTTCTAACAACCAGTTTACAGGAAATACAGGGGACAGAGAAGCATGGTAAATGTCACCAGGGTGGGTACAGTCAGCAAAATCCAAAGTCTAGGAAGGTTTACAAAACAAGTTACATAGTTTATTCAACAAATAGTTTATAAGAAAAAAAAATAAACAGAAGTAGGGGAATCCACAGGTAAAAGAAACATCAGCCAACTTGTAAGAATTTTACTCGGTTTGATTCAAATAAACTGAATGCATTTAAGAGATAATTGGACAAATTTGAAAACTGGATCTGATGATATTAAAGAATTATTAATGTTTTAGTTTTGATGGTGCTTTTGTGACTGACATATACAGCAATTTATAGTATGTGATGCCCAGAATTTGTTAGGTGGGATAGTGATGAGGGGCTTTAAAAGGAAGCAAGATTGGCCATGTATTGTTTTTATTTTTCATTTTATCTTTTTTTTAATCTATTGATAATTATTGAGCCAGACTATGGATACATGGGGGCTTCATTTTCATATTCTCTCTGCTTTTTTTTTTTTTAAGATTTTATTTATTTATTCATCAGAGACAGAGAGAGAGGCAGAGACACAGGCAGATGGAGAAGCAGGCTCCATGCAGGGAGGCTGATGTGGGACTAGATCCCTGGTCTCCAGAATCACGCCCTGGGCTGAAGGTGGCGCTAAACCGCTGTGCTACCTGGGCTGCCCTTTCTCTGCTTTTATGTATTGTTTGAAAATACCCATAATAAAAAGTTGAAAAACAATGAACTTGAATAAAGAAATTTTTAGATTATTTTAAGTGAAAAAGAGCTGATATGTAAGTGAATTTCAGCTACAGTTTTAAATGCAGAGGGGAAAAAAGAACTCAAGGAAAAAATAAAATACTATCAGTGCCTTCTTTTAGGTAGGGAGATTATACGTGAGTTTTTATAGTAAAGTTATATGTAAATTTAGATGCTTGCCTTTTTTTTTTTTTACAGTATGCACTTTTTAATTTTGTTCATTTTGTTGAATAGTTCAAAAGTCAAATGGTACAAGAAGATAAACAGTGAAAGGAGGCAAGCCCTTCATTTCTGAATCACCCAATTACTCTCAGAAGTAACCAGTGTATTTATTTCTTGTGTATCCTTCCAGAAGATATGTATTTGTATTCTTTATTTAAAAATGCAAATTGAGGGACACCTGACTCTAACCGTGGGTGGCTCAGCAGTTGAGTGTCTGCCTTTGGCTCAGGGTGTGATCCTGGAGTCCTGTGATCAAGTTCCACATCGGGCTCCCTGCATGGAGCCTGCTTCTCCCTCTTCCTATGTCTCTGCCTCTCTCTCTCTCTGTCTCTCATGAATAAATAAATAAAATCTTTTTTTAAAATGCAAATTGTAACACTATTTACTGTTCTATTGTTCCATTTAACAATGTACTCTTGGGACACTTGTTCGGTGTCTGCCTTTGGCTCGGGTCATGATCCCTGGGTCCTGGGATCATTGCTTGCATCAGGCTCCATGCTCAGTGGGGAGTCTGCTTCTCCCTCTGCCTATGTCTCTGCCTCTCTCTCTCTCTGTCTCTCTCATGAATAAATAAATTAAATCTTTAAAAAAAAAAAAAAACAATGTAACATGGGGATTGAGCCATATTTATACAGCAAACTGCTTCCTCATTCTTTCACAGTGTCATAACTAATGCCTTTGGATAGACATACAGGTTTCCCACTTCAGACAACACTGAAATGATTAACCCTGTGTGAAACTCCTTTCACACATCTCCAAGTTTTTACCCGAAGAATTCCTAGTTGTGGAATTGCTGAGTCAGACCATAAGTATATTTGTAATTTTGATAGTTTTCACATTGCTGTCTGCAGAGTGTATAGGCACCATATTGTAAATACTGATAGGTTTTATTTGCATTGCTTTTGGGATACATGTGATTAAGGATGAGCTATTTTTACTTCCTCTTTTATGAATACTCTGTTTATAAACTTTGCCTCTTTTCCAACTGAGTTCTCAGGGTACTTTTTAAATAATTCATAGGGGTACTTTAGCATTTTGGAAATTATCCTCTTGTCTGTAATATAAATTACCAGAATTACCCCCAATTTATATGTCTTTTAATTTTGAATGTGCTTGGATTTTTGTTTTGCCATGTAATTTTCAAAAAATTTATTATCAAATTGATTTAACTTTTCTTATAGATTTCATGTACTTATGTTGTCCTTGAGATCATTTTAAAAATCATTCCTGATATTTTACACTTAAATACTATTCAGTATGAGGCTCAGGTTCAACTTAATTTGGTTTCCAAGCAGCTACCCAATGTACCACAGCATTTATCAGTTCATCTTTTCCCCACTGATTGAAAATGTCATCTTTATTGTATCTAGATATCCGTGTATGTGTGTGTGTATGTGTGTGTGTTTCTAGTCTTTGCATTCTATTCTGGTCCATGAATTTATCTATTAACATCCTAGTACTTTAGTTTTAATTATTATAGCTTATACTATATATTAAATCCCTTAAGGCTGGTCCTTCCTCATTATTAGATTTTTCCTGGCTCTTCTGATTCTTTATTTTTCAATATTAAGTCTTACAAATTGCTTATCTAGTTCAGTGAAAAATTATTTTGACATTTCTATTAGTATGGACTTAAATATTAATTTTAAGGAGAATTGATTTTTGATACCATCATCACATCTTCTCATTCATGATCATGGTATGCCTTTCTTTGTGCTGGATTCTTTTGTTTCTCTTGGTAGCATGTACATATTTTTCTTTACTTAAGATATTGCCACATTTTTGTAAAGTTTATTTCTAAGATTTTTCTTTCTTATGGATGTTACAAATAACTGTCTCCATTATGTTTTCTGATTATTGTTTGTATATATGAAGACTAATTTTATATATATGTGTATATATATATATTCATATATTCATTTTATGCCCACTCATCATCTTAAATTTCTTTAATGTTTGTAGTTTTTCAGTTGATAATCTTGGGTTTTCCAGAATGTAATGGTTATGTATAATCATACCATTTACAGATACCATTTTTCTTTTTTTTTCTTTTTTTTTAATTTATTTTTATTGGAGTTCAATTTGCCAACATATAGAATAACACCCAGTGCTCATCCGATAAAGTGCCCCCATCAGTGCCCGGCACCCAGTCACCCCACCCCCCCACCCTCCTCCCTTTCCACCACGCCTTGTTCGTTTCCCAGAGTTAGGAGTCTCTCATGCTGTCTCCCTCTCTGATATTTCCCACTCATTTTCTCTCCTTTCCCCTTTAGTCCCTTTCACTATTTTCTATATTCACCAAATGAATGAGACTATATAATGTTTGTCCTTCTCCAATTGACTTATTTCACTCAGCATAATATCCTCCAGTTCCATCCACATCGAAGCAAATGGTGGGTATTTGTCATTTCTAATGGCTGAGTAATATTCCATTGTATACGTAGACCACATCTTCTTTATCCATTCATCTTTTGATGGACACCGAGGCTCCTTCCACAGTTTGTCTATTGTGGACATTGCTGCTAGAAACATCGGGGTACAGGTGTCCCGGCATTTCACTGCATCTGTATCTTTGGAGAGTAAATCCCCAGCAGTGCAATTGCTGGGTCATAGGGCAGATCTATTTTTAACTCTTTCAGGAACCTCCACACAGTTTTCCAGGTTGCTGCACCAGTTCACATTCCCACCAACAGTGCAAGAGGGTTCCTCTTTCTCTACAACTCTGGGAAATGAACCAAGGGTGGTAGAAAGGGAGGTGGGTGGGGGGTGGGGGAGACTGGGTGCTGGGCACTGATGGGGGCACTTTATCAGATGAGCACTGGGTGTTATTCTATATGTTGGCAAATTGAACACCAATAAAAAATAAATAAAAAAAGAACTTATTAAGTCAACACCCAAGAAAGATACCATTTTTCTAGTACCACTACCTTTTCCTTCTAAAGACCTTAATATATTTTTAATCAGAAAAATCATTTAAAAATAGAATTTTCAAATAGTACATGTCCCTGATATTTAGCCCTGAATATTATCCTCTTATTAAGTATAATTGGCTTCTTGAAGCTGTACATACTCTGAACTAAGTAAACCTTGAAATATTTTAATGTGGGATCCCTGGGTGGCTCAATGGTTTGGAGCCTGCTTCTCCCTATGCCTGGGTCTCTGCCTCTCTCTCTCTCTCTCTCTCTCTCTGTCTCTCGTGAATAGATTAATAAAAATCTTTTAAAAATAAATAAATAAAGATTTTAATGTGACCTTAAAAAATAGTATCTAAAAAATGAGATGACTTGGATTGAAAATATTTTTATTAATGATATATAATTACTGATATTCAAATACAATATTCAAATACTGAAAAATCATTTTATTTTTCTTCAGGAGCAAATGGCTATTGCATGTGGATCTCGAGCTCATTTGGAAAAAGAATCAATTGCTCAGGTGAGGCTTTCACTAACTGGCATGGATCAGCAGATTATTTTTCTTTTCATACTTATTAGCAAAAAATAAGCTTTCATATTTAATCTCATAAAAATGAGTTTCCTTTCAAAGGAATTTTTTTATTATTGGAAAGTTTGTGAAAGATTAGCATGTTTAGGAATTGAGTTTTTGGGTTTTTTTAATAAGTATACGAAAAGTATGTAGACTTTACTTTGATTTCAGATGCAAACAGCTCTTTTATTTATTTATTTTTTAAGCTACAAGAGTCCTCCATTCAGTTCTAATATAAAACAAACTTTTCTAAATGATGGATTTGTGAGCCATTTGACTTGCCTTTAGTTTTTCTGACATTGGCATACTTCAAATACTATATTTTGGGTTTCATTTAAAGTATTTTGTTATATTTTTTTTAACTTTATTCCTCTTAGAAAAGTGCTGTACTTTAAAACTGAACAAATTGTAACTACCTTCACCATAGACCTTAAAATCTTCATTTTGTTATTTGTATATTAGGCTATAAAAGCTGCAGTATATTGGGAGGAAAAAATATATTAAGGAATTATTATGTGTAATTTTTTAAAAATTATTTTATTTATATTTTCACTTAAATATCTGGGTCCAGTGTGTCAAGCCCAGTAATTGTCCATTATATTCTTTTTTTTTTTTACATATATATATATAACCACGCCTGACTGGCTTGTTTTATTGGAGAAGGGCATGTGGAGTTAACAACATGAGGACAATTGGGACCTGAGGTCGGGGAAGAACAGCATCCCCTCCCCATACATGCCCACTGCCCCAAATAAAAAATAACCAACTATGGGAGAGCAGCTGAGACAGTGACTGAAGTTGGGGAAGGGAACAGGGAACCCAGGGGACAGCGGAAGAGTCCATGCGTGTGCTGGGAGGGCCCAGAGGCAGCAGCGGTGCGAGTAACATGAGTACGAGTCTCTGTGTCTTCCACATAGGTCTATATAAATTTATAGAGAGAAGTTGTTCACTTTCCCCTGCTCTCCCCTCTGTTCCGTGGGACTTGCCGCCGTCCCAGCTCCTCTTTCCACATGAGGGCGAAGAGAAGGGGATGATGAGCAAGTCATCACCGAATTGCAATCAGACCCACATCCATCAGCTTCTGGATCTTCTGTGTTATTACAGGATTTTTTAAGTGTTCGCTGAGTGCCTGAGGGTCCTTCTGCATCTGCTCCAGGATAAGCCACATGGCCGGGTCACTCATTATCTGCTGCACCTCAGGGTCAGCCATGGCCCGTGCTTCACATCTTCGGGGCTATTGTGGCGGTTGTACTGGGCCATCATACAGTGCTGGTAACTGTCTGCTGCTTCCTTACAGTTGGAGTCCAGATCTAACGCCTTTTGGTAGACATCCATGGCTTTTGTGTAGTCCTTCATTGCCTCCAGGGCAGCTGCTTTCCGAGTGTACCCCTTGATGAAGGCCGGCTCTAGCTGGATACATTCCTCACAGTCCTTGAGCGCCAGCTGAAACTCCAGGAGTTTGGTGTAGCAGGCAGCTCGATTGCTGTACAATTTGGCATCTTTTGGATTCCGTTTGATGGCTTCTGTATAATGCTTCATGGCCTGGAGATAGTCCCCTTTCTGAAAACATTCATTGCCTTTGTTCTTCTCCTTCAAGGCCAGATCTGGGTTTATGTAAGCCAGCTGCTCTTGCTCCTTCAGAATTTTCTCTGCCTGTTGGCATTTCTTGAGCACATCTGGGGTCTGGTGCTCTGCCAAAGACTTGTTATAGAAATGGATGGCAGCCTTGTACTTTTCTTCCTTGAAGTAGGAGTTGCCAATTCGAGCATAAGCTTTGGCAATCTGTGATAGTCCCAGTTTTCTCACCCCACTTCGATGGCCTTCTCACAAAGCTCCCCGCATTTACAGTAGTTGCCCTTCTTGAAGTACACGGCTACTTGATTGGTCATGTAAGTCATTTTGGTGGGGTCCAGGTCCTTGGCTCTGTCATAGTGCTTCAAGGCTGTGTCAAAGTCTTCTTGTAGGCTTCATTCCCTAGCTCTTTCTCTTTCAGCGCCTGCTTCTTATTCTCTGGAAGATCTTCTTCCATTGGCTCTGGCTTGGTGTCCTTCATGGGAGGAGGTGGGGGAGGTGTTCCAACTTCCTCCTCCTCATCCATACTGCCCAGATCCACACCCAGCAGGACGCTCAGAGTAGTCTAGTCATAATCCGGGGATCTTGCAGTTTCGTGCCCAAGTCAGATGGCTTGTTTCGTAGTTGCTCTATCAGCTCCCGGTAGGTAGGATCAGTGAGCAGTGTCCTTGTCCTGCGATCACTCTCCAATTTCTGTTACAGATTGGGCATGTTGAAAGGGTTCATGAATTTCCATTCTGCCAACCGAGCCTCCATATTCTATAAGCCCTCTTTGAGCTGAGGACTATTTGCTTCTTGTTTTAAACCCTCTTCATAGATTTGCTTGGCTTCTTCAAATCGGTTTAAGAACTCATGGGCTGCAGCCTTCCTCAAATAGCCCTTGCCCCAGTTGGGCCTTAAGTCCACTGTTTTGCAGCCATCCTCATAAGCCTTCTGGTAGTCCCCTTTCTTGGCATATGCTGCGGAGCGATTGCTACAGAGCACATGGTTTTGGGGATCTAACTTAATGGCCTCAGAGTAGCACTGCAGTGCGTCATTGATGTTGCCCACACTCAGAGCCTATTGCCCTTCTCTTTCAGCTCATTTACTTGCTCCATAGCCCAGCCCGGAACCCCGTTGAATCGACTCCGTCTGCTACACCTTCCCAACCTGTCCATTATATTCTTAATAGTTCATCTACTAGAGTGGTCAAATAGATAAAAAAAAAATAAGGCAGTATTTTTTAATGCAAGGTCAAAATTACCTGGGGAGTTTTGTTTAGTATTAACATGCATATTTCTAGCCAGTCCTAGACACACTGAATCAGATTATAGGGATGAACCAGGAATCTATATTTTTAATAATTTCCCAGGCCAACCTTACACATACCAGAGTTTGAAAACTAACAGAATAAAAGGCTAAATCTTTCCCTCAATGATTCTGAAATAAGATGCGAAGAAATTACAATTTTTTTTAACATACACTGATGGCAGGGTCATAGAACCTGGATTATGCTCAAGTGTGGAAACCTAGACTCTTAAAAAATCAGTTATTTTAATGTCTTCTAATGTAATCCAGTGTTCTCTGCCTCTGTGGACTCTTAGTGATATTTGAAAAAGGTAAGCTATTAACCATAGAGAATATCATATTCCTAGAAATTTAAACAAGGGATAAGGAAAGGAAAAGTATATGTCCAAGATGTTTACATTATTTTGTAATTATAAAATAATAAACTATAAAATACTAAATTTTAAAGATACAAAATATAAATAGATATTTCTCCTGGATGGAATACCATGCAGCCAATAAAACAGATGACCATGGAGACTATATAACAACATTGGTGTTTTTTTTGTTGTTGTTGTTGTTTTTTAAAGATTGATTGATTGATTGATTGATGATAGACATAGAGAGAGAGAGAGGCAGAGACACAGGAGGAGGGAGAAGCAGGCTCCATGCAGGGAGCCCGAGGCAGGACCCGATCCCGGGACTCCAGGATCGCGCCCTGGACCAAAGACAGGCGCTAAACCGCTGAGCCACCCAGGGATCCCCACATTGGGTTTTTTTAAATAAGTATACAAAAAGTATGTAGATTTTACTTTGACTTAAGATGCAAACAGCTCTTATTTATTTTTTTTTTAAGATACTAGAGTCCCCATTCAGTTCTTAATATAAGACAAACTTTTCCAAATGATGCATTTGTGAACCATTCAACTTGCCGTTCAATATCCATTCGATACCCAAAATATTAAGTTGTATGAGAAAAAAAGAGTATGGAATTGTAAATACAGCATAATTATTTATGCAAAAATATCTGTAAACAAAAACACTTAAGACTAGGCTGGTATTTAATGGTTTTATGTATAATTTTTTTTCTTTTAAAAAAACATAATAGGAAAAAAGATAATCTATTTGGTGAAGGAAAAAAAAGATATGGCAAAATAGGAAGCAAGAGAGTAATTAGAAAGTTAATGAAATAATCTCTAGGCAAGAGATAGCTGGGACCTATATTTAGGTTCCAAATATTTATATGGCAGCAGTAGAAAGGAACCACGTTTTTGGTTTTGTTTTTAATGGTGTAAATTCTTTTCACTTAGAACTTCCATTAGTTGAAAACTCTGAATTTTTCCTAGTGATAGTAGTTAAATAAGGCTGTGCTGTGGTCTAAATTTCCTTTTTATCTAGTGCTGCTTTTAGCTAGACCTCAAGGGATCTATCCCAGGATCTTTGTATTTATCATTTATTTTGTCATCCGTTCATCTGTTCTTCCATCTCTAAAACTTAGTGATTGATTTAGAGCCTTTGAAGCCCACAGAATCAGGGCAGCCCCGGTGGCACAGCGGTTTAGCACCTCCTGCAACCCAGGGCATGATCCTGGAGACCCGGGATCGAGTCCCACGTCGGGCTCCCGGTGCATGGAGCCTGCTTCTCCCTCTGCCTGTGTCTCTGCCTCTCTCTCTCTCTCTGTCTCTATGAATAAATAAATAAAATCTTTAAAAAAAAATCTTGAAGCCCACAGAATCAGCTGCTATACTATAGAAAGGAAGGAAAACTGATCCACTGGTGAGAAACCAGCAGTTGTCTACTGAAGATGTTACACATGACTGCTGCTCTGTAGGTTTGTAGTTCAAGTAGTCCTGCTTACTGTCATAGAACCCTGCCTACCTTAGAAAAGGTCATCTCCACCTGCCACATGTGGAAGAAAGTGCAGTATGGTGTTCTCTTCCTGAACCATTCCAGGTTTCTCTTAAGGTGCTATACACAGTATAAACTTTTGCATGGTGATCAGTCTGTGGACAGTGAGGAAATTATAAAAGAATTAATTAATGAAGATAGTGAACAGCAACTTCAATAGCTTAATTGCATAGTTTTCAGATCTCTCTATCCTGAATACTTTTAGACATATTCTCTGTTAATCCTACCATCTGTTCTACTGCTCCCTTGGAAGACAAACATGATACAGCTTCTCTGGAGTCCTTACCATCTTCAGTGAATCTGTATGCCACATGTTCTTTATAACAGTTATACCAGGGATGTTTATATTGTCTGAGTATTCTTGCACTTATCATTTTTAAAGGATTCAGAATAGAATCCATTAGTGTTTATTTGAGGTCTTCAGATTTTCTTTAAAGTCTTAGCTTAAGTCTTGGGACCTCTTTGAATTTATTTTAAGATAATGAAAGTACCAGTCAGCTTTAAATTTCACCTGAATTCCTTGTTTACATGTTATCCACATTAGATTATTATTAATATTAAAGCAGTGAATTTTTTTTCATATTTTTAAATGTCTACTTCAGAGGTTTTTATAATATTACTCTATGACTTTGTTAGTTTTATTGAACTAAGTCTGTTCCATAATATATTTTAGATGTCTTGTAAATTTTAAGATATTTTGCAAGGTTATAAAAAGTAAAGGGAGATCTTATTGTTTGTAGTTTACCTTATTGTGCTTTCAATATGTTAGAAATCAAATAAGGTCCTCATGTGATCTCCATGTGTTTCTGATTTTTAAAAAGTAACCACTATCTTAAAGCAAATAAAAATCTTCTATTAAGATCCAAGCAAAAGTAGTCATAGAATATTTTCATCTGGTAACTAGTAAGCACACCTAAATCGCATTAAAAATCATTCAAGAATAGTTTATAGGCATTATTTTTTCTACCTTTTAATTTTAATTTTTCTATCTTTCGATTTCAATTTTTCCTTTCCTAAGCATAAATGCTCTTTTGGAGGTTTAATCAGTCAACCAGCATTTATTGGAAATATTTTATATGGAAGGCACTGAGCAAGCTGTTGTGAGATTACCAAAGTATTTTAAGATGAGGTTTCTGCCCTATCTGCTTAGAGAGGTAAGACCTATTTATATCAGAACATAACTAATAATTCTAGGTGATAAATGAGAAGTGCTAGATCCTTCCAAAAAGTTTATTTTACAGTTTACAAACCTTTTGCATAATTCTTCTCCAAAGTGATGATCAATTTATACTCCCACTAGTGGAGTATCCCCAACACTCCATATCCTAACAAAAGATTTAATGCTGTGATTCTTTATAGAGTTGGCCAGTTTGATTGGTATAATATGGTGTCATGCTGTAGTTAAAATTTGGTTTTATTGGTCACTAATGAGAATGACCATTGTTTAATATGTTTATAAGGCTACTTTTCTATGAGCTACTCTTAGGTTGTGTCCAATCTGCTTTAGGATTGTACTCGTTTTTATTTTTTATTTCTAGAGAATTCTAAAATTTTATTTTTCTAACATAGAAAGAATGGATACTACTCATTTTCAGTTACATGTACTGCAGATATATTGTTTCACTGTGTTATTTGACTTTTTCCTCTTTGATATGAAATATAATAAAAACATAGAGAAATGCACACATGCTTAAAAACTGTGTTTCTTCACATACCTTACAGATAATTATTTTATTTTTCCTTCCCTTCCTGCCCTATATAATGCACAAGTGAAATTGTGGTCAGGAGGTTGAAGTGAGCTTTCAAGCCTTCTTCCTTTATTAAAAACATTTATTGAGTTCCTGTTAACTGTCTGTGCCAAACAGTTGGCTAAAGGCTTGAATATTATCTCATTTAATCTTTACAGTAACATTGTGGGGTGGGCATTTTCTTTCCCATTTGATAGATGAGGAAAGTAGGCTGGAAAGAGTTGAAATAACTTGCTCAAGGTCACCCTGCTAATTATTATTGCAGCCAAGATTCAAATATAGACCTGAGGTCTGCTCAGGTCAGTGGCTTTCTCTGCTTTGTTGTGTTATCACTGGTTAGTCATGGTTCCATTTGATAATAGAAAAAGCCATAAATGAAGAATGATACTAAAGATTACAGTTATAAAAAGCAAGAACCAAAAGAAGGAAGGGAAATAATAAAATGAAATGGTAAATGTTCTACATAGACTCTTATTAGGTTCCCAATGTGCATATATAGTATATCATTCTATGGATCTATTACATTATAGAAAATTTTAAGAGATCCTTTTAATCCTAACTATGAGAGTCTTGAATACAATGATAATAATGATTCATTATTCTTAGTTTTAAAGTTTGCAATATTTAATAAATAATGGAATATTAAGTCATGCTACTACTCATAATAAAATTAATTACTAATAATATGAACACTCAGGTAGGATTAAAGACTACTTAAGTTGAATATCCAATATCTATTTCTAGTTAGAAAGACTGTTGTTTCAGACTCCTTCTTACTCTGACTTTTGTGATATTCTGCTGCACTTCTTTGATCAGTATTCTCATTAACTAGGCATAGAACTCTAGGTTTAAATCACAGTGTTTCGTTTTTCCAAGATGTTCCAGTAGGTGTCACCTTTTTTTTTTTTTTTAAGTATTTATTTGAGAAAAGGCGAGTACTGGAGCATGAGTAAGGTGGGGCAGGGGTGGGCAGAGGGAGAGGGAGAAGCAGGCTCCCTGCTGAATGGGAAGCCCAGCCTGGCTCTCCATCCCAGGACCCTGAGATCATGACTTGAGCCTCAGGCACCCACTTAATTGAGTCACTCAGGTGTCCCAACTCTCACTCTCACCTTTTTTGAAACTGAAATATATCCAAAGCACAAAATATGTAGACAAATGAGATGCTCTCCTAGTTCATAGCAGCCCAAAAGAGTTATGATAATCTCCTGGTAGATTAAAGCCCTGGCATCTCACATGTACTGTGATTCTTCTTGTCTGTTTCTTCTTGAATCTTTGCGAAATGAATAGCTACTTCCCTGGTCCCTCTGCCCTGTGGTAAGGAGTAGGCATCCTCAGAGTTTCTTCATTATACTTTGCCAGTGAAGCTAATGAAACAGTGGTGTCAAATGTAAGGTCTACACAGCCAATTAAATATTAAAATGCAGTTGTCTGCAGCCAGGTGTTTTCAATTGTTCTTTATAGATTAATGGAAAAGTCTTTTATATTTTGGTTTTGTTTCAGCGTTCTTACTTCCGTACTCTGCTCATGTATGGGTTCCACTTTCTGGTATGGTTCCTTTGTGTCAAAGGAATCAGAGACACACAGTGTGGGTTCAAATTATTTACTCGAGAAGCAGCTTCACGGACGTTTTCATCTCTACACATTGAACGATGGTAAGTTCCTAACCAGATGTATTGGGCATGTCTTACACAGCAGCTATTCCAGGTCATAAGAAGCAGCCCTACATTCTCAGAAGGAACATTGAGGTTTAAACAAAATTGACACTTACATATGTAAAGTTAATCTATGCCTTTATTCTTTTCCTGAGTTGGATCTTGTTTTCAAAGTCTCAAACTAAATACATGGTATAAAGTTAATTTATTCACTTTAATTGTGGACCGTATAGATCAAAAGGCCTGGAAACATCCTGTTTCCTTAGGCGTCTATATTTTCCTGTAAAGAAAAAAAAAGCCCATAAATATCAAAACACAAGAGGGCACCTATTTTCTTTTCATTCTTTCCTTTTTAGTAGTAAGTTCTCTCTCCTGCCTGTGACCAACCTCTGCATCCCCTTCTGCCTTCTTAAGAACTTCATCCTGTTCACTTATTTGTCTTGTCTTTTCCTGTCAACCATCTTTTCTTGTCTTTCCCATCCGTTTTCAAAACAAGCTTAAATTTCTCTTACCATTAAAAACAAACAAACAAAACCTCTCTCCATTGACCACCTCCTTAGTGCCCCTCCAGCTCCAGACCTCTTTTACAGCCAGCCTTTTATTGAAAGAGTGCTCTATGTCTTCTGTTTTCTCTCTTCCCACTCATGTCTCACCCCACCTCAATATGGATTTTTCCCCATTCCTCCATCTTAGCATCTAGGGACCTCCTGTCATGAAACCCAAAGGTCATGTGATATGACCACTTACTGTCTTAATTAACCCATCAGCAGTGTTCCATACTTCTGAGCACTCCCTCTTGACATATCCTGGTCCTCCGGCCTATCTTTATCCCAGACCTTGCCTCAGCTCTCTGCCTGTTTAGTGAATAACACTGATACACAGAAGTTTGAAACCTTGCAGTCAGCTCTGACATTCCCCAGTTCATGGCCCAGGCCTCTTGATTTTAGCTTTTGTGTCCCTTTGTTTCTCTTCATCTTCCCCATCAGCATCCAGCACACCCATCATTGCCTATGCTGCCCAAGGAGTCTTCTCAAAAATTAAAAGTGATCAATCAAACGCACCTCTTTTCTTAAAATCCTTCAGTGCCTTCCTGTGGCCTTGAGAGATGCTGCATAATCCAACCTACCTGTGTCTCCACATGGGACCCTTCCCTTCCCAACTTCTTCAGCTCTTCCTTAGAGCAACCAATCCTCTCTCTCCAAACAAGATCAGACACCCCTAATTGTGTGCTGTTGCAGTACCATAGCCCTTCTTCACAGGTCACACCTGTAGTTTTCTTTTTATTTGCAGAATTTTCTTTTTCTCTATTAAAACAAGCTCCAAAAGGACAAGAATCCCATCTTATTTTGCTTGCTAGTATATCCCACTATCTAACAGTACCTGGCACATTACAGCTGCTCAATAAATATTGTTGGAAGAGTTAATACTTAGTATTACTCATTGGTTCTGTGGGAGTTGTGTTCATGGTGAGAATCTGAATAATTATTCCAATGGATGTTCACTTTTGTAGTTTCTATAACTTTTGTGCATCTGTTTGCAAAGATCTATTATCTCCCTAGAAATAGGTGTCATATCCCCCATAACTGTAAGAAACTATCATTTCAGAATTAAAATTCTCATACATGGTTTTTAATCTTTTTTTTCATAGATTGAAAATTTTTAAGTAATGTATATTTGATCTTCAAACTCAGATACATGTTTCTGTTATGTTAAAAAATAAAATAGATTGATAGTTAATTGACTCCAAAATCAGAGAATCTACTTGAAGAAGCCACTCTAGAAATAAAGCCCTCCCTCTACATTAGATATTTTTCAGTCAGCTTTTGGGTCCAGAACTAGAGTCAAAGTACTAGGTTCTCAGTAGTTTGAAAGGAAGTTGGGGACTGAGGGTTGAGGACATTTAGGGTTAGAGTTGATAATTAGGGTTGATAACTTAAAAATCATGAAGTTTTTTTTTCTTTTTTTTTTAATTTTAAGATTGTATTTATTTATTTGACACAGAGAGAGCACACAAGCAGAGGGAGCAGTAGAGGGAGAGGGAGAAGCATACAACCCACTGAGCAGAGAGCCTGATGCTGAGCTTGATCTGAGGACCCCGAGATTATGACCTGACCCGAAAGCAGATGCTTATTGAGCCACCCCGGCTCCCCTCATAAAGCTTCTCTTGTCAGAATTGTTCTAGCAATACAATGTCTGTTCTGTAATATAATAGCCATTATAATATAATCTGAGACATTTATATAATTTTAAATATTCTAGTAGCCACATTAAAAAAAATAAAAAGAAACACATGAAATTTATTTTAATAGTGTACTTTAACACAATATAAAAATGTCATTTCAGGGCACCTGCGTGGCTCAGTTGGTTAAGCATCTGCCTTTGGCTGAGGTCATGATCTCAGGGTCCTGGGATCCAGCCCTGTGTTGGGCTCCCTGTTCAACGGAGATTCTCCCTCTCAGATTCTCTGTGTTTCCCTTTCCCTCTGCCCCTCCCCATTGCTAATGTGTGCCCGGGCACACTCTCTCTCAAATAAGTCAATAAAATCTTTATAGAAAAAAAAATGTCATTTTGGCATGCACTCAGTATGAAAAAATAATCTGGTATTTCACATATTTTTCTTTGTACTATGTCTTCAAACTAAAGTACACCTCCAATCAGACTAACCACATTTCAAGTGCTCAGTAGCCACACTTGACTACTGGTTACAGTATTGGATAGCATAATTCTAGAGTTTTGGGGGGTTTTCTAAGTTAAAGAACATGCTCATACTTTCTCTTTTAAATGTGATGTTTGTGTGCATGCCTTTTTAATATTTATTTGGATTTGATTAACAATAGTATTGACCTAATTTAAAATTTAGCCTCTTACATCTCTCTTTGGGGTCCAAATATGTTTATTTTGTGTATTGAGAACCACCAAATATGCATATATCAACTTGATTAGCAGTATACCCTTCACTATATTAATGTTTCATCATTGTCTTTTATTCAAGCATCTTTGTCCTGGACTTAAAATCAAGAAAGACTAAAGAACAAATGTATTTCTTTCTTATGCAGCATAACTTATAGAAAACAAGTTGCACATCTCTTCTTTATCTCCATGTGTCACCTCAGACTGGCATTTTAAGGATTTATGCCAAAAATTCATTGTCATTTTTCTCATAACTTTCAGGAAATTCAAATCAAGTAGAGTTGCTAGGTATTAGAAAACATTAAACTACAGTAGAAAGACTGGGCAGGCATCTCTGATTCAAAATAACAGACCTGAGGGATCCCTGGGTGGCGCAGCGGTTTGGCGCCTGCCTTTGGCCCAGGGCGCGATCCTGGAGACCCAGGATCGAATCCCATGTCGGGCTCCCGGTGCGTGGAGCCTGCTTCTCCCTCTGCCTGTGTCTCTGCCTCTCTCTCTCTCTCACTGTGTGCCTATCATAAATAAATATTTAAAAAAAGGGGGGGGGGTACTGTGACAAAGTACCCTAAAAAAAATAAATAAAAAATAAAAAACAATAAAAAACAAAATAACAGACCTGAGTATGGGTTCTGGTAAACAATAAAGATATATGTAATGTTACATATAAGTATATATATAATCTCCATCCTCAGAACTGTAGCCCATCTAAATTCTTTCCTTTTAATATTAAAGTATAATTGGACTGAATTTATGGTAATTTTAAAAACGGATTCCTTGAAATGTACTTTCTCTGATGAATGCTTTTTTATTTGTTTTTTTTATTGGAGTTCGATTTGCCAACATGTAGCATAACACCCAGTGCTCGTCCCATCAAGTGCCCCGCTCAGTGCCCGTCACCCCATCACCCCATCCCCCTGCCCACCTTCCCTTCCACTACCCTTTGCTCATATCTGTTATGTTAAAAAATAAATAACTCCCAGAGTTAGGAGTCTCTCATGTTCTGTCATCCTGATATTTCCCACTCATTTTCTCTCCTTTCCCCTTTAATCTGGTTTTTATATTCCCCGAATGAATTAAACCCTACAATGTTTGTCCTTCGATTGACTTACTTTCACTGTTTTTTATATTCCCTGAATGAATTAAACCCTACAATGTTTGTCCTTCGATTGACTTACTTCACTCAGCTTAATACCCTCCAGTTCCATCCACATCGAAGCAAATGGTGGGTATTTGTCATTTCTAATGGCTGAGTAATATTCCATTGTATACATAAACCACATCTTCTTTATCCATTCATCTTTCGATGGACACTGAGGCTCCTTCCACAGTGTGGCTATGGTGGACATTGCTGCTATAAACATTGCGGTGCAGGTGTCCTGCCTTTTCACTGCATCTGTATCTTTGGAGTAAATCCCCAGCAGTGCAATTGCTGGGTCAAAGGGCAGTTCTATTTTTAACTCTTTCAGGAACCTCCGCACAGTTTTCCAGAGTGGCTGCACCAGTTCACATTCCCACCAACAGTGCAAGAGGGTCCCCCTTTCTCCGCATCCTCTCCAACATGTGTTGTTTCCTGTCTTGTTAATTTTCTCCATTCTCACTGGTGTGAGGTGGTATCTCATTGTGGTTTTGATTTGTATTTCCCTGATGGCAAGTGATGCGGAGCATGTTCTCATGTGCTTGTTGGCCATGTGTATGTCTTCTTTGGTGAAATTTCTGTTCATGTCTTTTGCCCATTTCATGATTGGATTGTTTGTTTCTTTGCTGTTGAGTTTAATAAGTTCTTTATAGATCTTGGATACTAGCCCTTTATCTGATAGGTCATTTGCAAATATCTTCTCCTATTCTGTAGGCTGTATTTTAGTTTTTTGACTGTTTCTTTTGCTGTGCAGAAGCTTTTTATCTTGATTAAGTCCCAATAGTTCATTTTTGCTTTTGTTTCCCTTGCCTTCATGGATGTATCTTGCAAGAAGTTGCTGTGGCCAAGTTCAAAAAGGGTGTTGCCTGTGTTCTCCTCTAGGATTTTGATGGATTCTTGTTTCACATTTAGATCTTTCCACCATTTTGAGTTTATCTTAGTGTCTGGTGTAAGAGAATGGTCTAGTTTCATTCTTATGCACATGGCTGTCCAATTTTCCCAGCACCATTTATTGAAGAGACTGTCCTTTTTCCGGTGGATAGTCTTTCCTGCTTTGTCGAATATTAGTTGACCATAGAGTTGAGGGCCCATTTCTGGGTTCTCTATTCCGTTGCATTGATCTATGTGTCTGTTTTTGTGCCAGTACCATACTGTCTTGATGATCACAGCTTTGTAGTGCAACCTAAAATCTGGCATTGTGATGCCCCCGGCTCTGGTTTTCTTTTTCAATATTCCCCTGGCTCTTCAGGGTCTTTTCTGATTCCACACAAATCTCATGATTATTCATTCCAAGAATGCTTTTTTTTAAATCAGTGTTATGCATGTTAATAATTTAAAGTCAGTTCCATAAGACTTATACTAAAAAAATCATTGTCCCTTCCCCCATCTCCCTTCTGTCCCCAGTTCCTTCTCCCTAACTACAGTCACTTTGAACTCTCCGCTGTTGCTTTGTGGAATTTGCTTTCATCTTCAGAATAATGGGTTTGCATAGTCCTGTCTCTCTTCAGTTTTAGATATTACCTTCCAAAATAAATCAACTGATAGATATGTAATTAGTTCTCTTAAACCCCTGTACACGCTCCACACCCTGCTAATACAGTTTCTAAATAATTTGTGGTTGGATCACTACTGATTGGTATAGCTGTGTAAAGATAATTCATATTTGAGACATACTGTGCAATATGATTATTGTACTTTTTGTTTTCCTGAAGATAATAAATATCTGGAGTTTCTATCCACTCCTTTACTATGGACATGTCACTTAGGCTCCCACTCTGTGAGGAGTAGAAAATATCTCCCCATACGTTCTGATGCACCAGATTATGCATCAGTGTCACCTTTTTCTTGAAGACGTCTCGTCAGCTCTCACCTTTCTAGTTCTCTGGCCTGCTGCACAGTCCCTGTTCTTCCTTTTCCTTGGTTTGTACCCCATTGCAGTAGATTACATCCTCTGTTAAACTGCCAAAGCATATAAGAAAGAAACCTGGAGATATTGCGTGTGAAACACACCTTTAGTCTCCCCTCATGTTTGCCTAATAGTTAGCTGGAGAAAGCATTCTAGGTTGGAAATCATTTTTCTTCTGGATTTTGAAAGCATTGCTGTATTTCTTTGGCACTCGGTGTTTCTGTGGAGAAGTCCAATTCCGACAATAATCTAAATCTCAATTCTTTGTCTATGGTGTTATTCCCATCCCCCTTTGGAAACTTTTTCTCCACAGTGTTTCAAAATACCATGATTTGGCGGACTTAATGTGGCTCTTTATCATGCATCTTGTTAATTTTGCAGTAGCCACTCTAAATCTGCAAGTCCATACTCTAGTTCTGGGAAATGTCCTTTAATCATTAAATATTTCTCTCTCTTTTTTCTCTTCCCTCTTATAAAACAGATGTGGAAACTCTATCCTGATTAAATTTGTATTTCTGTTATCAGAAATTATAATTTTCTACAACTCTTTTGTTTTCCAGTATTAATCTTTTAACCTATTCTTGTTTCATGACAACAGCATCTTCCATTACTTAATGTATTATTTAAAACTTGGACATTTTTTCTTTCCCTACATTGTTTCTGTTGCTCCAATTTTTTTCCATATTTTCAATCATTAAAATCTATCCTCACATGTGTATAGTATAGTATAGCTTCATCAGAAGCAGTGTGCATGGTCAGAGAACTCTGATCAACTGGTAGATTTTACTGCAGACTAAGTAGTGGGGCCACTTTGTGCAGTAAAATCCCAACTATCATTATCTTTGGACTGGTTGTTTTCACTAAAGTGGAAATCTCTCGATTTCCTGCCAGGGAAGTATGAGCCCGGCTGCCAGCATTTACAGAACCAACTTGAGCAAAGGAAAATCTCATAGAGATTTTCCGTGGGCCCTCCCGTGTATTGCCCCACCTGCACCACTTGCAGACATCACTTGCAGAGAGGCTAGTGATGCCTAAGCCTTTGGGGGCACTCTGCAGTACCCATTCATCTGCTTCTAGGCTTCTCCCATTGTCACAATCTACTTTTCTTAGTTGCTGGTTGACCAACTACTTTCCAAGTTTCAGATTTTTTTTCCAATTTTTTAAAATTATTTTCATTTCTTCTTTGTTCTTATGTGTTTATTCCATCACTGTTGTTTTAATTTTAGGGGGGTTTCAGGAGGGAGCAGTAGAATATGTGTGTGTCTGCTTATGTTTAATAGAGTATCAACACACTCTTTGTTCTTAAGGAATGTATCTGTGAGGTCACAGCTATACCAGACATTGAGTAACAAAAGAAAACAGTGGCTCTGCCTTCCCCACATCTGCAAAAACACACAAAGGTTGGGACGCCTGGGTGGCTCAGTGGTTTAGCACCTGCCTTCGGCTCAGGGCGTGATCCTGTAGTCCTGGGATCAAGTCCCACATTGGGCTCCCTGCATGGAGCCTGCTTTTTCCTCTGCCTATGTCTGTATATCTCTCATGAATAAATAGATAAAATCTTTAAAAAAAGAAAAAGACCAAATTAAAAAAAAAAAAAAATAAACACTAAGGCATCTGATTTGGAAATTAACCCTTATACTATTTCTGTACAATAGCATAAGGCTCTATGCAGAAATACTTGGTATGTTACTTATGTTTGCTTTGGTAATAGATTGGTCTCTTATAATATGATGATGTGAACTATACATTTTTTTAAGTAAACATCTTCATGTCTGTCTTAAAATGTTAAAAGAGGATAGAGTAAAAGTAATAGTAGAAGTAGAAGGTGAATAGCCCTTTCAGTTTTTTGTTAATATAAAGTAAATTCAATTAATTAGTGCTTTTTTTCCCCCACACCTTGTGTTGTTTTACGTCTTTGATAAGTCACTCTATATGCTGATATCCTTAAAATACTTAATAATCTTTTTTAGATTATTGAATATCATTAGAACTAATTCAGCCTTTTAGGTATTATTTTGTTTTGTGTTAAAGGAGAGGGTTAAGGATTAACCAGGCTTAATATTCAAATAATTTCCTCCTTTCTTGAGTGTCCTATGCTAGTTAACAGAACTTATATGCAATCTTTTTAATAACACAAAGAAAGCTTTTGTAGATGGATTTATCATCTTAAGTAAATATTTTATTAGGATAAGAGAAAGAATTAAGTGCTTTAAAAAAATAGTTTTCATAGTGAATTATACAAATACTTGGGATTTAAACTAGTCACAAAGTGCATAGTAGTAGTTTTGTGTCCAAGAAAACAAAGCTCCCAAATTCAAATTTTCTGGGAGGAAAATCAAATAGAAATGGATTCTAGGTATTTTTTTGTTTGTGCTAATACTTTGAAACCAACCCCTGGAAGTCTGAAGTGTATTTCTTGCAGTCTAGAAAGTGAGGGTTGGGGCTTGCTTAACAGGCACAAGATGAAAGCAAAACAGTAAAGGACTCCAGCGCTTTTGGTTTTAAGAGCATGAAGGAGGTTTAACAGGTAGTGGGGCTTCTCTCTGAGTTCACTGCCAGTGAGAGAAAGAAACTGGCTACAGAGAATTTGTAAGTGGAATCCAGGAGAACTTCTAAGTCAGGATTCAGAAACTTTAGGGGAAGCAGATTTCACCTAAACCAAAGGGTAACTGAGGAGGAGCTTTCAGAGCTTTCTACTGGGAGAAGGAAGGATGAACTGGGAATTCAGACTAGAAATTCTTTTAATGATGTAAGTTAAAATGAGACAATATATCTATTCCCATGTATATATTTGCTTATACCCAAAGAGCATTTCAGACTAATCTAAAGTGGCTTTTCACTTTCCACAGCTGGCAGTACTGTCTTGCCCAGAATGGCATGGGGAAAGGAAAAGGAAAAGACAAGGCCCTAAGCAACCCTGTATTTAAAAAAGAATCCTTGATCCTTTGATGGTAGAGAATGTAATCAAGTAACTCTAAAGTGACTGACATTTCTCCAAGAGCTGCTTAGAGTTCTGTTTTATCAGCTCTCTGAATCAGTTGAAAATGCTATCAATTCTATACCTTCAGCTAGTTAAGCCTGGGATTGAAAACCATCAATCTTGAAAATTTGCATGATTAAATCTTCTCTTACAGCCCAATTTTACCCCTGGGAACTTCTGAGTTATGATAGGAAACCATATTTCTCATTTAAATGTTATGCAGTGACACACTAAATTATTTACCTTGAAGCTCCTGAACTACTTAACCTTTTATTTGACCTTCTAAGAATCTGACTTTCAGATTTACTATATAAGCTAAATATCTGCTTTATAAGTTTCTTTAAAACATGCCCAGGTAGAGATTTAATTACATTCTATTTCTCTTTTTAAAAATAAAAATCAATATATTTTCTGTTTCAGGGCTTTTGATGTAGAATTGCTTTACATAGCACAATTCTTTAAAATTCCAATAGCAGAGATTGCTGTGAACTGGACTGAAATTGAAGGTGAGTATATTTGTTCATGTTGCAGCTGATATTAAGTGGTGGTGGAGGTAGGTAACAATGCAGTTGTAAAGTTAGCTGGCTGCCCCCATCAGGGCCTACTCAACTGACTTGACTGAGAAGGGGCAGTTCCACAGAGAGTTCTGCCTCCTAATCCCCTCCACCCTCTAGATGGCATCCTGCCTTCTCTATCCATGCAGTCTCTTCCTGGGGTCTTCAATAGGCCTCCTACCCGGCCCATGAAATTCAGTAAAATTTCTGCAATAGACAGGATCATGGCAATCTGAGGCTAGAAACAAGCTTGATTAAGTCTTTTGAGATAAATTTTGTTTGTATCACCTTTCATTTATTGTCTTATTTCATTACTCAGTAGGTATTGAGTACCTATAAGCCACCATGCAGAGCAAAATAAGGAATTATACTTGTTTTTACTCCAAATGTCCATAGTCCGTTCAGAGCCAATCTTTAACTGGTACCTGTACATATATCCAAAAAATGTGAAAATCTCTAAGATCTCTAATAATGTGAAATCTATCATAATTCTTAATAATTCCTGTTTGAAAAAGCTTAGCTTATAATTTATAGAACTGAAAATATATTCTAGTTTTCCCCTTTGCTTACCTTAGAATGCATCAAAATTAATTCATAGTATGGAAGCAGTTAACAGTCAACTGGAGACTTTCAGAGTCACCCCTCCCCAGCTGAGCATGGCTTCCACTTAGAAAGTAGTTCTTATAGTATGCCATTATTGTTCTGGAACCATGGATGTTTAGGGACAGGAGAAGATTAAGAACTAGTCTGGGAATCATACAAACTATAGAGTCTAAAACAAATTCAAACCTCTTGGAATCTTGCTGAATCAGTTTAACTTAGAGAAATCTAACTACTCTCCACAGTAGCGGCCTAGGTCAAAGGGGATTCAAAAGCTGGTAAAGGATTGCTCAGACTTGTAAGGAAGTAATGTGTCGATCTGCGCCCAGCGTAGACTCTATGGGAAGTTGAAATGGGAAAAAATAAAAATGTGTTTTGTATTTACATCATTTGCTCATGTGCATTTCAGAGACAGTTGTGTATTTTTGTTAATGGACACTCAATGTGTAGTTTTCTGTTAGTCATTCTAGAATCCTTGCCCATATATACTCAGTCCCTCCTCCCTATAATAGGACCATATGAAATCTCCACAATTTAGATCATTCCCAATTTCATTTAACTTCCAAGATGTTTTGTTTTTGTCATTAGTGAATCCACTCACTTCAGCTTTGAAGATGTTTAATTCTTTTGTAAATGACGCAAATAAAATTAAGATGGATGAGTTAATTAATTTGACTGAGGTAATCCTTTTACAGTATATGTATATAAGTATATATGTGGATATATATAAATCCTTACATTCTGCACTTTACATTTATTTCAATTTTATTTGTCAATTCTACCTCAATAAAGTTGGGGAAGAAAAGAGAGAAGAGGAAGAAGCTAGCATATTTGGGTTTAAATCTAGAAAATTGTTGGTATTTTGATCTTCGCCATGACACTTTACCATCCAGCACCCCAGTTACCCGACCTGCAGTCTACCCTTGACTTAATTTAAAAAAACAGTTCCACAGGATAAAATCAAGGAATACAAGCTTTTAAAACATGCTCCAGGAGGCAGATCTCCTGTAGTCAACTGGGCTTGGCACACTGCCATTTCGCAACCACTGGACAAGATATCCTAGCTAAAATCGTTTTTCTTTTAGCTGATTGAGAGTCTTTAGTAGAATTAGAATAAAAATTGGGTTTTTGTCTTGGATTTCTTATCCCAGATTATTAGTTTATATTATGTATGGAAATGTACCTACTTCTCTGCAGTACATGAAACTGAAAAGTAGCATGTGAAACATGAAAATTTGTCCTAAAAAATCATTTTTAGATGTACAGATGGAATTAAATATATACATAAATATATGCATACATACATAATATAAAAAGTAAATTAAGGTAACCGGAAATCACAAAGGTCATGTAAGACTGAATATAAAATATAATTTTAATTGATATATTTTCTCCAGAATTTAAGTTAATTCGTTTTTAATTATTTTTTAATCACAGGTTCTAAATTAGTTCCATTTTGGAGCTGGCTACAAATGGGCAAGGATCTACTTTTTATACGACTTCGGTATTTGACTGGTGCCTGGAGGCTTGGACAAACCGGGAAGATGAATTAGGTTATTTGCCATCTTTGTATTCTTATGTATCAGTGTCTCACATTTCATTTGAAATTAAAATTTTAAATAAACCTGGAATAAACATTGTCTGCCTTTTGGTAATTTTAAATAATTAAATGCCATAACTAAAAATGCTTATACCTCTTTTGGACCAAAAAAATATAAGGTATTTGTAAGTCAGATTTTCTTTTGCTATAGCAGTTTTATGTATTTAGATTAACTATCATTGTGATTCTGAGAAATACAACTTTTAAACAGAAGAGAGAATCTTACTCTAAAGTACCTGCATAATTCTCCCAAACTTAAATATAAACCAAAATCATATATCTGTGCTCAGAGATTTAAAAATCAAATTAACATGTTTGAATATATATAAATTTATCAATATTAAGTCCATATTTCAACTTAAAAAATTCTAAGAAATTATATATTAAAGGACATAGGTTCTGTCACAAAGGCCTTCACTTGCTTAAATGGTCTCTCTCTTGGCAACACCTTGCTCTTGAGTTCATGTTATTAGAAACTAAAAATCCTTTATTAAAAAGAAAGTTTTTGGGGCACCTGACTGGCTCAGTCTGTAAAGCATGTGACTCTTGATCTCAGGGCTGTGAGTTCGAGCCTCCTACTAGGTATAGAGATTACTTTTTTTTTTTTTTTTTTTTTTTTTGAGATTACTTTTAAAAAAGAGAAAGTTCTTGTAATATTAATAATTGTATACACTTAACATCAGAAGCATGTTTCTGAGATACTATAAAGACTAATATGGGGCGCCTGGGTGGCTCAGTTGGTTGTGTCTGCTCTTTGGCTCAGATCATGATCCCAGGGTCTTCAGATCGAGCCCCACATCAGGCTCTGTGTTTGGTGGGGAGCCTGCTTCTCCTCCCTCTGTTGCTTCCCCTGCTTGTGCTTGCTCTCTCTCTGTTGAATGGATGGATAACATACTAAAAAAAAAAGACTAATAAAATAGCAATTATAAAATAATTTACCCCTAAATTTCAGAATTAGATTTCCTGATGTTTTAGAGAAACTAATAATAATACCTAACATTTATTCAATGCTTACTGTGTGCCTGCCACTGTTCTATGCACTTATATATAATAATTCATTACAATGGAAGAGGAAACTGAGGCATAAAGTGGTTACTTAACCCAAGGTCACACAGCTAGGAAATAGTAAGAGTCATGATTCTAGTCCATGTAGTCTGTCTGGATCCAAAGCCTATGCTCTAAGGACTATGCTACTTGAGATTCTGAAGCTATGAAAATTGGAGATATCAAAAAGTTTCAGAAGTACCTTAAATAAAACATTTTAAAGACAAAACTCAAGTGAAAAAGTAAATAAGCTGAAAAGTGATTCCTCCCTGGTTTCAACAACAGTAATATGATCATATCTGCAATAGACAATAAGAACCTTGAATACAGAAACCATTTCTTAACTCAAATTAGAATCCCTAGCACAGTGCTTAGCCTATAGTAGATACTGACTGGTGATTAACTGAATAAACAAACTTAATTTACTACCAGATTATTTTTTTTAAGATTTTATTTATTTACTCACGAGAGACACAGAGAGAGAGAAAGAGGCAGAGACATAGGCAGAGGGAGAAGCAGGCTCCATGCAGGGAGCCCGATGTGGGACTCGATCCTGGGTCTCCAGGATCACGCCCTGGGCTAAAGGCAGCAATAAACCGCTGAGCCACCCAGGCTGCCCTACCAGATTTTAAGAGCATTTAAAGTCACTTAAATGAAGAGAACAAAGCAAGGCTTATGCAAGTAGAAATGATAGAAAGCCAAGAGTAGAAGAATGATCATGAACATTTACAAGAGTTTAAAGTACAAACCCAAGCCAAAAATAAGATCCTTAATGAAACTATACTAAAAATAAAATAATTTACAGGCATACTTCATTTTATTGCACTTCACATAGTTTTTGCAAATGAAAGGTTTGGTCACCCCGTGTCGAGCAAGGTTCAGTGCCATTTTTTCAACAGCATTTGCTCAATCCATGTCTCCATCACATTTTGGTAATTCTCACAACACCTCAAAATTTGTCATTATTTATTATGGTGATCAGTGATCATGACTCAATGAAAGCTCAGATGATGGTCAGCATTTCTTAGCAATGAAGCAATCTTTTTTTTTTCATAATAAATTTATTTTTTATTGGTGTTCAATTTGCCAACATACAGAATAACACCCAGTGTGAAGCAATCTTTAATTAAGGTGTGTGTAATTTTTTTAGATACAATGCTATTGCACACTTAACAGACTACAGAGTAGTGTAAACACAACTATTATATGCACTGGGAAACCAAAAAATCAATGGACTTTATTGCAATTTTGACTTTATTGCAGTGGTTTGGAATCACACCCATGATATATCCGACATATGCCTGTCGACATATGCCTGCTAGCTTGCTCTTTGCAAGCTAGCATAAAAATGCATATTTGAAGCATATAGGAATTTTGAGGGGGAAGTATCAATACTTTTATGTAGTTCATCCATGAATACTATTAAGATAGGGTTCTGGTATCCTTGATGCAAATTCACCTTTCTAAACTCATTTCACCTAGGTTAACAGCATAGTGTAGAATCTGAAGCACCCTGTGAGAAAAAAAAAATGTAGTTTGACTTGTTGACATTACAGAACCTGCTAACAATATAACAAGCAGCCATAGCAAAAGTGAAAATATCGGCTACTAGTATTTTACCTATGTATAAGAAAGTTTGATAAGAATTTTACATGCATTAGTTTAGTCTGATCAAACAAATCTATCCTATAGGAATAATTACCCACACTTCAGAAATGAATAATTAGGCTTAGGCAAGTAATTTGCCCAAGGTCCCACAAGTAGCCAATAGTTGTACTTCTAAATAAAAGAAAGTATAAAGGATAGTGGGACATGATTAAAACTGAGAGGACAAGCTTATTATAATCAGACAACTTGACCATTTATTTTCTACCTTCTGACTTATTCTTACAGAATATTTTAATACAGAGTTTGTTTGACTTCAGATTCCATCTGGATGATAATGTGTTGACATCTGTAATTCCATTCTCTCCATAGTTATGCACTTCTGCCATTCATGGTTGATTTTCCAGTTCTATTTTCCATTTTCTTTATTGTTATAATTTTCTTCACAGCAGACACCTTGCCTTTTATTTGTGTCTACACACATTCTAAATTGTGATTATTCAATAAAGTTTCCCAAAGTAAACAGATAATGCCACCATTTCAATTCATTTGTCAAAAAAAAATTATATGAGTGAGTTTATCCACTTTATTGACAGCTAAGGCCCCTGAAATAGTAGTCTGGTAGGCTGCTTTGTTTTTTGTGCAATCTCAAAATCCATCAAATCTACAAATTAATTATTTCATTATGTTAATCCAATAAAGGACTCTATGAAGTGATACATTTATAATTCACTGATTTTATTTTTTTTAAAGATCTTATTTATTCATGAGAGACAGAGAGAGGGAGAGAGGCAGAGACACAGGCAGAGGGAGAAGCAGGCTCCATGCAGAAAGCCTAACATGGGACTCAGTCGTGGGACTTGATCCTGGGACTCCAGGATCACGCCCTGGGTGGAAGGCAGGCGCCAAACCGCTGAGCCACCCAGGGATCCCCTAATTCACTGATTTTAAGAAAAACTCCAGGTAGTAGTTTGATGGTCACAAAAAAGCAGATTTGAGGGATCCCTGGGTGGCGCAGCGGTTTGGCGCCTGCCTTTGGCCCAGGGCGCGATCCTGGAGACCCGGGATCGAATCCCACATCGGGCTCCCGGCGCATGGAGCCTGCTTCTCCCTCTGCCTGTGTCTCTGCCTCTCTCTCTTTCTCTCTGTATGACTATCATAAATAAATAAAATTAAAAAAAAAAAGCAGATTTGAACCCATCTAGGTGTTCTTTCTGTACACAATACGAACAGATAGATATATAAATATATAGATTTAAAAAAAAAAAACTCATCCCAGGATCACTTGATACAGTGATAGAGTGCACTACATGTGCAAGCAAAACAGATCCTATCCTTGCCTTCTGAGAACTTTGCATTTTAAGGGCACGATGCCTGCCAATCTCACCTGTAGAACCACATGCCTGGAGGCGCTCAGCCTGTCTTCTATTTATAAACCCAAGCCTGCTCATAAGTCAGTTGTTTGGAACTCATAAGTTGCTTCCCATGAAAACAATATTAGAAAAGTATGGTTAAGTCCTTACAGCAGTCTGAAACGTGTATAATAAGTCTATAATATACCTGAACTACTCTGTACTAGTCTGCAGTAATACCTGACCGTGTTTTGCAATGCTATTTCTGTGGAGAAATTGTTTTCCATTTTCCAAGTGGGAATGCCAGAAACTGTCTCTTCCCACAGCCTCTAGGAATCCCAATGAAAGGTCAGGCACATCAGCAGTGGGTTTAAACCTCACTGAAGCTTCTGCAGACACTGTGGGCAACTTCCCCCACCTAGGAGGGTCGGGGTAGAGCAAGGGCTTCCATGGTATTCAGCAGAAACCTGCCTCCAGGTTTCTTCCATCAAAAGGTAGTCCTATAGAAAAGACTGAGAGCAGAGAAAGGACCAAGAGTGACAGCCGTGATCTTTATCTGAGAAGTATCACATTGCACCTCAGAAATACTCCTGGAAAGTGAAGTTATGTATACTACCTCTGACCCACAAATGTTTACATTAACAAGAAAATGGGCATGCATATGCATATGTGTGTGTAATATGTGTGTATGTGATGAAAGTAGAGGGTAGGTGATTGTCAATGCAACTCATTCCACTATGAGTGCAGGAACAGGAAAACTTAGGCCTCAAAATACATAGTGCCCATAAACATGCCCCAAACACACACTAGTATATGAATTTAAATTTGAATCCTCCAAAATAAAATTGAAGAGAAAGTACAAGTCCTTAAACTAACAATATGTACACTACCAAATCTTTAGAAAAAGATTATTTTGGGGGAAGCTTGGGTGGCGCAATTGGTTGAATGTGTGGCTCTTGGTTTTTACTCAGATAATGATCTCAGGGTCCAACCAGCGGGGAGCCTGGTTGGGATTCTGGCTCCCTCTCTCTCTCTCTGCCCCTTCCACTGTGCTCTCTTTCAAATAAATAAATAAATCTTTAAAAAAATATATATCTTTTATAAATCACTCATTCATTCTATCATTCACTCAGTGAGTACATACATATTGAATGCCTAGCTCCCAAGCATTATTGGATGGATTTATTATGTAATTCGGAGGAAATCACATTTAAAGGTGTCTAATCTCGAACAATCTACTTGGAAAGAAAGTGTGAAGCATTTACATAGCAATTCAAGTAATGTAAAATCAAGGAGCCAGATATATTCTGAGGAAAATTAAATCTTTGCAGTTGAAAATTAGGAAAATTTTCCCTAAATTATTATATTTCTATAGGACTCTCCATGCACGATGTACAGCTTCGATCGAAGTAAAAACACCTCCATCTGGGAAGATACTTTATATCCTCCCAGTTCCTTTTGCTCTTTGTCATTCTTCCGAAATAAACTTAGAATAGCAGTCCCACTCTTTTATAGTGTTAACTGTATTCCTTGAGATCTAAAGAAATATTTTCTTAAAAGCTTTAGTGGAAGGGACAGCTAAAGCTAAAGCAGGATAATTGTTCTACGACCAAAAAAAAAAAAAAAAAAAATTAAAGTAAGTACTCCCAGCAAGGTGAAATAAATGTACTCTATCTATTCTCTCTTGCTAAGCACAAATAAAACCCCTGGACATTATATATAAAAGAAACAGAAGTAGATTCTGAAAGATGCAAGAAGAAGGCAGACTGTCTAGGGACCTTGAGACATACAGAAGGACACAGTGGTGACTTCCTTACGTTTTCTTTTTGTCTCATATATCCCAGACTTGTAGGAGAAGCAGTCACTAAAAATGCTGATGGGCACAGGCAAAAAAAAAAAAAAAAAAAAAAAAAATTCCTAAAATGCCTCTCTCCCTTGCCAAAAGACCATGAAAGGAGCAAGGTCAGCAAAACAGAAAACCTTCACACAGTAACTGCTCCCTTCCAATCAAATACTACAGAAAACAAATGGTGACCCTAACCTTGCTGACAATAGCAAAGGCTAAATGGGGAGCCTAGACTGGTACCCTCATGAGGCTATAATAAGGCACCCAAACACCCTTAGCAGGGTGAAGTCAGAGAATGCCAAGTAAGGAACAGGACTTTCATTCCCACCAGCCAGTAATGAGTTCTCTACCTTATGACATAAGTGGAGATCACCAGAGGAGCCTCTCTTCCACTCCCACACCCTCCTCACAGAGTAACAAGCTGCTTTACCTCCCTCCTCACTGACATGGTGTCAGAGAAGGCATCATTAACTCTAGTGATCCAGCAGTAATAAAGGAACCCTTACCACAATCACAATGAAGACCATGTAGCCAGAACTCCCATTCCTCCAATAGTAAAAAATAGCCTCTCTTCCCTTTGGTATCAATAGGGGCCAAGTGGGGAATCTGTACTTCTACCTCCACCTGACAATATAATAAGACATGCTCCCCCTTCCCTTGCCAGAGTAGTGTCAGAAAAAGCTAGCTAATAAGAAAGGTTTAAATGAGGGGCAGCCCAGTGGCTCAGCGGTTTAGGGCCGCCTTACAGCCCAGGGTGTGATCCTGGGGACCTGGGATCGAGTCCCGCATCGGGCCCCCTGCGTGGAGCCTGCTTCTCCCTCTGCCTGTGTCTCTGCCTCTGTCTCTCTGTCTCTCATGCATAAATAAAAAAAGTTTAAAAAAGAAAGGTTTAAATGAGATCCAGAGTCTACAAAAACAATTTTTTTAAATGTCCAGGTTTCAAGAGAAAATCATATGTCAAAACAAGGACCAGAAAAATCTTAACTTGAATAAAAACAATCAATAGATGCCAACACTTAGATTACAGAAATGCTAGAATTATCTGATAATGTTTTTAAAGTAGCCATCATAAAAATGCTACAATGCAATTATAAGCATGCTTGAAATGTATGAAAAAACAGAAAGCCTTAGGAAAAAAAAGAAAGAAAAGAAAAGAAAATCTCAGTGGAGTAAAAGAAGTTATCAAAAACTAAATGGAAATTTTAGAATTGAAAAACACAATAACTAAAATAAAAAGCTTAGTGGATGGCTCAACAGTAGAATGAAGGCGATGAAGGAAGGAGTCAGTAACATGAAAGATAAATAGAAATTATTCAATCTGATCAAAAGAAAGACACTAAAATGAAAAAAAAAAGCCTCAGGAACCTGTGAAACTATGAAAAGATCTAACATTTGTATCATCAGAGTCTCTTCAAGGGCTGAGAAAGTACTTGAGGAAATCATGGCCGAAAATTCAAACTTGGCAAGAAACATAAACCTACAGATTCTGATTCCTTATTGGATAAACTCCTCAAAGACACATAATTAAACTTCTGAAAACTACAGACAGAAAAACTCTTGAAATCTTGAAAACCACCAGAAAAAAAGATGGCATATTACCTGTAGTGAGGAAGCAATCAGAATTACAGAATTCACCATCAGACATCATGGAGAGGTCAGAAGGATGTGGCACAATATTCTCTGAATGCTAAAAGAAAGGAACTATCAACATAGTTTCTTTTACTTAGGGGAAAAAAATCCTTCCAGTATAAAGGGGAAATTAAGACAATCTCAGATGAAGAATGAAAGCTTAGAGAATCTGGCACCCACAGACCTACCAAAACAATGGCTACACAAAGTTCTCTAAACAGAAAGAAAACATCAAAAGAAAGAAACCTGGAACATTAGGAAGGAAGATTATGGTAAGCAAAATACTGGTAAATACAAAGATTTTCCTTTTCCCCTAGACTTTTAAAATTATGTTTAGTGACAAAGACAAATATTATAACTATCTGATGTTGTAAATGTATGTAGAAGAATATATAACACAATTATATAATTATACATAAAGGAGGATAGAGGGACTAAGAACAGAGATTAGGTTTCTGTATTTCCTTCTAACTGGTAAAATAACACCAGTAGGTTGTGAAAAATTATGCATATACAATGTAATATCTACAGCAATCATTAAAAAAGCTATACATACATATATTCAAAAAGACTACAAATAAATCAAAATGGAATTTTAAAAATTGTTCAAGTAACCTATAGGATAGCAGTAAAAGGAAACAGAGAAAAAAAACCAGAACAACCATACAACAAAAAATATAATAACAGACAAGTTCTAACATATCAATAATATGTTACATTAAATACAAATGGTCTCAATTCAACAAATAAAAGAGATTGCAGAGAGGATTTAAAAAACATGACCCAACTGTATACTATATACAAGATACTCACAACAAATATAACAATTTAGACATAGCTGAACTAAAATAATAGGAATATATATATCATATAAAACTGAATCAAAGAGGAAAGCAGGAGTGGGTATCATATCAGATAAAGTGACTTTAAATCAAAAATTACCAGAAACATAAAGGAACATTATATAATAATAATAAAAAGATTCAACATACCAAGAAGATATACAAATATTAAATGTGTATGCCCCAAACAACAGAGTAACAAAATATATGAAGCAAAAATTGATAGAACTGAAAGGGAAAATAAATAAATTATACTTAGAGGCTTCAATATTCCTCTCTCAATAAATGATTTTTCAAAAACTACACATAAAATCAGCAAGAATACAGAAAACACCACCACCAACTAACAGGATCTAACAGATATTTATAGAAAACTTCACACAGAAACAGCAGCTATACATTCTCTTCTAATGCTGATACTGAACATATATCAAGTTAATCATATCTTGGACCATAAAGGAAACTTCAACAAATGAAAGAATTGAAATCATATAGAGTGTACTCAACAATACAACACATGAAACCAGAAGTTAATAGCAGAAACAGAACAGGAGAATCTCTGCCCAAACATTTGGGAACTAAACAGCACACTTCCAAATAACGCATGGGCCAAAAAGGAGGTCTCAAGGGAAATTTTAATATATATATGAATGAAAATGAATATAGAACATAACAAAATCTGTGAGACACAGGCAAAGAAATGCTAAGAGATAAATTTAAAGCATTCAATGAATACATTAGGAAAGAGGGAAAGTCTCAAACTGATAATCTAAGTTCCCACCTCAACAACCTAATATAAAAGCAAAAACAAAAAACAAAACATAATAAGCAGAAGGAAGGAAAGAATAAAGATAAAAAAATCAATGGAATTGAAAACAGAAAAAAAAATAGAGAATATCAACGAAACAAAGATCTTCTCTGAAAGGATCAAAAAAATTGGCAAGCCACTGGCAAGAATGACAGAAACAGAGAGAAGACACAGTTATGAGTATCAGGAGTAAAAGAGAAAGTATCACTGTAGTTATACTTTAATATCACTATTAATATTTAATATTTAATATTTAATTGAATAATATTTGATATTTCATAATTATTTAATAAGAGATACCACTCTTATTAAATATAATGCTGTAGTGACCCTACAGACGTCAAAAAGATAATAAGAGAATACTACAAACAACTCCATACACATAAATTTGGCAACTAAGATAAAACAGACCACTTCCTTGGAAAAACACATAATATAATGCACCAATGAAACAGATCATTTGATTAGTTATAGCCCCACACTATAAAGAAATTGGATATGAAATTTAAAAGAAAAATCTTTAGACTTATATAATTTCACTAGAAAATTCTACCAAACATTAAAGAATTAACACCAAGTCTACATACTCTGATCTAGAAAATAGAAAAGAGGGAAACACTTCCCAATTCATTTCATGAAAGATTACCTTGATATCAAAACCAGACAAAGAAAATGCAAAAAAAAAAAAAAAAACTACAGAACAGTATTCTTCTTGAATATAGACACAAAAATCCTTAATAAGATATTAACAAAATTACTTTGTATGTAAAAATAATTACGCTGTATGATCAAGTGTGCCTTATTATAGGATGCAAGGATGGATCAACATTTGAAAATTAATCAATATAGGAGCACCTGGGTGGCTCAGTGGTTGAGTGTCTGCCTTCAGCTCAGGACGTGATCCCAGGGTGCTGGGATCAAGTCCCAAATCAGGTTTCCTGCAGGGAGCCTGCTTCTCCCTCTGCCTATGTCTCTGCCTCTCTCTATATATCTTTCATGAATAAATAAATAAATAAATCTTAAGAAAAAGAAAATATAATACATCATGTTAATGGGATAAAAAAGAAAAAATATTTGTCAATTATTTCAGAAAAAATGGAAAGTTTGACATCCATTCATGATAAAAACTCTCAGAAAAACAGGACTAGAAGGGAACTTCCACAACTTGATAAAGTGAATCTGCATCTACAGATAACATTAAATGTAATAGGGAAAAAATTAATGCTTTGTTCTAAGGTCAGGGACAAGGCAAGGATGCCCTCTCACCACTCTTATTAAATATAATGCTGAAAGTTCTAGTCAATGCACTAAGGCAAGAAAAAGGAATGTAAGTGAGGAAGTAGGAAATAAAACTGTCTATATTTGTAGATTATATGATAAATTGTTTACATAAAAACACTCCAGAGAATCTTTAAAAATAGCATTCTACAACTAATAAGTGAGTTCAGCAAGGTCACAGGATATAAGATAAACATTTATTATCAATTTATTTATATATACCAGCAGTGAACATATGGACACTGAAAGTACAGACAACAAAAGCAAAACAAACAAATGTGACTACATCAAACTTAAAAGTTTCTGTCATCAAAGGAAATAATCAAAAGAGTGCAAAGGCAACTTACAGAAGGGGAGAAAATATTTGCAAATCACATATCTGATAAAGGATTAATATCTAGACTATATAAGGAACTCCCACAACCCATCAAAAAGCCCAAATAGCCTTATTAAAAAATGGGCAAAAGACTTGAATAGACAATTCTCCAAAGAAAATATACAAATGGCCAGCAAGCATATGAAAAGATATTCAACATTAGTAAAATTAAGAGTAAGACAAATCAAAACCACAATAAGATATCCTGTCACACTCATTAGAATGACCACTATTAAAAGAAAATAACAAGTGCTTGTAAGGATGCAGAGAAATTGAAACACCTGTGTATATTATTGGTGGGAATGTAAAATGGTCATCAAAGATTAAACTCAGAATTATCATATGATCCAGCAGCCCCACTTCTGGGTATACACCCAAAATAATTCAAAACAGGATCTCAAAGAGGTATTTGCACACCCATGTTCACTGCAGCACTGCGTGCCTCCATCAGAGCTCCTGGCCAAGGGGGCTGAAATGCAGCTGCGCTCTGCCACAAAGCTGGCACCCACAGGGCTGCATCTACCCAGACTGTGAGTATGGGAGGGGTTCTCTGGCTATGAGACAGTGGTCATTCATATTCACTTCCCAAGGATGTAGCTGAATTTTGCTTCTGTGGCGATTCCCTGACACCTCCCTTGTGCCTTCACCCCTAAGTGACACACTGAAGTTGTATGATAATCATTGATACGTGTCTTTCCTAATGAGACCTAGTTTCCTTAAGACCAGTGCTCTGTGTCCACGTGACTTGTCCAGGCACCTGTGTTCAGGAAAGGGTTTAATACTGGTTAATGACTGAATGATGGCTTGAAGAAAAGTTCAAGAGGGAGTCAGAAAAAGGGCCAAGTTAGGGCAGAACTTCAGATGAAATATATGAAAGAAACTAGAAATGAAAGGAATGTGTAGGCAACAATTCGTAGTTGTGGTTCTGAGTGAAACGATTATAACGCTAGAACAAACATCAGGTACAGCAGATGCACAGAGCAGAATCTTTGTATGTATGGATGATTACAGCCTTTATCATAATCATGTCCTATGTTGAGCATATATAACAAGTGAAAAGGACAGATACTCTCTCATGGGTAAGGACACACCTCCTAATACTGTTCTCTAGGCTATAGTTGCTCATGCTGCACCAAGTTCTTGCAATTCAGAAAAGGGAGAGCTTAGTTTCACTGTGATTTTCAGGTCTTGCACCAAAATTTTATTGAAGGTTCCACCAAATCACAACCTGTGACTGAGTCTCACCCCTCATATGATTCCCATTACATAGTTGGTAAAATTTCTAACAAGTGTAACATTGCAGCTAATCAAGAAATCAAGAGGAAAAAAATCCAGCAGGGTCTGGATTTCTTATCACAAGGATAGTTAGCTTCTGAAAAATGGAGTGTAACACTGAGCCTTCTTTCCAGGAGTGGGCCTTTTCTCCTTGGAGCTTACCAGATCTTATTGTTCTTGTACACAATGGATAAACTTTCTATACTAGGTTTCAGGAATAAATGATAGGAACTGCATAAGTGACAGGCTAACTTTTAGGTGCCAAAATTTCTTGGTATGTAAATGATAACGTACAGAAAAAAAAAAAAAGGCAAACAAACAGAGGACACACAAAGAATCTGCAAATTCAAGTCCTGCCAAGAGCCAAGAGAATTCTGTGAACTTAAAAAGATTCCATGCCAGAAGCATGAGCCAGCATTGCAGAGGTTATAATTTCTTGCTCTGCATTGTGTCCTCTACATCATCTAACGCACATACGGAAGCTGAAGTAGTGACCGGGCATTTCTTTTCTCAATAACATTAAAAACAAAACGAAATCAACCTTGTGAGACACAAGGTATTAATTCTGAGGACCTAATCAGTTTACTTGTCATAAAGTGCACATCAAGCCCTATCTGGAGCATTTAGCAGTCCAAACGTTTCCTGGTGTTTCACACGCATAGCAGTTTCAATCCTAACACCCGACCTGGAGCAGAGACAGAGGTAAATGGGTCAGGTGTAGGACTTAATTAAATTCGAGTTTAAGGTTCAAACACAAATGCCTTTCCATACAAGGTCATTGCTCAATCACAACAGTATGATAATGCAAAAATGGCATCTGCCAGGGGGAAGAAAGCACAGTGCTTTCAGAAGTAGAAAAAGCAGTTAAATTGGAAGCCTTGCATTTACATTTCAGAGGCATCAGGGCCTTTTGGAGGCATGATTTTTCTATACATAGGAGCAAAAGGAATACTGTCCTCTTGATGCTCAATGCTATGTTTGCCTCCACAGTTAATCGCCTTTTCCATGAAGGGACACTGGCCGATGGCGAACATCAGCATGTTGAGGGCTTTTCCTAAATGTACTGAGTAGGTTCCAGGAGTCCACAGTGACCGCAAAGAGCAAGCCGCCTCGGGGGTAGCCGGGCCCTGAGGCGAGAAGGTTGTGCATTAACGTTGCTCAGCGCCCACAGGGTGCATCTTCATTAAATAATATTATATATCATATGCTAGGGTGTCAAGCAAATAAATATACATAAAGAAATGAGAATCCACATGACTACGTGACTAGTTTTTACCACCACTAACCACTTACAGTGATTAGGTTTTCTTCTGCCCGTGCCGGTGCAAAACCAGTTGCTCGGTGCTGCGGCTGGGGCAATGGTCCCTTTAGTGTGAAAAGCGGGTAAGGAACAAAGGCAGGGAACAGTAGCCGTCAGGCCCGGAGCGCGTCCGAGAGCGCGGCTGGGGCGGGGGGTCCGCGCCGATCTGCGGGCTCTGCGCCTCGAGTTCTGGCGACGACCCTCCCGGCCTCCGGCTCCAGGCGGACCCGACACCTCAGGACTGGCGGGACGGCGAGACGCGAGGCGGCCGGAGCCTCGGCCCAGCGGCCCGCCCGCGGGGCTCGACCCGCCGCCGAGGCCAGCCCGGGTCCCGCAGGGGCCGCGCCGAGCGCCGCCGCAGCAAGTTTCCGCGCACGTGGCCGCGGGGCCGGCCGCGCTCCCCCCGCCTCGCGGGCTCCCGGGGCGGCGGGCGCGCGGCGGCAGGCGGGGCGGACCCGTGCGCAGGGCTCCTGGCCGCTTTCCAGGTCGGCGCACTAATACGGGCGATGAGGCTTCGCGGCTCCAGTCTGACTGACGCCGGCTGGGGCCGCCGCCGCCGCCGCCGCAGCCGCTGTCTCGGTCCCCGCCGCCGCCGCCGCCGCCGCCGCCGGGCCCTGCAGCCGCTGGGCGCGCGCAGCCTCGCAGTGAGTGCGCGGCGCTCGGAGCGGGCGGCTGGGGACCACGGCGGGGGCGGGGGGCAGCAGGCCTAGGGTGGGGGAGGGCGGAGCGGCACCGCGGGGACAGGTAAGCGACGCCCTCCCCGGCCCGCTGCGGGTGTGTGTGTGTGCGCGCTGTGCGGCTGCGTCGTTCCCCAAGGGAAGTCTCCAGGCCCTTCGCTGTGTGACTCGGTTCTTTGTCCTCTGCGTCCCCGTGGTCCTCGGTGGAGCCTGTTTGGGGTGGGTGGGTGGGGCCGCAGGGGGCAGCTCGGAGCCTTGGCGGCGCGCCCGGGCCGCGGGCACCTGGGACCTGCGGCAGATGCTCGTCCCGCGGCGGGGCCGGGGCGTGGGCCGGGGCGTGGGCCGAGGCAGGGATGCGCGCCGGCCCCCGGGCGGCCGGGCCGGGCACCGCGCGGCGGTCGAGCGCCGGGGACAGGCGCCGTGGACGCCCAGACCCGGAGCTCAGTAGTGGGGGGCGGTGATTGTGACTCGGCCGCCTCCCTGGCCTCCGTCGGGGCTCTCTTGCTCCGCTCACCTTGGAGACACGCGAGGCGGGGAGGAAAAAAAGTCCGGGATGTCGTTCGCTGTCGGCCGGCGCTCGGGGCGCAGGAGCTGGGAGGTCGCCCCTGCCTCCGCCCGGTTCGGTGCCGCTCGCGGAGGGAGGAGGGGGAGGGGCGAGGCGGGGCGCAGACCGGAGACTCCCTGACGCCAGCCTTGTGGGCGCGAGGAGCGGGGACCGCGCTGGTGGGTGGCTGGTCGCCGGCACCCTTCCCTTCCTGTTCCTTCCTCCTCCCCCCTTGACAGTGGAAATCTCAAACGGTGATTCAGAGATACTCCGTGGACTCGTTTCTGGGTTGGGAGGCTGCTCCTGAGAACTAGCCTGCACGGAATGTAAATCCAGTTTCAGAATAAAACTGCTTGTGAACTATCTACCCGGTAATCAACAGCGGGACGCACGCCCGAAGGTGCTCTGGGCTGCTTTTAATGGATCCGGTTTACAAGTGCATTTCAGTGGTTTGCCGACTTTCTCGGATGACCTTTTGGGAGTGTGGTTTTTGCAGGAGTAATAGAGGATAACTGTAAAGTCATAAGGCGTTTACTAGTGCTGCCTCCCTGGCCATTACTACGCAGAGCTTTTGGGGCGTCCTTCTGAGTGAGTGAAACGCTCACGCTACAAATCTATCTCGTGCCTCAGGAGCCCTGTCGGTGCGAGGGCGTGCCGTCGGGTGTTTGTATTTTTAAAATAGCGATCTGTGTTTAAAAACGAAGTAAAAGTAAGACCCAAATACATTCTCCTAACTGCAAATTCAATAAGTGAATCTTTCTATGCTTGTAGGAAACCATGAACAAGATTTTGGACTGTTTTCAAGTTTGTGGTTTTCCAAGAAGGACACTGCAGATAAGAAAATGATGTAATAGTTTATAAATAAGGGGCATTTTTAAATATAATATGACAGAAGTTTAAAATAATATATCAGAAAAATAACATTTAGTGATAATAATTGCCTTCATTGATGGCAAGACAACTGTCTTTAGCAGACAGCCCTCAGCCTCTTAATCTATTCTGACACAACCAACTCCCATTTTTATGCTTGACTGGCTATCTTTGTCCCAGTTGTGTTATGCTTCAGCTCTGTGGTTTTAAGCTATGTTTAAGAGAATGCCAACATATTCTTAATCTGAACAAACTCATTTTTATCAGTACAGTGTTTACTACAGATCAAAGGTATAAGCAAATTTTAGGTTAAACGCCCAAGAACTTTATGATTCTCACATCTTTGTGATATCATCATCAGTGTCTTAACGTCAGCATGAACTATATGACTTTTCTCCCTCTAAAATATTTTTCTTTTATTTCTGTATCTTCAGTTAATGGCTAATCAGAGAATGTTCACAGATGTCAACTACTACATCCCTGATTGCTCAAGACATGGTATGAGAAAGAAGAGCTTTGTTGTTGTTGTTGTTTTTAATGAAACCTTGCCAAGGATATCTATCAGTAATAAACAACAGGCAGATTTGTTTATCCTTTCTGGCCATGTGGCCAGTTGAAGGAGAAAAGAAATCTGTCGAGAAATTATTTCATAAAGATTGAAATATTCGTTTTAGGTGTTGTGGATAGTTTAATTCCGATTAATGAGAGTGCAGTTTCCTTTGCCAGGTTGGGAGAGCTGATGTTTCAGGAGTGGTCACTATGGCACTTAGGCAACTAACTAGTTTATATCTCACATTCCTTTTGCAATAAATAAAACAGCAATTTCATCATATTCGCCTTTAGTAAGTCAGAAATAGTACTTAACCCACAGACTGTACTTTGCTTTAAGGGAAAGCAAAAGTTATGGAAAATTAAGACCTTTTTTTTTTTTAATTTGCAAAACATACTAATTACATTTTAAACCTGAGTGCAGATTTTGTTTATTGCTTCTAACCTTTGGAGGGGAATTCAGAAACAGAGAAGCTTCCAGAATAAAATAATAAATATAGCAGTACATTGAAAGCATGAATCTCTTCAAATAGTTGTAATTCTAGGCTGTTGGATTTATATTTCCTTGGTTACTGTTGCTAGTGAGTTGAAAAGTTATTCTAAAGCAAAAAAAAAAAAAAGCAAACAGTAAATTCATAAGTAGTTCTAATACTTTGAGCATGCTTTATAGATATTTTTTTCTGTTAAGCTGGTGAAGGTCCATGTTATGAGTAGTCACATAACAAAAAATAAACAATTAGCCCTTGGCAATAAACTAACTTTTTAAAATAAATATTCCTGTAAATTGTGTCTCAAGAAACGTGTGCTAACTAAAGTTGTTAAGATTTCACAAGATCTGTTAGCATTAAAAGCCATCATACCAGTGAAAGCTGGGTGTTAATCTTGCCAGTGGACTGCATCCTGTCACTTCCACCCCAAACCATCCCAAACACTCTGCACTACTCTCCTTTGGTGGCAGCCTCAGGCTGACCCCAGACAACTTTTCCGGATTTATCTTCCCACTCCTTCCATATTTTATGCTGTCATTAAAATAATGAATTATAGTTTCCTACACATACCCAGGCTTCCTTTTCTCTGCATCTTTACTCATGCTAAGGCCTAGAATGCCATCCCCTGCTTCCCAACCTAGCATCAGATCCTTAGATTATCTGTGTCTTCCTCACATTCTATGGCCCTGTCCAGGTGCTGCCTTCACAGAACTTTCTCTGATGACCCTGGCTTTGGTGTGTTCTCCTTTCAGCTGCTATGGCTCTTTGTATCTTCCACTCTTGCCACATCTCATCTTAAGTTATTCATGTGCTCATTTATTTCCTCTCATCAGTCAGTGCTTTCAAGATCTGTGAAGGAAGGGACCATGTTTCATCTATCTTTTTCATTTCTGTAATGCCAATCGCAGTGTCCAGCCTAGTGCTCAGTCAATAAATAGTAATTAAATGACACATCTTTCACTGAACCCATGGTTTTTCCAGAAATAAAATCTGTAAAAGAGTTTCCCCCATACAGTAGGTCTCAGCGGCCCATCTTTCCAGAAGCCAATGTTGAACTTAAGCTGAGGTCTTTGTTCAGAGGCTGTGGAGAGCTAGCTCTGAAATGCCTCCAGTCTAGTTGAACGTCTTCTCCTGAATATTGTGGCTGAGCATTACAGTCAGGAAAGCTTATATGATACTCTTATTGCATTAGCAATTTTCCATATCAGATTCACTAAATACACAATGGAAACCATTTAGAAAAAAAAAAAAAACAGATTTTAATGTGATACGGCTACCACAATGAAACTCTAATGTGATTCCACTGAAAATTGCTAACATGATATGCTGATCCCTCTCCCCCACCCCAGCCAGATAAAAATTGATACTGTTTTTAGTGTATATATTTCAAACTATGCTCACAAAAGAAAAAAAGACGGCTACTGAGATGAGGTGTTTTGGTCAGGTTGGATGTATAAAGGGTCTTCTTATCAGCCTTTTCAGAGAGCTGAATCTCCCTCTGTGCCTTGCTCATTGTGTTACCAAACAATACTAAATCATTTCTTAAAATGCGTCATATTCTGTTAAGTGACTCATAATTAATAGAGATAGTAAAATGTAAAAATATAATTTGTGTATAAATATCATGCCTCTATAATACATTGAATTTTACAGTTTTAATTGGGAAGTATAATCAACTCAAAACCAATTTTCTAAGAATCAAAGAGACTCTGACATAAAATTTAAATTCAAAACTTAAAATGAAATGCAGAAATAGTAAGAAATGAATTATAAATGTGTGCGTACAGCTTTGTTATCATTTAAGAAGTCATAAACACTGACAAGGGGGCTCCTGGGTGGGTCAGTTGATTAAGTGTCTGCCTTTGGCTCAGGTCAGATCCTGAGGTACTGGGACTGAGCCCGTTGTGTTGTAAGGGGCTCTCCGCTTACTGGGGGGACTGCTTCTACCTCTTCCTTTGCTCCTCCCCCCTGCTCATTTTCTTTCTTTCTCTCTCTCTCTCTGTCTCTCTCTCTCGTACTTCGTCTCCCAAGTAAATAAATAAAATCTTAAAAACATAAACACATAAAAGATCTTGGTTCTTCCCCTTCATGTTCTAACTCATATTTAATTCAAAGATAAAAATTTAACCCATAAAATAAATGTAAGGGAGTCCTACAAAGTTCTGATTTTTCCTGTAAAGACAATTTTGATTCTCTTTCTGGGGGGGAAAGTACTAAATATCAGATTTTTTCTGTCTCTGTATTCTGATTACATAAATAATATCATTGGTGGAATTGCTTTGGTATATGAATTGCCCCTGGGGGAAATTTAATATTTGAACACTTTCTTTTCCCCTTTTCAAATTTAATTTTGAAGGACTCTAAATGGAAAACATGGATTCCTCAGTCATGAAATGGGTTTAGTGCAAAGCAGTCTTTGGTTTATAAACACTGAGATTACTAGGGGTGAGCATTCATCCCAGAACTTCAGTGAACTGGAGAAAACTCTAGTTTTCTACCATTAGACAAATTATCTGTAAAGTGTACGTGTGCTGTGGGAGCCACCCAGACGTGTTGACACTGGAGATTCCTTCTGAAACAACCTAGAGAGAGGCTTTGGGAGAAGTGGAAGTGTAAACACTCTGTAAGTAGCAACAGCTTAGATTCACTCACTGATCCTGAGAGTGCTTCCTCTGCTGGAGTGGGCCATGAGCCCACTTTATCCCAACCCGCTTTAACTCCAGGAATATCGTCTTCCACGTGGCCTAAAATTTTTCATTTCTCATCTCTTTAATTGCTCGGAAGCTGATCACACGGAGATTTGCTTTGGTAGTGTGTATTACTATGATTTGATTTGATTTGATTTGATTTGATTTGATGACATGCAGAAATTGCGACATGGGTAGGGTAAGAGATAGATCCAGAACTGTAGTTTGGGACAATTGATCAGAAGCCTAGAAGGATTTGTCTTAAGTACTTGTGGGCTGTGGAGGCTCTAAGATCAGATTTGCAGATTTTGTTTTTCTGGGAGAGTTTGATGGATGGAAAAGTTCAACTGAAGTTCTGGGAGTTACTTTCTGAATTCTTGTATCTAAATTTAACTGACTTGGGAGCCACACACTTTAGAAAATAACTCGGAAAAGGATTCACAGATTTTAACGGAGTTTTCCATCTCATGGTAGAATATTTGACTTCTATTTATGCTTCATTATAAATTCATTGATCCATATTGTTCTTTGTCTTTGCTGGGAATCACACAGGAGGGAACTGGAGTTTGGCTGGAGTAGGAAGGAGGAAGAGTTCATTGAAAACTTTGTGCATTGGGGCAGTTGCGAGGGTTCGAGACACCTTAGCTTGGGCAAGCTTACCCGTGCCAAATGCTTACATTGCTTATTTGGGCTGGTGTTAGCAGTATTAGAAGCTGCTTGTATCAGGAGCTCAGAGGGCCTCAGTGGCCTGGCCAGGGAATATATCAGCCCTCAGGACACTGTTTTTCTGGGAAAATGAATTCCAGTTTCCAAATGACTACCCAGAAATTGGCACAACTGGGGCAGCCCCGGTGGCCCAGCGGTTTAGCGCTGCCTTTGGCCTGGGGTGTGATCCTGGAGACCCGGGATCGAGTCCCACGTCGGGCTCCCTGCATGGAGCCTGCTTCTCCCTTTGCTTGCATCTCTGCCTCTCTCTCTGTGTCTCTCAAGAATAAATAAATAAAATCTTAAAAAAAAAATTGGCACAACTGGCTCATAAAGTGGTACTGCCAGTGATTAGTGATTATGATTAATAATATGAGTGATTATTGTTACAGTTATGATTAATGGCTGTGATTAATGATATGAATGACTATTAGAAGCCTGTGAATGTGGAAGATGAGAAAATGTGTTAAAGCTAAAAAAGATTTTAGTTCTTCTGTGGTTTTCTTTCACTTGTTGATGCATTTATATCATTCTTTCCCTATTTCTTGGTGGTAGTAGAATTTCATTTTTAGGAGCAAGAGTTAGATCAGGTGTTTGTCAAAGAGAACCCTTGTGTTCATAAATGCTTCCCTTAGAGCTTGTTGGTTGTTTTACACAAAGCAGTCATTAGGTGTTGGCAGTGTTTGCAAATAATGGCAGGTTGGTGCCTAGGTGTTATTTCAAAGAGTGGCACTTCCTTTCAGTTGTCATTGATCTAAGTTGATTGCAAATACACATTTTTAATTTTTTTCAAAATATTGTCTGGATTATGTTTGGGGTTTTAAAATGTGATTTTGTGCATGTAGTAATTGTGCTAGAAAGTGAGAATTACAAATTTGGAGGTCTTATATAGGTCACTCATTCAATAATTGTTTATTCTGTGCCTATTATACTCACACTGCCTATGAGGCCCCAAACTTTAAGGACCGTATAACAAAATAAAGTACCAAAGGAAATAAAATCTTGATCTCCGGGATTTCATAGCCTAATTAGAAAGAGAGGTCAGGAAAGCAAATATCAGAATATGTATCCAATATTATTTATGCAAAAAAAAAGTAATCTATTTGGATTTCTCTGTATTTTTCCTGGTTAGAATTCCATTTTTACTGCATGTGAGTTTTGAGTCACCTTTGACAAGGATAATTACAATAGTCCCATTTGGAGCTTAGGGCTCTAAATAAAAGTGAAATACAAAATGGAAATAGAGGTTCCTGCAGTAAATCCTTGTTTAGAACTGAAGGATGCTGAAGACATCCCTGGGCCTGAAATTGTACTACTGTGTCTGTCAAGAGGAGAGCCTTTGCTTCTCTGGTTTTTCTCCTTACCTTCTACTGGTTCAAGAGTGAGTGTGCATGGCTCCTCCCACAAAAAACCACCCCTGACCCTTTTAATATCAGTTATAATAATCTATCACCTGTCTGGCAATAATGTGTTTAGATTTCTGTCTCCCCTGTAGACTGTGATATCAGAGAGGGACAGGACCGTGTCTTATCTCTTATCTTAAAATACCAGCACCTGGCATTGGTGTCTGGCTCATCATTGATACTTGTTACATTTAGTTTCTCCCTTCAACCACCATCCTTTTTCTTCCCTAAGATACTTTGGTGTTTTGTAGAATAAGCCAGAGGAGAGGATAAGGAGCTTGGATTTTAATCTGTAGGCAAGAGAAAACTTAAATTTTAGCCTGTGGTCAAAAGAGAAATACTAAAGGATTTGAACAGGAGAATCACATCATCAAAGGTGAGTTTGAAAGAGATCGAAGACAGATGGTTAGATTAAGGAGGGCACGCGATGTAACGGGCCCTGGGTGTTCTATGCAACTGCTAAATCACTGAACTCTACATCTAAAACTAATGATATTACTATATGTTGGCTAATTGAATTTAAATTTAAAAAAGAGATTGAAGAAAGATTGAAGTGGCACGGTGCTTCTAAATGGCCACATCAACACCTAGGGAAGTTGGTGAGATGGTGGTTGACACACCATCTCCACTGCTTCACGAATGCTTTTGACAATTAAAAAGCTTAACTTCCCTAAACAGTGATTCATAACACAGTTATGAGTGATTCTCCTCCATCAGTTTATAATCTCCACCACTCAAGCAGCCCTTGGCCAGGAAATTCAACCTCCCACAATACACACACATCAATAAAACTTTAGAAATTACTCACACACCATTTTTTAAAAATTTTAAATATTATTTATAGCTATTTAGCACTTTGCAGGTATTCATATACAGGTTAGTGTTCTATATAACAATGCTGTAAGTAGGAAGATTGCTAAATGCACAGGAAGGAGGGAGTGCATTATATGCTTCTACTTGTCAAAGGGATTTGTTATACTACATCAGCAAAGCGATGGGCTGTAGGTCAAAAGGTAGCCTAATTATATAGGGCTTAATAATACAGTAGTGAATGTTATTGATGAAACTGGATTTTACCTTCATTCATCCAACATTTATTGCATGCCAGACATAGTGTTAGGCAATTCAGACCACTCTGTGGCGTGGCCTGTGGCTTTCGTAAGGAGCTGAGTGTGTCTCTGGGGAAAACAAATAACCAACGTAAGGAAGCCAAGTGTCATTGTGCTCTGCTGAACGTATATGGTAGGTGCTGTGGATGCCCAGAGGAGCTGTGGAGAGCTGATTAATGCTACTGCCTTGGGCTGCGGGGAAGGTTTCCAGGATGTAGCTGCACACAGGTCTCAGGGCAGAGGGGAGGCCGTGAAGTACAAAAGGAGTGAGGATTGATGAGACTGGGAATGTAATCTGAGGAGAAAGATTGTGAAGAGCCCAGTTTGAAAGTGATGCTATAGCATTAAATCTTACCCAGGATACTGTTTTTGTTTTTTGTTTCCTTTTTTTTTTTCATGTAAAATATATAAATGCATGCCCATAGTAAAAATTTGGAGATGAGGGGAGGGTGTTGCCTGGCTGGTTTAGTCGGCAGAGCATGCAACTCTTGGTCTCGGGGTTGTGAGTTTGGGCCTCACACTGAGTACAGAGATTAGTTAAAAGAAAATAAAGTCTTAAAAAAAAAAAAAAAGAAACTTGGAGACAAAATTAAAAGAAAATAAAAATCTTTTAAAAAAAGAAATTTGGTGACAAATTTGTGTGTGTGATTTTTTATGATAACAAACATTTTAATGCACAAATAAAATACTTTTCATCTCATCCCCGGCAGAGTTAATGTCCCATTCTGCTTCAGTCTCACAGAAAGGTGTGTCCCTAAAAAGCATGACAGGATCTGCTCTGGACTTGGAATGACAGGGCATTAGTGGCCCAAAAGGGGGTACTCTCTTTGGGGGACAGGGGTGGATAAGGGGAGGCTCAGTAGGGCACAGCTGCCTGTGAGGAGCAGACTCATTAGGGATGCCTGGGATTAGGCATAGCAATGAAATATGTGGGAGGGTCCATCCACAGGATTTAATGACCTGTCAAATGTGTGATTGAGGAAGAAGAGGAATAAAATATCCATGGGATTTTTCTCTTTCTAGCTTGAGCAAGTAGATGCAGAGTGGTGTTAACAGAAAATATGGAATGCAGGAAGAAAACCTGGTTTAAGAAAGCTTACAGGTTCCATAGGTTCCATTTTTTTCTCTTTAAAAAAAAAAAAAACTAAACCTTTTTTTTTAGAGCAGTTTTAGGTTCACAGAAAAAATTGAGTGAGTACAGAGAGTTCCCATATACCTCCTGCCTCCCCCCCCCCAACCTTGCATAGAGTAGTTAATTTGTTACAACTGATAAACCTACCCTGGCCCATCATTATCACTCAAAGTCCATAGGGTGTTGTACATTCTATGGATTTGCGCAAATGTGTAATGTGCAGATGATAGTATCAACCACTGTAGTAGCATACAGAGTAGTTCTTACTGTGCTAAAAGTCCTCTCTGCTCTACCCACCCATGCCTCCCTCTCCCCAACTCCTGGCACAGATTCCATTGCTACATTGGAACCAATTGCATTTAAGGATCCTGGAGTGTGAGGGTTAGTGGTGGTCAAATTTTAATGAAAAAATTTTATTTTTAAACCAACAGGGCCCTTTCATCCAAGGGGCCGCATTAAGTAAAGCTGAATGAAGACTAGCTGCTTGGGTGGAAGGTGGCATCTGCAGAGGGCTAGAGTCTAATCTATCCGCCACCCCACTGGCGCCCAGCTCCATCCGGCTGTTCTCTGGTTGCTGCGTCTCACCGAGTCTCTCCACTGTCTCCAGAATCCTGAAGAACTCCGTTTACAAACTGCATGGTAAGGAAGTCTAGAGCTGGAAGGAAGGGCTGGTCCTGTCCTGCCCAGAAGCAGGGACCTCAAATTCTTGTGCCTTTGAGACCTGCTGTTTTTTAGTAGTTTGTTTGCTTGGTTTGGTTTGGCTTGTTTGGGTCCCTTTCCTTGGGATACAGCTCCCCTTTTTGGTTACCCTTTGCTGTCCTGTGCCCCCTACTAGCATCTCCTCATCCTTCTCCCATTGTGCTGCTCTGATGTGCTGTAAACTTGGAAATTGTAAAAACATGCTTTTTTAAACGTAGCCCAAAATAGTTGCAAATAGGTCCATATGTGTGTGATTTCCTTGCATTTTATATTATCAGGGATTCTAATTTCTTCCAAGGCTTCCATGTGATCTTTTCTGTACAGACTTGGTAACTAACACCTGTTTTGGCAGGTAGAACCCTTTCTTGCTTGTTGATATAAAAGGAAAAACAGTATGTCAATCATCTCAACATATTAGCATCACATTAGAAATCAAAATTATGACATAATTTTGTGGCCACATAATTGTGGCTTGTTCACAATTAGGTTTCCTTCAGATGGAACTGCTGGATAGTCGAATTTTACACAGTGACCACCTCATTTCTGTCGGGGTCTGTTTATCTTCTCGCCTTCTCCTTCTTTCTGACTGGTCCTGGAATCGTATAGAAAGTATGTTTTACGGCCTCTGAAATATCTGTCCACCAGCTCTGCTGGGTGAAGAGTAGCATTGCATGCTGAGTAGGAAGAAAATTATGTCATAATTTTGATTTCTAATGTGATGCTAATATGTTGAGATGGTTGACATACTGTTTTTCCTTTTATATCAACAATTATCCCCCCCCCCTTTTTTTCCCCTTTTTTTTTGCCTCTGCTCTTTTTCTGAGATTGTTTTACTTTTTCCTTCTTTTTTCTTCTTTTTCGGCACCTTTTACTTATGCGATGAGGTGTACAGGGGGAATAAGCAGGAATAGAACTACTTGTTAATAATGAAAAATAGTATCTTTATATTAGTGTACAGTTTTCAAACTGCTTTTGCACATTTCCTCTCAGTATGAAAAGTGGTGATTTTTGTTTCAGTTTTTCAGAAGAGGAAACAGGATCAAAGTGGTTAATTACTTAAAGGTCACACTCAGAGACGGTTCTAGCATTCAGACTAAAGTTTTCTTCCTCCAAATATTCAATATATCATGTTGCCTCTTGTTTGTGGAGGCACTGCTTACATTATGGGCCATTTTAAACTAGAATATTGTGCTCACTTTGGCAGCACGTATACTAAACTAGAATATTAAAATACCACACTTGTGCGGTAGTGTATAACATCTCCAAGCATATCCTGATAATGTGAAGAATATAGTGTGAAATGCTAAAAACTTATGCTGTAATCTTCCCAAGATGGTGTTGACATTCTCTTACAACAGTCTTATGAGTTACTTATCCTTAAAATTTTCAATCGTGCTCTTAATATTCACAATATACATGGGAAAACATGTATAATATTCTGAATCTACCTTAAAAGTGGCCCAAATGATTAGGCATGTTTGTTAGAAACGCTCTTTGTTGCTCTATTGCCTGTTCTTCCCTTTCACTACATTTGGCATAAACAAAATATCAAACAGGCAAGAGAATAATAATTCTGTCTCCAAAAGAAGTGATACTGAGCAACAATAAAAAATTTATCTCAGCTCTTTATTTTTAAAAATAATTATAAATCCTCACTGAAACCTAAGAAATAATGTCCAATCAACACTGATATTCTAGCTGAAAAATCAAACTAGACAAGTTGTCAAGAGAACCATTTCCCAGGGATTTAAGTGAATGTAAGTCAAGACCTTCCCAGTGGCTTACTAAGAATAAATGCCAGGGATCCCTGGGTGGCTCAGTGGTTTGGCGCCTGCCCTGGGCCCACGGCGCAATCCTGGAGTTCCGGGATCGAGTCCCACATCGGGCTCCCTGCATGAAGCCTGCTTCTCCCTCTGCCTGTGTCTCTGCCTCTCTCTCTCTCTCTGTGTCTATCATGAATAAATAAATAAATAAATAAATAAATCTTTAAAAAAAAAAGAGTAAATGCCAACGACATCAGTTAACCTCAGCACCTCATGTTATGAGCGCAAGGCTGCCTATTATTATTTTTTTTAGAGAGAATCTTTTTTTTTTTTTTTAAGATTTATTTATTTATTCATGAGAGACCCTGAAAGAGGAGGCAGAGATACGGGCAGAGGGAGAAGCAGGCTCCATGCAGGGAGCCTGATGTGGGATTTGATTCCTGGTCTCCAGGATAAGGCCCTGGGCTGAATGCAGATGCTCAACCACTGAGCCACCCAGGCGTCTCCCATAAATCTGTAGACCTTCTAATGGATTTGAAGGCATATGGATTTTGGAATATTAGTAGATTTTAATGCAACTTTAAATATCAAATGTGGGGCACCTAGGTGGCTCAGTTGGTTAAGCATTCAACTCCTAATTTTAGCTCAAGCCATGATGTCAGTGTCCTGAGATCAAGCCCCGCCTCAGCCTCCCTGATGAGTACAGAGTCTGCTTCTCCCTCTGCCTCTCCCTGCACCCCTCCTCCCATACCCCCCAAGCTCTCTCTCTTTCAAATAAATAAAATCTTTAATAAATAAATGAATATCAGATGTGTAAGCATGAAAAGATTTATATTTCTGGTTTCTTTCAGAATGCTCACAGTCCTTGAATCTATGGATATTGAATATAATTATTTGCTTTGACTGAAGGAATTTTATAGTTCATATTATAAAAATAACTGATTCTAGGAAAATAAAGCTCAATAACATTGACTGACAGTATGTAAAATTGCTATTGGTTGGTTCTGGGATAGAAAATAGATCTCATTTGAAAAAATAATCTTTCTGGACATTGTTCCATATTTTTCCCTTTTTCTTTGTGTAGAAGCAAATGGGATTTTTAAAATAGTACTTCTTTTCTCTCCTAAGCTACGACCACCATAGAAAATTGATATGTTTATGAGTATCAACATTAAGTGGAAGAAAGGATCTGAAAGGCAGGCAGAGAGTGCCAGGTATTACATGAAACTATGTCTGTCCTTCAATGAGTATGGGCTGTTGGAAGGAGATTATCCTATATAATAGGGCCTGGGATGTGTGTGATTTCCTTGCATTTTATGTTATCAAGGATTCTAATTTCTTCCAAGGCTTCCATGTACCAATGACATTTTCCATCTCAAAGTTAGACTTAAAAAAAAAAAAAAAAACCTCAAATCCTGGTAGAGGGAGACTATTTGTAAAATCCCTTGAAGGTAGTGATAAAGCAAATTATTATAACATTTAGAGTAAAGTTTTTCTTTATTGTGGTAAAAATACACTAAATTTACCATTTTTACCATTTAGGTGTGCAGTTTAGTAGCATTAAATTCATCACGTTATTGTGAGCTATCACTACCACCCTTCTCCAGAACTTTTTCACCCTCCCAAGTTCTAAATCTGTCTCCATTAAACAGAATTCCCCATTCGCCTTTCTCCCAAGTCCTGTTAACCTCTGTTCTACTTTCTATCTTTACAAAATTTGCCTATCCTAGCTACCTCATATAAGTGGAATCAAACAAAATTTGCTTTTTTGTGCCTAGCTAACTTAATTAATATAACATCATCAAGTTTTATTATTAGATAGCCTGTATCAGAATTTTCTTCCTTTTTAAGGCTGAATAATATTGCATTGTGCATACATATCACATTTTGTTTATCTAGTCACTTCTTCATGGAACTTAGGTGGTTTTTCTCCTTTTGGCTGTTGTGAATAATACTATTGGGAGTATTGGTATACAGGTATCTGCGTACCTGTTTTCAGTTCCTTTGTGTGTGTATCTAGGAGTACAGTTACTGGGTCATTTGGTAATCCGACATTTAATTTTTGAGAAGCTGCCAAACTGTTTGCCACAGTGGCTGAGCCATTTTATATTCTCACAAACAATGCACAAAGTTGTCATTTTTCCATATCTTTGCCAACACTTGTAAGTTTCTGTTTTGTTGACAAGAGCAATCCTAATGATTGTGAAGTGGTATCTCATAGTGGTTTGCATTTGCATTTCCCTAATGACTCTTTATGTTATGATGTTATCATGCAATCCTATTGTTGACCATTTATATATCTTCTTTGGAGAAATGTCTGTTTATGTGCTTTGTCCGCTTTTGAATTGTTTGTTGGTTGGTTGCTGAGTTATAGGTGTTCTTTATATATTCAGGATATGAATCCCTGATCTGCTATTGATTTACATGGAGTGTTATTTTTAAGGGAAAATTTCTAAAAAATTTTGTGTATATATTTTCCATCTACTTCTGTATGTGATTTTTCATGTTTAAGAATTAATTCTGTGGGAAAAAAAGAATTCTGTGGAATTTCATATAATGTGGTCATATAAAAGGAATCACATATTTTAAAAAAATTCTTTGTTTTTAAAGCCCACCAGTCTTAGATCACATTAATTTTGAACAAAACCATGGTTAGATTAGGGGATAGGTAGCCAGCATAAGAGATAGCAGTTCAGTGTGTGATGTAACTTTCAGTGACACAGAATTTAAACTGCAAATGAAATTTGAAGGGACATTTGGCCTTTGTACAAGGTTTAGAAATTTGTATCACTGAAGAAAAATTAGCTGCCATCCCTTAGAGTCTGTGTTTTCCCCTCTGTGTCCTCCTCGTTTAAAAGTTTTCATGAGAGTTGTAAAGCACCCAAATTAGGAATAGGAATTTTTAAGACTTGGTTCCAGTTCCACTTTTGACATACTGATAGCGTTGAAAATCCATCAGCAACTAAGCCAAAACCCAAAGACATTAAAAAAAAAAGTGTAAGACCTTTTGAACAGGAAAAGGATGATAAATATTTTTATTTTTAGTCTCACACGTGGAATCTAAAAAACAAAACAAAACAAAACAAACTCATAGATATTTTTAGAATAGATAGGTGGTTTCCAGAGGCTGGGGATGTGGTGTGGGCAAAATGGGTGAAGGGGGAACCAAACGTACAAACTTCCAGTTATAAAATAGACAAACCAAGAATGGAATGGAATAGTGAGATAGGTAATAATAATAATGCTGCATTGTACATTTGAATCTTGCCAAGAGAGTAGATCTTAAAAGTTTACATCACAAGAAAAAGATGGTGATGGATGTCAACTAGACTTATTGTGGTGATCATTTGGTACTATATGTAAACACTGAGTTATTATGTCATACGTCTGAAACAAATATAATGCTTTATGTCAATTATATCTCAATCAAAGGAGATTTTAGGAAGGATAGATTAGAGGAGAGAAAGAATAGGGCTAGAGGGAAATGACCAGGAGTCAATTTCAAGAAATTTAAGTCTAGAAGGAGTGCCTCAGCAACTGGCAGTGGGGACAGGATAATTCTTTGTAATGGGCACTGTTCTCTGAGTTATAGGATGTTTAACAAAGTCTCTGGCCTCTATGCACCAAATACCAAATATTCCCTTCATCCCACTTGTGGCGGCCAAAAATATCTCCAAAAACGTGGCAGCAAAGTCATCCCTCATTGAGAACCACACTGGTCTAAGGTGATGAGAGCCTGAGCTGAGTTCTAACAGCAGAATGGGGATAAGGGGAGAACAAAGTGAAATTTTGAGTAGAGGAGAGGAAGAAAATATCTGATAGTTAAAATTTATTAAGCGTTGACTATTTCCCAGGCACCAGCACTAGGTGACATAGTCATTTAATGTAATTAGTAATAAATATTTATTAAGTGCCAATCTTATGCAAAGTACTGGAGCTGCAGAGATGAACGAGATGGTCAAGTTCTTAAAGACTTTGTCATCTAAAAGAAGAGAGATCTATGAACAAATAAATTATCCAAAAGTGAAAATAGTAATGTGCGTAAGATATTGACTGAGAAGAGAATTCCACCTGGGAAGCCACAGAGGCCTTTGTTACCTGAGCTGAAATTGAAGGATAAATAACAGTTTTGCTCGCTGGAGTGGAATTTGCAGGGGAAGTGGTGAACTGCCTGTGGTCTTTTTTGTAGTTGCTGAGATGAAGACCAAGTTGAGACAAAGCTCTCTCCAGGCTGTCACCTTTGTCCAGGGAATAGAACTCCCAGAGTATAATTAAACCTAGGATGACTGCCCAGGGCAATTGTGCATTTTCCCTGAGGCTTGAGTAGAGCAATTAGCACCTGGCAAATCCCAGACCTGTGCAGTTTTAGTGCTAGTTTATATATTTCACATACTGTGTTAAATCATCATCAGTGCCAAGAGGATAAAAAGATGCATATCTAAATCCTGTAATAAGTCAGATTCTGCCAAATTATATTGATAACACTTCATTGATTTTGAAAAAGTTAAATAAGAGGCATATTTGCATCCTGTGGTTAGCAGTTTCTTTATTAACTGGTAAGTGAACTGTAATGGAACCTAGAAACAGATGGAACCATATGGCTGTATTTGTGGAGTAGCAATATATTGTTTAATCTCATGGTAGCAATTTTGCTATTTTGTAAGAAAAATACAATTATTCAGTGGAAGTTTATATAATATATATTCGACAGGAGTGATCTCTTCATTCTTCCTTAATGATCTACATTTTTGAAATTTGGAAAATTGAAAAAGAAAATAATGAACACCAAAGAAAATTTGCCAATGCATTTATTATAAACTGCTCTACATGTACTCTAGCTCTGCTATTTCTTCATGGCTTTGGTCCCATTAGTACAGTAGTGTTCAGACTTGCTAATGACACTACCCAGTTATTTAATTTGACTAAATGTGATAGATGTATTTATTTAAGATTTTGTTCAGAATTTTTTTTAAAGGTCAGTATGGTACTTTTACATTGCAGGGAATGTTGTGTGATCCGATTGTAAAATTACATTAACTTATCAAGAATAATTATTTACATATACTAAAAGCTGTGGAAACCCTTGAGATAAGATGCAAAAGCTGTTTGCCCTTTCAGTTCACAGAAAACAACTCGTAGTTATTGTTTAATTTATCTGATGTTTTGTTTTTGACTAATATAAAGTGTTCAACCTGATAGTAACTACATGAATTTTAGTTGCAGCACATTTGAATTGCCAAAGACTGACTTACACACCAGAGTGGCTACTGCTGCTTATGCCTTCCTGCCAGTATGGTTGTGAAAGGTCCCTTGGTGCTGGGGCCTCAGGCCTTATATCGCCGCTCCTTCCTGCCATTTCAACTCTTCTTTGACAGGAATTGCTCAACCATGGTTTTCTCTTCTTTCCTCTCCTTCCCTTTCTTCTCCTCCTGCCACCTCCATTCTTCTCTGGGAGCTCTAAATGACTCTGTCTTCTCAAGAACCCATTCATTCATTTAGCAAATATTGAACACCTACTATATACTAGGCTTTATTCTGTGTGCAGCAGTGGACAAAAAATTCACATCCTAATAGAGTCTATATTGTGGGGAGGAAAAAGAGGCAATAAACAATAAAAAGAAGTAAAATGCAAACCAATCTTGAAAAGGGAGAACAGAGTTGGAAGGCTCATACTTCCCAGTTTGGAACATCCTAGATAGGTATGGTAATCAAAACTGTGGAATTTGCAAAGGATAGACATAAAGATCATTGGAATAGAATTGAAAGTCTGGAAATAAACCAAAGCATCTGTGCTCAGTAGATTTTTGACATAGGTCTTAAAACCATTCGGTAGGGAAAGAATAGTCTCCAACAAATGGTGCTGGGACAACTGGATAGCCACATGCAAAACAGTGAAGTTGGACCCCTATCTCACACTATAGACAAACGTTAAATGAAAATGATCAATGATCTAAATTTAAGAACTGAAACCATAAAATTATTTGAAGAAAACATAGGGATAGATCTTCATAACCTTGGATTTGGCAGTGGATGCTTAAATATACTAAAGCATGAGTAACAGAAGAAAAAGTAAATAAATTGGACATCATCAGAATTAAAACTTTGCATGTAAAGGAGCATTATCATGAGAGCAAAAAGGCAGTATACAGAAAGGGGTAAATATTTGCAAATCATATATCTCAGTATCTATAAATCCAGAATATATTGAAAAAAAAACTTGTAGAATGCAACATAAAAAAATGCAATTTAAAAATGGGTAAAGAGGGGACCCCGAGTGGCTTAGTTAAGCATCTGACTTTTTTTTTTAAGATCTTATTTATTTATTTATAAAGGACAGAGAGAGAGGCAGAGACATAGGCAGAGGGAGAAGCAGACTCCCTTCAGGGGGCCTGATGTGGGACGTGGTCCTGGGACTCAGTCCTGGGATTTGATCCTGGGAGGTTATCTCAGGACTCTAGGATCATGCCCTGAGCTGAAGGCGGACACTCAACCAACTGAGCCACCTAGGTGTCCCAGCATCTGACTCTTGATTTCAGCTCAAGTCTTGATCTCAGGGTTGTGAGTTCAAGCCCTGTTTGAAAAAAAATAAAAAATAAAATAAAATGAGAAAAGAACTTGAGCAGACATTTCTCCAAAGAAGATATACAAATGGCCAATAAACATGTGAAAAGATGCTCAACTCCATTAATCATTAGGGAAATGGAAATCAAAACACAATGAAATACCACTTTGTACCTACTAGGGTGGCTGTAATAAACAAAAAAAAAAAATGGAAAATAACAAGTATTGATGAGGATGTGGAGAAGTTGGAACACATGCATTTCTATTGGGAATGTAAAATGGTTGAGCTGCTATTTTCTAAATAGCTTGACAGTTTCTCAAAATGTTAACTGTAATATTCCCATATGATCCGGCAATTCTCCTAGGTTTATACCCAAAAGAATTGAAAAGAGGGGTTCAAACAAATACTTGAATGTAAATGTTCATAGCAGCGCTATTTATAATAGTCCAAAAGTAAAAACAATTCAGAGTAACTAATGGTTGAATTGATGAACTAATTGTTGTATTATGTATGATTACACATACACACACACGCACACCACGTTGGGCTCTGTGCTCAGCAGGCGTCAGCTTGCATTTTTCTCTCCCTCTCAGTCTACGCCTCCCCGCTTTGTGCACACGTACTCTCTCTCAAATAAATATGTCTTTTAAAAATAAGATGATAATGTGGCATATTTCCTTTATTCTGTTTATGTGGTGAAGCATATTGATTTATTTTCAAATGTAATACCAATCTTGCATTTCTCTGTTAGATACTACTTGGTCATGAGGTATTAGACTTTTTAATACTGCTGGATGTGATCTGCTTATGTTTTGTTAAGGATATTTACATCTGTGTTCCTGAGTAATATTTGTGTTTTCCCGTGATATCCTAATCAGATTTTGTTTCAGGATTCTGCTGGTCTTACTTTTTTTTAATAATAAATTTATTTTTTATTGTTGTTCAATTTGCCAACATACAGAATAACACCCAGTGCTCATCCCGTCAAGTGCCCGCCACCCAGTCACCTCCACCCCCCGCCCTCCTCCCCTTCCACCACCCCTAGTTCATTTCCCAGAGTTAGGAGTCTTCCATGTTCTGTCTCCCTTTCTGATATTTCCTACCCATTTCTTCTCCATTCCCCTCTATTCCCTTTCACTATTATTTATAGTCCCCAAATGAATGAGACCATATAATGTTTGTTCTTCTCCGATTGACTTATTTCACTCAGCATAATACCCTCCAGTTCCATCCACGTCGATCTGTTGGTCTTATAATATGAGTTGGGAAGTTTCCCTCCTCCTCAATACTCTGAAAAATTTGTCATTCTATTATTTTTTCTTTAAATGTTTGATAGAATTTGCTAATGAAGGAATTTCGGCTCAGTGATCACTTCCAGGAAAAGTTTTTAGTTATGAATTCAATTTCTTTAACAGATATAGGCACTTCAGAATTTCAATTTCTTAAAAAAAAAAACTTCAATTTCTTTCTCTGTAAGATCAAAAATTAACTATGTTGTATATGTCCATGTAAACCACACCTTTATTAAGACATAGGACATTTCCATCACCCCCAAATGTTCCCACTAATGAACTTTGGATAAATACCTCTTTGTATTTCAGGCTCTGTATAAATTAAGCAATTATAACTGAAAATGCAAATGTAATACACCTTTTTTTAAAACCAATTACATGGTAGCTTTTTTCATTAATATTTATCAAAAATAGGAAAAATATAATTTTTTATTTTTATTTTTTAATTTTTAAAGAATATTTATTTATTTATTTATTCATAAGAGACACACAGAAAGGCAGAGACATAGGCAAAGAGAGAAGCAAACTTCCTGCAGGGATCCTGATGTAGGACTCTTTCCCAGGACCCTGGGATGATGACCTGAGTCAAAGGCAGATACTCAACCACTGAGCCATCCAGGTGTCCCAAAAAGTAGAAATTAAAATAAATAATAGACATTCTTCTAGGTTACCAAAATAGATTATCAAATTCTGCATTTTTTGACAGGTAAACAATTTTTATTGTAACATTATTTAAAATAAAGATAAATGGGAAATAATCTAAAAGCCAAAATTCTGAATCAATTGCAGTGCAACCAAATACATACATACTGTATACATCTGTTAGCGTCAAAAATGTATGATAAATTTTATTATATGTTGCTATTTATTTTATTTTACTTATCTATTTAAGTTTTTATTTAAATTCTAGTTAGCTAACATATAGTATAATATCGGTTTTAGGAGTAGAATTTAGTGATTCATCGCTTACGTATAACACCCAATGCTCATCACAAATGCCCTCCTTAATGCCCATCCCCCATCTAGCCCATTCCCACCCAGCTCCCCTCCAGCAACTCTGTTTGTTTTCTAAAGTTAAGAGTCTAATTTGTTTTAGAATTTCTTCTCAGGATACCCCACATTCCTTAAATTGATGCCAGCTTTAAAACAGACAGACATGAATATATTTTAGATTTCTTGCACTGTAGTAGATTTATTTGAATGGCAGTTTGTGCTTAAGCAGAAAATGACTTTGTCATAAGATAGAATACAGCAATTAAAGAGAATGAAGCAGATTTATATACTACTAACATAGAAAATACTCTCAGCCAAATTGCAGAATGATTAAATATTTTAAAAATTCAAACTGATGCTATATTTTTTGTATCTATCTGTAGATGAATATGCAAGTAAAATACCTAAAAATAAGTTCAAACTGCTAACAGTAGTCACATCAAGAAGTACATGAAGATTTGAGCATTGTGGTTGATAATCAAATGAGACTTAACCTTATCTATAATGTTTTAATTTTTGTAATAATAGTAGTTTGATGTGGGACTTATGTAATTAGAACTATAAAGTGACTTGACGGATTTACATAGGACTAGAGGCAAAATGCATCTGGGTTTGTTTTTGTTTTAGCAATTACTCTGAAACTCTAGAAAGCCAGCTCAGAAAATCTGTACAAGGAGTGCTCTGAATCCGTTTTGTTTTGTTTTTCCAAATTATGGCACAAGAAAGTATTGCAAGTGAAGTAAAAATGCAACTTAGAATTAAAAGTTGAATATTACTCTGACTACCACAAAACTTTAAAAAGAAAATATTTACTAACATGAAAATGCTTACAATGTATCACTCATTGAACAAGAATATGAGACATATCTATAAACAAATGATCTTTTAAAAATATGTTTATTTACAAAAAAAAAAGATTTGAAAAGTCACAAAAATGTTAACAGTGATTATTATCTCTGTGTTGATGAAGAGTGGCTGTTTGAACTTTCTTTTTCCATTTCAGTTTTTTTTCATGAACACAAATTGTATTTTTTTAAAAGATTTTATTTATTTATTCATTCATAGAGATGCAGAGACAAAGAGTAGCAGAGACACAGGCAGAGGGAGAAGCAGGCTCCATGCAGAGAGCCTGACGCGGGACTCGATCCAGGGTCTACAGGATCACGCCCTGGGCTGCAGGCGGCGCTAAACCGCTGCGCCACCAGGGCTGCCCACAAATTGTATTTTAAATCAAGGAGAGAAAATGCCCTTTCTATCCCAATTAAAGAGGGAAGGAAAGGAGAAAAAAAGAAGGAAAGACTGGACAAGATAGGGAAGGGAAGAGAAGATATGAAATTCTTAACATTTGCAAACATGCTGCAGAGAGTTCTGGTACATTTTTAAATGAGAATGTTAGAAACCTGACGTTTTGTAGAAGAGTTTTGGGAGGAATGGAAGGAACTGAGAGGGATAGAGAGGAAGAGATGGCTTTGAAGGATGTTTAGAAAGTAAACAATCCACAGGATTGGTAAGATTGGTAGGATTGGAACAAGAGAATGAGGAAGAGGTCAGTTTTCTCTTTTTTATATTTGTCAATTTAAAACAAAGTCATTTCAAATCTATTTTGTAATTGCATTACTCTTTTGATGGAAGTACAACTGTGATTCTTCTCTTTCTGTGACAAAAACTCATGTCTGCACCCTTTGGATTTTGCCAGTGTGGTTCAAAATAACACTAAATCACAAACTTTCAAGCTGCCCAGGAAATACTATTTCTTTTGTTGTTTTTTTTTTTTTAATATTTTACTTATTCATGAGAGACGCAGAGAGAGACAGAGAGAGAGAGAGAGAGAGAGAGGCAGAGACACAGGCAGAGGGAGAAGCAGGCTCCACACAGGAAGCCCGATGTGGGACTTGACTTGATCCCGGGTCTCCAGCATCAAGCCCTGGGCTGAAGGCGGCGCTAAACCACTGAGCCATCCAGGCTGTCCTACTATTTCTTTTAAATGGATTAATATCTGAGTACAGAAACCATGATCCATACCCTTCTATTATCTTCAGCCTAAACAACTTTACTGGGTAACATTCCCTAGGATAACTTAAAAAAAAAAAAAAAGCACTAAATTTGTGGTGCCCAGATTTCAAAACTTAATGTGGAACCATTTGCAGAACAAGTTCTCTCCCTCTGATTATTTAAACCACAGTAAACACATCTTTCTCTGGAATTCTATTTCATTTTCATTTGACAATAATCTAAAATTAAATTTTTAAGATCTTGTGATTATTGAGCAGAATTATGGTTTATGTTAAACCAGTGGTGATTTTTACACCCCCCACCCTTCAGGAAACACTTGACAATATCAGGAGACATTTTTAGTTGTCACATCTTGCAGAGGGTGTGCTACTGGCATATAGTGGATAGAGACCAGAGATGCTGTTAAACAGCCTGTAATGGGCAGGATCCCTCCACCCCAAATCTTTAAAATCAAAGGGAGAAAATGAAGTAGTGTTGAGATTGAGAAACCTGTGTTAGACCCTTAGAGGAGCTTTAGTAAGGGATATATATCCAGATAATTGGAATATTGTTTATAGTAGAGGAATGGTTGGTCTGTATGGATATAGAGCATTGGGACTCATTAGAAAAAGGATGACCTGGGAAACTGAGGAAGATGTAGATTTTTGAGGACTTAAGGTTGATGGAGTGGTAGAGGGATCTAGCTGGTTAATCTGACCTAAGGCCAACAAGTGCTGGCTGGAACTGACTGCAGGAGACGGGGTGGGTGGCTGCTAGGCAGTTTGGAGTCCCTCATTACCAGATCATGCAGAGAAAGCCGACAGCCATCATTATCAGGAATGTGAAGGAGAGAGTGATGTAAATGAACTGATTATAAATCACAGCCAAGGAGTGTTCTTCGGGTGGCAAATGTATCAAGGGCTTAGATCACTGCCATCTTTTTATTTTTTATTTAGTTATTTATATATTTTCAGTAAGAGAAAGAGAGTGTGAGGTGGAGGCGGGGGCAGGGAAGGGCAGAAGGAGAAGGAGAGAGAGAATCAAATCTTATGCAAGCTCCAGGCTAGACTCAGTCTCAGGTCATGATCTGCGTTGAAATCAAGAGTCTGAAACTTAACCAACTGAGCCACCCAGGAGCCCTCACTGCCATCTTTTAATGGATTGCCTCAGAATTTCCAGGGCGACTTCATGTGGAGGGGAAAGGGATCATAGCCTCAGAGGAGGTCAGGTTCTCTGCTGGGACCTGAATCAGTGGGAGGCCACACAGGGTCAGGGACACATGGGAAGTATGGAGCATCATCAGCGATGGTAGGGATCATATTCAGGTAGGGGATAAGAAGACTCTGTGGAGGTCTTGAAGTACAAAGAGCATGAGTGAGGATAGAGGGTGGGACGGGCTATGATCCATAACAAATAATGAACTCTTAGAGGCTCACTCAGTGTTCCATGTGTGGCTTGTAAGTTTATAACTTGTGTTTAGTGGATGCTTAAGAAATACTTGTTCTTCATCTTTTTATTCATTGTTCTGAGGCTCTTCTGATTGTAGAGTAGAATCTTTTCTTATTCTTAATCTTTGATTGGACTTTGGTTCTTAAATTTTGATTTACTGAGAAATATTAATTAACAAAGACGGACCATGTTATACATGTCCTCTGATATTTTAAGTTAATTAAATATTTTATTATATAATAGTACTTTCAAAAGAATATATGATGCATACATAAAAATTATGAACATTATTATAATATATGGTAATATGATAATATAAGATTCAACATTAACATTACTGATGCTATATTTTCCTGTTGTGCTACTCCTTTGCCTCAAGTATTACTATCTTGAATTTTGTGTCTTCATTTCCCTGTTTTAACTATAATTTATTCACATATATATGTATCTCCAAGATAGTTAATATTTGTTTTTAAACTTTATAAAAATGATTCCATACTCTGTGTAGTCTTTTAGGCTATACTTTCTTTTTCACTTAACATTATGTTTCTAAGATTAATCCTTGTGGGTATAGTTAATGTATTTTATTACTATATAATATTCTACTGTGAGATTTACATGTCTAGTTGATGGATGTTTGGGTTATTTCTGCATTTTTGCTATTTTGAATAATACTGCTATGAATATTATGTATGTCCAATAGTGTCATTAGGGTAGTGACGTTCGAGCTGTTTTGTTTTTAACTATAACCCAACAGGACATATACATAAATATCTCTATCTCTCTATGTGTCTGTCACTTTAAAAACTTGATATATTCTCCCCTATTCTGAGCAGTCTCTGATAAAATCCAGCCTATTTTAAAAAATGCTAATAAATAAATTTCACTAATCGTTTCTCTCTGAGGATTGAAAACTACTCTAGTACATATACTGGGCTGTGAAATTTGTTAGATCTCATGATATGAAATTTTTAACTTTAAAAATTGATGGCAGATTGTTTCCAAAGTGCGTGATCTATCCATTCGTACCAATTTGGTTAATCATATTCTTATCAACACTTATATTTCAGACAAAATTAGGTTTTCAGCAAGAAGTCTATTAACTTAGTAAACCAAATGAAGATATATTATTTTTACATATGTTCTAATTTTACAACTAAAAATTTCTTACTGAACAAAGTGCCAGGACTTCTAAGAGACTGGAGAATACGGAGTCGTCCTGTGTTCTGAGAGTTTGCTTAAGGATGTCTCACATTTTATTTGCTTAAAAGTATATATCTTCCTTGTTATTCTGTTTGCTCTGATGCTCAGATATGCTATTATTGATCTATCTCAGCCATGGCCTTGTGCTTGATTATTTTATAATTAAACATTACTGAGAAATTGTCTGCTAAGTAAACTTTAAACTTATTGAGAAAATAGCTATGTTGTCCCTGAATAGTATGACATATTTCATTCAAAAAAGACTGAAATTTTTATGGACAGTTGATGATGTCAATTTTAAAGCTCAAAGGGTTGGTTAAATGTATATAAGCAGGCTGTTTGATGAGCAGTTTTGGTTCAATTTTGCCAAAATATGGCCTTTTATACTCCCAGCCTGAAATCTAAGACTGCACTAGTAAGAACTTTATGTAGCTTGTCTATAGGCCCTGTCATCCTTTTTAAGGTGGAGAATGTCTTTCCTTCTTTGCATCTGTGTGTGGGTGGATTCTCTCCTGACTTTTGCTGTGTTTCATGACTCCTTAGCATGTAAAAATCTACTTAGTAGTCTGAGTGCATTAACTGTGTCTACATAAGAAGAATTTTTGCTCTGTACAGTGACTAATTTCATTATTCATGGCTATCCTCTTGGTTAATGGGTGGTCAGCTGTAACCTTGTAAGGCACTTGTCTTATGCCTATCAGATGCAGCTGGCTTCCCTACAGCTTAATCTTTCAAGTCAGTGGTACAGTCAAACTTAGTCACCCACTAATGCCATTTTGTATAGATTTCAACAAAATCGTCATCATCATTGACAGATATTCTTGCAGTGTGGTCTTGCACTCTGTCATTCTCTGGGATGTGTGTTTTTCTGGGGAGAATATACAGATCTCATCACAGCGGATGTCCTCACTTTTTCTCTAGCACATATTCAATTTTTTGTTTTGTGTTTAGTTTCTAGAATTCCTTCTTAACGGTAAGAATCCAGGCTATATGTCTAAAGAAGCACTTGCTTGCACAGTGGGAAAGTAGTGGTTAGCAGATGTGATGTGGAGTGGAAGTAGTAAATGAATTGACATGCAGAAACATTAGGACTCTAGTAGGCGTCATGTCCTCAGTTATACCATGTCTGCATTTGCAAAGCATTCCACCTGGAGAAATGGAACAAGTTGGAGCAGCTCAAGTTCGTGCCCTAGAGTCCATCCAGCTTTGGTCTAGGAAACAGGGAAACAGTCCTTTGGGTGCCAGTTTTTCAATTGTGAATCTCACCAGACCAGTACAATGAAGAAAACACATGCTTCTAGGCTGGGCCAGAGTTTTAGACCCTCTATGATGAAATCACTCTGTTGCCACCTACGCTTCAAATAAAGATAAAATAAAAATAATACCTTCCCATAAGCCATTTAGTAAAGCCAAAAATAGCCACACAAATATTCTTTATTACTCGTTTAAGACTAAATATTTTGAAGCAGTTTAATGGCATTGTGTCCTGACTTAAATTCTTTTAATTCCTTAGGTAATGAAGGTTTTTAATCTGGGATGCTCCTGTGCAGTTTTAGCATACACTACACACAACACAGCACCCAGTGCGTAGTAGAGGCTAAATCTAAAAACTCTGAGAATTACTTCAGAATGGCTTCACGGAGGATATTTTTAAGGGCTTTTTAGAAATAATTCCTACTTTTTGTAATGCACCTAAGCCCAAGGGAGGGTAGTGAAATGTTTTTGGTAAGCCATTCGTTCTTCTGTAGATTTGTATTTCTCAAAGGACCAAAGTGAGAAAGAGGAAAAGTGATATCATTTTTTTGTGTTTAAGATAATTGTAGACTGGAATTACGGAGATTAATTTAAAAAAATTTTAGTATGCCTCATATACATTACTTATGTGTTGACATATGAGAGTCTCTGAATGAAAAATAGGGGAAGTCTTGAAATACGTGTTTCTGTCCTCTGCATAATATGACAGTGATGTACTATTCCTGCCTTGCCGCCTGATCACATTCCCCATATTTGGACTGAACTGCATTTTTTTTTTTTTTAGAGAAAGTGAGAGGGAGGGGAGGAGGGGGGTGGCAGGAGGTGGGGAGGGAGGGGGGTGTGGGGAGAAAGAGAACTTGAGAATGAATGTTGGGTTTTTTTTTAAGATTTTATTTATTTATTTGAGAGAGAGAAAGAGAGAGCATGACCAGGGAGAAGAGGGAGAGGCAGGCTCCACCTGAGCAGGGAGCCCAGCGCGGAGGTCCATCCCAGGACCCGGGGATCATGATCTGAGCCGAAGGCAGACGCGTACCTGATTGAGCTGTCCAGGCTGCCTGGATGTTTGTATCTGTTGAAGAGAAGCTCATTTCTGTTGTTCCTAAACACTCCTCAGGGTTAAAAAGTAACATCCAGGGGCACCCGGGTGGCTCAACAGTGGAGTGTCTGCCTTTGGCTCAGGGTGTGATCCCGGGGTCCTGGGATTGAGTCCCACGTCGGGCTCCCTTCAGGGAGCCTGCTTCTCGCTCTGCTGAAGTCTCTGCCTCTCTTTCTCTCTCTCTCAAGAATAAATAAATAAAATCTTAAAGAAAAAGAATTAGATACCTTTAGAAGTCAACTTTGTGAAGTTTAGCAGTTAACTCTAGGAACTGCAACATAACTTGGTAAATATGTATGAAATGGAAGGATATGTATTCCTGAAAAAAGCTATATACAAATTAGATTTTTCTAAATTGACTAATACTTCTACATTTATTATGATCCATTTGGTAAGACCAGTAGTCTCTCTCAAATTTATATTTGTGGTAAACGCAAATTTTCATGGTCAGGATTGCAAGGAGTAAGGACACCTTTAAGATGCCTTGTATTGCTTAAGATCTGGTTTATTCTTTCTGGGGTTGCTAAGGGACAGAACGTTTTTTTTTTTTAAAAGGCAGCAGTTACTCACCACTTATAAACAATTCAGTAAAAATAGATCTCTAAGGATCTTCAATTTGTAATTGATAAATCATTCATGCTGAGTTAGTTGGCCTTGATTCTTACTCTCCTTGAGAATGTGGAATGTTTTATAAACACAGTAAGGGTTACAAATATAGAGAGAATAAATAATTGCACTATCAGTAATGTGATGATACACATGTCTGCCTAGTGAAATTTCGGTCAAAGTATTCTAATGCACATAATAAAGCCTGTTAGAATTGGGTATACATTAAGAATAGGCTCTAAGTGGGATCCCTGGGGGGCGCAGCGGTTTGGCGCCTGCCTTTGGCCCAGGGAGCAATCCTGGAGACCCGGGATTGAATCCCACGTCAGGCTCCCGGTGCATGAAGCCTGCTTATGTCTCTGCCTCTCTCTCTCTCTCTCTGTATGACTATCATAAAAAAAAAAAAAATAGGCTCTAAGTAACATGCAGTCTCCGTTGTTATACCCTGTTTGGGTCCTACTGTGAGATAAAGGCCTACTTTGCTTTTATAATCTTGGCTCTTTGCTGAGTTCTGGCTATGCAGTTACAGTTTTAGGACTAATGAGAGCTCTTGATAGGATATAAAAAGGGTCATCCCTATTTGTAAGATAGTTGCTACCTACTGTCTGTCTAACTGGGAATGCAAGACTTATTTTGGGAGTGAGGGAAACATGGAACCATATTTCAGAGTGGTAGCACACCACTTTCTGAACAGATATGGGAAATCCAATCTTCCTGTGGTTTTAACCAGAGCAGAACCAAAATAGGGGAGTACTTCAGAGAGACTAATTGCATGGTACTGCTTCAAAATGTGTTGAGGAAGGGTGGGAAATACCCATCTTGATGAATGAAAAATTTATACAGAAAGAGATTCAAGTATGAGAAATCAATTCTTGGAATAACAATGGGAAATACTTTCCATTTTTCTACTGTTCACTTCTGTTTTCTGCCGGGATCTTTCTGACTCTAGCTATTTTTCAGTTTACACAAAATGCAGAGAAATAGAGAAGTAATATCTTTCACTCTTCTCTCTAGGCACCAGTAGTTCTTTCCCAAAAGCAACTAATGTGAGTTTCATGAGTAATGAAAATATTCATCTTCAGCCCCTTCCTCTAAGCTATTATATTGAAGTGTTCAAAAGAAAATCAAGTTAATCATATCTTTCCGTAAGGAGCACAAATACTATATATCACCATTACAGAATTTTTTCTGTCTTCCTAACTTCCAAGTGCTGATTGATTAGTAGCATGCACATTCCAGAAAAAGTGTTTATAAAGTATTATTTTTTCCCCACCTGAAGGTACCGCCTACTTTAGGAACATGACCAACTTATATCTTGAGAGTTTATTGTAGTGATATTTTTGGGACTCTCATAGATAAGTGCCCAAGCACCTGCTTGGCTGTCCTGCTTCTTTCTCGGCTCTGGTCACCTTCTTGTGTCATAAAGGGGAAAGAGCCCAGGGATTAGAGGAGCACTGAGACTGAGCAATGAGCAGTGTTCATTTTCTAAGAGTAGATTCTTCAGAGTAGGAACCTAGAAAGGCTTTGTTGTCAGTCATGCTAGCTGGCTGTCCTCTATAGGAGCTTGCCTTTTGTTTTCTATCCCATAATTCAGAACGCACGCCTGCCTTCCCACTCTCTCCCCACTTCCCACCTTTTCCTTGCTCCTCAGATCGATCACCCCTGCTCCTCTCAATCTTACTCAGACTTCATCAAGACATTAAAATCTTTCAGAGGGAATACTCTTCATTTTTCCCATGACCAGATGGTCCGAGACCACACTGTTCTTTCTCTCCTCTTCTGTCCATGGTTGCACTTCCTCTTTATCTTCTGCAATATGATTGTCTCCTTTTTACTGATTAATTCTTCTTAATCTGTAAGATGCTCTTTAGAAGCCCCATCTTAAAACAAAGCAAAAACAATAGTCCAGTAATTCCACCTTCCTCCATGGCTACCACCCTGTTAGGGCGCCCATGGTCTCTCACCCATACTTTACTGACATCTTCTAGTTGATTTCTATGCTTTGCCTCCCATGCGATTTGTTCTCCACATGAGCAGCCATTGTGATCATTTAAAAATACGTTAAATCACTAAACATATTTGTTTTTAAATCCATTCAAGGCTCCCCTTTGTACTTAGGATAAAATCCATTTTCCATATATTGTCTTCAAGGTCCAGCCCAGCGGCCTCCAGCTCTGAGCCCCTGCCTCACCTTTAGCTGAGCACCCCTTTTGCCCACTCCTCCTTGGCTACACAGATTTCCCTACAGTTTCTCAAGGGCACCAGTCCTACCCATGTCATCCTTTTAGAGCTTTTGCCTGGAATGAGTTCCACAGCTTCTAGGGAGGCTGACACTTCCTCTTCCTCTTGGTTTAATTATTATTTCCTCAGTGAAGTCTTCCCCAGTGGGTCCAAGGAGGGCTCTCGCCCCTGCTTTTCTTTATCCCAACACTATGTTCGTTTCCTGCATAGTACTTTATGGTTCATTAATATTTCCTTGTTTAATATTCAGACAAGACTCTAAGCTGTGTGAGGGCAAGGACCCTGTCTGTTTTTTCACCACTGGGCAGTGCCTGGCACAAAGTAAGCATTGATGGTAAATATTTTTCTTGAAATATGCAAATGCGTGAATGCTGGTTAACAAATGAAGCTTGGCTCTGGTTTTATATTTTTTAGATACAGAGCTTGTTCTTTTACAACAGAAAGCCAATCCTTTACTTGAACTGCATGTCGCTTTAGAGTTGCGTTATTTTGGAGATTGAGGGGTCCTTGGAAGGCCTCTGTCCTACCTTCCTATCATGCATGCCCTTTCTGTCATCGTCTTCTATTTCAGTACAGAGTTCAGACTCGGCCTTGGGTTCATGTACTCTCTTGCTCCCAGTCTAAACATGGTGGCGGAGAGACACCCATTATTGCTTTCCTCCCATCTCCTTTGGGCTCTACAACTTAGTTCTGTGATCTTGGAGAAGTTACTTAATTTTATTGTGCCTCAGTTTTCTGAAATACAAAGTAGAGTTATAATAACCACACACAGCAGTTGCAGTGATTCAATGAGGAAATGCATGTGAAAACTTAATATGATAATACTCAGTGTGTTAACCATAAGCCTACCATAGCCTCAGCTTTGTTTTCATTATTTCCATTAACTCTAGTCTTTTAAAAATATATATATTGTAATAAGGTACACATATCACAAAATGTACCATCTTAGCCATTTTTAAATTAATAGTTTGGTGGTATTACATACATTCATAATATTGTACACCTTCATGATGTTCATATTACTATGCAACCATCACCATTATTTTTTTAAAGGTTTTATGTATTTATTCATGAGAGAGAGAGGCAGAGACATAGGCAGAGGGAGAAGCAGGCTCCAAGCAGGGAGTCCAATGTGGGACTCAATCCCGGGACTCCAGGATCACACCCTGAGCCGAAGGCATACACTCAACCACTGAGCTACCCAGGCGTCCCACCATTATTCATCTGTATAACTCTTTTCATTTTGTAAAACTGAAAATCTGTACCTCTTAAAATAACTTGCCATTCCTCCCTACCATCTCCTGCAAACTCTGGCAACCACTATTCTACTTTCTGTCTATGAATTTGACTACTCTAGAAGCCTCAAATAAATGGAATCATATATTTGTCCTTTTGTGTCTAGCTTACTTTACTTTGCATGATGTCTTCAAGGTTCATTCATATTGTAGCATGTCTTAGAATCTTTCCTCTTAAAGGCTGAATAATATTCCATGATGTGTAATATCACATTTGATGAATATCACATTCATCCATTGATGGACATTTGGGTTATTGCCATCTTTTGGTTATTGTGAAAATGCTGCTGTTAACATTGGTTTACAAGTATCTCCTCAAATCACTGCTTTCCATTTTTGGGGGGTATATACTCAGAAGTGGAATTACTGGATCTTATGGTACTTATATTTAAAATATTTGAGCAATTGCCATACTATTTTCCACAGTGTCTGTATGATTTTACATTCCCACCAGCAATGCACAATGGTTCTGAATTCTCTACAATCTCAACAACATTTCAACTTTTCCTTTCCTTTCCTTCCTTCCTCTTTTCTTTTCTTTTCTCTTTTCTTTTCTTTTCTTTTTTTGAGTGGTTGTTCTAATGGGTGTGAGGTGGTATCTCATTGTAGTTAAGGCTTGCATTCCCCCAATGATTAATGATGTCGAGCATCTTTTTTCTTTAAAGGTTTTATTTATTTATTTGAATGAGAGCGTGAGTGGGGACCAGGAAGAGGAAGAGGGAGAAGTAGCTCTCCTGATCAGGGAGCTCGACCAGGGCTCAATTCCAGAACTGGAGGATCATGACCTGAGCTGAAGGCAGATGCTTAACTGACTGAGCCATGTGGGCACCCCAGGCATCTTCTTATGTGTTTATTGGGCATGTCTATCTTCTTTAGGTCCTCTTTTTTTAAATTAGGTTGTTTGGATTTTTGTTGAGTTTTAAAAACTCCTTATTCTGGATATTAATCCCTTATTAGACATATGATTTCAAATATTTTCTCCCATTCTGTGGGTCGCCTTTTTATTCTGATGCACAAATTTTTAAAATTTTTATTAAATGCAGTTTGTGTGTTTTTTTCTTTGTTGCCTGTGCCTTTGGTATCATGTCCAGGAAATTGTTTCCAAATCCAGTGTCACGAGGTTTTTGCCCTATGTTTTCTTCTAAAAGTTGTTTATAGTTTTAAGTCTTACATTTAAGTCATTGATCCATTTCATGTGATTATTGTATGTGGTATGAGATAGAGGCCCAACTTCGTTCTTTTACATATGGATATTCAGGTTTCCCAGAACCATTTGTTTACAAGATTACTCTTTCCCATTGAATGATCTTGGCTTTGTCAAAAATTAGTTGACTCTATATGCAACAATTTATTCCTGGACCCTCTGTTCCATTCCATTGGTCAGTACGTCTGTCTTTCTGCCAGTACCTCACATTTTGACTTCTGTAGCTCTGTAGTAATTTTTGAAATCCGGAAGTGTGAGGCCTCCAGTTTTGTTCCTGTTTTTCATGATTATTCTGACTATTCAATAATCAAGGTCCCTTGAGATAACATATGAATTCTAGGATGAGTTTTTCTATTTCTACAGTAAACTTTGGGATTTGGGTCAGGATTGCATTGAATCAGTAGATTACAAAGTATTGACATCTTGACAATACTAAGCCTTCTAATCCATGAACATGGGATGTGTTTCCATTTATTTATGTATTCTTTCATTTCTCCCAACAATGTTTTATAGTTTTCATTTGTATAAGTTTTCTACTTCCTTGGTTAATTCCTAAATATTTTATTCCTTGTTTTCCCTTGAATTTCAAAACTAATCATAGTTTATTAAAAAAAAATATTGAATGTGATGTGATAGCATTTTACAAATACAAGGATCTTCCCTACGTGTTTAAAAGTACCATATTCTCTTTAGCCCATACTAATACACAGGCTTCAAATTCTTCTCAATCCCATTGTGTGAGTATCTCTCCCCAGTCAGGCTGTGTGTGAAATCAAAGATTCCCTAGAGTCTGTACCATAATGATATTTATATCAGGGTAGAGAACACACTAAGTTCCTAAGAATATACATTCTTTTATGAAGAATCCATATCTTGATCTGTGACTGTATTGTTGGAGATCTTCAGATGCTTATATCTCTACATTCTGTAATGGTTATTAATGTACTCACTGAGCCAGGTCCAGGGCCTGTTGGAGGGTCTTACACTCAGCTATGATCCCCTCGTGCCCTTTACCACATGAGGGATTAGTGGGCCATGAGCCCCAGGTGTGCTGATGATGCTCTTCAGCATCTCCTAAAGCGAAGACTGGAACCTGGCCTCATTGAATGTCATGGAGTCCAGGATTACTGTTAATATCAAACTCATTCATAGCCTCATTCAGCTCATCAATGGCCCTGTGGCCTTTGGCTTCATCAGTGGGCAAGGTGGCTTGAGCAGCTTTGGAGATGCCAGCAGTGGCCTCCTAGACCTTTATAAACACCTAATCTCAATTGGCTCTTTTTCCAGCAACATCTGGGTGGTGGAGAAACACTTCGGAGGCCATGTGCAGCATTGTGGTATTCTTCTGTCATGGCTACCATCTCATCCCACCAGTGAGGACCCTTCTGTTCCTGTTGTCTTCTTGCTACTACATAGTTAAGTTTCACCTTCTCTTTCCCCAGCTCTTTAAAGGGGTTGCAAGGTCCCGCTCATCTGTAGCATTTTTGACAGCTTCCAGGGCCTCCTCTACCTGCTGCACAGCCTCTAGCTAAGGGAAAAATATTTTCCTAATAATTTTGAAGAGGAAAGTCTTCATCCTACTCTTGGAAATTCTGCAGACAACCAGGCACTTGGGAAGGATGGAAGAAACACAGCAGAGGAGATACAAGCAGCAAGCTTCTGGTGAGGGCTCTGAGGCCTGTAAGTATTGTATTCTTTGTGGTACTGTAATTTCCTTTTCAGATTGTTCATTGTGAGTGCTCAGAAATGTTGTGTGTTGACTTTGTATCCTTCTACTTTGCTGAATTTATTCTAACATGCTTATTTGTTTTTTGTTATGTGTATGTGAAATCATTAGGGTTTTCTACGTAGAAGATCAAATCATCTGCAAGTACAGATCATTTGACTTCTTCCTTTGCGATGTGGTCGCCTTTTATTTTTTTCTTGCCTAATTGTTCTGGCTAGAACTTTCAGTATGATGTTGAATAGAAATGACAAAAGTGGACATCCTTGCCTTGTTCCTAACCTCAGAGGAAGGCTTTCGACAGTCTTTCACTGTTGAGTATGTTTGCTGTGGATTTTTCATAGATGGTTTTTATTATGTTGAAGTAGTTTTTTCTATCCTAGTTTACTGAGTTTTTTTTTTATCACAAAAAGATGTTGAATGTTGTCAAATGTTGTTTCTGCATCAATTAAGATGATCATGTTTTTCCCCCCTTTATTCTGTTACTGTGATTGATTTTGGTATGTTGGATCATCTTTGTATTGCAGGAATAAATTTCACTTAATCATGGTGTACTGACTTTTACTATACTGACTTTAGTTTGTTAATATTTTGTTGAAAATTTCTACATCAGTGCTCGTAAAGGGTATAGTTTTCTTTTCTTTCTTTTTAGAGATTTTATTTATTTATTTGACAGAGAGAGGGAGAACACAAACAGAAGGAGTAGTAGACAGAGGGAGAGGGAGAAGCAGACTCCCCACTGAGCAGGGAGCCTAATGAGGGGCTTGATCCCAGGACCCTGAGATCATGACCTGAGCCAAAGGCAGATGTTTAGAAGGCAGACATTTAATTGACTGAGCCACCCAGGTGCCCCGATAGTTTTCTTTTCTGGTAATGCCTTTGTTTGTCTTTGGTGTCAGGATAATGCTGGCCATATAGAATGAATTAGGAAATGTTCCCATTTCTTCAGTTTTTTGGAAAAGTTTGGGAAGGATTGGTATTAGTTTTTCTTTAAATGTTTGGTAGAAGTCCCCAGTGAAGCCAACAGGTCCTGGGCTTTTCTTTGTTGGGAAATCCCTGAGTATTAATTCAGTTTCCTGCAGATCTATTCAGATTTTTTTTAAAAATCTTCATTTAGTCATAGCTTTTGTGTTCCTAGGAATTTGTCCATTTCATCTAGGCTATCAAATTTGTTGTCATACAGCTGTTTGTAGTATTCTCTTACACTCTTCTTAATTTTTGTAGAATCAATTGTAATGTCCACACCTTCATTTTTTATTTCAGTAGTTTGAGTAGTTTTCTCTTTCTTTCCTTTTCTTTCCTTTTCTTTTTTTTTCTTTTCTTTTCTTTTCTTTTCTTTTCTTTTCTTTTCTTTTCTTTTCTTTTCTTTTTTCTTAAGTCCATCTACCTAAGGGGTTTCTCAATTTTGTTGATCTTTTCTGAGAACCAACTCTTGGTTTCATTGAATATTTTTTTCTATTGGCTGAATCATGGTCTCTATTTCTTCATCTCTGCTCTAATCTTTATTATTTCCTTCCTTGTACTAGCTTGTTTTTTTTTTTGTATATTTTTGATTGGAGTTTGATTTGCCAATGTATAGTATAACACCCAGTGCTTATCCGTCAAGTGCCCCCTCAGTGCCTGTCACCCAATCCCCCCACCCACCTCCCCTTCCACTACCCCTTGCTCATTTCCCAGAGTTAGGAGTCTCTCATGCTCTGTCACCCTCTGATATTTCCCATTCATTTTCTCTCCTTTCTCCTTTAATCCCTTTCACTATTTTTTATATTCCCCGAATGAATTAAACCCTACAATGTTTGTCCTTCTCCGATTGACTTCACTCAGCATAATACCCTTCAGTTCCATCCACGTCAAAGCAAATGGTGGGTATTTGTCGTTTCTAATGGCTGAGTAATATTCCATTGTATACATAGACCACAGCTTCTTTATCCATTCATCTTTCGATGGACACTGAGGCTCCTTCCACAGTGTGGCTATTGTGGACATTGCTGCTGTAAACATTGCGGTGCAGGTGTCCTGCCTTTTCACTGCATCTGTATCTTTGGGGTAAATCCCCAGCAGTGCAATTGCTGGGTCGTAGGACAGTTCTATTTTTCACTCTTTCAGGAACCTCCGCACAGTTTTCCAAAGTGGCTGTACCAGTTCACATTCCCACCAACAGTGCAGGAGGGTTCCCCTTTCTCCACATCCTCTCCAACATTTGTTGTTTCCTGTCTTGTTAATTTTCCCCATTCTCACTGGTGTGAGGTGGTATCTCATTGTGGTTTTGATTTGTATTTCCCTGATGGCAAGTGATGCAGAGCATGTTCTCATGTGCTTGTTGGCCATGTCTATGTCCTCCTCTGTGAGATTTCTGTTCATGTCTTTTGCCCATTTCATGATTGGATTGTTTGTTTCTTTGCTGTTGAGTTTAATAAGTTCTTTATAGATCTTGGGAACTAGCCCTTTATCTGATAGGACATTTGTAAATATCTTCTCCCATTCGGTAGGTTGTCTTTTAGTTTTGTTGACTTTCTTTTGCTGTGCAGAAGCTTTTTATCTTGATTAAGTCCTGAGAGTTCATTTTTGATTTTGCTTCTCTTGCCTTCATAGATTTATCTTGCAAGAAGTTGCTGTGGCCAAGTTCAAAAAGGGTGTTGCCTGTGTTCTCCTCTAGGATTTTGATGGATTCTTCTCTCACATTTAGATCTTTTCACCATTTTGAGTTTATCTTTGTGTCTGGTGTAAGAGAATGGTTTTTAGTTTAGAATGGTAATAGTTTCATTCTTCTGCACATGGCTGTCCAATTTTCCTAGCACCATTTATTGAAGAGACTGTCCTTTTTCCAGTGGATAGTCTTTTCTGCTTCGTCGAATATTAGTTGACCAAAGAGTTGAGGGCCCATTTCTGGTTTCTCTATTCTGTTGCATTGATCTATGTGTCTGTTTTTGTGCCAGTACCATACTGTCTTGATGATCACAGCTTTGTACCTTGTAGTAGATTTGGGTTTAGTTTGTTTTTCATTTTCTAGTTCCTTAAATTGTAAGTTAGATTGTTGATTTGAGATATCTGTCTTATTTTTTAATGTGTTTATAGCTATAAGCTTCCCTTTTAACACTGCTTTTGTTGAATCTCATAAGTTTTGGTGTTTGCATTCTTTTTCATTGATTTGTAATTATTTTCTGATTTCCCTTGTGATTTCTTCTCTGATCCATTGCTTAAGAGTATGTTGTTTAACTTCCACAAACTTGTGAATTTTCCAGTTTTATTTCTGCTGTTGATTTCTAACTTCATCCGGTTGGGTTCGGAGAAGATATTTTGTATGAAAACTACATTTTTTATATCTATTTAATTTTTTGCCTAACACATGGTCTATCCTGGGAGATGTCCCATGTGCACTTGAGAAGAGTAGATGTGCTATTGATGTTGGGTTGATTGTTCTGTAAATGTTAAGTTCTGTTTCCTTACTTACCCTGTGTGATGGTTCTATCCATTATTGAAAGTAGGGTATTAATGTCTCCAACTCTAATTGTAGCACTGTTCTTGTTCTCCCTTAAATTCTATCAGTTTTTACTTCATAAATTTTTCTGGACTGCCATTATTTGTTTATAAAAGTTTATAGTTATATCTTCTTGCCATATTGAGCCTTTTATTAATTATATAAAGTTCTTGCTTATCTCTTGTAGGCCTTTCTTTTTCTTGTAGGTACTTTTTATTTAAATCTATTTAGTCTGATATTATACAATAATCCCTATTTTTTGGTTGATGTTTGCATGAAATATCTTTTTTTCAACCTTTCATTTTCAATCTATTTGTGTCTTTGGATCAAAAGTGACTCTCTTGTAGACAGAATGTAGTTGGATCATGTGTTCTTACTCTACTCTCCTGCCAGTCTCTCTCTTTTGGTTGGAGAGTTTAACCCATTTACAATTAATTAATGATAATGAGAGACATCCTTCTGCCATTTTGCTGTTTGTTTTATATATGCCTGATAGCTTTTTGGTTCCTCATTTCCTGCATTACTGTTATGTTCATTTTTCTGTTAAGTGAAATATTTAAATTTCTTTCTCATTTCCTTTTGTATATATTCAGCTGTTTTGTTTTTGGTTACCATTGGAATTGCATTAAACATCTTGAAGTTATAATACTAATTTGAGTTCATGCCAGGTTAACTTTAATAACATACAAAATTCTGCTTTTTTACTGCTCCATGCCCATCCCTTTCAGTTGTTCACAAAATTACATCTTTATACAATGTATACCTCAGGGAGGAAACTGATATTTAAGTGCATTAGTCTCTTAAATTATACAGAAAGCAACATAAGGGAATTGCAAAACAAAGTTACAGTAGTGCTAGCTTTTAGACTAATATTTTTAAAATATATATTAATCTCAAATCATACAGAAAACAAAAAGTGGAGTTACAAACCTTTGTTATAGTAATGCTAGCTTTTACAATTGCCCATGCATCATTCACCTTTATTTAGATCTTTACTTCTTCATATGGCTTCACATTAGTGTCTAATGTCCATCATTTCACCTTGCAGGACTCCCTTGATCATTTCTTCTTCTAGGACATGTCTAGTGGTAATGAACTCGCTTAGTTGGGAATGTTGATTGGGAATGTCTTATTTTCCCCTTCACTGATGAAGAACAGTTTTTCCTGATATAGGATTCTTTTTTTTTTTAATTTTTATTTTTTATTTTTTTATTTACTTATGATAGTCACAGAGAGAGGGAGAGAGAGAGAGGCAGAGACACAGGCAGAGGGAGAAGCAGGCTCCATGCACAGGGAGCCCGACGTGGGATTCGATCCCCGGTCTCCAGGATCGCGCCCTGGGCCAAAGGCAGGCGTTAAACTGCTGCGCCACCCAGGGATCCCTGATATAGGACTCTTGGTTAATAGTTTTTCGCTTTGAGCACTTTGAATATTACTGGCCCACTTTGCATCCCTCTAATGAATTTTTCATTTCTGTTATTGTACTTTTCAGCTTCAGAATTTCTTGTTGGTTTCTGTTTAGGTTTTCTATCTCTATTGATACTTCCATTTCCTCATACATCATTTTCTTGAATTTCTCTATGTCTTCCTTTAGTTCTTTAAGCATCTTTAAGATGGTTGGGTTGACATATTTGTCTAATAGATCTGCCATAGGGTCTTTCTCAGGAACAGTTCAATTTGAATAGGTCATGCTTTCCTATTTCTCTGTATGCCTGTGATTTGTTATTGAAGCCTGAACATCTGAATCTGATGATGTGGGAAATCTGGAAATCAGAGTTCTCTCCCTTTGCCAGGGTTTTTGTCATTGCCTTTGGGTTTGTTTTGTTTTTGTTTTTTGTTTGTTTGTTTGTTTTTATGTATGATAGTCACAGAGAGAGAGAGAGAGAGAGAGAGAGGCAGAGACACAGGCAGAGGGAGAAGCAGGCTCCATGCACCGGGAGCCCGACGTGGGATTCGATCCCGGGTCTCCAGGATTGCGCCCTGGGCCAAAGGCAGGCGCTAAACCGCTGCGCCACCCAGGGATCCCTTTGTTTTGGTTTTTAATGTTGTAAGCTGTTTCTGTGCTGAAGATCAGCCTGAGGTGTAAAACTCAAGGTCTTCCTTCTCAAGTCTTCTCTGAGCCTGCTCCTTTCCGTAGAGATGCATAGTCACTTTCTAATTTTCCCCATATACGGAGTTGCTTTTGAATATCCTAGCCTTTAATGTCTGGCTTATGAAAGAAGAAAAAGAAAAAAAGGAGGGGAGAGGTGGAAAAAAGGTGCTGGCTCTAAATGCCTCATTTATCCAGAGGAGGAGAGACTTGCAACAGTGGGGGAAAGTACAACTATAGTAGCTGCCTTCCCATTTATATCTCTATAATCAAAAACAGCAGTCAGTCAGTGGTCACAGAGCATAGATCCCTGATGTTTGGAGGACAGGTCCATTTTGCCTTCTACAAAGTGAGTACAAAATTGCTACAGGACCACGTGCACAGCTGTCTGCCAATCAGCAGGGGTTTGGTCATTGCTCCTGGGCTAAGAACTGAAATTGACCCAAAAGAGCCACATTTACCATCAGACGCTTCCCCTGGAAGCTACAGTACTTCAGTTGGTCCTAGAGTTCCAAAGTAGCTATGTTATACAGATCCTGCTAGTGTAATAATCATCATCTATATGGGGAGACAGATTTCTAGTGCTTCATACTCTGCCGTCTTTTTAAAACCCTCTGACTCTAGTCTTTTGAAGGCTGTACTCCATCTTAGACTAATCAACAGTTCTTTTTAGTCTCTTCAGCTTGTTATTCTCTCTTACTTTTTTCTTTTCCTCATTTTTTTTTCTTTTTTTTCTTTTTTTTTTTTTTTTTTACCTTTCAGAGATCACAGGTTCTTTTTAGAATTTGCGGGAAAATTCCTATGGATCGTCTCCCTAGAAAAATCCATATATGAACAATCACTCAAAATGAGCAGACAATTCAGATATCCAGTAGATGACTTGAAGCCCCACCATGGCCCTCTTGAATAGAGTCTTTATTATAAAGATGCATCTCTTTCATCTTTCTTTGGTACTATGGTCGGAAGATGTTCTATATTACAACAAGGTGCTAACTAGCAGGCTGTTAACAGGAATTGCCCCTCACGGATTGGTAGGAAAGCTCAAAACACAGCTAGAAAAGCCTCTTTCCCAGAATATGGGATCATGATACCATTTCCATTTATACACAACTGGTAGGTTTATCCAGTGACACTAAACTGGTATATGTATGTGGTAGTTATTTACACTTCACAATGCAAACTTGTAATTGCCACTCATTTGAAACACATAGGGATGACAGGCTAATTTAAGTGAAGATAAAGTCAAATTAATGAAATATACATTCTGTGTGTGTGTGTGTGTGTGTGTGTGTGTGGTTTGAAGCCTGATTTCTCCTCAGGTGTACCGAATAATAACACATGATATATGTACCGATAGGGATGATAACAACCAACTATTTTCTAGGTAGACTTTTTTTGGATCTGTTTTTACACTTTAAAAGCACTTGTTATCACCATATTAACTACTACTATACAAAAAGTGCTATAAAAGTAGTCAAGGAAACAGTCTTTTCCTTTAAGGGAATGTTCCTTTGGCAAGTGTTGTCCAAGTTCTGAATTTGGTTAGTGTACTGTTTTATAGAAGAGATACCATGGATTAGAGGGTCAAAATTGATAAGATTGAAAAACAGGAAAACAAAACACATGGTGAAACAACATTTTGTCATGGTGAGTGTTTCTGGAGTGGACCCTTGCAGAATAGACGATTGCCTCCTGATCCCCTGGGTTGACTATGGCATATGGCCTGATAGATGATGTAGACTTTTCTTGGCGACACTGACCAAGAAACAGTGCCCATGCAGGATTGTGCAGAGGTTCTTTGTGTATGCAGAGCTTAGGCATGCTCCAGGGCAGATAGCCAACATATTCTTCTTAAATGGTAATTTCTTGAATTTTTTGTTTCTTCAGAATTAAAATCACCAATTGAATCTTCCAAGGAGGCAGTAAGTAAAAATAACCTTGAGTAACGGCTAACAGGAGTTTGATTTAAACTGACAACTTAAAAATGAAAGGTTCACATCTCCCAAACTTTTACCCAGCCTGACAAATTGGATTCTAGAATTATGTACCATTAAATCCCATGGTGTATACGTGTGTTCAGTGCTGCTCTTCTTTTAAGTGGTCCTGTTTATTTTAAACACTTGAAAATGAGTTTTTTGCTCCCTCAGTTGGGTAAAACTCATATGCCTGAAAAAGAAAGTACTCTTTCATGCTGTGCATGAAGTGGACCATGAGTAACCGGATGAGGGATGGGCATGGTGCTTTTATCCTTCCGCCCACAGAAGGAAAGCTCTCATGGCCAACAGATGGCATTTGTGGAGATCTGGTGTGATGAAGGCCTTGATGGAGGTGCAACAAGTGATGTCAAACAGAGTAATGCCAAGCATACATTTTCACTCTTATTCCTTAGTGGTAAAAAAAAAACAATGCTAGAAAGAAACAAAATTCTGGAAAGAAGAGTAAAGATCATGTTGTGTTGGTAGGTGACATTTGCTATAAAAAGGGTCAATTTGACAACTGTGGGGAAAGAAACTCTTGTTTTGCCCTGCTGTATGCAATATAGTTCCATGAGTGAAGGTTTCAGTTCAGTCTCAGACTGGACTATCCTGAAGTGGGTGCAGGGAGGGATAACAAAGTGTTAATAGTAGAATGAGTTATACAGTCCCATGTGGCAGGTACAGCCAATAATCATGGAGTCATGGAACCATTGCCCAAACAGACCCTTACTGCGAGGATGAGCCCCCCCTTCATCTGCAGATGAGGAAATGAGGTGGCCCGGAGAAACTACAGAGTTGGTTTGTGACAAGGGACAGACAGATTTTTTAGGAAAGTGAGAATTTAACCACAAAAAGAATTAGGAGGGGCAGCCCAGGTGGCTCAGCGGTTTAGCACCGCCTTCAGCCCAGGGTGTGATCCTGGAGACCCAGGATTGAATCCCACGTCGGGCTCCCTGCATGGAGCATTCTTCTCCCTCTGCCTGTGTCTCTGCCTCTCTCTCTCTCTGTGTCTCTCATGAATAAATTAATAAAATCTTAAAAAAAAAGAATTAGGAAAAAATTATCCTAATCTGCCAAGTTAGCTTATTTTTTTAACTGTGAGCTAAATCCTAAGTGCAGCTCAATTATCATCTCCAAAATCCTTCCAGAACCCCCAGAGTAGGGCCAAGGACTCTTCTTGTAACCACCTCTGGCATCTCTCTGCCATAACTCTTGTTAGATTTGCAGAAATTATCTGGTCAGATTTTTGTTTATAAATCCTTCACATACATTCATCTTTATAGTCTATTTTGTTTTATTCTTCTTTGTACCTTACAGGAACTATAGTAACCATAAGCAGTATTAACAACCCTCCCTTCTATTTGTAGAACAGTTTTTTAATAGCCTCCCTGGGTGTGCTCTCTTTTAATTATTATGGTGAGCTGGGGCAGTGGTGGTTTCAGGAGGTCGTGGTAAGTTGGAGCAGATAGTCTGTGGGCATCTAAATTATCTGACAGTGGAAAGCTGTTCTGAGCCAGGTTGACACTCCTGAACAAGCTTGCATGGGGGGGGGGGGGTGGCTCCACTGTTGATGTCAGTGTGATGGCCAGCTGGAAATAAACAAGGAGCTCTTTGTTCTGTTAGTGACAAAAACTTTATATGAGTGAGAATGGAATAGCCTTAATGAGCTTTAAGTGGCACCATGGACAAAGAGGAACTGAAGCCTTAGTGTTAGTGAGAGTCCAAGTCTGATTCACTTTTACTTTTTCTGTTAAAAAAATATATCAAACAGAGGAGCAAGTGTAGAGAATATTATTTGAACATCTGGGTACCCACCAGGCAGCTTTAATAAACCTTGACTTTTTGATATTTTCTGTCCTCTTTTTTCCCTACCCCAGAGGCTTTTATTACAAATTTGGTGTTAAATATCCTGAGATTCTAAATTTGAGTCTTTGGGGTCCTCCTCCATGCCAGGTCCTGTGTGTAATGCAGCAGATGCTGGGTCTTGTATCAATAAAAGCATAGTTTTAGAGGTACCATGAGACTGTTATAAAGATTCAGAATGTGGCAGTGAGATCAGACTACCGAGCCAGGGTTCCTCAGACCTTATGTTCTTGACTAGTCGGTGTTGCCCCAAGGGATGAGGAGAGATAGTGGCCCAGAAAGTCACTCATCAAGGTGAACCTCGAACAGACATGGTTTGAAGGTCTCTGGTTTAAGGGTGGTGCTTTTCAAGCTTTCTTTTTTTTTAAGCTTTCTTTATTGTAACACGCAACACCAAATTGCATTTCACTGTGCATTGCAAATTGCATAGTGACCCTCTGCATATGCACGTGTACATCTACACACACAGAGCACATACTTCTGAATGAAGGTTTTAATGAAATAATGCTCTTTCTTTGTGTGCTACACCACAATATAGTCCATCTTGTTGTTTTTACAAAACTATTTTGTTTGAATACATTGATTTCACATGCATTATTAATACATAGGAACCCATAGTTTAAAACAACAACAACGAACTCTGGTTTAGAGAACTGTTACTATTTCATGGAGCAAATGTTTTTTTAAAGGGTATATTTGGCTTAACTCTGCTGAACATTTTATAAAAAGCTTTTGTCTATCCTTGACCTAAACAAATATTCATGTCACAATTTACTTATAGAAGTCCTATGTAAAACTAAGCAGAATTCAAAGCTCTTTGGGGGTCCAGGTTATTCTGCATCATGTTCTCTTTAAAGCTTCTAATCCTCTTCATTGCTTTAAAGCAGCCTGTCTTGATTAAATAAACAGAACTTGAACACAGTAACTTAACTATAAATTCATGATCGTTAAGCCACAAAATCAACCTTTCCTTTTCAAAATAAAACTGAGTATAAGTCAAACTGCCAAGGGCAAAAAAACCCAGCTATCAAGCCCTCAAGTCTCCTTTCCATCAGTTTACCTCTCTCTGGGATGCTAAATAAAGTCTGTACAAAGAATAAAGTGATACAGGTGTTGCTTTATATTTATTAAATTCATCAATTTCTGTGTAACCAGGCTGACATCCTTCTCATCGGGGGTGCCTAACAACTATCACGACAGCAGGAGGTTATGTAGCACCTTTATTGGGAGAAGTTTATATAATTGTACTCTGAAAGGTGCAACTTTCTCTCCAGAGAAGTAGAGGAGAAAATGATATTTAATGCATACTAAACAAGCACTTGTTGGAGATTTTGAGCTAGATTGATTCTAAAATACTAAAATGAGTTCACTTGCTCCACAATGTTACCAACAGACACTTTAAACGTTAATAAGGTAGCTGGTTTCTGAAATCTGGAAGAAGAAAAGAATTTTATTTAAGCCAGCTCTTTCACAGAGGAGGAAGTTTGGTTCTACCTCAGGAAGTTTAAATGGGACTGTTGAATAACTGGGAAAGAGTGTCTTCTTTGGATAATAGGGCAAAGAAGAATTCACCTGATTTTCAGGCAATAACAAATGTGACAGCAGTACCTTTTGGTGTACATGTTTATGTACCATGACTATGTGTAACTTTTCAAAAAACAGTTCTCAGACTTTCTGGTCTTATTACTCCTTTTTTTAAAATAAATTTTTATTTATTTATGATAGTCAGAGAGAGAGAGAGGCAAAGACACAGGCAGAGGGAGAGGCAGGCTCCATGCACCGGGAGCCCGACGTGGGACTCGATTCTGGGTCTCCAGGATCGCGCCCTGGGCCAAAGGCAGGCGCCAAATCGCTGCGCCACCCAGGGATCCCTTATTACTCCTTTCTACTCATAAGAATTATTAGTAACTCCAAAGAACCTTCATTTATGTGGATTATATCTATCAATCTTTGCCACATTGGGAATTAAGACTGAGAAACTTAAAAATATTTATTGATTCATTGGGCACCTGGGTGGCTCAGTGGTTGAGCATCTATCTGCCTTTGGCTCAGATCATGATCCTAGGGTCCTGGGATCGAGTCCCCATATCGAACTCCCCACAGGGATCCTGCTTCTCCTTATGCCTGTATTTCTGCCCCTCTCTGTTTCTCTCATGAATAAATAAATAATCTTTTAAAAAATATATTTATTGATGCATTAAAAGAGAATGATAAACCCATTATGTGGTAACAAAAATTATTGAAAAGACTATTATTGTTTTACATCTCTGCAGACCTCCTTTAATGCCTGGTTAATAGATGATACTTGGATTGTCATACCTGTTTTTGCATATAATCTGTTGTGATATATTTTTTTAAGTTGAAACACATGAAGAAAATCTAGCACACACAGATATGTAGTTGGAAAAGACCTTGAGGCCCCTGATGGGAACTCTGGTCCTTTGAAAACCAGTGTACTATAAAATAGTTCAGAAGAATATACATGAGTTGTGAGATGATTAGTGTTCTAATTTTTTCCCATTCCATTTATATGTTTTTCCAACAGTGAAGATGGATTACTTGCAAAAACTATAATTGAGGGATCCCTGGGTGGCGCAGCGGTTTGGCGCCTGCCTTTGGCCCAGGGCGCGATCCTGGAGACCCGGGATCGAATCCCACGTCGGGCTCCCGGTGCATGGAGCCTGCTTCTCCCTCTGCCTGTGTCTCTGCCTCTCTCTCTCTGTGTGACTATCATAAATAAATAAAAATTAAAAAAAAAACTATAATTGAGAAAGGAAGAAGCATGAGCATGTTGAGGAAAGATTATAGGGCTCTCAAAATCCAGGCAGAGAAGTCTATAGTTGGAAAATTAAAGAGCCACTGTAATTTCTCAAATAGTAAAATGATTCATTAAAAATTGTATTTGGGAGTAAATGGATTAGAATTAGAAGAGAAGAGCTACTTCAGAGGTTGTTGCAGTAATCTGGGGCATGGTGAGGTGGGCTAGGCCTCAGATATTGGTGGGAACAGAGAGGAAGTTTCAAAATCTGAAAGACATTTAAAGGTAGAATTACCAAGACTTGGGTAAGGGGCATAGCAGAGAGGGAAGAGCCAAAGACGACTAAGAGTTTTCAAGTCTGAACCATTTGAAGTCTTTTCTCCCTCATATCCAACCTTTCATTCTTTCTGAAAATTATCCTGATGAAGCTGATTAGAGTTTTGTCTTGTTGTTTTCAGAGTTGGCCGGCCCATTCTAGGGCCTAGGAGAAAGTTGACACAGTTCCCAACCTGAATCGGTCAGTTACTTCCAGAAGAAAAGGAAGACCTGTGATATCCCTGAAGAGTTTGTACCTGTGACATCCATAGAGAGCTTGTACCTGTGACATCCCTGGAGAGTTTGTACCTGTGACATCCCTGGAGAGTTTGTACCTGTGACATCCCTGGAGAGTTTGTACCTGTGACATCCCTAGAGAGCTTGTACCTATGACATCCCTGCAGAATTACTTGCCTCGTACCTCCTGCAGGCCCCGGAGCCCCTAAAGGGCTGTCTGTCCAGTTTGTGTTTGCCCTGGACGCCCACAGTGCACCTCTTATGCACTCCAGCACCCCCATCAGCTCCCTCTTCTCCTTCACCAGCCCAGCAGTGAAGAGACTGCTAGGCTGGAAGCAGGGAGATGAAGAGGAAAAGTGGGCAGAGAAGGCGGTAGACTCTTTAGTGAAGAAGTTAAAGAAAAAGAAAGGTGCCATGGATGAACTGGAGAGGGCCCTCAGCTGTCCCGGGCAGCCCAGTAAATGTGTGACAATTCCCCGGTCCCTGGATGGGCGACTTCAGGTGTCCCACCGCAAGGGTTTACCCCATGTCATTTACTGCCGAGTGTGGCGCTGGCCTGATCTCCAGTCTCACCATGAGCTGAAGCCACTGGAATGCTGTGAGTTCCCTTTCGGCTCCAAGCAGAAAGAGGTGTGCATTAACCCCTATCACTACCGGCGGGTGGAGACTCCAGGTGAGTTTTCTTCCTGATATCACAGTTTATTTTAAAAGTTAAGGAGCTAAGTCACAGTTGATGACTGAGGGGGCATCAGCAAGACAAAGACCCCTTCCACTCACCACCACCAAAAGAAAAGGAAGAGAAGAGGGTGCAGTTTTGAGGAAGTAATCCAAACTTTTGTAGTCAGAAAAATCTAGAAAGAAATTACTTTCGGTATACCTGGAAGTTTTGTGTGATTTTGAAAAAATGATGCTTTGATGTATTTTGGAGTTACCATTGTTATGGTCTTTCCAGTTCTTAGGGTCTTTGAAGGTCTTAATATGGCCTTGATATGATTAACTGTAAAAAAGGAGCATCCTCCTTTCCATCCCCTCTCCCTCACTGAAACCGAAGTAAGCTAAAGAAGGTTTTTGCTGTCATTTCCCAGGCTCAGGTACGGGAAGTATCTCATATCTGGGGCTGAACAGTGAAAGAACTGCTGGAAATCCTCCTAGGAATGAAAGCAACAGGGGTTAGGTGAGATTGGCAATAGTTCTTAAATGTGGCTTTAAATATAAGAAAGTATGGTTCTGTAACTCTTTACAGCCCCATATGTGTGTGTGCGGACACACACTTCACCCCCTTTTTGAAGTCTGGTGTTTACTTTTGGCCTTCACACTGGCTGTAACAGTTTGAGGACATTTCTCTTTGGATTGAGTGTTCCCCACTCGCTAGCTACACGGATACAGTTCTAAGAGGAGCATTGTCTCCCTATTTGGCCATCTGCCTCATTCCAGGAGACCAGAGGCTGGCACATGAGCTCTGGAAGATGGCCTGTGTCCATGAAGAGATGGCTCTGTCAAGCAGGCAGGCCATGGTGGGAGTCCAGCTGGCTGCCTGGCTCCGGGGTTCACTTAACCTGACAGCAGTACTGGAGAAGTCATTCCCAGCTGCCCGTGATCTTAGAGAGGCGACCTTTCAGGCTCCCAAATCTTGCTCTTGTATTGTAACACTGCCTGGGTATGGATGCTTCTCATGGTCACTTCATCCCAGGATTGAGTCCCTGTATTAGACTGTTGAGAAAGTCCTGGCAAGGTTTTGGGTTTTTTTTTTCCCCCAGCATGAAAGCAAAAATTTATTGTGTATGTAGCAAGGCACAAAATTTGATAGGTGGGGAGCAAAGGGACATTAGTGGAATGATTTTTTGTCAGCGGGATGATGCATTTTCACAAAATTTTTTGCAGAGCATCTTACAGGACTATGTGAATGAAGTTCTGTGTCTTAAGTACATGCAAAGAGATGCCTCTTACAGGCCAAGCCAGGCTGTTGAAAGCAGGAGAAATTGTCAATCCATTGGAACAGATAAAAGATGTGTTTTCACTAGATTGTACAGGTCTTAGCTTTCTTCCTTTCTTTCCTGCTTCTCTCTGGGCTCTCTCTGCATACTAAAAAAGAAGTCATTCAGGTCCGAGTTATGACAATGACTTGACATCTTTTTGTTTCAAAAATTTGAATATTAAGCATTTACAATGTACCCCAGTGAAAAAAGTGTTCATTAAGAAATAATTTCTCTCTTCCTGAGGAATATACATTGCAAATATTTTGTTAAGTGTCTCTGGTTTTCTTTATGAATACTAGTAAACCTAATTTTATTTTCTAATTTTTTAAAAGACTTATTTGAGAGAGAGAGAGAGCATGAGAACGAGTGGAGGAGGGGCACAGGAGAGAGGATCTCAAGCAGATTCTAGGCTGAGCGCAGAGCCCAACATGGGGCTTGATCTCATGACCCCGAGATCATGACCTGAGCTGAAAGCAAGAGTCAGACGCTTAACTGACTGCACCACCCAGGCGCCCCTAGAAAACATAATTTTAAAAGTTTATTTGGTATTTTAGTTTATATAAGGTTTTTTTTAGAAATGATAATGTGAATATTTTTACATATGGCCAATAGATTTCATATCATTATGTTTTATTGAGTTTCTGAAATGAAAGATGGGTGGAGATTGTATTAATTTTAACTATTGCTAGGCTATCCCAGGATTTTTTATTCCTAACTTTGATTTTTTTGTCAGGAAAGGTAAATTTATATTTAACTTTCTGGCCATGTTTAAAGTAAATATTTTGAAAACACCGAGCATGAGAATGTTAAGCAAGTTTGCTGAGTTCCTAGTTTTCATAAAGCTTAATTAAGTTTTGCATTTGAAATTTATTTTTCTGACACTCCTACCCCCATTTTAGGAACATTGGAGGCTGCACTCTGATTTTATTTTTACTCACACAACCACTTAAGTTATCTATTTAAGTTCTTTTCTGACTCTCTGTAGGACCAGTTTTCATTCTTAAATTTTCAATCCTTCAAATATCAATACTTTTGTAATACAAATGATTACTAGCAAATGAAATTTTAAAAATACTTACAAATGCAAGCCCAGTTTGTTGCTGTTGTTGTTTTTACTTTAACAATATCTGCATTTCAACAGAATAAAATTACTCTGTCAAATTGCTATTAAAGTTTCTTTTTTTTTTTTTTTTTTTTTGCTATTAAAGTTTCTAAACGTTTACTCTCAATTTCTTCCTTGACTGGTACCCAGCAGCTGGTAAAGTGTTACCAGTCCTGGAATCTCACTTTGAATGGCTTCGGCCTAGCTTCTATGCAAAAAGTGTTTTCATGGCATATGCTGATTTTACTCCATGCAAATGGAGCTTATTTCAAAATGAAGTATGATTTCTTCTTTACATAAAATACCTGTATTTCAAAACCACATGACTTTTGAAAGAGATACAAAAGCTTTTCAGCTCTAAGTTGCACCCCATATGGGCAGTAACTCCTGCTACTGTTCTCACCCATATAATGCTTTGTTGTTAAGATAGTGTTGTATTTAGAAGGTGGCATAAAATCAAAACCAATGTCTGTAATCTCACTATGTTATATTGGTACAGTAGTCTTGAACTAGAAATAGAATTTAGTAATTAGGGATAGCTATTGCTATGGGTCAAACGTTTTATGCCCTCTCCTCCAAATTTACTTGTTGTGAAAACCTAATGTTTAAGGTGATGGTACTAGGAGGTAAAGGTTTTAGGAGGTGATTCAGTCATGAGAACCAGACCCTTATGAATGGGGTTAGTGCCCTCCTAAAAGAGGCCGCAGAGAGTTCCCTCATCCGTTTCCACCACATGAGGACATGAAAGATTGGAATCTGCAGCCTGAAAGGGGGTTTTCCCCAGAATCTGACCGTGCTGCACCCCAGTCTTGGACTTTCCAGCCCTTGGAACTGGGAGAAAGAAATTTCTATTGTTTATAAAGCACCCGCTCTATGGTATTTCTGTTATAACAGCCCAAATGGACTAGGACAGCTATGTTTTGAGTGGAAGTATTTAAAAATATGATCAGTGTAAATGTAAGGTAAACTAGTCAGTCAAGCTGAGTAACAACCAGGATGACACCATCGGTTTTCTTTACAAAAATCACTGCCTTTGGTTTTACATGGATGGTAAAAATACATTATCAAGACATTTGTTTCAAGAAAAGAAAACAAACCCTTTTTCTTTCTTTTGGTGTCTCAGATCTTCAGCCCATAAAGAAACAGAAGTCTGCACTCAGTGTGAGGCTTTATGTTTATTAATGTTAGGAATACATTGTAGGTATTTTACATTACAACTGAAATCACAGAGATTATTCCAATTCATCACCCAGAAAAGAAAAATGAATGTTTATTTGAAACTTGTTAGCATTGTGATGAAGCATCATTGCAAAAGAAACCATATACCGTTTACTCTGCTAGGCCTTCACTTTCAGACTATCCACAAAGAGAGTCATCCTTTTAATGCTGCATATTCATGGAACACATAAAAGGAAATTTAATGGCTTATCATCCAGCTCATTTTTGCATGATGATGTTGAGTGTTCTGTAATGTCATTCATTACACATGTATATGCATATACTGGCTTTTAAAGGGGAAAGAAGGGACACCTGGGTGGCTCAGTGGTTGAGCGTCTGCCTTCAGCTCAGGTCATGACCCTGGGGTCCTGGGATTGAGTCCCGTAAATAAATAAATAAAATATTCTTAAAAATAAAGGGGGAAGAAATAATTTGTTTCTTTGCCCTCAACTGTGGTGGTTTAGTTTAAAACTTTTCATTTAAATCCAAACATTTCTACCTTAAGAAAGGTAGAAAATAAAGAAGAACAGAACAAAAAACTGTTGCTTATTAAGAAAGACATAAAGGTATGATGGTAGGGAAGGTGGTAGACTTTGTGATTGATGTTATTGTTATTTTATTACTGTTTTTGTCTGTTTATTCCAAAACGTTTACTTTTTTTTTTTTTAAGATTCTATTTATTTATTCATGAGAGACACAGAGAGAGAGAGAGAAGCAGAGACACAGGCAGAGGGAGAAGCAGGCTCCATGCAGGGAGCCTGATGTGGAACTCGATCCCAGGTCTCCAGGATCACGCCCTGGGCATGAAGGCAGGTGCTAAACCACGGAGCCACCCAGGGATCCCCAGCATTTACTTTTTATGAAAGTTTTCATCAATACTTGAGTTTGGTAACACATCAGTAGTATAATTAAGAGCAGCCTCTTTTAATCATTCTTGGTTAGTTCCTTTCCTTGTTCCCTCCATTATTACTAAAAATTATGGAAATAACTCTAGGTAATACACTTACACACCTAGACAATGTTTATACATTAATTGCTAAAAATTTTGGAGATAACCCTACATATAATATGCCTTACAGATCTGTTTCCAGACTTTGCACCTTTAGATAATTTTACTAATAAAAAAGATGAGAATTTAGCTAATTTATATTAACTTCTTTCTTCTTTTTAAATCTCTGATAACTATATTTTAGTTTACAGTTTATGTTCTTTTTTGGCTCTTGTTGGTTTCTATCGTGGGAGCTGGGGGTAAGAATTATTTTCCCTTAGAAGAGCTTTGCAATTGCCTTTGGCCACCTCCTCTCTCTGTTTTCCCTGCAATTGCCTTTGACCACCTCCTCTCTCTGTTTTCCCTGCTCCTCTTTCTAGAACTTACATTGGTCACAGGTTATACCATAACAACATTTATTGAGTATCTTCTTTCTGCCAGGCACTGTGACACTTTAGAAGTCAATAGGAACTAGGAATGGCTGGATAATGCTTGCCCTTGAGAATTGCATCCATTGTTGACTTGTATAGAATTATGATTTAAAAAAAAAACACTACATAGTGTAGGCTTTATTTATGTTTTCTTTTTCTTTTTTTTTTTTAAGATTATTTATTTATTTATTCATGAGAGACGCCGAGAGAGGAGGGGCGGAGACACAGCAGAGGGAGAAGCAGGCTCCATGCAGGGAGCCCGATGCGGGACTCGATCCTGGGACTCCAGGATCATGCCCTGAGCCAAAGGCAGGCATCAAACCACTGAGCCACCCAGGGACCCCCTATTTATGTTTTTTTATTACTGCTTATCTTTTACTTACTTTTTATTACTCCGTTTTTCTTTTACTTAACATTTTTAGGTACCTTTAAATCTTTCTGGTAAAGACAAATTAAATTGTTTGTTTGTTTGTTTGTTTGTTTGTTTTGAACTCTAGCAGCACTACTGAGCCCAAAATCTAGGTTGGCCGTCTGAATAATTCAACATGGTCTGTAAAAGAAAAATATTGTAGGCATCACTTAGAAACCGATTTTGCCTTTATAAAAAATACAAACCACTTTATTGGCAGAATCAAAGGAAGACACAATTAGGTCTGCAGAAAGCCAGATAATAGGACAGCTCTGGTCATTTCTGTGGTAAGATTGAATAGGCAGTCTCTTTAGAGTGCTGACAGTGGAATGGTTCTCCTCTAAACTTTTTTTCTTCGATACCCTGTTTAATATGCAGTTTGCTAAAAGAGTGTTTAAATGTTAAACATTGGTGTTTAGCTCGCTTCCCAAAATCACTTTCTGGGAAACGATGGGACCTTAATTGACAATTTTACAATAAGCACAAAGAATGGTGGATGGGTAGTTCCCAGAAATCAGGGTTTTATTATCAAAAAATGGACAGACACAAATAGCAAGCGTCTGCCGGATTTTGTGCCAACGAGCCAATGTTCAGTTCTAATCCACTGGTTCCTTTCTCATCCTAGTGCTGCCGCCTGTACTCGTGCCAAGGCACAGTGAATATAACCCCCAGCTCAGCCTGCTAGCCAAGTTCCGCAGCACCTCCCTCCACAGTGAGCCTCTCATGCCGCACAACGCCACCTATCCTGACTCTTTCCAGCAGCCTCCGTGCAGTGCGTTCCCTCCCTCGCCGGGGCCCGGGCACGTGTTCTCACAGTCCCCATGCACTGCTGGCTACCCTCACTCCCCAGGAAGCCCCTCCGAGCCAGAGAGCCCCTATCAACACTCAGGTCAGTAAAAGCTCACTGTCTCCGTGGCATATGACCCAACTCAAATATTTATGGTGGAACCATCATAATTACAATCCCTGTTACTAGCATTCACGTGGAACTTTACAGTTTATATGGCAAGGTCCTGTGGGCCTTTGGACCCTGCCACCTCTAAGATCGGGGCCATCTGGGAACAGTTTTTCTGGAGCTACAACATATCTTTGATGTGGTTTCTGGTTCTAATCCTCTGGAAGAAACTAAATGGATTTGAACATCTCTGGGAATTTCCAAGAATTTTTTTTTTAAGGTAGCAGAAATAGGATTATAAAATGCTTCTTTTAACCCCAAGCAAGAAGACTTGGCCTGAGGGCGAGCAACGTGAGGGGTCCAGGGGTCCGAACTTGGCCTTTTCTTTGGCTGTCTCTTTCAGTAAACACAGGAAGTCCCTGCCTCCAAAAGAAGTATGCATAGCTTCACTGGGGCAGGGGCAGGCCTCACCTAGTCATCTCCTTTTGCGTTGTGTGAAGCCAGCACAGCATCTTGAAGACAGAGCTATTCAGTAAATGTGTGCTGAATGAGAAAGCCTATGGAAGGAATATCCTGTGCAAAAGGGAGGTTAAGGACATCGTCGTAATTGCACGGGCTGCCATGCCTATAAAGTAGGTCTAAGTTAGATGATGAAGAAGAGATTTATATGCACCTCGTGAGTGTGAAATAAATTATATCCTGAGTGACAATTTCTTGAAGGCATGCATAAACCCATTTGGTGCTAGACATTATAATCTGCTTCATTCATGTGTTCATATATTCTTTTATTTAACAGATATTTATGGAACTTTTATCACATTCAAGTACTGCCTTAGGCAGCTGAAAGGAGGCTTAAAAGATTGGTAAAAGTTGCCCCTGTCCTCACAGACCTTATAAAATGTGGGAAGATAGGAGTTGCCCCTTCCTTTCTAAGTTATTCAGGTCTTCCTTTTGCTGCCTCAACAATAACAGCTCCTGTTTCCATACACATCTGCTATTGCATTTATCACACTACATGATATTATTCCTCATTATGTATTTCCCCCATTCAACTTCCAGTCATCTTTTATTTGTGTAGTGCAGACCCTAAAACACAGTAGTTAGTCATTAGGTGATTGCAGAGTAAATGAATCACCACACGGGCATTTGGAACGCAGGGTTATAGATACAGATTCAATTGAGTCCATAAGTAATGACTGAGCCCCGATGAAGCACCAGGCAGTATGCTACTGCTAGGGGTACAGTGATGATTCATTCTGACAATAGCCTCTGACCCTCAAGAGGTAATAACTGTTGAGAACAATCATGCAAAAAAGCAACGAGGCTGTCACAGTCCGGGCAAGTAATGATAAGGAGTGAATAAGGAAAGGATGTGCAGATGGGCAAAGAAGACAAAGAATTTGAGGAAGTATACTCAATATCTTATGCAGAAGCTGGTTCATTTTCATTGAGGGAGTGGCTCTTTTAATTTCAGAGAAAATTAATTCTTTTCTGAATGATTAACAGCAAAATGCAACCTGAGTAACAGACCCATAGATAGGTGAGACTAATAGGAGATTTTGAAATTAACTGGTTCAGCCCCTTAATTTTTTTTTACCAGCTTTATTGAGATATAATTGACAAATCATACAGTTCACACACTGAAAGTGTGCAATGTAGTGATTTTTCATATGTTGAACTTTTAAAGTTGTGGGAAGATATGTAAAATTTACCATTTTGACCATGTTTAAGTGTACAATCCAGTGGCATTAAGCACATTCACAGTTCTGTGCAACCATCCCCACCATCTATTTCCAAAATTTTTCATCCTAACCAGAACTCTACCCATTAGGCAGTAGCTCCTGATTCTTTCCCTCCCCCTTGTTCCAGCCCTGATAACCTCCAATCCACTTATGGTCTCTATGAATTAGTTTATTCTAGGTACCTCAAAGAAGTGGAATCATATAATGTATGTCCTTTTGTGTCTGGCTTATTTCAGTTAGGATAGTGTTTTCATAGTTCAACTATGTAGAAGCCTGTGTCAGTTACTTCATTTTTGTGACTGAACAATATTCCACTGTATGGGTATACCACATTTAAAAACAATCCATTCATTGGTTGATGGATATTTGGGTTTTTTTCCCTCTACCTTTTGGCTAATGTGGATAATTCTGCTATGTGGATAATTCTGCTATAAGCACTGGCTTGCAAGCATCTACTTGAGTCCCTGCTTTCAGCTCCTTTGGGCATATGCCTAGGAGTAGATATGGTGTTACGGTTCAACCCCTGAATTTTATAGATAGACTTACTCAAGGACCTGCAGAAAAGCGACCTTGCTTTATAACTTTTCCATCAAGGTCATAATTTATTTTCTCAGGAGGAAATGCCTTATCCATGGTTGTACAAAGTGGTGTGCATTAGAATTGACAGCAGTGCCTGTTAAATGTATGTGACTACATCTAACCACTGATCTCCAGGCTCAGACTCTCTGAGGGGTGGGACCAGGAATCTGCATCTTTAACAAGTTTCACTGGTGACTTTTATGCACATTTAAGTGTGGGAACTACTTGAATGGATAAAATTCAATTCAACAAAGTTAGACCAATTCAACTTTTCATGCCACTGAACTCCATCCACCACTAACGTTAACAAGACTATTCTGAACTGACATTTAGGAACGTATACAAGAGGAATCAGCTATTCTGAGACTCTCACTCAAGAGTTTTTCCTCTGCTGTGGGAGTTTTTATTGTGTTGTGAATTGCTTTCTGATAAGATATTATCTACAGAATGCACAGCATGTGCCTAACCATGATCACTGTCCAGTTACAGGAACTGATATTTGGGGAGAGGAGCCCTTCGTATACCTTGGGCACAAGGTTATAATCAAGGCATTTTGGGGGCATGTTTAGAACATCTCAGAGACAGAGCATCTCTGTGGCCATTGTACAATCCATAGCAATAGAGGAATAAAAAAATTAAGCTGACTTCAAAGAAGATTTAGCTTTCTGTTTTGAAAGCCAGACAACAGACGCCTGTGCTGTTGAGAAAGCTAGAATAGCTCCTCGATTTCAATATCTTATCATGCAGGTCATTGGAATTTAGATAACTCATAAGTCAGAGGGAAAAACTAATCAACCATTGAGTGAGGATGTCAGGATAACCAGTTTCTTCTGTGTGACACTCACAAAGTCACTGCAGAATAGCCTTATTACATTACGGGCCTCTCTTGAACAATAACACTGTCCACCCAGCCCAGCAGTTTCACAGCAAGAAAGGTTGGATCTGACTCTCTTCGTGTAGTTTATCAGTTTGACATGCCTCTGTTTTACTGCTTTCTTTTAGTTGACACACCACCCCTGCCTTATCATGCCACAGGAGCCCCAGCGACCCAGAATGGCCAGCCAGTAGATTCCACAACTGATAGTCATTTAGTGCTGTCAGTGCCTAAAAGAGGTAAATTTGTAGATGAACAGCTAGCTCAGTGTAGCAGCTTTTGAAGTGCATCTCCCGTTACCCCAAACAAAACAAATTAAAAAAATAAAAAAAAGGTAGCCAGCCTGCTATTTCACATGTGTTTGAAGGGGCACATAGCATGGCTTTGCATTTTAACTTTGGCATTCCTCAGCACCATAGAGTGAATGTTTATCATCCTGGTTACTAGAATAAGGTATTTTTTAATTTCAACCTCAATGTTTAGATACTTGTAGTTCTTGATGTCTAGTACAGAAATAGGTATTTAAGTTAGAAATTTTGTCCAGTTGTGTTTATACTATAGTTTTGTGGTGCTGTCTTTGATTTAGCTTAGAGGGGTGCTCTTAGAAATATATGTAAATATATAAGTAGGGTTTCTACAGAATTTTACCTGTTTCTTTAAATAGGCTAGAAAAATGAATACTGCTCAGTTTTAACGTTCACATACACCGCAAGGCGATCTTATGTAGATGCAGATTTTGATTCCTTGGATCTAGGGTGGGATCCAAGAATCTGCCTTCCTCACAAGCTTCCAGGTGATGCAGGGGCTACCCTTCCAGGAACCACATTGAATAGAGAGGGTCTAACGGAACTTATGATTTAAAGTCTGCCAGGGTGAAGTCTCTTATAAGTAAAGTTCCTTTTGTAAATCAAATGATAACCCTCTAATTTATGTTTCACAAGTTTCTGTTTTAGTGCACATAGGAACACACTCTAGATATAAGAATTACTAGGATATTCAAAGAAAAGAGAGTTAATATAATCAATAAAAAGAGAAAGACTGTGCATGGCAAAGAAAGAATTCTGAACTTTGGTTGGTTACTGGCAACTTACTTAGCTTTGAAAAATCGAGGTGAAAATTAGGATTTCCATTAGGAAATGGAAATCCATTAGGATTTCCTAATGGCAGATACAGCTGTCTTGAAAAATGTTTTATGCCACATACATACTCCATATGTATACAGTGGAGAATGGGAGTCTACATAGAAGTTTTCCCCTTTGTTTAATAATTTAAAGTCCTATCCAGTGCTTTTGATTTGGCTTTTATCATATATAAACTTTTACTTTTCATCCTTAGTCTGTTAGAAAATGGTATATACTCTTGTCACAGGGACTCCTGTTTGGTACAGTGACGGTAATATGCCATCTTTCACATGTAGAGAGGAAGATGACGTGCCACCTTCCTTGGAGCTGTCTCCTTTAGGGGTGATGGAATCTATGCTGATCTGTTCATATCATTGTTTGTCAGACCCCCTCAAAACTAAGTATGATCACAAATGCTCTAAGCATGGCAGAGTCACACACCGTGGCCTCTATGCCTCATGTGTATGCCACAAGTGTGTTAACCAGATGAGCTAACTCACATAGCTTCCATCAAGTGACAGGTTTGAAAAGATCACAGAGAGCATCCTTGTCTGGTTGACAGCATTAATATAAGCGTCCAGGTGGGATCGTGAGATGGGAAGCCCCGCATGATGGTAGTGATGTGCTGTTTGGCTCTCTTTCTTTCAGACTTTCGACCAGTTTGCTATGAGGAACCTCAGCACTGGTGCTCGGTTGCCTACTATGAACTGAACAACCGAGTTGGGGAAACGTTCCAGGCATCCTCCCGAAGCGTGCTTATAGATGGATTCACAGACCCTTCAAATAACAGGAACAGATTCTGCCTTGGACTTCTTTCTAACGTAAACAGAAACTCAACAATAGAAAACACCAGGAGACACATAGGAAAGGGTAAAAACAAATACATAATTCCTTTCTATATTCTTCTGAACTGAAACGTGGGGAGAGAAACCAGCCACGTATTGGCTGCATAACCTAGAAGGATGGTCGCAGACTGGCAGAGAGCATATAGGCATTCAGGGTCTTGGTCTTCCTGCTTCTGGGGTCGGCATAGCGTCTTCTGGAGGGTGGCGTAGGATGAGTATTAAGAAAACAAACCAGATGATAAATATGAAAGCAGGATGAAATTATTAAATAGAATTATCATGAATGACTTTCAAATTGCCTTAAAGATGCTAAATAAGATAACTTCAGAAGAAGAATTCTGGCTGGGTATATATATCAGGTAAAGTGACCTTTGGAGAGACATAGAAGCTGGGTAGTGAAAATCATGACTTATTTCTGAATGGAAACTTCTGATAGTAATTTGCTTCTCCTGTGGTCAGGCATTATTAGGAAGCCAGACGGGCATAGGCCTCACTGAGGTCTGGCCAGTGAAGCTTTGAATCCTGTCTCATCGGCGTGACCAACAGTAATAAATCCCAGCTGAGTGTGAGGCCTCATTGTTGATCTTTAAATCATTTTCTTTATATTAGAGTAATTGGTAGTGTCTGATACCTGGTTGTCTGCTCTTATGTCAGATGACTGTGGAATCATCGGTGTACAGAACCTTTAGAGTCATTTTATCTTTTCTCTCCCCATCCAACCCTTCGACCACCTCAGGAAGATAGCTGCAAATCTTTTCTTTCTTTTTTTTTTTTAAGATTTTATTTATTCATGAGAGAGACAAAGAAAGGCAGAGGCATAGGCAGAGGGAGAAGCAGACTCCCTGCGGGGAGCCCAATGTCGGACTCGATCCCAGGACCCCAGTATCACGACCTGAGCTGACTGCAGATGCTCAACCACTGAGCCACTCAGATGCCCCTGAAAACCTTTTATTTCAGATTTCCAGGGGAGATTCATTGTTGCACTTGGTGATACATTCTAATATTCTTCCTAAAATACCTCTTAAATGTCTCCTTTGGTAGGAGACCTACCAGCCATTGATTAGGAACAGGTTGAGTGTGTTCATTGGTGTTGACTCTACTGGTGATATTTGTTTATTTTTATCCTGTATTTTTCCATAGTGGCTTTGAAGTAGCTTATAGGAAACCTTTGCAGTGAAATGATAAATGAGAAATAGAAAATCAGAAATTGGGGGTTGGGGGAGCAGGGAAGGAGAATACAACTGAAGGTCAGCTTTGTGATAAAAATTTTGCTCTCCACATTGTTCTGCGTTTGGACTTCTGCTGATGCCACTTGATCCAAAGATGGAATTCAAATATGAAGAGTGTTTAATGCCTTCTGGGAATCTTTCTGCAGGTAGCTTGTTGAAAGTGCTGCTGCTGAGGACATGGGGAGTGGAGGTTCTGCATTACTGGCCGAGAGCTAATCCCCAAGTTAAGAAACCATAGGAACAAGGGCTAGGATTGACGGCCCTTCGTGAAAAACGTGAGGTCCACCTAAGTGCCCACTGGATGGAAGGGCACTCCACCCCCATGTGGTCCCCAAGGCAAAGTCACAGTTTTCTCATAAAGCTGTTTTGGAAGTGCTTTAATTTGGAAAAAAAAAAATTTAGGGGAGCTTACAAGCCATACCATAAAGCATGGCAAAAAAAAAAAGTTGGCTTAGAATATTTTTTTAAAGATTTTATTTATTTGACACAGAGAAAAAGAGAGAGAGAGAGAGAATGTGCACAAGTAGGGGGAGTGGCAGAGGGAGAGGGAGAAGCAGACTCCCTGCTAAGCAGGGAGCCTAATGTGGGGTTCGATCCCAGGACCCGGGGATCATGACCCAAACTAAAGGTAGACATTTAGCCAACTGAACTACCCAGGCGCCCGGCTTAGAATATTTTTTTTAATTTTTTATTTATGACAGTCACACACACACAGAGAGAGAGAGAGGCAGAGACACAGGCAGAGGGAGAAGCAGGCTCCATGCACCAGGAGCCCAACGTGGGACTCGATCCCGGGTCTCCAGGATCAAGCCCTGGGCCAAAGGCAGGCGCTAGACCGTTGCGCCACCCAGGGATCCCCGGCTTAGAATATTTTTAAAGGAAGACCTGTCAGTCTTTTATGAGATCAAGGGACTGACCTTGGATCATTTGGTTCTGAGCAGCATGGCTTCCTGGAACACCTGCCTGAATAAGTTTGCAGCAAAATGCCCTCCTAGCTGAGTGAATAAGTTAACTTGTTCTTGGAGTTAATTAATTGAGACACTTAGAAGCCTGTCTGGTGTACTGTAAGAACAGCAGGGGAGCCAGGGTGAGTGGAATAAAATGAGTAAGGGAATGGGAAAGTCTAGAAGAGAAGACAGGACCAGATCATGGGAGTTTACAGATCTGAATGTTCCATTTAAAAGGATCCCCTGGCTATTACAATAAAATTAAATTGTTAGTAGGGGAAGGGTGAAAGGTTTAAAACACACCCATGAAAGAGAAGACTGAGGGCCACCTGGGTTGCTCAGTGGTTGAGCGTCTGCCTTTGGCTCAGGTCGTGATCCCAGGGTCCTGGGATTGAGTCCCCAATCGGGCTCCCTGCGAGGAGCTTGCTTCTCCCTCTGCCTGTGTTTCGGCCTCTTTCTGTATCTTTCATGAATCAATAAATTAAAAATCTTTAAAAAAAAAAAAGAAAGAAAGAAGACTGAAAGGTATATATAACATGTTAGCTTTGATTATTTCTGGGCTGTGCACTGTGACTGAGTTTAAGTCTCTGAATTTTCTTTTTTTAAAGATTTTTATTTATTTATTCATAGAGACAGAGAGAGGGGCAGAGACACAGGCAGAGGGAGAAGCAGGCATCATACAGAGAGCCCGACGTGGGACTTGATCCAGGGTCTCCAGGATCACGCCCTGGGCTGCAGGCGGCGCTAAACCGCTGCGCCACCGGGGCTGCCCTTCTCTGTATTTTCTAAATTCTCTCTAGTGGGCTTTCTTGCTCATGTGAGGGTGGGAGAGGGATGGGACGTGGTCTGTAAGGGCAGGCCGGGATTGCTGTAGCTGTGCTGAGAGAGAAGTATCACGGTGCAGCCTGGCCCAGCAGAGCAGCTGAGCGTGAGGACTGAGGCAGGCTGTTGAGTGTAGTCAGTTGGACCCAAACCTGTTTGTTCATCATATTGTCCAAATTCTGACTTAAAGTTTTCAGATTCAGATTTGGAGGACTGACCTTGCCACCAACCCAGAGATGGCTTTGTGTGAATGAATTAGGAGTCCCTTTCTCTAGAGAAGTTACTGCCATCTTCTGGAGAAGCTTCATAACGATGATAGAAATCTAGGAAGGCCGAAGTACATCCCGAAGTCTTGCAGTGCACAGCTGCAGGCATCATCCTGTGGAGGCCCTGTCTTCTGAACCAAAGCCCTAGCATGGATCTGGAAGTCGGTGCTTTTATGTTGTTGCTTTTTTGATCACGCATTAAAACATTTTTTAAAAAAGATTTTATTTATTTATTCATGAGAGAAACACAGAGAGAGGCAGACACAGGCAGACGGAGAAGCAGGCTCCATGCAGGGAGCCCGACGTGGGACTCGATCTCAGGTCTCCAGGATCACTCCCTGGGCTGAAGGCGGCACTAAACTGCTGAGCCACCTGGGCTACCCAAAACATTTTTTAATTTGGAAAATTTTAGCCATATACAGAAGTAGACAGAATCACATAATGAATATTCGTATCACCAACTCCAGCTTCAGTGATGATTCACGTTCTGTGCATTCTTTTTCCTCTGTGCCTCCACAAGATTTTTTGCATGAGTGTTTTAAAGTAAATTTTAGACTTCATATTCTTTCTTCATAGATTTAAGTATTTATATAGCTATATAAGGAATTTCTAAAAGTACCGTTATTATACCCAGAAATACACACTTTCTTAAAGCTCTTGATGATTCCAATTATTCAGCCAGGTTTTTAAAATGGTGTGCAGAAGACAGAGCACCAAAGGCAGGGGAGAGGTCAGTTACAAACCTATAATGAGGGTTTGAGTTTGTGCCAGTCAGTTTGGGATTATCCTAAGGGGAATGAAGAGGCATTGGAGTCTCTGAGCAGGACAGTGGGGTAATGAGATTGACTTGCTGTGCTGGTATTTGCCCATCCCTCCCAGTCAGCAGGGGACCCACGTGCATTCCTAACACTCTTGGACTCCGACTTTCTCTCTCCCCTGTTAGGGTCCAGAGCCGCAGAACTGGCTCTCCAAACTAAGCAACCCACATTCTTCCCAGTGTTTTCTGTCATTTCTCTGTCTTTCAAGTCTATAGGAGAGGACCAAAGGGGACCACGCTTGCTTCCTTACTTAGCAGATCCAAATCAAACCCACGGTGTCTCTGGTCCTAAGTAACCACGACACGGGACTCCACACTCCCTCATCCCATAAAACGTGAGCAGCATTCACCACCAATGGGAAGGCCGGATATAGAGGGATGCAGCCCAAGAGATAGGAGAAGGGCTTGCCTGAGGACCACACTGCCCCGGTCCTCTCTGGCATCTCAGGAAGCACTTTCTTTGGACATCCTTATTGCTCATTGTTCTCTATGGAGATTTTGAATCTAAAATACAAGTCCTTTAAAGCCACTGTTTTTGGCCTATCAAGTGGATGTAAATTAAATCATTTACCTACTTGCCTTCTTTAGATGCCAAAGCCCAGCCTTCTTCAACCTGGGGTCCAATTCCACCCTCATCTTGCTGTTCTGAGCCAACTCAGGCCTCTGGGTGCTCATCCTGTTCGCTCTGCCCTCTCTCTTTGCTCAGAACACCAAACTACTGCCTGCCGGCCCCTGCTCTTCTTTGCTTTCCTTACACTGCCAACTGTGCTGTGGTTGTGGATAACACTTCAACAGGATTGAAAATCATCCTCGAAGTAAAGACCAGAGTCAGATAACAAAAATCCTATCCATTCTCCTTAGGTTCTAGGAGGTTTATAAATTTGAAAGTCATTCAGTTCAAATACATACTGAACCCTTGGCAGTCTCATTCTCTGGCTCCCTTTCTGGCTCACCCTCTTTTGAAAAACCACAACCACCGCAGGGGCAGGCCTTCCCTGGGAGCTTGCAGAGCCTGGCAAAGGAGGTCTGCTTGTGTTTGCCCCTGCCTCCCCCCCACCACGTCCCTGCAGCCAGGTGACTACGGCCCAGCCCAAGAGGACCATCATCACACCTACTCCTCACAGCCGGGGCCCTGGGTACCAGACCCCAGGCTGTTCAGGGAGAGTGAGAAGGGACACGAGAAAAAAGAGGAATCTGAAAGCTGAGGAAAAAAAGAGGAGGGAGGCCCGTCCAGAGTAGGTGTTGAAAGGGGAACCTGGGACTGAGCATCACGTGCTGGGCTTTTAGCTTTGTGACTCCTGAGCGGTTTCTTCAGCCATGTGGCTGAAATACGGAGTGCTGAAAACCATTCGTTTCTTAAATTGTGTTAAGGCAGAGGAGATGGGAAAAGGAAACAATATGCTGGGAGGCAGTCAGAGCTAATGCCTAGCCGCTACAAGTGCCCCTTAGAACCTGATGGAGGCACTGAGCAGCTGGCGAGCTCTGGTTTCCTACATGCACAGTTCTGCAGGACTCCTTGGAGGTCTGTAAATTCTGTTATTGAAAAATGAGTATTTGCAGTTTGAGGAGATCCAAAATACATCACTCGAAGTGTATCCTGGATTATTTCTGTGATCCCCCTGTGACCACATGGTGATTGTATTTACAGTCACATTCACACATGATGCTGGAGAATTTTGTTTCTGCTGAAAGGTTAACTGTGGAGTTTTCCTCTACTGAGGAAAACTGTGCTGGTATTTAATATTCACGAGGCTAGAACTAGTGAAAATTGTGCTGGTATTTAATATTTACTAGGCTAGAATTTCTTCATTTTTTCTAATCCCAGTCCTTTGCCATAGTGCATGTTAGGTCTTAAACCCAGACACTTGGAGGAAGAGAATCAACTCAGATTTAATCTGGAATGAAAATTAGTGTGGGCAGCACTAATCTCAGGATGGTGTTTTGCTTTTTAAGTCCCAGAGTGTGAGATAAAGTAACATAAGCTACATTTTGATTGTGAGTCTTTACAGCTAAAAAGGTTGCAAGAATTTTGTTGTTCCTAAGTGAAATACAGGAATTATTTCTGTTATCTATCATAGTTGGGGGCAAGTTTTTAAATGGAATTGATCTCTTTAAGGTATTTGTTAAGAGGAATGGATTCATAATTGTTAAAATAAAATGTAAACTGCATTTATTGTTTCCTCTGAAGCAGGTTTAGTGTATGCACTCCAGTGACATTTCCATGATACTATTGGTGCCCAATTTTTATTTTTTTATTGATACACGTACTTGAAGGACTCTGTGATGTTTTCTGAATTGTGTATTTACTTTGCATCTAATATTATGAGAGCCTGTTTTTTTAAGATTTTATTTATTTATTCATGAGAGACACACAGAGAGAGAGGCAGAGACACAGGCAGAGGGAGAAGCTGGCTCCCCTCGGGAGCCTGATGCGGAACTCGATCCCAGGACCCTGGGATCACGACCCAAGCCAAAGGCAGATGCTCACACTGAGCCACCCAGGCCCTCCGAGAGCCTACTTTTAGAGTGAATAAACAGGAATTTAAGAGTGATGGAAGGAGTGGCACACAAGAGCCTCGGCAACCCATGTAAACATGGGTTACAGTTCACTTTTAAATGGACTCATGGGAAGAAACTCAACAGACTATAATTAGAACAAGTTGGCATGTAGATCACTTCTTACCATGATTGGTGATATTAAAATTTAACTTCCCAGTAATCAGTCACACACCTTGAGGTCGCAATGACAAGGGAATGGTGTTAACCTAAAACTAAATACGGTGCTGGTGCCTGAGGATCCTGTTTGTACCTTGTAGGTGTGCATTTGTACTACGTTGGGGGAGAGGTGTACGCCGAGTGTGTGAGTGACAGCAGCATCTTTGTGCAGAGCCGGAACTGCAACTATCAGCATGGCTTCCACCCAGCCACTGTGTGCAAGATCCCCAGTGGCTGCAGTCTGAAGATCTTCAACAACCAGCTCTTCGCACAGCTGCTCGCTCAGTCAGTTCACCACGGATTCGAAGTTGTGTATGAGTTAACCAAGATGTGCACTATCCGCATGAGCTTTGTTAAGGTAAGGAGTGCTTGCTTTCAGATATTAAGACAGAAAGTGAAAAAAATAAAATAAGACGAACCAAAAAGCATTCTTTGGGTGATGTGGCAGCTATACAGCCAGTACAAGTAGGCAACAGGGTGTTTTTCTTATTGTTGTTTTGGAATTTTCCTTTGGAACTCTAGTTGTTTTTGGGAAGAGCTCCTCCGTGAGGGTCAACTCTCTTGTTTAGCAGTTACAAGAACACTCTTAAACATTTCACTTTTGAAGAAATAACCAGTTAAGGTAGTAGTCTGATTTTTTTATGCAGAAGATAAAGTGACAATGATAATTTTATAGGATTTCATGCCACAGAGGCTTTTTTTTTTTTATCTCTCACATTGCTAAGAGCACTGTTGTCTCTCAATAAATGTGGCTAAATTTATCTGAATTAAAACATTGCCCTCTTAGCAAGCATACAGGCTGACAGAGGAGATAATATTTATACATAAGCTACAAAATAGACAGTAGTGGCTCTAATACAATGTAGTGTACATCAAGTGCTGTTATGAGGCACAAATTGGGATAGAAATATTAGGGTGAGTGTGATTAACTCTGAGAGACTAGTAGATGTTCTCTTTATGAATATTTGTTGAATTTGTCAAATTAGATCTTACTAACGTTGATCTGAAGGCTTTGGAGAACTGAGGAAGTTAGTGGGAAAGACAACCAACTGGATTTGCATGCTGAAGTCTTTGGCTGTTTCATCTCTTGCAAAGCACTTGCAGATAATTCTAATATTTGAATATCTGAGTTTATTTATCAAACTATCTGGTTACATGTGACAGTTTTCACATTGTCGCATATCCATCCAAGAAGTCAGTATGGCTTGTTCTGGGTTGTTTTCAATGTAAGATTTATTAATCCTTTGAAATTACCATGAAAAATAATTGTCCTATTTTTCTATACTTTTATTTTTTTCTTAAAGTTTTTATTTATTTATTCGTGAGAGACACAGAGAGAGAGAGAAGCAGAGACACAGGTAAAGGAAGAAGCAGGCTTCGGGCAGGGAGCCCCATGCAGGACTTGATCCCCAGACTCCAGGATCACGCCCTGGGCTGAAGGCAGGCGCTAAACTGCCGAGCCACCCAGGGATCCCCTATACTCTTATTTTTATTGTGTTTCTAATTCTAGTAATTATTGTAAAAATGGCAATGAAGAATATAGTTTCCAACTTAAAAAATGGCTTTTTGAAACCATTTCTTTCATGATGACAAAGCAGCTTTACTCAAATTTACTGTTAGGCTTTAAAAGCATTTTTATATTGTAAAGCAATTAGCAAATACCTAGAAATCATTTTAAATGTTCTGATGCTTTGCAGCCAGCAGAGGGCATTGAATTGCCATTAATGAACAATCATTTGATTCAACAGTTATTTTTTCCAGGTCCATGTTTTTAAAATGAGGATGAAATGCCAATACATCAGAAGTAATTATTTCACTGTCATATAACCCAGCATATCTGATTGCCCTAAGATCAGCTAGATCTATTTCATAAAGCTATATAATTTACAGAAAACATAACTGATTAGTTTAAAAGAAATTTAAAAGTTCTCATCACGGAGAAAAAAATGTATAAGTATATGAGGTGATAGAAGTTAACTAAACGTATTGTGGTGATCATCTTGCAGTGTATGCAAATATCCACTCATTATGTGTACACCTAAAACTTACACACAGTGTCTATCAATATATCTCAACTAAACCAGGGCTGGTGGGGGGAGGCAGTACAAATAAAAATAATGTAAAATATCTCATTAGTAATATCATATCAATTATGTATTGATATAATATTTTAGATATATTGAATTGAATAAAATACATTACTAAAATTAAAAAAGAAATTACAGGACTAAACACTGGTGGCTACGACAGGGGTGATGGACTAGATCATCTTTAAGGCATCTTTTAGCTTTGATTTTTACTGAGTCTAGGACTCAGTCAATAAGATACTATTGAGCACCTACCATGTGTCACACCAGGCACCATTCTAGACATTGAGGTACATCAGTGATCAGTCAACATCTCTGCCCTAATGGAATCAATATTCCAGGAGGGAGAGACAGATGTTAAACAACAGCTATAATAAAGAACGTGAATGGAAAGAGAAACTTAGAGCAGGCTGTGGGGAATTAGAGTGCTGGGGGAGGGGTAGGTTGCAAGTTTTAAAATGAGGCCCACAGAGTGGGCCTCAGGGACTTGAAGGAGACAAGGGAGTTAAGTCATAAGAGTATCTGGAGGGGAAGCAGTAGGTGCAGAGGGAAGGGCAAACAATACTGCAAGAGCATACCCTTGACATTTGTAAGAGCAGGGTGGCCAGGGTCCCTGGAGCGTGAGCCAGGGAGCTGAGAGTGGGGGTGGAGGGTGAGATTCACCACAAGGATTTCGGCTTTTACTCTAACAAAATGGGGAGCACCTGCAGGGATTTGAGCAGAGAATTTCATGATCTGACTTATATTTTTAAAGGATCACTGTAGCTGCTACATGGATTGCAGGTATTATGCAGGCAAGGAGGAAAGCAGAGAAACCAGCTAGAAGGCCATTGCAGTGTTCAGATGAGAGATAATGGTTGCTCCCACTAGGAGCATTGTTATAGAAGTTGTAAGAAGGGGAGCGATTCTGAGTTGTGCAGGTTATTCCATGTGGGGTATAAGAAAGGAGTGAGAGAGATGAAGTTACCTCCACCTGGGATGGAGAAAATTCAGGTGGGTCAGGTGTAGATAGAAGATTAAGACTTCAGTCTTAGAATAACTTTGTGATGTCCAACACACATCCAAGTGGAGATGCTGAGCAGTTAGATGTACGAGTCTGGATTTAGGGAGAGAGGAGGACTGGGCTGACGATGTCAATTTAGAAATTGTCAGCATCTGCACAGTATTTATCTGTGAGCTGGGATGGAATTGCCAACAGTTTGAGTTTAACAGAGAAGATCAGGGGTTCTAGGACGGAGCCCTAGGACACTTCAACCTTAAAAGATGGGGGAAAAGAGAAAACTGGCAAAGAACACTGAGAAAAAGTAACCAATGCAGAAGTAAAACTTAGAAAGTTAGGTGCTCGTTAAACCAAAAGAAGGAAGTATGGTGAGGAGAGGGGATGGACTAAATCACATACTGCCCAAGTAACACGAAGACTGAGAGAGTGGATCATTAGTTTTAGCATATAGAGGTCTTTTTTATCTTAGCAGGAATAGTTTTGTTAAAGGCTAGGGTTGAAATGCTGATCAAAATGGAATTAAGAAGGAATGGAAGGAGAGGAATTGATACAGCCTGTTTGGACAACTCGTTTGAGAGTTTTTGCTAGAAAAGGGGTCAAAGATATAGGGCAGTAAGTAGTGGGAGTGTTAGAGCCAAAAGAAGTATTTTGAAGATGAGAGATACTTCAGCATGTTCCTATGCTGATGGGAATGATCCAGCAGAAAAAAAAAATATTGTAGGAGAGAGTGGGGAGATTTGCTGGAATGATGTCCTTGGGAAGGCAGTTGAGTCTTATGCACCACTAGATGGACTGGCTTATTTGGAAGCACAGATAATCTGTAGTGAGAAGTAAAAAAGGCTGAGTGTTTTGGTGCAGATGCTATAGAAACTCTTCTGATTGCTTCATGCTTCGTTAAAATAAGATGAAAATTGAGAGGGAGGCAAATCATAAGAGACCCTGAACTTTAAAAAACAAACAGGTTGCAAGAGGGGAGGTGGGTGGGGGGATGGGGTAACTGGGTGATGGGCATTAAGGAGGGCACGCAATGTGATGAGCACTGGCTGTTATATGCAACTGATGAATCACTAAATTCTACCCCTGAAACTGATAATACACAATATGTTAACTAAATTGAATTCAAATAAAATTTAAAAATAAAGATTATCATTCACAAACAGACTGGGGAGTAGGTGTTAGAGGTTTTAGGGAAAAGGAGCAGGAGTGAGCAGTCATTTGGGGCATGGGGGGGTAGTCGGAGAGCACAGGGACTGGGGGAGTGTCGTTCAATTGCAGGTGGCATCAGAGATGCCCTTGAGGCTTGCAGTCACGAATGTAAGGTGTCATCAGCATGGTTGTGTTGAGATCCATTTTTTTCAGTACTACTGATAATCACTGTTCCCAATAACAGTGGGAACTCTCACAAATAAAAAATAACTGAGGTTATTTAAAGAGATTTGTGATCTCTCTTCATTTTTCTAAAAGATTTTATTTATTTATTCATGAGAGGCACACAGAGAGAGGCAGAGACATAGGCAGAGGGTGGAGAAGCAGGCTCCCTGCGGGGAGCCTAGTGCAGGACTCCATCCCAGGACTCTGGGATTACACCCTGAGCCAAAGGCAGACGCTCAACCACTGAGCCACCCAAGCATCCCTCTCTCTTCATCTTTAATTTGTCACTGATGTATAATAGAGAAAAAAGATAGACAATTTTTTTTATTTTTACAGCCTCTCCTATGAATGGTAATAAAAGTGAGCCAGAAAGAGATAGAGAAGAAACAAGTTTTGTTAACCAACCCTGAATAATCAAAAGCACCCTCACTGTCTTTACGCCTTTCAGATCCAGTCACTGGTCTGTAGTGAGCATCTGTTTTGTGTAAAACACTGTCTTCAGCAGTAAGGGGTTGAACATAAGGACAGGCTCCTTTCCTTGTAGAAGAGAAAAATGATTTGCCAGTGTTTCTGATGTGATTAGAGACCAGACCATCTTTATGTCCATGTATTTAGCTGTGAGCCCAGAGGGAATCTTCTGATTTGGACTCATCTTAGGATGTCTCGATGCAAAAATTGTTCTGTACTTACAGGAGGGCAGAGTGCATGCCCTTTCAGGTTTCAGGAGCTGCTCTGGTGCATGGGCTCTGTGTGCACTGATGCTTTGCTCACATCTCTGGAGGTTGACAGGAAAGTCAGACACCATCACTCTTGGCTCTGTTCTTCCTTTTCAGGGCTGGGGAGCTGAGTATCATCGCCAGGATGTCACGAGCACCCCCTGCTGGATTGAGATTCATCTTCACGGACCACTGCAGTGGTTGGACAAAGTTCTCACTCAGATGGGTTCTCCACATAACCCGATTTCTTCAGTGTCTTAACAGCCTGTTATGTCTTAATCTACATTTCTATAGAATAGATGCTATTGCAGGCAGTGGCTTATACCATGTCAGATTTGCAACTAACAGAAGTTTCTAAGTACATATGTAAATACATATAATATATACTGTTCATATTTTTATCACCAGTTTTTTTGTGCTAGAATTTTTAGTTAACCTGGTGCCAGTACAACGTGATTAGAAAAGGCAACTGTGTCAATAGAATTTGAAAAATGTTGGCAGAATAAAAGGCAGCATTAGTCAGCCATGTCATTATAAGGCATGTTGTATGGCCTACCAGAAAAATATCAAAACTGTTTATATATTGCAAAGCAGGGTACTAGCAGCACTAAAGCAAGTAACACTTTCGGATAAAAGAAAGCAACCAAACCCATATCATTTAAACAATCTCACTTTCAGTGCTATTGGCAAGAAGGGAAAAAAACCCAAGCTTGTAAAATCAATTATGTAAGATGCGTCACATAAATTATTTTATTTCTCAAGTTGAAATACCTATAGCTGGACTATTGTGCTAATATTAATGGTACATTTAAGATAAATTTAAACTGTGATTGGAAAAGAGACTGTGAAGCTGGGAGTCAATGTTGTTTCAAGATCTGCCACTATAAAAAAAAAAAAAAGAGTCTAATACATGGGAAGATTCATATGAAAATAGCATGAAATGAGGTATATTCTCAAATTACAAAATAAGACCAGAACATAGTCCAAGAATCACCCAGGGAGACACTTGCTTTCCACGTAGGAGAACCAGGGCCCCGCTTTCCTTGTTCTTCCAGTCAGGCAGTCTGGCAGACTTCTGAGTCTGCACAGGGAGCTGGAGGACCGTGTGCGTAATTTCTGTGGGGACGAAGCAGTAAAATAAGAGGGTTGGACAAAAGCATCCTATGTTTATTCACACCTTCTCACATTCCCATTAAAAGACTTTATGAAGCAAGGGCCCATTTCCCCTACATGTTGGCACATACTATTTACAGATGACTAAAACAGTGGTGAAGCCTTGAGAAAATCTGGACACATTGCTGGGGTCAAATGTAGGAGTTATTTAACTTAGTGTCTCGGTCTGCTGAGCACATCTGGTAGCCTCTTATAAAGCTGAAGCCTCATACCTGGAAATAACTTCCCAAATGAAATAATAATTTCATAATCCCTAGAATTTCTGGGGAACAGTGGTACTGAAGAGTGGGACATTTAAATAAATAAATATATATACATATATATATACACACATATTATTTCTGTTCTTATTTACTCTTGGATGATAAGAGAGGAGAGGAACATTCCCCACATTTCTAGGTACTTTTACATATAAATATATATTTATATATATATATAATTTTATATATATATAAAATCCCCACCCACTAAACACTGCACTGCTTCGAGAAATATTTCACACCCTCTCAAAAATGTATAGCTTAAGAAGGTAATTATACTTGTAACAGATGGTACTTCAGTAATGCAAGAGGTTTCTTCATTTATGCATCCTATCTCCGTTCTTTTTAGCATTAGTGCACACAGTAGTTGCTTCTCATTAAATTGTATTCAAGGTAGAAATGATCCTGTGAAAAAGATATATTTGCGTGAGCTCCTACGGTTGCCTCTTGTAAGGACTAGTGTTATCTAATAGAAACTTTCCTATATGCAATAGAAAATAGTACAGCCTACATTAAAACTAGGTGGTCCGTTTAGTGTTTAGAAAATCCTGTAGTCCATTGGTTCATCAACTATGTACTGTGCCCCTATATGGCGGGGAACAGTGTTAGGTACTGTGGAATCAAGTGTAAACCAGAGACAGTCCCAGATTCTGGAGAGTCTGTTAGTAAACCTGTTAATAAACATCTTCATGTTTCAGAACTTTTCAAACAAAGCCAAACCTACGATCTTTATTTTTGCTTGAAAAAAATATAACTGATTTCTTAATTGTCTATATTTTGAAACTTAATTCCCTTCTCTTCTCAGCAATCAGGTAAGGGATGAAGTCTTCCTCGGATAGATGCTACTTTTCTTCAGTGCTTCAAAGTTGTTTGTTTTCTCCCCTTACTCCCTTATTTTCCAGTTTTTGCCCATTTCCCCTTTTCTTGGAAAGGCATAAATACGGTGAGTCTTCCTCATATGAGTACAGGTCTGTGAGAATATCAAGGACACATGGTTTTTGCTCCAGAGACCTAACATAGCTTTCTTGATCTCTTCACAGATGCTCAAATTTCTGATAACCTTATACCTTTGCAGAATTAATTGTAACTGATTGCTTATAAATTACATTTAAAAAATAAACAAACCTGGATGTTCATGCAGGTTTGGGAAACCAAGACAAAATATTCCAGCAAAGCCTGTGTTATTCCTTTGAAAAACAAATGATTAAAGTGGTACATTTGCATCATCACCAGTCCTATCTCACAAAAATTCCACATTAGGCTACAGTGAAATTCAAAAGAGTTAACCGTTCAGTCACCGTAACTAGTCACGTTCTCTTCAGCCTTTTAACATTTTTGCTGGCAAAATGCAAGAATTGTCCAAAGTTGTAATGCAGCATTTGCCTTCAGACTTCTACATTTGCTCATTTAGCATTCATTCCTTGAGATGGACAATCAAAAAAAAATGTAATAGCATTCTTTTATAGGATAACTACCAAAGTGGACATGCTAAGCCATTTAAAGGCACCAACAATGCCAAACATTTTTAAGATTGCCATGGACAAGGGTTGTGCAGTAGAGAATGACGTTTTGGCCTGCTCTTAACCCCAGAACATTTGTTGTATTGTTCTTTCCTGTTTAAAAACTGAGATGTGAGAAGTTTGTTTTAAACGATATTTTACTATCTGCCAGTGCTTTGGAACTATAAAGATGTCACTTGTTTTTGTTTTTTTTTACATTCAGTATAAATCAGGAAAATTGAACAACATAGCACTAGCACTTAGGATCCCCCCTTTCATTGTCTTCTAAGGGATTAGAAGCAATAACAAAGGGATTAGAAGCAACAACAAAAAGCATTTTGTAAATATAAACCTGCTAGAATTTAAACACCTGCTTAACTTTGAATATGTCCTGAATATCTGGTATATATATTCAACAACTAAAGCAAAATATAACATGCATTCCAAATTTGTCTTCCCCTGTTATGATTTAGCAGTTGAACTGTATGACAAGGCTAGAGGATCCTGGCACATGTTCAAATTAATGTAACACAAACCAACAAAAAAGGAACTATTTTCGATTCAAGTAATGCTTTTGATGATCATATCTAGGCCTCAGTTATCCTTCAAATGCACACTTATATACTGTTATATGATTGTTTATAATAAACAATACTGTACCTATACAGTTTCTGGTTCATTTTTCCCTACAAACATCAAAGAAGGGTCACTGCATATGGGTCCTTAAGATGATCTTAAACCATCTTACTTTGAAAATGAGATATTTTTAAAATCCAACATGCTATAGAGAAATTAGGTAATGGTTTTAAATTAAACATCTTGGCATCTCTGGCATTAAATATAGAATCTTGAAGATACTTTGTGGTAATTTTAGAGAGGATATGCATAGAAGCTTTTTTTCCTGGATAGTGGCAAATATTAAGTGATACTGCTATATATAGGAAAGAACAATTTTATTATTGTAAACATCTGTTCATTATACATATATATTACATACCATGAAAGGTGCTAAGGATGACTAGTGAGGAGAAGGTAAGATAAAATTCAGGAAGAAATTCTCAGTTCCTTCCATTTCCCTCTTTTTTTTTTTTTTTTAAAGATTTTATTTATTTATTCATGAGAGACAGACACAGAGAGAGGCAGAGACACACAGGCAGAGGGAGAAGCAGGCTCATGCAGGGAGCCCGACGCAGGACTTGATCCCAGGTCTCCAGGATCAGGCCCTGGGCTGAAGGCGGCGCTAAACCGCCGAGCCACCCGGGCTGCCCTCCCTCTAGTTTTAAAATGAAGGGGAAAATACGTAAATATTTCAAGAAAGATTAGCCTTCTTACTAACTTGATCAAGGTTTTCCTTTTTTTATTTTTTTAAGTGTGGCCTTTATTCAAAAGAGATTTGTGGACTTCCAAACCGTAAGCAAAGGAAAGGCTATTCTGGTTTAAATGTAGACAGGGATTATGAGACTTCCAGTTTAAACTGAGTTTATAGAGAACAGTGATTATGTCTTATCTGCTTTTGCATCCTCATGGTGCCTGACCCTGTTCCTGCCTCTAATGCTTGGTATTGGCACTTGAAACACTAACCAGTACAGATTTTTTTGGTAATATATCATGGCATAGACCTACATGACAGTCTTTAAACATTAACCTATCTTAGAGAAGGGATATTTTCATCATCCTAGAAACCTGTGCATATTCATTTATCAGATCGTTCTTATGCAGAGCCACTATAAATGTACAGCACTATAAATGTACCACTATAAATCTACAGTATACATTTTTAAAATGTGAATAACAACACAGTTTATGCCTTGAAAGGAATTTCCCAGTTTGGGGAGGAAGATGAACGAGTATGCCAATAAAGGTCACTGCATTATCAACTGTGGCAGGTTGCTGGGGGAGCAAGCAGTGACATCTCCATCAGGCCCAAGGTGGGCACCTGGGAAGGCTTCTGGACCAATCCAATTTGTCTTCCTTCCCATCAGTTCCCTTAGCAAGTCATCCAAGACTTTCCTAACCAGGTTGGATGCCTCCTTTTTGTGCTACCATCATACTTGTGCTCATCAAAGGTCAGTTACTAATTCCTGCATCAAACTATTTTCTTGTCCAACTGTCTGCCAGACTGGGAGCTCTTTAAGGGCAAGGATTGTGTCTATTCATGTTCATCATTTTCCAGCTACTGTTTAGAAAGGCATTTGGGGTTCACATTGTAAAGGCAGAATTGATATTTGTTTCCAGTTCCCCATTTTAAACATCAGCAAATATTTCATTTCTCCTTTTTTTTTTAAAGATTTTATTTACTTATTTGAGAGACTGTGCACAAAGGAGAGAGTACATGAGCAGGGGGGCAGGGAGAGGAAGAGGCAGACTCGCCACTGAGCAGGGATTCCACCCCCACACACAATGAGTCGGGCTCTGTCCCAGGGCCCCGAGACCGTGACCTAAGCTGAAGGCAGATGCCTAACTGACAGACATCCAGGCGCCCCTTTTTTCTCCTCTTTGAAATAAAATAATGGCAGCCCTCCAACTGTATGCCCAGTGACCATGCTGGAGCTGGAGCTGGAGCTGGTGGGTATGAGCCACATGCTTATAATTTGATTTGGAAATAGATATTAGCTGCACTGCAGTAGCAAAGAAAGGTAGTTCTGACAGTTAAACAGTTATAATTCTTTTCATTCTAAGCACTTATTTTTAAAATGTGAATTTTGGTAAAGACTAGAAAGAAGTATAAGGAATTCTGATGTGGCAACCAAAAGTTGCAACTGCTCAGCTCCACCACTGCAGTGCAGAAGCAGATGTAAACAAGATGTATTCAATGAGCATGACTGGGCTCCAATATAATTTTATGAACACCAAAATTTGAATTTCAGTATTTTTCGCATCATGAAACATTTTCCTTTTGATTTTTCCCAACCATTTAAAAATGTAAAAAGTATTCTTAGCCTGCGGCAGAACAGAAATAGGCTGTGTGTCGGATTTGGCCTGGGGCAGAGTTTAATGGTTTGCCAAGTCTTACTTGGAGGATTGAGAGGACATTCCAATCACAGCCATGCTCCCATCTGAATGCAGCCACATGAGGGACCCCAAGCCTGATCACCAGAACTCCTCAGCTGAGCTCAGCCGCCCACAGCATGTAAGTAACACAACAAAAAAGGTTGTTATTTTAAGCCCTCATGCTTTGGGATGGTGTGTTGAATAATGGAAACAGTGGTCATAACCATCGTTCTTATGGTTCTTATGTTTGGAATGTTGATGGGACTTTGTCTTTCATTCATCAGGAGGCCTCAGGGGAGAGTAGCTTCTCACAAAATGCAGGCATGCCTATTTGAAAGGACCTACAAACAAATCTTTCCTCTTCATAACTTTACCCTGGTGATATAGAAACACATACAGTCTTTCTTAAGATGTGAAAAACAACCAGAAAAGTTATGACTAGTGAGATTTTCTGTCTTCCTCTCTTGTAATTGCACCTTGTACCATTTACTGTCCTCAAATTGGAGACCACAGTCAGCACTAATATGATTTTATACCAGTTGCCTTTGAAGATCTAATAAACAGGATATATTAATAGTATTATATTAATATTAAACATTTGCACAAAATGTGTTACTACTTATAATTATATAAAAATACACATACATACCTGAACTTCTCACATTGATTAGAATCATCTGTGGGGGGACTGTAACTAAGACAAGCATTATTTCCTTCAGAAAGTGAAACAGTCTTAGAGAAACCCGTATTTTTCTAAGATCATCAAAAGTTGTCTGCTACTATGAAAACTCAAGTTTGCTTTTAGCAGGGTAGTGCTCAGAGAACTTTTTTTTCCAGGCTATTATACTTTAAAAGCTGGCCTTTTCTTTCTAAAAGAGATTTCGGGGTGGGGGGGTGGGGTCCCTGGGTGGCTCAGTCGGTTAAGCAACTGACTCCTGATTTCAGCTCAGGTCTTGATCTGAGGGTCATGAGATTGAGCCAGTGTCAGGCTCTGCACTCAGTGGGGAGTTTGCCTGAGAGTCTTTCCCCCTTCTCGTCTTCTGCTTCTCCCCCTGCACGAGCACACCCTCTCTTTAAATAGATAAATAAAATCTTAAAAAAAAAAAAAAACCCACAATAAAATAGACTTTGTGGCATGAACACCCTGCCTTTTGTGCTCAGGAGTAGATCCTTGTGTCCAGGAATGTGCCTGAGAAAAGCCAAGCATTCCTCTCATATCAAGATTCCCTTTTCTTTTCCTTACATGTTTCCTGTGTCCCTTCTATCTTTTGTTCACCTCTTTTGTGCCAGCAACAATCAAAATCACCCTTTACTCACTAGTCACAGACATTTGCTACCTATAGTAATCTTATTAGTGCTGACTGTGGTCTCCAATTTGAGGACAGCAAATGATACAAGGTGCAATTACAAGAAATGAAGACAAGATCTCACTAGCCATAACTTCTCTTACGGTTGTTTTTCACATCTTAAGAAAGGCGTTTCTATATCACTAGGGTAAAGCTATGAAGATGAAAGACTTACTTTGCTGCAGTATACAATAACAAAAACTGTTCATCTCTAATGCTTTAGAATAATACAAGTGATTATTTGGAAGGGAAGTAATAAATGTTAATAGAGGAAAGTAGTCCATGTCCTGAGTATAAGATGAGATCAACTCATCTAACTATTAAATAGTTCAAATATCTTCACTAAAATAGTTTTAAAAGCATGTTAACTTTAAACTCAATAAAAACAGCATTTTAATCAGACCTTTTTTCTATAGTGGGGCAGTTCAGCCCATTTTAAAATAAATTGCTCTTTTTTTTTAATAAATTGCTATCTGAACATGGGTAAATGTAGATGCCATTCAACAGCATCTGTTGTCATGACTATAATATTCATTTTTAGATGAATGAAAGAAAATGAGAAGCTGAAGGAGTCACAAAGGTAAAGAAAAAGAGTATTAAATTTTCCATGTTAATTAGTTACAGAAAATAAATGAAGACAATTTGATATACCTGTACTAATTATTTTTTCTAATTCTAGAAAAAGAAACAGGAAATTATAAATCAACAATCATTTGAAAGGTCCGAAATTGGATCTTTTATTTTTTATTTTTTTTTTATAAATTTTTTTTTTAATTTTTATTTATTTATGATAGTCACAGAGAGAGAGAGAGGGGCAGAGATACAGGCAGAGGGAGAAGCAGGCTCCATGCACCGGGAGCCTGACGTGGGATTTGATCCCAGGTCTCCAGGATCGCACCCTGGGCCAAAGGCAGGCGCCAAACCGCTGCGCCACCCAGGGATCCCTGAAATTGGATCTTTTAAACCAACACTGGAAACCAAAAGCCACAAGAGATATATTGAAATATACAAAAACTAAAACCTTATAGCAAAAATACTACAAAAGAAGTAAACAGGCAAATTTTAAATTTGGGGAAAAAATAAAAATGACAGGGTTGGGTGTCTGCCTAGGTGGCTCAGTAAGTTAAGTGTCTGCCTTTGGCTCAGGTCATGACCCCAGAGTTCTGGGATGGAGCCCCACATCGGGCTCCCTGCGCAGTGGGGAGCCTGCTTCTCCCTTTCTCTCTGCACCAACCTCCACTCAGGTGCTGGCTCTCTATCTCAAATAAAATCTTTTTTTAAAATGACAGAGTTTTGATAATATTCACCAGACTTTTGCATACTGAGTAGAAAAGGGAGCCTAATGAAAAAATAGACAAAGGATAGGACTAGGTGATTCACAGAAGAACAAATCTAAATAACCAACAAGCACATAGGAAAAGGTACTCAAATCTTCCACTATTCAGAGAAATGCTAATAAATGTAACAACGAGCAGTCCATATCTATCAAGGAAGGGTTAAAAAAGAACAGTAATTCCTGCTGGCAAAGATAGGAAAAGAAATGCTCCCTTGTTGCTAGTAGACGTTTGCAGTAATAGAGCCTTTTTAGGGGGAAAGAAATATATCATCTAAACGCGTATCTATATATTCCCTCCCACCCAACAATCCCAATTATGAGAATCTATTCCAAGGCTATCGAACTACCAGTACATACCAGTACATAAGGATACATTACAGGGAGGTGGCATTATTCATAGTGGCAGAAAACTGGACAAGTGAATGCCATTGACAATAGAATGATTGAACGTGATGACACATTCTCATCATGAGATGCTCTGAAGCCATGTAAAGGAATGAATCAGAGCTCTAGCAGAGACTCAGGAGGACTTCTATCTACACAGTACTGGGACATAAAAAAGTATATGCTGATGTGTATAATATGCTCACATTTTTATGTAACCAACAGTTGCTATATGTGTACCTATGTGTGTTACAAAATATAGAAAAGGAAGAATACATGCTAGGTTGTGGACATAGGTTATCTGAAGTTGGACAATACACGGAAGGATAAGGGTGGGGAACCAAAAAATGAAACAAAAGGGAGAGCCTAATCCAGAAATCCTCAGTATATGCAATATGATTCATGTACTTGTATAAAATTATGTGTGTGTGTGCATACAGAAACTTGAAAACATTTAGCGTATATTGAAGTGCCTTCCATGTTTGCAACTAGGCACTTAGAAGTGTTAGCTCCTACTTTAGCAACAACATTCTATTGTGGGCAGAGCATCGCTTTTGGAGACAAGATTTAAGTTCAAGTCTTGGCTCTGCAACCAACAGTCAGACCTGTTTTATAAGTCACTTAACGTCTCTGAATTTCTTTCCTCATCCAAAAACAGGGACGAGACTTGCCATGTTTTGAGGTTCAAATGAATCAGCACATGAAGTACTTTCTAAAGTAATATAATTGAGGGCAGCCCTGGTGGCCCAGTGGTTTAGCACTGCCTGGTGTGATCCTGGAGACCCGGGATCGAGTCCCACATTGGGCTCCCTGCGTGGAGCCTGCTTCTCCCTCTGCCTGTGTCTCTGCCTCTCTCTCTGTCTCTTATAAATAAATAAATAAAATCTTTAAAAATAAATAAATAAAGTAATATAATTGGGATGAAGGGATGCCTGGGTGGCTCAGTGGTTTAGCATCTGCCTTTGGCTCAGGTCATGATCCCAAGGTCCCAGGATTGAGTTCTCCGCCGGGCTCCCCGTTGGGAGCCTGTTTCTCCCTCTCTGTCTCGGCTTCTCTGTGTCTCTTATGAATAAATAAATCCTTAAAATATACCTATATTTAACCAGGTGGAAGTTATATTTGTCTTCTAACACATTCCAAAACTCAAGGATTAATATACAAAAGCTTTATTTATTTGATAGCGCATCCATTGTCAAATCTGAAGTCCAGGTTCAAACTGCACTGGTCTCCTGTGATTATGTGCACAGCTCACACTACTTACAACAGTGTGCAGTAAGTAACTCAGAGTCACAAGTCCTGGATGTGAATCCAGCTAGGTATGCAATCTTGAGCAAGTGACAACCTCTGCAAGCTTGCTTCTGCATCTACAAAATAACCCTTGTGCATACACTACAGGATTGTTGTGAAGACTTAGTAGCCAGAATTGTTTTTGAAAAGTGTAAAATGCTAGAAAATGGTATCATTCTGTCATGCTGTCTTTAGACTATGATCTACTTTCTTCATGCACCTCCAGGAGGGAAGCTTACATTTGGGCCTCTGAATGGATGGTAGGTAACTCCAGGGGGAAACTGCCCTATAAATAAGTGCTAAGTATATGGAAATGTAGATTACTAAGAACATTTCTTCAGAAAGCAAAGGAAAAAGCATAAACAGCATATTCTTCTTAATTTGTAACAGGATTTCAGTTTGCAATAAAAACATTTTTGAAAAGTCATCCATGCACTGGTAAAAATTTAAGTAGCACAAAGAATTATTTTGATAAAAGCTGGTCTCCTAACCACTGAATCTCCATCTCCATTCTTCTACTCCGTACCACCAGTGCCCCAAATTTCCTTTATGGAAGCAACTCCCAGTTTTGAATACAAGCTTCTCTGTGTACAAATATACCTTTATATATTACTTTTGGTAAGATTGGTTAGAATCCTTTGCATTTGTCTATTCATAATTAAGTCTTATTAATTATAATTACTTAAAATACACATAATTTTTGGCCAACATTGCCTTTGACTGTTCTTTTGAGGCCATCTGGTTGGTTGTCTTTTTCTTCACAGTAGTTTGGATTAACTATTCTGAAGCAAAAAATCTATTTTACAGTTTTCTCTTTTTTCTTTTATTACTTTTAAGCAAGTTTTTGTAATTCTCTAGAGCTGCTGGTTGATGAGCTGAAATAGATCACTCTGGGTTTCTCCTTGATGTGACCCTTCCTGGAATGATGTTTCTGTCATGAAATCCTACAAGCTTGTTTATCCACCCCTCCAAATCAAGCTCAAGTGGAAGCCTGGGAATAGTCTTACAAGGATTTCAAAGAGCTTGATTTACTGAAATGTATTGTTATAGAATATAATAACATCACTAATCCATTGTAAGGGATACTGCTAGTTTCCTAGCTTAAATATCTTGTGTTCTCTCATTCTTCTGAAACTTGGCTTGGCAATTTCATTGAGAAGCCCTTCCTTGTAGGCCTCATTTCTTCTCTGCTCAACCTGAACTCTGTTACTGAAAGCACTCTCTCAAAAGCATCCTAAACTCCTTGTGCTCTTCTTCTATTAAATGAATCCAAGATCAAGCCTGCAATATATCTTTCCTATGATGGCTGGTTGAGCCCTATGAAATAGCGTCACATAACTGCAGAATGACATTACAGATTCCTGGTTTCCAGTATGCCAAATCTTTAATGCCATTCGGTAATCCTTTTACCTACAGTATTATTTAAGATATAGTTTGGCTAAATATAACGGAAACATAATAATCATGGCAGACCTAGGATATTCCATTTCTCTTTCAGGTAGTCCTCCAAAAACAAGGGGTTTCAGGCTAGGATGATAGCTCTGCTCCTTGAGGCCATCCGAGGACATAGGTTCCTTCTACCTTGTTCCCTATTCCTAGTGAATTATCCTCATTTGGCTTACAGGTGATCTGCTGCTTTGTCCACACTCTAAACAGCAAGATAGGGGGAAGAGGAAAGTGGGCTGCCTGCTTTCTTTTACAGGGCACTAGCTAGAAGTTACACACATCACTTCTGCTTCTACCTCACTGGCCATAATTTACTCATGTGGTCTCAGTGAATTTCAAGGCCAGCTAACAAATAGTCTTTTTTCTTTAAAAAAAAAAAAAACACTTTAAAAGTTGCCATACAAAATGTATACTGGAAAATGTAAAAATCACACACATATGATATATAGATATATAAAATGTTTAGCCTGCTGAACTTTCATGAACGGAATACACATGCATACCTGGCATCTAGGACAAGAAGAAGAATACTAGAAACCCCAGAAGCCTCTTCATGCCTCCTCCTGGTCCCTGTCTCCTCCTGGGCCCTGACCCCTCCTACGGCTAACCATGCCTGCATTCTAACAGTAAGCTTCACCTGCATTTGTACTTTACATAAATGGAATCATCCACACATCGTTTGTGTCTGGATTCTTTGGTATGGTATTATGTGAGAATCAGCTACGTTGCTGTGTGGCTGGCTATGTTCCCAACACAAAATTCTATTAGTATGAAAGGAAAAACAGGTATCAGGGGATTATTAGCAGGCTACTAGTTATTAGCCATCTCTCTCATTGACTGCAATGTATATTCCTAATTTTCCCCTTTCTCCTAAAGCTTCTTTATCAACTCCCCCACTCCACCTTGGCAGTTGACTTCTGACTTTGTTGGAAAATGGGAGCTGTGAATTCCTTTATGCTCTTATTGCTACAAATATACCACATCTATATTTATAATATCTCCTTTCCTAGAGCCTCAAATGAACTAGCACAGCATTCCTTCTGCTATATTCTGTTAACACGGTCACAGGGCCTGCCCACATTCAAGGGGGTAGAAAATAAAATCCGATTCTTATTGGGCCGTATCACATAAGAGCATGTGGAGTGGGAGACCTAGTGGTAGCCATCTTTAGGAAGTACAGTCTATACCACACCTAGCTTGAAAGCATTTGTACAGATTTTAAAACTCTAAGAATTATATATAGAACTATAGGAGGTAACAAATTTTTGTTTTACACCATTGTTAAAGCAACAAGAACTATATAGCTAGGTATATCGGTTACCTACTCTCAAGAATACTGTAAAACCAATGACCCCCAAACACTGTGGCTTACAATCGTAAATATTTATTATTGCTTACAAGTCCTCAGGGCAGCTGGGTGGTTCTGCAAATCTGGGCTAGATTTGGTTGATCTGGGCTGAGATCAAATGCATCTACTGTCAGGTGGCAGATTAGTTGGGGGACAGCTAGTCTAGCACAGCCTCACTCATATGTCTGGCTCTTTACCACGGCAGCTCAGTAGATTTCTAAAAGATCAAGTGGAAGTGTTCAAAATCTTTGGAAATCTACTTAAAGCTGGCATATATTATTTCTTCCACATTCTATTGGCTAAACCAACTCACAAGGCCAGTCCTTCAGATTTAAATGGTAGGTGAATAAGGTCAACTTCTTGGTGGGAGAAGTGGCAAAGTCATTTTGCACAAGTCTGGAGTATAGGAAGGGTAAGTAATTAGGGACATACTGCAATAAATCTACCCAAAATAAGTAAAAACTGTACTGCTTTAAAGATCTATCTGTAAGCATATACAGAGATAAAGATTTATGTACACACAAATTCAATCGCTCTTGTATTAATTCAGCATTCCCTGGCCTATTACTGTCCCTTCTTTCCTAACCCTCCTATTCTATTTGAAGGATAAGCTTATTTATTTATTTTTTTTTTTGGCCACTGTAAAAGTTAACTTACACTGTAGGGATTCAATTAAGCTCCAACACTAGAACTAAGAGAATAGTTAATAACAAGTGTAAATGAATTCCTCTGCACCCAGGATAAAAAAAACTAAAGAACAGAATAAGTGAATCAGACAACTTAAAGGTCTACAACTAGATTTTAATGAATAATTTTGGTAAAATCTGTTTTTGCACATATATACAGACACAAAACACACATAATAAATAGAGGGCAGCCCGGGTGGCTCAACAGTTTAGTGCCACCTTCAGTCCAGGGCCTGATCCTGGACCCTGGGATCGAGTCCCACGTCAGGTTCCCTTTTTGGGGCCTGCTTCTCCCTATGCCTGTGTCTCTGCCTCTCTGTGTGTGTGTGTGTGTCTCTCTCATGGATAAATAAATAAAATCTTTATAAATAAATAAATAAATAAATAAATAAATAAATAAATAAATAAATAAGTAAGTAAGTAAGTAAGTAAGTAAGTAAGTAAGTTTAACTTAATATACATTTTAGGGCTTTAAACCTAAGAAACCAACACACTTTTGCACAAACTTAAAAAACATAAATTCATTATCTAACATTGGAAATGCTTTTTTAAAAAAGATTTTATTTATTTACCCATGAGAAACAGAGAGGTAGCAACACAGGCAGAGGGAGAAGCAGGCTCCATGCAGGGAGCCCGACATGGGATCATGCCCTGGGCCGAAGACAGCGCTAAACGGCTGAGCCACCCAGGCTGCCCGGAAATACTCTCTTGACATTTGATTTTTGACTCTTATTGATAGGTTTGCCTTTTAAAAGTTTTCCTAGGAGACAATGCAAGAAAAAAGTATCTATCCAGATGACCCATCATTCTTTGAACATTACTTCAGGAATAACGTGGTCTTAAATTAGCTCAATTTTGAAAGCTCCTGAAAAAATGCGGGAGTGTTATTCTTACTTTGAAAAGGAAATGAGTTTTAAAAAATGGTTTTCGTCTTGACATTGGTAGAATGAGATACATCTATACCTGTTCACAAATTCAACAAGTCTGCTTTAAAAGAGTAACACAAGTAGTTAACATGAAGCGAGAAGCCAACTTTAGGAGAGAGGCTTTCATTCCAGTGTACTTATTAAACTCCTCTCCTAGGTTTTACCAGCACATCTCTGGGAAAGAAATACACATCCTAATTTCACAGATAACAATGATCATTTTCCTTATATATTTAAAATACACTTACCTCTTTGACAGCTCCAGTCTTAACTGTGAAGAAAAAGTTATTTCAAGAACCCAATTCTAGGTACCCCAACTACATTTTATTATCACGAGTAGTATCACAACTATCAGTGGGGTTTTTTTGTATATTTTTTTATTGGAGTTCAATTTGCCAACATATAGCATAATACCCAGTGCTCATCCTGTCAAGTGCCCCCTCAGTGCCCATCACTCAGTCACCCCATCCCCCCACCCACCTGCCTTTCTACCACCCCTTGTTCGTTTCCCAGAGTTAGGAGTGTCTCATGTTCTGTCACCCTCACTGATATTTCCCACTCATTTTCACACTATCAGTGTTTCTTAAGAGGAGGATTACTGGCATTGTGGGTGAGATAATCATTAGTTGTGAAAGATCATTCCAGACATGGTAGGACATTTAGGATTCCTGATCCATTCACTAAAAACTAGGAGTTTCAAGGTCACTGTGACTACCAAAAACATATCCATCCTTTCTGACTGCCCTTAATAAGAACCACTGAACTAATGATCAAAGATTAATATGTACTAATTTTGTGACTTCCACAGAAAGTAACTGCTTCATTACCTTCAGTAACAATGACTGAAGTGAAACACTATGCTTATAAAAACAAGTGTAATTAAATGTTATTTTGGAAAGATAGGCTGTTTCTTCAAATTCATGGCAATATGAAAGGATTAGATGCACAAAGTGCAATACTTATTTATCCCCAAATGCACACATACATTTATAGGAAAATGACTGTTTATGCTTTACTAGAATATCTTATCCCATTTATCTTTAGTATAAAAATATGTCCATCTACTATACAAAATAAAAAACATGTGAATCTTCTTGATAAATTCCTTCACACTGATGTTCCTGGAAACTGCTGCTGTCTTTGCTCCAAAACTTGTTGATTTAATAGTTGTTGCTGTTTCTGTAAAAATTGCACCACTTCTGGACTTCTTAGTAATGACTTGAAAAGAAGAAAGAAAAATATACTTATTAACATCATTCTTACAGGCTTAGATTGTCTTCATGCTATAAAATTACTCTGCTAGGTCTCTCTACCAAGGCACAATACGCTTATAAAACAAATCGTGCCTGAAATGAACTCACACTTGCACCCAATGCACTGTATTTAACTGCAAGCTAATGATAATAAAATTTGATGTCATACATCAAATACTAAAACCTAAGAGTAATGGGTAAAGCCTAATCTTATCAGTGACTCTGTATACAAAGGAAATGCTTTATATGTGATGCCAGCATATATATTATCTATGAAGCATAAGAGCAAACAGCCAAAAATAGCACTGGCCCAGGATTACAGCAAAGAAAAACAAGGTTATGAAAAGGGGCCACTTGTGAAAATGGCAGTTAGATGACAGTTTGGAGACCCATTTAAGGATTCAATTTCACTGACTTAGCCTATTAAGTCTTTCTGAAGAAATTAAAGAGAGTGAGTGTGTGTGTGTGTGTGTGTGTGTGTGTGTGTGTGTATGGGTATACAGGTATTAATAAAAGCAGTATTAGCATATCACAAAAATTTCAGAAAAGACAGAATGATCTAAAAAATATATATAGTTTTGTACACCTACCATTTTTAAATATAGTCATATAACAAATATAACAGACTGTGATTAATATGCTTTTACTATAATAAAATACTTATATATATTGATGAGGAAAAGAAAATTTGGTTCCCCAAAATTAAAAAAGATAAACCAAGCAAGGTGGAAAAACTATCATTAAACACTGATTTTAAAATTTAACATTACAGCACAGTACATTTTTTAGTTACTTGTTTTGTTTAAAACTTATAGTCACCTATACTTCGATTAAAAAGTTGTTTGTAAAGATGTACCAATATTCTGTTAAGTAAAAGTGTGATAGTCTACTCAGCTAGTTGTTTCAACTATTTCTATTTGTGATAATTACATTTCTGGCATCATCTTTAAGCTTAACTTTATCCATATACAGGATTTATTTCTTGCTGAGCTAAAGGGATGACCATTTTAGAGACTCCTGATAACACCTGCTTTCTAGAAGTCTGATATGAATGTACAATACCATCAACAGAGTGTCCATTTCATGAAGACCCTAACATCACTGTTTGTGATCATTTAAGTAATTTTCATTTGTTGTATTGTTTATTGTGATTTTTACTGATATTGAATACCTTTTTATATCATTTAATGATAGCATTTCTGCTTTTTTTCCTATATATATTTTTTGCAATGTATTGAAGCCAAAAATTTTTTATCAATTTATATGAATATTTTTTGTAAGCTAAAAATGTCAACCATATTAACCATAGTGTCTTATATGCGTTGCAAATATTTTTCCCGTATGTTATTTTGGAGTTTGCATTTTCACCACCATTTTTGACTACAGTATTCATTTCTTTATAATTTCGTCTATTTCTTTCAAGCTAGAAAAAGTTTTAAGATTAAGTCTCAATTCTATTTTTTTATTTTAAAATCTTTATCAGGAATTTAGTTTGATGTATAGTGATATGGCTAAATTCTTTTTTGTCTTTAAATTATTACCCAATTATTTCCATATTTATTGAAAAATCTCCCCTTTTCTGATTGAATTCTGATGCCTTCTAGCAAATTTCTAATAGAGATCTTTATCAAATGTTGGTCTCATTCTACTTCCATACCACTAAAGCATTATTCCATAAACCACAGAATTCAGAACAAAGTCTGTTTTAAAACTCCATTTTGCTCAGATATTCAAGGTTTAGTCAATGAAGATATAGGAATAAAGGTGTTTCTGCTCATATAGTTTTGAGAAAGCATTAGGAGATTCCAGTGTGTACTAGCAGACAAACAATTCAATTGATGACCAGTTTAACAAGTTTTAAAATCCCAAAAATCTAAATAATTCTAACAACTTTTGTTAGTAAATTTGTAAGTACTTTACAGATACTTACCAGTCTTTTTTGATTTAACACTTGTTCTAAAAGAGTAGGTCTTGCAGGACGATCCCCAAAGGTTCCTGTTCTTTGTTTAACAATGGAGAGTATGTTATCTGTACTTTCCTGGAATAAATCATAAAAATGTAAATAAGATTAACAGTCAACATAATAATCCATGACTGTACACTTTTAATGATGTAATGAATGGGTCCTCAGCTTCTCTTCCTTCTTGCCCAGTCCCTGTAAAACTTTGGGAAAATCCCTCATTAAGTCATAGATAAAATGTTGGCAATTAATCTTACAGAATACTCCTCACTCCGTCTCCCTCCACTATTTCCAACCACCGATCTCCAGTCTCTTGAAGGTCTCAAAATCAATAGATTTTGAGGCAAAAGTGGGAGGACCAAAGAGTTATTTGTGAGCCATTTTCAGTATCACAAAAAATGCCAGGTGGAAACTGAACATTCCCTTCTGATAAAGCTATCCAGGCCAAAACAAAGTTTGCCTGCCTTTGGATGGAATACATAAACTCAAAGGCAATTTACATATTGCTAGAGACACTCTGATAGTTTTTCTGTCCAGTTAACGACAATTAAATGGGGTGTGTGTGTGTGGGGGGAGTGAAATAGCAAAGAAACACGGTACAAAGCTTTCAAAATTTAGAAGTCATTAGGAAAAAAATGACAAACTGGATTTGAAAAGACTGGAAAGCACTGGTACAAATAATCTCCTGCCACTAGTATAGACAAAATAGCCAAGTCCTAAAATGAAAACCATTCTCTAAAGACATGCTTACCCAAACAAAATCAGCAGCCCTAATTATTGTATCCCGCTACTTGACAGAATTTTAAATACTTACAGTTTTCCTGGCATAACTAAATACTGTAGTTAATGGAGATATTCTGATTCTTATAAAACCATAAAATACTGACCACATCCAAAAATTCTGACTAAACAAGTCTAAAACTGGGGATCCCTGGGTGGCTCAGCGGTTTGGCGCTTGCCTTTGGCCCAGGGCGTGATCCTGGAGTCCTGGGATCAAGTCCTGCGTCAGGCTCCTGGCATGGAGCCTGCTTCTCCCTCCTCCTGTGCCTCTGCCTCTCTCTCTCTCTCTATCTATCATAAATAAATAAATAAATAAATAAATAAATAAATAAATAAATAAATAAATAAATAAATTAAAAAAACATCTAAACAAGTCTAAAACTATAAATGTTTTACCATCAAGCAATGCCATACGTAAATTTATTCTTCTCCCTTTGCTCTTCATTTAGGTGGTTACTGAGGCTCTGTTCTTCTCTTGAGCCCTCTCGACTGGCCTCTAAGTTCTACTTTCTCTCTTTTAGTCTGGGAAGTTTATCATTCTGATAACCAGATAAAAACAAAAATAATTTCTTCCTCTCTCTCCACTGGATTAACTATGTGTGGCAGTTTCATTTTTATGTGGAGAAGAAATGGAATCATGAAACTGACTTGATGGCAGAGTACCCTATATTCTTACAACCCCAAAGCATGATGTAGCTTCACAATATTAATGTCACAAAATCACAGAAATTTGTAGTAGAAATAACCTTGAGTCAGCTAGTCCAAATTTCTACAATGTTGGGATTCTCTTTTCAAAATTTTTCAACACTTTTTGTCCTAAGGAGCTCACCAACTTTTGAGGCATCCCATTTAGTTTTAAATAACTCCAACATTTGGGCAGACTGAACTGGTGATTTTCACCTAAAAGTACTAGTTACATAGAACTATGCAAAATAAACCTACTGCTTCTTCCAAATGATAGCCTTTTAGATATTTAAGGATAATGATCACTCTCCTAAGTCTATTCTTCTATCCCCAGTTCCTTTATGTGTCTCTCCTATAGCATAATTTTTACATGCATGGACTAAATGTTATATTTGTTCCTTATTAAACCTGATTTATGTAAATGACTTTAAAACCTTAATTTCTAATCTTGCTTTTCACACTACAGAAGATCCCTATCACCACTTATCAATCTTACTACAATAATCTCCTAAAGAATCTATAAATATATAGGCCTTGGCTTTAATCTACCCCATTAGAGTAGATCCCCTGTTACTTCCTAATTAGAAACTTCATTTGAAGACTCCAAACCCAAATCTCATGGTCTGGCATTCAATACTATACAAAAACTAGCCTCAAATTCTCTTTCCAAATTTATTTTTCATGAGTTTTCCACATAAATATTCTGCTTTAGTTAGAATGGTCTCCTTGCTTCTTCCCCAAAAGTGTCTTCTGTATTCCCACTTCCCTTTTTTTACTAAGAGGTGTTTCTCTTTCATATATCAAAATTTGAGGGAAGCAATATAGTATAGAGCAAAGGCTCTAGAATCAGATTGCTTGGGTTTGAATCCCTGCTGGCCATATGACCTAGCCCAAGTTACTTAATCTCTGTACCTTAGTTTCCATAAAATATAGCATCTAGGGACACCTGGGTGGCTCAGTGGCTGAGTGTCTGCCTTTGGCTCAGGTCGTGATCCTGGGGTCCAGGGATTTTGTCCTGCGGAAAGCCTGCTTCTCCCTCTGCCTATGTCTCTACCTGTCTCTCTGTGTCTTTCATGAATCAATAAATAAAATCTTTTAAAAAAGAAAAAATATATATAGCATCTATGTAGCATTGCTGAAGTATATGAGACTTCATTTATAGCTTAGCACAGTGCCTGGCACATAAGAAACTTAGCTGATTAAATATAAACTATTAGCCACCCTTTCTGATGTACACTGAGTTATATTTTCTCTGCAAAGCCTTTCCAGAGTATCCCAGCCTATAATGATCTATCCTCTCCACTATTAAAGTAATACGACATAGTTGGCCCTTATTAACTATCCTGATGGTCTCTGCTGGTTATTGTGTTTACAACCCAGTTCAACAAAGACTTATAGCTCTTGACATCTCTTCAAAACTGGTAAAGTGTCCCATAACATAAGACAAATGGTATAGCAGGGTATTAATTTTTGCTTAGAGCAGTTACTTTTCTTTCCTAAAAAAAAAAAAAAAAAAAAAAAAAAAAAAAACTCATATAAATTATTTTAGAATAGGAAAATTATTAGGGTTCTTTTTGTGGGAGGTGGTGAGGGAGACTTAATTCAGTATCTATTTGCGGGAGGTGGTGAGGGAGACTTAATTCAGTATCTATTTGCCTTTAATACATTTTCCTCAAACAGTAGATGTAAAAGCTGGATAGTTAGAAGGTAGCTATAAATAGCTATAAATAAAATACTTCTTTCTTGAAAAGAAGTGCATTATCTTTTCTTTCTGTGAAGAATTCTGAAGTGAATTTGGAATGTGTAGAGGGCAAACAATGACCCTTACTAAGTTTAAGTCTGTAGTAAGTGAAATGCTTATTTCCATAATTACGTGTAATTCAAGATTTGCTAAAATAAATTTTACAAGGATGTGGATGCAGGTTTTAAACCTAAGATCCACAGGGTCCTGAACTCTATAATGTGTATGCAAAATTAAATGCCTACCTATGTGTATTTTTCTGGGAAAGGGCCATTAGATTTCATCAGATTCTCAAATAAGTCATTTTACCCTAAAAAGATTAAGATTCAATGGGATGAAAAGGAAAGAGATGTCACTCGGACTCTCATCAGTGGGAACTGTGACATACTGATGGCTATAGATTTTAAAAATATTTATAACAGGGATCCCTGGGTGGCGCAGCAGTTTGGCGCCTGCCTTTGGCCCAGGGTGAGATCCTGGAGACCCGAGATTGAATCCCACATCGGGCTCCTGGTGCATGGAGCCTGCTTCTCTCTCTTCCTATGTCTCTGCCTCTCTCTCTCTCTGTGTGACTATCATAAATAAATAAAAATTAAAAAAAATATTTATAACATCATATTTATAAACTATTTCAAAGTCTAAAATTTTAGCAATGTGGCAGCTGTTCAAGTCTAGCAAAAACTAAGAAATTTAAAGAGTTTGAAAATACATCGTACAATAGCTATCAGTTTAAAAAATTTTCTGGATCACTTTTAACAAAATTAAATATTTTAATGAAAATGTACTGAGGAACTATAGCTTTTATTAAAAGGAGGAAAGCACACAGGATGAAATACCTGCTTATCTATAACTTTTAAGTATACCACTAATAATGACAATAATAGTGGCCAAGGTTTACTGACTTTTACTTTCTGCTAGATACTGTGTGAACCCTCAATGTGAAATATCCAACATATTCACTGCAATGTTATGAACCACTTATTTATTTATTTATTTATTTATTTATTTATTTATTTATTTATTTATTTATTTATTTATGATAGTCACACAGAGAGAGAGAGAGAGGCAGAGACACAGGCAGAGGGAGAAGCAGGCTCCACGCACCAGGAGCCCGACGTGGGAGTCGATCCAGGGTCTCCAGGATCGTGCCCTGTGACAAAGGCAGGCGCCAAACCGCTGTGCCACCCAGGGATCCCTACATACCATTTTAATACCCATTTTACAGATGAAGCTGAGCTTAAGAGTTTAATAGCCTGTTCAAGGCCACACAACCAGCAAATGATAGAATGGAGATTTCTGGAACTAATAAGGTTTATTTCAAACAACCATGTTGCAAATGCCAAAAGAGTTTTAACCCTTATTGAGTAGAAGCAATCCAATGTCAGACCTGTTCAAAGTCTTGTTCCTGTCCTCAAAAGAAAAGACATACTGATCTAAGGACGCCTTATCTACAGGATCTGTGCGGTTGCTGCAAAGACAAGAGATTCTCCTGTGGCAATACTTACAGCTTTAAATACATTATGTGACAGGCAGGTATGAATTGTACAGGACACCCAAATTCTCCTTGTAACTTAGCTCTGACTTGGCATTGGAAAATGGATTAGGTTTTTGTACTTTTTGTAGATTGTATAACAATTGTACAATGTGAATAGAATAAAATAAATGCATGTAAAAAAAAAAAAAAGCAATGCTTTGTAAAGCATTGGCTTTAACCTTCAACACAGTGCAAATCAAACACTCCAAAAATCTTCCTGAGATTCACACCTCATTATTATTATTCCATTTTATTTTCTAAGAGCACTAACAAAAGATCTAGTAAGGGACAGATGACCTGGGTGGCTCAGTGGTTGAGTGCCTGCCTTTAGTTCAGGGCCTGATCCTGGAGTCCCGGAATCGAATCCCACATTGTGCTCCCTGCATGGAGGCTGTTTCTCTCTCTGCCTTTCTCTCTCTCTGTCTCTTGAGAATAAATAAAATCTTAAAAAAAAACTTAAAAGAAATAAAAATTCTGTAATTATTACCTTTAAAAAAAGGTGAGAGGGATCCCTAGGTGGCACAGCAGTGTGGCGCCTGCCTTTGGCCCAGGGCGCGATCCTGGAGACCCGGGATCGAATCCCACATTGGGCTCCCGGTGCATGGAGCCTGCTTCTCCCTCTGCCTATGTCTCTGCCTCTCTGCCTCTCTCTCTCTCTCTCTCTCTGTGACTATCATAAATTAAAAATAAAAATAAAAATAAAAATAAAAATAAAAATAAAAATAAAAATAAAAATAAAAAAAGGTGAGAATAGGGTACTAAGAACAAGGATACTGAGAACAAGGTATAAAAAGTACAGGGTACTAAGCATGGGAGTACTGAGAACAAGTCTATTAAGTATAAGGCTACCAAGACCAGAATTACTGAGAAGACAGTACAAAGAATAAGATTAACTGAGAACAGGACACTAAGAACAGAATACCAAGCACAGGGGTACTAAGAACAGCTCGCTTAAGAATAGGGATACTGGGGATCCCTGGGTGGCGCAGCGGTTTAGTGCCTGCCTTTGGCCCAGGGCGTGATCCTGGAGACCCGGGATCGAATCCCACGTCGGGCTCCCGGTGCATGGAGCCTGCTTCTCCCTCTGCCTGTGTCTCTGCCTCTCTCTCTCTCTGTGTGACTGTCATAAATAAATAAAAAAAAATTAAAAAAAAAAAAGAATAGGGATACTGACAACAGGATGCTGTGAATAGGGTAATGAAATCAGGAAAAGATCACCTTCTCCAAAGTACGATTTCATCGAGGTTCCTAAGTCTCTTTGCTCTCTTTGCTTTAACGATGAACCAGATCAATCACTTACTATCTGTCCTTCCAGCCCATATCCCAGATGTCTGAAATGCCGGAGCTGCTGACGTATCACATCATTTCCGCTGACATCTATTCATCCATCACAAGGATGCAACAGAACTGCTAAGGCTTTTGCACATGTCTGTATAAACTTTAATTTAGGACAAGTACTCACTCACTCTCAGCCACAAGTCCAGCTACAGCAACCCGGCCCATCTGGGGCGGCGGTTAAGAGTGGAGTTTCTTCCGACCACCTCCCAGTCCCGCAAGCCCAGGGCCCCGGCTAAGGTCTGATACCTCCAGTCTGACGTTTCCTGTGCTGCCGGCCTGGGCGGCCCCACTGCAGTTCAGGGCCTGGTCACTTTTCTTTTTTTTGTACTTGTCCTTGTACATCTTGTTGCGGTGTTTCTTGCACATCCAAGGCTTGCGCTGCTTGGCCACCTGGCTCGTGGTCTCGCTGCAACCCTCGAAGGTGCAGGTCTTGCTCGTGCTGCCCCCGCCGCCACCCCGTCGCCGGGCTCCCCCGCTGCCACCCTCGCCCCCGGAGTGGGTCTCCTCGTCCTCCAGGTCCTCCAAACTAGCCGTACTCTCGCCTCCCCCCGGGGCGTCAGAAGCGTCCAGCAGGTCGGCCTCGTCGTCCCCCGCCTCCTCCTCGCCGGCCGCCGCCACTTCGCACAGGTACCGAATGGGCTTGCCCGCCCCGGCGCCGTCCCCCAGGGCCGGAGCCTGCCTCGGGACGCCCTCGGCCGCAGAGTCGTCCTGCCCGCCGCAGGGGTGCATCACCAGGAGGGCGAACTGCGAGGCCGGGGCCGGGGCCGGGGCGGGAGCCAGGGCCTGGCCCAGGGCGGGGGCCCCGGGGCGGAGCGCGCCGCCGGCTGCGCCCGGCCCCGCACCCTCGACGACACCCCGCACCTCCGTGCTGCTGACACCTTGCGGGGTCCACGACCCCCGCCCTTCAGCACCTGCAGGGCCCAACGGCTCTGCGCACACCAGAGTCCGCGCAAGCCAGCGGGAGACAGGTCGGCTCCGCCAGGCAGCCCCGCCTGCGCCTGCGCCTGCGCCTGCGCCTGCGCCTGCGCCTGCGCCTGCGCCTGCGCGGGAGCGTTCCTACGCCAGGGGCCTCTCCGGGAACGCGGCGTCTCTGACGGGCGGGGCTCAGTCCCCCGCGCAGGAACTGACTGCGCAAGCGCGGCGCTGGCCGGCGGCTGCGGCGTGTGGGTCGGCGCAGCTGTGGCCGCGCCCGCTGTGTGTGAACGTGAAGCTCCTGGGCGCCCGGTGAGACGGCGCCTTTTTGCTGCAACCTATTGTGTCTAAAAAGTTTCGAAAACACTTGTGGGCTGGAACTCCACGGAGTAAAGTTTGCTCCTGAGCGATTTTATGTCTTGCGGCGTCCGGACGCTGCTGACCAGCGTTGTGCCACGCTGCCTGGAATGGGGGTGCGAGCTGGGGTGTGGTGGCGCCGCACCCGCGGCCACCGGGCGGCGCTCGGGGACGGCAGCGGCGGCCTGTTGAACGTGGCACGGTGGAGAGGGACGCTTGGGGCCCGAGTTCAGTTTGTGTTGAGATCTGACATGATTTGTTCCTGATAAATTTGTTCTTTCTCTTAAGATTTATCGGCATTTGCTCCGACTGCTAGGGTGGGTCTTTTAATGACGTCTTCCTTCATAGCAGTGAAAATGCGTGGAAAGCAACCGCGAATGACAAATGTTAAAAAAAAATAAAGAAAACAATAAATGATCTGTCATGTTTGCCAGTTGTTGCCCACTTGCTGGTTGCTGAATCTTAAATCAGCCAAATCTCATGGGGGGAAATGATCCTGACGGGTCTTGAACGGAGCTGTCACGGGGTTGTGCTCTTCCCATCTCTTCCTTCCTCCTTGCCTCGGTGGGCTTTGCATTCCACCCTTTGCCAAGGAAAGCAGTGACTATCCAACAAATAAGTGCGCTCACATTAAGGCGTTTACATGTTGATGTGTGAGTAGATCAGCAGCTGCCCTTCCAAGAGAGGTACGGCGGGTGCAAGAAAGTGTGGAATTAGACAGACCTGGGGGCACTGCCCTAGCTAGTGACAGCCTCTGAGCTTTGGCTTTCTCCGTGGTGAGAGGGTCAGGCAGTGGTGCTAGACCAAATCGATGAGAACCAGTTGTTAAAACATCAGGAATTTAGTGAGCCGGAAGTTAAACAGTGTCATTATTAAAAATTAGATTACATAAACAAATTATTTTTAAAAGCTTAAAATCTCAAAACCCGTCTCTTTTCTTTTCTTTTCTAAGATTTTGTTCATGAGAGACACAGAGAGGCAGAGACACAGGCAGAGGGAGGAGGCGGCTCCCTGCAGGGAACCCGATGTGGGACTCGATTGCGGAACTCCGGGGTCACGCCCTGGGCCCTAAACGGAAGGCAGACGCTCAACGGCTGAGCCACCCCAGGATCCCAAATCTAGGCATGCGATACTGTGCATCTCATCCCAACTCTGCATTCAGGGATGTCACATTGGTTGCTTGAAACTACCTATGGTAAGAGTATTTGGTACTATCGAAACTGTCAAATGATGCACAAAGCAGAACTTAACTCCCTGTCGATTGTCTTCAGACTTAAAGTGATAGTAAAAATGTTAATGAAGATTAAACTTAAAATGTTTGATGTCTGTGGCTGTCACATTGTCAGTAGCCTCCCAAAATTAAGGAAATATTCTTTCAGTATTTAGAAACTATCCTGTTTTCAGCAAAGAAGTTGCTTATTACATCATTGAAGAATAAGTTCTGGAACACATCATCATTGTTTCACTTTTGTCTTACTCATATAAGCAAAAATATCAGCCAACATTCATCTCAGAACTACACTCTGTCAGTAATGTGAACAACTTCTTTGCTGTATTGGATAAAAATCAAGCATTTATTTATAGTTTGAATTCATGACACTGCTGTGGTGAAATAATTATAAAAACTGATAGTGGATTTTGCAAGAAGTAGCAAGTTACACTGAAGTGTGGGTGTATGGAATTTACAATAAAGAGCCTTGTGATTTTTATCATTATTTGTAAAACATACGCTAAACATTTTTCTATCAGTTAACTCCTTTAAAAAATTTTACAAAGCGTATCACTGAGGGCAGTTTTATTTAAATCTTAGTATAAATTCCCGTTATGGTATTCAATAAATGACACCAGGTTTTTTTTTAATTTTATTGAGATGATTTACGTAGCATAAATCCAACCCATGGTAAGCATGCAACTTAATGATATGGGCCAGTAGGGACCAATTGACTCCTGCACTGCTTTAATCGTCCATTCTCAGTGTTAATATAACTTAACTCTGATTTAGGCTTCTTCCTTTGCTTAAGAAAATGATTTATGGTGATGGGTATTAAGGAGGGCATTTGTGATGAGCACTGGGGGTTATATGTAAGTGATGAATCACTAAATTTTACACCTAACACTAATATTACCCTATTTGTTAGCCAACTAGAATAAGCAAAAGGCTTATTAAGACCATATTTATATTTCCTGTATCTATCAGTCCATAGATAAATGCATGACCATAGCAAAAAAACAGACTATGCTTAGACTTCTCGATACATTGTATGCATTTTGTTTAGGAGAGCTAGGAGATAACCTCCTTTGAAAAAGGACTTCAGGGATCCCTGGGTGGCGCAGCGGTTTAGCGCCTGCCTTTGGCCCAGGGTGTGATCCTGGAGACCCGGGATTGAGTCCCACGTCGGGCTCCCAGTGCATGGAGCCTGCTTCTCCCTCTGCCTGTGTCTCTGCCTCTCCTTCTTTCTCTGTGTGTGTGACTATCATAAATAAATAAGAATTTAAAAAAAAAGAAAGAAAAAGGACTTCAAAGAGTTGCTGGGTATGTAATACTTTGATATTTATGTTAGGAGTGTAAGAGTAGAGGACTTTTAGGAGAGGAAATATTCCTGTTAGTGCCTAATGTTTTGACTTTAGTCAGAGGTTACATGCCTATGTATTTGATCTTTCATACCCTAAATCATCCTTGAATCTAGCCTAACACAAATGTCACAAAATATATTACCTAAATATTAGTAAAATACAGAAGAGCAGGGAAATATCTACAAGATGACCTCCTCTAGGGGCACCTGGGTGGCTCAATGATCCGTGGTTGAGCATCTGCCTTCGGCTCAGGTTGTGATTCTGGAATCCTGCCATTGAGCCCCCCATCGTGTTCTGTCTCTCAAATAAATAAATAAAATATTTTTTTTTTTTAAAAGATGACCTCCTCTGGTTCTTTAAACAGAGAGTTCTTCTATCACCATATGATGTATATTTTGTGATGTTATCAGATATACTACCAAACTGAGTCCTCATTTGAACAGAAACAGGGAAACATTTTAAAAACTATTTCTAAGTAATTCAGTTAAGTTTGGTCCCAGGAAGAATAACGAGAGGCAGCACTTGACTATTTGAACATAGAGCTGGCAAATGGACCCATCTAGTATGGCGGTAAAAGTCTGGGTTCCATTGAGAAACAGGTTATCTTCTCATCCTGCTTGAGCTATGTGTGGAGACAGGGAGGACATGAAAAACTCCTGGGGGCTTCATGATTTAGTTTAAATTATACAACTAAATTGTTTTTGTAATCAGGATTTTTTAAGATTAACTGAAAGAAGACATTATACCCCATCAATTTATAGAAGCATTACTTTTTCCAAAAGTGTGAATGGGTTACTTTATCAATGGTCCATCTTAGTAGATAATTTTTAGACAAAACAAACAAACATCATGCTAATGACAGATTAAAGAGACAAACTCTGGTAGCACAATGTATGAAGTAGTGTTTGTTCTGAGACACCTCAGCCTGATGGCCTTAAGCTCTGTTTTGGCATCAGCCTTAGCATGACAGCTTCACCAAGGGAATATCAGGTGATTTGAAAGGACACATGAAATAGAATAGGAAGCCAGGGAAAGACTCACAATCGTATGATACATAAAACATGTATTTCACCTGTTGATGTACTTACTGTTGGTTGTACTGCTAGGTTTATGCCTAAAAACACAGCATTCTGGTAAATTCTACTTTGTACAGTTCCCATCAAAAATGGGGGGAAATACATGTTATATTTATAATTGCATATGCCATATTCATAATAGGAGAGAACTTCTGTTTGACTAGCTATTGATAGAAGCCAAATCTTGGGCTTATGATATTACAGGTTTGATGACTAGAATAATTTTCCACTTGGTGGAAAATTGCTGCACTTGGAATAATTTTCCAATTGGTACCTGGATCCATACATTTCAAACCCTTTTTGTCTTCCAGTGTCTCATGTTAGGAGCCATAGGACACATTTGTCACATCATTATTGTGACTCGACCTCTGATCCTACACTTTCTTGTCTTGGTGCCCAAAGAGTCAGTACAGTATAGGGAGTAGGAACATTCCTGAAAACTCTACTACATGAAGAGTTACAAGAGAAAGTGAGTTAGCAATCCCTTAACTATGAACCACATAAATATATCCCACTAAACCCAAATTAATTGTATTACAACTCAACTTCCCCCAATCAGATCCCCACATGCCTAGAGCCTATTCAATACCACCCAGCACAAGAAGAAATGTGACAGGAGGGAAGTCCAAGTAGAAAAAGACAGGGGTCTCAATTAGGATTAAATCACTTACTTCTGCAAATTTTACAAAAACATATGCCCATGTGAACACATTGCTGCTCCACTCCCAGCCTTCGACAGGAAGAAAGAGAAATACAGAGCTTAATCATCATCATTTGTGTGTAAATCCACCTCAATTCATAAGTACTTTGTCCAGATAAGAGGTGAACTGGAGGCTTTGCCTCTCAGAGAAAATTTTTTATTTAAGGACCCACTTGGGAGGATCGGGTTTGGAATTATCTTAGGGAAAGGATTACCTGTTATCCAAGCATTTGAAAACATGGTTGTGCTGGCTCCTCATCAATGGAGCTCATCTTTATATTTTCTTTTTTTCTTTATGAAATCCCTTTAAAATTTCTTTTTAATAAACTCCAAAAGAATATTATTCCTAAATTAGCAGGAGACTGTGAGAACTAGCCTGTCTCATATGTTTACTATAAGTATTAAAAAATAAAAGATTCTAGCACTTAATAAGTGCTCAATTAAGGATAACAGCAGGCTAAGCAGTTTGTTAAATGAGCTGAATTGGTAGGATTTGGAAAATACTTACATATTCTGCTGCCGTTTTTAAACCTCATGTATCTGCTCTTTCTTTTCCACCCCTGGACAATGTTTTGGGAATATCCCATTGTTTTCTGTTCACTTTCACAGATTAATGAACAGTCTCATTTTCAGATTTTAACCCCAGATAAAGTATAGTATCAAAACTTCATTTCTCCCACCCTCCACTTTCTTCCCTATTTATAATTGCTATTTCTGACCTCTCCAAGTCAGGCATAGGGATAAGGGGAGCTTTTGAAGAACAAAAGCTTATGTGGCAGGTGTTATTGTAATCCACAGGTAGAGTTCTTCATGTGGCAGAGGCCCTAATGCTGGCCTTATTTCTGGTAGGTGCTTTAGTGAGTTCTGTTCTCCTGATTTTGGTGATATCATTTCTGTAGCATCTTTCTGCTAACAGATCGGTATACCTCAATACACAGGACATGGTCCTTTCAGGATAACTCAAGGTCAGCTACCTTGATGGATGGAAGAGTACTGGTTCTTGTTGTTCCTACCTTTTCACTGTGTTATGAAGACAGCTTCAGCCACTTTTAAGGAAGATTCAGTTAACAATCCTTGTTATCCCCTGAGCTCTAGGGTATATGTTCAATTTCTCTGAAATATTCTAAGCTAAACATTCATCTTGAAAGATGCAACGGGAAAACACACAGTTCACTTGCAACTCCCTTCCAAAAATCCTCTTCAATCCTTTTCATTCTTGTCACACTCTTAAATTCTCTTACATGCAAAGGGAGGATGACAGTCGGGAATGGGTTTCAGATTACAGAACCAGCTTGGAACCACATTGGTGTCCTGGCGCCTATGTGTGAGCACTTAACACCTGTTGTTCTCATCTTTGGAGGCTCACCAGGAACTGTGAGACAACAGGAAGGAAAGTCGTTGTAATTTTGGAAATCCTATCTTGTGCCACTTAGATTGTTCATATATTTTTTTATGGTCTACTATTATAAAGCAGTAGGCAATAAATACAGTGGGATTCCAAGAGAAAAGCTGAGAATATGAATCCATCTAGCATATAAAAGGATTGGCCTTTGGATACCCAAGCCAAAACACTGACTCACAGACCTGGTTTCAGTCTAAATATAACTCTAATGTTCCTGCAAGGTAAGGGAAACTTCTTTATCCTGTGGATCAGAGTTTCTGCCTTCAAAATTCTAGGGGACTTTATGTGACAAGTAGGGTACTGAAAACCAATCTTGCATTCTTTTGGAACTTTGTATGGGGCCAGTCTTCAAGCTAGGCAAATGTCACAGCCTCTTGGTGAGGGAAGGCCAGATAACAGAGACAAACAGGTAGGCAGCACTAGTATGTTTATGGATGATGAATGGCTGGTATCTAATCTTGGGAAATTATATTTTATTTTTTAAATTTTAGTTTCACTGTAATTAACATACAGCATTGTATTACTTTCAGCAGTACAATATACTGATTCAACAATTCTATATATTGCTCAGTGCTCATCACAATGAGTGTACTCTTAATCCCCTTCACTTATTTTGCCCATCCCCCCACACCTTCCCTCTGGTCTCGATCAGTTTGTTCTTTATATTTAAGAGTTGGGTTTTTTTGGTTTGTTTCTTTTTTATTTCATTTTTTGTTTATTAAATTCCACATATGAATGAAATCATATGATATTTGTCTTTCTCTTACTGTCTTATTTCATTAGCATCCTACCTTCTAGCTCCATCCATGTTTTTGCAAATGGCAAGATTTCATTCTTTTTATGGCTACATAATATTACATTGTATATATGTGCCACCTCTTCTTTATCTATTCATATATTGATGGACACCTGGATTACTTCCATAATTTGGCTATTGTAAATAATGCTACAATAAACATGAGTCATATGTCTTTTCAGATAGGGTTTTCATATTCTTTGGGTGAATACCCAGTAGGGGGATTACTGGATCATATGGTAGTTCTATTTTTAATTTTTTGAGGAATTCCATACTGTTTTCCACCGTGGCTGTACCATTTTGCATTCCCACCAACAGTGCAATGCAAGAGGATTCTTTTTTTCTCCACATCCTTGTTAACATTCTTTCTTGTGTTTCTTATTTTAGCCATTCTGACTGGTATGAGGTAATGTCTCACTGTGGTTTTGATTTGCATTTCCTGGTGATGACTGATGTTGAGCATCTTTTCATATGTCTGTTGGCCATCTGTATGTCTTCTTTGGAGAGATGTCTGTTCATATCTTCTGCCCATTCTTAAATTGGATTATTTGTTTTTTTGGTGTCCAGTTGTATAAGTTCTTTATATATCTTGGATACTAACCTTTTTTCAGATATGTCATTTGCAAATATCTTTTCCTGTTCATCAGGTTATCTTTTAGTTTTGTTGATTGTTTTCTTTGCTGTGAAGAAGCTTTTCATTTTGATGTAGTCCCAATATTTTATTTTGCATTTGTTTCCCTTGCCTCAGAAAACATATCTAGAAAAATATTGCTATGGCCAATGTCAGAAAAATTACTGCTTGTGTTCTCTTCTAGTATTTTTATGGTTTCAGATCTCACATTTAGGTTTTTAAATCATTTTGAGTGTATTTTTGTGTACAGTGTAAGGAAGTGGTCCAGTATCATTCTTTTGCATGTAGCTATCCAGTTTTTCCAACACCATTTGTTGAAGAGACTGTCTTTCCCATTGTATATTTTTGCCTCCTTTGTTGCACATTAATTGACCATATAATTGTGGGTTTAGCTATGAGCTTTCTGTTCTGTTCTATTGATCCATATGTCTGGTTTTGTGCTAGTATCATACTGTTTTGATTACTATTGCTTTGTAGTATGTCTTTGAAGTCTTTGTAGTATATCTTGAAATTACTACAACTTTGTAGTATATCTTGAAATTTCAGTATATCAGTTTAGTTCTTTTTCAAGATTGTGTTGTCTATTCAGGTCTTTTTGGTTCTATACAAACTTTTGGATTATTTGTTCTAGTTCTGTGAAAAATGCTGTTGGTATTTTGATAGGGATTACATTAAACCTGTAGATTACTTTGGGTAATATGGACATTTTACCAATATTCTTGCAATCCACGAGCATGGAATATCTTTCCATTTGTTTATGTCATCTTTAATTTCTTTCATCAGTGATTTATAGTTTTAAGAGTATAGATCTTGGGGATCCCTGGGTGGCTCAGTGGTTTAGCACCTGCCTTTGGCCCAGGGCGTGATCCTGGGGTCCCGGGATCGAGTCCCACATCAGGCTCCCTGCATGGAGCCTGCTTCTCCCTCTGCCTGTGTCTCTGCCTCTCTCTCTCTCTCTCTTTCTCTCTCTCTCTCTCTCGCTGTGTCTCTCATGAATAAATAAATAAAATCTTAAAAAAAAAAAAGAATATAGGCCTTTCACCTCTTTGGTTGAGTTTATTCCTAGATATTTTTATTAGGTACAAATACCAAATAATAAAAATTATTTTAGGTACAGTTGTAAATGGGAATATTTTCTTAATTTCTCTTCCTGCTACTTCATTATTAGTATAGAGAAATAGAATGGATTTCGGTATATTGATTTTGTATCATGTAAGCTTAATGAATTCACTTACCAGTTATAGTAGTTCTTTTTGGAATCTTTAGGATTTTCTATGTATGGTATCATGTCATCTGCAAAGAGTAAAAGTTTGGCTTCTTCCTTACCAATTTGGATGCCTTTTATTTCTTTTTGTATCTAATTCCAATAACCAGGACTTCTAGTACTATGCTGAATAAAAGTGGTGTGAATGGACATCCTTGTGTTGTTCCTGAAGCTCTCAGTTTCTTTCACCATTGAGTATGATGTTAACTGTGGATTTATTTTTTTTAAGATTTTATTTATTTGTTCATGACACAGAGATAAGCAGAGACACAGTCAGAGGGAGAAGCAGGATCCCTATGGGGATCCTGATACGGGACTCCATCTCAGGAACCTGGGATCACAACTTGAGCCAAAGGCAGACACTCAACCACTGAGCCACCCAGGTGCCCCAGCTGTGGATTTTTCATAAATGACTTCTAGACCTACTATTGAGACTTTTTATCAATGAATGGATGTCGTCAAATCCTTTTTATGCATATGTATTGAAATGATCATATGGTTTTTATTCTTTCTCTTAATGATGTGATGTATCACATTGATTTGCAAATATTGAACCGCCCTTGTATCCCAGGAATAAATCCTATTTGATTGTGGTAAATGATTTTTTAAAATATATTGTTCATTTGTTTTGAGAATATTTTATTGAAGATTTTTGCATCTATGTTCATCAGATATATTGGCCTATAGTTATTTTTTTGTCGTGTCTTTATCTGGTGTTGATATCAGGGTAATGCTGACTTCACAGAATGAATTTGGAAGCTTTCCTTCCTCCTCTTTTTTTTTGTTGGAATAGTTTGGGAATAGATATTAATGCTTCTACCTTTTTTGAACTTGGCCACAGCAATTTCTTGCAAGATACATCCACGAAGGCAAAAGAAACAAAAGCGAAAATGAACTATTGGGACTTCATCAAGATAAGAAGCTTTTGCACAGCAAAGGATACAGTCAACAAAACTAAAAGACAACCTACAGAATGGGAGAAGATATTTGCAAATGACATATCAGATAAAGGGCTAGTTTCCAAAATCTGTAAAGAACTTATTAAACTCAACACCAAAGAAACAAACAATCCAATCATGAAATGGGCAAAAGACATGAAGAGAAATCTCACAGAGGAAGACATGGACATGGCCAACATGCACATGAGAAAATGCTCTGCATCACTTGCCATCAGGGAAATACAAATCAAAACCACAATGAGATACCACCTCACACCAGTGAGAATGGGGAAAATTAACAAGGCAGGAAACAACAAATGTTGGAGAGGATGCAGAGAAAAGGGAACCCTCTTACACTGTTGGTGGGAATGTGAACTGGTGCAGCCACTCTGGAAAACTGTGTGGAGGTTCCTCAAAGAGTTAAAAATAGACCTGCCCTACGACCCAGCAATTGTACTGTTGGGGATTTACCCCAAAGATTCAGATGCAATGAAACACCGGGACACCTGCACCCCGATGTTTCTAGCAGCAATGGCCACAATAGCCAAACTGTGGAAGGAGCCTCGGTGTCCATCGAAAGATGAATGGATAAAGAAGATGTGGTTTATGTATACAATGGAATATTACTCAGCCATTAGAAACGACAAATACCCACCATTTGCTTCAACGTGGATGGAACTGGAGGGTATTATGCTGAGTGCAGTAAGTCAATCGGAGAAGGACAAACAGTGTATGTTCTCATTCATTTGGGGAATATAAATAATAGTGAAAGGGAATATAAGGGAAGGGAGAAGAAATGTGTGGGAAATATCAGAAAGGGAGACAGAACATAAAGACTCCTAACTCTGGGAAATGAACTAGGGGTGGTGGAAGGGGAGGAGGGCCGGGGGGGGTGGGTATGGGGGTGAATGGGTGACGGCACTGAGGGGGACACTTGACATATTCTGTATGTTGGTAAATTGAACACCAATAAAAATGAATTTATTAAAAAAAAGATATTAATGCTTCTTTAAAGATTTGGTACAATTCACCTGTGAAACCATCTGGTTCTGGACCTTTCTGGGAGTTTTTTGGTTGCTGATTCAATTTAATTCTGGTGATTATGTCTTTTCAAATCTTCTATTTCTTCCTCCTTTAGTTTTGGTAGGTTATATGTTTCTAGGAATCTATCCATTTCGAGGTTGTCCAGTGTGTTGGCATCTATTCATATTTTCTTGTAATCCTTTGTATTTCTGTGGTGTTGTTTGTTATTTCTCCTCTTGCATTTCTGATTTTGAGTTCTCCCTCTCTAATTTTTCTTTTCTCTCCTCTCTCTCTCTCTTTTTTTTTTTGATAGTCTAGCTAAAGGTTTCTCAATTTTGATGATCTTTTCAAAGAACCAGCTCCTGATTACATTGTTCTGTTTTTTTTTTCTATTTTGTTTATTTCTGCTTCAATCTTTATTATTTCCTTTCTTCTACTGGTTTTGGATTTTATTATTTTTCGAGCTCCTTTAGTTATAAGGTTAGGTTGTTTATTTGAGTTTTTTCTTGCTTCTTCAGGTAGGCTAGTATTGCTATAAATTTTCCTCTTGGGACAGCTTTTCCTGTATCCCAGAAATTTTGAACTGTTGTTTTCATTTTCATTTTTTCAAAGTATGTTTTGATTTCCTCTGATTTCCGGGTTGACCCATTCATTGATTAACAGCATGTTATTTAACCTCCCAGATACTAAGAGAGGGATCCATCCAAGGCCCTTGGGTTACGGGGCTTTAAATTGCAAGCAGAGGGCACCAGCTCCTCCCCTGGCATGGTAAGGAACTAAGATCCAGTGGTAGTGTGATTCAATAGAACCTTGGCTCCAGCTCAGGAAACACACCAACTCCTCCTGAGGTGATATCAGAGGCATATTCCTTATGCAGTTCACTATAACAGGTTTCTGTGGAGCTCTGCCCACAAGGCACCTGCCTTGGACAAGTTATTCCTTACTTCTTAAGTATAATTTTCTTGTTTGAGCTTCATGTAAGTTATTGATATAGGAGAAAATGACTCCATATTTCCTTTCTCTTGAATTTACATTATGCTGCTGAATTGGTGCACTGAATAAAGTTTGTTCTGAATGGTTAAGTAAAGTAAAATTGTAATTTATATTTTGCTTTGGATATAAAATGTATCTGATAATCTGAGAATACTTAACATTTCAAATGAAATTACAAAATCATAATTGGAAGCACCTGGGTGGCTCAGTCCATAAGTGTCTGCCTTCAGCTCAAGTCATGATCCCAGGGTCCTGGGATCAAGCCTCCACCTCTGCTAAGCAGAGAGCCTGCCCTCCCTCTCCCTGTGCCTGCTGCTTTGCCTACTTGTGCATGCACACTCTTTCTCTCTCTCTCTCTGTCAAATAAATAAAATCTTTAAAAAAATAGTATCTTTTAAAAAATAAAATAAAATCATAATTGGCCAGACTTTTGATAAAGTCCTAGATGACTTGTCAAGGTTGGGAACTACAAGTTATGTGATTTATTTAATCAGTCAATAATTCTTTTTTTTTTAAAAAAACTTTGAGATATTTACATACCATAAGTTCACCTATTTTCAGTATACATTTCAACTTTTTTTAAAGTATATTTAGAGTTATGTAAGGGGCTACAGAAAAGGAAAGGTTTTTTAATGGTAGAGGTAATGGAAAAGAAGAAATTATTAGTAAAAAAAAGAAACATTGTTTTAGGCAAAGTTACCCTCCTAAGGGGAAACCAAAGTGGTCTGTCAGTAAATTTCCTAGTACTGACCAGGAAATCCCCAGGTTGACTGGTTAAAGGTTATATTTCTGGTGGGTTGAAACTACAATTAGGTTAGATATTAAGTCTTGGCTTACTGACTTGGGACCTTGTGATGCCTATCTTAAGTGATGCCATTTATGGTGTGTGGTTTTGTTTTTAGCAACATTTATTAAACTTCTATTATTTACACAGTGGTATAAGCCTTGGGAATACCAAGATAAATAAGACATTTCAGAAAACATTTATTCTATTAAAAATTCTATAATTTATTAAGTTATACACTCAGCTTCTAAAAGTTAAAAAATATGTCAAAGACTACTTTTTAATAAGCAGCAATGAATAAAAATAGACTAGTAAAAAAATAGACTAGTAAAAGAAGTAGTCATATAAGAGGCTATGGAGAGATTAAGCCTCTCTCTGGGACCTCAATATCAGAGTTAAATAGAAAACAAAACAAAACAAGTAACCAAAAAATAAGCACATAGTTTCAAAATATAAGTTTATAACATGTATGTCTTATAAGAGTACTTAAAAATTTTTAACATATGTAAGTATGAAATATTTGAAAAATTTCATTGAAATTCAATGAGATGTCTATGTTTTAATATTTTGTACTGAGTCTATTAAAGTTAGTTTAAAATGTTCTATCACATTTTTGCAATGAGCATACTGACTGAAACCACTCTCAACTATATAGACGGCAGGAAATGCTTGCCATAATTTGGGTTATTTTCAGACAGGTGGGTGTGAAAGTCTTAGGTGGATCCTAAACCTTTTAATTAGATTTATTAAATCCTAGTTTATCTTCAAGTCCTTTTGAAGATAAATTTATTTCTTTTGAAAATGCTGGCTGACATATTCTATACCTGTTTAAAACTGCCCGCTCTGCTATTGTAAAATGTTAACTGTTTTTAAGTCTAATTATCATTGCATCCAAATGAGAGCAATATCTTTCTGAGTCAAGTATCTTTTAATCTGTCTTCATGTGAGATAGATTATACTGCAAAGCTGAAAACTGTGAAAGTCCTCAGTGAGCCAGGTTATTTTTTACTTCATTTGTTGAAAAAGCCATGAGAATTCCCTTCAACTTTAATGAGATTGGTCCCCTTTCCTTAAAATTTAAGAAGGAGCTCATTGATGCTATAAAAATCTTTCCAGTGGAGACATCTGACTGTCCCTCTTTACCCATGTAATAGCATTAGTTTAATATGGGAAGAATTGCTCTTTCCTACCTCCTATGAAAGATAAGCGTTGCATACAATGTATTCTGCCAAAAACGTTAAACATGAATCTAATTAAGCCTGTAGAACGAATTTCCTATTTACAGGGGAGAGAGGGAGGAATAAGTTAAACTACACCACAAGGAGACAATCAGAAACATCCAGAATGTGGAATTGTAAAACACAAGTGGCCTAGTGGAAAAAAGTCAATGCTACAATTTATTTTTTAAAGATAGGTTCAAGGGATGCCTGGGTGGCTCAGTGGTTGAGTGTCTGCCTTCAGCTCAGGGCATGATCCTGGGTCCTGGGATTGAGTTCCACATCGGGCTCCCTGGGAGGAGCCTGCTTCTCCCTCTGCCTATGTCTCTGCCTCTCTCTCTGTATGTTTAATGAATAAGTAAATAAAATCTTTTATAAAAAATAAAGATAGGTTCAAGAAATGTTCTAGATTAAAAGAGACTGGAAGAATTGTGTAACAAAACAAATTCCAAGTGTGAACCTTGATTAGGTCCCTGTTAAAAACAAAAAATTATAAAAGGTATTTTGAGGACAATTGGAGACATTTGAAAATGATATGGTAAATTATTCCAAATTGTTGTAGATGTGGTAATGCTGTTGTGGCCATATAAGGGAATATCCATATATGTAGGAGATTTATGTTTGAGAATTTAGGGGTTAAAGTGGCATGATATCTACATATTTCTTAAAACGTTTTAGCCAAAATATACATACATACAAATAGGAGCCAATTAAGGCAAAACACTTAAAATTCTTGAATCCAGGTAATGGGGATATAGGTGTTTATTGTCCTGGTTTTTCAGCTTTTCTGTCTATTTAAAAATATACATATTAAAATATAATATGTAAATTAAAATAATTATAAATTGAATAAAGAGAAGGACCTTTTCAAATATGGCTTGGAGGATGTACCTCACTCTTTTGCATTATTTCAAATTTGATATTTATTTTTTCATTGACTACATCAAAAAATTCCACAGAAGTCCATAATGTGATCCAAATCTTCTTTAAAAAATTTGTCGAGGACCATCTTCTTTGGATAAGACATTCAGATTCCTAAAAAAAAAAAAAAAAAAAAAAAAAAAGACATTCAGATTCCTTATTGACATTTGATAGATTATGGGTGATCTACCATTGAAGGGATTACTTTTGAACATTCGTTGATCCGTGGACTCTATCTCAATAATTCTTAGTAATTATTACCGATGAATAACAAAATGACTTTTTAAAAACATTTGGTGCTTCTTTCTTCCTGATTTCCTTTAATATTCACATTTGCAAATATAGTTATCACTTAGTATAAGCTATATATATATTCAAAATACATACTTTTCCCTTCTATTAAGAACATACATTTTGTGAAAAATCAGTACTTCAGATTAAGTATTAGGTATATATGATGCATCTCAGCTATTATTTGCAAACTGTGATTTTATAGGGAATATTAATGATACATAATAACTCAAATCAGAACCAATTAGAAAGTAGAAATATATTTCTGAAATTAATTATTTCTACATGCATTTGTGAAACATATATTTATTATAGAATTATATAATTTTAAAATCTGACATATAATTACACTACTAAATTAAGAATTTTATTGTAGTTATATGAGAAGTAAGGAACATTTGCAAGAAAAATTGTGTTTAGTTTTTAGACAGCTATATATCAATATATATATTTTAAATTTTGCTAATATTGGCATTCAAAATTGGCATTTATTTTAATGTGAATTTACTAGAAAACGAACAAATTTATAAATGTAATTACCCCAAGTAATGTCTGTCATTTATTTATCATTTCAACCTATATGTATATTTCTATTTTACTTTAATACTAATAATTGTATTTTTATGAGTAGTATATGTTTAACATATCAAATTCATGATCTCATGACTATTGCTTTTTAACATAAATGCTGAGTTAAACATGAGTTGAATTTAAAAATACTTTCAGGTGGTAGCCCAAGAAGGTATACATCGTGGCAATGTATGAAAATAACTGAAGATGAGGAAATACCTCGGATATTAAAATCATTTTCATTTGTATTCCTAACAGGTAGGCAAAGCTCAGTACTGTGTTGAGGAAAGTAAGAGTAACAGAACATTTTTTCATATATCATTTTATTTATTCCCAAAGAAAACACACTGCTTTGTTTTTTTTTTTTTTTTTTTTAATTTATGATAGTCACACACAGAGAGAGAGAGAGAGAGAGGCAGAGACATAAGGCAGAGGGAGAAGCAGGCTCCATGCACCGGGAGCCCAACGTGGGATTCAACCCCAGGTGTCCAGGATCGCGCCCTCAGCCAAAGGCAGGCACTAAACCTCTGCGCCACCCAGGGATCCCACTGCTTTGTGTTCTTAAGCTCATTTTCTGAACTCATCTTCCCTACAGATGCAGGTTTAATGTAATTTTATCTTTTGTTAAGGGTTAAATGTGTGGAGATGGAAAGTATTGTTTTCTAATGAAATAAATGCACACACTTTTGTTTTCTGTTTGTATATATATATTTTTTATTGGAGTTCAATTTGCCAACATATAGCATATCACCTGGTGCTGATCCCGTCAAGTGCCCCGCTCAGTGCCCGTTACCCAGTCATGCCATCCCCCTGCCCACCTCTCCTTCCACTACACCTTGTTCCTTTCCCACCTCCCCTTCCGCTACCCCTTGTCTCTCATGTTCTGTCACTCTCACTGATATTTCCCACTCATTTTCTCTCCTTTCATCTTTATTCTCTTTCACTATTTTTTATATTCCCCAAATGAATGAGACCATATAATGATTGTCCTTCTCCAATTGACTTACTCAGCATAATACCCTTCAGTTCCATCCATGTCAAAGAAATTGTGGGTATTTGTAGTTTCTAATGGTTGAATAATATTCCATTGCATACATAGACCACAACTTCTTTATCCATTCATCTTTCAATGGACACCGAGGCTCCTTCCAGAGTTTGGCTATTGTGGACATTGCTGCTAGAAACATCGGGGTGCAGGTGTCCTGCCGTTTCACTGCATCTGTATCTTTGGGGTAAATCCCCAGCAGTGCAATTGCTGGGTCATAGGGCAGTTCTATTTTTAACTCTTTGAGGAACCTCCACACAGTTTTCCAGAGTGGCTGCACCAGTTCACATTCCCACCAACAGTGTAAGAGGGTTTCCCTTTCTCCACATCCTCTCCAACATTTGTGGTTTCCTGTCTTGTTAATTTTCCCCATTCTCACTGATGTGAGGTGGTATCTCATTGTGGTTTTGATTTGTATTTCCCTGATGGCAAGTGATGCAGAGCATGTTCTCATGTGCTTGTTGGCCATGTGTATGTCTTCTTTGGTGAAATTTCTGTTCATGTCTTTTGCCCATTTCATGATTGGATTGTTTGTTTCTTTCCTGTTGAATTTAATAAGTTCTTTATAGATCTTGGATACTAGCCCTTTATCTGATAGGTCATTTGCAAATATCTTCTCCCATTCGGTAGGTTGTCTTGTAGTTTTGTTGACTGTTTCTTTTGCTGTGCAGAAGCTTTTTATCTTGGTTAAGTCCCGATAGTTCATTTTTGCTTTTCTTTCTCTTGCCTTCATAGATGTATCTTGCAAGAAGTTGCTGTGACCAAATTCAAAAAGGGTGTTGCCTATATTCTCCTTTAGGATTTTGATGGATTCTTGTCTCACATTTAGATCTTTCCATCATTTTGAGTTTATCTTTGTGTCTGGTGTAAGAGAATGGTCTAGTTTCATTCTTCTGCACGTGGATGTCCAATTTTCCTAGCACCGTTTATTGAAGAGACTGTCCTTTTTCCAGTGGATAGTCTTTCCTGCTTTGTCGAATATTAATTGACCATAGAGTAGAGGGCCCATTTCTGGATTTTTTTATTCTGTTCCATTTATCTATGTGTCTGTTTTTGAAATGCATGCACTTTTAAGACCAATAACACTATAAAGTTTTAGAAGCAAAAGGAAACTTAGAAATGTTTCTGCTAAAAAAAATAATAATAAAAGAAATGTTTTTGCTGTATATTTTTTCCAATTTTATTAAGAAATAATTGACACACATCACAGTATAAGTTTAAGGTATACAGCATAATGGCTTGTACTGCATATATTGTGAAATGATTACCACATTCATCTTCTCATATAAATACAGTAAAAGGGAAAGGAGAAAAGAATAAAGAACAAAAATTTTCTCCATGTGATAATAATTTTTTTATTTACTCTCTTGACTTTCCTATATATCATACAGCAATGTTAGCTATGGTCACATGTTGTACTTACATCCCTAGTACTTATTTTCTATTTATTATTGAAGTATAGTTGACATACAATGTTATATTAGTTTCAGGTATACAACATAGTAATTTGACAATTCTGTTCATTATTCAGTGCTCACCATGATAATCGTAGTTACCATCTTTCACCATATAATGTTATTACAGTGTTATTTACTATATTTCCTATGCTGTAATTTTCATCTCTGTGATTTGTCTATTTTATAACTGGAAGCTTGTATTTCTTAATCCCTTTCACCTGTTTGGCCCATTCCCCCCATCAGTCTCCCCTCTGGCAACCACCAGTTTGTTCTCTGTATTCAAGAGTCTGTTTAGTTTTTCAGATTCTATAAATGGCATCATACGGTTATTTGGCTTTCTCTGTCTGACTTATTGCACTTAGCATAATATCCTCTAGGCCTATCCATGTTGTCACAAATGGCAAGGTTTTATTTTTTATGACTAATTGTGTGTACATGTATATAGATACAGCTCTCTCTATATATAAATATAGCTATATATACTGCCTCTTTATCCATTCATCTATTGATGGACACTTGAGTTGCTTCCATATCTTAACTATTGAAAATAATACCATAATAAACAAAGGGGTGCATGTATCTTTTTGAATTCATGGTTTTGTTTTCTTTGAGTAAATGCCTAATAGTGGAATTACTAGATTATATGGTATTTCTATTTTTAATTTTTTGCAAATCCTCCTTACTGTTCCCCCACAGTGGCTGCACCAATTTATATTCCTACCAACAGTGCATGAGGTTTCCCTTTTCTCCACATCCGTGTCAACACTTCTTTGTGCTACTAACCATTCTGACTGGCGTGACGTGATATCTCAACTATGATTGTGATTTGCATTTCCCTGATGATGAGTGATGCTGAGCATCATTTCATGTATCAGTTGGCCATCTGTGTATATCTTCTTTAGAAAAATGTCTATTCAGGTTGTCTGCCCATTTTTAAATCTTATTGGGTTGGTTTTTTTTTTTTTTTTTTTTTTTTTTTTGGTGTTGAGTTGTATAAGTTCTTTATATATTTTGGATGCTAACCCCTCATTGGACCTATCATTTGCAAATATTTTCTCACATTCGGTAGATTGCTGTTTCATTTTGTTGATGGTTTCCTTTGCTCTGCAAAACTTTTTATCTTGGTATAATCCCAATAGTTTATTTTTGCTTTTGTTTCTTTTGCCTGAGGAGACATATCCATAAATATGTTGCTAAGGCCCATGTCCAAGAGATTACTGCCTGTGTTTTCTGTTAGATCCCTAATGCATATTTATCTTATAACTGAAAGTTTGTACCTTTTGATCACCTTCCTCCAGGTCCCTCTCCTCTCATCCCCTGCCCCTAGTAACCACAAGTCCTGATCTTTTTTCTATGAAGCTTTTGTGTGTATATATGTGCTTCTTTTTATTTTTTTTTTATTTTTTTTAATTTTTATTTATTTATGATAGTCACAGAGAGAGAGAGGCAGAGACACAGGCAGAGGGAGAAGCGGGCTCCATGCACCAGGAGCCCGATGTGGGATTCGATCCCGGGTCTCCAGGATCGCGCCCTGGGCCAAAGGTAGGCGCCAAACCGCTGCGCCACCCAGGGATCCCTATGTGCTTCTTTTTAAAACTGGCTCTAAACTATCATTGCTAATGCTCTGTTAAATAAGCTATGATGTTGGAAAGTGTTTTTTTCTTTTAAATAATCTTAAGGGTTTCAAAATTGATAATTCTTTTTTTTTCACTGTCAGTAATTTTGAAAATAACACTTTCTCTACAATTTTTTCTGCCCTTTCTAACTTGACATATGCAAATGGTAAAGCCTCTCTGTGAGACAGGATGCTTTTCATCTACTTGTAATAAAGATTTATTGTTCAGTTGGTTTCAACTTTTGTAACTTTCTTAAGGCAATAGTACATTGGAATAGAGGAAATCATTTAATAGGATTTATTTTCATCATTTTGTAGTAGTCTTTTAGACAGCTGTTAAGATTAATTTTTCTTGAATATTGTGTAGCATAGTATATTTTGTGATCATTTACATTGCTCTGAAGGAAATGAGATATATCTTCTTTTGCAAGGAACATTGTCATACATTCCAGTGATGGTATTGCAGTTTTTGGTATTTTCCAATATATATGTATTAAATATGTATGTATCTTTTCCAATTTGATCAACATGTTCCTTTGTAAAATAGTCACTTAATGTGAATGGGTTCGTTAGCTTGGTTAGAAAAATGAATTGGCAAAGTAGGTACATTGGTGACTTCATTTGCTCAAATAGCTATAAAACTCAATTTCAAATACCTAACTGAATATTTGCCCACATTTTAAATTTATGTATGACATTTGAAATAAGATCCAAACAAGGAAGTTTGTACATTTACTTATAATCACCATGATTCTCTAGTGACAAATACAGACTGACTCAAATACCCCTCACAGTGCTACTATTGGTAACCGGACTTTCTGAAATGGGAATAACTTGGTAAAGTTCTGAACAAAAACCAAGTACATTCTTTCCTCAATTTAGATAGTAGTTATATTCCTGTGAATTCATTATATAACAGCATGCAATCATATTTTGGGTGATATATAAACCAGAGTTTGAATCTCAACTCAGTTATAAATAAGTTTTTCACCTACATGAAAGTCTAGTGGAACATTCAAAAGTTGGACATGATGCCTTTTTTTTATAAAGGACTGTCTGCATATTGCAAGATATTTAGCATCTCTGGAACAGCCCATTGTATGTTTATAGTGCTCCTCCAAACCCCCAATCTTGTGATAACCAAAAATGCCCCTTATAGGAATCCTCTTGTACTGTTTGTGAGAATGCAAACTGGTATAACCACTCTGGAGAACAGTATGGAAGTTCCTCAGAAAGTTGAAAATAGAGCTATCCTACAACCCAGCAATTGCACTACTAGGCATTTAACCAAAGGATACAAAAATACAGATTTGAAGGGGTTACATGCACCTGATGTTTATAGCAGTATTATCAACAATAGCCAAACTATGGAGAGAGACCAAATGTCCATTGACTGATGAATGGATAAAGAAGGTATGTGTACACACACACACACACACACACACAGAGGAATATTACTCAGCCATCAGAAAGAGTGAAATCTTATCATTTGCCATGCATGGATGGAGCTGGAATGTATTATACTATATGAAACAGATCAGTCAAAGACAAATATCATAAGATCTCACTCATATGTGGAATTTTAGAAAGAAAACAGATGAACATATGGGAAAGCGGAGAGAAGGAAAAGAGGAAAATAAACCATAAGAGACTCTAACAATAGAGAATAAACTGAGGGTTGATGGAGGAAGTGGGTGGGGGGTTGGGATAGATGGGTGAAGGGCATTAAGGAGGGCACTTGTGATGAGCAAGGTATTGGAAAGGCTTGTCTTTTAAGCTAATTAGTTTGGGCTTTTGTATGTGTGTGGGGGGGGCTTTGGAGTAAGGAACTGACACAATTAGATTCTTAGAAATGAGTGGATTAGAGGGGTATAGAATGGAAGGCTAGGAAATCAATTAATTTTACTATAGATTCTCAATTAGCAATTTTAAGAATCTACCTTTTAATACTTTCCTGCACCCTAGCTCTCTCATGTGTTATTTTAGTGGACTTTTTTTTGGTCTCAGTTTTGTATTAATCTGCTAGAGCGGGATCCCTGGGTGGCGCAGTGGGTTGGCGCCTGCCTTTGGCCCAGGGCGCGATCCTGGAGACCCGGGATCGAATCCCACGTCGGGCTCCCGGTGCATGGAGCCTGCTTCTCCCTCTGCCTGTGTCTCTGCCTCTCTCTCTCTCTCTCTCTCTCTCTGTGTGACTATCATAAATAAATAAAAAATTAAAAAAAAAAAAAGAAAAAATGGACATTTAAAAAAAAAATCTGCTAGAGCTACCATAACAAGATATCACAGATTGGGTGGCTTTTACAAAGAAATTTATTATTTAAAGTTTTGGATACTGGGAAGTCCAAGATCAAGGTACCAGCAAAGTAGATTTCATTCTGAGGCCTTTTCTCTTGGTTTATAGGTGCCCACCATCTTGCTCTGCTCTCACATAGCCTATTCTTTGTGCACACAGGGATAGAGAGAGCGAGAGCCCCTGAGTTTCCAGGTGTCTCTTCTTATTGTGTCCTCACATGGTCTTTTCTCTGTGTCCACATCCCTGGTATCTCTTCCTCTTCTTACAAGAACACTACTCCTATTGGATCAGTGACCCTCCCTTATAACCTCATTTAACCTTAATTATTCTCTTTAAAGACCTTTTATCTTAATACAGTCACAATGGAAGTTAAGACTTCAACATATAAATTTTCAAGGGACACAGTTCAGTCTATAATAGATTTTTTTAGGATAATTTTGAAACTTTTGGACTCATTGTTTCTGACCTAATGATAACTAAACATCTTCCCTAAATCTGATATCCTCTTTAAAACCAGTTAGACCTTATTACATTTTCCTTTCTTTTTTATATCTGAAGTCCATTAAGATCTCCTTTTTAGTTTAATTTCTCTTTAATATGTCCCCTAAGATTCAACCCTACTCTCAGGAAATATTTTCTCTCTACCATAACCTGTCTCTTATTTTAATTTCTCTTCTGCTTTCCTGTGGTATTTGGAGCAATCATGTTCCCTAGAGACAGTATTCTAAGCCTGTCAGCATTTTTGTTTTCTTTGGGTCAGCAAGAATTTCTTTCAGTTATTTCTCTAGTTTAATCTAAGAAGATGGCATATTTTTCAATAAATGCCCATTTGTCCTTATTGTTTTATTAATAAAATCTATCATCCCTTTATGGTTGAGTCCATAATTCTAGAATGAATCCTAAAGCCTGGGTTTGAACTCATGGAATTAAATTTGAAGCCAACTTGATTCCGCATTGTTGGGTGACTCAAGACTGTTGACAATCCTCATGAGTCTAAAATTAACCTCTCTAAAAAAATCCTCTTTTGCTCTGAATGTAGAATAGAATTCAAGAGGTGAGATCTGGTACTACCTATGTGAGCCTGACATTAACAATTTAAAGCTGGAATCTCATATGCCATTGCTTTGTGAAATACACATTGAACTTCACTATCTTTGCCAATTTAGGTGAAAAAACATAGTAGAAGCAGAGAAATAATGCAGCTAAAACTCTGCCTCTTTTAAGGAAAGACTTTTCCTGAAACTCTAAAGCTTCTCTCTTGGTAATAAATAATATTCCTTCTGAATTTGTATCCTTGATTATACCCTGATTAATACAGGAAATAGAATAACTCCATATGCTAAAAAAATAAAAAGCAGTCAATTTGGCAAAATGGCTCATTAGAGCCCAAGCAAATTCTAAATTAATTCTAAATATCCAGAATAGACATGCCTTGTCAAAAAAATTTCAAGAATATTTATAAAATCCTATATATTTTTTCCAAGAAGGAGGAATAGCTGTCCTTAAAAGAGAACAAAATTAAGTTGCTTTTTTCAGACTTCTTTGCAATACTGAATTCCTAAATATAATGGAAAATTTGTAAATATTTTAAGATGAGGAAATGTAATGAAAAATTCCATTCTCAGACAAAGTATGTTTCTGTGCAAATACAGAGACCTAGAAACTGCTTGTGGATACCCTGTTGACTGAGGGGTTCAAAATTAAGAACCGAAGAGTAGAAAACCAAAATCAATGAAGTATAGGGTCTTAGGCATATATAGCTACTGTGTAACTATAATCATAAAATTCAACATAAAACAAAACTGTTGAAAATAAGGAAACAGAGTTATGAGAATGAATAATAATATATAAGTAATATGAGTTCACTCCTCTCATTAACCATTTGAAGTAGGGGAAGAAAGGGACAGAAGTAAAGGACAGGATAAAAATAACAGCATATATGCTGGGGCCTGAAAGAACTGTAGGAGCTGGCCAGGAGAATGGTGGCTTCTCTGGTAACAACATCAGAAACCCACCCTGGCTGAGATTACAGAAAACAGTGTATGGGAAGGATGTTGGGATTTCATAGAAGCAGTGAAAGGGCAAGAATACTAGATTCAGAAAGAGAAAGAAACAGGCAACGCTCTCCCCACATACACTCACCTGCTGAGATCTGGAATTTTTATCAAAACTCCCACAAGCAGTCATGTACACCAGACTCAGGTAGTAATGAGGCCCTCAGATCCTTAAAAGAGTCATTTTATTTCACCTCTATCAAGTGTTCTCTTGGAAGGACCAGGAGATATCAACAATCAAGACAGGAGATAAAATGGATTGTTAATTAACTAGAAGCATCTCTACCCTTCAAAAAAATTAAGATTGCATATGGCAACTTCCTGATTTTTTAAAAGATATTTCATATTTGGAATATTTAGATGCCTGAAATTATTGTGGTCATTTGCTTCCTTTAGTGCAAACCCATGATTTTATTGAGTGTGATTGACATACAAAAAGCTTTAGACAGGGCCACCTGAGTAGCTCAGTTGGTTGGGAATCTGCTTTCAGCTTAGGTTGTGATCCTGAGGTCCTTGCTCAGCAAGGAGTCTGCTTCTCCTTCTGCCCCTGCCCCACTTGAATGCACTCTCTTTCTCTCTCAAATAAATAAATAAAATCTTTTTTAAAAAGCTGTATAGGGACGCCTGGGTGGCTCAGTGATTGAGCGTCTGCCTTTGGCTCAGGGCATGATCCCGGAGTCCAGGGATTGGGTCCCGCATTGGGCTCCTTGAAAGAAGCCTGCTTCTCTCTCTACCTGTGTCTCTGCCTCTCTATCTCTGTGTCTCTCATGAATAAATAAATAAAATCTTAAAAAAAATAAAAAATATAAAAACACTGTATACATTTATTGCATACAACTGGATGAGTTTGGAGATAAGTATATACTCTTAAAAACCACCACTATGGGATCCCTGGGTGGTGCAGTGGTTTGGCACCTGCCTTTGACCCAGGGTGTGATCCTGGAGACCTGGGATCAAATCCCATGTTGGGTTTCTGGTGCATGGAGCCTGCTTCTCCCTCTGCCTGTGTCTCTGCCTCTCTCTCTGTGGCTATCATAAATAAATAAAAATTAAAAAAACCCACTACTATAATTTATGCCATAAACATATCCATCATTTCCAAAAATTGTCTCCTGCCCTTGTTATTTACTATTAATATATTTTGTATGTATGTATGTATAAAAAGACCACTTAACATAAGATCTACCCTCTTAGTAAAATTTTAAGTATGTAATATGCTGTATTGTTAACTATAGGCACTATGTTGTATGATATCCTACCAACCTGTGGCAACAATTATTCTCCTCTCTGCTTCTGTGAGTTTGACAATTTCATATAAACTTTTTTGAGGTAATTTTTCAACTTAAAATATGTTACTACAAAGATTCGCAGACCTTTAATCAAGCACTATGATAATACTATAGTAACAAAATACTATGTTGTATTATTTATAATGTTCAAACTGAATACCTTAAAAGGAAGTAAAAAAAAAAATGATGTGGCCACTGTGGAAAACAGCTTGGTGGTTCCTCAAACCCAGAAGGTTGTTGTGAGGATTAAGTGAATTAATAAAGGTATAATGGCTATAATTATACCTTCTACAAAGCAAATAGTAATCATTGAAATTTAAATAAATACAAATCCTATGTAAATTGCTTTAAGAGTAATGTCTGCTTATGCTTATCTGTGCAGTTCATTTTTACTTGATGTCTCACCATCGTATATTAATAATTTCTCACATAAAGATGTTTTTAAAGACATTCGCATTTTCTGACAGTTTTTTTAAATCTGTATTTTTACACCCATGATTCACAGTATGAATAAGGAGTGCTCTAAGCAATTCAGATAAAATGCCTTTCTTGGACTGGAATCAGTATTCCTTTGCAATTTTTTAATGAGGTTGGCTTTTACTCACAAGTGTGAAAACTTGCTGCAATTCAAAAATTATTCATGTATTCAGATTTTTAGTGTTGGAAAGGACTTTACAATGGTATAAGGGGGCTTAGGATAGCAATACATGAAAAAGTTCAACTCTCACAGTGACATCTATGTGGTTACAACCAAAAGTTCTTTGAGGCTAACAAAATGTAAGACTTTTCTATCTCTATAGGAGGTGTTTGGTCTGTCTTTCCCATGGTTCAATAAATGAAGTTATTTATTTGAATCTTGCCTGACTTAAGCCTTTTACGAGGAATAAAGAGTAAGTATTTGTGACTTACAGTTTTAGCTTACAAAATACTACTGAGCAGACTGTTGGCCTACTTTACCTGAGAAGAAATTCTGAGACTGTTTACATGGAACTGTGATTTAAGGTCTTTCTATATCTGTTATAAATAGTAAAACCATAAGTCAAGTATCAGCTATAACATATGGTGGAGAGTGTGCTGTCTTCTATAAATATCTAAATAATTCTATTGGGACTTTTATTCCTCCACCTTACTAAATGGAATAGCTAAGGCTCACACCCAGGCTTTCTTACTCCATCTCCAGGGCTTTATTTCCCCACTACCTCTCAGCCATCATTGCCCCTTTATACTAAGGACATTTTGATATGCTCCCTTAAGTCTCGAGCTCAGTGAAGTGCTCAGACAGAAATACCCAGTGAGTATGAAGGTATTTGTGAAGGAAGGGGGATGGTGGGTGACTGTTTAGGACTCTGGAAGAAAGGGTCATGGTGAAAAAAAGCACATAGAACTTTTAAGAGTAGTGAGAACTCGGGGATCCCTGGGTGGTGCAGCGGTTTGGCGCCTGCCTTTGGCCCAGGGCGCGATCCTGGAGACCCGGGATCAGATCCCACGTCGGGCTCCCGGTGCATGGAGCCTGCTTCTCCCTCCGCCTGTGCCTCTGCCTCTCTCTCTCTCTCTCTGTGACTATCATAAATAAATTAAAATTAAAAAAAAAAGAGTAGTGAGAACTCTTTCTTGATCCTTGTAGCAATAAAATATGAAAAGTTTGGAATGAAGGAAAAACACTTGCACCTCCTCTAATAATGACATCTCCCCATCTAGACCATCCCCCCAGGAATCCCCTGACTTTCCCTTCTCCTTCTCCACCCCTGTCAGTTACTGTTCCTTGGTTTCTGGGCATCAAGGTGGGATGGATACCTGATATTTCTTCTGTTGACTTCAGAGAAGCCATGTTGGCAAATGAAAACCAGTTTTATGAAAAAGTGTCACAATGGTGATTCAAGGAGGAAAAAAGTAACCCTAAGGGAATAGAAAGGATGTGCAAATGCTGAGATGAACTTTTCGTCTCTATTTATCCTATTCTTGACTTAACCATCCTAGAGACAAAACTCTGAATTGCTAAATCTCATTTCTCTTTCTAATCATTTTCTCTCAGGGTCAGAAGCAAACAGATTCAGTCAGGCAGCTAGAAGGGGCACACCATCCCTCCCACCCTATCTAAGCCCAGTAGCCATGAGGGATGCTAGGTCCACTTGGACACCCAAACAGCCTGTGTTGGGAAGTTGAGGCCAATCAGTTCCATCCCTGCTTCCTGTCAAGTTCCTTCACATCTCATCCTCATCACCTATCATCTCTTATATAGATACCCACTACTCTTCAAGTCAGCACCCCATCTCCCTGTTACACTTTAATGGATCACAATTACTCCAAGTAGGGACTGGGGAATCATGTTCTAAGGAACACCCTCTATTTCTTTGACATTTTCATAGAACATTCTCTTTACCTGTCATCCCTACAAGATACCGTATCTTTTCCAGCTCCAGTGGGAGGAATTATTATTTTCCCATACCCAAGAAATTTCAGGCTTGCTGCTAGTGGAGAGTATGATTGTTTAGCATCAACTGATTCTTATTATCTTACTCCACTTCTAATGTCAGTTCCTGTCCTCTTTTAACGCTTAGGCAATGTGACCATACTACACCCTGTCCTTTCCTCCACACTCTTTCAATAAGTGGGCCAGTTATCTGCAACCTCCACTGGAGACTGGCACCTTATTTATTCACTCCCAACTAGCCATCTTGGAATATTTCAACAGAACATCTAGTTCTGTGCCTTTAACTCTATTGATTTTATTTTCTTTCTATTCGAGTGTCCTACTACTTTGGCACCCCGCCTCCCACTGGATTTTATTGTCATTTGAATTTTCCAATTCAAATTTCTTAAACTCCAGCATCTCACACTATCAATCTGCCCCCAGTAAGTTTACCAACAGCTTAATTACTAAATTCAAAGGATTCTTTTCAATGTGTAGAAGCCCTTTCTGCTGAATGTGAATGTCTTCCTCTTGAAACTCCCTTTTCTTTATACTACTTAGTTGCCCCCCCCCCTCCGTCTCTTCAGCTTCCCCTTATCATTTCTGTCACAGGCCCTTTCATGGTGTTCCCTGGCTTCCTTTCTTTCCAGGTTGTGTACTCTTTGGCTTTTCTCTTCTGCTCTCATAGCTCTAATAGGCATGTGGATGCTGGTGACTCCTAAATATCTTCAGCTCACGTAGAGCTTTCCATTAGGTACTCATACATGCACTGTCAGATCTACATCTTTCCATGGATATCCTACAGCCACTCACCTTAAGCATATCCCACACTAAATTCTTCATCTTCCTCCCCAGACTCACTGCTACTTGCTATTTTCAGGCTTAGCATATACCTATTTGATGGAACTAAAAATCTGGAAATTGTTATTTTCCTTTATTTTTCCTTCTCATGATAAACAATGAATCATAAAGCTATCATGTTTTCCTTCTCATATATTTTTCTGTTTTTTCCTCAACTCTCTTCCTTCTCATCAATTTTGTGAACTGTTTCCCACAACTCCCCCATCCTCCCAACTGCAGCCTAAGTGCTCCCTCACTATTCCTTTTTTTTCTAATAACTTTTTATTCAGTTTTGGTTCAGTTGCTGCCTTTTGTAGGCTTGGTCTGCTATATCCAGGAAAGAGAGCTAAGCTCTTACTTGAGATGTAGCCCATTACTTCAGCACCCACTATTCCAGAGACTGGGATCAGTCCTTGGACTTGTTTCATTTCAACTTGTTCATTCTTACCAAGTTCAGAAGTCTTACCAAGGAAGGGGCCTAGCTTCTTTTAATCTGGGGTTTTATGATGACACTTTGTATAGTTTTTATATCATAGATTTGATATTTACCCAAGTATTTACATTTTTCACATTATACAGTAAATAACAAGTACTATATGGAATAAAGAAGAAATAAGTGCATTAATTAAAAAATGTTTAATGTAACCAAATAAATGTAACTCTTTATTCAAATACTAACATAGAAACCCAACATGTAGAAATAAGAAACAAGTGGATATCATGGGTAAAACCCAAAGCTGAGTTTCCCCATCTCCATGGATTCCCAAAAGGGTGCTCAGAGGGTAGTTTGAATGCTGACTTGGTAGAAAGAAAGCCAAGCCAGAGGGCAAAGAGTTTTAGTCTTATCTCTGAAACTTAACTCCATGCGCTCTGTTGTCTGATCTATGAAGTATAAATTAACACTATTTTCCCTACTTGCTTTTTGGGGTCCTAGAGGAGTTTTAAAAAACATATTTGAATAAATATCTTATGAAGAAAAATAACTAGGTAAGTGTAAGACTAAAAGTAATGCTTTATTAATTAGAAATGAAGATGAAAAGTTGTTTTTGTTTTTATTTCCTGTGTGTCACCCTTTGGAGAAATGAGAAAAAATAAATTGAAAGTAAATTAGTTTTGTTTTTTATTTTTTTAAAGACTTTTATTTATTTATTTATTTTATTTATGATAGTCACACAGAGAGAGAGAGAGAGAGAGGCAGAGACACAGGCAGAGGGAGAAGCAGGCTCCATGCACCGGGAGCCCGACGTGGGATTCGATCCCGGGTCTCCAGGATCACGCCCTGGGCCAAAGGCAGGTGCTAAACCACTGCGCCACCCAGGGATCCCTAGTTTTGTTTTTTTTAAATTTTATCTATTTATTCACAAGAGACATAGAGAGAGACAGAGACATAGGCAGAGGGAGAAGCTCCCTGCGGGGAGCCTGATGCAGGACTCAGTCCCAGGACCCTGAGATCACGACCTGAGCCAAAGGGCTCAGGTTGAGCCAAAGCTCAACCACTGAGCCACCTAGGCATCCGAAGTAAATTAGTTTTTATACATTTAATAAATAAAGGAACTTTAAGAGTTAAGAATATATGACCCAGTTTCCATAGATAGCTTCAGGCGGAATTATATACAGAATTTCATCTGTGTATATAGTTTGTCAGAGAAGGGATTCATGGCCATCAGAACATTAAGAACCACTGCCTAAAAACAGAGACATTCCCTCTCTCTCCCTGTACCTTTTACCCCTTTGAGTTTGATAAGCATCCTATGCTTCTAATCTATACTCTCATAACACTTTGTGTAATACTCATCATGGTACCATCTTCTACTCTTCCTGTGAACTATGTAATCCTGTCATAGAACAGTTTGAATATGCTGTACATATTAAGGTAGGAAATCAACTAATATAATGTAGAAATATGTAAAACAACAAGCATTTAAACAGAAACTTTTTTGCTAAATCTTTAATTAGCAGGAAAATACCATAACCAAAGTAATTCATCACCTAAATGTTTTTCTTTTTTTAATTTGCTCAGTTAGGTCATAGCATATTTTACACTTGCTTCTGCTAAAAGGTATATGACTTAATGATGTCTATTCCTTTTTTCTGTGTGTGGGGGGACAGGGGGAGGAAGACTCCATATGGAAGCAAGGATCAAGTTTAGACTTGCCATAGCCCTTTCACTCATTTACTACAGGGCCATACACACCCCCAATCCAGGAAGCTGCCAAGGGGATTTGCAGTTGGAGACCATATACATCTGTGATTCTCATGCATTCTCTCAGCACACCCCAGCACACAGAGGAACTAGGAAAGTATATGCACAGCCTAAGGCTTTGCAGTGCTCAGCGCCACATCACATGGAAGTGAGCAACAGAAGTATGCGGAATTTCTTTGCGTTTTATTGGGGCAGAGAGGGTGAGATGGAGGATACATTTCTTGTAAGTTCTCTGACAAAATGAAATTGTACATTTCCACTCTTGAATGTCTTTAATAACAACCACAAAGGCAAAAATGGCACAGCACACATGTTCCACTGCACTGCAGTGGATCCAATGTGTTTGGCGACTGGTTATAAAGAATATCAAGGCCATATCAAGGATTCATTAATATCCCACTTCACCCATATGTTTCAAGAATTGGTTGTGAGTCCTAACCCTCACTCTGAGTCTATGAATGTGTGAGTAAAAACTTGGAAATTGATCTCAGCCCTTCAATTACTTTGAAAAATGAATATAGCACATACAGGTTGTTGATTATCTTTTTTTCAGTGGGTAAAATCTTACCTGCTTTTCAATGCCAGTCAATAAATGGGATATGCTTAGAGTTATGTTCTTCAGGGTATAATCTCATCAGGTAATGTAGTACTATTTGGTTTATCCTGTCTTTAATGCAGGAGAAAATGGATCATTATTTTGTGAAAGATATGTAATGAGGTATGAGGCTATACAGTATTTTACATTGGCGTTTGCCCAGAACTTGCTTTGTGATATATATTTTTTGAAGACTATTTATTTATTTATTTATTTATTTATTTATTTATTTATTTATGACAGACAGAGAGAGAGAGAGAGAGAGAGAGAGGCAGAGACACCAGCAGAGGGAGAAGCAGGCTCCATGCAGGGAGCCTGACGTGGGACTCGATCTCGGGTCTCCGGGATCACGCCCTGAGTCAAAGGCTCAACCGTTGAGCACCCAGGCGCCCCTGTGATTATATTTAAAATATTATGGAAAGGGCTAAGATAGGACACCTGGCCTCTTTAGTGGTCATTCAATTCCTCATCACACTTTATACTCTGTTCTCTCTCTGTTCAGTGTGATGATATTATAACATGATATCTAGCAATAGCCTGATAAAGGAGTCCTCTCAATTATGACCTTCAGATTTTTAAAGAAATTTTGCTCTGTAGGAAGGAAATTGAAATCTCTTTATTGCATGATTGCTGTGTTTCCTTCCTAGATCTTACTGGGAAAGGGATGCACAATCTACATAACATATCTAGCTGATTTCTAAAGCAGTTATTGCCGAATTACATTCCTACCTAATCCTTAGCCTGCAACTACATGCTTATATGTGACTTACTAGGATTCTCAACAATGGTAAGAGTTCTAGGATTGGAATAAGGGAACAATCTGTTTTGAAATGTAAAATTTACACTTTCTTTGGAGTATCCAGGGAAGAGAGAAAGGCAAGAGAATTTCTAGTTCTTAATCATAATGAACTCCATTTCAGTATATTTCCTTGGAATCTAGAATCAACACTTCCATATGTGCTTGAGAGGAAGTATAATCAGGTGATTGTAAATCTGTACTATATATGACAATTACCTTAAACGTTTTTGTTAGCAAGAGCGGGGGGGTGGGTAAGATGCAGTGGAAAAGAACAGTGGGTCAAAATTATAGGTTCAAGTCTGATCTTTCTAGCTATTAAAGATTGGGCAAGTCACTTAAAATTGATTGATTTATTGGTTCATTCATTCAGATATATATTTTGCATGAGCATTATGCTATGACATGGAGACCTTATCTGTGAGATAGGGACAGTAATTTGAGATTAAAATGAGGTAATACATGTGACAACATTGTTTATAATTGAATGCTATTTATTTTGAATCATGTGGTGAAAATGAAATTAAGAGAAATATAAATACTTTCTAAAAGAAGTGATTGGATACTGTAATGTGGTATCATAAAATGTCATTATTTCAAGAGATTAATATAGGATAACTTTTTTTTAAAACATTGATTTTTGAGGAGATATCTCTTTCTTTGGAAGTTAGACATATTCATAGGGCAATTCATGTTAGTGATACTGGATGCTATTTTCTGAAGTCAATGGTTCAGCTTTTACTCTAGGAACAGATACACAGTCATAACTGATCTTCACTAACATAGGGAATTTGTCTATCACTGGGATCCTAATTTGACTAAGAGGATAGTTGTGGGTTCAGAATATTTGAAAATTTACTTCAGGAGTTTTAATTGAAGCTCATCACATTATATAGAGATAACAGCAGTGACTTTTGGTGGGAAAAAAATCCAATAGTCTATTGTGCTCTACTACTCTTAGACCAGGTTGGGCCCCATCCCAGATTCCAGCTGTGCACTGATTTGGTAAGTATGTTGAACAGAAACAGGAAGCTTTAGATAAATTTAAGTGTCATAATTTTGTTTGATGTGAACACCAATGATTCCTTGTTGAATAGTGTTTTTTGTTATATAAAAGATAAAAATCGGGATCCCTGGATGGTGCAGCGGTTTAGCGCCTGCCTTTGGCCCAGGGCGCAATCCTGGAGACCTGGGATCGAATCCCACGTCGGGCTCCTGGTGCATGGAGCCTGCTTCTCCCTGTCTATGTCTCTGCCTCTCTCTCTCTCTCTCTGTGTAACTATCATAAGTAAATAAATAAAATAAAATAAAATAAAATAAAAGATAAAAATCTACTTCAAATTACTATTCTTACTTCTCTAATTCCGAAGAATAGGGCTCCAGAACAGAGATTTGAAATTACCCCCCCCCCCAAAAAAAAACCCAGCCCTAATGTCCCTGAGACACCAGAATATGGGGACAGGTGTGTAGGAAGCGGGGTTGGTTGGCCCTTGCATCCATTAACCTTCAAGGGGTGGTCCCAGGTGGCTTTGCTCAGAGGAGGAAACAGTCCAGGCACAAGGAAAGGTCTGGCCTACTTTGGAAAGAAAACCAGCACTCAGGTTACTTGTCTTTGCTGTCCCACCGTAACAAGTCAAGTCATAAGAGTAGGTTATAAAATGTTCTATGTCAGCTATTTCCTTTTTTTCTTCACAGCAGCCCCATGTTATAGATTAGGTGGGTTTTTATTAATCTTTCTTTTACAGAGGAATAAATTGAGCTTCTGATTAAGTAATTGCTAAACATTACACAGCTTATAAGTAGCAGGAGAGGAGCTTGAAGTTAGGTTTTCTGAATTCAGTTCTGCAGTCAGTTGGCTGCCCAACTGCCTCTCATTCAACAGTCATGTGTTAAGACATGAAACAAGGAAGCAACTCCATCCCCTTAGGGAGAATTTCAGTGATGTTTGACATAGAAACTGGAACTTTGGGAGGAGGTGAGGTAAGCGATCACAAACTAATTTGCCACAGAGAATTAATTACCAATGGTGGATGATTTGCACATCTTGATAATGATCAATTAAAATAGTATGGACACACCTTGGGAATAATCTGTACTCCTAACATACTCTTTCTTCCACAAAGAGCTCGGTAGCACTTTGAATCTAATCAGAGCTGTACTATGGATCCTTTTTGGGAGAAAGAACTCAGCCTCGACATCCTTGTATTCAAAAGGGGTGACAAGATATGAAAGACTAAATGCATTAGCCACGTGAGCATTTTTTATGAAGATTATAGCAATAGAAATGTCCTCCTCCTCATACCGCAGCATTTTAGAGTATGGGAAGGTGCTTGTCAATGTTCCTAAGATTTGTGGTGGGAGGTACAAAATCAATGTACAAACAGACAGCTAGAAATTCTCAATAGGATAGAACAAAAGAATGCATTATAATGAAAATGTTGATGGGAAGATGTATCAGATAACATAATACATCTTTTTTAATACCAAATTTCGACAGTCCTCATTATGTATGCCTATATTTTCTGTTCCTTTAGCTCAGAAGTTGGCAGAATCTATATTGTGTTAAAAAATAGAACATATGCAGTCACAACTTTCCATTTAGTGTATTGTGCTAAATATCCAAGGGACAGAGTCAGAAAATAATTGTGGTGTTCAAAGTAATACCCAATTTTCCCACTTTTAAGACCCCTAAATCTGTGACTCGTTTCTTTCTCAGATTTCTCACGTTGAGAAATAACATTATTAGGTTGCCAAAGCTCTTGAAATTTGTTTTCAAGATTTTATTTATTCATGAGACACACACACACACACACACACACACACACACACACACAGAGGCAGAGACTTGGGCAGAGGGAGAAGCAGGCTCCATGCAGGGAGCCTGATGTGGGATTCAATCCTAGGTCTCCAGGATCATCCCCTGGGCCAAAGGCAGGCGCTAAACCCCTGGGCCACCCAGGCATCCCAGCTCTTGAAATGTTTAATCCAGGTTTGATACTGAGGAGTTCTAAAAATCATACTAGTAATTGGTCACACTTTTCCTTTTCAAATGTAAATTCCAATGCTTTTCCCCTGACAACTGACCTTTACCCAGGAAGGAACACTTCCTAGAACAAGATGACTTCTAAGTAAAATTTGCTTTTGGAGGTAACAATGCCCTTGAGGTCCTAACACTGCCTTTTATTGCATCTTTGTATTTCAAACTTGGCCAGTCCTGCGCCTTGTATATAGTAGACAATATTTTAAGTGTTGAGCATGGCTGAAGTCATCATATTCTCCAGTTCTTTCATTCTGGGGAAGTAAGTCCCCAAAGATACCTTCACTTATGAAGAACGAATTTAGTGAAAAGCTAAATCTAAAATCTAGGACTCCTATCTCAGGACCTCCAGTCTAGTACCCTATTCACCTGTATAATAAATACCTGTTGGCTCAATAAAGCAATAAAACTGCCTTTGCAAAGGTCACAAGTGACCTTCTGATTGCCAAACCCAGTTTTTACATTTCTAATATGTCTTTGTCTATATCCCTGGAAAACAGAGAAAAGAGATATCCCAGGCACAGCCACCTCAACTTCCTAATTTCCCATTGGTAAAATTATTTGCAATATCCTTGCCTGCCTTCTCTTCAGCCAGTGAACATCTATCCATCTGTCCTTTTACCTGGGCTCAATTTCGTTTCCTCCAACTTCTTCAGGAACTTTTTCTATCAAATGTATGCCTTCGTCTGCAGTTACAAATATCTCATCTTTAAACTTGCCTCTGCACTGGCTATTTACCTTAGATATATACTCAAGTCTAACATCCCCTGATCTTGGCCCTCTCCACTTCCACCACTTTTCTCAAAATCACCTTCTTAAAAAAACAGTTTATTCTTTCTGTCCACATCTCCCATTTGCCCCACCATCTCTCTATGGTGTGAGAGAGAGAGTTGTCCTTACCTGTCCTGTCACTGACCTTACTAGAATTTCTAGTGCTTTCTAATTATCAAATCCAGTAGATATTTTTTTCAGTCTTTATTTCACTTTTCTGTGACATTTGGCTTTGCTCAGCTGTTTTGGACAAGTGTTACCTGTTTTGGTGGCCCAGCATCTACATCCATTTCTTTTGGAGAATTTTATACCTTTTGAGGCAGGGGTTGGCTCCCAAATGTTGGATACCTACTCTCTCTGTGTCTTTTCCTCACTATCTCTTCTTCTGTAATGTAGATATTTCAGAAGGATCTGATTTTATACCCCTTGTCTCTCTATCTCAGTGCTTCTCAACCTTTTTCATATCATGGGCCACACCATAAATAATAATCTCTATAGTTAAGAGTCTGTTTCTTGGGTATCCCTGGGTGGCTCAGCGGTTTGGCACCTGTCTTTGGCCCAGGGTGTGATCCTGGAGTCCCGGGATCGAGTCCCACATCAGGCTTCCTGCATGGAGCCTGCTCCTCCTCTGTCTGTGTCTCTGCCTCTCTCTGTCTCTTGTGAATAAATAAATAAAATCTTAAGAAAAAAGAATTCTTCCTATATATAAAAAAAGAGTCTGTTTCTTGGGTTTCCTCTCTTTTTTCCCCATGTTAGTTTGTTTTATTTCTTAAATACCACATATGAGTGAAATCTCCAAGCAACATTTTGCTTAGCATAATATTCTCTAGCTAGACACATAATATTCTCTAGCTGGATCAGGGGATGTCAGAATTGAGTGTATTTCTAAGGTACATAGCCAGTGCAGAGGCAAGTTTAAAGATGAGATATTGGGGATCCCTGGGTGGCGCAGTGGTTTGGCGCCTGCCTTTGGCCCAGGGCGCGATCCTGGAGACCCGGGATCGAATCCCACATCAGGCTCCCGGTGCATGGAGCCTGCTTCTCCCTCTGCCTGTGTCTCTGCCTCTCTCTCTCTCTCTGTGACTATCATAAATAAATAAAAAATTAAAAAAAAATAAATAAATAAAGATGAGATATTTGTAACTGCAGATGAAGGCATATACTTGATAGAGAAAGTTCCTGAAGGAGTTGGAGGAAACAAAATTGAGCCCAGGTAATAGGACAGATGGACACATCATTGCAAATGGCAAGATTTCATTTTTTATGGCTGAGTAATATCCCTGTGTGTGTGTGTGTCTGTGTGTGTGTATCACATCTTCTTTATCCATTCATTGGTTGATGGGCATTTGGGCTCTTTCCATAATTTGGCTATTGTTGATAATGCTGTTATGAACATTGGTATGTTCACTGGATGCATGAATTAGTGTTTTCGTATCCTTTGGGTAAATAGTGTAATTCCTGGATTGTAGGATAATTTTATTTTTAACTTTTTGAGGAACCTCCATACTGTTTTCCAGAGTAGCTGCACCAGTTTGCATTCCCACCAACAGTATAAGCAACTTCCCCTTTCTCCACATCCTCAACCAACACCTACTGTTTCCCATGTTGTTAATATTAGCCATTCTGATTTGTGGTAGATGAGATTTCATCATAGTTTTGATTTGTATTTCCCTGAGTGATGTTGAGCATCTTTTCATATATTTGTTGGCCATCTGCATGTCTTCTTTGGAAAAATGTCTATTCATGTCATCTGCCCATTTTGTAACTGGATTATTCGTTATGGGGGGTGTTTAATTTGATAAGCTCTTTAAAAATTTTGGATACTGGGCAGCCCGGGTGGCTCAGCAGTTTGGCGCCACCTTCAGTCCAGGGCCTGATCCTGGAGACCCGGGATCGAGTCCCACGTCGGGCTCCCTGCGTGGAGCCTGCTTCTCCCTCTGCATGTGTCTCTGCCTCTCTCTCTGTTTCTCATGAATAAATAAATGAATATTTAAAAAAAAATTTTTGGATACTAACCCTTTATCAGATATATCATTTGCAAATATATTCTTCCTTTCCATAGGTTGCCTTTTAGTTTTGTATATTGTTTCCTTTTTTGTGCAGAAGCTTTTTATTTTGATGTATTCCCAATAGTTTATTTTTGCTTTTGTTTCCATTGTCTCAGGAGACCTATGTAGTAAGAAGTTGCTACAGTCAATATGAAAGAGTTTATTTATTGCCTGTGTTCATCCCTAGGATTATAATGGTTTTCTGTCTCACATTTAGGTCTTTCATCCATTTTGAATTTGTGTATGGTGTAAGAAAGTGGTCCAGTTTCATTCTTTTGTATGTTGCTGTCCAGTTTTCCTAACACCATTTATTGAAGACATTGTCTTTTTTTCTTTTTTAAAAAACAATTTATTTACTAGAGAGAGGCATAGACAAAGGCAGAGAGAGAAGCAGGCTCCCTGCGGGGAGCCTGATGTGGGACTCGTTCTCAGGACCCTGCGATCAAGCTCTGAGCCAAAGGCAGATGCTCAACCACTGAACCGCCCAGGTGTCCCGACATTGTCTTTTTTCTATTGGATTTTCATTCCTGACTTGTCATAGATTAATTGAACATATAGTTGAGGGTTCATTTCTGGATTCCCTATTCTGTTCCATTGATCTATGTGTACATTTTTATGCCAGTACCATTCTGTCTTGATCACAACAGCTTTGTTATATAACTTGAAGCCTAGAATTGTGATGCCTCCAGTTTTGCTTTTCTTTTTCAAGATTGCCTTGGCTATTCAGGGTCTTTTGTAGTTTCATACAAATTTTGGGATTGTTTATTCTAGCTCTGTGAAAAATGCTATTGGTATTTTAATAAGGATTACATTAAATGTGTAGATTGCTTTGGGCAATATAGGTATCTTATTAATATTTGTTCTTCCAACCATGAGCATGGAATGTTTTTCCATTTCTTGGTTTTATCTTCAGTTTCTTTCATCAGTTCTATAGTTTTCAGAGTACAGATCTTTTACCTTTTTGATTAAGTTTATTCCTAGGTACCTTATGATTTTGGTACAGTTCTAAATTGGATTGATTCCTTGATTTCTCTTTCTGCTCTTTCATTGTTGGTGTTTAGAAATGCACCAGATTTCTGTGCATTGATTTTGTATCCTGCGAATTTACTGAATTCGTATATCAGTTCTAATAGGTTTTGGATGGAGTCTTTTAGGTTTTTAATAGAGAGTATCATGCCATCTGCAAATAGTGAAAATTTGACTTCTTCCTTGCTGATTTGGATATCTTTTATCTCTTTGTGTCATCTGATTGCTATGGCTAGGACTTCCCGTAGTAATAATAGTGGCAAGATTGGACATCTCTGTCTTAATCCTGACCGTAGAGAGAAAACCCCCAGTTTTTCCCCACTGAGGATGATATTAGCTGTGAGTTTTTTAATATATGGCCTTCATAGTGTTGAGGTATGTTCTCTCTATTCCTACTTTGTTGAGGGTTTTTATTATGAATGGATGTTGTACTTTGTCAAATGCTTTTTCTACATCAATTGAAAGGATCATATGGTGCTTATCCTTTCTTTTATTAATGTGGGGCATCACATTGATTGATTTGTGAATATTGAATCATGCTTGCAGTCTGGGAATAAGTCCTATTTGATTGTAGTGAATGATTTTTTAATGTACTGTTGGATTTGGTTTGCTAGTATCTTACTGAGAATTTTTGCATCCATGTTCATCAGGGATATTGGCTCGCAGTTCTCTTTTTAGTGGAGTCTCTATCTGATTTTGGTATCAGGGTAATGCTGACCTCATAGAATAAATTTGGATGGCTTGCAATTCCTAAACAAGACCTTTTTTATATAACTTATCTTATTTAAATTCAATCAGTTAACATATAGTGTATCATTAGTTTCAGATACAGAGTTCAGTAATTCATCAGTTGCTTACAACATCCAGTGCTCATTACATCACATGCCCTCCATAAGACCTATTACCTAGTTACCCCATCCCCTCACCTACCTCTCCTTCAGCAACCCTCAGTTTATTTCTTATAGTTAAGAGTCTCCTATGGTTTATGTCCCCCTAACCAAGACTTTTAAAATAATGATCTCTTCAAATTCTTGATGGCCACAACGGGACAGTGCGAGTTCCACAGGGTACATTATCAGATCCTGCTCTGCTTTGGCCACTCTGCAAGGAGTTTCACATTGAAGCTGTTTGTGGCTGAAGAAAACTGAATAGCTCTGACCCCTTAAGAATCTACTAAAAAAACAAACAAACAAAAAAAAAAACCCAAAAAAACCCTACTAGCTATAATGAAGCTTGAGAGTATCAATTTCTTGCCACAGACCTGCAGCCCATTTAAGGCACAGTGTCATGGGCATGCTGATTGGGAGCTCTCTCTATACCATTTCTTCTCAGTTTTGTTCCTTCTCAGTATACCTGATGGATACTTCACTAACATCTTGACTCACAATGGCATATCTTTTTGAAAACTCCTGGGTAATTCTATTACATTTTCCAGAGAGACATTCTCCACACTTCTCTCTCTACTTGAGTATTCTACACCCTATCTCTTATAAATTTTACCCCATCTCTTGGCTGTAATAATCACATCTATGGATGATGTCTGTACCTACACATCCAGCCCCAATGTCTCTCTTGGGCTATTCTAAATTTCTTGCTTCCTGAATTTCATTATCATGTACATGTCTTGCCAACATTTTACAGTTAGTATGTTTCAAACTGAGGGTAGATAAAAAGTTTTAGGCACTTATCTAGTATGTTGCAGTAAAACCATACTTTTCAGAGATCTTCCTATTGCCAGTTAGGGTCCCCCTATCTTATGTTATACATTTCTACAAGAGAAACTTCCAAGAATAGCTCTCTGCACTTTCTTGGGGTACTTGTGACATGCTACTTCATACTCTTGTTATGTACGAATCTGCATTATTGCCCTTCCTCATCTGTCATTTCTTTGAGGGAAAATTGCACCATAGTTTACCGTGCCTGCTACAGCAAATTGTCGGGAAGTTGGTGGCTCAACACAACTTAAAACAACTGTGAAATTCTCTCATGGTTCTGGAGTTAGAAGTCTGAAATCAAAATGTTAGCAAGACTACACTCCCTCTGACAGCTCTAGGGAAGAACCCTCCCTTGGCCCTCCTGACTTCTGGAGGCAGCTGGCAGTCCTTGGCTAATGGCCATATCATTCCAGGCTCTGCTCTGTCTTCACATTACTTTCTCCTCTCTGTGTCTGTCTGTCATCTGTTTCTTACAAGGATACATGTGATGGCATAATCCAGATAATCCAGCATAACCTCCCCATCGCAAAATCTTGAATTTAATTCATCTGCAAAGACTATCTTCCCAAATAAGGTAACATTGACGGGTTCCAGGAACTAGGACATGGACATCTTTTGGGAAGCCGTTTTTTTGATCTACCACAGCATCTTAGAATAAGTGTTCTTAAGAGTCATAAGTAATATTTTGAACTTGAAATATTTCGATTTGCCTCAGGATTGGTAAACTAGAAAGAGATAATTAGTGTTAAATCAGTGTGTACAAAGCAAAGATCATACCTAATTCAATATTCTTTTCAGTAACTAGTGTAGAGATAGAGACATACCATCCAGGTACTATCTATTTTTTCAGAGCAGAATCAAACCAGACCTGCTTCTTTCAGTGCAGTGAATCTATATTATCCCAGGTTCAGGACATACTCATCCCATAACTCCAAGGGCTATCCTTCTTTCTGACACATTTAACACTAATCAATTCTAACACTTTTGCAGAAGAATGTTCTGATTTTGCTTCATTTTGTTTTTAAATATTTTTAATCCTGTTTGTGTCAAAAACATTGATTTATTAAGTTAAGCACATAGTTATAGAGTGCTTAGCACTATGATAGATTAAATGGACAGGCAAAAATGAATTATGTACATACGTAATTTAAACTAATTCTATCACTAAGCAAAACTATGAAGTAGATGAAGACTTTAGGGGCATAGCTGTATTTTTACCCTTTAGGTATCTAGTGCCTTCATACTTATGTGACTGTGTATATAAGAGGAGTGTCAAATATAATGTTAACATAGAGTATTATATAGCATAAGGCCACCCCAAAGGACTTCTTCCAGAAGACAGGTCTTTACTATCTTATATTATAGCTCTCAGTTTTTCAGGCTTTCAGAATATGTAGAAGGGGTATTATTTTTGAGAAAGGAAGCACAACCATATAGGTGATCACACCAAATAGGTGGTTACTCCCTCCATGCATAAATGCAATCCTGATTCTGATTACCATAATCCATATAAATAACAAGTTAGAACATGTCTTAGACTTCAGGATTGTATTAAACTGAAAAGGGAAACAAAAGCAACAGAATAAGGAAGTAAAAAGTAAATCTCCTAGTTTATGATTTCAGAAAATTATTGCAGTTATTTTTTCTTCCCTCTTCCTATTTGGAAGTTTTACCACACAACATTTCTGTTGTACTTGAGCAGAGAAGCAGGAAAATCCATTAGCAGTTTGGTAGGGCTGTTGGCAGCCCTGTCAGATTGCAGCTCTTGGCTGCAGCGATGGAGCTCATTAGGATTTGGAGGCTTCATGCAAGCATGAAGTCATAGACTTTTGGCAATGTTAGTTCATTTGCATAGGATAATATCCCAGTTATCCTGATATACTCCCAATGAGTATATCCTGAACCCACTGGGACCTCTATGTCCTGCTTCATAAGGCACAAATGTACCACTCTACCAGTGGTCTGATATTTATTTGGAATCGTATTTTTCCTTCTCCTTAAAAAACATTTCTATGATACTCAAAAATACCAGCTTCTTGTTAATTAGAATTCTCAAATGTCAAGAAAGGGAATCTAGTAGTAATAGAAAAGTAGAATCATAGATGAATGACTAACCACCAGTGGATGGAAGAATATATGTGTGTAGATTTTATACTATAGGATGTTTATATGTCTGATATGGTTAAAAATAAAAGTGAAATTTTCTATTTACCATAAATGGGTAGAGTTCTGGCCAGTTCCTTAGTGATTTAAATAAGCTGTACAGTATGTCACATGGAAAACCAAGAGTTTAGTAGTGGAGTGTTCTTTAACAATCTGTTGACATTAAATTCCACCCCGTATCCCCATCACTTGTGTTAGACGAGGACTCTTCATTCATCCATCCATTTCAACAAACAATTTATACAGTACCTGTTATGCAGAAGGCTTGTGAAAGACAGAAGTGAACAGTCACTGGAACTCTGGCATGGTGGAAGCACAGGCATGAGGAACCCAGACCAGACTGGGCACCAGGAGGTGCCATTCCTTGGAAAGGGTCAGATTTACAAGTTAAAATAAGGATTTTTTGTTATATCCTTAAATTAACCTGAAGTATTTTAAACTGCTGGCAGATTTTGAATAGAGAAATAATATGAGAATTGATTTCTACTAGGAAATTAAAGCTAAGAATGGCTTAAAGTGCCTTTTCTGAGAAAGAGACATTTTGTCCCCAAGATGTTTTGAGAAAAAAAGGTGCCAAAAAAGTTTGGAAAATAGTTTGTGTTAGAACCCTGTTTGGGAGATTCTCTATTTGTATTAGCTATAAGGGAGTGTTAAAAGCTGGTAGCAAACAAATCATTCTAATTTTCTCTAAGCCAGGGTCTTTTAAACTTTTTAAAACAGATTTTGTTTTTCTTGTAGCATTTACTAACATTTTTTGTAATTCTCAAGGGGTAGAATTTGGAAACAACTGGCCAGTATAACAGTCTCTGCTGTGTAGAAAGAGAATCAGAACCATCTACTCCAGGTAAAGAAGGTATCAACCAGCACTTATTAAGTATATGTTGGGAGAAGGGCACTTTGTTTTATATTGAGTGTACTGTGAGGCATTTCCTTGGAAACAAATTTCATTTTCACTTACAACCAATCCTTCCAAAAAGATTGCTGTGAAAACTAAATAATTACAACACAGAGGAAGAAGGAATTAGAACTGTATTCCTCCCTGGTACCTGAAGTCTATGCTTATATTCATGACTGAATTAGGAAATCCTACAGATGGGTTTGGATAATGACTGATGATAAATCTCAGCATTAGCTCTACTAAAACTGAAAAGATGGCAGGACAGAGGACAGGTACTGCTTTTCTACCATATGTACTGACCAGTGGTTTCTAACTAGATCATCTCTTTTTATAATTTATTCAAAAGCAAATGCAGGGCAGCCCTGGTGGCCCAGCGGTTTAGCGAAGCCTTCAGCCCGGAGCGTGTCCTAGAGACCTGGGATCGAGTCCCATGTCGGGCTTCCTGCATGGAGCCTGCTTCTCCCTCTGCCTGTGTCTCTGCCTCTCTCTCTCTCAGTGCCTCTCATGAATAAATAAAATAAAATCTTTAAAAAAATGAAAAAAAATAAAAGCAAATGCAATGTTCCTATTTTCTTTGACATCTAAATATTGTCTGTGCTTTACAATTGTTTTTCTTTCCCCTGACATTTTTTAAAATAAAAATGAAACTTCTATTTTTTTCAATACAATAGAAATATTTAGACATTTTAGTAAGCCTTGGGATGTAACTATATCTGTTACCCGAAAAGTATGTAGTCAGAAAAATAAAATCCTAATTATGTGAAATATCACTTTGACCTGGTGTATAGTGGTACATCACCTTTAGGTTCAAATGGCACACATTTGGTGGAGGAAAAGACATTTAGTACTGTAATCAGTTCTTTGATGTTCAAGGCTAGTACTGAGAAGGACCCCAGAGAATATTAAGACCAATTGGAATTGGAATCAGGGAATTGTGAAATGATGCTAAATCTTCAGATCTAGTAAGGGTGGTACTTTTCTGGCTCTTTCCTCTTCTCCCCTTTTCTTTCAAGATCTGCTTGCACTCCTGTTGACATTTTGCTTTTTCCTTTTATTCTTGGTGGTTGAAGAAAGCTGGACATTCATCCTTCCTTGTCTCATTTCCTATCTCAGCTGTTGGGGAATAGATAGAGAAGAGTTTGGTATAGCAACATAAGGGGTAGTCTTCACTCTGTTCCTGTAAGCTGTAGCACAAATTTTAGGGGAAAGGAATAAAGACAGTAGTCCAAGTTGAAATTCTGCCACAAACAAGTCATGTGCCAATCCTAGTGAGATGAGGTTTCAGTTCTGTAACTAACCAAGTGTTTGGCCTATTTTTGGCAATTTTTCTTTGAAATACATTTAATGAATGCCTAACTTTGTACTTTTACCTATCCATTTAGTAAGTATTTATGAAATACCTACTAGGCCTATACCTACGAGGACATAGAAATGGGCAAAATGATATGGTTTCTGCCCTCCTTACTTTCTAATGAGGAAATTATAAAATAATGACAAAACAAGGGTTCTTCCATTTCACATTCCTATTTTATTTCCTCCATTTGCTTTTAAATTTTGTTGCCAGCCAGCAGGCTGCCAGTATCAATTTTGTTTGTAAAGGAAAATGCATTAATATAAGAAGTTTCTGTCAGAATATCATTTTTCTTCTAAAGGAAGAATGCATCCCTATAACTTCTGTATCTGGAGGTTAGCATGCTTGCTTTAAATATGAAATGACACTTTATTGGTTTTTCAGTGTTTAATACCAGAATGCCATAGATTCTAACAGCAGCCTTTTGAAGTTTCTTTTTCTTTGTAGATTTACCATCACACATATTAAGTATTTTCTATCTTCCAGGTGATCCTTAATAAAAGGAGACTGTTCTTTGATGTTTGCCCTAGGCATAGAATAATATTTTAAATTGAGAGCATTATGGGGTTTTTAAACTTCATTATCTTTTAAAAGAATTATCACATATTGTATGTATCAATGTTAATAGCATTAATTCCAAAGGTTTTAATTAGAATAAGGTTCTAAACATAGAATTTGGGAGAACAAAAATGAGCAAAGTTTTCTTATTTTAATTCATCATAATTAGGCCCTGGATCCTGGCTCAGAAAATTTGAGATACTTAATACATTGAGCCTGTCTGTGAGTGGTGTTAGGCATGTGGGCACACTTTCCTTCTCTTCTCTAAGTGACACCAATGGAGGCTTTTGCCTGAATGCAGCTCTTTTTGTATGCTTAGGAAAGGTGGTATGAATTTTCCTACTGTATTCACTGAGGCATGCTTCTCGGTTATCAGAAATTCCACTTAGCTTTTACGAATTTGGCAGCTGTTGTGAAGTTGAAAACACTGTGGGGACAGAATTTAGGAAGATGGAGAAGGGCAGATTAGATGTTGAGAAAAGTCTCCATGTTCCAGGAGAACATATTGCTGGAATCTTCCAGGGCACCCAATGCTTGTATCCTTCAAAGAGATACACAGGACATAATGCCTCCATGTCCCCAATTCCAAGGTAGACTTCCTTTCCTCCTGCTTTTCTCTTTTCACAATCATTTGATTGAACATGTGCAATTGTGCTCAGGATGAAGAATGCTCCATCATCGACCCTTATTGTCTGTCATTCAGATGTACAGACATTGTAGTCATATACTCTTTTTTATTACTATTTTTATTGTGGTAAAATAGATATAATGTAGAAGTCAACCACTTCAAGGTTCACAGTTCAGTGGCATGAAGTCCATCTACATTGTTGTATAACCATCTCCCGAATTTTTCATCTTCTCAAACTGAAACTCTGTATCCATTTCAGCAACAGCTACTAATTCTCCCCTAGCCCCAGGCCCTGGCAATCAACATTCTTCCTGTCTCTATGAATTTGACTACTCCAGGTACTTCAAATAAGTGGAATGATATAATATCTGTCCTTCTGTGTTTGGCTTATTTCACTTCACATAATGTCTTTAAGGTTCATTCCTATTGTAGCTTGTTCAGCATTTCCTTCCTTTTTAAGGCTGAATAATGTTCCATTGTGTGTGTGTATGTGTTTGTATAAAATATACACAAAAATATAGCCTAATATATAACAAAATAATTGTATTATTAATATATATTAGTAATAGAATAAATATTTATATATGTGTTTATTATGAATGATGCTGATAGGAACATTGGTGTACCATTATTTGTTCGAGTCCCTGCTTTCAGTTTCTTTGGGCATATACCTAGAAGTGGACTTGCTGCATCATATGGTAATTCTATATTTACCTTTATGAAGCACTGCCATACTGTTTTCCACAGTGGCTGCACCGTGATACATTCCCACCAGTAGCAAATGAGAGTTCAAATTTTTCCACATCCTCACCAACATCTGTTATTTTCTGGTTTTGTTTTGTCTTTAATAATAATCATCCTGGGATCCCTGGGTGGTGCAGCGGTTTGGCGCCTGCCTTTGGCCCAGGGCACGATCCTGGAGACCCAGGATCGAATCCCACGTCGGGCTCCTGGTGCATGGAGCCTGCCTCTCCCTCTGCCTGTGTCTCTGCCTCTCTCTCTCTCTCTCTCTCTCTGACTATCATAAATAAATAAATTAATTAAAAAAATAATAATCATCCTAATGAATGTGGTATCTCATTGTGTTACCCTAATAACTAGTGATTTTGAGCGTCTTATGCTTAATGATCATTTGTATATTTACTTTGGAGAAATGTTAATCTAAGTCCTTTGCCAAGTTTTGAAATGGGTTGTTTGTTTTCTGTTGTTGAGTTATAGATGTTTAAAAAATGTATTCTGGATATTAATGCCTTATCAAATACATGATTTGCAAATATTTTTCCCATTTTATAGGTTGTCTTTTTACTCTGTTGATAGTGTCTTTTGATGCACAAAAGTTTGTAATTTTAGGGAAGTTTAATTTATCTACTTTTTTTTCTTTTGTTGCCTACACTTTTAATTTTATATCCAGAAAATCATTGCCAAATAGTCTTAATGTACTTAATGTACTCTTAATTAATATTTATTTGTTTGTTTATTTATTTATTTTTAAAGATTTTATTTATTTACTTATTTATTTTAAAATATTTTATTTATTTATTCATGAGAAACAGAGGGGGTGGGGAGCAGAGACACAGGCAGAGGGAAAAGCAAGCTCCACGCAGGGAGTCTGACCTGGGACTTGATCCCAGGTCTCCAGGATAAGGGCCTGGGCTGAAGGCAGCGCTAAACTGCTGCGCCACTGGGGCTGCCCAAGATTTTATTTATTTATTCATGAGAGACACAGAGAGAGAGAGGCAGAGACACAGGCAGAGGGAGAAGCAGGCTCCATGCAGGGAGCCTGTCGTGGGACTCAATCCTGGGACTCCAGGATCACGCCCTGGGCTGAAGGAAGGTGCTAAACCGCTGAGCCACCCAGGGATCCCCTTAATGTATATTTATTATATACATGAATTATATACCAAACAAAAACAAATTGAACTTTAATAAAAGGATTAGACAAAGATGAAATAAGCAATTACATTTTTAAAAAGTTGTTATTGAAAACATGTGATTGGATATGTACATTAGTTTTGAAAAAACTTGGTTTTAAGTTCTGAATCTAAACTCAGTTTCTGGGTGCCTGAGTGGTTCAGTCAGTTAGGCATCCACATCTTAATTTTGGCTCAGGTCATGATCTTGGTGTCATGGGATGGAGACCTGTATCAGGCTCTGCTCATCCCCCTACTCATGCTCGATCTCTCTCTCTCAAAACAAACAAACAAACAAACAAGCAAAATCTCAGTTTCTTTCCATAGTTGTTTCTAATGGTGATCATAGTAGAAAAATACCCCACAAAGACACATCTATCCAAATTAAAGATGTACATTGTTGGTTATGCCTGCTCGATTAAGATGCTGGTTTTCAACTCCATTCACCAATTATGCAAAGATTTTAGTTAAAAAATCACCCATCAGATGTCCATGTTTCATGATATTAATTAGTAATTTATGCAAACTCATAAAAAGGTCCTGAATTTTATGTATTTTTGTAAGTGGGTATAGATTCACTGAAATTTCACATGTGGAAAATTTGAAAAATTGTCAACTTTTAAAACGTGAGTAAATGAGAGATTTGTGAGAGGTGGCATATATCGTTGTCAGTTGTATGATCATATGATCATATAATAATGGAAATAATTTCAAACAACCGTTGTTCAAAATACTCTCCCCAGAGTATGTTTCTTTCAAGAAACTGTTATTTTCTCACTCATTATCAAAATTAAAATTATCAAAATGGCAGCTTCACCCTGAAGGAAGTGATTAAGGGTATTCATGTCTTTAAAAATATCTTCCAAACGATGTATTCTTACAGCCACTTGTCAACCCCGAAAAAGATGACAAATTTGGAGCATGGTGTTTTATATAATAAAAATGTGTAATACCTTTATATTTAACAAATCGTTTATGTATTTTACCACAAATAGAAAAAAAAAAACCCTTCTGTGTCATTCAAAAGATTACCAAGGTTATTCCTCATGTCATTACAAAGTATTGTACAGGAGTCTTTATTTTAAAGATCTTATCTCCAGGGAAAGTTAACTACATTTTTGACATCTCTAGCACTTGGTGCTTTTCTGGGTTTAACTTCTTTGCTGTAACATCTTGATTATGAATGATGCAGTGCAGGATTTCATATGTGAAAGTTTCCATGACTTCATCCCAGAATATTTTTTATTCTCCTTCAAGTTGCCATTTCATAAAGCAAAAATTTTCATAAATCATTGTTTCTATTAAAGAAGCTACCAGGGGCAGCCCCGGTGGCGCAGCGGTTTAGTGCCGCCTGCAGCCCGGGGTGTGATCCTGGAGACCCGGGATCGAGTCCTGCGTCGGGCTCCCTGCATGGAGCCTGCTTCTCCCTCTGCCTGTGTCTCTGCCTCTCTCTCTCTCTCTCTCTCTCTTTCTGAATAAATAAATAAATCTTTAAGAAAAAAAAAAGAAGCTACCATTGAGAATATATCTTCTTTGGTATATGTTTTCCTTTAGTTGTTCATAAGAAAATGAGTTATTTTCTTTTCTTAAACCAGATGAATAATATCATAAGCTGATTTATTAGCAATAGCTTGACTTTTTTTCTGTCTATACAGAAAACCTGTAGTATATAACTTATTTGGATATTTATTTCTTTACGTCTTCAGCATGTTTGCTGAGAATTTTTCAGTTACATTTGGTAGTATAGGAATGCATTTCAGCTGGTTTCCATGGTGATTTTCTTGTATTTCAAGTTTTTCTTTCTTTTTTTTTTTACCATAATAGGAAGAATAAGTATTTATTCAATCATCTGTGACTTTTTTTTTCTTTTTAACCTTTCAGTATTATGCAAGGAGACTCAAAGGAGGCTTCTAAACATTTTCATTAATTGTAGTGAAGTTTTGTGAAGTGATTGTTGTGTGACTTCACCCCCAGCACTGGGGGAGTTCATTGGAAGGAATGAGTGGGAGAGCATTCTCCAGGCAGAGGAAGGAGCAGATGCAGATATGTGATTCTGTGAAAAAGGTGGGCAGCTTGGAAACTTGTGAATAACTCTGCTTGATCACTAAAAGATGAGTGTAAGGGGACCATAGGTAATGACATTGAAAATGACAGCCAGAGCCAGATCTGAGGTTTTCTTTAGGCGGAACAAGTGATGAAATGAAACTTAGCCCAGGTTCTTTATCCAACAGAACCTGAGGTGAGGGCTAAATGCTAATGCTTCCCTGGAGAGATCATCTGAAAGCAATGGGACTGAGGGAAAGTACAATAAATCAGAGAAGGATAGGAGGTAGCACAAGGTCTTCATTACGAAGCTGGCCATCACTTCACAAACAGAGCCAGTTTCTCAGCCACATGAAACAGCTCCAAACAGGCTACACAAAAAAGTTGTGTCTCAGAGCATTCTATCAGAGGATGTATGGAAAGAGAATTCATTTGCTAGCATTTTCCCTTCTGTCTCCCATTGAACAGAGCTCACTCCTGGGGTATTAACTACGTTCTACTTTCAGAATGCATCACTGGGACTTTCTAGAGAGCCAGACTGTATATGCCTTGCAGTGTGGTACTCCATTTGAATCTGGAATTGGTCATTGTGGCAGTGGTTGAGGGAGAACAAATAGCCAAGGACTGATTGACAGGTGAGACTGAGAGAATCTGAAGCAGTACCTCTTGTGCTCCTTGGATATGCTTGTGACCTTCTACTATGTGTGGCTTCTCTCATATAATATTGGGCTTCTGTTGTTATGAGAACAAATTGCCCTTACTGCTTCCCTCCTGAAAGGAGGAACAAATCAGTCACAGAATTCCCCTCAGGAAGGTAACTTATGGTTTCCAGAAAGAAGGTAAGTGGGTAGGTGAAATGAGCTCTAATCTCTGTACTGGGGCTGGTTCTGAGGCTCTAATTGATATTTAACATCTCTCTCCTCTATCACACATTCTATACTTCCCTCATCCTGGGCCAACTTTAGCTGGTCCATGTTGTTTTTTTTGATGAGGTGACCTTCAAGTGATCTTACCCTTTGTTTGCCCTGTACTTTTTAGGTCATGGATGCTGCATTTTTCCATTAGCCATTATAGTGGGTATGTAAGTACTGAGAGAGACCCAGTGGATCCCTTGGGTTTCAGACATTATCCCCTTTGAAGCCATGCCATTCTGGGGTGGTAACACCAACTCTTTAATTCATTCAGTAAGACAATAAATCATTTCCTTTTCTGTTTTTTTTAAATTATTTTTTATTGGAGTTCAATTTGCCAACGTACAGCATAACACCCAGTGCTCAGCCCATCAAGTGCCCCCTTCAGTGCCCATCACCCAGTCACCCCCACACCCCGCCCACCTCCCTTTCCACCACCCCTTGTTCGTTTCCCAGAATAAGGAGTCTCTCATGTTCTGTCTCCTTTTCTGATATTTCCGACTCATTTTTTCTCCTTTCATCTTTATTCTCTTTCACTATTTTTTTATTCCCCAAAAGAATGAGCCAATATAATGTTCGTCCTTCTCTGATTGACTTACTTCACTCAGCATAATACCCTCCAGTTCCACCCACATCGAAGCAAATGGTGGGTATTTGTCGTTTCTAATGGCTGAGTAATATTCCATTGTATACATAGACCACATCTTCTTTATCCATTCATCTTTTGATGGACACCGAAGCTCCTTCCATTGTGGACATTGCTGCTATAAACATCGGGTGCCGGTGTCCCGGCGTTTCACTGCATCTGTATCTTTGGGGTAAATCCCCAGCAGTGCAATTCCTGGGTTGTAGGGCAGATCTATTTTTAACTCTTTGAGGAACCTCCACACAGTTTTCCAGAGTGGCTGCACCAGTTCACATTCCCACCAACAGTGTAAGAGGGTTCCCCTTTCTCCACATCCTGTCCCACATTTGTTGTTTCCTATCTTGTTAATTTTCCACCATTCTCACTGGTGTGAGATGCCATCTCATTGTGGTTTTGATTTGTATTTCCCTGAGGGCAAGTGATGCAGAGCATTTTCTCATGTGCTTGTTGGCCATGTCTGTGTCTTCCTCTGTGAAATTTCTGTTCGTCTTTTTTTTTTTTTTTTTTTTTTTTTATTTACGAGAGTCACAGAGAGAGAGAGAGGCAGAGACACAGGCAGAGGGAGAAGCAGGCTCCACGCACCGGGAGCCCGACGTGGGACTCGATCCGGGGTCTCCAGGATCGCGCCCTGAGCCAAAGGCAGTCGCCAAACCGCTGCGCCACCCAGGGATCCCTCTGTTCATGTCTTTTGCCCATTTCATGATTGGATTATTTCTTTGGTGTTGAGTTTAATAAGTTCTTTATAGATCTTGAATACTAGTCCTTTATCTGATAGGTCATTTGCAAATATCTTCTCCCATTCTGTAGGTTGTCTTTTAGTTTTCTTGACTGTTTCTTTTGCTGTGCAGAAGCTTTTTATCTTGATGAAGTTCCAATAGTTCATTTTTGCTTTTGTTTCTCTTGCCTTCATGGATGTATCTTGCAAGAAGTTACTGTGGCCAAGTTCAAAAAAGGTGTTGCCTGTGTTCTCCTCTAGGATTTTGATGGAATCTTGTCTCACATTTAGATCTTTCATCCATTTTGAGTTTATCTTTGTGTCTGGTGCAAGAGAGTGGTCTAGTTTCATTCTTCTGCACGTGGATGTCCAATTTTCCCAGCACCATTTATTGAAGAGACTGTCTTTTTTCCAGTGGATAGTCTTTCCTCCTTTGTTGAATATTAGGTGACCATAAAGTTGAGGGTCCACTTCTGGATTCTCTATTCTGTTCCATTGATCTATGTGTCTGTTTTTGTGCCAGTACCATACTGTCTTGATGACCACAGCTTTGTAGTACAACTTGAAGTCTGGCATTGTGATGCCCCTGGCTCTGGTTTTCTTTGTCAATATTCCCCTGGCTATTGGGGTCTTTTCTGATTCCACACAAATCTTAAGATGATTTGTTCCAACTCTCTGAAGAAAGTCCATGGTATTTTGATAGGGATTGCATTGAATGTGTAAATTGCCCTGGCAATTTGCCCTAGCATTGACATTTTCACAATATTAATTCTTCCAATACAGGAGCATGGAATATTTTTCCATCTCTTTGTATCTTCCTCAATTTCTTTGAGAAGTGTTCTGTAGTTTTTAGGGTATAGATCCTTTACCTCTTTGGTTAGGTTTATTCCTAGGTATCTTATGCTTTTGGGTGCAATTGTAAATGGGATTGACTCCTTAATTTCTCTTTCTTCAGTCTCATTGTTAGTGTACAGAAATGCCACTGACTTCTGGGCATTGATTTTGTATCCTGCCACACTGCCAAATTGCTGTATGAGTTCTAGCAATCTAGGAGTAGAGTCTTTTGGGTTTTCTATGTACAAAATCATGTCATCTGCGAAGAGGCAGAGTTTGACTTCTTCTTTGCCAATTTGAATGCCTTTTATTTCTTTTTGTTGCCTGATTGCTGAGGCTAGGACTTCTAGTACTATGTTGAATAGCTGTGGTGAGAGTGAACATCCCTGTCTTGTTCCTGATCTTAGGGGAAAGGCTCCCGGTGTTTCCCCATTGAGAATATTTGCTGTGGGCTTTTTGTAGATGGCTTTTAAGATGCTGAGGAATGTTCCTTCTATCCCTACACTCTGAAGAGTTTTGAACAGGAATGGATGCTGTATTTTGTCAAATGCTTTCTCTGCATCTAATGAGAGGATCATATGGTTCTTGTTCTTTCTCTTGCTGATATGATCAATCACATTGATTGCTTTACGAATGTTGAACCAGCCTTGCATCCCAGGGATAAATCCCACTTGGTCATGGTGAATAATCTTCTTAATGTATCGTTGGATCCTACTGGCTAGTATCTTGTTAAGAATTTTTGCATCCGTGTTCATCAGGGATATTGGTCTGTAATTCTCCTTTTTGGTGGGGTCTTTGTCTGGTTTTGGAATTAAGGTGATGCTGGCCTCATAGAATGAGTTTGGAAGTACTCCATCTCTTTCTAACTTTCTGAACAGTTTTAGTAGAATAGGTATGGTTCTTCTTTAAACATTTGATAGAATTCCCCTGGGAAGCTATCTGGCCCTGGACTTTTGTGTCTTGGGAGATTTTTGATGACTGCTTCAATTTCCTCCCTGGTTATTGGCCTGTTCAGGTTTTCTATTTCTTCTAGTTCCAGTTTTGGTAGTTTGTGGTTTTCCAGAAATGTGTCCATTTCTTCTAGATTGCCTAATTTATTGGCGTATAACTGCTCATAATATGTTTTTAAAATCGTTTGTATTTCCTTGGTGTTGGTAGTGATCTCTCCTTTCTCATTCATGATTTTATTAACTTGAGTATTTTCTCTCTTCTTTTTAATAAGGCTGGCTAATGGTTTATCTATCTTATTAATTCTTTTAAAGAACCAACTTCTGGTTTTTTGATCTGTTCCACAGTTCTTCTGGTCTCTATTTCATTGAGTTCTGTTCGAATCTTTATTAACTCTCTTCTTCTGCTGGGTGTAGGATCTATTTGCTGTTTTTTTCTCCAGCTCTTTTCGGTGCAAGGTTAGCTTTTGTATTTGAGTTCTTTCCAGTTTTTGGATGGATGCTTGAATTGCGATGTATTTCCCCCTCAGGAAAGCTTTTGCTGTATCCCAAAGATTTTGAATGGTTGTATCTTCATTCTCATTAGTTTCCATGATTCTTTTTAATTCTTCTCTAATTTCCTGATTGACCCTTTCATCTTTTAGCAGGATGGTCCTTAACCTCCACGTGTTTGAAATCCTTCCAAACTTCTTCTTGTGGTTTAGTTCTAATTTCAAAGCATTATGGTCTGAAAATATGCAGGGGATGATCCCAGTCTTTTGGTATTGGTTAAGACATGATTTGTGACCCAGTATGTGGTCTATTCTGGAGAAAGTTCCATGTGCACTTGAGAAGAATGTGTATTCAGTTGCGTTTGGATGTAAAGTTCTGTAAATATCTGTGAAATCCATCTGGTCCAGTGTATCATTTAAAGCTCTTGTTTCTTTGGAGATGTTGTGCTTAGAATACCTGTCAATTGTAGAAAGTGCTACATTCAAGTCACCAAGTATAAGTGTATTATTATCTAAGTATGTCTTAACTTTGGTTATTAATTGATTGATATACTTGGCAGCTCCCACATTCGGGGCATAAATATTCATGATTGTTAAGTCCTCTTGTTGGATAGATCCTTTAAGTATGATATAGTGTCCCTCTTTATCTCTTACTACAGTCTTCGGGATAAACTTTAGTTTATCTGATACAAGGATGGCTACCCCTGCTTTCTTTTGGGGCCATTTGAATGGTAAATGGTTCTCCAACCTTTTATTTTCAGGCTGCTTATGTCTAAAATGAGTCTCTTATAGACAGCAATTAGATGGGTCTTGCCTTTTTATCCAGTCTAAAGCTCTGCACCTTTTGATGGGGTCATTAAGCCCATTCACGTTCAGAGTTACTATTGAAAGATATGAATGTAGTGTTATCATGATACCTATTCAGTCCCTGTGTTTGTGGATTGTTCCCTTGGACTTCCTCTTTCTTTTACAGAGTCCCCCTTAATATTTCTTGCAGAGCTGGTTTGGTGGTCACATATTCTTTCAGTTTCTGCCTATCTTGGAAGCTCTTTATCTCTCCTTCTATTCTGAATGAGAGCCTTGCTGGATAAAGTATTCTTGGCTGCATGTTCTTCTCATTTAGGACCCTGAACATATCCTGCCAGCCCTTTCTGGCCTGCCAGGTCTCTGTGGAGAGGTCTGCTGTTAATCTAATATTTCTCCCCATAAAAGTTAGGAATTTCTTGTCTCTTGCTGCTTTAAGGATCTTCTCTTTATCTTTGGTATTTGCAAGCTTCACTATTAAATGTCGAGGTGTTGAGCAGTTTTTATTGATTTTGGGGGGAGGGGGGATCTCTCTATTTCCTGGATCTGAATGCCTGTTTCCCTTCCCAGATTAGGAAAGTTTTCAGCTATGATTTGTTCAAATATATATTCTGGACCTCTGTCCCTTTCAGTGCCCTCGGGAACCCCCAATTAAATGTAGATTTTTCTTTATGAGGCTGTCATTTATTTCCCTTAACCTATCCTCATGATCTTTTAATTGTTTTTCGCTTTTTTCCTCAGTTTCCCTCTTTGCCATCAACTTGTATGTCACTCATTCGTTCTTCTACCTCATTAACCGTCGTCATTAGGACCTCTAGTTTGGATTGCATCTCATGTAATTGATTTTTAATTTCTGCCTGATTAGATCTAAATTCTGCTGTCATGAAGTCTCTTGAGTCCTTTATGCTTTTTTCTAGAGCCACCAGTAGCTTTATAATTGTGCTTCTGAATTGGCTTTCTGACATTGAATTGTAACCCAAATTTTCTAACTCTGTGGGAGAAAGGACTGTTTCTGATTTTCTTTTGAGGTGAGTTTTTCCTTCTAGTCATTTTGCTCAGTGCAGAGTGACCAAAAACAAGTTGTACTGGGAAAAGGAGAAAAAGAGAGAAGAGAAAAAAGAAAAGAAAAATAAAATAAAAAGAAGAAAAAAAAAGAAAAAAGGGGGGGCGGAAGCAAACAGAAAACAAAAAACAAGGGGGAGTATCCTCTGATTCTATGTACTATAAATCCCTGGACTTCCCCTGGAACTTTCCAGTGCTCTTTGGTCAATAACTTGTTTTTCCTCTCTCCCTCTAACTGGTCTTCTGGGGGAGGGCCTGCTGTGCTGATTCTAGGTGTGAGCACCTGGGGGGGCTGCTCAGCCCCCTGCCTGGTGCTCGGCTCAGTGGGAGCTGTTTATCTTGTTTATCCTGTGAGGCCACTATGAGGCTCAGTGGGGGTTGTTTATCCCGTGAGGCCCAAGGAAGAACAACAAGTGGCGGCGGCCAGCTCTGCAGCCCTGGAGTCAGCTCCAGCAGTAACTACCGCAGCTCCCAGTCCTCAAGGGCCTGGATGCTCCGGGGTTGGGGGTTGCGGATCTGCACAGCTCAGGGCCGTCCGGCAGCAGGATCGTCCTTGCTGTCCTGTGTCCTCCTGGCCTCCACCTGTCCCGGGGGAAGCACCAGATCCTGGGCTATGTCCCCTGGCGCCCTGGGCTCCTGGGCCTGCACCGCTGGAATCGCTCTCCTGGTCTGTGCAGCCCCCTCCACGCCAGCCACCGCCTGAGCTGCCGCCACCAAGCTGCTCCCGGGCCCCGCCGAGGCAGCACTGCAGCCCTTTAGGAAGCTCGGCTGCGGGGTGTGGCGCTCTCCCCCGGGGCCCAGGTCCTCTGTTAGTGCCCCCGGGAGCCTGAGGACATCCCTGCCCCTCCTGGGATCCTGCCTGAGCTCCCTGCGAGTGCCTTTCCATCTGGGAAGGTTGGTGAAGCTCCTGCTTCTCCGGGATGGGCCTTACCTGTCCTAGGGGTGCTCCCGGGCGGCCTGAGCCCGGCTCCATGTGGGGCCCCTCCCCCTTGGATGCTTTTTATTTCCTTATTTTTTTCCCGTCTTCCTATCTTGATAGCACAAACTCTTCTCACTGTAGCATTCCAGCTGTTCTCTCTTTAAATCTCAGGCCAAATTCATAGGATGAATTCATAGGTTTTCAGGATGATTTGAAAGTTATCTAGGTAAGTTGGTGGGGACAGGTGACTTGTGGACCCTACTCCTCTGCCATCTTGCCCCTCCTCCCTCATTTCCTTATCTGTTGGACTATTGGCATTAAAGCTCAAATTGGTCAGGTGGTAGTCATAACTTTAAGTTTAATGGGACTCTTATTATATATAGTAGCAGAACTATCCCTTCTCTGGGAACTAGGACATTTAATTGGGAAACTTTAGACTGCAGGGAGTAAAAACACAAATACTATCAATGGACACCTGTGCTTAATAATGAGGGGGCAACTTGAACTTCTCCTGCTTCTTGGATCCATATATTCTTATTGTTGGAGGCATAGTACTATATGTCAGCTGTTGATTTGGCCCATGTATCACTTCTTAGAAGAAAACACCCAAATCCCACAAGATACTGAATCCATAGTTGAGCCTTTAATAGGCTGTCATTCTGTTCTCCTGGCTGCTTCTAGACGGTGGGATACATAGGATTATCATTGTGTCTCCTGGTAACAAGTCCACTTTTGCACCTCTTTGGCTGTGGAAAAACATCCCACAATGGAGCTAATATTGTGTGGAAAATATGCTGAAGGATAAAGCATTCTATAAGTGCTTTGATGGTGATGCAGATAGAGTCACGACAGGTAGGAAAAGCAACCACATATCCAGAATATGTATCAATTTTGATACAGATTAATAATTACTGTCCCCTCCAACATGGAAAAATTGATTCACCAATGGATAGATTATTGGCTGACACCTAAAAGGATGATGATATGTTGAGGGCCATCTGATGCTGGCACATTGGTCACTAAGTGGCAGTTGCTAGATTGGCCATGATGATAAGAGGCCCTTGTTAGGCCCATGCATAATCTTCATCCCTGCTACCCTACCTACTCTGTTTGTGGCTTATTGCGCAAGCACTGGGCTGGTCAAGGAGACTATTTAGGGTCATTTTGTCAGACCATCTTTCAGAGTCACCCACATTTTGAACTATAATGCAGTAGCTATCCATTTTTAGCTACACCATCATAGCATTCTAACAACTATGAGCCAGTCCTGTGTCTTTTTCCGCTAAGACTTGGTCAGCCCAGAAATTCATGGGTTGAAGGAGAGGCCTTGAGGTAGTAGAAGTAGGTGGCAGGCAGTCTCAGCCAGCAGCTGACAATAATTTACTCATAATTTTGGACCTGCTCCAGCCCCATCACAAATGTGCCACTTCCATCATACAGTAGTAGATTGCTGCTGTGTCTATCCAACAGTATGATTTGGAGGATCTGAGACCATGCTGTGTTGTACAGAGTCCACACTTCTTCTGTATGTCCCAGCGATTGATCATAGCAGAGATACTAAGGCAGGTCTATTCCTAGGAGATAGGGATGTCTCTAACAGATTTTAGCTTGAGGTGGTCCTGCCAGCATTTCATTAGAACTGCACTAGAGTCTAAGATGCTTCTATCCAACTTTCCTTCCTTCCCTTTCTCCTTCAATCAGAATCAGATCTGTAACACATGTTTAATTGAATCTTGGTATTGGCGTCTTGGAGAACCTGGCCCACCAGTGTGTGGTGCTTCCATCTGAGCCTGGAACTGGTGGTGGGGAGCTAGAAGCTCCAGGCTTTGGCCTCAGGCAGAAGATATTTATAGGCATGCATTGAGATGTAGAGTAGCTATAGTTAAGACAGAGCAAGTGACAGAGGCCTGGGAAACAGGGAGGTTGGAAGGTCTGAGGGGGAGCATAAGATATATCCAATGTAGAGAGTTTTTGACAACAGAATGAGATTTGCAATTTTAGGCAGTTCATTGTGGCAGTGAATTGAATGGACTGGAAAGGAGTAAATGTAATGATGGGAAGATTGGTTAGGAGACAATATTCTAAGCAAGGGATAATGAGTGTGTGCATTACAGCAACGACATTGAGAAGGAAGATGGGAATAGGTAAGACACTGAGAATGGAAGAAGGAGGTAAGGGAAATCAACAAGATTTATATTGAGATCAGACAATGGGGAAAGAGAAGAGACAAGCTGATGCTTTGGCAACTGGTTGAAGAGCTGAGAGGATAAAGAATATAGCAGGAAACACCTTTTATTGTTTTAAAGTAAAGCTTTTCTGGTACATTGAGTTGAGGTGTCTATTTCACATCCATGTGAGCTGTGGGATGTATAGATTCAGAGCTCAGGAGCTGAGGAGAGAGTTTGAATAGCAGATGGAGATTTTGGAATTCTCAGCCTTATGGAAAAACTGTGAGCAAGGATGAAATTGCCCATGTAGAATATGAAGAGAAGGGGCCTCATGAAAGAAGTCTGAGGCTCACCAGTGTTTAGTGGGAGGATTGTTGATAAAGAGACCAGGGAAGGGATCCCTGGGTGGCATAGCGGTTTAGTGCCTGCCTTTGGCCCAGGGCGCGATCCTGGAGACCCAGGATCGAATCCCACATCGGGCTCCTGGTGCATGGAGCCTGCTTCTCCCTCTGCCTGTGTCTCTGCCTCTCTCTCTCTCTCTCTGTGTGTGTGTGACTATCATAAATAAATAAAAATTAAAAAAAAAAAGGAGACCAGGGAAGAGAGTAGAACTGAGATGTAGCAGGAAAAGCAGTCCTAGATGCCAAGAATGTAAAGAACCTCATGAAGAGAAAGAGTCATTAATAATGTTGGGTGCACTGGAGTGGTCAAACAAGGTAAGGACATTCGATTGTCTATTTCTCAGTCCTTGTTGCTATTAGAGGTCCTAACAAGATTTCTAATCCAGGCAAAAGCCAGATGACTATGGGGTTGTAGAATGAAAGGGAAGTTTAAAAGCAAAGATGGAGATATGCTCTTCTTTCAGCAAGTGGAGTGTGAGTGGATAGGCAGAATTTAAAGAGGGCTTTCTTTATTTTTTTGTTAATTAATTTTTTTTTAGATGACTGAGACATGCGCACATTTCTAGGCTAATGGGAAAGAGCCAGCAGAAAGGGACAGGTGGGAGTTAAGGTGAGAGAAAAATGTGAGACAGGGTAAGACTCAGATCAAAGTAGTTTCTGTCTGTTTTATGATGGTCTATTGATGAAGAAAGAGAGAGAGAGAGAGAGAGAGAAAAGAATTTCTTCTGAATGAGCTTCTCTATGTAAATAAGCTCATATAATAATGTCAGGTACTAGTCTTCAGTTCTCAGAAGATCCTGTGTGTCTACAAAGAATCTGGCAATGGCTGATTCAGATGGAGCAATCATAGCCTCTGCTGAGCATAAATGAAATAATCAGGTTGAATCTGCATAATTCATCCATAAAGAATTCCTGTAACAATCCAATCCTATTTCTTTCCAAGTCTCACTGCAAGCATCTCAAACAATGGGACATTTTATTAATCAGAGAAAAAGTTTATCTAAAAACTCACTGTAGGGAAAGCTTTAGTCTAATCTCTCCTGTGTCACAATTTCATTATGACAGATGTGTCTCATTGTAGGTTCTTATTTACATAGCTCACAGACATGTTGTCATTACAGATAATTAGGCTCAAAAGCATTAGCTTTTAAAACAATTAAGTTTTAAATCTCTCATTTCATCCATCAGCATTTTAAGGAACCATATGCCCTCTCCCCCTTAGGTTCTATGTCTGATTTTATTTCTACTCAAGCTCTTTGTCCTTTTCATATTTTCAAGTGGAGGGGAAGCACCCAGAGGTTCAGATGAAGCTATTGTTCTGGCATTCTAAAACTGCTGACATTCTTTTCTGTGAAAATAATTGAATCACCAAATATGATGAAAGGTCCCTGAAATATCAAGAAACAGATTTTCTGTGAAGTCGATGAATACAACTATTAATTAAATGAATTTTAAAGTCAAAGGAAAATATCTTGTATTTTTTCAGCTTAGCTGTTTCTTCTCTGAGAAGTATTTTAAACATAAGTTACTGCATTTTGACAAAGATATGATACATAGGGACCTTTTTGTGAAAGAACACATTGAGATGTGAAAATATAGATAGTATAAGCTTGTCTTGAATGTCTTCTAAAAGATTTTACTTCATGAATATACACTAGAAAGGTCTCATTCCATTTTACAGTATATTTTTTGGTGATGCTCCTCTCGTTAAGCTTTAAGGTACTACAGTAATAATAAAATGCTATATTATTTTAGTGGAAAGTTCTTTTCTGACTCTGGGATTAGAAGTGTGTGTACAAGTCACTCAGTATTTGTTGGGTAAATTGTTGAATTAAATTTCTGCAGATGTAGTCATTTACAGATTCTCCAAAAATTATTTTCCTATGAAAACATCAGGAATATTAATGTGTAGAGATCTACATGAAAAACTATAGGGAAGGAAAAATGAAAATGTTTAGAACACATGTTATTGGAGTTATTGAAGGAGAGAATGTAGGACAGATAGTATTTGGTAAAATAATAGCTGAGGATTTCCAAGAATTAATGAAAGGCATGCATCTTTAGATGCAGGAATAATAAAAATTCTTAAGCACAATAAATAAAATAAATCTATATCTAGGCATATCATAATATCTTGAAGATTTTAAAAGTAGGAGGAGATTAAGTTCTCTATACATAAATTACTGTTAGGCTCTCAACTTCTAATATGCCCCAGAATCATCTGCAAAGTTAGTAAATATGCATGTAGACATGTCCCTACCACTTTAAAGTTCTTATCCAATTGGTCATTGTAGGGATCTGAGATCTACCTTTCTAACAAGCTCCACAGACTTTTGAGAGGTACTTAGTTAATTAGTGTGAGAGCTGACTTTTTTTTTAATTTAAGATTTTATTTACTTATTCATGAGAGACAGAGAGAGAGAGAGAGAGGCAGAGACATAGGCAGAAGGAGAAGCAGGCTCCACACAGGAAGCCTGATGTGGGACTCTATCCCAGGATCATGCCCTGGGCCGAAGGCAGGTGCTCAACCACTGAGCCACCCAGGCATCCCAGACTTTTCAACATCAACAATAGAAAGAGGTCTTAGGATGGAGAAAATTATTTTCAAAATGCTGAAAAAAAAAGAATTGTCTATATGGTAATACATACCTAGTTAAAATTTCATTCACTAAATGAAAATAAAGGGCAAAGTAAAGGCATTTTCAACAAATAAATATTGAGAGTTTATTACCAATAGACCCTCTTTAAAGGAGTTACTAAAGGACTTACTTTAGGAAGAAGAAAAAAGAAGAATGTGGGTGAAATGTAAGAAGAAATGATGAGCAAAGTTTAACATATCGATAAATGTAAACTGTTGTGTCTATGACAAATATATTTAATTTTGCGGGTAACAGAAAAAGAATTGGAATTGGGGTAGGAATATCTGGTGAGGTGAGTAATTTTAGATGAAGCTTTCTAAGATCTTTTGTTAGAGGAGGGCGCACATATTCATTTTGATTTCAAGCTATCTATGAATACTAAGTTACTGAAAATTATCACAGTGAATAAAAAAATATAACAAATAACTTAGTACCTACCAAAAATTTATAGCAAATATCATCTTTACTGTTAGATCACTAGAAACATCATATCCTTTAAAATCAGCATGAGACAAAGATGCCTGCTACAACAGCATCAAGTCAGCATTGAATTGGAGGTCCCAACTGATAAATAAGAAAAGAGAAAATGATATAAAAGATATCAAGATAAGGGACGCCTGGGTGGCTCAGCGGTTGGAAGACTGCCTTCAGCTTAAGGCTTGATCCTGGAGGTCTAGGGCTTCCCGTGGGGAGCCTGCTTCTCCCTCTGCCTAAGTCTCTTCCTCTCTTCTGTGTGTCTCATGAATAAATAAATAAAATCTTAAAAAAATTTTTTTTTAAGATATAAGGATAAGAAAGAAAGAATCGAGTTGTAGTTACTCATAGATAATGATTGTCTATGTTAAAAAAGAGAAAATAGTGGCACATTATTATCACTAATAACAGACCTCAAATAATGGCAGGTTCCTATCCCAAGTCAGCAGAAGCTGCTGTTATGCCCTGTGTTCCTGCTGGGGGATGGAGGAAGGAGCTCTCTGGTTTCCAGTATTTATTTGGGTAAACCTGGGTCTGGGATACCCATTTTTTGTCACTGTTTTCCAGACACTGAATTATTGTCATCATGACATACAGGTTCCAATAAAGCTTTGTAGAGATAATGGGAAAAAATTAATAAGGGACATCAGCAAGTTCTATAAAAAAGATAAATTGCATTCTATATACCAGAAATTTTTAAGACCTATGGTTAAATAAAACATGCCATTTAAAATATCAAAAAATATTAAGAATTAGAAGTATATCCAACAAAACATGACAGTGACCTTAAAAATGTTAATTTTAAGTCAAATATACTTGCTTATGTTATAATTCAAATTGTGTAGTTATCTCCTAATTGTTTGCTTTGCTCAAGACTGATTGTATATCCAAATAAAACTTTCTTCACATCAAGGATTGTGCCTTCTACTTGTCACACTATACTGTTCTGTAATTTACAATGCTAAGATATTTTTTGAAATGAATTGTTTTTTTTTTTAAATGAATTGTTATTATGAGAAGTTTCAAGTATGTTAATCCAATTGAGTTTATGCATATATGGGGGAAAATAATGGAACAAAAATAAACCATCCAATGTTTTGAGCACAATTTTTCTATTATATGAAAATCATTTGGAAAGATACCTCTTCATAACACTCAAAGCTATCTGGGAAAAAATGTTAATAAAAAGATAATGGTTAAACAGCGTGTGCAAGATCAGCCAACAGATTAAACACTGCACAGACATGTAGCCTCCCATGCCTGACATTTAATAATAGTTTTTTCTGATTATCTCTAGATTTTTAATAGGGTCTGAAGCCATAAGGATTGATGTCTGTAATACTTTACTTTCTTCATTAAACAGGATTTTGGGAATAAAGGTTCTATGAAAAATGAAGCTCCTTCAAATAATACTAGGCAATTACTGTTTTTGGTTTTTGTTTGTTTGATTTTTGCTAAGCTGTTCTCCAATCATCTCAGGTAGAGAGATGACTTTAATTTTATGAAGGTGACAAGTAAGAGAAATTAATCACTTTAGCTGGTGTGAATGTTGTGGATTGTAATTAAAAATGTAACATTATTAGTCTAGAAAACAAGAAGTGAGATTTACTTTCATTGCCCTCTCCTGTTCATGTCTATGAGATTCTGAGATTTTCTTTTTTTTTTTTTTTAATTTTTATTTATTTATGATAGTCACACAGAGAGAGAGAGCGAGAGGCAGAGACATAGGCAGAGGGAGAAGCAGGCTCCATGCACCGGGAGCCCGACGTGGGATTCGATCCCAGGTCTCCAGGATCGTGCCCTGGGCCAAAGGCAGGCGCCAAACCGCTGCGCCACCCAGGGATCCCGATTCTGAGATTTTCTTGAGAGGATGTTTCAGGTGTTTGGGGGTTCTCTCCCAGGCCTATGGTGTTCAGTGATTCTCATTTGTTGTTGAGGCTGAACATATTTGACCATCACACTATGAGAGTAGATAAAGGGCATCTTTGAGGCTGGTTATGTCTGTGGCCTTTAGCCAGAAGAGGCCATCCCGGAGAACTGCAGTGGTCCCTTAATGGGCAGCAGTTCCTTGCCAGCTGTGGAGGTTGAGAGGCAGATGGGCTTTGAAGGCATAGCAACCTGAAAACTGCTTGGTGACCTTTCCTGGCTGGGATTCTCCCAGGAAGAGGCTGTGGTGGGGAGGGAGCAGAGGGGCTTGGCCAGTTACTTCTGATCAACACATCTTTGCTCTTTTTTTCTCTTTTTTTCATCTTTCTCAACCTCCACTGCAAACATGAACTTTGAATTACATTTCATTCCTATTTCTGTTATAGAACCAAAATAACATAGCTTACATTTTCTTTAGTCAAAGTCTGAGGTTATTTGGAAAGCAAATAGTTTGAATAGCCTCCTGGGTAATTTGAATAAAACTTAGTGCCTGAGAGATTCTGTTAAATGGAAATGGAAAATTGTTATTCACTCCTGATCAGTTTCCATTTTCATTTTCATTTTAATTACTGAGCTTCCTTTCTCTGAAATCAAGTCTCTAAAACAGGCCTTAATTATCCATTTTTAACTGTAGGAACACTTATTATTCAAAGAGGAGCTAGCAATCCAGAATAGATGCTATTTTGTTCATATTTTAAAGGGTTAGTCAGAAATATTTCTTCTAATGGGAATATTTTGTACAAAAGGATACTACACCAAAAGGTAGATGGCTGAAAAAAATAAAGATTTAAAGTAGTTCTATAACAGAGGAAGATGACTAAATCTTCTGAACTCTTTAATGGCATTATAACCATGGAGTAAATGAATTAAATTAGCATAATTAGAATAGACACAATCTTTGCATTCATATAGCATCTTATTTTTTCTAAGATCTCTTTTTTGCCTTATGTCTTAAACAAACAATTCTAAGGTAAGTACTCCTAAGCCTCTCTAGTCTTTTAAGAATCCATCTATCCCTCTTTATGTGCTTCCCTAGAAGTGATTTTCTTTGTAAAATGAGACTTTTTTTGGTCTAGAGCCTTAAATTGCAGAACTGTATCTAGCTTTAGGTGCAAAAAAAATGTCATTTTCCCCTTAGTTCTCTGTAGCCTGGTTTCTGAAAGCCTTTAAAGTAAAAAAGACCTTTTATCTCCTTTATAATTTTAGTATGGTTCTAGAAGGGAAATGTAAGCGATAGACATAAAGGTATCTTTGGAAAAGAGATGGTGAAAATTAGTTGTAGGGATGTTTTCCAGGTGTTGGTGGTATCTATAGGTGGACATTGTCCATAGGCAGACAGAAATCAGAACCAGAGCGTGGTAGAGGAGTCAAGACTTGTATATAGGACCATGCAGGAATGGTAGTTAAAGTGAAAGTGAAATATCTGATGAATGAGAAGAGAATCAAGGACATCCTATGGTGAAGGAGGAGGAAGAGGAGGAACCTATGTGGGAGTCTGAAAGGGTAGGCTTAGAAAGGTAGGAGGTAAGTACAGAGGTGTGGTGTCCTGAAAGACTAAGAGGAAAGCATTTCAAGATCTAGGATAGATCACCTATATTGAATGGAAACTGAAAATAAGGCACTGCATTTGGTATCTTGATTTTTGTTGTTGTTGTTGTTATTGTTGTCAGATAACCTTGAGAGAGCTAGGGTAATAGTGAAGAAGACAAAGAAGGAAGCTAAATAGGGCAGTGGAGAAATGGCTTATAACAAAATGGAGGCAGTACTAATATATTGCTCACTGGAGGTGTTGGATGTGGAAGGTTAGAAGTATGATATTAGCTAGAAGGGCACTAAAATCAAGTGATTTAGGATACAGGCATCTGTGCATATTTGTGGATAAACTGAAAGACCCCAATAAAGAGGGAAAAGATGAATATAATTTTACAAGAAGGACTTAGAGAACAGTCTGGAAGGCATGAGATTTTTCCAAGTAAACCTTAGAAATGAAGAAACTAGATTTCTTTGTTAGAATCTTAGAAATTAAGGAACTCATAAATGGTTTCTCATTAAAGTACAGGGGAAAGTAATTCTAGCAGGAAGGTATTTTATTGGGAGGTGGGGAGTGGGGCTAGGGGAAGCAATGGAGAATAGGGGACATTTGGGTCATGCCTCTTCAGTAGCATCATGTGTCTAGATATTTCACAACCAACAGTCATCAGTGATTTGCTTCATCAATAAGTAATAACATGGTGCTAACTCTTCATTATCAAGACCTTTCTCCATAGCCCTTTCTGACTTTTCTTTGGCACTGTTAAACCAATTACCTCAAGATTTTGTCATTTGTCAGGTATACAATGATCATAGAAAGAATATTCAAGAAAAGAAAACAATATTCACCAAAAACAGAGTTAATAAAATGCAGCACAAAGGCCAGTATGGCTGAAGAATATGGGATATTGGGTTCAATGAATGGTTAGGCGTGAGCACAGAAAAGTAATCTGAGAGCTTAATAAGGAAGCAAAAGGCCATATTAAAGAGCTTGGATGTGATTCTCAGTGGGGAACTCTTGTAGATTTTCCTTCTCTGGGCACAGTGTATGGTACTGATTGTGCTGATGGTACATGACAAGGTAGGGTTCTTCAGGGGCTTGTAATGGGAACTGTGAATGGTTGGGAGTTTCTCAGTGTATTAGGGGCTAGAGATAAGGCAACAACTTCCCAGCAGCTGAGAGTTGCTCTCTACCTCAAGGCTTTTGGACTTATTGTCCAGGGGAATCTTACTCTGTGGAACCACATGGACCATGAGGGTCTATGACCTGGTTGCTGTAGTCAAATCTCTACCTACAAATAAGCTTACCAGAGAGATCACTGAGGGCAATGCCAGGCCCTGCATCAAGGTGGAGGAGTGGATGACTCTGTTAAAGTCATGGGAGACAATCTAGTCTTCAGTGTTGCTCAGGATTCTCTTGTGGGACTTCCCATCACTTGCTCTACCACATTCTTGATGTAAAACTTTGAAGCTTTCTTTAAACAGCAGGTCAGATCCATGACAGACTCTTGGCAGTGTTGTTGATTACAAGGATGATACTCTGGAGACAGCACCATGACCATCCCATGACCATGATATATATCATGGTTTTCCAGAGGGGACACCCACAGCCTGTGGGGGGCATTGATGGCATGCACTGTGATTATGAGTTCTTCCATGATTTGAAAATTTTCTGGGTGATCATAGACAAGAGGGCCATGCATTTGGTAGTTTATTTTAAAAAAAAATTTTTTTTATTATTTATTTATGATAGTCATACAGAGAGAGAGAGAGGCAGAGACACAGGCAGAGGGAGAAGCAGGCTCCATGCACCGAGAGCCCAACGTGGGATTCGATCCCGGGTCTCCAGGATCGCGCCCTGGGCCAAAGGCAGGCGCCAAACCGCTGCGCCACCCAGGAATCCCCATTTGGTAGTTTAGATGACACTGATGACAATCTTGAGAATTCTCATGTTTCTCCTTGCACATGGGAATTCCCATTGCACACATGGGGGATCAACAGAAGGGACAAAGATGAGGACCTTTGTGGCTTCATCTTCAAGTAAACCTCAGCTTTCTCAAAGACAGCAAAGATATTAAGAGACTTTACACCAACATCACCCCCATTTCATGTTGGTGGGGGGTAAGGCCTGATAGTTTTAAATTTGTATGCATAGGACATAATTAATGTGCTCCATGAAGTTACTCACAATGATGACTTCATTGGTATGTGATGGATGAGGAGGAGAATTGAACAGAGGAACAAGTAGAGAGTTGGGGATGTGGTTGAGGCATAAGAGTACAACGACACGGGGATATTTGGCTGGCCAAGTTTCTTCTAAGTGTTCTTGCATAGTTCAAAGGCCTAACAAGAAGCTCAAGTTTATATCAGGATAGGCCTATAGATTTTTAAGAACTAGCCAGAACCAAGTCACCATTCCAACTCTACTAACTTGCCGCCTTTTCTCTTGCCTGCTCCCATTCCTCCCAAACTTGCCCATCCCTATGAAAATACCTGACTTGATATCAAGGAAGTTCACTGCCTCCTTCTTGTATCTTATGCACTTGGAATTGTAACTATATGCCATGATCTTTCCTGGGTCATTGCATAGCTGAGGACAAACAATTCTCAATAGTAACCTGGTTATTATTTAGGCAAGTCAAGTGATAGTCTTGAGAATTTAAAAGACTATAAACTATAGAAGTGACAACCCTGTACATGGGCTGTCTCACAAAATAGAGATCATTTATAATGTTCTAACCAATAGATTGTACTTCCTCATTTATTTGATGAAGAAATAAAGATTTATGCTTAGCATTTAACATTATCACTTTGAGTTCCCATACTGTTCTTTTAATCTGAGTTTAAAAAACTTAGTATGACATTTTCTCAGTTTTGAAATAAGACTGTAATTCTCAGGGAGCTTTGTTATGTTGCAATAAGTTTTGTACTTTCTATCCTAAGTTGGGTGAGAAGTGATGCAGAAAGATAACATCCTCCCATCTAATCATTTAAAAATTTAATCTTAGGCTTAATCCTTTTAAACAGGTTTCCCAGTTATAACACTTAAAATTCTACCTGGATCTTAGATTAAACAAAATATGATTTTGATCAGGCATAATGTATTAATAAAATGTCAGTTTGTGTGACTTTTAAATGAGATAGGAAATGTATGATGACCGGCAAATTACCTTTCATTAAAAAAAAAAAAATCGGGATCCCTGGGTGGCAGAGCGGTTTGGCACCTGCCTTTGGCCCAGGGCGCGATCCTGGAGACCTGGGATCGAATCCCGCATCGGGCTCCCGGTGCACGGAGCCTGCTTCTCCCTCTGCCTGTGTCTCTGCCTCTGTGTGTGTGTGTGTGTGTGTGTGTGTGTGTGACTATCATAAATAAATAAAATTTAAAAAAAAATCACAAAATAAAACCGTAAATTCTTTCCAAGTATTTACTTCTGAATTTGTATACTTCTCATATTCTTATCAACCACATTTATGTTTTCTGGCTTGTTATATAGGAAAAATAAGCAGCTTCATATAATGAAACAAACTGTAAACCAGTTAAACTTCACTAACAGGCAAAATTCCCTTTTGCATTTTTCTGATGACTCTTCTTTGAATTTTGTACCATGTAGTTCTAACACTCTCCCTTCCATAAGCCTTCATTCGTTGAAGATTTTGGCACCAACTCACAGGAGTCGTGACTTCCAGAACTCTTGACATAATCATAGATAACATCATCATTCTGGTGAGGAAATCCATCAAGCTTCAACTTGACTTCCTTAACAAAACTTAACTTCCATTCTATACAAGCAACCCATCCTCAACTTCATCTTCCCCAATCATTTCTGAAGTTGGAAACTCCAGTATAAACATTGTCTAGGGACGCCTGGGTGGCTTAGTGGTTGAGCATCTGCCTTCGGCTCAGGGCATGATCCTGGGGTCCTGGGATCGAGTCCTGCAGCAGGCTCCCTGCAAGGAGCCTGCTTCTCCCTCTGCCTATGTCTCTGCCTCTCTGTATGTCTCTCATGAATAAATAAAATCTTAAAAAAACAAAGCATTGTCTCCGACCATAGCTTCTTAGTCATCTAACTTTCACCTACCATGCCCCATTGAGTTTCCTAGGCCCTCAAGCTCCTAGTCCTTCATTATTTCTCCCCCTTTCCTGGCTAGAAATATTTCTCCAACTATTCTCTTTCCTGGGCCTTATTTTCCTCCAGTGATATCAGCCTCCCAAGTCCTGACCTTGGCTAAACGGTAAAACTGACCTTTTCTGCCCTACACCTAGTGTTGAATATTGCTGGAGGAAATCACAGCTTGTTGTTACTATATAATTTTGGTCCTCAAATCTCAGTGAGACACTCAAAGTGATTCTAGGAAGTAGTTTCTCACTTACTTCATGGGTACTTTTCCTTAAGCACTGACCTCCTTTCTCAGCAGATGACATTGCCCCATGTTTCACAGTGAGAAGTTGGAACTTTTCAGGAGCTTTCTCCAAACTTTTTTTCCTCAGGGTCTATGTTTTCCCACCACTTATGCCACTTGGCTGACACACAAAATAAGATCTCAGCTAGACATAAGATTATATTAAACAGGGGCAGAAAAAAGGGTCATTATATCAGAATACTGGGAAACATCTTTTTGCAGTGACTTTTTTTGTTTTTGTTTTATAGCAACAAGCTTTCCATCTCATAGATGATGTAGGATAGCCCTGTACTAGGCTCCGTGAAACCAGTGACATCACCAAAAGTGTCTCGTTCATGTTTCATAGATAGTCATTATTTGAATGAGTGGAGTATGTGAATGAATGAACAAATGTGATAATTCCTGAGGTGAATGAATAAATGTAGAAGTATAAAAAAAGTTTTCTACCCAGAAACTTATAATTTAGAAACATCTGAACATGACATAATAAGGTTTTGAATTGTGTGGGTAAAAAATTAGAGGTAAGGTAATATATAAGAAGGTGCTAATTATATAGTCCAGGTAAGTTAATTCAGACAGAAAGGGTTTTTTAGTTGTTTTTTTTTTGCTTTTGTTTTTGAATACAAGGGAGATCACAGCCCCTATATCATTGCACGTTCTAGGTTTTCAATATTCAGGAGAGAAAGAGTGACTCTTCATATTGCCAGAGAGTAGGAGTGTTAGACCATGAAATTTAATACAATATAGAAAGAAAAAGGAGCCAAAGAAAAACTGTAAGTAAAGGCAGTGGAGCAGGGGCAGGTAGTGGATATTAAGGATATACTTTAAAATCTCATGGTGGGAAAGAAAAGGAATGCATAAACAGTTTATAATATATAAACACCTGTTTATGAATATTTCATGCATGTATGTAGTCTCCACCAGGGGGCGCATTTCCTTCTTTTTGAAGTATGAGCTGCCAAAAAGGGGAAAGTGCTTCCACTTGAGCCAAGCGAAAGAAAAATCCCTGATCTGTTTTCCAGTCACTGGAAGCATTAAAAGTCCCTCTTTTAGCCAGTGGTAGGTTTAAATAGGATTCTAACATAATTTGCATTTCACCACAGAAATAGTGCCACAAATAATGGTTAGATTTTGCAGATTGATTCCAAAAGCATATATTTTAACTAATTTTTGATGTAGTTAGAAAAACAAATATAAAACTATTAATGTAATTATATATAATTATATATGATTATAATAGTGTGTATATATGTATTTTTTTGTGTATATATTTTTTCAATTGTATTAGTATTTATAATTTTTATGGAAAAGTTTCCCCAGCATAGAATTTTGGAACTTAGTTCATTTAAATCAGTGACTGCCTATTACTCCAAGTCATTAAACAAATGCCAAATGAACAGAGGTTATGTATTCACCCTTAATATTTTCCTATCTTCTGAAATGTAGACTTACTTATTAAAGAAACAATAAGGATTTACCAATACAATTCAAGATAACCTGCTTTCCGTTTTATGAAAGAATAAAATGTTCAGCTTTAGTTTTGCAGGTTGATAAAAAGAGACAAGCCTCCCCTCCTTCACCATCCCTAAGCACTTGCTCACCATTGTCTGGAAATACATTATAAAAGTTCCAGGTTAGGTTAAAAATGAGCTGTACTGTGCTTATCAAAGAGCTTCAGACTCTGCAAATACCCTCTGCATCACAAACACAAAGGCATGTTCATTGTACATCCATTTTTCAGCCTAATTTGTTCCTAATGCCAACACAGGTAGAAATTCCTGTCATTAACATTATGTTCAAGTGGGAAAGCCAGATACTATTAGCAAAGTTTTTTACTTGTTTTGTAGCAGTGCTCTGACATTACAGCCAAATGTGATCAAGGTCTGTGGCCTGCCCTATTCCTCAGGACCTTGCCCCTTTCAGATTTCAAGATCAGTTCAATGCTTGCTACTCCCTCTGCTAAAAGGCAGTTGGGATTATAAATCACTAATGAAGATTTGTTCCTAGTTAAGCCAATGGAGAAAACACTGTTTTATTGAAGTACATTTGACATACTATGTTATATTCATCTCAGGTGTATGACATAGTGATTGGACAATTCTGCATTACTCATTGCCCACCCTGATAAATGTAGTCACCATCTGTCACCATACAAAGTTATTACAATATTATTGACTGCATTCTCTATGCTGTATTTTTCCTATTTATTTTCTGATTGGAGTTTGTACCTCTTAATCCCCTTCATCTCCCTACCCATCTCTCTCCCCTACACCGGTTTGTTCTCTGTATTTTAACTGTTTGTTCATTTGTTTTCTTTTTTTAAATTCCACACATAAGTGAAATAATATGGTATTTGTCTTACTCTGACTTATTTCACTTAACATAATACCCTGTAGGTACATCCATGTTGTCACAAATGAGAGATTTCATTCCTTTTTATGGTTGAGTGACATCCTATGTCGTGTGTGTGTGTGTGTGTGTGTGTGTGTGTGTGAGAGAGAGAGAGAGAGAGAGAGAGAGAGAGAGAGACTGACCTCTTCTCTATTGATGGATGCTTAAGTTGTTTCTATATCTTGGCTATTGTAAATAATGCCACAATAAACATAGGTACCTGTATCTTTTCGAATTACTGTTTTTGTTTCCTTTGGGTAAATAACCAGTAGAGCAATTACTGGATCATATGGTATTTCTATTTTTTAATTTTTTGAAGATTTTTATTTGAGAGAGCTAGCATGAGAAAGGGGGAGTGGCAGAGGGAGAAGCAGACTCCTGGCTGAGCAGGGAGGCTGACATGGGGCTTGATCCCAGGACCCTGGGATCATGACCTGAGCTGAAGGCAAATGCTTAACTGACTGAGCCATCCAGATACCTCTATTTTTTAATTTTTTGAGGAACCTCCATACTGTTTTCCCATAGTGATCACACCAATTTGTATTCCTATCAACAGTGTAGGAGAGTTCTCTTTTCTCTACATTCTCACCAACACTTGTTGCTTCTTGTGGAAGACCCACCAGAGTTTCATCAGGTTCTTGGGTTGATTACTCCAAAATATTTAATCATCACTCCTCTAGATTCCTTATTTCTCTTCTCCTCCTCTCCTTCCCTGTCCTGATTTGAGGACATCTGATTAAGATCATCCATTCTAGGATTAAAAACACAGGAGTTGAAATCCTGATTTTTTTTTTTTTTTGCCACTTAATAGCTATGTAATTAGGGTACATTTCTTCTTTGTCTCACAGTTTACTTATTAAGTGAGATAGTAACTAATTACAACTGCTGAAGCAGGTGAGGTATTAAATGAGCTACAACTAAAATTTGGTTCTAAATTTGAGAGTGCATCAGAATCACCTGGGAGGGCTTGTTAAAACAGAAATTAGTTGGTCCCATCCTCAGAGTTCAAGGATGGGCTTGAGGAATTACATATCTACCAGGTTTCAAGGTGATGCTGTTGCTGCTGCTAGTCTGAGGACCACAATTTGAGAACTACAGCTTCCCTTCTGAAAACATGGAAACAGTCATTAGACCATTTTTTTGCCCATCACCTTGCTTACCAGGGTAAATTCTATTGCACTGTCACACAAGCCTTCATTACAGCATCTACCATCAAAAGTTACAGCTCAGGCTTTCAAATCTGGCATGCTTGCTGGGTTCTGTCCAGCCCTAGTAGTTAGGAAGAGAATGGATTTTCAGTTTTCAAGGAACACTGTCTAGTAGAAATATAATGCATGATATATATATGATTTAAAATTTTCTAGTAGCCACATTTTAAGAAGGTAAAAGTAATTTTAGTAGTATATTTAATTTAACATAAACTATCATCATATGATAGGATATTGTTATATTAACATTTTATCGATGCAAAATATTGAGATATTTTACATATATATGTATATGTATGTATGTTTTTTGTACTAAGCCTTAGAAACCTGGTGTGTGTTTTACATTTCCAGCACATCTCAGTTCAGACTAGCTGCATTTCAAGTGCTCAGTAGCCACATGTGGCTAGTGGCTGCTACACTAGGTGGCACAAGTTTTAGAGTATTTGTGAGTGGGAGAGATCCAGATTGTCCCATATGTGTTCTTAGAGTGTACTGGGCTCTTTGTGCTATAGATTCTCCTGTCATAGGAGTAGCACAACCTCATAAAAGGCCAGACGCTGGTTTGTGACACACTGGAAGGCCTGGGTCTGGAATTGTAACAGAAAGTCATATGTTTCACCAAGCAAAGAAACTGTCCTTAGGGATCTGTTATGATGCTTCTAAAATATTCACATTTCCAAAATTACCTTTTCTTCCTTGAAGTTAAATTCACAGCATACACATCAATCTGATATTCCAGTCAAGTCTAGGAGTAATGAATGAGCTGCTTTTCCTTCTTCCTAGGAGAGACTCTAGGAGAGCATTTTGAATAGAAATCTCCAGGCAAATCTCCATGTATGTAAATTAGAATCACCATCTCCCAATTCAGCTTTTTTCCCCATACTGTGGCCTCTAGTGCTCATACCTAGGAAGACAATGCCTGGGATGAAAAAGCCTACTAACCCTAGAGATTTCCACAGAGGATGTGATTAAATACTAAATTAATGAAAATGCTCAGTCTAAATCCCCCGATTGTATTCCAACAATACCGAAACTTGTTTTAGTCAGTTATATTCATCTCTACTCAAAAGGTCCTTTAACCCACTTTTGTAAACATCTCAGCTTGAAAATCATTTTCATTTTGTCTCTCCACAGCCAAGTGGTTAGGTTCTGTAACAAAATAGTTGTACTTCGTAAGTTTTTAGGTCCTACTTAAATCTTGAAAAAGGGACAATATTTCAGAAGTACATTTCATGGGTCAGATGTTTTAGATTTGCTGTGGGATCACTGAAGTTATGCCATTAGTTGAGAATAAGAAATAGCATGTAATAGCATGTAATAGCATGTAATAGGTCTCTGACTTTCTCTGGAACCTCCGACCACATCGAGGCATTTTTCAGATACATGGCTTATCAGGGAAGGACAATATTAGTTTGAGCCATATGAAACTATAAGTCTCCAGTGGTGGATGGAGACATGTTCTATGGAAGTTGAAGGAGGGAACTGTACTTCAGGGGCACTGGTCTAAGAATCAAGAGTTGGGTGGATGTTAAACATTTATTTCCTTTACATAGTTTATTTATTTTATATTCATCAATCCCTTAAAAAAGTTGGCCGCCTGTTCCACATTTGGGGAGATGTAGTATTTTTAAAATGGACAACTTATTTTAAGACAAGAGACTCAAGAGAGAAGTCTCTAGGCAAAAGCCAGCCCTGTCATCCCTAGGGAAGCTGAGAAGAAGCAGGTATTTTACTGTCAATTTTATATGAAGGCAGGGTGCCTTTGCTGGCATCTGAGCTGCATTTCTATTTTTCTGTAATTAGCAGAGTAACTGATTGACTATATTTTTGAAAATATTCTGGAATTTTCTTCAGCAAGTGATATTTTAGAATCTGAAAGATACTTTGCCAAATGCAGTAGATATGATTTTGAAGTTTTACATAAATAAAAATTGTGTAAATTAAATAACAAATGTCAATTTTCAATTAGAATTGAAATATTACCTTAATTTTTAAATGATCTTTAACTAGCAGTGGTTACTAACAGTCACTCTGCTCATTAATTATTAATCTCTCACAACTCTTTTAGTTGTAAATAAATATTTCAATCTATCCAAAGTGATTTTGTCTAAAATAATACTTCCATAATCTTTTAGCTTTGCTAAAAGATCTTTATAATGGAAATTAAACCCTTTATTTTATCTGCTTTGTAATTTAGATGTCAAAATATTAGGTTTGTATAGCAATCACTTTGCTCAAAACCTTTAATGGGACCATCAAAGCCTAGATTTGCCTAAATTTAATCAACTTCTTTTTTTCCCCCTCTCATTAAACTTTCGTTGTAATGGGTCTCAAAATTCTGTGACAGATTTTTGGTCAAGTTGTTTCCATTAAAAAATTACTGATTTTGAAAACTAATGACTTAAAACTGCCACACAAACACACAAAACGCAAATGGTCCAGAAAACATTCTTTCCATCTGAAGGCTTTATAATGCATTGTTATCATTAACTAGTCTTTTATTATTAAACTTAAATGGCCAATTGACACAAACAGTTGTGAGACCATTCTTCCACCACTCATTAAGACTGGGTTGCCAGGTGTTGGGGATAATATTCATTTAGCCTTCTGAGATTTCTGGGCAGACTTGGTAACCTTACAAGCTCCATCTGCCTTCTTGTCCACTGCTTTGATGACACCCACAGCAACCATCTGTCTCATGTCACGAACAGCAAAACACCCCAGAGGAGGATAGTCAGAGAAGCTCTCAACACACGTAGGCTTGCCAGGAACCATTTCAACAATGACAGTATCGCCAGATTTCCAGAATTTAGGACTATCTTCCAGTCTTTTCCCAGAACAACAATCTATCTTCTTCAGCTCAGCAAACTTGCAAGCAATGTGAGCTACATGACAATCCAGCACAGGTGCATATCCAGCATTGATTTGGCCTGGATGGTTCGGGATAATCACCTGAGCCATGAAGCCAGCTGCTTCCATTGGTGGGTCATTTTTACTGTCACCAGCCACATTGCCACGATGAACATCTTTGACACATACATTTTTTAAAAGATTTTATTTATTTATTTATTTATTTATTTATTTATTTATTTATTTATTTATTTATTTATTTTTAGATTTTATTTATTTATTCATGAGACACACAGAGAAAGAGAGAGAGAGAGGCAGAGACACAGGCAGAGGGAGAAGCAGGCTCCATGCGGGAAGCCTGACATGGGACTCGATCCCAGGTCTCCAGGATCACGTCCTGGGCAGAAGGCGGTGCTAACCGCTGAGCCACCTGGGCTGCCCGACACATATATTCTTAACATTGAAGCCCACATTGTCCTCAGAAAGAGCCTCATTCAAAGCTTCATGGTGCATTCCGACAGACTTTACTTCAGTCGAATTTTGACTGGAGCAAGGGTGACCATCATGCCAGGTTTAAGAACACCAGTCTCCACTTGGCCCACAGGGACAGTACCAATACCACCAATTTTGTAGACGTCCTGGAGAGGCAGATGCAAGGGCTTATCAGTTGGACAAGTTGGTGGCAGAATGCAATCCAGAGCCTCAAGCAGTGTGGTTCCACTGGCATTCCCATCTTTACGAGTGACCTTATATCTCTTGAACCAAGGAATATTAGCACTTGGCTCCAGCATGTTGCCACTATTCAACCAGAAATTGGCACAAATGCTACTGTGTCGGGGTTGTAGCCAATTTTCTTAATGTAGGTGCTGACTTCCTTGACGATATCCTCATATCTCTTCAATATATGAGGCTGTAGGGTGGCTCAGTGAAATCAATTTTGTTAACACCAACAATTAATTGTTTTATACCCAGTGTGTAAGCCAGAAGGGCATGCTCCCAGGTCTGCCCATTCTTGGAGATACTGCTTCAAATTCACCAACACCAGCAGCAACAATCAGGACAGCACTGTCAGCCTGAGATGTGCCTGTAATCATGTTTTTGATAAAGTCTTTGTGTCCTGGTCACATAATACTTGCTGGTCTTGAATTTCCACAGGGAGATATCAATGATACCATGTTCACGTTCATCTTCAGTTTATCCAAGATTCAGGCATATTTGAAGGAGCCCTTTCCCATCTCAGCAGCCTCCTTCTCAGATTTTTCGATAGATTTTTTGTTGATCCCACCACATTTGTAGATCAGATGACCAGTAGGGATAGATTTGCCCAAATCCATGTGTCCAATGATGACAATGTTGATGTGAGTCTTTTCCCTTCCCATTTTGGTTTAGGTTTAGTGGTGGTGTTCATGTCACCTGTGTTCTGGCAGCAAATCCATTGCTGAAAAGCTTTAATCAACTTCTTAATCCCACCACTTTCCTATAGAGCCTCCCATTCAACCATACGTGTTTTCATGTTCCCCCATCATTTGCCATATGCCCTATTCTGTTCCTCCAGCCAGAGACACTTCCCCATATCTTCTCTGGAACAAACCTTATTCTTTCTTCTAGATCCATCTCAGCTCTTCTCTTGATAGTGACCATTTCAGCTTCAGGTTGGATATTCCCTCCCTTAATCTCACAATGCAGCTATCATCTGAACCTCAGCCATGCTATCTTGAAGTCCTTTTTGGCAATTTGTATTCATATCATTAATGAAGTTACTCTACAAATATTTACTGAGACCCCACTATGTACCATGCAATGGTGTGAGGGCTGAGGGTAGAGTAGTGAGCATGATTATTTGTTCTCATGGACTTTGCAGTCTCTATCTGGAGAGATAATCAGTAAATGACACTAGTAAAAAAAAAAATCCTCACAAATATCTGTATATTATAACACTCAGCGTTTTAGCACCTGCCTTTGGCCCGGGGCATGATCCTGGCATCCCAGGAACAAGTCCCACATCGGGTTCCCTGCATGGAGCCTGCTTCTCCCTCTGCCTATGTCTCTGCCTCTCTCTCTCGCTCTCTGTGTGTCTCTCATGAATAAATAAATAAAATCTTTGAAAAAATAACAATCATGGTAGATGCATGTTAGAAATGAAGGATCTCATCTTAGAGGGATAGGGAATAACCCCAACCCCATCCCCCACTCTGGTAAAGTGGTGTTTAAGCTGACGATCAATGATAGGCTAAAGTTTGCCAGGTCAGAGGTTTGGGACAGCTATTGAAGGTAAAAGCAATGGCCTAGGCAAAGGTCTAGAGGCAGAAAGAGCTAGGCTGACTGAAGTGATAGGAAGAAGTTGTAAACTCCCTGATGGCATTGCCCATCCCTGAAATCTCTTTGCATCCCACCACCACGCCCTGCTCTGTTCATAGTGGGTTCTTACTTGCCATTACATAGTGGTGTTGGTTACACTGGCATTTCTTGATCTGGGAATCAGGATATAATTTTCTATTCTGATCATTCTTATTTAAACTTTTAAATAAGGAGATAAGATAATTTTTTAAAACCTACCCCTTCATCTCTTGACCAGGCATTGTTCTGCTCAACAATGGAATTTCTTGGGAATCCAAGGCCCAAAGTAATTATTTCATTGTGTGAAATCCTAATTATAGTATATGACTAGATTTCATTTAGTAGCTTTAAGAAAAGAAAGTACACTATTTGCAAATGGTTACCCAATAGGACATATTTTCTTTATTCAGCAAACTTTAGCAACAGCATTGTTTTAAAAGGAAGTGAGGAAAAATACTGAGAATACTTTTGGAGGGGTACCACATATTCTCCCGGATAGTGATTATGCTAGGGAAGAGAAGCCATACTTATTTGAGAGTATTTTCTAAGGCCATCTATAGGAATAGGTAGTGTTCAATTAAAAAAAAAAAACATAAAGTGCCAAAACCTGTATACTTACTGCAGTTGCAATTTATTTATTCCATTATAATTTATTCTTTGAAGAGATTACTTAAATTTTTTATATTGAGTGGCTCAGGGAAATAAAAATTCTGCCCAGTTTTATTTTATTTTTTTAAGACATTATTTATTCATGAGACACACAAGAAAGAGAGAGGCAGAGAAGCAGGCTCCATGCAGAGAGCCCGACATGGGACTCGATCCCCGGTCGCTAGGATCACACCCTGGGCTGAAGGCAGTGCTAAACCGCTGAGCCACCTGGGCTGCCCTCTGCCCAGTTTTATAATCAGTTATCGCTCAGCACCCATATTACACTGGACTTCTTGACATGTTTCTTAAACCCTTTGATAACTGCTCTGGGCAGTTAAATAAGACTCTTGCACAATCTCAAAGCCAGGCATCATTTTCTCTTTCCAGTTTTAGTAAGGTTCACGCTAATCTTTTAGATTTCTAAAATCTAAAATCATTTAGACTTCTTTGTGCCTTCTCAGAAAGAATGTCTAATTCATGTTGAAAACTTTACTTTGGGGGATCCCTGGGTGGCGCAGCGGTTTGGCGCCTGCCTTTGGCCCAGGGCGCGATCCTGGAGACCCGGGATCGAATCCCACGTCAGGCTCCCGGTGCATGGAGCCTGCTTCTCCCTCTGCCTGTATCTCTGCCTCTCTCTCTGTGACTATCATAAATAAATAAAAATTAAAAAAAAATTTAAAAAAAAAATGAAAACTACTTTGTTTTAAGATTTATTTATTTATGATAGACATAGAGAGAGAGAGAGAGGCAGAGACACAGGAGGAGAGAGAAGAAGCAGGCTCCATGCCTGGAGCCTGACATGGGACTCGATCCTGGGACTCCAGGATCACACCCTGGGTCAAAGGCAGGTGCTAAAGCACTGAGCCACCCAGGGATCCCCATGTTGAAAACTTTAAATGGATCACTTAGATGGTTTTGCTCATGGAGAAGGAAGCCTTTGATGGATCCAAACAAGAGGTTTTTCTCGAGACCTATGAATTCTGAGAAACTCAGGAAGGCTTTGGGAGTCACAGCCAAGAGTGATAATGAATGGGCTGTGACAGTTTACAGGGTGATGAATGCTTTAGAAGGCAGAGGAAGGAGCAACAGTTGTACTTGGGGGTCAAAGAGGATTTCAGAGAGGAAGCAACATTAAGGGAAATTTTGGAAGATAAATTTTATCAAATGTACAAAGTAGATGAGGGCTGCCCCAAGCAAAGAGAACAGAATCACAGAAACATGAAAGAAGTGCTTAGAAAATTGCAATCATTTGGAAAGGGAGGAGTGCAGAGCAGATGTGGGTAGGGTAGAGTAGGGCAGAAGGTAAGGATGGGAAGGAGTAGGATCAACTGGAGGAGCAAGGCTGAAGGTGTGGAAACTAGCTAGAATACTGTAATAGTCCGTAATGGAGATGACAGGGACATGAATGAAGTAGTGGAAGTGGCAGGAAAAGAATAGAAAATATTAGGAAGGCTCTTAAGAAGTAAATCACAGTGTGGCAGTTGATTAGGTACAGAACATGGGGAAGGAGAAGTCTAGGATGGCATTTTTATCCACTTTGCCCTTAATGTGATTCTGCATCACTGTTTCTTAAAATCCAACATTAATTTATTCGATTAACGTGTATTGGGGGTCTATTATGTGCTAGATGTCATACCAAACACAGAAGATACAAATTCATTTATTTAACATATTGCATTGGCCCCTGCTCTATGGTCAAGCACTGTTCTAGACTCTTAGAATCTAGCAATGAAGGAAGCACAAAATCTTTTGAGACAAGCAAAAAACAAATACACAAAATGGAAGAGTAAATGTTTCTCTTTATTAACTTGACTGGAAGCAGGGGACATGCCTTCTCAAACAGCTGCTTTGAAGTGACTAAGCGGGGACAGAATTTTTTATATTGTTAAAAGGAGTCAGTCTGTGAATAGGTAACCGAAATTCTGACAATAAAAACCAGAGCAAAATATCAAGCATCCTGGCATTCAAATGTTAGCAAAATAGGATGTTGGTAATATATGTGGGCATGTGAACGAACAAAAAGACTCCCATAATTCCTCTCAGAAAGGTATAAATGATTATTTCTTAGTAATGTAACCATAATGTAGAACCAAGTGGAAGGAAAAAGCCAACATGAGACCGGAGAAATTTAAGATAGTTTTAATTTTTTTTTTATTTATGATAATCACAGAGAGGCAGAGACACAGGCAGAGGGAGAGGCAGGCTCCATGCACCGGGAGCCCGACGTGGGACTCGATCCCGGGTCTCCAGGATCACGCCCTGGGCCAAAGGCAGGCGCCAAACCGCTGCGCCACCCAGGGATCCCAAGATAGTTTTACAAAATACAGTCTTTCAAATTCTTGCTCTTATGAAATTACTTCTAGTGCATAAATAGATGACAAACAAAATGAGTCAGTACATTATATAGTTTATTATAAGGTGATTCGTTTTACAGAGAGAAATATAGAGCAGGGAATACAAATAAGACGTGTGTGTGCATGCGCGCATGTGCACGCACATGCATGCTTGCGTGCCTGTGTATTATGTGAAGAAGGCTGATTAGGGAAGAACCACTGAGACAGTGACAGATGCAGATAAGAAAGTGTGCCTATCTCCAAGAAACTCAGTGTCCTGGACAAATCAGGCAAGTGCTGTACCATTTTGAGGCATTCTGTATTAGGGGAATGCACAGAGTGTTATGGAAGCCCATGCATTGGGCACCTAACCCAGTTGGGATATGGGGGGATGGTTAAAGAAAGCATCTCAGATGACGTACCACCTTAGCTATAACCTGAAATTTGAGTGAGAGTTAGTTGGTGAGACAAAGGATGAAAGTTTTCAATCTAGGAAAAAGAAGCATCATATGCCAAGGTGTAAAGGTGTGATGGTTTGGAACTTTCAGGGAACTTCAGTAGCTGAGTATAATTGGAGAACAGGGTGTGTATGGAGGAATAACAGTAGTGAGGAAGGAAGGGCTGAACCATGGATGGAGTTGAACATCACAACAAGGCATCTGGATTTTAAACTGAAGGCAATGTGTGTGCATGTGTGTGTGTGTGTGTGTGTGTGTGTGTGTGTGATCACTGAAGGATTTTAAGTGCTAAAAGGATTTTAAGCAAACAAGTATTTGTTTTTAGAAAGATCAGGCTAATGGTATGATAAAAATGGATTAGAAGAAACTAGGGAGGAAAAGAATACTATGGAGTTAGGGGGACCAATTTAGAATGTCATCAGTACATTCAGGCAAGAAATGAGGAATGTCTGAAGAAGCCATAGGCAGGGTAATAGGTTGTAGGAGGCAAATCCAGGAGATAATTAGATTATTTCTGTTGACAGCTCGGACTTTCAGGGCTAACCTCCATCTTCCCAACCTTTCCCTCAGGTGACCAAGGCTAGAAGCCCAGACAAACTCTTCTACTTAAAATCTCAGACCTAATGAATTAGTCTTCTTGTCTCTGATGTTACTCATGTAGCTGCTTAGGAATCACCGCCTCCTATATTTTATGGTGTAAATCATCCCCATTGAGCATGTACTGTGTGCAAGCATTTTGCAGAAGGATAGGAAAATGAGTAAAACATACTACTCACCCTTTGGAAGTTGAGTGGGAGGGGGAGACAGATGGGCGAACTGATAAATTCCATAAAGTATATTATGGCAAGGGTATAAGACACTGAGTAATAGAAAGTAGGTGCTCAGTAAATATTTGTGACTTCAAGGAATCAAAGACTGTGCTGTTGGAATATGAAGGAGAGATGCCAAACTTTGCTTGGGGAAGCTAGAGAAGGCTTCACAGAGAGAAAGACATTTGAACTGGGTCTTGAAGAATGAATATGTGGTTACCAAGGAGTATAGAATGGCATTCAATTAAGACATGCCTAGTCAGCTATGAAATTATTTTTCTTTTTAGAAATCCAGCTTCAGTCCACAACTATATTCTGTTACCTAAATTCAGCCTTCTGATTAGTCAGGAAGGAAATGATTTCATTCTGAAAGCAGAGACATAAATAATCACAGAAAACCAAAAATATAAATGCTTTTTATTCTGATTCTTCTGTTAATCTATAATTAACATTTAAAATAAAGATCCAGGGGGAAGCTAATTCTAATATTTGAAATGATTGAGGAAACGGATGGAGGAAAGTCTAGGGAAGGCCTACATCTTCTTTAAGCATCGATAAATAGGATGAGTTCAACCAAGAATCCCAAGTTCCATTTCATTCTACATCAGCCATGTCTTTCCTAAATGAGTCAAAAGTATTAAAACAGGCACTAAATGTCGGTAGCCCTGAAATGGTGCCAATTGCAGTCATGGAAATTCTTGCAGGCAAGGCTAGCAGATGACATGAAAGAGTTGGGGATGACTAAAGCTTGAAGTTTCCACAGCTAGAAGTTCCCACATATTTCTTCTCTTTAGCTTCTTATCACACTTAAAACAGGGCAGAAATTCCAAACCAACAGCACCTCTCTGAGATAGCAATGAGAACCAGCCAGAGGCAAACATTTCATTCTGGTTAATACTGAATGAAGTCATAAAAGCTCTCTTTGAACAAGTTATAGATTTGCATTTTCTAAAGATGTAATGTGAGACTTGGGTTTGTAGTAAGAATGTTAGTAACTAGTTCTCCAGCTGCTGACCTTCAACCAGAGGTAACCCTTCCTGCCAGTGGCAAACAAAGTCAAAACTAAGTAACATTTGGGAAGGAGATAGCACACATAATTGCTCTTTTTTGGGGACCTCTTTGGAAATACATCTTAAGTTTCTTTCTGTATTACCTACACATTCTGGGAAAGGGCAAAGCAAGTAAGAGACCTAACTATTTACTGAGGCCTTGACTGTAGAATAGGCACCTGCCCTTTAGCTCTGAGGCCACAATGGTTTACCTCTGGTTCCTGTTTCCCTACCAGATGGAATGCTTTCCTTCCCCCTCCAACCCCCTCCCAATTCCTTCTCCAACCCTCTAAGGCCAGGGTAAGCTCTACACCCTCCAGAGAATTGGAGAACAGGACGGGATAGGATGGGCCAAATATAAGAATGGCCCTGAACAGAAAGGAGATGGTTCTGCTCAGGAGGAGGGTGCCTTGGAGTACAGGAGTTTAAGTAATATAAATATAAGAAATATAAGTAGGAATAGAGCCAAATTCTGAAGGTCTTAAAAGCTGTACAAAGGAATTAAGACTTAATGTAGTGGACGATAGGAGCTGTTGTAGGTTCTTCAACAGGACCTCAACATGGTAAATTATGTATGTGTTTGAAAGATTGATCTGGCAGCATTGTAGAGAATAAATGAGACATGGAAGAAAGCAACTTGCAGATTGTAGCAATTTTTGAAATTTTTGCAGTTCTTCAATTCCAGCTGACCATGTGGTAACAATGAGAATGGGGAGGAAAGGAAATTAGGTTATTAACGCTCATTATCCAAATATCATTCCTTGAAAACATTGGTGGGGGGGGATTGGGAAAATTGGGGTCTCATTAGGAATCTCAGAGAATAGCTAAACAAGTTTTCTGGTGAACAGTTGGGAAGGTAACATGATCCTCCAGTGTTCCATAACCTGCGTCATTTAAAAATGTCTGACTTCTCGCATTCTTGTCAGTGGAAGCCTAGACACGGTGCATAGAAGCCAGTATTTGTGGAATGCAGACTTTCCAAGTCAGAGAAGAAAACTTCAATCCAGAGGGAAATGAGATAGCTAGCATTTCTATGACAGAGAGCTATGCGTTGCAGAATCTGCTCCTACCTGGGGTGGGGTCCCAGTGCTGTCTCAGATGGCACTTGAAGGACACAAATAAAAAAGATAAGCCCTGCTAAGCAATATCTAAATTCTCTTCAGGTTTACATTTCTTTTGACATAGCCATAGGATTTTAAGCCCACTGTAGGTTATATTTTTTTAAAGAATTCTTAACATATTTTCTTAGGCCTCTGTCTTTACTTGTTGGATAAACACCAAATTAGAAGAGCAAATTTCCACATTTCATTCTTATTTTTATGCATCTCATATTCTTTATCCATGAACATATTCTATATTATAACAGCATGAGAATCTTCATCATTATTAAGCATAACAATTTCTACAGTACTCAATATTCCTTTTTCAAGCATAGTATGAAACCATCAACAGTGAAAGGCTGTATCATTCATGGTGAAAAATCAAGAGAAGGCCATTTTAGCATGCCTACTACAAAATTGTCATTGATTACCAAAATTCAACTTTGGTAGACTTTTTTAAAATCAAATTTTCTAACAAATTAAGGAACATTGATAACCTATATTTTGATGACACCCTTAATATCATTTCCTTCCTTTTATCCACAAACATTTGAGTGTCTCTTCTATTCAATATACTTACTGTTAGTGAATGACAGCTTCAAAAGAAGAGGTGACATCTCTCCTGTACAAGGCTGATCTCAGTCCTCTGCTCTGGATCTCATTTCCTCCCATCTTCTCTGGGGTCCTCCAAGGATTAATTAATTAAATCCATTCAGTCATTTAAACAAACATTTATGAGACTCTATACACAGCCCTTTGCTAGGTCTGGAGTGTGCCACCGAGTGGGAGAAAACTGTGTTGGAGGAGGTCATCAAGAGGAGGATGTGACCTTTAGTTGCCTGAGAGTTGGACCTAGGTAACCAAAGGACCCTAACTTCTTCACCTGTCCTTGTAGTGTGCATTCTGCCTGCTTTCTTCACACTGATGCTGCCTCAAGGTCACAGCCTTAAGATAGTAAGATGTTGTTGAGACCATCTGGATGATATACATGACTGAACCTAGTTAAGGCCCCTGTTTAATCTCTGACAGGCAGGTGTGCAGATCTACTCATCCTGCAGTCTCCATGACAATCCTCAGAAGTTCCCTTACTTACTTCTTACTACTTATGAAAGCTGCTACCTACCAATCTGGAATGGTCTGCCTCTTTCTTTGGTCTTTCCTTGCCCTCCCTGTATAGGGGCCAGTTTGCAAACCAACACATTACCTGCTTTCTGGTCCGTCTTCTGAGCCTCCATATCAGCAGACTCCTCCTTAGCCCATAACTCAACCAGACCCCCCAACATGAAACGTAAACATCTATGTAGCCCTCCTTTGACATAGGCTTCCACTTTGCAGTCCTTATTCCATGACACTGTGTTCTCCTGTTCCTGTTTTTCGCATTTTAGACAATTCCATCTTAGCCTTTTTGATGAATTCTTCTTTCTTAAGCAATGTTTTTGTTGTTGTTGCTGTTTTGTTTTGTTTTTAAACCCAAAGTTCCATCCTCAGCCTTTTCTCTGCTGGATTTGTACCTAATCCCTAAGTATTTCTTCCATGCCTTCAGCCTAGAATTCCCCTGAACTCCAGGCCCATATTTCTGGCTGTCTTCTCAGAACAGAGACATCAAAATATGGGGATCTCCAAATTCTTAATGTCTAACCATGCAACTCTCCTTCCCACCCTCTTATTTCTTATCAACCACTCAGTTACATGGGGCTGCCTCCTTCTCTGGACTGTATAGCTCTTATCACATTAGATCAGAGCAAGTTCACAGCAGGACAATCTTGGAGAATCTCTTTCTGTGACAGAGCTAATAATCCCAACCACACAGAGTTATTGTGTGATTAAATGAAAGATTAAAAAAGATTAAATGAAATAATATATAACATATTACAGAATACCTGACCTGAAGCAGACACTCAGCATATGTTTGTTTCTTCTTTTTCTTTTTTCTCTCCTTTTCCTCCTTTCCCCATCTGACTGTGAGCAACCTGAGGACAGGGTCTGCAATTTCCTTATTTTTGATGAAGTGTAATTGTTTAGTGAATCACAGAATCTATATAATTAGGACCTTAAAAATAGACCCTTTAAATCTGGGTTTAAAAATCTTTGAGGCTGCAAGTCTTTTAGTCTTCTGTATTCCTACTGTCAGAAGTACAAAGAAGTACGAATTTAGGACAAATTCTGTACAGTCATTGCAGTAAATATTCATTAAGGGTTTTACTGAGGGTGTATTTTCACATGTTTTGGGAACAGACCACCTATGTAACCTCTATTAGTGCATTCAGAACACAATGCGCAGCCCACATTTCTAACATTCACCAGAATTCTCAATCTGCACGTTGTGTGAGCCAAAGGATTTCATATCCTTAATTTTAATGAAGTCTTATATTTTCATCAATTTGCATTACTTCAGATGCCAAGGTATAAATTATTTTTGGTAAAATATCATTTTCCTGTGGGAGGAAAAATCAGAGCACTGAGGACTAAGAGCATACTTTCTTTATGAAGAATTATTTGTCGTATTTTAGCATTCATTATGACAATAGGGACAAGTGTGGCTGGATTGTGACCTTGCACTGAGAAAAAATAATGATTCTAGATACCTCCAGCTTATAAGCAGATTTTATCTGATTACGCAGAGATCTGTCTATTTAGTGTTTTCCTAATTTAATTGTTGTATGGTATGTAGTGGTTATTTGTGTTCATCCGCTTTGAGCAAAAAGATCTACTTGTTTAAGAAGGCAGGTTGTAAGCTGGTGAGTTACAGAGCTTCCTTTGACAAAGAGAAAGTAGGTCCAGTAGAGAATTAGTGATAGTTGGGGGCACATACAGTCAATAGCAAGGGCATGGAATGGAGCTTATAGCCTCAAAAGAAGCTAAAAGGAATAGGTCCAAAGCCTTGGGCAACTTACAGGTCAGAAGTGCAAAAACTGAAAAGGGCTACCCTGAGCTTTTTGCAGTTAAATGACTTGGAAAAGCCATTTAAACTTAGATTTTGTTTTGTTTTGTTTTGACTTGTCTTATGAGTTATTGTGTAGTTTATAAAAACAAACAAACATGTAAAGGTAAATTTTATTTGGTTACTCTAAATGAATTCAATATTGAAGTATTAATTGCATGAGGAAAATTTTTCTGTTTTTATTAGATTATTACTTGTTTATTTGAGAGTATCTTATGTGCCAGCCTCAGGGTTTGAGAATAACCTGCAGCTTTGCCTACAAGGAGGGGAGACACACGAACCAACACAGTGATTATATATATATATATCTCACCAACATTAGGGATAGGGAGAGGAATTGGTGTTTCCAGACAAAAGAAGCTACATGTGCAAAGATCTGAGGAAGAGGCAGAAAAAAAACAGAGAGATTGATAAATTGAGATTGCAAGTCTTTCCTTCCTTCCATATTGAAGTGGGAGGAACATGTGGGCAGGACTGAGTGGGAGGACCCAGAGAAAAGGCTGGGATAGTAAGAGATAAGGAATGAAGGGCATGCCTGAAGGCCTTATAATCAGTAGAAAAAAATTTATCTTTATTTTGAGTTTAATGGAAAGTCACTTAAGAATGGTAAATGATGGATTAGATTTGCATTTTCTTAAGATTACTTTGGCTGCAGACTGTAGAACGGATGGGAGGGAAATGAGAGTGGGAGCTGAAGACCCAATGGAGAAAAGTAGCTTGAAAGAGAACAGTGGGATTAAGGGAGAAGTGACTGACTTCTAGATCTTAGTAGGTCTGATGGTCAGGATTTTGTGACTAAGGGCCACTGAGGCAATAGGAAGAGTCAGCATGGTAGATGTAAGAGGGAACAGATTGGGGGGCATTGTCAGGAAGATGAAGAATTTAGTTTTAGGTTGCTGACTTTAGGTCAGGAGGTAGTTGAATTATAGGTTGGCTGAGAGTCATCAGCAGGAAAATGGAAATGAATTCCATGGGTGTGGGTATAATTATGTAGAATGAAAAGAAAAAAAAGACCAATGGCAAATATCTGGGGGACACTAATAATTTAAGAGTCAAGGAAAAAAATGCAGAGAAAGGTATTGGAATGCAGTGACCAGAGGACTGCCTGGGGAATATGGGGTTATAATGCAAAGGGAAGAGAGAGATTTGAGGTGGGGATGTTCAACCTCCCATCTCAGTGTGTCACATGCTGCAGGGAGTTCAGACAATGGAGCAACAGAGACTTGTCTACTGGACTTAATAACAAAAAGTTGGTGACTGTCAGCACTACGATTTCAGTCAAAGGTGTATGTGAATGCAAAACCCAGACTGTGGTAAAAAAGGAGTGAACGAAGCCAAGAAGTGGAAGCAACTCTTTCAGACAATCTAGATGATAGGAGGAAAAAGAGTGAGAGCTGGGATCCCAATTGCTGCCTTGGACAATTTGCATTGACTCACTCAAGGACCTTCTTAAGGACAAGCCTTTATTGACTGGATAATTTCCCTCCACAACTGCTCTGACTGTTCCTGGCAACCTTGATCTCCTCCTACTTCCTGAGTGATGCTCCCAAGGTCTTATCATTTTTCCTACTTGCTCTCTCCCTCCTGAGTTAAGTTAGGACAAGGGAGTCCCATCCAGAGAATAACAGTGTATTATAAGGAAATGAGCACTTTTAAAAACACTGCTCTTCATATATGATGAGATTCTTTGGCTAAACTGTTGTGTCAAATCTGATATACTGAAAGTGGCATAAATGTGGGAACAGAGAGTGTTATTAAGATATTTTAGCTATATTTTAGAATAGAAGTAGTAGAGAGTAAGAAAAAGCCATTCCATCACCAAAGCAAATCTAATCATTCTAAATGTTTTTTATCATGAGGTAGTGAGCTGTCACAAATGATTGGAACCTGCATACTGATTTCATAAATCAATTTCTTCCATCAATGCTTTCTCATGGCATTGTAATCGTAAATCAAATTGTATGGAGAAGCTTTTGGAAGATTGGAACATAAATGTCCCCTTGAACTTTAGTTCTGCTGGGATTACAAGTCAGGACAGTTGTGAGTAGTCCAAGTACAGGAGAACAAGCTCGCAGATGTTGCTGATTCTGAGCACAAGGTAGACAAGTCTCTAAGTGAGATGGCTTTTTGTCCCTGGGAAAAGTTGAAGAAGTCAGTGGAATCCATGGAGAAGAGGAAACTTTGCAATTAATGAAGGATAGCGTCCGAAGGAGGGGGGAGATCATGTGGTGGAACACATTATTCTCATAAGTTGGAAGGAACCCAAACCAGGAGACAGCAAAATTTCTAAAAGGGAAAAGGAATTCAGGCAGAACTGTGGATTTCATTCAGCGGTATAGGATAAACTGTCTGCACGGTCACTGAAGCAAAGAGTACAAATAAGGTTGAAATACTTTGATATTTATATGGAAGGGCTGATTGAGAGCCTCAATAGTACAGACAGAAAAATTTTCAGTCTCATAAATGCGAGGTTTATTGAACTGAATAGGATCCTTTTTCCCATTCTACAATTTGTTGGGTTCTTGGCTTATTCCTACTCTCCTTGTGTCCTCATGAACATTTTCATGGCATATGGTATGTCCTACTTTATCAAACTACCTCTCAATTAAAAAACTCAGTGATCCAAGCCATGGTTACCTATCTTCCAGTCTGACTTCTTTCCACTCACTTTTCCAAGCAAGAGAATATTTGTTATAATTTCCATGATGAAATAGAACATTGGAACGATCCTTAGAAACCCTCCAATTCAAGTAGTTTCTATCAAATTTGTAGATGGTGCCTGTGAAATCATTGTGGATCAGTTTTCCTCACAGGTTTAAGGGCCCTAAAGCTGGTCTTCTTTTGGGAGTAGAATGAATTTGTTTTCTGCGTGGTTGGTCTGTCTTTCACTCCCTCATTCATTCTACAAATGTTACTAAGCCATCTTATGTGCCAAGAACTGGGGGAAAAAAAGTAAGACTTTAAGGTTGGCAAAGCACTTTCAAATGTATTATTATTCCAACTTTAAAATAAATGTGTGAAGCAGATGATCATGTCATTCTCCTGCTTATGAGTGCTCAGCAGCAATCCCCAGCTATAAGATAATGCCTGAACCTAATATGGCATTAGACTTAAGCCCTGGCTGTCTGAAACTGTCTCCCACCAGTCCTTGGAAGTGCCATAACTAGCAATTTTGTCATCCCAGGGTCATCAGCAGGAGGCTTACCCTCAGATCCTCAGAAATGGAGGTGTATGGGGGTAAGATGGAAAGGAGTGACCTCTTCACATAAACTCTTTGCTCTTGATCTTGTATTTCAGGTTCCTTTTCTCTACCCAGTAAAAGTGCCCTGGAGGGTATCTAGCTACAGCCTCTAAGGTGCTGTTCAGAGACCAGGACACCAAGAATTAAGGTGTCATACCAGGAGTAGAAGGCTGAGACACTTTGAAAGGTGGTCCCGTGATGGTCTGCTTTCCTGCCTGTGTGTTATGTGCTACTGACATGGAACACTATACAATTCCCAAACATGCTAAGTAAGCCCACTCAGACCTCCATGTCTTTGGACTCGGTGTTGCTACTGGAATACTTTCTTCAGCACCCATCCATGTAGCAAACAGCTGACTCAAGCATTCTCCACTTGGGAACAGATTTCCTTGTTTGTGTGTCTGCTGAACCTTACTTCCTTTAGAGCTAGTTTTACAACTCCTAAGTTCTTTTTTTTTTTTTTTTCTTAACAACTACTAAGTTCTAATAGCAGTTTGTCTTCACTTGTAGTCATTCAGCTGAGTCTGGGTTGGCATGACACCCAAGTGTGCATTCATTTCTATTAAGTGAAAACAACCACCAAAACATTTGGAATTGGATAGCAAAAGCAAATGGTTAACATTATTTTTAAGTTGCCAACCAGTTTTCATAAATATATCCTTTGTGTGAGTAAGGAGAGCATGTAGATCACATCAGTAGATGGAAGACAGAGCAAGAAGTCAATTTGCTGCGTAAGGAATCTTTTTTTTTTTTTTTTTCCTGTTCTCTTTTCCTCCCACATAAATCTGTGAAAGCTTTGTCTTGGTTTATAGATTTGTTGGCTGAATCTGAGTGATTGAAATTATAGAGGTTCAATAACCATTTTTACTCTGTAATCTTCAGATGATCATCCTTTAGATAATAATTTAAAATTTAATTTGGAGGAAGATGGACTTCTTTGTAACTCAAATAGCATCTCCTCAGAAAAGTCTCCCTTTCTACTCCTGTCTAAACTTTCAATCACATTTAATTCTTTCTATCTCCTTTTCCTACTTTATTTTTTTCTCCTATTCACTTAAATTATCAAACCTACTATATATTTTACTTGTTTATCTTATTATTGTCTGTCCTTCATTAAAATGTAAACTTCTTGAAGGATTTTTGGGTTTTGTTTACTTTTGGATCCCAAGAACAAAAAACAATGACTGGTATATAGGTGGTCAAGAAATATTTGCTAAATGAATGGACACCTTTTCATCAGAAATGAATCTGCTGCAAGAAGGGGTACCCTGTGGCTCTTGCATGTTTGTCCCCATGCTCCCAGGCTGTCCATGGGTCTGAGATGTGTGTTCACACTCCAGAAGCAGGGCTCTTTCTTAGTATGCATAGGTTCAGCCTCAAGCACATCAATGACAAAGGGGGCCATGTGGAACCTAGGTCCATAGTTAGGTAGGAGAACAACACCTGGTGCTCTTTTCTCCATTTTCACTGACCACGTGTTCATACTGGTCTGGGGCGTACTATAAACTTTAAATCTTTAGTTATTTCTTCCTCAACCTGCCTTTGTGAGTAAACATTTTCCCAAATATTTATATTAAAAATGGCTATTTCTGAATGAAAGGAAGAGAGGAGTAAAGCATAATAATGAAGTTGTAGAACTTAAAGCCCAATTTCTTTTTAGTTGAAGCTCTGCTTCTGCCACTGATTACTACTTTTGTGATCTTCCTTAGTTTCCTTATCCGTAAAATGGGAATAAGAATGGTACCTACCTCAAAGAGTGTTATGAGTGAACACATAAAGCTCTTAAAAGATTATGACTCTGTAAGTGTTGGCTATTAATATTATGTATTATTCCTGCTTGAATAATGGCCTTGAACTAAACCAGTTTACTTTTATTACTAGTGGTAAACATGTTTAGATATTTTTAATTTTATTACAACTGATATTATAGTAAATGAATCTGGCATTCTATTTTTTTAAAAGATTTTATTTATTCATGAGAGACACACAGAGAGAGGCAGAGACACAGGCAAAGGGAGAAGTAGGCTCCCTGCAGGAAGCCTAGATCCAGGCATTCCAGGATCACACCCTGAGCCAAAAGCAGAAGCTCAACCACTGAGCCACCCAGGCGTCTCAAATCTGGCATTTTATTAACCAGTATTCCCTCTGGATTGGCATTTATGCATGTAGATCACAAAAATAATGTTTAGGGGCACATGGTTGGCTCAGTGGTTGAGCATCTGCCTTTGGCTTACTTAGGTTGTGATCCTGGGGTCCTGGGATTGAAACCCCCCCACATCAGGCTCTTCACAGGGAACCTGCTTTTCCCTCTGCCTATGTCTTTGCCTTTCTCTCTCTCTCTCTGTGTGTCTCTCATGAATAAATAAATAAAATCTTTTTTAAAAAATTATGTTTATAATGTTATATGTCTGGGTCCCTGGGACATCTTGAATTATCTTCTGAATTATCAGGGTTACTACAGCTCTGGGGTTGAGTTAATTTTATGGTCAAAAGAAACTAGAAGCTACTTTTGTGAAAAGTAGTAATCCATAGGTAGCAACGTGCAAAAATGCTTTAATAAGTTTATATTCTTGAATGCAAAGGATAATTAGTATGAAGCTACTCTAAATATAAGGAAATAAGGACAGTCTGGAAATTAACAATATTCTGTGCAGCCAAACAGCTCATACTGGGAGTTCAGAGGTGCTGGTCAATTAGGCCAATGCTGGATGATTTGGGCAAATAGATAGAGGTGTCCATGTTGCTTGACTCATCTCAATCTGACTTTCCTAGATCATTCATTGGACTGTAACCCCAAATCCCTCCAGCATATTTATTATGCTTCATAAATCAAATGGTGCTCACCAGCAGTTTTGTTTCTTGATCTCTCTCTACCATTATTGCTTGCATTATGACACATTACTCTGTCCCTAACATGCACAGTCCTTGGGAAGGGGATAGGCTGAACTAAGTAAATACTGCTGTTGAGTTCTTCCCTTCATGGGTCTTCACTGAGGTTGTGGGGAGAGACTCATATAGGGAGTAAATGAAAGCAGAATAGTAGAGGTTGAATAAAGAATAGAAAAGAGATTAAATTCATGAAGGCTAGGAAAGTAGATGGTAAGCAGAAAAAAAGGGGGGGTATTTGAACCTTCAGGTGCCAAAAGTTCTAAATTATGTTTGCTTGATGTTTGCATAGACAGTATTTACTCACTACATAATAAGCAATATAGTGTCAGCTTACATACAATTTCTACTTAATCCTCACAACTTATAAGGAAATAACTAATCTCTTTAGGTTACTAAGATCTGGAGGCTCAGAGAAGTTGCCGATGGTCACAGAGGTAATATTTAGGGCTTAGGGATTTGAACAAAGCTCTGAATCTATACCCTGTGTTCTGTGGCATGTAGAGTTAGTTAAATAAAGCAGGCAGGTAGTTGAGAAACTATTCAAAAATGTCACCTATTCACAAGAGGCTAGAATCATAAGGGATAAGCCATATAGTGCATAAAGAATGATAGCTTTTTCGGGAATGGATTTTTTAAAGGAGTAAAATTTTAAATGCTTTAATGCTTCAACTTTACTCAAGTATTAGAGTTTTATTGGAACATTAGTCACACATGATGTTGAAAATACTGGAATAAGAGTTGCCATGGACTAAAAATGATTCAGAGAGTATAGCAAGGGCCAAATGGGGACAAGTAAAGGGAGGAGAGGAAGGGACTGGGAGAGGTGTGTGTGTGTGTGTGTGTGTGTGTGTGTGTGTGTGTGTGTGTGTGTATGTGTGTATAAGAGAGAGACAGAGGAAAGGAGGAAGGGAGGTGAATGTGTGGTGGAGGAGGAAGGGAAGACAGTTGTGTGTTAACACTAATTCTAAGCTAAGACCGTTTCCAAGGCTAGAAGATGAGCAGATATGATATTTGTAGCAGGGAGAATAAGTCTCCACCCACTCCCATATCCCATCCAGGTTGGATCTGAATAGGGCTTTTTGTCTATCTCTAGCCTATTTTCCACAAAACAGCTAGAGTAATATTTCTTAAACATAAATTCAATTATTTAATGGCTCTGCTTAAAATCCTTCTGTGGATTCCCACTGCACTCAGAATAAATCCCAAACTCTTACTATAACCTACCAAGCCTTACATGTTCCACCCTGGTGCACCTCTAACTCCCTTCTCTGCACCACAGCACTGTGACTTCTCTATTCCCATAAGCTGAGACATTTCCTGCCATAGGGCCTTTGTACATTCTACTTCTTTTGGGAGAATATTCTTCCCAACATACTTCAATATTTATGTATGATCTCATCAAAAAGGTCCTCCCCTACCACCCTATCTTAAATAACTTTCCCTTGTTGCCTATCATTTCACCATTTTATTCTCTTCCTAATGCTAACTGTAATTATGCATCTTGTTTATTCATTTGTTTTGTGTCTTTTTCACTAGATTGTAAGCTATCTTGAGGGCAGGAACCATATCTGCTTGCTATGTCCAGTCCCAAGAGACTTATGTCTCCTTACAGTGTTCAGTGTGGCAAAGACCCTACTTCAAAATGGATCTTTTCTGAGATAAAGAAAAGCAGACAGTGCTTGCAATGCTTTGAGGAAGTCTTTATATAGTCATATGTGACTAGGAGGGTCAGTGAGCTCTGTTGCAACAAAAAAGGAGTAATTATTCCTTTGAAAAGGTGGACATATAGGCACAGTTTTAAAGCAGAAGGATGAGCATGGGAACTACTGTACTCTGCTTGCCATTAAAGGCAGGGTGAAATTGAGGTAAATTGACTCTGAAAATTGAGGTATGATCTTTAAACCTCGAGAACTCTTGTTTGTTCATGGGAGTGCTGTATGTGTATGGAAGAAAGTGTTATGTGCGTGAGTTTCTCTGTGTTTAAGTCTATGTACCTGCACACAGACAAATGTGGGATTTAAGAGCTGCCCACTGGATAACCAGAAGAAAGAGAAGCACAGTTATTCTCTCACAGATGGAGAGATTCCAAGTCCTGGGAGACTTGGAGCTTCCCTTGAACTCCTCCCCCACAGCCTTCCCTCCAACACCCACCCACACTCACCCGCTCCACACACACCCTTGGAGCATTCTATCCTGAGTAATGCAGGCTCTGGGAAATGTGATACTAAAGGCTTGGTTCTCTGTTATACCACCTGGGATGGATCCTGGTGGACTTTCCAAAGCACAGTGAGACCTGGCGTTGACTTGAAGTGGCAGCCTCTCCAACAGGGAAAGGCTGACCTCAGGCAGAGCCAATTCTAGAAGCTGGCATTTCTCCCTGAGAATGGTTCTTTCTTTTTTTTAAGATTTTATTTGTGCACTTATTTTAGAGAGAGACTGTGTGCACATACCTGTGTGAGCAGGGGCAGGGCAGAGGGGGAAGAGGGGAAAGAATCCCAAGCAGATTTCATGCTGAGCTTGGAGCCCAACATAGGGCTCCTTTTAATGACCTTGAGATCATGACCTGAAACCAAGAGTTGGAGGCTTAACCGACTGAGCCACCCAGGCGGCCCAAGAATGATTCATTTTTTAGATGTGCTACTCTTGCCTTTGGATTGTGAGAACAATCTGGTATACTAATACAGTATAAAATGTTTTCTCTGATTTTATAAATCCCATCAGTTTGCCCCTAGTCCTCTAACCTCATCTGTTATATGCGCATGGTCTCATGAAAGTGGTGTGAGAAAGAAGGGAGGTAACTTTCCTCATGTCCCTCTTATACTGAGCCCAGTATGATTGCAGCAGTTTTCCACTGAGGGGGGTGGGCTGGAATTCAGTCTTGCAGGAAAGTGAGTAAGGTTGGGGTGGGGGATGCTGTGAGCTGCGCATGGAAGGGGAACTTAGCTTGGAGAAACAGCAATTGCTTAGGCAGTGGACGAGAGGTAAGACCTGTCTCCACAAATACCCTAGAGCAATATATGTGACCCTTCCTTTGCCACCATGTGTCACACTGATCATAAGCATCACCTGAGGTCCTTGTTACAACTATTAGTTCTCCAGCTCCACTCAGGAGGTCTGGGCTGTGGCCTGGGAACCAGGATATTTTCCAAGCATCCAAGTGAATCCTCTGATCAGGGAAGTATGGGACTCAGTGCTCCAAGGCTAGGGCACTCTTGCAGGGGCGGAGGGAGGCTGACATTGGGGTTACTCATTATTGACCCTGCTTCAGAGAGGATTCTCTCTTCAGAGAGAATGACAGAAAAACCTCCTTAGGAGAGCAGATTGTAGACCACCTCACTGAACACAGTAAGAGAAGAACCAGAATTTCAATGGACTCTACTTCTTTATTTATAAACCAGTCTTCCAACCTTTCTGAACTTCTTAGACAACATAAATTCATCTCAAACTGTACAATCTTTTATCTTGGTCAACCTGACAAGTCCTAATTTTTATTCATGAATGTTGCTTCTAATTACACTCCTTAACCTGGAGAGCAAGAATCATTGCGGCAGTGGGGGAAAGGCAGGGGTATGCCTGCAGTTTTTAAAAAGCAGTTTTACTTTCAGAAGGAAAGAGTATAAAGTTACCTCTTAGAACAGATCATACTCAGATTGTCCTATTGTGTGGCAAACTTGTTCCTTTATTATTATTTTTTAAATCACTGTATCCATAGCCTTTCTTCCTTAATAACCAAAATAGCGCAAAATTATTAATCAAAAAGCAAAAGTGATAACACAGATGCCTCTGTAATTCTGTAGCTTTCACACAACTTTTAATTGGGAGTGTGTGAAAAATATATATACATTAGTACATACACATACACACACACACACACATACTGAGACACTGCTGATAATGATCTAAAATAGTGGAGTTCTTCTAGTCTAGCATTTATACTACATAACACTGCAACGTACTGCCATACTTTAAATGGCAGCAAAGGCAAATTTTTCACTAATTACACGTTTTAGGGCAGCAACTCTGTGCAGGTCTTATAGTGTCTGGGGACATTTTTGATATAAGTGGTCTGATTTAAGTGAAGCTTCTGGATTAAGAAAAAGAAACCTTTGGATCCTCATTACCAGTCCTCATCTCTCTTAGCATGTTAGCCTGACAAAGAAATACCTTGTAAAAATGTTGAATTCTTTATTCTGTTTGAGTTACTAGAGAGTATCACCTGCACAGTCAATCCATAGGGTGTACTGAAGCTCCACTACTTAAGATTAGAAAATGTTTTGAACAAGAATGATCCAGTTGCCATGGGAAAACAGGGCATAGTGATGCAGTGGGCTCTGTAGGCTGATGAAGTTCAGTGTTTATGCTGTGGGCCATTTATTTTTAAAATTAAATTAAAATTCTTACTCTGAAGAAGCTGTAGTTTATTTGCTTTGTTTTGTTTTTAGGGGAAGCTTGATTTCTTCCATATTCCAAGTCTGTGCTCACATATATGCTTCATTTCGTGGACAAAGCCCCCAAGCTCAGTGCGTGGGCGACCACAGTATGGTGGCTCCCAGGATCACTAAGCTCCCAGCAGTGATATAACTTGACTGTTTATGATTTTTAATAAAAACCTACATCCTAGAATTCTAATGCAAAGTTTTATGTTGACATAGAACAACTAATTATCAGAGACATGTAACATTCATGGAGTATATAATAACATATATATTAGTAATTTAGTCAATTAAGTTTTGCAACCTAATGAGTGAACAAACATCTGACATCTGGGAGCCTTAACAGAATTCTGCACTAAAATTATAAAGACTATGAAACTGAATAAAGGAACATGCTTACATGACTGCTAGGAGTTATTACTGCAGAAAACAGAACTAAGTGAATATTTTCCATATGCTTAATTTCCACTAATGGAAAGTATAGATATAAAATAAAACTCCTTGGTGTCTCTTAGGGTGTTTCTCTTAGTAACAGCAATTATCACAAAGAATTATACAACTGTAGGGGTATTATGACTATAACATAAGTAGGAAAAAAAACCCTCAAGAGGCAAAATACATCACAGACTGCATCATAATGCATATTTGCCTTGCTATTAAAAGTTAAACTCTTCCAAAACTTTTCCATGATGACTTAATTCATCAATAAATGTGATTTTCATTTTTTATATTGAAAATAAAACATTTAGCATATTGTGCCTCCGGTTTTAGGAATATTATATATTAAATCTAAATTGACTCCTTTTTTTTTTTTTTAATTTGGTGTTTCCACTTTATCTTTTAAATATGGAGACTATCTTCTAAGGAGATCAGACTTAATTTTGCCAGTTTCTGCTAGCTTGGTTGGTGTCACGGTTTTGTAAGAGAAATGAAGCACAAGAGTCCATATTCAGCACCCACTGTGAGGCTGCCTCAGATGAGTTCTACCTCAAGCGTCCAGCAGAGTGAAATGAACTGATCCACCTTGAAGAGGTCCACTCCGACTTGTCAAGTGGTTTGTGTGAAATTCTGCCCCTTGAGGTTTGCACACATATCTCTGAGTCCGCATCAACTCCTACATTCACAAATGAAAAGCATCATGAATGGAACAAGAAATGAGGGGTGGAGAAGAAATAGCTCTAATTTGTTGGAAAAGAAAGGGGTTATTTCTTTCATGAAGCAACTGCTTGATATGACACTTCCTGCAAGGGAAAACCTAGGCTGCTGCACCTTTCAGGAATTCTTCCATCATCTTCATGAGGAAAGGTTTGAGAAAGTGGACCTTTGAGAGGAAATACTACAGACTTCCAAGTTGGTGAAAGAACTTCCAGCATCGCTTGGATACTCCGGGTAGGAGGAGCTGGAGGAGATGATATTTTTGAGCCTCTGGAGGGCAATGATTAAAAGCAGAAGCAGAAATGCTAAAAGGCTGAGGAATATGGACACATAGATGTAGACATTTGACAGGTGGCCTGAGGAAGGGTCCACTGATGTGGAGAGGGATGTGGGAAATAGCTCAAGGAAAGTTCCATTCTCCACGTTACCCGAAAATACAGATGAAGAGTCAGGTTCAGACATCTTTATGGAGGATCAAAGAATGCACAAGTATGTTAAAAGTCAGTTTCACACAGGGGTTAAAAAGGACAGAATCAGCATTTTTTTTTTTTTTTATGATCGCATCAGCAAAGATTGCAGGCAGTTAAATCAGCACAACAAAACTTCTTCGTTTTCCAACAAAGGCAGCAGGGAATCAGGTGTCCTTTGTCACTGTGAAAACAAACAAGCAACAAAAGAACAGCTGAGTGCATTATTCATAAAATATCACATTTAAGTCTCATTTCTAGTTTTCACTTCAAGAAGGGAATAGAATGAAATTACTTCTCCAGAAACAGATAATGTTTATGTCATAATATTACAAATGATGATATAAAAATGAATTTTTATTTTATTTTACCTCCACAGTACCTAGGTGCCAGGATTCTCCAAAGAACTAAAATAAATAAAAAGGAAAATACATTTCTGATGTGCTCCATCTGCTGTGATTTCAACAGATGCTCCAAGTGGATACTCTGAGAATAGGACCAAAAAGTCAGTGCCAAGCCTTCCTTCTCCAGAAAATTAACTCTGTACACCTCCAGCCCACGAGCACCTTCCCAGCCAGTATTTATCTCTACCATACTTTGAAGAATCACGCCACGCATGTAATGTAAGTTTGCTTTTTGTTGAGCATTTATAATTTGATTTGCTCAGAAAAATCCATCTTCTTGAAATGAGGGGTCATTTCTTCATATTTCTTTTCATTCTTCCTGTGCACGTTCTGCATACTTCAGTACTGAGTAAAAAACTTCAGATTAATTTAGAAGAAAAAAGGTCAGATTCCCTCTGAATGGTAGAAAGTAAAAGGTTCCCTGTCAAGAGACGTAGGTTTGAGGCCTGAATTCCCCCTTACCTTTGGGGAGTTGGGCAAATGGCCTACATTTTCTGAGTTTCACTTTTCTCATCTGCAAAATGTATAGCATTTGCCCATAATCTCACTATGTTTTTCAGGGATCAAGAAAATAAGCATGGAAGCACTTTGTAAAGAGTTGGGCACAAAGTAAAGTTATGGGTGTGTGTGTGTGTGTGTGTGTGTGTGTTAATGGGTGTGGAGAAGGAATAGTTTTCTCTCTGCCAGGAGGCAAAGAATGCTCTTCACCATATACTCCCTCCTAATGTGGTCCCTGTGAGGAACACCAGAAGCAAAGCAGACAGGTGGGTAGCGAGTGGGATACCACATGACTCCCCAGGCTTCCATTGTGGGTGCAATGTGTCTCAGATACCTTCTCCTCTAAGACTGGAAAAGTCACAGCTGGTTTCTGCCTGGGCCTCCAGCCCACTTAAGTCCACCTGGGGGTGAGGAATACAGCCTGAGGGAGGATGATCCCTCCGGGCAGATGACTCAAATCCAGAAAAGATGTTCTCCCTAGCTCTTTACGGCATTGGATCCTTTTGTTGTAAATTTTTAAATCTTCAGGTATCAGAGGTAGTGAAATGCTAACATGAAAAGATCCACTCTGCCCCACTGGCTTTCCCTTTCCCTAAACTCTACCCTGCATTTTGTCTTGAAAGCTTGCCTTTCCCTTCTGTTCTCCAGATCTAATTAAGTACTGATTCTTTGAGGGACTGACATTGGCTGCTGTGGCCAGAGCTGAGCAGCATTAATGATCTCTGGAAAGGAGGAGACACTTCTGAGAAGGCTGTGGTACCATGCAGGCTAATGATCTTAGTGAGTTCCTCCGAGTAGGCCACATACCGTGTCTTAGTAGTTCCTAAAATAATTTGACTCCTACTCCTCATTATGCTTTGCTTGGTGATTTTAATTCCATTAGGCTGCTACAAGCTCCTAACGATCCTTTAAAAAAAAGAGACAGAGAATCACAGTGGGACTCAAATGTGTCACACTGATTTGGCAATCCCTTGCCTTTTTATAGCATGTAAATGTCTTAGCCATTCATCTTTAGGGAAAATAGAGCTTCAGAGGCAACATGAAGTATAGGAAAGAAAACTAGGATAGAAACCTTATGGGCTGAATAGGAAGAAATATTCTTTGTTCTGGAAAGACCTCCCAAGTCTTTAGGAAGGAAACTGAGAGACAAAAAAGCTAATTGATTTGACAAAAGAAACATCTCATTAGAAAATAAGCCAGGACTTTGGGCTTTTGCTTATCCCAATTCTTTATCCCATCTGGTCTCAATTTTCCTATCATTTGAGTTGTAAGGATTTTACATCCTCTCTTCCTAGCATAGGTGAAGGGACTATGCGTTTTGTGTGTTTCTCACAGACCCTTGGTAGAGCAGATAGAGTAGGAATTATTCTTTTCACTTTGTGGATGAGGAAACTGAGGCACAAAGATATGATTTGCTCAGGGTACACAGCTAGACAGTGACAGAGGAGGGACTAGACTCCATGCTTTAACTATGTTCTTAGTTTTCTCAACTGCAACGGAAAGAGGAAAATTATGAAGACTTGTGCCATTAGTTCCTATCTGCCACTTAACCCTGAGCTAGCTCACAGTTTAGTCTTGATTTTCAGTTTTCCCATTTGTGCAATAACGTTCACCTTTCCTACCTTGCCAAGAGGTCCTGAGGTAGGCTGTGAGAACATTCCATAACCATCCTTAGGAAATTATAAAAGGCTATCCCAAGTAAAGTCCCAAATGCCTAGAAAGGCTAAAGGAACCTTCAAAGTCTCTGCTAGCCTTACATTTCTGTCATGTGCAGGTCACAGATTCAGCTGGAATTGGACTCACTACCCAAATCATTTTCTGGGGGTGGGGCCAGAGATGCAGACAGCGTCCCTAGCATATCAGCAATTTAGAGACAGAGTTCATGACTGGCTACCAGACGACTTGTTAAAACAAAGGCATTTTGTTACATGTAAATATTCCAAGAATACATTTCACATCCTGAAGATCTCCTTCTTTCAGACAAAAGGCCCACTGTGAACTTCAGCTATCTATGGAATAGTTTATAGGACATGAGACTTAAGAATTTGGGGAAAGCACCTCATCTTCCAAGTGCTCTTGGTAGAATGGTGGAAATGAACAAATGAAATCTTGTGTCATTATCTGACATTTCTCAATTAAATATATTCTCCTTTAAGTGTTCTCCCAGTATTTCAGATTTAATATCATTTCCAGAATACTTTGTAATTTTAAATGACAGATACGAAAATTTCATTTCACTGTTCTACTCTGAAACAACAGAATATATGCACCGTTAAAGATCATTTTAATTTGATGGAATTGATTCTCACTCTCTTATTGAAGTCTTCAAAACTGATAAATCCTTTTTCTCTCTGGTGAATGTTTTGATAGTCTATGTATAATGTTCAGGATGAAGCCAGTTGTATGTGTTCAGGACTTGTGACCATGTGAATGAGGTCAAAGGTGGCACTGTGAAAATGAAATCGAACAAGTATGTTTCAAGATGATGCGTCTTGGGCTGTTTCTCCGCAAACAGATCAGGTTTAAAGAAAAGAAGAGAGAGACTTCATCTTAAGTGCGTAGCCTTGACCTGTCTCAGGGCAGCACCAGCGTACTGTCATTTTGGTGGCACCTAAAGCCACATGGGCATTATGATGCTTCTTTTCTGAGCCATCCTCAGAATGTGACTTTTGAGAAAGGAAAATGAGACAGCTGGATCATAACATTATAAATGAAGATCTGTATAAATGTTCTGGTTCATAGTCAGCTTCTTTCCCTTTGTCTCTTGGAATAAAAATCTGTGCTGGGAAGAAATCTGCAAAAGGCAGTCAGTCACCAATGGAAGTGAGGAAGAGTGGACCTGTAATGTCATTATGAGCCCAGTGAGGTGGGGAGATGGAGAGACAGCAGATAACAGACAGATCTGAGGGTCTCTGGTTCCATGACACTCAGCAGCATGCCTCTGTGCCTCCTCTGGAAGGATGGAAGCTTTCCTTCCCATGGAGTGATTATGAGAATCATAAAGTTTTAGACGAACAAAAGCGTACACTCTGACATGTACCTTCATGCCTGGTAAAAAGAAAAAGAGCCAACAGACCCCAATCTCTGAGTCTGCTCAATCAGTGAGAGACCTCTGGTGGCCAGCAGGAGGGCGAAGCCTAGGCTATGGCTTTGACTTCTGTAAAATAATGGCTATGGAACTCAGCCTACAGTCAGCCTCAAATCTGGCACTGCAATTTCTGAGTTTCTGAACTTTATTCAAATATATGTCTATGGGAGTAACAACTATTTGAGAGGTTTTTTGTTGTAGAAAACTGGGATAAAATGCTTTGTTGCTTTGCAGATATAAAGAGTGCCCTGGCTGTTAGGATGTTGAATCAAAATTTTATCATTATCAAGTCCTGCTATGTCATTCTCCAAAAGGCAGTCCTCTCAAACCATTAGTAATGATTTGATAGATTTGATAAAGTATTAACATGACATGGCAAAATGCCTGTTTCTGTCTACAAATACAAACTTTGATATTATAATGTAATGATATACTGGATCTCTTTCTCTATAGAACACATAGAAACTACCATTTCCAAAATCGAGTAGCGACCTTATCATGTTGAAGCAAAGCTGTTTTCAGTTCTACTTAGAAAATAGTATGCTTTGTATGAGACCTAGAGCCATTCTCTCCCATTTGCACAATTATCTTCTCTCTTAATGCTTTTTCTTTGGCTGATGGCCTTTTAGGTCATGTTAGATGAGAGAAGGTTGGTGCTGACATACATACTCCCCATCCACTCTTTCCTAAATATAAATTGTCACTTGCAGTCAATGGCAAACACTTACCCATTGGACTCGCTATAATGCAAATAAAGTTTATTATCTTCTGTGCTATCCTTATTCAAAGATGATTCATCCATCCATATATCTGATAACTGTTCTTACTTATTGGTATACTGTTTTAGGAGGGTAGAATCGTATGTGAATTCTGTTTCTGGTTCCATGTAACTATCCAATAAAAAAATAAAATTAAGTAAGCAAATAAACTGAGTCTTTCTCTTATCAAATATTGAATCAGAGTACCATCTTATGAGACAAAATGTAGATGAAGAGTCTGAATAATACACTGGAATTCATGGATCTAAACTGGATAATGTAAGACAAAAATTTAAAATTAACATTTCTCTTTACCCACTGTTCAAATGAATGATCAGAAAACAGAGTCAGAGTTTTTTCATAGTACTTTGGTAAAAACTTTTAAAAAATGACAAAGTAATAGTTTCGTATCAGATAAAAATTTATTTTAAAATATTTTAATAATTGATTTCTAGGATAGGTCATTAAGTTGCTTTGGATTCAGAGCAGTCTCCTGTATTTTTCTACCCTGGTGATGACTTTTGTCTATTTGGATTACTCTTGGGCTCAGTAAAAGACTTCCTTAGCAAAAAAAAATATACTCAGAATACTTTTAAGCTAAATCAATTATTTTTGTCCTAATTTCTTTAAAAATTAGTTATCCACATAAAGTACAATTCACAATATATTCAGAATATACCTTTCTTAATAGATAAAATGATGTACTGAGTGAAGTTAAAAAAAAACACACACAAGAAAGTATTTCAAAAAGGGATATGAACATGACTATTTGACCATCCTCCTTGTACAACCTCACATGTAATTGTAGATAAGACCTCTCTTGCATTTATATATCACTGCTTTCCTGGAAAAATCAAAGTATTATTCTTAATAAATTGGTGTTATACTTATATTCCATTTGAAGATTTTATGTCCAAAACACTGCCTTAGTAAGAATGATTAATTTAAGAATGACACTCCTTTAGAATAAGATAATTTAAATGGATAATTTTCTGTTAAAAACATAGGTCAAATACAAAGCCATGGTCTAGGGGTAGCATTTTCATGATTCTTTTATGACGTTTATAGAAGACCAGGGAGGGCTCTGTCCTACCTTTTGGGGATACTGGACCCCTCTTGGCTAACATTATTAGTCTAAATCAAAATGAGAAAAGTAGCAGCTTGAAGGCTGAAGGAAGCAGGAGCTGTTTAAGCAGCAGCAGAACAATGAAAGTTTCTTTTAGGGAGCCAGAGAAAAGGTCACTGGTTTAAACACTTGATTTAAAGAAAAAGCAAATAGCCAGAGGAATAATGACTTGAAGATCATAAGCAAGGTCAAAATGAATCAGTGGGAAGAAAGAAGGTAAGAAGACTGGCCTTTCAAGATGTTAAAGTATTTTTAGTAAGGGCTTTCAGGTCATTTCTCTCCCTCCACCCAGATCTGATCATTTCCAGTATTTTAGAAATATAATAAGAAAAACATTTGTTTTGGAGCAGCTAGAATTGGTTAAGTCAGAGCATTAATATACCAAAAAAATCTGACTTACTTTAGTAAGTCTAGATACATTTAAAAAAATTCTCATTAAACTATGCTCTGGTAGAAGAATCGAATGGTGTTTTCCCCTTTTCCACTGTCTCTCATTCTCCCTCTAGAATTAAAATAATTTATATCCAATATATTTTTGGTCTAATCAGAAATTGCTCGTAACAGTCCCCTTATACAGTATGACACTGGGAAAGAGTTTGTTCTTATAAATGTAATTTTGTGATTGTCACAATTTTCTTTAAACCTTCACATTGTAGACCTCTAGGTATCTCCAGTCTATACTCTCAGGCTCCAGGGAACTTTGGGTTCCTCTAAAGCTGCTTTAAGAGAACAGGGTAGAGCTTGGAAATTTGGTTTCTCAACAGCCATTTGATGAAGTCCACTCTAAATCTAAGCAGATTCCTCAGAAGTGGGCAGCCATGGGCCATAGTGCCCCTCACAATAATCAGAGGAAAACATGATATTATATTACTCCCTAACAATATTTTTATTTCTACTGCTGCCTTCCTCTTTAAATACATATATTCCTCACTTCATAGCTCATTGTCATCACTGATTCCTCTTTATCTTGATTTCTCATTCCATTTCCTTCCATCTCCCATGGGTATCCAAGCTAATGTGTTTAATGAGGACCTTTCTGTTTGCATGTTTCTATAAATGCCTGTCATTGTTTTGTATACATTTTCTTGTAACTTCTCCTCATCTCATAAACTTCCAATTTATAAGAATGGATATATAGTAAATATTTCATTCATTCCATAAATTAAACTCCAAGCTTCATCTCTACTTAAAATATCTTGACAATTGAGGTAGAGGGAATATAATTTATATAAATTATATGATGTATCCAATTCTCTATTTTTGCACACAGGAATATGTCAAAGACTAATAGCCATCCTCTATTCATAAAATCACATGCACAAGTACAGTTTAAAAAAATAGTGATGACATAGTTTGTCTGAAAAGAACTTCAGTATTAGCAAATTAATTAAGCAAGCCCCTATTCATGTCTATCTTTATTGACAACTACAGTCATGTATTTGTTTCAGCTAAGGTGCTTTATAGTTTATTCCTTAAAAATAGATTGGAATATCACAAATGTATATAAATGTTTTAGGTCTTGCATTTTAAGTCTGCAGCTCACAAAGTTTTCTATGTGATGACATTTTTAATCAAGGCACAGCGTTTACTTGAATTAATGAACCATTGTCCCTCATAATATAACTACAAATAGAACCTTAGTTGATTACATAGTGTGTGAATTACCCATCTCTTCTGGGTATTAGCCCAGTGTTTAGCATAATATATGTACGAATTTTGCTAAATAAGTTCTCTTGTTTTTTCAGTCTTCAATGGCTGACAGTCAAAGTATGATGATGCTTTTCACAGTAAAGTGGATATTTTAGAAAGAATGAGTAGTAATTGGCAGCTTAGGCAGGCTGTTCTGGATACATCCAGTTTTGGCCATATTACATGATTTAGGAGTCAAATGAATACTAAGAAAAAGAAATAGAAGGCCGATTTCAAGATCTAGCCCCTTAATGCAGTGCCAGATCCTTGGACCAATTAAAAGAAAAAACAGATTCATTATAAAGGACATTATTAGGACAACTGGGGAAATCTAAATATAGACTGCACATTAGATAACTGTATTATGTAAAATTAAATTCTCTAAGTTGGATATAGGAGAATGTTACTATTAGCAAATGCATGTCAAACTTTGTGGCCATAAATGTCATGTCAGCAACTAACACTCAGCTATTTCGGCCAAAAGAAAAAAACAGTACATACATTTATATATACATACAGAAAGATGATGAAGTAAATAGGCCAAAATGTTAACAATTGGTTAAACTAGTAAAAGAATATATAAATGTCTATTACTATTTTTACAACTTTTCAATAGATTTGGAATTTCTCAGCATATGAGTTGGGGAAAAAAATGACTTATCCCTGAAGATATTAAGAAAATATGCTTTAGGTGCTGGGGTGGTTCAGTTAAGCATCTGATTTTTGGTTTTGGCTCAGGTCATGATCTCAGGGTCATAAGATGGAGTCCTGCTTTGGGCTCTGCACTCTCTTCCTCTCCTCCTGCCCACCCCCCCACATAGACTCTCTCTCAAATAAACACATAAATAAATCTAAGAAAAGAAAATATGCTTGGCATAATATGCAGTAAATCAGCTAAAATGTTAGAAGCTTCTAAAGAAACACAATGATAGAACCTGGTTCTTCAAAGGAAGCTTTCCAATTGCATTAGAAAAGCTCAATTATTTGCTGCTATCATGAGCTCCTTATGCCCACTAAGCCATGGGTACTAGAAGTGAAGCATGAGAGGATGAGTTAGAGGAAATTTAATATGCCCAGGAAACTGGATCCATGGTGGTGGGAGATGCTGCCTAAAGACCAGGAATGGTGACTCGCTAGCCAGCCTAACTCATGACTTCACTGCTGCTATCAACCACTGGTCTGAAACTCAGTCTGGACCTCCAGAATCATGGAATCCAATTATGTTCATCTTATATCATCAAGTCATCTTTAGAAGCGGCCACAGATATCTCTCCTATAGTGTAAACACCCAAAGATAAGGACTTTGGAGGTATCCTGGGTCAAAAGAGAATAGTTTTCTTTTCCCTTTTTTTGTTTTTAATTGAGATATAATTGACATATAACATTATATTAGTTACAGGTTAAATAGGTTCTGATACCAGTTCCAACTTGTGAGGTGGGACTGGGAGCCATTCTCTACACCAACAAGCAATTCTAGGAACATTAGCTGAGTGCCCTACAATTCAACTAAATTTTAATACTATCTATTGAGAGATAGCATCAGATGCCATAAGGTCAAGGGTTCGATCCTACAAGATCCTCCCACACAACATACACACTTCAGACATCAATCCTAAGCCCAGGTTGTTACCTGTGTTTCTGACTGGCAATAAATCAGAGGTTCCCAAGCCCCTCTCTCAGGTTCAATTAAATTGCTAGGGTAGCTCGCAGAACTCAGAGAAACATTTTACTCATTAGGTTACTGGTATATTATAAAAAGATATAACTCAGGAATAACCAGACAGAGGAGATGCATAGGGCAAGCGATGGGGAAAGGGCACAGAGCTTCTCTGCTAAGTATGCCATTCTCCCAGCATGTCCATGTTCTAGGCTTACCCAGAAGCTCTCTGAACTCCTCCTTTTGGTTTTTTTACATAGGCACATATGATTAAATCATCAATCACTGGAGATTGATTCAACCTCTTGCCCTTCTCCCCTTCCCTTGAACTGAAAGCTCCAACCCTCTAATTACAGGGGTGGGTTCCTTTAGTAACCAGCCCCCAACCAGTAGGTGTGGTTCCAGAGTCACCTCATTAACATAACAAAAGACACCTTTGTGGCATTCATCATGTAGGAAATTCCTAGGGTGCCAGAAATAGGGAGGAAGACCAAATATATATTTATTATAAATCACAGTATTACATAGGTGCACAACACAATGATTTGATATTTGTGTATGTTGCAAAATGATCACCACACTAAATCTAGTTAACATCTATCACCTCACATAGTTTTTTTTTCTTGTGATGAGAACTTTTAAGATCTATTCTTTTAGCAACTTTCCAATAAATAATACAGTATTATTGACTATAGTCACTATTCTGTACCCTATATCCCCATGACTTATTTAATATGCAACTGGAAGTTTGTACCTTTTGAACACCTTCACCTATTTCACCCAGCCCCCCACCACCGGCCTCCAGCAACCACTACTAGTCTGTTCCCCCTGTCTCACTTTAGGTTTGTTTTGTTTAGATTCCACATATAAGTGATATCTATGGTATTTGTATTTCTCTGACTTATTTTACCTAGCATAATGCCCTCAGGTGCAAGAAAGAGTAGTTTTCTAATAAAGACAAATGAGCTGGACTCCTGGGAAGCCCAGTGGGAGCCCACAGTAGTCATTGAGGCCCAGATTCTACACAGGGACTGCAGGAAACAAAAGCAGCAAAGAAACTTAAGTACAAGTGGGAGACTCTTTAGGCAGCAAATGTCAAACAGGCTTCAAACAGTAAGTTCCACAGATCAAAGAACTCCTACTCCTTACAACTCTTAAACCAGCCGCCACTTCCCTGATCACCCTGTTTTGGTGAGTCCTCCAGGGTGGCAAGATGCTAAGCCTGACCACAAGAACTCTTTTATATAGTCCAGGATCTGTATTTTTTGAAATAGGAGCCAATAAACAATTTAGAAATTGAATCATCATGCAAAATGCAGCTACAAATGAAAAAATAGAGGATACTGATATTAATGGTGCTTTTGCCAGTCATCATCAATCATATGACTGCAAATATAGCTAGGTACCCTAAAATGATGAGTACTAGATGAGTCAGATTTTAGACAGAGGTTACATAAAACACCAATCCTATAAGGAGACAAAGTGCTCTCTTATGGCTCTGAAATTATTCATCTACCAGGATTTCCAGGTATACCAGGGAGGGCAGGGGACAGAAAAGGACATTATGTCCTTCATCAGGAGAGCATGTTCCCATGTGGGATTTCCCATGGTCCTGCTAATTCTTGGTGTGAACCAAAGAGCAGAGCTTGTCTCAATGCTCTCTCTTTTTCTGTTTGTCTCTCTCTCAGGCAGTACAGTGAACTCAAACGTCTGGCTAACAAAGAAAATGTCTACATGTTCCTCGTAACATGGAACAAAATGATATGGCAGGCTATCAAGTGTGGGAGGAAATCAAGTCCTCAGCAGCTTGTTGTCATTTTAGATAACTCAAGACGAGAATCTGTCAGAGACAATAGGGAAGCAATAAACAAGTGTAGGCTCAAATTCTCCCAAAATGTGTTAAACTTAAAAATGTAAGGAGGTGGGGGCGCCTGAGTGGCTCAGTCAGTTATGCATCATCCAACTTTGATTTCAGCTCAGGTCATGTTTTCAGGGTCCTGATATGGAGCCCCACATTGGGCTCTGCACTCAGCAGGGAGTCAGCTTCAGATTCTTGCTTTCCCTCTCCCTCTGCCCACTCCCAACCCTGCACTCTCTCTCCCTCCTTCTCAAATAATAGAATCTTCAAAAAATATATATATAAGGAGGTAAAATTGAAAAAAACAACAACTAGGAATTACTTAAAGAAAACATCACTGAAATAGTTATGTATTCTTTTAAAAATATAAATAAATATGGTTTTATTCAAGGAAACCATGAGTATCTTTTAAATGAGATTTAACTGGCTTTGTCCTTTATCAGAATGGAGCTCTGTACCTTACCCTTAAGGTGGTAGGCTCTGTGTTTTTTATTCACTTGTCGGAATAGCTTTGGTCAGAAACACATGTTCACACGTCACTCACTACTCTTATATCTAGTTCTCTTTTATTTCAATGGTGTGGGCTGGGATGTAGGGGGTAATCTTGCCAGAAAAGTTGTGGGAAGTAGAGGGAAAGAAAGAAGGTGAGAGAAGCGTCCCTGTATCATTGTGGAATGGGAATGTCTTTGGAACGTCATAGGCAGAAGGTACACCCAGGATATTATGTAGGAGAATGTCCAGCACAATAGTTTGGGAAAACAGTAATATCAACATGAATGACAGTGGCCATTATTTGTTAAATAAAAGCATATACTAATTTTATATGTGTGTTCATGTGCACACACGGTGCATGTGTATTTTTTCTAATCTTCACAGGTCTTTAAGATAGTTATTATTATCCTTCACCTTTCTTTAACAGAGCAGAAAATTAAGGATCAGAGAATTTAAAAGATTACCCCAAAGTCATCCAGCCACTTAGAGGCAGGACTGGAATTCAAATCTATATCCCTATGTCTCCAGATGCTCCATGCTCATTACATCCCTTCTCTCTGGGGAGCCTGAGGTTAAATGAGAGATAATTTCAAGACTTGTGGCCATACGTGCTGTTCGTGTGTTTCTGCTGTTTCTTCTTCCTTCCAGGCATGTTGTAAGATTGTATGTTTCCATCCCCTGTGTTTTGGCTGATGAAATTTGGGAAAAGTGACATGTCATTCTGTGTAGAAAATGTAAGAAATATAAGTGTGAGATGCAGTAACTGTATATTAAGTATGGGGCAGCTTCTGTCCCAGGTGAACTGGGTGAGCACCTTCATTCCTTGCTGGCCTTTTTTACTTAGTGTAAAAAATGAATGCACTTGTTGTTTTAAGCCATAATCTATCTTCTACTGACTAAGATCGTACTGTACTATGACAGCAGAGGTTATGCTGGATATTCAAGAAACTGACCAAAAAGAAATCAAATTCTGAATATAACTGAGAGTTGCATGAATTGTCTATGTGATATATTAAAACCCCCTTATAGCACTGGTGAGAAAGAAGGTTGTAGAGGACATCTTGATTAGCTTTAATTCATGTAAGAGTGAGGTTTAAAGGGATGAGAATTAGCCACTGGTATAGCTAAAATATATTGCCTAAAAGCCAGGGCATGATGTACACTACTGTATAAGGATAGTCCTGAGCAGCTGTCACTTAACATACACAACTTCAAGCGGGAATAAGTGAGAGATAGTAAAGATATTAAGACTAACTCGTTACTCCTAATGGGAAAAAACAAGCAGTATTGTTCTATTATACAAGTAAAGGACAGTGGTTATTGCCTTTGGTTAAGAAAAACTATATTTTTTAATGCATTCATTTATTTATTCAACAAATACTTGTTAACTATGTATAGGAAGGTGATAAAATATCATTTTATATGCAAGAGTCTATTGCCCATACAATTTTTATAGTGACCATCTTGAGTAAGAAATCTAAAAGACCTTTCCTATATTATCTGTGTTATATTATATGTTCATTTTTATCTGGCCACATGCTGCCTTTCCAGTCTCATTTTTTCCCCATCGTTCTTAAGATTGGTGGTCCAAGTAAATAAAACTATTCTTGATTTCTCATAGTTTTATTTTTTAAAATATGTATGCTTAATCCTTATATTTGCACGTCTTTCTTGCTAATTCCACCCAAAACCCAGTTTGCTGATTCTTCAAGACTTCACTCAAACTTTCCCTCCTCTGTCTCATCTAGTTATTCACTCATAATACAAATCCCCACCTACTTTCTCTACACAAATTCTGGATCTTTCTTCTGTATCCTTGTGATAATTTCTGTACCTCTTTACACTAGCATTTCTCACATTTTATTATACTTCTTATATTAGTTTACCTGTTGGCCTAAAGCTTTGATGGGCTATGAACTCCTAAAACAGAGGACTACCATTTTACTAATCTTTATAACCATGAACCAGCACAGTGTCTATTTATATAAAGATGCTCAATAAGCATCTGTAGGATAGTTGCATGAATAAAAGGGTAAAGGAATGAAGAAATTTAAAGCTTCTGGGAGAGGTATTCCATGTTTGTTTTATTTTGGAATGCAACATAATATTTATTGAATGAATGAATAAATGATCTCATATAAAATTATATCAATTACTCAAAGTACTCAATATTAAAGAATAATTGTGAACACACCCTAAATTTTATAAGTATTTTAATTATGGCAATAAAATTTATCGTTTTAGGTTCCAGAGCAAACTCTGAGCATACTTTTTATCAAGCAGTTGTCTCTTTCAACAAAAATTTTATTTAGTCAACTATCTACCGGGATAACCAAGGAAAGGATATAAGAATCCACTATAAATATTAAATTCACTACTGTGAACATAGCTGAGGAGTTGTAACAAATGTATTCTGAAGAGCACAATAAAAATTACAAGAGTTTACCATAGTGAGTCAATGAAGACCTGACTGGATGTGAAACAGAATACATTGTTTTGTTTTTTTTTTAAGATTTTATTTATTTATTTGAGAGGGGGTAGACAGAGACTGTAAGCAGGGGGAAGGAGAGGGACAAGAAGACTCTGTGCTAAGCATAGAGCCTGATGTGGGGCTTGATATCAGGACCCTGAACCTAAATCAAGAGTCAGGTGATCAACTGACTGAGCCACCCAGGTGCCCCAGAATACATTGTTTTTAATTTCAAATGTTCTTTAAGTTAAACTTCATGATAATCCCATCCTTTGAAAATTACTAAATCCCTTATAATCACAACCCTTAGCACTGTGTTCATCTGGGGAGATAAAAAGGGTCAAGGACAATACCCAATTTCTAATACCCACAGAGGAAGGCTATTATAATTCAGTACATTCAGGAACATTATATGCCATGTACTCTGTTAGTCACTAATCATTAGTGACTAACTCATGTTAGTCACTAGTCATTAATCTCAAGGATTAATTCACCCTCGCCTCCAAAAAAACAACAACAACAACAAAAAAAAACCAAAAAACCCCAAAATCAAAACAGAACAAAAAATAAAATTCAATAGAAAATCAGCACAGAAAGGGGAAATGTTTATATTTTTATAAATTTCACAATTTAACAACAAAGCTCCACACTGGAGATCATTGCTACTCAAAGTAGCCACATGCCTCCCTTAGGAATTATGTGGGTTATGAGTCCTTGTGAGATGAGGAACTTGTAAAGCACTGCTTCCTGCATCCAGAATGTCTTGCTTTAAAAAAAAAAAAAAAAAAAAAAAAAAAAAATCAGCTAAACTACAAAGTGTGCTTAATGCTTTATTTGATTTATATTCTGGCTCAAGTTCCATCTCAGGGTGAGTAACTAACAACTCAAGGGCTGGCATTAATTAGTACATGGACTGTATGCACTTCATTTAGATCATAGCCATGGTGTTGTGAGCAGTGATATCCTAAGCAGTATCGTGCTAGGAAACTAATCCAGACCTCAGCTTCCTGGAAAAATAATAAAAGCAATAAAAACACATGAGCACAAAAGATGCAAACTTTTTTCTTTTCATTTGTTCTGGAACTGATTTAAAATATTTATCATGTATCTAAGTTATTCCTTCTTTCCCTATGGCCTCTCTCAATATTAACTTTCCTCTATTTAAAAAAATAAATAAACAATACCAAAACAAAAATCAACCAAGCAACCACAAAAGGAAATCATTTTTCATAGAATTGGGTAGCTATAAGTCCTTAAATATCACAAAACTGAAGTCTCTAAAAGTTAAGTAAATTAAATTTTGAAGGTCATTGTTTATAAGCCTTCCGGAAAAGGATGGCAGAAGGAGATAGCTGGTGATTGAAATCACAAATGAGGAACCCAGAATTCTTTTTCTGGCTCCAAATCTACTCTATATTCAGAGCTAAGCCGGGTGGCCAACAAGAAATTAGATGAAAAACATGTTATTTGGTTTCTTTTGTTATTCAGAGGTTAATTCATCGTATGAATCAAAATATTTGCCATACAGGGTCCAAATATGAGACCAAAACATATAGGGATAATAAAGAGGGAACAGAGGAAAGATCTCGAAAAGTGATTCCAGTAAACCAGACCAACTTTGTTGGCAAGTAAACAAAAGTAGACCTTTTGAAGGCCGGAGAACCCATGAATATTTCCTGGTCACTCTAAAAGTCACAGTGCCCCCTAACCTTGGACCTGACTCATGGAAATTGAGGTCAGCAAGCTCACCAAGGACTTTCTCATGAGGAATAGTTAAAATGACAGGTTGCCAAGGTATGTGAAGGCCATTAAGGAGAGTATTAGTAAATATAAATATATATTTTTTGGCCTGGGTTCCATTTACAAGGGTATTTTCAAGTTGAATACATGAATCATAAATTATATACTTATGACTTTGTGTACTTCTCTATATGACTGTTAAATATCAATTTAAAAATGTACTTTTTAAGGGCAGAAAATATCATGTGCCAGGTATATAAAAGATACTCTGGGTCATAGCAAGGAATGTCTACTACTTCTTGGATGAATTATTTGAGTGCTTCCTTTTTCATCCAAAAATGTATGGTATTGTAGGCTAATTACATTCTGATAATTTACCCCATGGGAGAAGATTAGATAAGTTTAAAAGGCACACGCACAAAGACATATTCTGTAGCTAAACATTGGAGCCACGAAGATATCCATGAGTCAAGGATTGGTTAAATACATGATAGAAGAATCATGTATTGTAGGACTCTAATATTATAAAAATGACTACATTTTCTTATATGGAAAGATGCTGGACATGTATGGCTAAGTCAAAAAGTAAGCTTCAGAATAGTGTATAGTATGATTCCATTTTTGTAAAACAACAACTACTAGTACTGCTACTACTACTAGGCACACATACACAATGGTTGGCTTTAATTCATGTATAGCCAAAGGCATGCAAAAGTAAACTAAACAAGGTTATGCACCAAGTTGTTAACATTTTTTGTTAGCAGGTGATGTATGTTTGTTTACATCCTATTTTGTGCATATATCTAAATTTTGATACAAAGAAAATATATTGTTTTATAATCAGAAAAAAACAATAAAGGTGTTTTCATCAGAAAAAATAGAAATAAAATTTAATGATAGCATATGTAGAGAAATCATGTGCCAGGTATATAAAAGATATTCTGGGTCATAGCAAGGAATGTCTACTACTTGTTGGATGAATTATTTGAGTGGTTTTTTTAAGCCCAGAACTCTTTCCCCTCCTCCTCTTTTTTTCCCTCTCCCATCCCCACTCCTCCTCCTCCTTTTTTTGTACTGCATATACTTACATATGCTACCAGCATATATTATACAAAACATTTGAAATGGTTCGTATGTACCTTTTCTTTCAAACTTTAAGATTCTCTGGCTGAGACAAGAAAGTCCATCTGCCTAGTGGGGCTTAACTGCTCTTTGTATTATAGTTGCATTTTATGGGATATTGTGAATGTTTTATCTAAGAAAAGAATAGATCCAGTTGCTATAGTCCTGGTCATGGGGAAATTGAAAGTGGGTAAGAACAATACCAGTTTAACTGGCAATGGTTAATAGATTCCCAGGCGGTTCTAATCAGTGCCAGAGTAGTGTGGCAAATTAATCAGGAAAGCTGCTATTTTGGCTTTCCCTGAGGAGTGAATCTGTATGTTGAATGAATGGCCTTAGTGTTTTAACTGTGGTGTAAGTCATCTTTCTGTCTCTCTAAATTTGAAACAGGTCCTTATAGCCATCTTATCCTTATCAAAAATTGTATTCAGGCCTATTACCATAAGTTATCCTGTTTAACAAGTATTAGAAGCTTACAGCTTCCAGACCCTTTCACTATTATCCTTAGCAATATCAAAGAATCAACAATATCATGGCACCAACAATCAAGCCCGTAATGCAAATTATTAAGTCTGGACTGACTGATCTCCTATCTTAATATAACTTAGTAGATGAAAATTTAAAAGTTAGGAACTAATGATAGTCTATCCTATTCCTGATACAAATTCAGAGCTTTGAAATATTGGCACTGTTTTGGCTTGGTTGTGTGTTTCATGCTTAGAGATACTGTTAACTTGTACAGGGCTACTTAACTATTCAGAAATCTCCATTTTTTGTTGTTGCTGTTGCCAAAAAAACTTAGACTAAATAGTGATGATTTCCTGACTCCAAATGTGAACATGAGCATAGATACTATACATAAAGGACTGCTGAAGGAGGCATTCTGTGTCCCATGACAGAGCAACTCAGAACACTATATCCCATGAATGAATCTGCCACAAATCCGAATCAAAACTGAAGAGGTCCCAGAACTTGGCTCATTTGCCTGCTACCGTGTATCTGAAATGATCAGTAAATGCATAGATAGACTTCCTGAGTTCTAAATCAAAGGCTGGTCCACATGTGTATGTATCATAGACTTCTGTGCCTAACTTGTGGCTTAATTTCTTGAGGTACATCTGTTAGCTAGAAGGAATCCTGCCAACTCATGCACTTAGTTCAGTTTCTTCTTTATTAGGTTCCCTATTCTATTAACTAAAGGTTTTTTTAAAAAAATTTTTAGCTGTCATCAAGAATAATATATAATAATAAAAGTTAAGCCTGTGATGCTTTGTATTAACATAGCAATATAATAATACAATATGCTCCACATATGTATTTGAAGAAAATGGCATTCTTCTGTGACAGTACTTTTTGACTTCTAGCTTCATTTAACAGATGTTTACTGAATGGCTCATGGTTGCCAAGAGCCAGGCAAGTGGGACCTACCACAGTACCTGATGTCAAGGGCCTTTTAGGAATGTATTTTTCCAGGTTCTTAAATTACTGTTTAAAAAACTCAAATGAGGGACACTTGGATTGGACTCAGTGGTTGAGAGTCTGCCTTGGGCTCAGGTTGTGATACTGGATCACGTCCCAAGATCCAGTCCCCCGCAGGGAGCCTGCTTCTCCCTCGGCCTGTGTGTGTCTCTACCTCTCTCTGTCTCTCATAAAGAAATAAATAAAAATCTTTCAAAATAAATAAATAATAAACTCAAAGGAGCAAAACACAAAAATTCAGTCATAATTTTACATTTTGCTTCTCCCTAATAACAAATTAAATATAAAAGTGTTTAAATAAAGTCTACAATTTTTTAAAAAAGGATATTAAAATAAACTGCAGGGAAAAGAGCAAGCCTAGAGAAGAAGGAATATTATCAAATGGGCCGAGACTAGATCTAAATAGAGGCCAAATCAGAGAGTTTTGCTTGTGATGGGTTAATCTTTCATTCTTAGAATTAATGTATGACATTACTTAATGATTAGTATGATTAAACATTCTTACCAATCGCTGTCCTCCTTCATCTGCCTTTATTAAGAAAAAAAAAAAAGAAAAGAAACCTCTTAGGAAACCTGCAAATAAATCCTCTGATGGATTTGATGCCACATGTCATCACACCATTATTTATCCCTTAACTCCTGACAAGCTTGTGCACATCATAGACATCCAATAAAATCTGTTGAACTGAACTAACAGCAGGGAAAATGGAATGGATCTTACCTTACATGAAGCTTCTTTAATGAGAACCATGAACATGTGTCAATCTCTTCAGAGCATTCTGCCTTATGTAAAAGGAATCAAAAATAATAAATACATAAGCCAAATAAATAATAAGCCTCAAAATCAAAACGCAAAAATGTAAAACCCCACCCGTTTTCTGGAATTCAGTATTCCCAGAATACTTTGGAGGTTGGCAGATGGTTCTCCATCCCCACAATGCCCAGCATTTGAAGGACATGTCCTGTGGGAGTGGTGGCACTGCAACTCGGTTACAAGGCAGACTCACCAATATACACTTCAAAAAAGCAACGTGATTAAGGGATCGACTAGGTGCTGATTATAAAGTATGTGCGTGTTCCAGAGGTGGGGATAGGGGTGAGACGCCTCCATACTTAGAGAAATGAAGCATTTCAGTCCCAAAATCGAAGCAAGAATCTGTAGGAGCTAGGTTACAAACAACCTAGAACACTCAGATTAGTTGCATACCTTAAACTAGTTAAATACCCGTTGGGTTTTTTTGGTTGGTTTTGTTTTGTCTTTAAGGTGGGTGCATGGGGCAGCAAGGCTGCGTTAAGAAGTAAACCTTTTAAGAGAAAGGTATCACTTGCCTTTTCTCCTGTTGATGGGCTGCTGTCTGACAATGAATCTAGAAATGTCTAAAGCAAAAAGCTCCTGAGGAGAAACCCTTTACGAGGCGGTCCCCCAGCCTGGCCCCGGGACACGCAACCGCCCGCTCTGCGCCCTCGGCACCTGTAGCGCGGGCCCAGCAAACGCGATGCCTTTGAGAACGCCCAGAGCCCTCGGAATCCACCCTCCGCGGCACAGCACCACCTGACTACTTCAACACTTTGGCAAAGAATTTTCCAAAGGAAATTTAACAGGCAGAGGAAATGAAGGAGGTTAGGAAACAAACCGTGCTCCGGAGGCGGACACGAGCCGAGCCTGGCGGCCCGCGGCGGAGCCCGAAGCCCGGTCCTCACCCGCGGCGGCCCCAGGGGCTCCTCTCCCGGAGCCGGAGCTCAGCCTGCGCGTAATCCAGCACCTCGCCAGGGAGTCAGCATTCCGGGAGCGGGGGGGGGGGGGTCTAGTAGGTTTTCGGGAACTCAGAAACCACCGCTGGGGAACCCAAGTGTTCACCGCCAGGTAAAACTTACCCGGATTTGAAGCACCTAAGACGGGCGGAAAGGCTGTGCGGGCGCCGCAGGGTGCAAGGCCGGCAGCGCGCGGCGGCGAGTGCCGGAGGGGACAGGCACCCCGTAAACCCAGACAGGCGCAAGGCAAACAGAGATGACCGCACGCACCACAGAGGCAAAGCAAACAGATGCACCTAGAAGCACGTTCCGCAAAGTGCAGAGCTGCCTACACTCGCACGGCGGAATCCGTGTTCGCAGCAGCGCACGCGAGGGCGGATCCTCCGAGCTGTGTCCGGGACAGGAGCGGGTCGTCCGGGGCCCTGCCAGCCCCGCCGGGTCCCCCCGAGGATCGCGACGGCCGACCCGCGCAGCCTGCCGGCGGCCCCAGGGGATACACTCAGGGGGCCCCCGGGAAGGAGCCACGCCCCTGGGAGCCGGGGGGAGCCGGGGGGCTCCGGAGGGGGTGGAAGCCCGAGCTCCGGGTCCCCAGGAGAGGACTCAGGGCGCTCCCCGCGGGGGGCGAGCCCGCCCCCAGGCCCGGCGCCCCGCGCCCCGCGCTCCGGCCCCCGCGCCCCGCCCCCGCTCCAGGCGGCGCCGGGAGCCTCGCACTGACCTGCGGGCCCGGGCGCGGCGACCTCCCCTCCCGCGGCGCGCCGGCCCGGCCGGGACTAGAGCTGCGCTGAGCTCCCCGCCCCCGCGCCCCGCCCCCGCCTCGGCGCCCCGCCCCCGCGCGGCCGTCCCGGGAGCGCCCGGCTCGAGCGCACCGGCTGCGGGCGGGAGGGAGCCGGGGCCGCGGAGCCGGCGGGACTGCGGGGCTCCCCCGCCCCTCGGGCCGCACAACCAATGGCAGCGAGCGCGGCCCGCCCCCCGCCGCCCCGCAGCCGCCGCTCCCGCCGGGGCCCGCGGGCGGGGAGGGCTGGAGCCGGGGTCCGGGGTCCTGGAGGGCGCGGAGGCGTTGGCACCGGGAGCCCCGTGTGCGGAAGGCGGGTGTGGTGCTCTACCTTGTGTGTGTGTGGGGGGGGGGGGGGCTCGGCGGGCGGAGGCATCTACTTTCTGCCAGTTTCTTCCCCTCCGGAACACCTGGGCCCGCGGAGCCCCAGCCCAGCCCCGGCCCAGCCCCGGCCCAGCCCCGGCCCAGCCCCGGCCCAGCCCCGGCCCAGCCCCGAGCGGGAGGGCCTCGCCCGTCCTGCGTCCAGCTGGGCCGCGCGTCTCTGCCTACGCGCTCGTATCTCTCGTCCCTTCCGAATACTCCGCCAAGTCGTGAGATGAAGTGAATCGGATTGCAGTTTTCATCACTGCCAGGGAAACGGGCAAAGGTAAAAATCCCTCCCGGGAACCTGGCCGCGAGAGGGCCCTAGACCCTGAAAGAACTCTGGGAAGGGCGCCGTTAAGGGACAGGGCCAACCTCGGTTACCAGAGACCCGGGATCTTCACTTAAAGACTCTGGAATTGCTCTGTTTTTCAGCTGAAAAACTGTTATTTCAACTGATCATTCGATGTCTGTGGTCTCTTCTACTCTGACATTCAATAATCCAATGGGCTTCCTGGCCTGTTGGCCTGGTGAAGGGCTGAGCTCCTGCGAGGTGCTGGTATGGCTCCTTTCCCTCCACCCTGCTGCCTCCTGCTGCCTCCTGCTGCAGTCACCCTGAGACCCGTCCACCTGTGGCTAGGAAAATGAATCATGTAAATCAGTATAGAAGGATGATGCTCACGTTTTAGTGACCATGTAAACTTGTACAAACACTCCTACTTACCAGTGCCCATCTCCTGGGATTATGCTAGTTGTGCTCATGTCAGGGGTTCTCCAGATAGAGACAGATTCTGCACTTATTATGCACTTATTACATGCCAGACAATAGCTAGGAACTCTGTGTGTGTGTATGCATGTATGTGTATTTGTGCATGTATGTGTATGTGTATTTGTATGCATGTATTGTGTATGTGTATGTAGTAAGTGAGCAAAGGCTCTCTCTCTCTCTCTCTCTCTCTCTCTCTCTCCCTCTTCCTCCTCCAGGGGAATTGTGGGTTTGTGTTCATCTTTTCTATGTGAATCTTTTTGTATCTTCTAAAATGCAGGGCCATAGAATGAGCAGCATGGAGAAGAGGGCAGACACAGACCTGCTTCTCTTCCAACACATTTCCGTTTGATACGTTCACATGTCACTTCCATGAGTTTTGTTACCTTTGTCTATCCCTCAGTGTTTTACCTTAGATTTATACTGAGCCTCCTCTCTAATAGTAATATCCATGAAATCATTGGTTTGTTATATACCAATTGTATTTCAGTGCAAAATAAGTAAGTAATAAATAAGTAATCTCTTTAGTCTTTTCTTGACATTTCCTGAGCTTAATTGCCTAGGACTGCTGTGAAAAATGACCATGGCCTGTTAAAAAAAACTAATATGAGAGACAAAGCTGCTTTCATCTTTATTTTTTTCTTGATTTCGTATATAAATGATCTAGAGAATGTTAATTGTCAAATTTACTTACATAGAGTGTGTTCAAAAGTAGGTCAGTCTCACCACTCAAGTTCCTAGGAGTTCACAGGCAGTTTGGAGAAATAGTTCTAGCTTCTAATGAGCATGATCATCCCACTTCCAGTCCTTTTCTGTCTTACTCAGAGGTGGATAGATTGGTTTTGTGTTGTTTGTTTGTTTTAATGTGGTATTTGGAGTCAGAATCATTAAATTCTGATCCTGTCACTTATGATCTTTGTAACTAAGCCAATCAATTCATCTCTCTGGGTCTCATTTTCCTTATGTACAAAATGGCAATAATAGTATCCACATTAATAGGTTGTTGTAAAGTTTAAATACACATACATGCATACACACACACAGAGTTCCTAGCTATTGTCTGGCATGTAATAAGTGCATAAAATTATTAGTTCTGTCTTTCCTTCTTTGCTGTCATCAAAGCAACATTTAGAATTACTTTGTCCATTCTCTAATTTCCATCTAGGTTATCAGGAAGCTTGTGTTCTGTTCCTAACACTCCCTAGACTAGTTCTCTGCTCCCTTTCCTTGATTTCCTTCATCTCTGCCCTGTTGTGATGCTCCCTCTCCAAACTCTATCCTATCTTTCATGGCTTAATCTCTCTTCTTTCCAGCAGTTCTCACATTCCATCTGCCACAATGTCGGAGCTCTGTGCACTGTAGAGAAAGTGAGATTACTCCAAGAAGAGAGTAGGTCATAAAAATTCTTACTACCTTTGCATTCTCATGATGTGTCAATAAGTCCTTTGTGTTTGTTTAAATCATGGTCTTCCTGAAAACATGGAGAAATTTATGCTATCTAATGCTATGGAAAAATTCCTAGAGCCACAAGTACTATTAAATTCAACAGACATTTTTGGAGCATCTGCTATATGCCAAGCAGTGCCCCAGGCACTAGGGAGATAAAAATAAAGAAGACAAAGTCTCTGCCCTAAAATGCTTATAGTCCAATCAGGCTGGCAGATATATAAATACCTAAATTGAATATAAGCGTGCCTTGTAGGGCTTTAAGCCAATAGTGCCCATGTAAGAATTTCCTTTACTTTTTCAATTATGAGGTTGTCTTGGACCAGCCAATCAAAATTCCCACCCTGCCCATAGTCCCCTGCTGAGTGAGGATCCATGTTCTATGCCTGAGCGGAGCTCATTACTCAAAATGGGCTTAATTGGTGAAGCCAAAAAGACCATATACACATTCTCGTTTTTCCCATGTCCACTCCAACCCCACTTGCAGCTAGGGTGAGAGCATGTAACCTCAATTTGGCCAATAAAATGCCTTCCTTACACCTAGAATTGGGAATTGGTCATACAAGGGAGCTGAGATGAGAAGAGCTCTCTGTAGCAGTGACTGCAACAATGTCCAGTTTCTAGGGCCAGCAAAGGGAGGAGCAATGAGCTTGGGTTTCCAGTGCCCAGGTGTCAGTTGCAAGTTATGGCTTCTGCTGCTCAGTGATCTCACGTGTCTAATTTGGAGGTATGATTGGCTGGGCTTCTGGATGTTCCCTGTTTCTGTTCATTCTTTGAGCTTCTCTCTGGTCCAGTATCCTTTCATTAAATTCAATTTTTGCTTAAACTAGCCAAATGAATTCTTAGCTACTCAGAATACTTTGTATATACTTGGTATAAAGGCTCTACCTCAATAAGAAGAATGTTAATTAACTAATTTAGGTAACTTCTCCTGCTAGGACATTCAAATTGGAAATATTACAGTTGGTCAATTGAAATCCAAAGCAGAAGCTAAAAACACAACCCATGGACTATGAGACAGCAAGAACTATGTATAGGCTGGAATTATGAGTAAGCAGAAGTTATGAATAAGCAAAAGTTATGAGTTAGCAGAAATCTACATACATGCAGAGGAGAGGAAGAGGTGGTTGGCTGAGAGCAACAAGGAAACAGAAGCAAGAGAAACTGAGTCCGCATTGATGCTGAGGGAATAAGTGAACCCTGCTCTCAAGGGGACTCCAGGCTAACCCAGTCCCTAGATTTGCCTTGAATCCTGTACTGTTTTCCAATTTCTAAACTAGTTTCCCTTTTCTGATTAACCCTGGCTATTTCTGGGTTAATCAGAAATTTTGAAATTCCAGTTGTTCTTATTGTGATGTATACCTTTATAGAAACTTCCTTATTCCTTGAGGTAACCAGGGTAAGACTCTATTTTATATGACCAAAGCATTCTGAAGATTGCAGGCATGATATGGCTAGGACCCAGGAAACAACAGTCAAATAGTGTATCTTAAAAGTCACTGGTCTTCCTCTTCAAAAATGTACTTTCTTTTTTTTCATATCTTACTTGAAATTTCCAAGAGAAGGACCTTCCTCTGGGCTGAAAAATTAATGGTTTATCAGAAGCCCCTGTTTAAAATGTACTCAAGTTTCTTGTGGGAATGAAAAGCCAGAGGTGTTTCTCTCTACATTAGCCATTAGCATCTGAGCAGATCATATGAGTTCATTCTTAAATTTGAACTCTTAAGGGCCTGATACTTAGGGGTTCAGCTAGGTATAGAGCAGAAAAATTGGGCACTGAGAGGGAAGAGTGGAGAGCAGATATAATAGAAAATGGCCATGAGAGTCCCTGGAACATTATAAAGAACTATCCTATGGAATATTCCTATAAGGGAAGGTCCTGGTGGCAGCCAATGTAAAGAGTGCCAGGGAACAGTAGGGCCAAAATGGCAGCCATACAACAAGGTGGACACTAACACCAAACATTCTCACTTCACAGTCTCACCTTCTGCCAGTTCCAGAGTATGACCTTGCATAATTTTTGTTCTGCTTCAGCTTTTATGGGAGATGGGGCTGGGCTGAAGCGGCAGAGAAAGATGACTATCGTATATGCCCATCTTGAGATAATACTTGGAAATTATACCAACATTAATTATACCTTGGGGTTACTTGCATGAGTCCATGGCCTTTGTTTTATCTTCCGTAACATACAGTGCCCTCTCATGGCTTGTGAAAAAGAGAAAAATCTGTATGTCTGACCTAATCAGCGAATGACACACAGTCTAGAAAGCAAAAAAGTAATTCTCTTAAAAGGACATGACACAAGTAGGAAGGAATTTACACATGCTGCTGTGTTTGAAAGGAGAGGAAATGCATTGAAGCTGTCTTAATGAAAGCAAGAGTCAGAAGTTATCCCTAAAGAGCTTTATGTTCTCAAAGTCTAAAATGTACCTCAGAGTTTGTTTGTTTTTCTGAGAACAGTGGGTAGAACTATACTTGGAATGGCTGTGAGTCACATCAGGGTGAAGGGAGGAGAAAAATATTAATGCCACGGACACCACTTTTCATAGGGTGTGCTTTAGCCGCTGGGTGCTGTACTTGCCCATCAGCTCTGTTTGTGTGGCCAAATGACTTACTGTGGGTTATAAATCAATGTTGAGCAATGTGAAGAGCAGATGGGGAGTTTAATGCATCCTCCACATCTCCGTCTTGTGACTGGCTGAAGTCCATGTGCAATTTGGAAAAAGATGTTTGAAAAGGATATTCATCATTTTAAATTGCTCTGTGGGAGCTTTGCAGTTCATAATGTGCCACTTAGGTACTTCTCAAAGATAGGTTTTCCTTGACATGGATTAGAATTTCATAACAGCAAAATGGCAACTGGAGGTATTAGGATAGAAAAGCTAACTTTGAAGGAATTAACAAGAAATTGGGGAGGGGGGTGTTGAATTGTGAAGGAGTTAAAGGGATGTGAAATATTTAGGCTGAATTCTACCCCATAATATCTAGTCCTAGGAATTCCCAGTGGTTGGCAAGACAGTTTTGTTATCCATTTCTCAGGTTAGCCCTCAAATACTATTGGGAAAGTCTACCTAGGCAAGAACCTTCAGCATGACTAAAATATATTCGCTCTTGAGGAAAAACTATTAAAAACCCAGCAGTATGGCTAGCTCAGTTGGTAGAACATGTGACTCTTGACCTTGGGGTCATGAGTTCAAGCCCCATATTGGGTGTGAAGCCTACATTAAAACAAAACAAAACAAAACAAAACAAAACCCACAGCAGTATAGTTTAACAATTCTAGAGTTGATTGGTTGCAAGAAAACGGAAGGTTGTTACTGAAATATTCCCAACCTAAACACATCTGTATCCTTTGCTTATTTTGTGGCTTTCCTCAAAGGGATTCTTATCAGGAGTATTGTGTGTGAATGGCTTGGACTGTCAGGTGGAGATCTGGTGTGCAGGCACCTCCTCCCCAGACATCCAGGTGAAAATGAATCAATAATCAGTAGCCTGGGAAAATCTGCAATGTGAGCAAATGTGCTCTAAAGTCAAGAAAAGAAAACAGAATTGGACCTTGATTCTTTTGGTACAGTAAGTATGAGCTGAGTATTATGTGTGCAGAATTAGAAAGCATGTGACTTCCACAAGCCCCTCAGGGAAAGGGAAGAGTAGCAGACCCAATAGGGTCACTATTGCAGAGTGAACTATTTTGTTTCACATATTAAAAAATGTCAGGGATCCCTGGGTGGCTCAGCGGTTTAGCGCCTGCCTTTGGCCCAGGGCATGGTCCTGGAGTTCTGGGATCAAGTCCCACATGGGGCTTCCTGCATGGAGCCTGCTTCTCCCTCTGCCTGTGTCTCTGCCTCTCTCTCTCTCTCTCTCTCTCTGTCTCTCATGAATAAATAAATAAAATCTTAAAAAAAAACATCTTCCTAAATATATTCAATTAATTGACAGATAATTACTGAGCATTTTCCATGTGCCACTTGTACACAGTCATAAACGAGAGATTTAAGCAGGAGTGGACTTGGTCATCATGAGGATGTCTGAAAAAACAGACCTTCCAGAACATGCTGCTGGTCCTGGTATTTTCCTTCACCCAAATTGCATGGAAACACTCACTCCTGGCTTGATTGTTTTCATATTTTCTCTCTCCCTCTCTCTCTCATTTATTTATTTTAAAGATTTTATCTCTCTTTTATTTTTTAAAAATATTTTATTTGTTTATTTGACAGAGAGAGAGAGAGAGAAGGAGAGCACAAACAGGAAGAACAGCAAGCATAGGGAGGGAGAAGCAGGTTCTCTGCTCAGCAGAGAGCCCAACATGGGGCTCCATCCCAGGACCCTGAGATCATATCATGACCTGAACCAAAGGCAGACACTCAACCAACTGAGCCACCCAGGTGCTCCTCTCTGTCTCTTTTAAAAACACATTTGGGGGGATCCCTGGGTGGCGCAGCGGTTTGGCACCTGCCTTTGGCCCAGGGCGCGATCCTGGGGACCCGGGATCGAATCCCACGTCGGGCTCCGGGTGCATGGAGCCTGCTTCTCCCTCTGCCTGTGTCTCTGCCTGTGTCTCTGGCTCTGTCTCTCCTTCTATCTCTCAAGAATAAATAAATAAATAAATAAAATCTTAAAAAAAAATAAAAACACATTTGGTTTCCCATCATCTTGCTCTTGTTTTATTTGTTTTCTTGTTCCTACCTACCCAGGAATTCCACTTAGACTCTATCAAACCTTCCAAACCAGTGGCCCTAGTGGTTTTCACAATTGATCATCCTTCTCTTGTCCTCATTTTTCTCCTTACCCATCTGAGATTCCATAGTTCGTCATTCTAGTGGTCTTTCAACCAGGTGGCCATAAGGTATAGGAAGACTTTCCAAGGGAGGACTTGTGCAGAGATAGTTTTAAGGAACCCATCAACCTTCATGTCAATTATTTTTCTCAGATCGATCTACCTGAGTGAGAACTCACAGGCATTTATAATACTGCTTCTGCTACACATGAGAAAGGCATATCCTCACTAACTCCAAATCTTGCTAGGGTGTGTTCAGCTGGAGTGTAAAACCTCAGAGTGCCAAATAAAGTAATAAATCAAAATATTAATTTTGGGAAAGTTAAAAAAATAATTAAGTGAAACACTTAAGCTTTTCCTGGTTTCCCTGCTTTCCGTGTAGTTTGGTTAAGGGGAAACATGATCTTATAGACAGTGTAAGTATAAATAATATGACACGTTAGAATGTTCTGAATTCAGATATTGGATAGAAATGGAATGGTGACTTTAACAATTTTTGTTTAATGATTCTGCCTCTTTTATTTCTGATCTGTTATCAGTGTGGAAGGAGAATTGTTTGAGAGAAAAGCAAGGGAAAAAGTGCTGAAGATTAAAAACATTTTTTATATACTTTTTTTTTACTTTAGGTATTCAAGATACTTATCTCTAGTACTTTTTTTAAGAACCAAAGTTTTTAAATTTTAGAACAATTTTAGATTTACAGAAAAATTGTGAAGACAGTACAGAATTCTCATATACTGCATACCCAGTTTCTCCTGTTATTAATATCTTACATTATTATGGTATATTTTTATAATTAATGAACCAATATTGTTTCAATATTATTAACTATAACCCATATTTCATTCATATTTTCTGTGTTTTACCTAATACTCTTTTTCTGTTCCTGAATCCCACATTACATTTAATCTTCATGTCTCCCTAGTGTCCTCTTGGCTATGACAGTCTCTCCAACTTTCTTGGTTTTGATGTCTTGAGAGTTTTTAGAAGACTGGTCAGCTATTTTGTAGAATATGTCTCAGTTGGGATTTGTCTGAAGTTTTTCCCATAATTAGACTGGAATTATAGGGCTTGGGGAGGAAGACTGTATGGGTAAAGTATCATTTTCAACACATATCCAGGGGACACTCAACATGATTTACCACTGTTGATGTTGACCTGATCACCTACCTCAGGTAGTGTTTGTCAGGTCTCGCTCCTGTAAAGCTACTCTTTTTTCCCCATTTCTGGGACTTTTTATTAGCCAAAACAAAAAGAACCTTTGAACTGCCCAAGGAGAATAGATTTATGGTGTTGATTTTTATAAATATCAGTGGAATGCTTTTCAAGACTACTGATTCTTTAGATAGTTAAGGTAGAAAATTTGTGATGTAAGTGCATTTGCACCTTTCAATAAGATAGTTAAAAATATTTTTTTTACTAAATCATGAAATATGTGTTCCAATTACTATTAATATTCATCTTATTTCATCTTATAAAATGTTCAATAATTTCTACCTCCTATTAACAAAAAATAATGCTATATGTTGACTACTGGACTGGTGAAGTTTGAGTAATACGTATTTTTTTTCCTTTAATAAATTCAGACTTTCCTCTGATCACTATGTATAAAAAATTAATTATTATTTCTGATTTTATATTAATTTTCCTTTAAACACTGCTAAAGCATACAAAATAAAACTTGATACACATATACAATTTACTTACCAAAATAGGGCCATGTGTTCTTATCACATGCCTCATGTCATAAAAAAACTAACCATTTCAGCTAGCCATCACACTGCATTATTACGAAATAAGTATCAAGAAACAATATTATTATTGTCTTGTTTTTATTATAGCTGATTAGAAATGATTATGAAATAATTATATTGATTCTATATCATTTAAATCTTATCTGCAGAACAAGTAATATAGTTGGCAAAACATATTCAGCAATTTTTTCTCAATATTTTAATATCCTAAAAATACATACGTAGCATGATTTTAAAGTGAAGTTAACCTCTTTCTGAAAGCAACTAATTCTGATATTGCTGCTTGATTTGACATTGAGTACTGCCTTTGTCAGTTGGATTGTGTGAGAGACTTTGTCCATATACTGTACGACCTAGATCTATGGCTTGGGTGACTGATGAAAATATATAAAAACATGTGATTAGAGGGGGAAACCAAATACAGAAAATAGGGGAACACCTTGTATTATTTTTTACAATTTCATATGAAACTATAGTTACCTCAAAATAAGTTTAATGAAAAAAGCATAATTAAACAGCATTTCATCAACCAAACTGCATGAACAAAGGTGTAATGAACTTAATAATATGCACTTTTCTAAATTTCATTCTGAGTACTTTGGATTAAACAAAGTCCCTCTTAGTGAAAGAATAGCAGGTATGATTTATATTCAGATAAACTTTGGTAAAGCTCTTTTGGTATACTTCCCAGAAATTGAAGAGAAAAAAAATGCTTCTAATAACTAGATAACAAATCACTTTGCAAGTTTGGGGATTTCCAATTCTTTGCTTTCAATAAACTGAGTTGTGAGAAGATAGATTATTATGTTTCTTATGATAGATCTTTGTATGACTTTTTTTAAATTTGCTTTTCAACTCAGAAGTTCTAAGAGATGAGTGGCATTTCTATAAACCCTTCCCTTTCAATCTACTTAGTTATGAGAAAAAAGTTTCTCAGTACATATGTATAACAATAAAAATAAAAATATAATAAATGGCCTATATTTTCTACAATTTAATCTAGAAATAAGTAACATTTGCCTATGGGTAAAAATAATTGGCAAAAAGTGTTTTCATTTTCAGGAAGTGTTAGTTTGTATGTTTAATAGTTATTTATCAAATTTTAAAATATATTTATGTTTTGGTAAAAAGTTAATATATGAAAATTATTTTGGTTCATTGTGTATTAGTATTAATAATTATAATGGTAATTAATCTGGAAGAAAAATTTCAACACTTAGAGCCTTATACTCAAAGAAAATTTAAAAATTACATTAAGCTTCAATTTCTATACATGTTTATTGCAGAGAAATGTGTGAAGGTGATAAATAAAAAACTTGTGAGTACAAAAATATGTTATAAAATTCAGTTGTCAGGGAGAGTAAGCATACTGAAAGTACAAGTTCAAGTAGAAGGAAAATGATGTAAAATTTCAATTTAGGAAGCCCTTTTACTTTATTTCATTTTTTTAAAGATTTACTTATTTATTGGATAGAGAGAGAGAAAGAGAGAGAGCACAAACCAGAGGGAGAGGGAGAAGCAGACTCCTTGCTGAGCCAGATGTGTGGGGCTGATGTGGGGCTCTATCCCAGGACACTGGGATCATGACCTGAGCTGAAGACAGACATTTAACCAACTGAAACACCCAGGTACCTCTAGGAAGCACTTTTCAATGTATTTTTAATGGTGATGGACACCAAATTTATATGGTATTATAATTCATTGGTTACTGCTATAAACTGAATGTCTTTCATCCTCTTAAAATTCATAAGCTGAAACCTAGTTCTCAATGTAATGACATTAGAAGGTGAGGCCTTTGAGAGATGATTAAGGTGGTGAGGGTGGAGCTTTAATGAGTGAAATTAGTGCTCTTATAAAGAGACCCAGAGAACTCCCAAGTCCTTCCTCTGTGTGAGGACACAGCAAGTAGATGGCCATCCCTGAACCAGGAAGTGGGTTCTCACTAAACATCAAATCTACAAATGACTTGATCTTGGACTTCCCAGCTTCCATAACTGTGAGAAATAAATGCTGTTGTTTGTAAGCCACCCAGTCTGTAGTATTCTACAGCATTACCAATGGTTATAGCATTACCAATGGCCTCGACACATTTTCTGAAAAATTATATATTGAAGTGCATTCAGTGTCAAAAAGTGTGTCATATTTCAACTTATAACATGAAATTTAGATGTTACCTTAAAAAATGTATGGAGGGATCCCTGGGTGGCGCAGCGGTTTGGCGCCTGCCTTTGGCCCAGGGCGCAATCCTGGAGACCCGGGATCGAATCCCACATCAGGCTCCCGGCACATGGAGCCTGCTTCTCCCTCTGCCTGTGTCTCTGCCTCTCTCTCTTTCTCTCTGTATGACTATCATAAATAAAATAAAAAAAAAAAAATGTATGGAGGATGGGGATCCCTGGGTGGCGCAGCAGTTTGGCGCCTGCCTTTGGCCCAGGGCGCGATCCTGGAGACCCTGGATCGAGTCCCACGTCGGGCTCCTGGTGCATGGAGCCTGCTTCTCCCTCTGCCTGTGTCTCTGCCTCTCTCTCTCTCTCTCTCTCTGTGTGTGTGACTATCATAAATAAATAAAATTTTTTTAAAAAAATGTATGGAGGATACATACTTTTTCAAAATTCTTCTTACGGGGGTTTCAAGCAAAAGAGTTTGAAGGCCATGCAATGCTGTAGTTATTCTCTTCCAAACTCCTTTAAGTCCTTTGTCCCTCTCTCCTGTCATTGTATTCATCAGGCATAAATCTAACCTGGTTCAACCCAACTATTTACCAATTCCATACCTGTACTCAGGCAGTTCACTGTTACTGAAGAGAAACATGAGATCATGCTGATGGTTTCACATTCAATCCGTGATTACAACACTCTAAAGGATGTACTACATTGCCTAGCAATCCTACTTGTCTGGCATGTTCAAGTTTCTACTTTAAAACAATTATTTCACACATTCTTTTCTTTCCTCAAAATTCCTGTATCACTGCCTCCACATCTCAACTAGCAACTTGGAACTTTACCTCATAGCTCCTTGAGAAAATAGTTGAAATAAAAAAATAAAATAAGAACTTCCTCATCCTCTCTCCAGCAAGCTGCATTTGTATCCATGCTTTGCTTGCCCGCTTACTACTGTGGTGACATTCCTCCTGTGGAAGTCTGCATTCCTCTTAAGACCTGGTCCCCCATCCTCTCTCATCTCCTTGAGGATACTGTCCCTGCAGTTACCTCCTAATACCTATATCATTACCAATACTTCTTTATATCACATTATTCCCATCAACTTAATACTGTGCTTTCATATATCCTGTCTTAAAAAAACCCTCCCTTCGCTTTATGTCCCTGACTTATCCTCCCCATATCTCTACTTTCCTTCATAGATAAACTTCTGAAAAGAGTTCCCTATGTTACCATTTCACTTCCTTACCTTACATTCTCCACCCAGTCCATTCCAAAGAGACTTCTTCCATACCATTCCCTGGAGATATTTCATTAAGGACAATGATGCCAAATCCAACTGCTACTTCTCTCTTCTTATCTAATTGATCCATTTATCAGTTCTTCCTTCCGGAGAGCTTATCCTGGTGTTTAGGACTCTACACTCCACTGGTTTTCCTTGCACTTCACTGGCCACTCCCTCTTAATCTCTTGCCTTTCTTCTGCTCATCTTTACCTTAAGTTTGGAGTTCTCTCTGATTAAATCTTAATTCCTCTTTCTTATCAACAGACACCTTCTTTGAGTACTTTATCTGGTGGTTAAAACACCAATTTTATGCTAATGATTTTCTAATCTGCATATCAAATTTGATTTCTTTCCAGAAGGACCTATTTGGCATCTTGATTTTTATATCCAACAGGATATCTTCAGTCTACCATGGAACTGGTCAGCATGGAATTCTGGATTTCTAAATCCCTACCCCCACTCCCAACTCCATACCTGTATTCTGTCCCATATTCTCAGTCTCAATTGATGGAGTAATCATTTGCTCAGGTTTTAAACCAAAATTGAGCAGTTACCCTTGATACCTCTCTTTTTCTTATTATTATGTATAATCCACCCAGAAAAAAAAAATCCATCTTCTAAATCTTCAAAATATATCCATGCTGACTCTTTTAATGTGTTGAGAGTTGCTTTGTGGTCTATTAATTGGTTAGTTTTTGAAAATGCTTTAGATACTTATGAAGAGTGTGTGTTCTTACTGGTAGGATGTTCATAAGATTAAGTTTATTAATTATATTTTCAAGTAAAATCTTCTATGTTCTTACTAATTTTTTGTCTTAATCAGTTTTTGAGATGAGTTTTAAAATGCTGTAAGTGGACTATCTTAAGATAAATCCAGTAGTTTCAGCTTTTGTATATTTGAGACCACATTGTTAGGCATATATAATTTAGAATTGTCTATCACAAGGTGAATTTTAACTGTTTATAATCTTATAGTATCTCTTCTTATCTCTAAATAATGATTTTGCCTTAAAGTATTTTCTCCAATACTAATATATCTGCATCAAGACTGACTTAATAACATTTATTCTATCCTTCTACTTTGGATGTTTCTTTATCTTTATATTTTAGGTATTTCTCTTATAACACCTCTAGTTGACAATCTTTGCCTTTCAACTGGAGAGTTTAGTGCACTTACATTTAATATGATTACTGATATATTTGGAATTATTGCTATCACTTAATTATTTATATGTGTGTGTGTGTATGTTTAATATTACCTGTTTTTTCCTCCTTTCTTAACTTCTTTTGGAATGATTTGTTTGTTTGTTTGTTTGGAATGATTTGTTTTTTTAATGACACTTTTTCTCAACGTCTGTTTGGAATATATACTCTATGTTCTCTCAGAGGTTGCTCTTAAAATCTTAAACTAGACATTCCACTGAAAGACTAAAACTATTTGATATCCTTATTCTTCCCCTAAATATCTTAGATAACTTAAGCTTTGATAGCTACCCTATCTTATATTTAATTTTTTTCCTATTTTAGTTTTATTTTTAATGCTCAATTTAGATTTTCTTCATGGTTCTATGTAGTAAAAAAAATTTTTTTTTTTTTAGTTTTACTCACGTTTGTCAATTTCTCTGTCCCTAGTTCTTTGTCCCATTTCAGTTTTTCTTTTTAAAGCTAATTTTTAAATTTGTGAGTGTATGAGTTCAGTTACATCTTTCAAAAAGATATGTTGAAGTCCTAACCCCTAGTACCTGAGAATATGACCTTATTTGGAAGTAGGTTTATTGCAGATGTAATCAAGATTTAAGATGAGGTCATAATAGAAGAGAGGAGACCCTTAATTCAGTATATCTGGTGTCCTTATGAGACAGGTAGAATGTCAGTTGAATACAAGGGTAAGAAAACTTATTCTGTAAATGACCAAATAGTACCTATTTTAAGTTTTTTGGAGTCATATGCCATATAGTATCTGTGACTTTACCTTGTGCTATTGTAGCCTACAGCGACTACAGACAATGTGTAACAGATAGGCCTTGCTGTGTTCCAATGAAACTTTATTTATAAATTGGCAGATTGCCTTTTGGGCAGATTAAGCCAAATTCTGGTGTAATACATGATCCGTGACCCACAAGAAGCCTGATGCTGTATTGGGAAGTAGTTGAACCTTGAAGATATATTAAAATGTATTGATTTATCTGATTTATTTATACTTTGAATGGACGTTTTACCCATGTATGATTTTGTTACATGATACACTGGTCATTATAATGTTGATTCACTGAGTTATATAGATCTTTCAAATGCTGGCATATTTCACTGTACACTATAAAGTTTTATATTCATTAATATCACTACTATGTCATCAGAAAAGTCTCTGAGTATTGGAAAACTGTCAAGCTTACATTGGCAGGTACAATTTGTCTAAAATTCTAATTTTTATTTTGAAGCTTGAATTTTATCATTGGCAACAAAACTGTCAGTTGTTTTCCTTGAAGTGATAGTCTTACTTGGTTCATTATTAAGAAAATGTCAACTAAATACCTAAGTCTGAATAAACATGGTTCTTCAAGTAAAATGATATTCTCTCAAAAAAGTGGCTAGTTCAGTTCACAACCCAATCTTACAAGTGCTTTTCCTTGAAAGAGTTATAGTTCAGTATTTATTTTTTCATACTTCCCATTTCATCAAAGAGAATATTAAAAACATGTCTATTAAAGGGCTGATATTTAACATATTAAATATTTGTTTTGTTTTATACTAGATATTTAAAGTGAAACTCCTTTCTGTTTTTTTTTCCTGCCAGTGAGTGGCAGTGAAGTACAATGTATATTATACTAGTACAATAATTTAACATTAAACTGGTACATTTTACCAGTTACAGTTTGGGGCCACTGCCTTGCTTCGTGCTAAGCCAAGAGTTCTACCCACTATTGCTTTTGTATCACTGATGCAAAATGCAATGAAAAAGGGAAATAATGTCTTAGTATTATTATAAAAATAGTTCTGAGTTTTTAAATGCTCTGAACGTTCCTCAGAGACCCTCAGAGTTCTGTGGCCTTTGTGTAGAGTACTGATGTCTTAGGGCATTGGCTGGAAGGCAGTTTCTTCTGAAAAACTCTTCTCATAAGATTTAACCTTGATCTTTATCTCCCATCTCCATACCTCCTTTCCCTTTTCCATTCTTGCTCCTGGATCCCCACCCCCAACATCTCCTACCACCAATGCCTTTTAAGGATTAGAATGAGCAGTTATAATTTTTTTCTGTGGGGAGATTTTCTTCTTCTGGCTTTGGTTTTGTGGAAAATTTTAGAAGATTTATTTTTAAATATTGAAAGTTTATTTCTTGCAGATGATAGAAATTAATTCGTTTTAAAAAATAACATGCTCCGTATCTTAACTGCAGTGGAGGACTATCATTGTTCTTATAGTTGGTGAATTTTCTGCAGTGCCAGACATGCTAGTAAGTCATGAAATTAACAGAATTTTTTTTTCCTTACTAGATGTTGTTTATGTGTTCTTAGCCCCCCTCTTACAGGATAATTGACAAGAATCAATACATCAGAATTGGATCCATGTTCAAGTTGTGATCTTCAGCTCAGCAGAATAGAGTCAATCGGATAGATGGTGTTCAGAGGACCCTGCAATTCTTTGATATCTTTTCCCATACTGGTTTGAATCTCTTTGTCACATTATCCATTATGGCATGCCCTGGCTTCTAAATTTTCTGTGTCACTGAATGCAGTTTTTGCTGACAGATTTCAGGGTAGATCATACTTTTCCCCCTGACTTTTATTTATTTATTTATCTATTTTTTAAATTCAAGTAGCCAACATATCGTACATAATTAGTTTCAGATGTAGAGTTCATTGATTCATCAGTTGGAATTAACACCCAGTGCTTATTCACATCATGTACCCTTCTTAATGCCCATTGCGCAATTACCCCATCCACCCCCACCTACCTCCTTTTCAGCAACCCTCTCAGTTTGTCTTCTAGAGTTAAAAGTCTCGCAGGGTTTATCTCCCTCTCTGATTTCTTTCTGTTACATTTTCCCTCCCTGCCCTATGATCCTCTGGGCTGCTTCTTACATTCCACATATGATAATTGTCTTTCTCTGACTTACTTCGCTCAGCATAATACCTTCTAGTTCTGTCCATGTCAATGTAAATGGTAAGTATTCACCCTTTCTGATGGCTGAGTAATATACCACATCTTCTTTATTCATCTGTTGACGGACATCTCAGCTCTTTTCCTAGTTTGGCTAGTATGGGCATTGCTGCTATAAACATTTGGGATGCCCCCTGATTTACTTGATGCTTCAGAACTTCATGCAGACCCTGTGAGAGTACCCTACCTAGTAGCGAGGTTGGAATTAACATCCTGCCAGGGCACTTTTGTTGCATTGATCCACCTGTTATTACAAAGGTCTGTGCTGCTACATCTGAAGTAGGGCTTTTATTTGCCTCTGCAACTTAGTTGCCTTTGGCAATTGGGGTTTAACTGCTGATATCCCAAGGATGATTTATGCAGACTACTTGCCTACTTACATTCACAAAAATTACAGTGGGGGCTTTGGTGAAGCTAATGAAACTCAGAAATGTCAACTGAAAAGATTCTTTAAGATTTATTTTCTTCGCAAAGAAATTTTTCATGTTGTTTTAAAGGGCCTGAAACTTACATGATTTGGGAATCCCTCTAGGGAAAAAATATATGGAGTTACAAAAATGATCTTAGTTAAAATGAGAAAACACTATGGATGGCTTAAAGATTCCGAGATCTCTTCAGGCTTATTTCCAGAAATGAGCACATCGGAATGCTTCCTAATTAGAAGCCAGTTTATACTCCCTTCCAGGACACTAAATCCCAGCAGCTGTGACATTCATAGCACTAGGCAAAGGAGGTCCCTGGAGGGGCAGCTTCATTAGCTTCACTGGAGATATATCTTTATGTTGGGAGAACTTTCTGTTCTAAACATAGCCACCTCTCAAATCCTGCTGTAGAGCATGGCTATTTTTCAAGTGACCTTAAGTCATACAAAGTTGAAGCCTGAAATATGTTGAAGTGACAAAGACAATTTGGTTGTTTTCTTTCATTAAGCTGTGTCATACTTCAAATGACATTTAAAAGCTCTACTTATTCTAAAATTATATTTAATATTATTAGACATGAAAACATCCCAGAGGGCACCAAATGCCATGTTTGTCTATAGGAAAGTTGTAGCCATTACTAAAAGGAAATACTACAGATTTTAAAAACTTGATTCATGACTCCCATTAATTTTTTAAGAAGGTCTGCCTCTCAGGAAGGCAATTTTACAAGCAACATTTTAGTGAGCTCTGTTGGAGAGCAGGTAATTCATTATCCCAAATTTCATGTTTATTATATTAATTGATTTGCATCCTAATAAAAGGGCAAGCCCCAGGCATATGTTTTATAGTGAAAGTAAGACCTTAGAAGCATGAAATTAGAATGGCTTTAGTTAAAACAATAGTCTTAGGCAGTATCTTATAAGTGATTTTTTTCTTTCCATCTGCCAAGGTTACTGAGTGATAGCCTGTCTTCATTGTGTCACTGAATTCAGTAAATGCATGAGTAGAAATAAGAAAATGTAAAAAAAAAAAAAAAAAATAGCCTACAGACTTGTGAAACTTGTGAAAAAATTACATTTTACAAATACTAGATGTAATAAATAGATTAGCCATTCATAAACAGTGTTTATATATAAACATCTATAGTTGATCACCTTTTTTAACATTAGAGCAATACAGGTGGCTTTCATATGTGGTTCTCATTACTGGGATAAAACTAGAACATTCTGATAATATGATGATTGAATCAATCATTCAGATGATTTGTTTTCTTTATACGTTATAGAAAATCATTACAAATATATCATCAATTGAGTGATTCATCAGTTTGATTTTGCAGTGGTTTGAATCAGCCTTACAGAGAGCTGAAACTTCTGCATTCATCTCTTGATGAAGTATATTTGAGATAAGCATACTTTGTAATTCAGTGTAGAAAATGACAGACTCTTAAGGCTCAAACTTGAAAAAGGATTGCAGTTCATCTGTGTAACCTTGTGCTTCCATCCTTAAATTTCCTAGATGGGTAATATATCTTTTTTTTTGAGAAGTGGGCAGAGTATTTGTATCCTACTTAATATTTGCCATTGGAAGGATATATTTTATATGTAATATAAATTACAACACCATGGTCTAATTAAATTCTGCAAATATTTATTATCTCCTACTATAAAGTTCTGTTAGGTCATGACTGAAGTCAGGAGGGTTACAGATTGAAGGATAGGGATAAATCTCTCAGAAGGAGAAAGGGATACTCTAGTGAAACAGTTAGGCATAATGTCAATGTGCATGTCAGCCTTTGTGGTTCCATGCCAGCCATCATAAATGAGGAGACCTGAGAAGATAAAGTTCATCTGGGGGAGGCTCAGAAAGAGTGGGACTCATTGAATGACATTGGGTGGCATTGGAGGGAAATGGTTGTATCTGGGTAGGTGGGGAGTAAAGCAAAGAAATATATATATATATATATATATATATATATACACACACACATATATAAATTATATATAATTTATAAATTATAAATATATGTAAATGTAAAAATTATATACCTATAAATTACATATAAAAATTTTTTTAAGGAAAGCATTATTTTATTTTATTTTACTTATTTATTTATTTTTTTTGGAAAGCATTATTTTAAATGGAAAGAACAGCATGGGCAAAGTGTAGAGAAAACTTTAGTATCTATTTCAGTAGGAGAGATAAAAAAGATTGTTCCTTTTGTACTAGGAACTTATTAAGCATTCCTTCAGTCTTTCCTTTTCCAATATAAATAATCCCAAATTCTCCGGCTTTTCATTCTACACCTGTTTTCTAGTCCTCAGCCCTTTCTGAGGTTCTTCAAACTCTCTACATCATTCATAAGCCCTTTGGCTTAATGTGTGAAGTTGGTCAGAGGCTGGAAGATCTGACTTCTCATTCTTCTAACTGTGTGATTATGGCCAGGTCCTTCCTGGGCCTCAGTTTCCATTTGTAATTTAAGGCTCTGAGTTATGGTCTCTTTATTTCCCTCCATTTCAAAATTCTGAATCTTAAATTGTGAAACTAGTATTGGATGCAAGGTTCTAACCATGTGGAATAAGTTTTAGGGTTAATTTCCAATATCCTTCATCCTGTATTTCTCTTTAGATATTCTAGTAGCATAATTACCTTTAAAAACTGAGTCCACGGGATCCCTGGGTGGCGCAGCGGTTTGGCGCCTGCCTTTGGCCCAGGGCGCGATCCTGGAGACCCGGGATCGAATCCCACATCGGGCTCCCGGTGCATGGAGCCTGCTTCTCCCTCCGCCTGTGTCTCTGCCTCTCTCTCTCTCTCTGTGACTATCATAAATAAATAAAAAAAATTAAAAAAAAAAATTTTAAAAACTGAGTCCTCCAGTGGCTGAGTAATATTCCATTGTATGCATAGACCACATCTTCTTTATCCATTCATCTTTTGATGGACACCGAGGCTCCTTCCAAAGTTTGGCTATTGTGGACATTGCTGCTAGAAACATCGGGGTGTAGGTGTCCCAGCGTTTCATTGCATCTGAATCTTTGGGGTAAATCCCCAACAGTACAATTGCTGGGTCGTAGGGCAGGTCTATTTTTAACTCTTTGAGGAACCTCCACACAGTTTTCCAGAGTGGCTGCACCAGTTCACATTCCCACCAACAGTGCAAGAGGGTTACCCTTTCTCCACATCCTCTCCATTTGTGGTTTCCTGCCTTGTTAATTTTCCCCATTCTCACTGGTGTGAGGTGGTATCTCATTGTGGTTTTGATTTGTATTTCCCTGATGGCAAGTGATGCAGAGCATTTTCTCATGTGCTTGTTGGCCATGTCTATGTCTTCCTCTGTGAGGTTTCTGATCATGTCTGAAGGGTATTATGCTGAGTGAAATAAGTCAATCAGAGAAGGACACACATTATATGGTCTCATTCATTTGGGGAATATAAAAATAGTGAAAGGAAATAAAGGGGAAAGGAGAAAAAATGAGTGGGAAAAATCAGGGAGGGAAACAGAACCTGAGAGACTCCTAACTCTGGGAAACAAACAAGGGGTGGTGGAAGGGGAGGTGGGCGGGGGGTGGGGGTGACTGGGTGACAGGCACTGAGAGGGGCACTTGATGCGATGAGCACTGGGTGTTATTCTACATGTCGGCAAATTGAACACCAATAAAAATAAATTTATTTAAAAAATAAATATTAAAAAAAACTCTGAGTCCAAGAAAAATGTTGATACCTACGTAAAAACTGGGTTTCCTTGTCCTAGACTTTATCAACAAAATACCATTTGTATAAAATGACCATAAATACAAACTTACCCTAAGTATGGAAAAAATGTATTTTTCTTTAAAGGATAATAACACTTGCTTTTGTTTAAACAATTTATGCTCATTATAAAGAATTCAAGCTAAGAGAAGTGAAAGAAGATGATACCATCCAGAATAGCCATTATAATGTTGGGTGATCATCATCCCAGACTTAAGGAAGTATTTTTAGAATACATAACACAGAAACATAACTACCAAAGATAGTTAGAAGCCAAAAAGACTTTATTAACATCTTAGGAGTTCTTTTTCATGAGGTAGAGCTATTTTTTTAAAACATATTTTTTTCCTCCTGTCTCATCTCTTTCCTCCGTGGATATGCTTCTTGAAAGAGTCCATTTCAAAGTCTCCCAGTCCCTACAACATGGAAGCCTAACTTTGCCTCTGTCTTTGATACTTAATCTGCTAAGGTAAACAATGACATCACGTTGATAAAGCTAATGAAAACTTTTTAGTTCTTTTATTTGTTTGACCGTTGGTTAGCACTTTTTTTTTCCAGTTTTATTGAGATAAAGTTGACATAGAACATTGTGTAAGTTTAAGGTGTATAACATATGGATTTGATAAGTTATATATTGCAAAATGGTTACCATAATAAAGTTAGCCAACCCATTCTCCATCTCACATAATTACCATATTTTTGTTATTGCTATTGTTGTGGTGAGAACTTGTCTATATTACAATACAGTATTGTTATCTATAGTCACATTGCTGTATATTACATTCTTAGAACTTATTTGTCTTATAACTGGAAGTTTGTACCTTTGGAGCACGTTCACCCATTTCTCCCATCCAGTTTTATCTGTGTTATTGTTTCTCTATTATCTGTGTTATTTTTTTTTTTTTAAATCCTATTTCACTGCCTTGGTTTGGTTTGGGCCTTAATCATTTTTCTCTTGGATTATTGTAGTTTGTAGTTTATCTTCCTAGCTGGAATGTCTGCCTCCAAACTCATCTCATTTTACCTATCTTTCATGCTTCTGTGTGGAATTAGAGTTTTAAAACAAAACTGTTGTTAATCCTCTGCCTAAAATCCTTTGGTGGCTCTCTATGACATTGGATGGTGTCCAGACCTCTCAGCCAGCCATAATAGCCCATTGTGTTACCCCCCTGCAGGTCATCCCTTTCTTGGCCCCTAGCCCACGCTATGTTCTCTCTCTCCCCAAGCAGAGTAGAGCAGTGGCAATGTCTTCTTTATTTTCATACTCATCTTTGAGCCCAACACAAAGCCTAGCACTTTATAGGGGACCAATAAATATTTACTAAAAATAATGAATGAAGGGAAAACATGAATTTGGTGGAAAATCTTTGAGATTTTTGTCAACAATCCAAGTAGAGGCTGAAAGAAAGTTATCCCAGACTAAACACTCTAAAGAATTCATTATAATAATGGAGAAACAAAGGTATTGTGGTCTAGTCTACCAAAGCTTATTCTTAACTTTTTCTTGGCAAGACACTTCTCTTTTCACACTTTTAAAGCTTATTTTTCTTTCTTTCTCTAGATTCTGACCTAAAAAGAACTTTAAATATTATGTTGTGGAGGGTTGCTTTGGAACATTACTGGCTGCAGATTGTTCTCTGACCACAGAGAACTTACTGAATCACCCTTCAGGATGTTTTTTCTGCCTTCTACTTCTTTTTCCCCACTGTAGAACAGTAAGGAAAATTAAATTGTTTTTGCTGCAAAGCACAAGCCAATTATATATATGCTGTATCAGAATAAATGCCATCCCTCCCTTCCTTAACCTTAGATAACATGGGGTATTGTAACCTATTAAAGTATTTGCTTAATAGGTAGGACGTTTGGAGAAAGGAAAGGCTAAAAAACTGTGCTTGAAATGATAAAAGGAAAGGAAAAGCACAAAACAGTGCTTGAAATGATAAACAGGAATTATATAGAGGAGACATGAGTCAAAGTCACAGAGATATTTCCCCCCATGGTTAGTGTCTTAAGCATGGGTGCTGGAGTCAGATGCCTGAGCTCCAATCCCATTTCCACTGCTTACTGGCTGCATCACCTTGTAAGTTGGTTAACTTCCTCAAATTCTCATTTTCTCCTTTGTAAAATAATAGTACCTGCCTCATAGAAGTGTTATGCAAATTAAAGATGATAGCATAAATAAAGTACTTAGCACAGTATCTGACAAAGTTAGTACTATTATTTGGCTAATATCTGTTAGCAGTGAACCCTAAAGACCCACAACAGGAATGGCTTAAACAAAATAGAAGCTTATTTCCTTTTCATGTAGAGATTTCCAAATAGAAACCCCAGAGCTGGACCTCAAGGTCTTCGGGGACCCATACTCTTTCCAGTTCACTACTCCACCATTCCTAAGATAAGACTTTCCTCCTCATGATCCAAGATGGTGCCAAGAGCTCCAACCATGTTTTCAGCAGCAGGATGGAGGAAATAATAAAGAAAAAAAGGTCAAAATAGTGGCATGTCCTATTAGCTGTCTTAAAGGAAACATCTCAGGGGATACCTGAGGTAATTCTGTCCACACACTAAATGCAGGACTGACCTTCATTATCATACAACCCCACTTCAAACTTTTAATTTTTCAAGCATCATTAAAGTTATAACCTGTAGTCTGCTATGGCTCACTATGATTATGAAATCTTTTTTCTGTTATGATTCAACAATACTGATTAACTAAAACACAGAACAATATTAATAAACTGAATATCACTCAGTGTTTTGCATGAGGCTACCTTTGAAACACTGTTGTGTCGGTGTTGTGGATATACCAGAATTGTTCAGATTTTAGTCTACACTGCAAAATATGAATTTCCATCCCCTTTGCAAGTCAGTGCAGAGTTAAGCCCATAGGGGAGGTTTACATTGTAGGCAGATTGTATAACAAAATGCTTCCATCAAGAATGCTCTGGGGCAGAAGTGGCCAAGGAAGGAAGTGTGACAGAAAACAAGGTGATGTGGCAGGAAGATTAGCTTTGTTCCAAGATTCACATGAATAATAGATGCGGTGTAATATAGAATAAAACAATGGTAAAAAAAAAAATTAAAAACCCACTGAAATGATAGCACCTCAAGGTCACACATCACACTAGAGATGTACAAGCAGGATGAATTACTGCCATAGGGAAGTCTGAAATGTGGTTTCTGGGTCTCCTTGCTTTGTTAAATGACTATTACTTGGCAGCTATTTCTTGTGACAAGCAGTAGGATTACTGGGTATAAGGCAATAATTGGAGTGTAGTATCTCTTGGTCTGTGGCATGTTCTGCTTTGTAACTGATCAAAATGCTATATCTAGGGACATCTTACTCAATATTTTTAATTACAGTAAAGCCTCTGCCAATTCAGTTTTATAAATCCTTGTGTTGCTGCCTTTTCATGCCAATCAGTAGAACACAGTCTTATAGAGTTGATGCAAGACTGGGTGTATTTGTGAACTAAATAAGATTTTATAACAGTATAATTGGGCTAATTTTGACAAGCAAATGTTAGCACTATCAGTACTAAATATAAGCCCTAGCAATGACTAAGATACAGGAACCTAAAAACAACTAAAACCTAAAAACAAAGAATCATGTTCTTCATTTGAGATACTTCTTTTAAATCAGTTCTCTCCTAACTGCTATAAGAAATAGGCTGATGGAGGTAGGCAGGATAACAACTTTCAGATGATAGACTCACTACCCCTTTGGTTCATTCACTAGAGAAGCAAAAGAGTAAGTGGACATTGCTTTTTCTTATCTAAGGTTTAAAGAGTCTTTTATGAGCTTCTTTTGAGTATCTAATGTAACAAATTATAAAATATATAAATGATATTTAACTGTGGAAGACACTTTTAGTTACCTGTTAAATATCTTTTCGCTTCCTTCTTGCTGCCAGAATCCAGATTCTATGAAGGGTAGGAACATTCACCTAAATCTATGCTTACATAGCTTGTTTTGCAGTTAGAAGTATGTTGGAGTTGTGGTCAATGAAACAAAGGTGGAATTTGGCTGAGTTTTCTAGGAAAGCATTTGTTCTCCTGATAAAAATAGACAGATGCAGCTGGCATTGCTCTCCATTCCATTCGGCCTTCTTCCTTGAAGCCTTGATGTCGGAAGCTGCAATAGCTGTTTTACAACTTTGAGGTGAAATGCATAAGGTAAAAGCCCAGAGAATAACTGAGTCTGGCTTTGATGTCTCTGAGAGTGGACAATGCCACAGCCTACTGCCTCCAAACATCTCATGGGTGAATCCCATTTATTTAAGTCACTGGAATTGGGTTTTCTGTTACTTAGTCATGTAGCATCCCTATCAAAGTGTGTACCTAATCAAAACCCAGGCTCATATAGAATTTGTTGCTTGCTGCCAAGAATAATAGAGTAGAATATTTCAATGGCTTATGAATAAGTTAAAAGGAAGACATAAACCTTATTTTCTTCAGTCTATTTTATTTAAATTCAAGTTAGTTAATATATAGTGTAGTGTTAGTTTCAGGAGTAGAATTTAATGATTCATCACTTGCATATAACACCCAATGCTCTGAATAAGTGCCCTCCTTAATATCCATTACCCACATAGCCCAACCCCCCTTCTACCTCCCCTCCAGAAACCTTCAGTTTGTTCTCTGTAGTTAAGAGTCTTTTATGGTTTGCTTCCCTCTCTGTTTTTTTCTTTTCTTTTTCCTTCCCTTCTCCTATGTTCATCTGTTTTCTTTCTTAAATTCCACATATTGGTGAAATTGTATGCTATTTGTCTTTCTCTGACTGACTTACTTAGCCTAGTGTAATACTCTCTAGTTCCATCCATGTCATTGCAAATGCCAAGATCACATTCTTTTTGATAGCTGAGTAATATTCTGTTGTGTATATATACCACATCTTCTTTATCCATTCATCAGTTAATGGAAATTTGGGCTCTTTCCATATTTTGGCTATTGTTGATAGGGCTGCTATAAACATTGGGTTCATGTGCCCCTTCAAGTCAGCATTTTTGCATGCTTTGGATAAATACCTAGTAGTGCAATTGCTGGATTATAGGGTAGTTTTATTTTTAACATTCTGAGGAAACTCCATACTGTTTTTCAAAGAGGCTGTACCAGGATACAAACGTTATCTTTTAAAGCTGGGCTGATAGGGTATATTCAGAATTCTGGGAGTTGAATTTATTATGCTGGTTATTCTCCATTACCACCCCTGAGATACATTCTCTGTCCCCTCTGGCCTCCTCTGTGCCCTGAGAGGCTGACCTATGAATTGTATCTCCCAATCCTCTGGCTTCTGTTTCAACCAGTGGTAAGTACCAATAGGAGAATGAAGATTGGGAGGTACAGAAAATAATATCTTAGCAAGAACTAGATTTTCCTTTTTAGAATAACTATTCTGTGTTCCTGAATCTAGTGACTAGAGTTAGTACCAATGTTTAAAACTAATATTTTTGCTTTTCAAAATTAACCCAAGGGCACCTGGGTGGCTCAGTGGTTGAGCACCTGCCTTTGGCTCAAGTCGTGATTCTGCAGTCCTAGGATCAAGTCCTGCATCAAGCTCCCTGTGAGGAGCCTGTTTCTCCCTCTGCCTATGTCTCTGCCTCTCTCACTGTGTCTCTCATGAATAAATAAATAAAATCTTTAAAAAAAATTATGCTGTTAACTTGAATGTGTGTTTAGTTCCCAAACATATCTAATCTAATTGTGGATCAACTCTAATACCTGACTTATGGATTGTCTTACAAAGGCAGAAGGACTAGAATTTTGTGATCTGAATCAGCAAAGATTTTACAACCCAATAAAAATGTTGAATAAAATGTGATAAGTGGTGGGAGAGTGAAGTTGGGCTGTGTCTTCTCTTCTCTCTCCCACTTTGAACAGAATTCTCTGGCAAAGTCTGGATTCTTCAACCGCACTCCCATTACCACCCCTCAGCTCCCACATGCTCAAAATCCCTGAGTTCCCAACATAGCTTACCTACTCTTGCCCATGAGGTGTAAGGGTGGTAACCATGCTTCTGTGCTTAGTTTCTAAAGGCATCAATACTTCAAGTCAGTTCCTTATCTTAGCCCACATTTAAATGAATCCACCCAAGATGGATTCTGTTTTCTCCCAGAACTCTGTCCAATACACTATTTTTAGATCTGAATTTCTAAAATTAATAATTTATTTGACAAAAGCCATCAATCATCTTTGAAAAAAATTGTCTGGATTTGGCCATTGACCTGATACACTCAACTGAGATCTTGTTGATTTGTGTTGTGCCATGAGCAATGTAGTCCATTAATACAAATGAACTCATTAGGGGCAACTTTAATATTTGCTAATGGGTTTGTATTCCATTCTCTTTTATGGCCATGATGAACAGTCAAAGATATTTCAACTTTATTTCAACTGCACAGATATATTGCCTGGGGTTAGGTATTCTCATCTAATACAATATTTGCAAAGCCATTTTATAATTATTTCTAAGTTTATCCTAATAACCTTCCTGTGAACAGGGTCAATATTATTATAATCCTTATTTTAGAACTCTGGTTTCTGAGGAAGAATGATTTGTCCCAGGTTATACTGCATGCTACTTAAATTAGGTCTAGAACACAGAGTTTCTCAGTGTTGTTCTTGAGTTACTGCCTTAGCTTCTCATCCAAAAAGTAATGTACCACCTAACTTTAAAACAGAGCATGTTGCATATCTGTGCCTTGTTGACAGTAACCCATCATATTTTAGCATGAATTGTTTCTGATTGCTCTGATAATGCCATGGAATAATTTTGTGTAACACTGAACGCACCTCTGCAAAGACAGAGGGACAGAGATGTCTGAGGTAAGAGTGGGATTTTCTAAAATTTGTCAGTTTAACTATACTTTAATAAGAGAGAGGTGTCCTGTCTCCCTGATCCTTTCCATTTCCTTCTCCACCTAGCAGGCAGTCACTTTAAATGCTTTGGCTGTTTGTTTTCTGCAGTTACAGAAAACATAGAAGTGCCACATACTTCTATGTCTTGGTTTTTATATTTTAGATTTTTCTCTATTGACACTGTTTTCTGGAAGATAAGGGTTTAATTCTTTCAGTTGTTCGGCTCTAAACTTATACTGTCCCCATTTCTCCAACACAGCCATATCATAGTTTTGGTTCCATCTTCTTGAAGACATGGCTTATATTGTCTTATTCCAATCTGGACTGGTCTCTTGCTTAGCCTGGTCTAGGCTTGGCCCCCACTTCACTAGCATTCTGGAGATTCCCTTTGCCTTTCTAGTATGCCCCATTTCTTGGAGTCCAGATTCTTTTCTACCAACTCGTCAGTTTTTGTTGTTGGGTTTTATGGGTTTTTTTATTTGGTCTCTTGTTCCATTTTGTAGTACCACATCGTTCGGTTGTTTCCTAAATAAATGCACATGGTAATAAAATATTTTAGACAATCACTTGATAAAAGCTTTTCAGGGCATAGAACTCTGAAAGGAAATATTTCCCCCTTAGTTTTTAAACTTTTTTTTAAAATTTTTTTTATTTATTTATGATAGTCACAGAGAGAGAGAGAGAGGCAGAGACACAGGCAGAGGGAGAAGCAGGCTCCATGCACCGGGAGCCCGATGTGGGACTTGATTCTGGGTCTCCAGGATCGCGCCCTGGGCCAAAGGCAGGCGACAAACCGCTGCGCCACCCAGGGATCCCCCCCCCCCTTAGTTTTTAAAGGCAGGCACCACTTCCAGGTCCCAGTGTTGCTGTTGAGAAGTCTGATAGCCGTATGATTGAGAAGTCTGATAGCCGTATGATTGAGAAGTCTGATAGCCGTATGATTCCCACTGCTTTGTATGTTTCCTGTTCTTTTTTCTTTTTCTGTAAAGCATTAGAATTTTCTCTTTAAGCCCAATATTCAGAAATTTTATAATGCTATGTCTTGATTTGGTTCTACATTAATCCATTGTGAGTAGCAAATAATATGCAAATTCATATTCCTCTTGTGGGAAAATTTTTGCATTTAACTTCATTCTGTTTAACCTTTTTGGAACTTTTATTATTTGAAGAGGCTCTGGTTGTTGTTGTTACCTTTCTTTTCCTTTTTCCTTCTCTTGATTTTGTTCTATTTCCTGGAGAGTTTCGGAATTTTATTTTGCACCCCTACTAATCAAGTTTCCATTTCTACTATTATTTAAAAAAAAATTTTAAAGCACTCTCTTTGCATTTATTTTTTATTGAAATTTTGTTTTTAGTTCTCTGAGTACTTCCTTCTGTCCTTACTTCATCAATGTAATCTCTTATATCTCTGAGATATTGATGATAGATCTTTTTAAAATTACCTTGTCCTTGTGTTGTTCTTATTTCTTCTAAGTACCTTCTTCTCCCTGTATATTTGCTTTACATCTCAAACATACAAATCTTAAAGATTTGGCTGTCTGGTCATATTTAAGAATGAGGCTATCCAGTTGTTAGTTGGAGGCTCTAAATGCAAGTTTAGGGTTTAAGGTCTGTTGGGCTTGACTCTAGTGATCTTGCTGGTCCCCTTTCACTAGGGACCCCCAATTCTTCTCCATGGGCTGGTCAGATTCTTCCCCTAGAACTATCTTCCACTCTCCTACCTGGGCCTTGGCTCCCAGTGGTCTGGAGATCTTTGGAGGTTGTGAGCTGGGAAGGGGTCTTGACATTTAGTACACTTTCACCTAATTCCTATTCACTGTGATAATCCCACCCATTGTCAGCTGTACAGTCCAGAATACCCCCCTTTCTGGAGAGTAAACCTTTAGTCTTTGGTTAAGCTGCTTCTTAAATGTTCTTTTAACCAATTTTGCCATTTTCAGCCTTGCTTTTATCCCTCTTTTTAGAGGTAGCTGGTACTGTCAATTCCTTATTTGTGGTACAAATCACATTGCTTCCTAGTTCCACTTCTGCTAGCATAGATTTTATCTGTCTAAGGTATCAAGTGCTTCTCTATTTGATTTTTAGCTTCCATGTGCTCATGGCAGTCCTTCAGCTCCATTGCTCTTTGCCCTGTGGTTTATATCAATAGTTGTCATTAATAGGAACTAAAGAGGGAAGAGATGTGAAGGCTTGTGTTAAATCCAATTTCCTTAGCCAGTATAGCCCTCAGTTTTATTCCCCAGCCCCTGGCCTTTAGTAGATACCCAGAAAAGTTTATTGGAAGAATAAATGAGAACTGCTTATAGAGAGGAAGCTACAAATTATGTCCGTATTTCTTGCTTAGCTGTCCTTTGTAAACTGCCAGAGGTGAAAGTGAAACTATGTCTATCAAGTACATACAGCATTTCTAGGTTTGATGATTAATCTTTGTGTCTCAAGCCTCTCCTGAAAAATCTGGTAATGTCTCTGAAAGTGGGCAACTCTGTTTAGGAGTCCATTCCTTTTATATTGGTGATTTGATCTTGAAACTGGAATTAAATATGCTATGATGGGTACAGCCCTCAACTCTTGAGACTGGGTCAGTCTTTGAAATACCAGAATAATGGTGTGAATTTTACTCTACAATTTTGAGTGTAAAAATTTCACATTTTTTAAAAACCGTAAGTCAATATTAATCTTCTTCAGGCCTCTATCCCACCAGAATACCATCAAATTCCATCCTAGTTATACTGGAGTCCCCTTCCTTTATATTTAGGTGGACAAAACATTTCAACATCTAAGAAAGAGCCTTTCTCATTTTTTACTGTACTGTGTCCAAAATCACATGGTTCCAGAGGGTGGGCAGCTCTGCTGCTCTGGACCAAGGCCAAGCACTGAGTCTTTAGTCACACTTCCATGACCACAGCAGAAATCCATTAGAAGTTCTGGCACCTGCTAGCATCTCTACTCCAAGGGAGTGGAGGGACTGGCTAACTCTTCCCTGTTCAATTGCCTTTTTGAGTATAGGAGCAGAAGGAACTCTTAGAATCTCCTTCAGGTCTTCCTGTTTCCAGTGACATTACCTCCTCTAGGATTATCCTCTCCATCCTCTCCTCCTCTAGGATTATCCTGCATAATCTCCCATATAATGCTGGTCTTTCTTCAGGAGGATGTGGAGGAATGATACAGTAAAAACTAGTCAGGGTTTTTTGTTTGTTTGTTTTTGTTTTTGTTTTTCACTGATTGGCCTGGGGAAAAAAAAAACAGTATTTCAGGAATGATCAAAACTCTTTGATGATTAGAATGAAGACTTTGAGCCCGAATGAGAGTGCATGTCTAAAAGAAACCATTCCAGCTACATTGAAGACTGCTCTGTTTTCTTCTTAAGGTTTAATTGGTCAGTGTCCCTCCTCCCATGCTAGGAGATACATCTTATGGAAAGATTTTTATAATTTTTCTTTTTTTTTTTTCCTAGATTAGACTCTAGCCAGCTGCCAGGGAATAAAACAGTAAGGGCTATCCTAGTTAAAGAAGTTAGATTTGATATAGTCATTAATCTGGCAAGGGCTGAAAATGATATAATTACTACTCAGTTTCTTTGTATTCTCTATAGGGTGAATTTTTCTAATTTTTTCTTTGTCAATTAAATTCTTTTCTCGTTTCTTTCTTGTAATTGTCATGAGAGAGTTGGGGAAAAAGAAATATGACTTTTGAGCAGAGGTTGTAGATTTTGTGTGCTGGAATTACCTAGAAAGTTTACAAGATACCAATCTCTGAAGTTTATCCCAGAAACTGATTTGATTAGCTTGAGGTGCAACCTGGGTGATGGATTATTAAAAGCTCCTTACTTGATTCAGATGTGCAGTAAATGTTGATAACCACTACCTTAAAGTACATTAAAACTGACATATGTAAAAATAGTTGATTTTTTCTACCTTAATTAAATCAGCAAGGCAGAAATTTAGGGGATGGGCATTTAATCTCAGTAAAAATTCTGGGAATAAAAGTACATTTTACAGTTTGTTTTGTTTTGTTTTATGAATGTAGCCAGCACAACCGCTGGCATGCCAAAAAAGGCATCACGTGGAAAGGACTTGGAAGCAATTAGGAGATGGTTTTACTGTTTTGCACTGCCCCCAAATTTTCTTACCCTTGCCAGTTTTCAAGACAACGTTTGGCTTCCCTAAATGTTTACTTCCCCAGGGTTTGAATTGAGCTATCACATATCATAGACTTCCTGGAGCACACTGCTGATGGAGGTGGAGATTTTCTCAGAAGAAAACAAAAGCCAAATGATGTTCCCGGTAGAAAAGGACCATATTTAAATGCATCTTTTTAAGTGCTGACTAACTGTCTTCAACTGTCCTGTCCCTCTCTTCTTTCACAAAATCCCCACCCTCCATAGCTCTAATATTACCTTTGTTTTGCTAAATTTGTGTTCATTGATTTTTTTTCCATCCATGGTGTTCTATGATGTAGTCAAATTTCTCTGCATCCAATTCTCAACTATAAACATGAAGTCCTAAATTAATTGTAATAACTTGTGCTCTACTTATTAATTACTGTTTTGATCATGAAGTCATGACTAGATAGAAATTTTCATTTAAAATAAGATAATAATTTGATTGATAATTGATGTAAAAGTCAAAAGAGTTGCCCTAGGGAGACCACAAGTGTGATTTATAAAACTGGATGTATCAATTGCACCAAAAACCGTAAGATACCTAGGAAAGAACCTAACCAAGGAGGTAAAGGATCTGTACTCTAAAAACTACAGAACATTTATGAAAGAAATTGAGGAAGACACAAAGAGATAGAAAAGCATTCCATGCTGATGGATTGGAAAAATAAATATTGTGAAAATGTCTATGCTACCCAGAGAAATCTACACATTCAATGTGATCTCTATCAAAATACCATGGACTTTTTTCACAGAGTTAGAACAAATAATTCTAAGACTTGTATGGAACAAAAGGACCCCGAATAGCCAGAGGGATGTTGAAAAAGAAAACCAAAGCTGGGGACATCACAATGCATTACTTCAAGCTATATTACAAAGCTATGATCATCAAGATAGCATGGTACTGGCACAAAAATAGACACATAGATCAATGGAGCAGAATAGGGAACCCAGAAATGGACCCTCAACTCTATGGTCAACTATTCTTTGACAAAGCAGGAATGAATACCCAGTGGAAAAAAAGAGTCTCTTCAATAAACGGCGTTGGAAAAATTGGACAGCAACATGCAGAAGAAGGAAGCTAAACCATTCTCTTACACTAGACACAAAGATAAACTCAAAATGGATGAAAGACCTAAATGTGAGACAGGAATCCATCAAAATCCTAGAGAAGAACACAGGCAACACCTTTTTTGAACTTGGCCACAGCAACTTCTTGCAAGATACATCCATGAAGGCAAGAGAAACAAAAGCAAAAATGAACTATTGGGACTTCATCAAGATAAAAAGCTTCTGCACAGCAAAAGAAAGAGTCAACAAAACTAAAAGACAACCTGCAGAATGGGAGAAGATATTTGCAAATGACATATCATATAAAGGGCTAGTATCCAAGATCTATAAAGAACTTATTAAACTCAACAGCAAAAAAACAAACAATCCAATCATGAAATGGGCAAAATACAAGAGAACAGAAATTTCACCAAAGAAATTGGTGAACATGGCCAACAAGCACATGCTCTGCATCACTTGCCATCAGGGAAATACAAATCAAAACCACAATGAGATACCACCTCACACCAGTGAGAATGGGGAAAATTAACAAGACAGGAAACAACAAATGTTGGAAAGGATGTGGAGAAAGGGGAACCCTCTTGCACTGTTGGTAGGAATGTGAACTGGTGCAGCCACTCTGGAAAACTGTGTGGAGGTTCCTCAAAGAGTTAGAAATAGAGCTACCCTATGACTCAGCAATTGCACCACTGGGGATTTACCCCAAAGATACAGATGCAGTGAAAGACTGAGACACCTGCACCCCAATGTTTATAGCAACAATGTCCACAATAGCCAAACTGTGGAAAGAACATCAGTGTCCTTTGAAAGATGAATGGATAAAGAATATGTGGTCTATATATACAATGGAATATTATTCAGCCATTGGAAATGACGAATACCCACCAGTTGCTTCAATGTGGATAGAACTGGAGGGTCTTATGCTGAGTGAAGTAAGTCAATCAGAGAAGAACAAACATTATATGGTTTCATTCATTTGAGGAACATAAAAAATAGTGAAGGAGAGAAAATGAGTGGGAAATATCAGAGAGGGAGACAGAGCATGAGAGACTCCTAACTCTGAGAAATGAACAAGGGGTAGTGGAAGGGGAGGTGGCTGGGAGGATGGGGTGACTGTGTGATGGGCACTGAGGGGGGCACTTGATGGGATGCGCACTGCGTGTTATACTATATGTTGGCAAATCGAACTCCAATAAAAAAATATACAAAAAAAAAGAAGATGTGGTCTATATATACAATGGAATATTACTCAGCTTTCAGAAAGGATAAATACCCACCATTTACATTGATGTGGATGGAACTAGAGAGTATTATGCCGAGTGAAATTATGCCGAGTCAGTTGGAGAAAGACAGTTATCATGTGGCTTCACTCATATGTGGAATATAAGAAATAGTGAAAGGGACCATAAAGGAATGGGGGGGAACTGAATGGGGAAAAATTAGAGGGGAAGAAAAACCATAAGAGACTCCTAACTCTGGGAAACAAACAAAGCGTTGCAGAAGGGGAGGTGGGTGGGGGGATGGGGTAACTGGATGACAAGCATTAAGGAGGACATGTGATGTGATGAGCACTGGGTATTATACTATATGTTGGCAAATTGAATTTAAATAAAAAAAAAAGAACTGGATGTATCAGAGGAGATTGATAGAAAGCATTGACTGTCTTGGCACTAAATCAGAAGACCTGAGTCCTACTGCTGCCTCTATTTATTTTTTTATTTTTTAAAGATTTTATTTATTTATTCATGAAGGACACACACACACACACACACACAGAAAGAGAGAGAGAGAGAGAGAGAGGCAGAGACACAGATAGTGGGAGAAGCAGGCTCCATGCAGGGAGCCTCATGTGGGACTCGATCCCAGGACTCTGGGATCACACCCTGAGCCAAAGGCAGATGCTCAATCACTGAGCCAACCAGGCATCCCCCTGCTGCTGCCTCTATAGTGCAATACTGTATGGTCTTGGATAACTCAGTTATGGAACTGCGCCCATGTTTCTTCATACATAAAACGGATTTCATGTTATTACCCCTCACATGGTTGCTGTGAAGATTTTTTTTCAGTACTTTTTCCCACCACAGCACATTCACTAGGATATAGAACCAATTTCATTGTGCCCATGTTTTTGAGTAGATATTTTACTCTAGATTGTAGTATTCAAACTTTAGTCTGTATCAGAATCACCTAGAACACTTGTTGAAACATATTGTCAGCCCCCAACCCATATATCTGATTCATTAGATATGGGGCAGGCCCCCCTATTTTTATTTCTAAGTTCCCAGATGATGCTGATGCCTTTGGACAGGAGACCACACTATGAGAACTGCTACTCTAGAGCTTGTTTTCACATAGACACGGTGCAGCAAACTTTGGTGTTATCGCTGAGTTGTGTTCCTGCCCCAAACTATATGTGGAAGTCTTAACTCTCAATGTGACTGTATTTGGATATAAGAATTTTAAGGAGGTAATTAAGACTACATGAGGTCCTAGTGAATTGGGGGCCTTATCCAATGGGCCTGGTGTCTTTACAAAATGAGAGATTCATACCAGGGATGTGCTCACAGAGAGAAAGGCCATGTGAGGATACAGAGAGAAGATGGCCATCTGCAAACCAAAGAGAGAGGCCTCAGGATAAACTAACTCTGCTGACACCTTGGTCTTGGGCTTCCAGCCTCCAGAACTGTAAGAAAGTAAGTTTCTGTTGTTAAGACACCTAGTCTGTGATACTTTGTTATGGAACCCTGAGCAGACTAATAAACCTAGTTAATGAAATTTTTAGTTAATAGATGATAGTATTTTTCTTTTATTTTCTGCACTCCTCTCTTAAAACTTCTCCACAGCTGACACACTAATCTCACCTGTTTGTCTCTACTCTCTTGGTTTCCATCCTCTTCTGGGCATTTATAGTCATTTGACTAGGTCTTTACTAATTTGGCTGCTCCTGGGTGACCCATAACCCCATGCTATCTTTTCTTTTTGTGGAAGGCTATTTTCCCTGTGGATGGGACACCATGTAGCCCCCAAGCTTACTGTATCCTTTGCCCCCATCACAGTTTCTTCATTCTCTATACACAACTGAGAACTACTAGGCAACAGAACTAAACTGGATGGTCTAATTTAAGCTACAGTGTTACTAACTGAGTGTATTTTACCCCTCCCCTGGGACTTCCAGATTAACCAATATTTTGTTGCTCACTTCTTGGGTGCCAGACTCTGGGTTTATTATTGTGAATGTATATTGTTGAATATAATACACATTATCCCTGCTTTCATGGAGTTTACACTTCTGAAGAATGAGGTAAATGAGTTTCAAGAAATGGAATGGGACCATAGGTGGAGTAGATGCCTCTTTAATCCCTTTAAATATTAGTAGGAAGAAGACCAAGGACTCCTGCTATGGGTCTTTGAATCCCCTGCCCCTTATGCCTACCAAGGCCAGTTCTCCCACATTTTCTAGAGTCCTGCTTTAAGTAGAGGCAACTAAATTGTTGGGTGAAGTTGATGGCTTCTAGTACTAGTTCATGGTCACCCAATTATTAAGGTTGCAGGGGAGGGGCAGGGAAGGTAGTTTGAATGTGAAAAGATCTTATGGTCAGTAAACAGTCTCCTGGATGCTGTGTCATTTCCCTATGGAATGTGTTCCATATTCTTTCTGAAGGTGGATTGTGGAACTAGAGAAGGAACACATGCATGTCTTTTAGTGATTGTTTGAGGGAAAGACATTGTATTTTTCCTCTTCAAAATCTATTAAATCAGTTACTTATGTTAAGTAAAATGGATATGTGCTATCAAATAAGTACAGGTTCATAACTTCATATCATTGCAAGAATACTTATGGCGGCCTGTCTGCTTGTCACTGTGGTTCTCTGACTTTTGGAGCACTAGACCATAAGCAAAATCTCTCAATCAAAATGCTTCAGAGCTCATAGCATGTACAAGTTAATCCTAACGAATTACTGGTTTAGGCGATGGCTCAATGACTCAAGTAAAATATTGAGTTATTTTATAAGTAGTACAATTACCCAAGGGAACTAAATACAGATAAAATACTAAGGTTATATCCATTAAAAAACACAGTTCATAACCTCTGGGTGGCAGACCCAGAGATTTTTGACAGACCCAGGTAATATAAAAAGAAATTGTGAGTAACTTTGGAAGATAGTCTCATTTATTACTCTTATCTACAGTCTTAGCACTTGAGAAATGGATTCCTGATTCAGGCTACACACTGGAATCACCTGGAGAGCTCTTAAAAATCCTTATGCCCAGGATTATGCTCAGAGAAATGATATCAGAATCTCTGGGCCGGGGAATGGGGAGGGGAGACCCAGACATCAGTATTTTTTTTTTTTAACTCTATAGGCAATTCTGTTGTGCATCCAAGGTTAAGGACCACTTAAGAGAAAGAGAGGACCATGGAGAAAATGTCAATGCTTTTCTTCCCGTAAGTGTTGAAAAAATATTAATGAGCATTCAGACATTTGCCAGATCTCTATTATCTGGGACAATGTGCAATAATTTATACAACAAGTAACTTAAGTAACATGAAGGAAAGCAAAGCACACCATGAACACCCAGGTCGCTAATAAACTGACTATTGACAGCTCACGATGAGACAGTAGATTCTGACATTTTGAGAGAGATAAAATTAACTATATGATGAAGGTTTAATAAAACCCTAATTGAATCAAGGTTACCTGATAGGTGCAATGAATACAAATGAGGTAGACAAGATGGGATTTTTATTATTGAGGAAAATTGTACAAGTGGGGAGTGTGGAAAGATTACTTTTAATTTTCATTTAAGTAGTTATGTTTAGTACAATGACAATAATCTATCAACGACTTCACCCAGGAATTTAGATTTAGGGTAAATTGTGTTACCTTTCAGGGGACTAAAATATTTAATTAAAAAAAAAAACTAGCTTTGCATCAGAAAAAGTAATTTCTTTTAAGTGTTAGTTCAGACAGCAGTGCCATGTGAATCAGCAATATGGCTAGAAAAATCTTAGCCATTCAAGATTCATTCAGAAATATATTTCTTAGACTTTCTAAACAATAACTACATCATTCTCTCACTTTTCCCTTTCTTAAATATATTCACCTCTTTCTCTCAATTAGTTTCTAGCTTCTTAAATTCATATGTGCTATGGTTAAGAGAGGACTATGGAATCAGAGAACCGAGAACCTGGGTACAGTTTTATCCCCTGCCCCCATGGCTAGCTTTATGACTTTGTGCAGTATCATCTTTGTGCTACAGTTCCCTCAGCTGTAAGATGAACACAGTAAAAGAGTCTGCTTCGTAGAACTGTTGTAAGAACTAAGTTATTTGTGGAACTCTAGGGATAGAACCTGGCTTAGTACCATATGCACGTTAGCCCTGCTATTACAGTGAAGAAGATCCAATTTATGGGACCACACCCTTTCTCTTTTCTTTTTTTTCTCTTGCCTTTTGTCTGCCTTCAGGCAATTTCACTGTTAATTAGCACCTCTATATCATGAGTGACAGAAATAAAGAAAGAAAATCATGGCAGTCAATTTTTGGTACTAATTACCACCTAGTTAAAAAATAAAAAGGCTGAAGCCATTAGTGAAAATGAGATTTGAGGATGTCTATAGAATTCAGTTATCTACGTTCTTCCCACACCTCAATTCTCTACCCACTTGCCCTTGACAGGGATAATCAAAGACTGGCTATCCAAACCATTTGCTCCAAATTCTGGATATACATTAGAAACATTGGGATATTTTAAAAAATGCTTTTGCTCTCGCCTTATCCCAGATTATTGTTATTGGAATATACATTTTATATTTTTAAGAAGCTCCGAAGGTGATTCTAATGTATGCTTAGGATTGATTAAGATGGATCTTGGGGGATTTCTGGTGACTTTAACAATTAGGAGGAGTGATTATTGTGATAAGGTTTGGGTATCATAGATGCATTGCACCTGGTTCTTGATTAAATTCCCTGTGAATAGTCACCTGATAGCTGATCATCAGCCCCATCTAGTCTTATTTATGTCCCTGCTCAGACCAGCCTTTTTTTTTTGAGGTACACCACCAGCCCCAGATCATTCCCACAATCTTCTACTCTTACCTTGGGGCTACTGAAAACTGCTAAAAAAATAAAAAATAAAAATAAATCACTGAACTTTGGAGATTTTTGCCATCATTCATCTGAAGTTTTCCCTAGAGTCAGCCTTGTTCTCCTACTCATTACCCTTGAAACCTGTCACAAACCTCCTTAGTCCTCCAGCTCCCTCCCTAGTCCCTGACCTTCAGATTTCTCATTCTTTGTATATTATCCTATTAACTACTTGCTGTCCCCATTCCCACCTAAAAACTTACTTACTGTACCTGTATTTATCCTTGAATTCTAGTTTCAAAGGATTTATCCTTGCTCCTGGACAAAGCCAGACTCCACCACTTGCTCTTCAAATGTCATTGTTCTATCAATTACTTTTCGGAGCTTATATTTTCAAATTTGTTCTCGTCATTGGCTTTTTAAAAAAGATTTTATTTATTTATTTATTTATTTATTTATTTATTTATTCATGAGAGACAGAGAGAGAGAGAGAGAGCGTGGCAGAGGTACAGGCAGAGGCAAAAGCAGGCTCCACGCAGGGAACCCGATGTGGGACTCGATCCTGGGACTCCAGGACCACGTCCTGGACCAAAGGAAGGCGCTCAACTGCTGAGCCACCCAGGGATCCCCTCATTATTGGCTTTTTTAAAGATAAAATTTATAAAATTGGGTTTAAGTCAAGTTTATCAAACCCAAAAAACTCCCTCCTTTGAGCTTGCATTGTCCCTTTACTGCCCCACCTCTTCTTCCCTTCATCCAAGCTTCTTGAAAGGTTAATCTACAATGGTTAGGTCTATTTCTTGATTTCTGCATTACACTGTCTGTAATCTGCCTCTTGTCTGCGCCTCCTGACTGAAAGGTCTTTGGCAAAGACCATCAATGAATGTCATAATGTCCAATCTGAACAATAATTTTCAGTTTTGTTATTAAATATCTCTGCTGTCTTTGATACTGTTGGCTATTCCCTACTTCCCTAGAATTTTCTACTCTCATGGTTTCTGGGGAAAATCTCTTATCAATTCTACTACCTCTCTTACTTTTCTTTAATCCCTCCTTCCATAGTTCTCTTGGCTATCCCCAATTTCTTGATCTCCCCAGAGCTCCTTCCTCAACTCCTGGACTTCTCTATTCACATAGCCTTATCTGGGCCATCTCATCTATTCATGGCCTGTCTACTGATGACTCCCAAATGCACATCCTTAGTTTGCTTATCTTTCAGAATTTGGCTTGGCTGTCATTTCTTACTGAACATCAGGTATCTAGATGTCTTTTCCTCAGGGCCTACTTAAGTTAAATCACCTACTGAATTATATCACGATTATTCGCTTATGTGCCCCCTTCTCTGGTAAAGAACATGTGTTTTGTCTTATCCATCTTTGTAACCACACCCCATGCACTGTGCCTAACATAAAGTAGATGCTCAGTAAATATTTTTGAAATGTTAATCTATGCATTGGAATGATAGAACAGATTTTTAAGATAAAAATAATAGAGAATTTCAGATTGAACAGTAGAGATTAATAGTCTACAACTTCCTTAAAAAGAGCAAGGAGTTGTAAAGTGGTCTTCCAGCTCATTTTGTCAAATATTTAGAGGAGCTTAGAAGACTAACACTTGAGAATAAATGGCAAAGAAGGATGCTAAATATAAGGTTCTGTTAAGTAAAAGACTTTAGAAAAATATGCATAATTTGGATCTTTTAAAAATTTTGTTTTTGTTTTCTTCCCCACGGAGTCTGCACTGTTGCTGAGAAAGGACATGCATGAGAAAGAGCAAAGCTTCTGAAGCCAGACAGTTCTAGGTTCCAATTCAAGCTCTGTAATTTGTTAGCTATACCCTGACTTCTCTAAGCCTCAGTTTCTTCTTCTGTTACATGAAGATAATAACCCCACTTTTACAGTTGTAGAGGGGATTACATACCAGAATAAATACAATATGTCAGCACTATAACTGTCATAGAACAGCCAGACAATAAGGAGTAACTTAACATTCTCTCATGCCTGCTATTTTATTTTTCAACTAACATTTTGTTGTTTTTGGTATAAGGGACAGAACAATTCTTATCACATTACCTTAATCATTTAGTTCATAGTTTTAGTTTTTTGAAAATTTTTTCCAGTTCTATTGATATATAATTGACATACAGCACTGTATAAATTTAAGATGTAGGGCATAGTCAGGTGACATACATATACTGTGAAAATTATTACCACCATAAGTTAACATCCATCACCTGATATAGATACAAAAGAAAAAAATGTGGGATTTGTGTGTGTGTGTGTGTGTGTGTGTGTGATAAGAACTATTAGGATCTATTCTCAACAACTTTCAAATATACCATACAGCAGTGTTAACTACTGTTAACAGTGTTCTACATTAAATCCCCAGTATGATTGCATTCATTTTCAAAGTATATTCTTTTTTAAATTGAAATCTGGTTGATACCCATGTTACATTAGTTTCAGCTGTACAACATAGTGATTTCCAAGTCTATATGCTATGCTGTGCTCACCATAAGTGTAGCTACCATCTGTCACCATACAATGCTCTTATAATACCATTGACTATATTTTGTACACTGTAGCTTTTAGTAACATTTTTTATAATTACTCTGGAAATACATTCTCATTTTAGACAATTTAGAAAATACAGAAAAATATAATGAAATCATTAAAGCTACCTTTCTATCCCCCAGTGAAGTCATCAGGAGATAGTTGGATAGATGAATCTGGAGTCTAGGAAAGAGATCTGGGCTGGCTGGATATACAAATTGGTGGTCCTCAGTGTATTCATGGGAATTGGAGCTGGGGGAGTTGGTGAATGTTGTGCGCAAGATTGTGAATCCGAGGAGCCGACACCGATGCAAGCGCACGAGGGTTTATTAGCAAGCCCAAGCTTGGGTCCAAGTATACCCGACACAGCGGAGCAGGGACTTGGACCCTGAAGTGGGTTACAGCTGGGTTTTTTATAGGCTGGTCTAGGGGGGTTTCAGAAGGGGTGGAGGAATTTCTCAAGTTCTGTTTACATTCTGATATGGGGCTTTCAAGGGCATTGAGCTCTGTTCTCATTCTAATATGGGAATTTCTACCACGGGTGTGGGCTCTGTTGTCTTTCTGATATGGGATTCCCTGCCAAGGACATTGAGGACATTCTGCAGTTTTTCCTGTAAAGTTCAGCTCTTATTCACAGGGGCCTAAGATGGCTGTACTTGTGCTAATGGTAAACTTTAGGTGGGATGGCCTTAATTTTTCTTGGCCTCCACAGAACATGATTCAACCTGAAGAGGGGAAACTGGTTGCTTGAATAAGGTTGAGGTTTTGATTAATACATGAGTGTGAATTTTCTAATTTCTGAACTGAAATTTTGTTTTGCCCCTTAGAGGGATTATAGGACTTTTTTTTTTTTTTAAGATTTATTTATTTATTATAGACAGAGAGAGAGAGAATGAGAGGCAGAGGGAGGGAGAAGCAGGCCCCATGCCAGGAGCCCGACGCGGGACTCCATCCTGGGGTTCCAGGACCGTGCCCTGGCCAAAGGCAGGCGCCAAACCGCGGAGCCACCCAGGAATCCCGGATTATAGGACTTTGTAATATTGAAAGTAACCAAAATATTGTGAGATTGCTAGAGATTTCATTAAGAGGGGGAAAAAACCTGTCTCAGGTGAATAAAATTGAAGTGATAGTGAGTAGAATTAAGTTGTTTTGTGATCCTGTCCACCAAGACAATCTTGTTTGAAGCATAAGGAGCTTCCTGATGATTCAGACAGTATCAGTTAGTTGTAAGAGATATCCCCAGGAAACTCAAAATATTAACTGGGCATAGGTAACAATTCTATAAACTAATTAAATGTAGGGGAATATCTGCTTACAGTAATGTCTGTGGGTTTTTTTTTTTTAATTTTTATTTATTTATGATAGTCACAGAGAGAGAGAGAGGCAGAGACACAGGCAGAGGGAGAAGCAGGCTCCATGCACCGGGAGCCCGACGTGGGATTCGATCCCGAGTCTCCAGGATCGCGCCCTGGGCCAAAGGCAGGCGCCAAACCGCTGCGCCAAACTGCTGCGCCACCCAGGGATCCCCAATGTCTGTGGTTTTATAAGAGTTAAGGCTAATTTGTTTTTCAGACCATAGTTAGTGAGCTGATTATTTTTCTTTAGAGACTACTCCATATTGTCAGTTTATTGGCTTTTTCTTGCTAATGGAAGCACAATATTACATATAATTCTGTTTTATTAGAAAATGGAGCTATTAAGAAAATCTTATATTTCTTTTCTTTCAATATAATTTGGCAATTAACATTTCCTTAATTTGCCATACATATTAATTCACCAAGACAGTTACAGTCTTCTTTTAACTGCTGATCATCAGATTTCATGATACTGAGAATCCCCTTGCTCACCATCATCATTAACCATTTTATGAAAATTGGAGTTTGAGTGAGAAAGTTTTGGATTGGGGTAGAGACAGTAAGGAATGGTCCATTGTAAACGTTATGCATCATAATAAAGAGTCCCTAGCCTGACACCAGATATTTATTTTTAAATAAACCAGATAAGGGATGCCTGGGTGGCTCAGTGGTTGAGTATCTGCCTTTGGCTCAGGCCGGGGTCTGGGATTGAGTCCTGCACTGGACTCCTTGAGGGGAGCCTGCTTCCCCATCTGCCTATGTCTCTGCTTCTTTCTCTCACTATCTCTCATGAATAAATAAATTAAAAATCTTTTAAAAATAAATAAATAAACCAGATAAAATGTGCTGTATTTCTACAATAGCTTTATTTTTTGATGTGTCATTTCTTAGCAATTCTTGAATATTTATTTTATACAGTCTTTGGAGCAAAACTGAGGCCTTCCTCAATTTCTGTTCAGCCAGATCTCGGAATAGAGGTAGATGGACCTACCACTTTGTTTTTAAGTTTTTAAGGAAGGAGTAGGCAGGTATCTACTTGTGGGAGTCTGACTATTTCAAGCGAAATAGAAATTTCTTCAGCTTATCTCTTTTTTCCATTATCTTTTCTTCCCTGCATTCATGCATACCATTCATAATTGGCTGTATAAGTAAATAACTCATAATGAATCTAATTCCTATCTTTTCTAAATGCAGTTTTATTAACATTAAAGGTTACTGGAGCAGTCTGTCATATCAAATCATTGTACTAATTCAAAAACATACTAATTACTCTAGGATTTGTGTTCCTAACTTAAGCACTATGAGATGGGGGCACAGAATCTGGAGAAAAGTGACAGCAAATTAGAGCATGATATCAGAGAATACAGAAGATGAGCTTGGAGCAACTTATAGTGTCAGGAAGCAAGGAAGCACTCAAAGGAAGAAAGGGAGGAAGCAAGGAAGGAAGAGAAAAAGAAAAAACACAGAATGAGGGAGTAAATAAAAGAGACACACAGGAGCCAACTGAAAGAGGTCCCAATGGGCAATGCTAGAACTATTTGAGCAATGGGAGTAGTATTAGATTTATCAATTAAAGTGTTAAATAAGTCCATATTATTATAAGTGTGAATAAATAAATAGGAGAGAAGAGATACATCTCCCACGCAGAAGAATTCCAAGTAATTTGTGTGGATGCTTTTCCTTCAAGGAAGCATAACTCCTCTGTAAGTGTGGGCTGCACATAGTTATTTCTTTTCAAAAAATATTGTATGGAAAGAGGAAAAAGGAAATGTTCCAGTGGAGAAGATTGACAAACACCTCAGCCAGATTGTCAAATTCAACATCAACAGTAATGAGTCATTTTTTAAGTACCAATAGTACTTTCATATCCTTGATATGTTATGATAAAAATAGTACCTTTTCCCTATGATCTTGCTCTGAGAAACTCATAACTCTAGTCTAATCATGAGAAAAACATCATACAAATTCCAATTGAGGGACATTTTACAAAACACCTGAACCCTACTCCTCAAAACTATTAAGATCATCAAACACAAGGACGGTCACAGCCAAGAAGAGCCTGAGGAGACATGATGACTAAATGTAATATGGGATCCTGGAGTGGAGAAATGACATTAAGTAAAAACTAAGGAAATCTGAATAAAATAGGGACTTCTGTTAGTAATAATGAATCAAAGTTGGTTTATTAATTGTGGCAAATATACCTTCCTAATGTAAAATAACAGTAGAGGAAGCTAGTAGGTGTGGCGTATATGAGAATTCTGTACTATTCTTACAGCTTCTCTATAAATCTAAAATTATTCTAAAATTAAAAGTTTATTTGGGGTGCCTGAGTAGCTCAGTCGGTTAAGTGTCTAACTCTTGATTTCTCAGTGTTGTGAGATCGAGCCCTGTATCAGCCTCCATGCTCAGCAGGAAATCTGCTTGAGATTCTCTCTCCATCTGTTCTGCTCCTCCACCTGCTCATGTGCACTCTCTTGCTGTCTCTCAAATAATAAACAAATAAATAAATACTTAAAAAAATAAAATAATAAGTTTATTTAAATACAAATTTGAGCATCATGAATTGTAAGTGGAATTGATGTGATTCAAGTTACTGGCCTCTAAAGAGGACAGGCTAGGGCCAGAGGAGTGAGTGGGATAGATTCCCAGAAAGAAAGGATGACAGGTGGGCACTGTGGCCAAAGAAGAAAATGCTGTGGAAGATCAGAGTAAAAAATGCTTATATAATTATGCTTTAAAACTAATTTTTCTGCATGTCAAAAAAAATGTCTCCAAATACACACAAAGAGAAAAACAAAAAGTAAGGCCTCTAAAGGAGCTCCGAATGAAAGCCAGATTATCAACTTCACTTTAAAGAAATTTTTCTTTAGAGATGGAGAATTAGGTCAATAGGATTGTTCTAAAAATATAAGTTACTGCTTATCTCCCTGTCACCTCCTGCAACCAGTCAGAATATTTATCTATGTATTAAAAGAGTCTAGGGGGATCCCTGGGTGGTGCAGCGGTTTAGCGCCTGCCTTTGGCCCAGGGCGCGATCCTGGAGACCCGGGATCGAATCCCACGTCGGGCTCCCGGTGCATGGAGCCTGCTTCTCCCTCTGCCTATGTCTCTGCCTCTCTCTCTCTCTCACTGTGTGCCTATCATAAATAAATAAAAAAAAAAATTTTTTTTAAAGAGTCTAGGAGTGCCTGGGTGGTGCAGTTGGTTAAGTGTCAACTCCTAGTTTTGACTCAGGTTGTGATCTCAGGGTTGTGAGACCAAGCCCTGCTTGGGGCTCTGCACTCAGTGGGGAGTCTGTTTAAGTTTCTCTCTCCCTTTCCTTCTGCCCCTCCCCCCACATTTATTCCCTCAAATAGATCTTTTTTAAAAAAGAAAAATCTCTAAGACAGAGGGAGTAAAGAAGATGTTTTTTTTTTTTTTAATTTATTTATGATAGTCACAGAGAGAGAGAGAGAGAGAGAGGCAGAGACACAGGCAGAGGGAGATGCAGGCTCCATGCACCGAGAGCCCAATGTGGGACTCGATCCCGGGTCTCCAGGATCATGCCCTAGGCCAAAGGCAGGCGCCAAACCGCTGCACCACCCAGGGATCCCAAGAAGATGTTTTTAAAGGGCACAAAGTTTCAGTTATGCAGGATGAACAAGTTTTGAAAATCTCAAGTACAGCATGGTGACTATAGTTAATAATATTGTACACTTGAAATTTGCTAAGAAGATGGATCTTAAATTTTCTCAGCTCACACAAACACAATGTAGAGGCAATAAATAAGTTATTTAGCTTGGTTGTGATTTTTTAAAAATGTATACATATGTAAAAATAATCAAGTTTTATACCTTAAGTATATACAATTTTTTAAAAGATTTATTTATTTATTTGAAAGAGAGCTTTATTTATTTGAAAGAGAGAGAGCACACGAGTGGAGAGAGGGACAGAGGGAGAGAATCTTCAAGCACAGAGCCCAACTAGCATCTTGATCTCACAACCCATGAGATCATGACCTGAGGCAAAACTAAGAGTTGGTCACTTAACTGATTGAGCCACCCAGGTGTCTCAATATATATAATTATTATATAGAAAATATATCTCAAGATATTTCAGCAAAATTGTTTAAAAAAATCCTCTAAGAAATGGTACAATTAAAAAATTTATTTAATTGGAGTCATGGAATTAAGCCCCACATCAGGCTCCATGCTGAGCATGGAGTCTGCTTGAGTTTTTCTCTCCCTCTGCTCCTCCCTGCTGTGCTCTCTGTTTCTCTTTTTTAAAAAAATGGATAGATCTTTTAAAAAATAAATGAATAAATAAATTATTTTATTTTATTAACACACATTTCTCAAATTTATCTGGCCCTGGAATACCTTCCAGGTATACCTTCCCCTCACCCCAGTACCCCTTTTTACCTGTTGTTGAACAATGTTTGGTGCATTGCAGTTTGGGAAAACTCTTTAAAAGCTGTTATTCTATAGGCTTTAAGCTGTAAGCAGCCATTTGGGCTATAAAACAGATATGGAAAGATTATACCTGTTAGAATCAGACAAGCAGAATTCCAGTGCTGAGTATTTACTAAGCTGTGTGACCTTGATCCAGTTATTTACTCTAGAGTCTCATTTTCCTCATCTGTAGAATGAAATAAATGGAGGGGGAATACCCATTTTGCAAGATTGGTTTAATAATTAGACATACTTACCAAGCATCTAATATACACACTTGACATGTGCTGCTGAATAAAAGGGGTTACTGTTATGATTGGCCTGCAGCAGCTAGGTGACTCTTTCCTGGCACCATACACTTGAAGCTTTAAATTATTTAAAGTAGAAATTACAGGCAAGTTTTCATAAAGCAGTGATTTTAAAAGATTGAATTGAGAGAGATAGTTGGGTTCTGTCTTAAAATCGTGCCTTTGTTGTATCCTAAAACAATTAAAATGTGGTTTGTATATTGTACATAAGTAGCAATTATGATGTCATTTACTGTATGAATTCATAATGGGATGTTGAATGGGACTGTTCCTTCTATTTTCTTGGAATTTTAGTTGAAACCCTAAAGCAGAGAAAGTAGGCAAAAGATGCCTCTGCATTCTAAATGAAGTGAGCACATCTAGGCTAGAACTACTCAAAGATATTAGATTTGGTCTGGTAACCATTTAAACTATCCCCCACCTCTAGCCACCATCAGCCTATTGTAAGGAAAGATAGTTGGTTACCCAGGAAAGAGAACTCTTGGCCTTGTGGGATTAGCAAAGCATTTCTGACCCTCCAAGCCAAGTAACAGGGTCTGAGAGACATCTTCACCTGGAGTAGGGTATGGCAAGGAGAGACATTTGGCATCTCCTGGCTCTCCAGTCACTGAGCTGTAGGCACTCTCAAGTGCCCTGGAGTGGGGGAAGTGGGTTGCAGTAAGATATTGGCATGGGTTTCCCAAGGACTAGGGGCATAAACATAAAGGCTATTGATTTCTGCCTGGAATGCTCTGACAATTAGAAGACAGCTAGAGAAGTACTTTAACCTGTGGACATAGGGCAGTAAAAGACCTAGGTCTTCCCCATTTGTTGTGGAAAGATGCAAGAGCTCCTCAAGTTAAAAAAATATGGCAGTTGCCAACAGCTACCAGGCTCAAGATGTCTTGATGGGCCTTGCTTAAAGGATGGACTGCTGAGCTGAGCAGCTGCAATCCTGAGAAGGTTTGGTGTGGGCTGCCAGGGGCTGGAGCCAAGAGAGAAAGAAGTCACTAAAGGTCTGCTGAAGAGTTTATTACCCATGGCAGAGAATGCAGATGTACTAGAGCTATGGTGTAGGAATGAGGGGAGGGCTCCAAAGAACTCTAAATGATGCCATGACAAAATCAGCATTTGTGTGCCTGCCAGATGAGAGAGATGACAGACAACTAGCCAGGAGAGAGCACTGGTGACATTAGCCTTTGTCTGCTTTTCTCGAAACCCCTCCCTTTCCCTAATTTGAAAGAGCCAGAAGATTAGATGGAGAGGGAACAAAAGTTCCTGCATCACCTCTTCCTTACCATAAAGTTCTCAGCTGAGGGTAAGCCCTGAGTTGGTAAGGGTGGAGGGAGAAGTCTTGAAGTGGCTATGAGGTTCAAGTTTGATACAAGATGGGATCAGATCTTTTAATTATGCAAAAGTAAATGAGGCACCTGAATAAAACTTTTCTTTTTCCCTTTAAATAGCTGGAAGTGATAGGAAGGCTGTGGGGTCTGCATCAGCTATTATCAAGGGATGGACAGGGAGAGAAAATTTGAAAGTGCAAATATAAAAGCATTTGTGGTTTTACTCTATTGATTAAACCCATTTGAAAAACCAGTAACTGTTACTTTAATAGGATTTTTCTATAGAAAAGGCTTTATTGACAGACCAGTCATTGAAATTTTTTTCTCCTAGCTCTCGGATATGCCCTAGGAAAAGATAAATTGAAGAGTTTGTGCTCCCTTCACAGAGTTCTTTGGGAAGACAAGCTTTGCAAACTCTACTTGATAGCAATGTGCTATGAGTTGTTGGCTTGTGAAGACAGATTTCAGAGAAAGAACCATGACATTTTCTGGAAAAAAAATATATTTTAAAGAGGAAAAGAAAAGGGCATAGAGTTTATATTTACCTCAAATACTTGGCAACCTAGTACTGGAATAAGCACTTTATCTTATTTAATCTTTCCTACAACCATATCAAGTAATTATTCATACACTCATTTTGAAGATGGGGAAGTTAGTCTCAGGAAGGTTATGGAATTTTCTCAAACTCCTCTGGTTAATAAATGTATTTGATTCAGTAGCCATTCTGTTTCTACCACATGGCATTACCAGAAGTTGAGGAAGAGAATGTGAACATCATCATACTCAACTTCAAGAGAAACAGACTAATAGCAGTTACTAAATAGATCATTAACAAATCACAGCAGAGTTTATTATTATGAAATCTTGTAAGAGAGATTAGTTTTCCTTGAAGGGAAGAAAAGAACAACTAAAGGCAATATGATCTTCAGGTAATTTTGGAGGAATGCAAACAGTGTATGAGAGCTCTCACAACTAAATCCAACCGTGCCGAACCTGAGGAAGGGGAGATGTGGAAAGGTACAGACAAGGCTGGCATAAAACAGAGCAATAGGAACAGAAAAGATATCTGAAGCAGAGGTCGCTATTAGAAGGAGCACAGCTCTCGAGCATGAGCACCTCTGAGAAGCATCATCTGTCCTCACATCGGCAGGAAGACTTTGCAGTTTCTCTACCTGTCAGTAGGTGAGTCCACCCCTCCTTGCCCAGGATGACCTTTAGGGTGCATTGTGAAAGTCAAGTGAGAAAGTCTGGGGAAGCGCTCAGACAGGCTGTCTCAGAGCTTGGGCAAGATTTCAAGGCTGTCACCATTCCCCAAATGGGTCCTTGGTGAAACCCACCCAAGTCAGGGAGGTCCCCTGAGGTCACAGTATGGAGATACTGAAGGAATACATTTCCTCAAATGGAATTTAAGGAATGTTTATCCTTAAACTGTCCCTGTACACTTGAACGAATCTCCAAGTAAGCTGAAGCGTTTTGTTCTGGTTTGGTTTTTTCAGTGCCATAGGAAACTCCCTTCTACAACTGGATTTAAAAAGGATATCCTGCCCTCTTCTTATTCCCATACCTGGAGAATCAACAATGTTGAGCTCACTTTAAAGATCTCCATACTTGGAGAGTAGTAGGGTGGGTGATAGGTGGGAGTGGTGCAAAGCCAATCTCAGAAATTGTGGAGATACCAAGGAGAGCTCCTTTGCTGGCTCTTCTCCCTCGGTGGGTGTGGCCTCCTCTTCACACCTCTGACAGAAAAGGTCACCACAAAACAGAATCCTGGTTCTTTCTCTGACTATGCCCAGGCTCCTCCTCCTTGTCCTGCACTCAGTTGCATCACAGGGGGAAAAAAAACCGAGACGTGTCCTCACACAAAAGCCCAGCACAGACTGTGGCCTCTGACAAGGGCTCAGTTTCCTTGTTGCCACTTAACAGTCTTGACTACTCTGTACTCTTTCATCTGAACCAAATCATGACTACTGAAGGCAGAAACTTCATGCTGTCATGGAAAAAGCAAAGGCTTGATGTTGCAAACCAGAGTTTAGATTTTGCTTTGTGTAGGCTGAGGCAACTTACATAATCTCCACAAACTTCAATTTTCTCATCTGTAAAATGTGTCCCTGAATTATTGGTTTTGCATTTGAGCTGCTTTAATGAAATAGGATAATGTCTGCAGAGCGCTTAAATACTTGTGGTATGTGATAGATCCTAAGTAGTCTCTTCTTCCATTATCTTACATCTGTCTTTACAGAGTCCTCCCAAACCTGCAGGTTGGGCATTCTGGGGGATGAGCAGAAGCCAGCCACACCAGTGGACCCATAGTTCATAGCACCTCTTTCAATCCATTTCTTTCAAGTTCTCCTGGTCTATGCTCTGATTTCTTTTGTCTGAGTTAATAATAACAGGAGAGAGGGATCCCTGGGTGGTGCAGCGGTTTGGCGCCTGCCTTTGGCCCAGGGCACGATCCTGGAGACCCAGGATCGAATCCCACATCGGGCTCCCGGTGCATGGAGCCTGCTTCTCCCTCTGCCTGTGTCTCTGCCCCTCTCTCTCTCTCTCTCTCTGTATGACTATCATAAATTAAAAAAAAAAAATTAAAAAAAAAATAATAATAATAACAGGAGAGAGATGGTAACAGGAGGTATATTCCTTTGCAAGTGCTATTGTTGCCAATTTTCATTTTTCCTGACATCAGAGCAAACATGTTTTTGACCATGTTACTTACTCGTGATGAGCTGCCACAGAGAAGGCTATGACTGGAGGGCTTCTTGAAATGATATTTCCTTGAGGAATTCCTTGAAAAAAAATGAACTGTTTGTACCATTGATGGAATTGTGAAAGAAAAAAAAAATTGTGAGCTTTCCTTCCAACCTCAGGCTGCACCAGGAAAGCTTGGCAAAGAATGGGGTGAATCCTCTCTGGTGATGATGTTACCATATCTTTTTCAAAGGTGGGTAAGTTATGTACACAAAAAAGTTTTCTATGGGATTTTGTTTTGTTGTAATGATATGGTCATAAAATATTATAATACTATCTTATGTGCTTATGTAATATCAAAATAAAGTGTAGTTGGATAGTATTTTGAAATACTAATTGATGGATTCTTCTTTCATTCCCTTTACTTATTATAGCCCTTAAACAGGCCTAAGGCCATTTAATTATTTTAAAAAAACCCTTTACTTATAAAAGTTAGTCTCCTTGCTCTAAAAGGATAGAGAAATATCTATTGTTAACCAAGGGCCAATTTTTGGCTTTGAGTTCCAAACTAAGTGCATGAAGTTCAAAGCCAAAAAAAATGAATTAAAAGCAAAGACTTTTGAATTGTAAGCTAGCTTTCTTTCTTTCTTTCTTTCTTTCTTTCTTTCTTTCTTTCTTCTCTCTTCCAAAAAAGAAAAAAAGGCTGGAGAATTAGAGATTTTCCACCATGACCTCTGAGAGCAGAGAACCACCATCTTTCTACTGAGGGCTGTGTGCCAGGCTGAGGAGAACAAGAGTGTGGTCTCACTCTTGCCAAAAGAATATATCAGAAATCGCACCCTTTATGATCATTGGTGACAGGAGCAACAGGGCATAGCCTGACCCCTGAAACAAGTAAGGTATGAAGACCAGAGGATACTGCTGGCATCTCTTGTTCATCTATTTAATGAACATTTATAAGGCAACCAACTATGTGTCAAGACTGTTCTTGGGATACAGCAGGGACAAAAGATTCTTGCCCTTGGGGACCTTTTGAACTAAAATGAATTCAGTAATAGAGTACTAAAGATGGATATTGTTACATACAAATTTGTGGACTGATGTGATTGGACACTTAGAGCTATGACAGTTTTGTATGATTCTGAAAGCTATTCTTAAGCCTTTTGAGCAGGTTCTGTTTTTCTAATTTTATAGACAAAAAAATAAAAAGCTGAAGAACTTTGATACAGGGGTTCTCCAGGTAGGAGCCTGCATCACTAGTGACAGCATGGCCACCATCTGGAGCTTGTTAGAAGTCCAAGTTCTTGACTCCTGCCCAGATCTAGTGAACCAGGAATTCTGGAGATGAAGCCAGTGATCTGTTAACAAGTACTTGAGCTGATTCTTTGCATGTTGAAGGTTGAGAACTACTGCCGCAGATAGATAGGGATCACTAATGAGATTGATTAATTTATCCAATAAGCATTTACAGAGTTTAAGTCTGGGGTTGGCACTGGGAATGCAGAGGCAAACAAGACAGGTTCCCAGCACTCAGGCGGTTGCTCACCAACCTGGACACACACAGTCATGCAATTTCAGGGTTATAGAAGCATGGCCAGGTATGACAGTAGCCCCTTCACCACATGAATCTTTGCAGTAGAGGGCAGTGAGGACTGGGAAAGAGAAGACTGCTCCTTCTTGAGGTTCAAGAGTGGCAGGGCCTGGGAAGTCCTGTGCATTCAAGACCCAAATTGCCTCTGGCTCCTAAGCCAGGTTCTCATACCCTGCTATGCTTTAGAAATATACAAAGAGTCTATAAATATAAGCACCTGGTCTCATAGATTCAATTTCATTGGAAATCTATATTTTTTAACAAGCTCCCCAGGTGATTCTTCTGCACACTGAAGTTTGTTCTAAGAGATGAAGAATTAGTCAATGAACTCCTCTTTCTCACTGGTTGGTGAGAAACCAACCAGTTGGTGCTGCTCATTGAGCTATGAGGGAATAGAGAAAATACTTTGCTCCAACTGTCTGGAATTATCCTCTTCCAGAACTCATATTCTGTAAGGCAACTCTTGGGGCAGGGAAGGGGGTGTTTACCTGAGAGCAGTTGCTCATAGCACAGTCCAGTCTTTTAAGATCTCTTAAAAAAAAAAAAAAAAAAAAAAAATCTCTTAAAAAAAAAATACCATTCTGGCCAGTAGGAGGATCTTCTCACTCCAGGTCCCCCTCTTGGAATCTAATCAGCACCAGCTCAGGATACTCATATAGGTGTGTTGGAGAGTACTCCCAAGGGAGAGAAAATGGGACCAGTGGCCACATAAGTCTCTGGGCTAGGATTACCCCACCCTGACATCTCTGTTGGCCCCCACTGGTCTCAGAAACTTGGGAGGTTCTTAGAAACTTTCAGGGAAGGCACCTCAACATGTAGAGGTCCGCTGAGTATCTCACTTGTCTGGTCTAAGGATGGTATGGCGTATGATAAATGATCACTGCTATCCTCGGTAGGAACCCACTGCAGGTTTTAAGCCAGGATGTAACATGATGTGTTATCACCTTGGCTGCTGTGTGAAGAATGACGCCAGACCAAACCAAGGGTGGAATCAAGGAAACCACATAAAAGCACTGCTGCCTTCATCCAGGGAATATATATAATGATTCCATTTAGGGTGATAAAGGCAGAGATGGAAAGGGTGGAGAAAAGAGAAATCTTTTTGGAAATAGCATGTTGCTTGCATTTATTCGGCACTAAATGCATTCATTCTGCCTTGTATTATATCATCAGGGAGGCAGCATGGAAGGAGCAAGCATGGATGATTCAGATCAAGGTAACTTTGAATCCTCACTCCACCTCCTTTTTTTTTTTAATAATAAATTTATTTTTTATTGGTGTTCAATTTGCCAACATACAGAATAACACCCAGTGTTCATCCTGCCAAATGCCCCCCCTCAGTGCCCGCCACCCAGTCGCCCCCACCCCCCGCCCTCCTCCCCTTCCACCACCCCTAGTTCGTTTCCCAGAGTTAGGAGTCTTTATGTTCTGTCTCCCTTTCTGATATTTCCCACACATTTCTTCTCCCTTCCCTCATATCCCCTTTCACTATTATTTATATTCCCCAAATGAATGAGACCATATAATGTTTGTCCTTCTCTGATTGACTTACTTCACTCAGCATAAAACCCTCCAGTTCCATCCACATCGAAGCAAATGGTGGGTATTTGTCATTTCTAATGGCTGAGTAATATTCCATTGTATACATAGACCACATCTTCTTTATCCATCTTTCAATGGACACCGAGGCTCCTTCCACAGTTTGGCTATTGTGGACATTGCTGCTAGAAACATCGGGGTGCAGGTGTCCCGACGTTTCATTCCATCTGTATCTTTGGGGTAAATCCCCAACAGTGCAATTGCTGGGTCGTAGGGCAGGTCTTTTCTTAACCCTTTGAGGAACCTCCACACAGTTTTCCAGAGTGGCTGCACCAGTTCACATTCCCACCAACAGTGTAAGAGGGTTCCCTTTTCTCCACATCCTCTCCAACATTTGTGGTTTCCTGCCTTATTAATTGTCCCCATTCTCACTGGTCTCACTCCACCTCTTATACTCTGTGACTTTGAGCAGGCGACTTCCATATCTGTAAATTCCATATAATTATAATTAACCCCTAACACTTGTGTGAGCACTAAAGGAGGTAAGCACAAGAAATGCCATGGGCCTAGGTGTGGCACACAGTAGGAGTTTAATAAACTATTTTCCCTTCCTATTCATGTATCTCCAGTAGGTAGTAAAGTATCCAGCAAAGATATGACTAAATTATTTGAAGAAATGAATTCAGTTATATCATTGTTTGTTTGGGAAACTAGTGTTCCCTCACAGCACCACACTTAAGTGGTTCTTAACTTTGTTTTGGGCCAGAGAACTCTGAGTTTCTGATGAAAATTGCACGTAGTCGATATGTATAAAATTTCAAGTACAATTTTAGTGAGTTCATGACTTCTGAAATACATTGATAATACATTACTTTAGAACCATGGGACAAGCCCTAAAACATATTTGTCATTGTTTATAAGTTATGCACTTGGAAAAAAACTCTGGTTTGGAATAATCATGTATTTAGCTGTATCCACTGGTATGATACCAATACAAGCCAAGAAATTAACCTGTTTTACATTTAAATCCCAAAAATCTGTTTACAAAAATAGAGATGAGGAAACTCAAGTCTGTCCAAATAATATCTGTGGAATTGGCTTTAAAGAAATAACCTTCTGGGATTAGAGTTTGTTGGGCCATTGGCCTGCCCTGACCCCTTATAGCTTTGATGCTGACCTGAGGTCAGGCCAGTCCCCTTTCTGTGTTCCTTCATAATCAGTGGTGATAGGTGATTTAAAAGTGATTTTCAAAAGCTAAATATTGAGACAGTTAAAGAGCTTACCAATAGCCTGATGACCTTGCAAGAATAAACCCAAGTACTGAGATTTCAGATGGAAAAGTGACTTCTGGATGGGGCATCACAAAAGGATTTACAATGAGACAGTAAGTTGAAGTCCAGCCCTGAAATGGATAAGGCCTTCATCTTCTTAGAGAGCCCAAAATGATTTGGGGTATTAGGGTGAATCTGATTTAAAAATGTATTTGGCTTACTCTCAATTTCCTGTAAACAGTTTTTCAGAAAATGATGTCTTTCTTCCACAAATGCATACAAAATACACATGAGATCAAGATTCATTAATGGAATAACGCAGAATTAATTTTTAATCAACCCACTATAGCCAATTTCATAACCTGCCTGACCAGCAGGACTGAGTCAGAACCCCAGGGGCTGTGGTGGCATACACCCCCAAAATCTGTTTCTCTCTCCTTTACTCCTTTAAAATTACTGAGGGTAAAATTTAAAATCACTCTCAGTAATTTTAAAGGACTCTAAACCACTGTAATCCCCAGCCTCTTCAGAGAATTTATAGATGTGACTAAAACCTAATCCATTTTGGCATAAAGCTAGAAATTGCTTTGGTGTTGAAATATGTGCAGACCTGAGTTTCCTTAAGATCAACGAAGTGCTTCTGTCTCCCCCATCTTTCAGAATGCCCAGAAGTTTATATAAGGGTTTTATACACCTGCACATCATGGTATTAGAGATGTTAAATGGTGGGAAGACTTAACAGATCATCTGGTCCTTGTATGTGCCAGAATAGCATGGTTTCTTACAACATACTGTCTGGAAATCTATTCTAGTTGCAAAAGCCTCTAGCTGTCCTGTTAAGTAATTCTATAATAATCTAAAGGAGCTAGGGCATCTTCCTTGACATTGAGTATATACTTTCTCCCCAAAAATTTAACCATATTTTTAAGGGCCCTTTTTTGGTTAGCCTTAATTTATCAGTTTTCTTTCTCAATTTCTGAGCCCTTTAAGAACGGACTTCTAATAACAGAACAGAGACTTTTTTTTTTTTTTCTTTAGGATAGGGAGCTTAAATAATGTACTTTTAAGCCATCACAGATTTTCTCTGGGTATGAGTCTGCATTCTGTGGTAATGTCTTTATGTACTGTCTAGGTTTTACCAGTTTTTTTTTCCTGTAATCTGAAGACTATTTGATATTTTGAATATGAGAACATAAATGCTAATATTTAAAATATCATTTAATGCTAGTATTTAAAACTTAAGAATTTTAGTGTAGTTTACAGTAAAAATAAGACAAATATGTCAATTTAGAAAAATTTTTAGATAAATAAGATGACTGATGAAAAAGAATTGAGCCATGCAATCCCTGAGAAGATTGGATTCTACAAAATATAATTTCCTAGATGTGTTCAAACATAATCAGTTCTTTCATTACATTTCCTTGTCAGAATTAAATCCTCAAAAATTGTGGAGAAAGAAAGGCAAAGAAAATGTAGAAAGCATTTTGAAGTTGCATTTTGCCTTTTGTATTGGGATTTCAAATGGTGACCTAAGAGAGCAGTGTTGCTTGTCTGCAATGTGGCTGGGAGAGCCTGGGTGAGTGGAGGAGTAGATTGTGCATTTCAAAATATGTGTGCATTTCAAAATTTATCTCTGACCTACCACTTGTGCCTCCTCTTCCATTTTGATGGGCTGTGTGGATTTTTCTTAGAAAATTGATAGGTTCTTGAGATAGTGAGGATATTGTAAAAAGAATATCCTGATGGCTGTGGTGGAGAAAGATTAGAAGAAAGAAGAAATTGGGAGAAAGAAAAAATGTAAAAGGAATTCGTAAGCTTAGACTGCAAATCTAAAGTGTGTATTTTGGCTTTCTGTTCATTATTTTATAAAACCAAAGATAAAGGAAAGAGGCTATCGACTTTATGATCAATAATTGACTTTACTGGGAATTTTCTTGCTTTTTGTAAAATTTATAAAGAGGAGGACTGAGAATTGTGCTGGAACAAAAATTGAAAGCGAAAGAATTACTGTCATTATATAAAAAGACCCTTTATTCAAATAGCTGCCTGAGTTTTCATTCTACAATGTATTTTTAAGTCCCCCATAAATATTTTAAATCCTTTGATAACGGAAGCTTGGTAATGGAAGCCAAAGTTCTATATTTCTTGCTTCTATGTTTCTTTCTTAAGTCCTGTGCTCTTACCAGTATAGAAACTATTTCATAAATTCTAAGGTATTTTCTGAGTATGCTTGCTTTGGATGTTAAATATCTCAGTTGACACTACCTTCTGTTTTTTAGTGGAATGGTACTTCTAATAGGCTAACTGATGGCCAGGAAGACAATTAAGGTATAGTAAGTAGAATCTGATATGAAATGAGATCTGTTTGACTTTCTTGTTGTACACTGAGTCCTTGAGTCATTAACCTCCATGAGCCTTTGTTCCCTCCATGTGATGGAGATGGTAGCATTCTGTCTAGTGTTGGGAAATTAGCAAATAGGGAGGAAATCAGCCAGTACCACAGCACTTAGAGAGGGGAGGAACATGTTCCCAACCTGCCCAATGTATCAGATTTCCCCTTCTGATTGCACAGGAGCAGCCCAACATCATGATGTTGCAAATTACAGGAAACTTATAATTCTCTTTCTCATTTGAATAAGGCAGCCCAGTCTGTCTTATCACAGTTTTTTTTTTTTTTTTTTTCATTTCTCCCAACCCTGTAACCACAGTTACCAGAGCCACATTTGGATCTGGTTGGCATTCATAATACTGTCAGTCAGGGATTTCAAAAAGCCACTGGTCACATGTCAGTTCCATGAGCCTCTGAGGAAGGTGCCCAGTGCCACTCTTCTAAACTCCAGCTTTTTTTTTTTTTTTAAATCTCCTGTCGTGTAAAAGCATGACTGAAAGGACAAGACATATTTCAAAACTCCTGAAACCTGACTATTAAACCAGGTCTTATTATGTTATTGAGACTCCGTTCTGAGGGCCTGGCTACTAATGAGGCAGTATCCTTGCATGGACCACCCCGCCCATCTCCACCCTGGTTCCCTTCCCCAAAAGTCAGGGTTTTAGACAACACTCTTGGAAAATAAGGTTGTGACTTGAGTGACATGTATTTGGTCTGAGGTGAACCGGGAATTGTCCAATTTATTTCTTGGGTGTTAAGCTTCTCCGTAGTCTACTATATATATTACCATGGACCATGTGAATCTTAAGATTAATATTCCTGTGTATTTCTCAAAATGCTTAGGATTTTACTTGACTTTGAAGATACGAAGATGTAGCTGTTCTTGATATTGGAAGTAAATGATAGATAACGTGAAAATTCTCCCATCTCTTTCTGCTGTGTGTAATTGTGGTTTTCTGGATGTATCTTAAGCATTTACGTCAGTGATATTCTATTTTATGCAATTTCTACTCTAGCACAAGTGTAGTGTCATGAAAATGTAGAGAATTAACTTTTTTTTTTCCAGAGCTGCTATTATTTTTATCCAGCTTAAGTTAACAGAAAGCTTTCCTTGTTTGTATCTCTGAGACCCAGAGGGCTGAATAAATAGTGCACACACTGAAATGTAGAAATCTGTCTTGTGCTAGGAGTAACAGAATTACAAAGTGATACAGAGATGAGTGGGATTATGAATACTGAACATCTACCATATTAGCTACGTCTTTTGTTTTCTGTATTCTGATGTTTAGACATCTTGGATTTTGCTGACCCTGGAGAGGCTGTCCCTCCCAGGGTGGGCCAGTTCCTAGAGACAATGAACAACTGGCCCAAAAGCATGCTTGCCAAATACAAACCAACCAATCCAGAGCCTACACCCCAACCATCTCCTCTCTCCGTTCTCATACTGGGCCACTACCTCCCTTCTCCTGTCACCTCAGGACCAGGCAACTAAGGACAGCCTTTACACCCTGGAACCTGCTGAAATTACTCAAAGTAACCAATCTTAAACTGCTGCCCTGCCTTACCTCTTCCTTCTCATGGAAATCATAGTAAAGACTCTTCCCCACAATTCCTCCCTTTCTCTGTCTCCTGACAAACCCGAGTGCTTTCCTGTGGGGCCCACCATGATGTGGCATGCCCCTTCTTTGGAGAATTGTGGGTATAACAAACTGTCTTTTCAATGGCAAGCAACTCCAGATCTGTTAGCCTTACTATACCTCACTTTTTCTATTAACACACTACATTTTAAAACACCCACAAATATCCATGTATTGTATGATAGGTAACATGTTGTTCTACCTCCAAAATGCTACTAGATGATAATGTATCAGTCTTTATGTACAGTATAAAAATTAAATTATATGCTTAAGGACAGGATTTTTTTAAATTCTTTAGTGACATGAAGAAAATAAGCCCACAAGAAAATATTTCAGAGACTGAATTGATTTGTTGTCAAGAATCCTGGAAAGTTTGGTGAATTACATACAGCTTGTTTTTCCTTTTCTGCCAGTTTTGGGGTCTATCATTATTCACCTGCTGCTCTGCACTACTAGGATTACTGGTATTAGGAAGCTGATAGCTCAATCTGCATTTTTATTTTGATTTTATTTGTGCACCAGATAAAAGCCATTCCTGTGCAAAGATTAAAAGGTTTATGAGGAAGAAATGGATTAGGTAAGCTGAAAGCATTACCATAAAACCTTTCTAATTAAGGTTTATAAGGAATAAATGTGAGATAACTATAATCTATTTTTTCTCCTCTCCTCAGCAAAAACTCATAATAATAGAATAATGACAGGCTTCAGGATAAGAAAACTGGAACATGTGAGGGACCCGATTTTTTTTTCTTTTAGTTCAGAACTTAAAAATTAGTAGAGTCCAAATTTAAATAATGATTTTTTATCAGCTGAACTAGAATTAATACTTCATTATAAAACGAGAGAAAGTTATACAAACCTGCATGATTGACTACTGAGCCTTACAATGCCCAAATCACAGAGACTCCAGGCCTCTTTCCATCCTTATTTTTTTATGGCTGCCTCTGCCTACAGCCCCACCAGGAGGTGCAGAAGACACAAGATGCCTTGCTGTGAACAATCTGCATGTCCCAATTGTACAGGAAATGGCTGAGAAGTACTAAAAATGACCACTAGGAATCTAATGCAAATTGATATAACAGTGGGATACTATTTTTAATTATTTTAAAATAACCGAAGATTTAAAAAACATTTAGTGGTTGTAAGAAATGAGGACTTTCATGATTTCATTGTGAAAGTGTAAATCTATACCTCTTTCTGAAGGGCAATTTAGCAATATAGCAGAGGCTCTTTCAACTGACCACCAATTAAGTAACTTATCAGATTTAGCCATCCTCTTCTGTAAAACTTCCTGACGGATGCCTACCTCATGAGGAGCACCTAGGAGGCTATTCCCTGGTCTGCTTGCATATTCTCACTTCCACTTGTTGAATTCTCTGCTCAGCATAAGTCAGTTATGTTTCTTCCAAAATCTATTCATGGTGATGTTACTGGCCATGTTATTCATGATTTAATTAAATAATATATAAGCCCCTATTTCGAATGGGAGTAAATAAAAAGATTTTTTTCTATGAAAACTAAATTAAATGCTTTGAAAAGACTAAATAAAAGTTGCTCGCTAAAAAAGCATTGTTGAGTAACATTCCATATAATATGTATTATATATTTCATAATATAATATTATATATTAATATTATATGTTAATAGTCCTTCTGATAGATGTACCACAATTTCTTATCCATTCACCTATACACATGTGTATTCACATATACAATATGTACAACTGGGTCATTTCCAGTTTCTGACTGTTACAAGTAAAGTTGCTATAAACATTTATGTACAAGTGTTTATGTGGACATATGCTTATTCTTTCTTCCTTCTCAGCCTATCTGAGAAAATGAGGTATCCCATTGGATATTCCCTGAATATTCCCTGGTATTAGGAAGCTGATAGCTCCCTGAATATTCAGGGAATATTGATAGCATCATGAATGACGTATTAAGTTTTGTCTTACATTAATTTTCAGGGCCCATAATTTTGTCTTTGATGCCACCTTATGAAATGAAGAGGGGTGTTTCTGTCTCCATTCTGCCTTCTCACAGCATCTTGTCTTTTGGTGTAACCTGGCATAACCCCAACTATTATCTGTAACCTGTCGTTTCGCCAACTTTCTTAACTCTTTTATGTAATATGCTGACAAAAAAATACCCAGAAGTCAGTGCATCTTTGCATTAGAGTAGCATCAGAAAAGGTATCACAGACATGTTGTCAATGTTATGGTTATGAGATTGATATCACATTCAGCTCCTGGAAATGACCTTGAATAGTTTAAACCAATCAGCACATTAAACTACAAATTTTAACAGGGAATGGGTTTGAAATGGGAAGTCGAAACCTGTAGTCTTGTTAGAGTACCAAGACTTTTGCTTGGAATGCTGGGTCATGGATGCCATTTTCCCTTCTTGACTTGAAGAAAGCCTAGAGCCTTGAGAATTGCCAGAGCCATTTTGGGATTACCAGGGAAGAAGATGCGTGAGGAAAGGATTAACTGCACAAATGCAAAGCATAGAACGGTGAAGAAAAGCTTCATGACAAACCCCCCAGGCCTCTGAAAGCAAGTTTCTCATTTATGTCTTTGCCATCCATAAATTCCGGTGGGTGGTTATGAAGATAATTCTTACTTTCAAATCCTTCAAATTCTAGATGCTGGTGGACACTTTACTCATGAGCATGAACCTGGCTTTTATTATCAACACTTTAGACATTGAATCATTCCAAAATGAAAGCCAATACCTCATCTAATTGGTACTTCTTATCTAGTAGGGTGTCCCATATCTTTGTTCCTGAAACACTGTAGCTCTTGATAGTGCTGGCTCTCTGTGATGTTGTCAAATACAACTCTGTGCCCCGAGGAAACTCCTCACATCTGCACTTTCCAGTATGACAGCTACTGGCCACAGGTGACTATTGAACACTTGACATGAGACTCATGAGATGGAGAAACTGGATTTTAAGTTTTGTTTATTGCCAAATAAATCTTTTTTAAAAAAATTTTTTTATTTTTTATTTTTTTAATGATCTTTATATATTTTTAAGAGTTTTTTTTTAATTTTTTATTTATTTATGGTAGTCACACAGAGAGAGAGAGAGAGAAGCAGAGACATAGGCAGAGGGAGAAGCAGGCTCCATGCACCGGGAGCCCGACGTGGGATTCGATCCCGGGTCTCCAGGATCGTGCCCTGGGTCAAAGGCAGGTGCCAAACCACTGCACCACCCAGGGATCCCTAAAAATTTTTTTTTAAGATTTATTTTTTTTATTTATGATAGACACAGAGAGAGAGAGGGAGAGAGAGAGAGAGAGAGAGGCAGAGACACAGGCAGAGGGAGAAGCAGGCTCCATGCCGGGAGCCCAACGTGGGACTCGACCCCGGGACTCCAGGACCGCGCCCTGGGCCAAAGGCAGGCGCTAAACCGCTGAGCCACCCAGGGATCTCCTATTGTTAATTAAATCTTAAATAGACACTTATTAGTTAAAAGAAACTGCTACCTGTGCATGGGCTGAGCTTTAAATTTTCCTGTTTCAGGTGATTGTACGTGTGTCTTCATCATGTATCATCTCCTAAAGGCAACCAATCACACAACATTAAAAAAGTCGTAGCACTGTGTTTAGCATTTTACTTACATGTAATAAATTTTAGAAGAAAAAAAAGATCTCTAGCATCAATTTTTGCTTTCCATTCTGAATCACCCTTTGGAGTCTTCTAATGAAAACCAGCAAAGCTACTCTAAAAGAAATGCTAAAGGAATTCTTCAGGCTGAAGGGAAATGGTCCCAGAAATAAATCTGGATCTTTAGAAATGAATAAAGAACATCAGAAATTACAAAATCTGAGTAAATATAGGTAACTTTTTTTCTCGAATTCTCTAAAAATACATATAACTGGGGTTTTTTTTTTGTTTTTTTGTTTTTTTTATTTATGATAGTCACAGAGAGAGAGAGAGAGAGAGAGAGAGGCAGAGACACAGGCAGAGGGAGAAGCAGGCTCCATGCCCCCGGAGCCCGACGTGGAATTCGATCCCGGGTCTCCAGGATGGCGCCCTGGGCCAAAGGCAGGCGCTAAACCGCTGCGCCACCCAGGGATCCCCATATAACTGTTTAAACAAAATATTATAACATTGACTTATGCAGTTTTTAGTGTTTGTAGATATGATGCATATGACAATAGATCCATAAAAGAGAAAGGGGATGGAAAGGTTAAAGGGCCTTACTTACATAGTTGCAGGATTTCTACATACTATAGGAAGTGGAACTGTAATTTTAGTATGAAACAAATCATAAATCAATCGGTAAGAATAATTTTGTTTCAGAGGAAACTATAAATATTTGGAAATTAAAAATAACTCAAATTAATCATAGATCAAAGGAGAAATATAAGAGAAATTAGAAAATATTTTGAATTGAATGATAATGATAAGGTGACTCTCAAAACATGTGGAATGCAGCTGAAGAAATGACTGAAGGGAAAAATAATTTTAAGTGCCTATATTTTCTAAAAAAGAAAAATATAAAACCAGTCACCTAATGTTTCACCTTATGAAGTTAGAGAAGAATAAATTAAACCAAAAGTAAACCAAAGAGAGGAAATAATAAAGATAAGGACAAAGCTTAAACAACAACAAAAAAGGTAGAAATAAAGAAACAGAGAAAACCAACAAACTCAAATAATAATTATTTGAAAAGATTAAATTCAACAAATGCTTAGCTGGACCAAGCAAGAGAAAAGAGAGAGAACATTAGTCATTGAGACTAGAAATGAAAGACAGGTTATTCTTTCAGAGGCTACAGACTAAAAAGATAATAAATGAAAGGCCTGAAACCATTTTTAGAATTTCATCTTGTATCTGGGAACTCACAAACAGATGGAGATCAGTCATATTCAGCAAAACAAATAAGGAATACTCTATAGATCCTAGTCATAAGATTTTTATTCTGCTATGTGCTTAAAATTTAAACCATGAAACTAAACTATAAATGTATTTAAACTATAATGTCTAGATTTTAAGGGAGCAAAGGGATCATATTTTTTTTTTATTTTTTAGGTAAGCCAGTCATAAAGCAAGAAAATTAAGATTTTTTATCCTAATCTTCATTAACATCAGAGTTACCTTATGCACTATCATCTACTGTAAAGTTCAAAGTTCATAGCAGAATTGTATGTGTGTTTCTGTAACAAAACCTTTATTGCAGGAGGGAGTTGTTCCAAGTACAACTTCCCTGTGTACATACACGTGAAGTTTTAGAGCAAGAGGAAATGTTCTTTTTTTTTTTTTTTTTAAGATTTAATTTATTTATTCATGAGAGACACAGAAAGAGAGGCAGAGATATAGGCAGAGGGAGAAGCAGGCTCCATGCAGGAAGCCCGATGTGGGACTTGATTCTGGTACTCCAGGATCAAGCCCTGAGTCAAAGGCAGACATGCTTAACTGCTGAGCCACCCAGGGTCCCAAGGGGAAAATATTCTCAACAAAAATCAATCAAATAATTAATCAAATAACTGTAAGTCTATATCCGGTAATTATTAAGTGAAGAATAGTTTCAAAATACTAGAATTATATCTATTGTTTAAATTACTTTGACAGTATACTGCAAAGAAAGATATATGAAAATATTCATGAAAAAGGAAATCTATATTTAATAGTTTCCAAATAGAACAAAAAGAAATCACTATTCTTATTTTTATGTGATGCATATGGTCTTATGATATTTCAAAATTTCAAAAAATAAAAAGTAGAGTAGTGATTCTTCAGATCTTTCTTTTTGTTTGTTTTTACTTTTGTTTTGTGGGAGTTTGGTTCTTATTCCAAAGAATGGCTTTATTGGCTTCTTATCATTGTAAAGAGGAACAATTGGTACATATACTCTTAAAGGAAAAGATATTTGGTAAGTGGATTTGGACATCAATTAATATGCCTGAGTGAGCAAATACAAAATCATCCGTTTTTGCTCTCAAAGAACAGAAATTTCAATGAGATATATTTTTAAATATTAAAAATCTAATATTTTATTAATATACAAATTAAATGTGAAATATATTAAAATATTTAAAATAAATAGCTTTTTTAAAAAAAGGAATAGTAGAGGAATTTCCATGTTCCAGGAACACTAAAAAGGGCATAGTGGGGATTAAAAATGGGACCCCACAGAAAAGAGTGAATAGATGCAGAAAATGGATTTGAATGTTAAAATTCTCAGACAGAAATAGTTGATAGCCATAGCCTTTTTATGGCCAAAGAGTGGAATGAAGCTGGGTGCCAGATAGCTCTACTAACACTGAAATGGCCTGAATTAATTTTATTTGAACCCTTAGGACATGGCAACAATGTGCCACTTTCCTGTGATCTTAAAAGAAAAGAAAAGCATCCATCAGAACACCTTAGCCAAGATAGCATGTGGGCATGAGGTCCAAACTTGTTTTACTCATGTGAATGAAGCCTCCAAAAAGCCTCCAAATAAGGATTGATTTGTTCAACATGGAGGACCTTCTTGAGGCAACTGAAAAAAACCACATGAAATGAGGAATTTGCATGAGAAGAAAAGTTCCTTTATAAGCTCCTCTATAAGAGATCTCAGATAAAAGTGATAAACACAGGAGGAAATGTATCATTAAGAGAGGTGGTCAGCTGATGTAACAAATGGAAGAATTCATACCTAATGAGGTAGAAATAAAAGTTAAAAAGGGTTATAAAATATGCATACTGAGAGTGTGTGTAGAGATTTTTTAAAAAGCTAGTACCATCTTTTCAATGAAAAAGAAAAGTTATGTAGCACAAACATGCAGATATAAACAAAGAGCACCATAGGAAATCTTGAAAATTTTAATAAAATTTTTAAAAAGAGAAGACACATGATTAACAGTTGATTTAATACAGTTGAAGAGAAAATCAACCTAATAAGACAGAAGAAAAGTACACAACAGAGAGGAATTAAGCAATAGAAAATATTAGAGATAAATTAAGAAGAATGGTGGATAGATTGAAAGTTCTATCATAATTAATAGGAAACCTAGAATAATAAACAAGGAGGGGGAGTGGAGTTTGTTACTCCACATATCAAACACACTGCATAACTGTAATAAAATAGTGTGATAGTGATGTAGAAACAAACAGATCAAAATAAGAGTTCAGAAAGGTCAGAAACAGAGCCAATCATATAATATAATATAAGTAGACTATAATAGAAGTAGCATTAAAAATCAGTGAAAGAAAGGGGAATCATTCAATTGATGGTATTGGAACAGCTAGATCCTTATACAGAAAAAAATATTTTTAAATACACCATATTTAAATAGTAATTCCAGAGGATTAGAAAATCTACCTGTGAAAATATTTTAATTATTAAAAGAAAAAATATGGAGAAAGTTAGATTTTCCAATCTTGTTTTTGCCAAATTGTTTATCTTCTTGACATGTAAGTCTCTCTTCTATTAACCACCTTAACCAATAGAGCAATGTCTTTCCTTCTGCAAAAAAAGTTAATAATAATAATTAAAAATAAAAAACAATGAAAGCACATCTTTACCTCTACTACCTCTCTGAATCTCACTAAATAACATTTTAAGGATAAAAAAAAAGTATAAACTTCACAAGGACAAAAAAGTAAGGAGAGAAGTACACAGCAACAATATTTTGGTATCACAGAAAGACCCAGGGATTTGTGGTACCAGATAATGAAAGAAGAGGGAAACTTGGAGGCCCAAAAGCTGAGAGTGGTTGAAAGTCTAAGAGAGCTTCTAGGTCTTCATAATCCCTATTAGCAACTGGGAGAAGGAGCTTTCATTACCCTAGAAGAAGACTAGAAGTTTGACACTTTGGAGGAGGTAAACCAGAAGGACACTAGACTAGGGGACACAGAGCCCAGTGGAAGGAAAAGATACAATACTGGAAATGGGAAAAAATTCACATTCTGAAACAAGAGTGGACCCTTCCTTCCTTTGCTTATAGCAGCCAGATTTACATCATCAAAGCAGAAATTGAAAAATTATTCCCTAGGAGTTCTGACTTGCTGAGAGTAAAGATCTGACATTGATGTGTCCCAGAATAAAACAGCCTGGTCAGATCACCTACAGATTCACTGATTTATTCAAAGGCTCTAATCACCTTTGACTGCATAACTCTTTAATATGATGAGAGAGCCACTGATCACCAGCAGAGGAAAGTTCCCAACATGAAAAACACAAATGCTCCCCTCCTCCAAATAACTAACAAAAACTAGAAAAAGAAATTTAAAAAGATGGAGACAAGATTGAAAAAGAAGTGTTTAAAAACAACAACAATAATAACAACAACAACTAGGTAAGATATTGCAACCATGAAGCAAAATCAGAATTTCTTTAAAAACAATATTTGGAGACCAGAAAAGAACACTTGGCAATTAATAATATGATGGAAATGAAAAGTCAAATAGAAGGTTTGGAAAATAAAGGAAGAAGAATCTCTAAGAAAGTAGAAAATAGGTAAAAGGATTAATATAAAAGATAACATTAGAGGCCAATCTAGATGGTCCAACACTCGAATAATAGTACCAGAAATAGAAAGAAAGAAAATGAAGGAGGAGATTAATTTTTATAATTAAAGAGCATTCTCCAGAGCCAGAAGATACATGTCCTCAGACTGACAGAGCCCACCTAGTGCCCAGAGTAATGGCAGAATGAAGATCCACACCAGGATATACCCTCATAAAATTTTAGAACTGGGCTCAAGGAGAAATTTTAGGACTTCTAAAGAGTAAAAAAACAAAAACAAACAAACAAAAAAACTATATTAAAAAAAACTACTCCACAAAAGGTCATATACAAAGGAAAATATCTATACTATAAGCAATTTTTAAAACATTCTGATGAATATACTTTCTAAACTAAAATCTATGCTAACAAATATTCAAACCAGATGAGATGAGAATGAAGGTGTATTCAGACACACAAAGATCTCAAACATTTTACCTGCCTTTACAGGTGTAGTCGGGGACTGTTCTACGAAAGGAGGAAAATAAAACATGAAAGTGAAATCTTTGTGGTCCATGAGACAAGAAATCCAAGACAGAAGAGAGCTGAAAGAAGATCTTGGGGTGAAAATGTATAGTGGGTTAGGGAGAAATATGGCCAGAACAAAAGACCAGTACAAGACTATCTCCCAGAAGAAACTTATTAGGTATCTGGTGTGCTGGAATATTTTGAGAGGAGATTTCCACTTCTAGCAGGAAAAAAAAAAAAAAAAAGCAGGGATGGAGTGGGAAATGGATAATTAAGTGCAAATTTGGGGAGTTATTGGTGTGTAAATGGTAACGATGCCAGCAAATTGTGTAGGATCACTTGTGTAGGAATAAGTATAGGGAAAGAAGAGAAGAAAATGAGCCCTCAGAGTTCTATTATTTAGAAGTTGGGGATACAGAAAGCAAGGCCACTAAAACAAGAGTCAAGGATAAGTGGAGTTTTGAAAGCCAAGTGAAGGAAATATTTAAAAAGCAAAGACTAATTAGCTTTGTAAAATTACTCAGAATGATTAAGTAAAATAAGGACTGATAACTGATAGCTGGATCTGGCAACAGGAAGTTGCCACTGATGAGAGCTGTTTTGGTGCAAGGATAAATAGGAAAATCTACAGTGGGTATGTGAGAAAGGAGGAATTGAAGACAGATGCGTCTACATAATTTGAGGTGCTGTAGTAAATGAGAAGAGAGGGTCATGATGGGAGCTAGGGGAGGGACGTGGGTTAGATAGAAAGATAGACATTTTTAAGCATATTTGTATGTCATTCATAATGATTCAATAGAGAGGGGGAAATTTTATGATACTGAAGACAAAGGAATAATTGGTGGAGTGATATTCTTGATGAAGACCCAGATCCAGTGCCCAGGGTGAGGAATTACCCTAGGTTGGAGCACAATAATCTATCCATAGTAACAAAAAGGAAACCCTAGTATGTAGGTTTGTATTAATTAGGGACACATTTATGTATATAAGACTGTTAAATATTGACACAAATAAATTCACCAAATTCATGATAATGAGAGTCTGAAGCAAGGATGGGACTGCGGTAAGGGTAGGGTCAAAGAGATTGCAACTTTTTCCACAATGTTTTATTTTATTTTTAAAAGATAAAACATGTTAGGATTTTAAAATATTTCTGGCTTTATTTATTACCAAAGTTTCAGATGGCGTATCAAACACTTACATAGCTTTTCTTCTTAAAGACCAATAATTTCAAGTCTCAAAATTTTGTGCTACTATATTGTTAGATATTGTTAGAGACTTTATTAATATCCAGGCATCTTATCCACCCTATACCTAAGCTGCTTATGGGTCTTTAAACTGTATTAGGGTGCAAAGAGAACCAGATATTTTAAGAGAAGCAGAAGCAAATTGTATTTCAATACAGATGGAAGGAAGGGCACATAACCAAGAACAAACATAATTTTGGCATCAGCCTTAAGACTAATGTCAGAAGAGCTAAAGTAACCTTGGTTCCCAATGCATAATGATGATAATAACAAAGCATTTGTTTTTGACTTTTGTCAAAGATAGAACAACAGGGAAATAGATCTAGCACCTTGGAGAGAATGTTGGTACACATTGTTTATTTATATACTTATACTTCACAGCCTTCCATAAAGGATCAGAGGTTATTTACAAAGACACTTAGAGTTGGGGTGTCTGGGTAGCTCAGTGGGTGAAGCATTTCTGCTTTCTTGATTTCTGCTGGTCATGATCTCAGTCAGGGTCATGAGATTGAGCCCCAAGTTGGGCTCCACGCTGAGGCTGGTCATGGAAATTCTCTCTCCCTCTCCCTTTCCCTCTGCCCCTCCCCTGATGTTTCTCTCTTGCACACATGCTCAAGCAAACTGTCTCTCTCTAAAAACAAACAAAAATAAAGGCTCTTAGAGTAAAGCAAGATCTTTTAAAAAGTGAGAAAGGGAAATAAGGATAAAGAAATAAGATGAAGTAGAGTATACCGAAAGTACCAAAATACATGTGCTAGGATCCTATTCACTTTGCTAAAAATGGGTGTCAAATTAGTTTCTAAGTGACAAGCATAACTGGTTACTCAGTTTATTTGAATCCATGAGATAAAGAAACCTTTTGCTTGGAAGTGCAGCTTTCCCTGTCTTGAGGAAGAGATATTTCTGCTCTGCATTTTCAAAACGATGGCATTAGGGCTTTCAAGTAAATGCAGGGCTGAAATGACACCCTAGATTTTTCCTTCCCCAATATCTAATGTGATGAGCAAAATATAGTAAAAACTAACAACAAAAAAATTTTCCAAGAGCATTCTAATAAAGAATGGGAAGATCTAATGCAATAAACTTTAAAACCTGGAAGCTAAGGAAAAATACAGATTTTGGAGCACAGTATATAAGGGCAGCTAGATTCCTAACATGCCCCTTTTTCCAGATGGCACATTGATATGTTGAGAGAATGCTGAGATTATGCACAAATACCCCCAAATCCAGAGAGAAGCAGAATGAACATGTATTCTTATCTTTTATCTTTTTACTTTCTTGAATGAGGAATAGTGGGTATAATAGCTAAAGAGAAACAGAAGAAATTTTAGGGGCAGACTCTAAAAGAAATAAAGGCAGTGGAGCCACACAGGATGAAAAGTTTGGGGATATTCTCCTTGGGAATCAGATAAATTCTCAGGTTAAGTATAGTAAACTCAGGTATAGGACTTCTAACAAACTCTCAAAGGAGAATGTAGACCATAGTTTCTCTTCTTCCCACCATTTCCTCAGGCTTTCGCTAGAATATGATTTGTTAAGTCCTTAACAAGGTTGGAAGCAGAAAACATTTTAGTTGGATTGAATAGGAGGAGAGATAAGAGCAATAGAATGTCTAGACAGACTCACTCTAAAATGAACTGGGTGGAAAGGAACAGCAAAGCAAATATACAAAACATCAACGACTAAATCACACACACAAAGGACAGCACTAGACCTAGAAGAAAACACAGGTCAAGTCAAGATACAGTAGGAAATGTAAGATAATTGCTTCATACTGTAATTTAATAAAAGCATTAATACCCTGAAAAACAAGGATGTTGAAACAACTGAATGAGATTAAGAAAATATTGTAAAACTAAGGAAATAGAGTATTAAAATGACTAGTAAATTAAATTAAAACACTAAAAGAGAGAATAGACTCCAATAAAATTAAATTCTGACAATTAGAGGAGAGACTTGAGATATCACAGTAAATTAAGATGAAAGATATACAGAGTAAACCAAGTAAGAAACTGATATAGACAAGAGGGTCCTACATAAAGATGATTGATAAATTTGAAGTAAAGAAGCGAAAAAAAGGAACAGAAAATGTATTCAAAGATAAATACAAGACAATGTACCCAAACAAAAACTTTATAGATCAGAAATTACTAGATTCTAGAAACTTTGATACAGTATGTTCAATGGGGGGATACATATCATAGCTAAATAATTCTTAATATATCTATTGAAGAAGAAAAAGAGAGAGTGAAAGAGAAAGGGAGAGAGGGAGAGATAGAAAAGGAAGAAAGGAAAGAAAGAAGGAAGGAAGGAAGGAAGGAAGGAAGGAAGGAAGGAAGGAAGGAAGGAAAGAAGGGAGGGAGGGAGGAAGGAAGGAAGGAAGAGAGGGAGGAAGAAAGAAAGGAAGGAAAGAAGGAAGGAGGGAGAAGGAGAGGAAAAAAGAAGTTACCCTATAGGAAGAAATAAATCAGACTGGCCGTAGACTTTTCTGTAGTGGGGACAGTAGAACAGTTTATAAGACATGTGAAAAGTGGTGTGACCAAAGAATATCATACAAAATGAAAATGTCATTCAAGTATAAAGGAAACAGTTTTCTCAGGAGAATAGCATCTCAGAGTTTAGTACATAGAGGATTTTCTTGGAAAAACAACTAGACAAGAAATCCAGACAATGAAAAGACTCAAAATGAAGAACTCAGGAATAAAGAGATAGGAGGAGGGGGCTCATAATGAGCAATGAATTTGTTTAGTTGTTGAATGATTACTGATCATTATGGAAATTATATTTTTTGAATAGACAATAAGTATTATCAACCTGAACAATGTTAAATAAGAATAAACAAAATTTCAGAGTAGGGCAGGGAGATGGAAGTATAGGGTATTAGAGGAATGGATGGATTGCAAACCATTCAGGGAAAACATTACAAATATTATTTCTCTCAACCAAACTTTTGGAAAGCACTGGGTGGCACCAATGGTGAGATTTTATTCTCTGACAAGTAGCTGGAAGTCGAATCCATAAGTATAGATCCATTTGCTTTTGGATTTCACAAGACTGACAGGTCCATAATCTTTTAGGATTAGAAATGTTAATGGATCCATAAGCTTTTAAAGTTAACATGGCTATTCTGAGTTAGTCCATCACAGAAAGAAGGTTGAACCACTAAGCTCCTGTTCTTACTTCCATGGTCTTCAAGGAGGAGAGGGGAATTCAAATAGAAAAGTGAAGAAAAACATACAACAAAGAGACTATAGCCCAACATAACTGATAAGTTGTATAAAGGTTACTTAGAAGAAGCATTCTCATTTCTAGAGCCAGAGAAGAACATACCAGAGCCCAGAAGGAACCACAGATGTGATCTCAGATATGGTCTCCAAGATCTTATGGCACAATCATGGAGAATGGGGAAGGGCTGAAAAACTGAAGATGGAGATATGTTATCCTACTTTGCAAAAGATGGATGAATTCAGAAGTGGTTGAATTCAGAATGGAAACTAACAAGATTCTATATGTTGGCAAATTGAACTCCAATAAAATAAATAAATAACAAAACACCACCCCCCCCAAAAAAAAACAACTAACAAGATTAAGTTCTGGAAAAAATCTTGAAAAGACTGTCAAAATACCCACCATTTGCTTCGACATGGATGGAACTGGAGGGTATTATGCTGAGTGAAATAAGTCAATCAGAGAAGGACAAACATTATATGGTCTCATTCATTTGGGAAATATAAAAAGTGATGAAAGGGAATAAAGGGGAAAGGAGAAAAAATTAGTGGAAAATATCAGAAAGGGAGAGAGAACATGAGAGACTCCTAACTCTGGGAAACGAACAAGGGGTGGTGGAAAGGGAGGTGGGCGGGGGGTGGGGGTGACTGGGTGACAGGCACTGAGGAGGGCACTTGATGGGATGAGCACTGGGTGTTATTCTATATGTTGGCAAATTGAACTCCAATTTTAAAAATATGTAAAAAAAAAGTAAATTAATTAATTAATTAATAATTAATTGTAATAATTAATTTCAAAAGACTGTCAAATGGTGAATGGACTTTTAGGAAAAAGAAAACTAATTTTTAAAAACTTTTTATTTATTTGCAAGAGAGAGAGAGATTGAGTGGGTAGAGGGGAGAGGAGGAGAGGGAGGGAGGGATTCTCCAGCAGATTCTCCAATGAGCACAAAGCCTGCTTCAGGGCTCTATCTCACAACCCTGAGATCATGACCTGAGCTGAAATCAAGGTTTGCATGCTTAGGGGAGAAAGGAGAGCCCTCTTGCACTGTTGGTGGGAATGCAAGCCAGTATAGCCACTCTATAAAACAGTGTGAAGCTTCCTCAAGAAGTTAAAAACAGAGCTACCCTATGACCCAGCAACTGCACTACTGGGCATTTACTCAAAAGATTCAAATGTGATGGTCTGAAGAAGCACCTGCACCCCAGTGTTCATATCGGCAATGCCCACAATAGCCAAACTATGCAGAGAGCCAAGATGTCCATCAACAGATGAATGAATAAAGAAGATATAATATAAATGTGCATATCATATATATGCATATTGTATATACATATACAATGGAGTATTACTTGGCTATCATGAAGGATGAATACTTACCATTTATGTTGACATGATTGGAACTGGAGGTATTACACTAAGTGAAATAAGTCAGTCAGAAAAAGACTATTATTTTATGGTTTCACTGCTATGTGGAATATAAGAAACAGCCCAGAGGATCATAGTGGCAGGGAGGGACAACAGAGTGGAAAGAAATCAGAGAGGGAGACAAACCATGAGACACTCTTAACTATAGGAAACAAATTGAGGGTTGCTGGAGGGGGGGGATGCTGTCAGGAAGTAGGATAATTCTAGATATCAGTAAATCTTATCTAGAAGGAGTATAGATGAGACCAAGACTAAAGTTACAGTAGCAGTCACTCAGCCAAGGTGGGAGATGTTTGGTTATTGTTCTATTAGGACAATTTCATATTTTGTTATACACGATTATGATAGGGCCTTGCCTTTATCTAGATCCATCCTGGTCACAGATTGACTTTATCTAACGTTAATGTTCCGTGAAATTGTTTATGTTCAACACAACTATATGGCCCAGCAGTGAGTGCCAAGCCAGCTCTTAGATGTCCGAGGCTGCTTTTCACTTTCTCAATGGTCTCTTAACTCCTTAAATTGTCATTCTTCCTTTTATGTATTTATACACATTAAATATGTCTCTTATGTCTTTATACACATTAAACACATTCACTTAAAAAAAAAAAAAAAGAGTCAGATGCTTAATCAACTGAGCCACCCAGGTGCCCCAAGAAAGCTAATGTTTAATGATAATGTATGTATTTTTGTAATTTGATCCCCATTATAATTGTGTAATGTATTCATTGCCCTTACCACAATGCAGATGAAGAAACTTAGTGTCTGAGAAATCAGTCCTGTTCAAGGTCATATAGCTGGTAGATGCTGGAACTAGAATTCTAATACTAGTCTATACTTCCTGCCCATTTTACAAAGAATGTGGGGATCAGTAAGCGTTTTACTAAGATAATGTTGGTCAAAATAATTTTACTTTATCTTTCAGTAATATTCTAAGTATAGAGATCTAGTATGTATGGTTTAGTTAGGTGTTTGACCGTGTCTCTCGGGGCACAAGCCCTGTGTGATATAATGCAAAAACATCAAAATTTCATGGAATACTTGTTGCTTAAAAATCTTCACCCTAAAAATATTGATAGCACTTTACAATCTATCAAATGAAAAACATTCTCTAAACCCAGATATCATATTTTTTTTCAAATAACTTTTTTTTGGTTGGGGGGTGCTTTGACATGGTTTCTGGTACACAGTAGGTGCTCAGAAATACTTGGTGGAAAAGCTCATTAATTTGCAGATAAATCTCTAGAGTCAAACTACAGAGCTCTGTATTGTTGGAGACTTTTTAAAATTGTATTTTTTTAAAGACATATTTATTTATTTTAGAGAAAGCATGTGCATGAGAGAGGGAGAGAGAGAGAGAGAGAGAGAGAGAGAGAGAGAAACAGACTCCCTGCTAAGCAGAGAATCTGACTCGGGGCTCAATCATAGGACCCTGGGATCATGACCTGAACCAAAAGTAGACACCCAACAGGCTGAGCCACCCAGGCACCCCTGTTAGAGATTTTTTATAAGTGACTTGTTGAAGTCATAGAAGATATCCTTATCAAGTTAGAAGATGACAGAAGCTGGAAAAGGGAGTGAATATGATTTATGATAAAATAAAGATTCAAAATAGTCTTGACAGGTTGGAGTGATATGGAAAATCCAAATGTTATCTTCTGTATTTACCTTTGAAATGCCTTAGTACAAAACAGGGAGATGTGGTTTGGCAGCAGTTTATGTGAAAAAAGATATGAGTATTCCGCTTGTCCATAGCATAAGCCAACAATCAGATGTAGCTGCTAAACTAAAAAAACAAAAAAATTCCCAATTGCATTAATAGGCTAGTGGTGTGTCCAGATCACAGCCAATATAATCCCACTGGGTTTCTCACTGGTCTGATTAAAGGTAGAATATTGCTTTCAATTTTGAACACCCCAATTTAAGGTGGATACTGGCAAACAAAAAGCCTCCAGGATAAGATGGCCAAGAAGGGAAGTGTTCTTCAAGAGACAATTAAAAAAACCAGGAGTCTTTGGCCTGTAGAAGTTTTAATGGGAGACACATTAGCTGCCTTCAAATACTTGAAAGGCAATTTTATACAAAAAAGACAAGATTTGCTCACTATCGTTTTACCCTCTGAAACACTATGGTTGCTAAAATACAGGGAGTAACAAATGGCAGTTTTTGAGCAAAGAAATCAGAAAGACCACTTGACTACTTTCTTTTATAACAGTAAAAATCTCCATCTAGGGTTTCTTCCTTTTTGTTGTGAATCAACTGAATTTTTTTCAACATAATAAGTTGTTAATAACTCATCACTAACAGTATGCCTTGAAAACACTCACCATGTGTGCTGTTTGAGTCCTGGCTTCTATTCAGCAGGCATATTTAAAGAGAAATGCCTAACTCAGTCCTTGGTAAACTGGAAATAGTACCAATTAGATTGTACCTTTCCTGGGAAAAAAACAAGAAAAAAATCTAATTATGAAATCTGCCATTTTCTTTAAGGACAGATTACATGTTCCTCAAAAGAACTCTGATACATGATGAAAAAGTTAGGGCAGCCCAGGTGGCTTAGTGGTTTAGCGCCACCTTCGGCCCAGAGCGTGATCCTGGAGACCTGGGATTGAGTCCCGCATCCGGCTCCCTGCATGGAGCCTGCTTCTCCCTCTGCCTGTGTCTCTGCTTGTGTCTCTACCTCTCTCTGTGTGTGTCTCTCATTAATAAATAAAATCTTTTAAAAAAAAGTTAAAAGTCTGTTCCATAACTAGCCAACAACTCTTTGCTCTGCTCCCTTTCTATTGATCTCTTCCTAAATCATTTCCATCCACCATCTTCCACCTGCAATATATATTGGCTTGGAAATTCTGCCCTGTTGGTGTTTTTGTAGTGAGCATTTTTTTGAGCACTTTGTATATAGCAGACTCTAATTTGCTTGGGCTCTAACTTAAAGTTCCCAGAATAGGACTTATCAACAATTTTGCAAAATGGATTCTATCCTCAGAAACATGATTTCTTTCACTTTCATGTGAAGAAATAGGTCTAGATTGCAGTTTGATGAGTTGTTTATAACCTACAGCAGTGTGCTGTTGGACTGGATCTAGGCACTGAGATATGGATCGCCCTGTGTCTGCAATTCTCTCCATAGCAAGAAGGCAGGCCCAGAATCCATATTCATGAACTCCTCCTTTGGTTTTCTTGATGGGCAGAAATCTGTTCTCTTCCAATCTGCATTCCTTCCCCAGGCTCTGTCGGGTTTTAACAAGACTGGAGACTGAATTCCCAAATATCCATGATCTTTTTGTAGGTTAATATTGCTCTTCACATCTCTCAGCCTTTGCTTACAAAGTGATCTTTCACCTCCCTGGAGAGACGCCAGTTATTTCAGGGCAAGGTGCCTGTCACCTTGAAGAAAACATTTTAAGCTTATCAAGGAAAAAAAATAAAAGAAGAGTGTTGTAGGAGCATAAGTAGAACAAAGTGATTGTAATAAGAAAATGTTTAATAATTTTAGTCACTGCAAGGGACTTTTGAACTTCAAATATTACTTCAGAATCTTTTTTTTTTTTTTTTAAATTTATGATAGTCACACAGAGAGAGAGAGAGAGGCAGAGACACAGGCAGAGGGAGAAGCAGGCTCCATGCACCCGGAGCCCGACGTGGGATTCCATCCTGGGTCTCCAGGATCGCGCCCTGGGCCAAAGGCAGGCGCCAAACCGCTGCGCCACCCAGGGATCCCCTTCAGAATCTTTCTACTTGAATTTGAGATAAAACTTTGCTTCATTAAAAAAAATGAATTTTTATTATATATTCTTTTGCACTGTGTGTCTTGTGCACTATGTGTCCCTTTAGTAAAAAGGAGTCTCATATTAACAAATCAAGTGTTTCACCTTTCTTCCTATCACCAGTGATATCTTTACTTTTATAAGAGAAGATACTCAAGTATTAGGAGGTCCCAATGGATTTTTTAGATTGATGCATATATATCCACATAGTAAAGTGTGTAAAGTTCACTAATGTTAAATGTATAGTTTGGTGATTTTTTTTAAAGTTTGATGGTACTTTTAAATATGCATACAGTCCTATACCCCTATCTAGAGCAAGATACAGGATTTTTTTCAGTACCTCAGATGTTTGTTTTGTGTCCTTTCCCAGGCTAAACCACTCTAGCAGTAACCCATATTCTGAGTTTTATCATTATTGATTAGTTTTTCACTTCTCATCTTGGAGAAGAGTTTTAATTTTGCCTGTTCTTGAACTAAATGAGACCATACAGAATTTTTGTTGTCAGATTCTGTTATTCAGCATAGTATCTGTAAGATTCATTCATGGTGGCTAACCAGTTCACACATTTGCATTATTCTTATAGTATTTCATTATAAGAATATGCCACAGGGATCCCTGGGTGGCGCAGCGGTTTGGCGCCTGCCTTTGGCCCAGGGCGCGATCCTGGAGACCCGGGATCGAATCCCATATCAGGCTCCCGGTGCATGGAGCCTGCTTCTCCCTCCGCCTGTGTCTCTGCCTCTCTCTCTCTCTGTGACTATCATAAATAAATAAAAATTTAAAAAAAAAAAAAAAAAAAAAAAAAAGAATATGCCACAACTTATTTATTCATTCTGTTGATTTCCATTTAGACTGTTCCCAGTTTTTGGTTATTAGGAATAAAGCAACTGTGAACATCCTAGTGTCTGTCTTGTGGTGGATGATGGCACTCATTTCTTTTGTGCATGTATCTACTGGTGGAATTGCCGGTTCATAGGACAAGCAGTGTTTAGTGTTAGTGGAAATTTCCAAACAGTTTTTTGAAGTAGTTGTGCCATTTTATACTCCTACTAGCTATGTATGAGCATCCCAGTTACTTCACATTCTTGCCAGAATTTGTCAAAAGCTTAAAATTTGTCCATTTTAGTGGATATGTAGTGACATCCCATTGTGGTTTTAATCTGCATTTCCTTGATGAGTAATGATATTGAGCATATTTTCTTTCTTTTTTTTTTTTTTTTTTTTGAGCATATTTTCATATGCTTATTGGCCATTTGGATATCTTCTTCGGTGAAGTGCCTGTTCAAGTCATTAGCCAATTTGCAAAAGACAAATTTATAAAAAACAAATCAACTTTAATGAGATGTAATTTACATATAATAAACCTTCTCATGTTAAGTGTACAGTTTGATGAATTTCGACACATATATGCATTTATGTGACTGCCACCACAATCAAGACATAGACTATTTCCATCATCCCAAAAGGCTCCCTTGTGCCTATTTGCAGTCTATGTCCACATCCATAGTTCTAGCCAAATGCTAATCTGCTTTCTGTTAGTATAGATTACTTTTACTTGCTGTAGAATTTTATATAAATAGAATTATACAGTATGTATTCTTCTGTCTGGCTTCTTTCTTTCTTTCTTTCTTTTTTTAAAAGATTTTATTTATTTATTCATGAGAGACACAGAGAGAAAGAGGCAGAGACACAGACAGAGGGAGAAGCAGGCTCTTTGCAGCAAGCCCGATGAGGGACTCAATCCCCAAACCCTAGATCAGGCCCTGAGCTGAAGGCAGATGCTCAACTGCTAAGCCACCCAGGTGTCCCATGTCTGGCTTCTTTCACTGACCATGCTCTTGAGGCGTGTCTGTAATAGTTCATTCCTTTTTATCACTGAACTGTTGTACTGATGTTACACAATTTGGTTATTAATTCATCTGTTGATAGACATTCAGGTTATTTCTAATTTTGTGCTATCATAAGTAACAACTGAATAGAGCTATTATGAACATTTGTGTAGGTATATCTTTGTATACACATATGTTTTTATTTCTCTTAGCTAAATACTCGAGTAGAATTGCTGGAACATGTCATATGGTAGTGTGGATTTCATTTTACTTTTTTTATATTCAACTTTATAAGAAACTCCAAGCAGTTTTCCAAAGTGGTTGTAACATTTTACATTCCAATGGGCAGTTTATGAGAGTTCTAATCCCTCTACAACCTTGTCAACATTTAATGTAGTCAGTCATTTTAATTATTAGCCATTCTATTATAGAGTGGTAACTAATTGTGATTTAAATGTATTTAACCCGCTTTTAGTTAGGTTTTTTGCCTTTTCCCTTATAGTGTTGTGGTCTAATTTTAAAATGCATTTTGAAAAAAAATAAAAATAAAAAAAAATAAAAAAAAAATAAAATGCATTTTGGATATGAATCCTCTATTAGACATATTATTAAGACTATCTTCTTCCAGCTTCTAACATATCTTTTTACTTTCTCAATGGTGGCTTTAACTTACCATTTTAATTTTTTGATTTGTGCTTTTTTATATCCTGTTTAAAAAAAAAATCATTGCCTACCTCAAAGTTTTCTTTTTCTTTTTCTTTTTTTTTTTTTTTTACCTCAAAGTTTTCTTTTGCAAGTTTGGCCATTTTACCTATCACATTTAGGTGTACAATGCATTTTGAGTTCATTTTCATGTATTGTTTGAAGTAAGCATCAAGGTTCACTTTTTCCTAGTTATGCACAATTTGTTGAAAGTTCCCACTGGATTTTTAAAAAATGTTTCAACATAAACTCTCAGTGTGGAATCCTTTTGTAGATTAAAGCACTTAAGTAAACAGAGCAGATTATTAGAAATGTTAATGCTCCTCTGTTGAGTACTCATGCTCACAACATGAAAGTTTAAGTTATCTCTCCTTCAGTTAGATGGGGTGTGAGGGATTTTACAATTAGTTACTGACAGTCTAACTCAAGGCAAACTGATGTTGACCACTCCCGCTCTGACTTTCCACTCCGGAGAGAACCAGGTGCCTGGGTTCAGCCTATTCCTTTTTTCCTTTTTTTTTTTTTTTTTTTTTGGTTTTTGTTTCTGTTTTTGTTTTCTCACATTCTTTTCTTTTTTTATTAGAGTTCGATTTGCCAACTTATAGTATAATACCCAGTGCTCATCCTGTCAGGTGCCCCCCTCAGTGCCTGTCACCCAGTCACCCCATCCCCCTGCCCACCTCCCCTTCCTACCCCTTGTTCATTTCCCAGAGTTAGGAGTCTCTCATGGTCTGTCACTCTCTCTAATTTTTCCCACTCATTTTCTCTTCTTTCCCCTATAATCCCTTTCACTATTTTTTATATTCCCCATGTGAGTGAAATCATATAATGTTTGTCCTTCTCCGATTGACTTACTTCACTCAGCATGATCAGTTCCATCCACATCGAAGCAAATGGTGGGTATTCATTGTTTCTGATGGCTGAGTAATATTCCATTGTGTGTGTGTGTATATATATATATATATATATATATATATATATATATATATATACCAGCCTAAGAGACACAGGCAGAGGGAGAAGCAGTCTCCATGCAGGGAGCCTGATGTGGGACTCCTTATCCTGGGACTGCAGGATCATGCCCTGGGCCAAAGGCAGGCATCGCTGAGCCACCCAGGGATCCCTATACCCACCTTTCCTTAAACAGTGCACTCTTCAGTTCCAAATCCTCCACATCCTCATCAACATTTAATGTGGTCAGTCATTTATAATTTCATCCATCCCAGTACATTGATAACTAACTGTGGGTTAGATTTTTTTTAAACTTTAACGTGAGTTTTGTATACTCAATGGGGATACCCATCCCTCCTCCTCTCAGTGCCATTCTTATACTTATTGCTATTTAAGTAGACATTGATATTGCTTGATAAAAGCCCCTGATGTCATAGTATAGACTTTTTTCTTTTTTTAAGAAAAAAGCAGTGCTATAGACACAGAGTTAAAGAGCTTAAAAAATACGTACATCTCTCAATTCCTTTTGAATTCAAAACTCAAGAAAAGTCAGTCTTCAGTGTTGCCACATGAAAAGGGAACTTTCTTTGTGTAAATCAGTCATCTTCAGTGTTGTCTTAGACTGCCTGTCATTCCCAGGGAGCTCCATATAATCCAAAGACTGAATCTTTGCATTATTAATGTGCATAGTACAATTCTGTCTGTACTTTGTTTCTGGCTTGCATTAATATTTATTATGTTTAATGAAAGCTAATTATCACCTCTTGAGAGACGATTGAAAAGAGTTTATTGTATCCAGAATTTTGATGAGGCTTTTGGGCAATAAGTTGATCTACTTGCAGATCTTCCATTGAAATATTATCTGGCACAGAAAGTATTAAAAAAGCTTGAATACTCAGTCATCAGTTCCTGTAAGAGGTGTTCTCTGAAGGAAAGGGAGTTAGCAGAGTGGAAAAGTAATAAAGTGCAAATATAAAAACTTCTGTAATTAAAATAGGAGAAAGTTACTTTGATCCTTTAATAATTTAGGAAGTAGTCAAGTAGTTTCTCCTCAATTCTGAAATAAGAAAATATGAATAGTAAGAAACTTGTAGGGCTAGTGGAGTCATAATACTTACGGTCTTAGATAAGAAATTTAAGTTGTAAATGTTAATTATTATCTTTGACAGTTAATTTTATGTTAGGTTGATTGAGCCATCAAGTACCCAGACATTTCACCAAACATTATTCTGGATGTGTCTGTGAGGGTGTTTCTGGATGAGATTAACATTTGAATTGGTAGACTGAGCAAAGCAGTTGCTCTTCTGTGTGTGGGTATCATCCAACCAGTTAAAGGTCCACATAGAACAATAAGGCCGACTTACTGGAGTAAGAGAGAATTCTTCATGCCTGGTGATCTTTGAACTGAGATATCAGCTCTTCCCAGGTCTCATGCTTACTTTGGACTGGAGCTACACCACTGGCTCTTCTGGTTCTCATGCCTTCAGATTCAGACTGGAACTAAATCAATGACTCTCATGGGTCTCTAGCTTGCCAACTCACCTTGCCAATCTTGGGAATTGCTAGAAATTGCCAAAATCTCCAATTCATTCTGCTTTTCTTGGAGAACCATGATATAGTACCTTTCATCCAAAGGGAAAATTTTGAAATTTAGATTTAAAACTAAAAAGATTTTTTTTCAAATACTTATATTCAATGAAGAGGTTTTAAAAATAGAGCCTCAAACCCTTACTTTTCCTTTAATTATATATGATAGCAATGGTTATCTACTGGCTACTCTGTCCTATGGCCACATATTATAAACATGGTCCCAGGATTTATCCTGTCAGTGCCCTTGCTCATAGAGGTATCAGGGAGGAGAATGGAGGTGGAGCAGCCAGCCATAACCCATATCCATTCCTTCCTGGGAAACACACGAAGACATGTGCCTTCCTGGTAGGAAAATTGGGTTCTCCTATGTTGTCTCACCCTATATGGAAAGCACAGAATACCTCTGTGTGTGATCCTCATGAATAGTCTGGCAGTCATTGTGCCTGACTGGGTGGACAGTTTACACCTCCCTCATGAGCCTCAGGGTTTCCATTCAGTGGAAGAAGTAGGAAGCCCCAATATGACTTCAGGTTTCAAGCCATGTCTCCTGCTTTTTCATGGAGTTCTTCTTCAGAGAGTATAGGAGATTATGGGATAAATAACATAAATGCTTTGGGTCCCATTTGTTATTTGTTCTCTGGGGTGGTACATTATTGACCATAACCCTGAGAAAGAAGAGTGGTGACAGGCACAATAAAACCCTTTTAAAATCGTCCAAACAGAACACCCAAGAGCTAGATTTCCTTTTATGCCAAAATCTTGACCAAGATAACTGAGGATGAACTCAGCTCCTTCTTTTGCATCCATCTTGGATTCTGACTGCCCTAAAGGTGGGAGAAGACCAAGTCATGTGGGTGCTGGTGAAAGATTCATAACCTTGAGAAAAAGTTTGGAGCTAGTTTGTGTGTATGCATGGGTGTGGGTGTTAGAGGGTAAGAGAGAGGAAAGGGGCAGAGAGTTATACTCTCTCCAGGAGTAACTAACATTCATAAGTTTAACAGTTTCAAAAACACTTTGTATACATTTTAGTTAAACCAAGTGCCAAGTATGTAAATTAAAATTGTTATCCAGGTTTGACAGGTGAGAAATTTGACTAGTTGTAATTGGTCCAATATCACATAGGCAGCATTGGAAGTATCCTTCCTCCTTACCCTCTGCTCCCCCAGGCTTCTAAAACAAACCTGGGGGGATCCCTGGGTGGCTCAGCGGTTTAGCGCCTGCCTTAGGTCCAGGGCGCGATCCTGGAGTCCCGAGATCAAGTCCGGCGTTGGGCTCCCGGCATGGAGTCTGTTTCTGTCTCTGCCTCTCTCTTCTGTCTATCATGAATAAATAAATAAATCTTAAAAAACAAAAAACAAACATAAAACAAACCTGGGTACCCATGAATCATCTGCAGGATGTCATGAGCACACATTGAGGAATGAAATAATATGGTCTAATTGATATCCTCTTCTGTGCAGGTCTCATGAAAGTTGTCTTACATAGCACTTCAAGAGATCAACAACCAAAAAGCTGTCTTTCTGTATTGCCTGGGCTTGGGATCCTTGGCCTATAAAGATTCATTGTCATAAACAGGTAAGAATTGAAGTGAAAAATGATGGATCTATAATGTGGAATAGGAACTGTTTTGTTAGGGTTTAGTCATTTCCAATGGGTGAAATGGTACATCCTGCTGGAGATTTAGTAAACTGGAGGTCATGTTGAATTAACATATAAAATTGTTCAGGACTGTTGTTTTGTTTGGCAAGTTATTTTCTTTACAGTTTATTTCCTTTAATATATATTTTTCAGTGAGCCATATTGTATACATTCAGGGTTGGGCTGAGGCATTGTGTATACCTCAGGAAAGCTACCAATTTGGTGCCTTTAAAAAAACCGAACTCCTTTAAATATTTGGTTAACACTGATTTAGTGGAGCAGAATAAAAACTACTTTTCTATCATAAAAGAAAAAACCATATTAAAGATAGAGAACATAACATCTTAACTTATTTACAGTTATCTTTCATTTCATAATTTTTCAGTTCATAGTTGAATAATAAGAGACTAATATTTTCTGAGTGCTTATTATTTTCTGGTACTGATTGATTCCTTTGTATGATTTATCTTATTTAATGCTCACAACAGTCCTGTGTGAGACACCATTATCATCCCCAATTTCAAAATGATGAAACTGAGACCTAGGTTTTGTGACGTGCTGAAAGACACATAGTTTCTACTAAGTGGTAGAAATGAGATTGGATTGAGTCTGGTCTGACTTCAGAACCCACAAATTTTCTCCCTAGAACCCCCTGCTTCTTTGTAACAATAGTCCCCCATGATTACTAAGTGGAGCAGTCACATGATTAGAGGTAAAAAGTCTAATTCAAATTATGTTTAAACATACTTTCTGGCTCTCTTGCCAGTAAACCCCTTTTCAGTTTTCTTTTGCTAGTTTTGGAATCAAAGAATGTCTTGGGAGGCATATTAAAAGTTTTTCGCTTCACATATTAAAATAAATACCTCATGTCCAGTAAACAGCATTAAGTGAAGCACTAGTTGGCCTCAGAATTCTGTTGACCATAATTGCCTGTAAGAATCAACTGTCAACATGCTGACATCAGGGCTAGTGGTGTCTCCTATAGATATAAATGCAACTTGCATGGAAGTAGGTCAGCAGAGGAGTATTATTACTTCTTCTGCATTAGTGCTAGGTCTACTGTTATTCTATTTATTATTATTTTCTATTATTATTTCACCTACAGCGTACTATCTAGCTTAGAGGGAACAAAATAAGCTAGAGTTCACCAGAAACACAAGTTAACAGGCACCATTTTAAAACGCAGTAGTGTTTTGGCACCCCAGCAAACCTGCCCCAGTGGTCTGCCCTTAATGTAGCTCTGCACAGATTTAACAAATGAGAAAAAACTCATCTTTCTAGTCCCTAATGAGATGCTTCATTATCCAAATGTCAACCTGAAAAATCAATAAAGCAAACCAGGAAGCATTACTAATGTCAAATTTGTGGATTACACCCTCTTTATTCCATACATAGGAAGGTAACTTGATCAATGTGTCTAGTAATCAGATGGGTAGATTATGTGACTATGAGAAGAGCCCTCTGTATGCATGCACACTAGAGAGCAAAGGGGATCTTGATGGGGATTTGAAGTGAAAAGTGGTAAATGCTAATGGTGATTTGCCTGTAAATTATCTAAATGATCCCCCGTTGGCCTATTACGTGTCTCTGTAACATTACCGTTTAGTGTTGATGAATGCTATATTGAATAAGCATGTGGCAGCATTTACAATGCAGAGAGCAGAGCACTGTCTGTTTAAACATAGGCACTACAGGAAACAGTTTGCATTATATCCTGACATCTGAATCGTTACCCATCTGTTCCAGAAATTCCATTCAATTTCATAAACATTTATTGAACACCTACTACGTTCACAGCACAGTGCTCTGCCAGATGCCTTAGTCATTATAAATATGAGTAAGTCACAGGCCTGGCCTGGCAGAGGAAGTGAAACGTGTGCAGGAATAATCACAACACCAGACAGAATGAGAAGTCTGCATGATCTCTAGAGAGCCTTGAACAAATAGGGACAGCCGGCAGCTGGGATTAAAGAAGGTTCCTCCAGGAAGTGATAGCACTGTAAGTAAGGATATTTCTGGCAGGAGAGAGAAGAGGAAATAGTTGCAGTTGAGAGTGGGCAGGACATAGAGTGGTACATAAAGGAGAGTAGAGAATCTAAGAAATAAAGCTGGAGAGTCAAGTTCAGCTACAAAGTGGAAATCAGATGCCAGGTCTTGGCTTCTGGACTTTAATTCGATACAAAAATACAAAAATACATTTAATCTTGAATTGATGTGGATTCTGAGTATTCTAATTTTGCAAAATTGAATATTTCGGCTTTTTGGACAGTTAAAATCAAACTTGAGATGAACGTGAAATATGGTGAACAAGCTTTTACATTTTAAACATAATACTTACTGAGATTTTCTGGTTATAAATGCTGAACTTAACATCCTGAGTATTTTCCATTATCATTAAATGCCCTTACATGTTTTTGAATGGCTGCAAAATATTTCGACATGTGGATGTACCTCAATTTTTAAATTTAATTTCCTATTGTTTCATTTTTATATTGCTTCTAATATTGTTATTATAAGTAAAACTATAATAAAAACTCTAATGGTTAGTTTTTCTTTAGTACTTATAATGTGCTAGGCAGTATGTCACTTTTTAAAAAAATTCAGGTGAAATCCATGTAACATAAATTAACTGTTTTAAAGTGAACAATTCAGTGACATTTAGCTCATTCACAATGTTGTGCATCTATCAGCTCCATCTAGTTCTAAAACAGTTCAAAACCATTTTATCGCCTCAAAATAAAGCTGTACCCATTGAGCAGTTACTCCTAATTCCCTCCTCCAGCTCTTGGCAGCCACTAACTTGCATTATATTGATGGACTTACCAGTTCTGAATTTTTCACATACAAGGAATCATATAATAGAATTCTGCCTTTCGTGTCTGGCTTCTTCCACTTGGCATAATGTTTTGAAATTCATCCATGTTGCAGCATGTATTAGTACTTCATTTCTTTTTATGGCTAATAATATTCCATTGAATATATATTACCATGATTTGTTTATTCATTCATCTAATGATGGATTGGGTGTTTTTTTTTTCCCAGTTTTTGGCATTTTGGAAATTGTGCTATTATGAACTTGCATGTATTTGTGCTATTTGTTTTGAGCTGTTCATGTATTTATTTACAGTTCACAGTTCTCTGGGTTATATACTTTACAGAATTGTTGATTTTTATTGGGTCATGTGGTAATTTTACATTTAACTTTTTGAGGAAACTCCCAACTGCTTTCTACAGCAGCCAGAACATTTTTATATCCATACCAGTGATGTATTAGTGTTCCAGATTCTCCATATCCTTGATAACACTAGTTATTCTCTCTCTCGCTCTCTCTTTGGCTATTGCCACCCTAGTGAGTATGAAGTAGTATCTTGTTTGATTTTTATTTCCCCAACGACTAATGATGCTAACATCTTTTCATGTGCTTCTTGGCCATTTGTATACATTCTCTGGAGAAATGTCTATTTAAGTCCCTTACCCATTTTTTAATTAGGTTATTTATGTGTTTTATTACTAAGTTGTAAGAGTTTTTTTTTTAGATATTCTGGATGCTAGATCTTATCAGCTATATGATTTACAAATATTTTCTCAATTCTGTAGATTGTCTTTTTACTTTCTTTATGATACCCTTGATGCAAAAGTTTTTAATTTAGACAAAGTCCAATTCTTTTTCTTTTATTGCTCACTTATATCTAAGAATCCATAGCCAAACCTGAAGTAGATTTACTCCTTTCTTTTCTTTTAATAGTTTTATAGCTCTTATATTTTTTTAAAGATTTATTTATTTATTTGAGAGAGAGACAATGTGTGTGACTGGGGAGGAGGGGCAAAGGGAGAGAGAGAGAGAATCTCAGTTAGACTTCCCACTGAGCATGCAGTCAGATACAGAGCTCCATCTCACAACCTTGAGATCATGACCTGAGCCAAAATCAAGAATCAGATGCTTGATTGACTGAGCCACCCATGTGCCCCAACTCTTATATTTTTATTGTTGATTCATTTTCAATTGATTTTCTATATACTGTGAGATAGGGATTTGTTTCAATATGGATAGCCAGTTGTCCCAGTACCATTTGTTAAAGAAACTGTTGCTTCTCCCTTGAATGATCTCACTACCCTTGTCAAAAATTAAGTTGACCTAGATGCATGCGTTTGTTTCTGAATTCTCAATTCTCTTCTGTTCTTTTGAACTATTTGTCTATATGCCAGTACCACCTTCTTTTAATGACTGTAGCTTTGAAATAGGTTTTGAAATTAGAGAATAAGAGTTCTCTGTTTTCTATTTCAAGATTGTTTAAGGTATTCAGAACCCCTTTCAAATCCATATGAATTTGAGGATTAGTTTATTCATTTCTCCAAAAAAAAAGTATATTAGTATTTTGATAGAGATTGTTTTGAGTCTGTAGATCACTTTAGGTAGATTTCTATATTAGTAATATTAAGTGTTTTAATCCATGAACATGAGATGTCTTTCCATTTATTTCAGTCTTCCTTAATATTTTTCAGTGGTGCTTTATAGTTTTTAGTGGACAATTCTTTCACCAACTTGATTGAATTTATCCCTAAGTATTTTATTATTTTGGATACTATTATAAATGGAATTGTTAATTTTCTTTTCAAATTATTTATTACTGGTGTATAGAAACTTAACTGATTATGTGTTGACCTTGTATTCTGTAACTTTGCTCAATCTATTTATTAGTGCATATAGTTTTTTGCAGCTTCTTTGGTGTTTTCTATATATTGGATTATGTCATCTGTGAATAAAGATATTTTTACTTCTTTCTTTACAATTTGGATAGATGCCTTTTTTTCCCTACCTAATTTCTTTGGATATAACTTCTAATTTCATGTTGAATACCAGTGCTAAAATTGGGCATAGTTTCCTTGTTTCTGAACTTAGGGGAAAATATTTCAGTATTTTGCCTTTGAATGTGGTGCTGTTTCTCATATATGGTCTTTATCATGTTGAGAATGTTCTCCTCTATTCCTAGTTTTATGAGTGTTTTTTATCATAAAAGGGTATTGAATTTTGTCACATGCTTTTTCTTCTGTGAGAACTGAGATCATATAGTTTTTTCCTTCATCCTGTTACTGTGATGTACTATATTGATTGATTTTCTTATGTTGAACCACCCTGTACCAAGCACTTATAAATGAATTATCACATTTAATCCTCATAATACCTGTGAGAGGGAGATAATATTTCTCCTCCTTTTTTAAATGTTTTATTTATTTATTTATTTATTTATTTATTTATTTATTTATTCATGAGAGACACAGAGAGAGGGGTTGGGCAGAGACACAGGCAGAGGGAGAAGGAGGCTCGATGCAGTGAGCCCGATGTGGGACTCAATCCCGTGACTCCTGTATCAGGACCTGGGCCAAAGGCAGGCGCTAAACCACTGAGCCACCCAGGCATCCCTATTTTTCCCCTTTTTAATAACTATTTTTTTTTAAAAGCATGGTGTGGTTAAATTACACTCCCAATTTTGCACAGCTGGCAGGCCAGAATCATGCATCTGATTTTAGAATCTACAGTCTTTTTGTTGTTGTTGTTAAAATTTTATTTCTTTATCTGATGGAAACAGAGTGCACAAGTAAGGGGAGAGGCAAAGGAAGAAGCAGAGTCCCCACTGAGCAGGGAGCCCAACGCAGGACCCCTGGATCACAACCTGAGCTGACGGCAGATGTTCAACCACTGAGCTACCCAAGCACCCTAGAATCTACATTCTTAATCATTATGCCAATCAAAGAATATTTCTGTACATGAATATTTATTCTCTCAAAAATTTATTATATGTATATATGATACACACACTCTGTGCTAGACCTAATACTAGGCACTGGGAATACAAAGTTAAAAGCTTAGTTTCTCTATTTTCTTGCTTTCCACTGGCTTCTTTTCTGAACCATCTAAGAAACCAATAATCTGCTTAAGGTCACTATAGCGTAGTTTGCATTTTCTCCAGTTTTATACTAATGGAATTATATGGTATGTACATTTTTTTGCTTAACTTATCATAATTTCTTTAACTCATTGTAATTATTTTGAGATTTATCTGTGTTACTGCATGTATCAGTAGTTAATTCCTCTTTCCTGCTGAGCAGTAGTCTATTGTGTGGTTATATCACAATTTGTTTACAATTCATTTGTTGACAAACATTTAAGTATTTTCAGTTTTTTGGTGACAGCATATAAGCTGTTCCAAAAATATGTGTACATGTCCTTGTGTGAATGTATGCTTTAATTTCTTTTGGGTAAAACCTAGGAGTAAAATTGTTAGGTCATTGGTAAGTCTTTAATTTTAGCCATTCCAGCAAGTGTGTATGGCATCTTGTGGGCTTTGTTTGCTTTATAGTAAGTTATGAAATCAGGTATTTTAAATCCTGCAAGATTTTTTTTCAAGATTTCTTTAGCTTTTCTTGGTTTTTGCATTTCATACAAATTTTAGAATTGGCTTGCCAATTTTTACCAAAAGAAACCTGCTGAGATTTTGGCGAAGATTGCATTGAAACTAGAAATAAGGGGATCCCTGGGTGGCTTAGCAGTTTAGCACCTGCCTTCGGCCCAGGGCATGATCCTGGAGTCCCAGGATAGAGTTCCAGGATCAAGTCCCACATCAGGCTCCCTGCATGGAGCCTGCTTCTCCCTCTGCCTGTGTCTCTGCCTCTCTCTCTCTCTCTCTTTCTCTCTGTCTCTCATGAATAAATAAATAAATAAATAAATAAATAAATAAATAAATAAATCTTTAAAAAAAAACTATAAATAAGCCTAGAGAGAATTGACGTTTTGACAATATTAAGTCTTCTGACCCATGAACAAGAACATAAGTATTTATTTAGATTTAGATCTTTAATTTATCTCTACTATGTTTTGCATTTTTTCGGTGTACAGATTATTCACATTCTTTTTTTTTTTCAGATTTATCCTTAAGTATTTCATGCTGATTGATGCTATTATAAATGACACTTTAAATTTTAATTTCCAGTATATTTTATTGCTACCACATAGAAATATAATTGATTTCTGCATATTGATCTGATATCCTGTAATATTGCTAAATCCACTTACCAGTTTTTGCAGCTTTTTAGGTCAATTCCATAGGAATTTTATATAGATGATCATTTTGGCTGCAGACGGTTTTACTTCTTCCTTTCCCATTGGGATGCCTTTTTTTTTAATACCTGCTTAATAGTACTGGCCAGAACCTGCAGTTGAACGTTAAATTCAGTAATGTTGAATAGAAATGGTAAGAATGGCCATCCTTTCCTTATTCCTGATCTTGGTGGTAAAATATTCTGTCTTTTACCATTAAGTATGATATTACTTGTATGTTGTTTTGTGTGTGCGTTTTTGTTTTTGTTTTTTAAAGATTTTATCTAAAAACAAAACAAAACAAAAAGATGATTTTATGTATTTATTTATTTATTTGAGGGGAAGACAGAGAAGGAGACAGAGAGATATTAAACAGACTCCATGCTGAGCAGGGAGCCCAATATGGGGCTCAATCTTGTGATTCTGAGATTAAGACCTGAGCCAAAATCAAGAGTTTGATGTTTAACAGCCTGAGCCACTCAGGTGCCCCACTTGTATGTTTTTCATAGATGACCTTTATAGTGTCAGGAAGTTCATTTCTATTCCACATTTGCTGAGAAGAATGGATGTTGGGTTTGGTCAAATGGTTTTTCTATGTCTATTTAAATAATAATACAGTTTTGTATCGTTTCTTAGTTAATATATCAATTGTTTTTGTATAAGTCAATCTTGCATGCCTGGCATAAGCCCCACTTGGTCATGGTATGTATCTGTTTTTATATTTTGTTGGATTTGATTTGCTAAAAATTTTAAATGATTTTTACTTTTGTTCATGAGGGATATTGGTCTATAGTTTGCTTTTTTGTGATGTATTTATGTAGTTTTGGTATCAGAGTAATGCTGACCCCATAGAATGGGTTGGGAATCATTCTGTGGTCTTTAATTTTTGAAAATATTGTATAGAATTGATATTTTTCTTCCTTAAGTTTTTGGCATAATCCATCAATGTTATCATATGGACTTACTGTCTCCTTTGTGGTAGGTTAATTAAAAAGTCTTCTATGTATAATAGGGCTATTAAAGTTATATATTTCTTCTTGTTAGAGTATTGTTAATTTTTATCTTTCTAGAATTTGTTCATTCTAAGTTTTTAAGTTTATTGGCATAAAGTTATTCATTATATTCCTTTATTACACTTTTAATACTGGTAGAATGTGTAGTATAAATATCTGTAAAATACCTTTATTCCTGATATTTGTGATTTGTGTCTTCTCTTTTTTCTGCTTACTCTGGCTAGAGGTTTTTCAACTTTATTGACCTTCTCAAAAACCAACATTTGATTGTATTGATCTTCTTTATGGTTTTTCTGTTATTTGTTTTCATTCATTTTCCCTCTAATCTTTATTATTTCCTCTCTTATGCTTAATTTGATTCTCATTTACTCCTCCTTTCTTTGTTTTTTTTTTATTATAAATTAATTTTTATTGGTGTTCAATTTACCAACATACAGAAGAACACCCAGTGCTCATCCCATCAAGTGTCCCCCTCAGTGCCCGTCACCCATTCACCCCCACCCCCCGCCCTCCTCCCCTTCCACCACCCCTAGTTCGTTTCCCAGAGTTAGGAGTCTTTATATTCTATCTCCCTTCCTGATATTTCCCACACATTTCTTCTCCCTTCCTTTATATTCCCTTTCACTTTCACTATTATTTATATTCCCCAAATGAATGAGAACGTACACTGTTTGTCCTTCTCCGATTGACTCAGCATAATAACCTCAGCATAATACCCTCCAGTTCCATCCACGTTGAAGCAAATGGTGGGTATTTGTTGTTTCTAATGGCTGAGCAATATTCCATTGTATACATAAACCACAGCTTCTTTATCCATTCATCTTTCGATGGACACCGAGGCTCCTTCCACAGTTTGGCTACTGTGGACATTGCTGCTACAAACATCGGGGTGCAGGTGTCCCGGCGTTTCATTGCATCTGAATCTTTGGGGTAAATCCCCAACAGTGCAATTGCTGGGTCATAGGGCAGGTCTATTTTTAACTCTTTGAGGAACCTCCACACAGTTTTCCAGAGTGGCTGCACCAGTTCACATTCCCACCAACAGTGTAAGACGGTTCCCTTTTCTCCGCATCCTCTCCAACATTTGTGGTTTCCTGCCTTGTTAATTTTCCCCATTCTCACTGGTGTGAGGTGGGATCTCAAGTGGTTTTGATATGTATTTCCCTGATGGCAAGTAATGCGGAGAATTTTCTCATGTGCATGTTGGCCATGTCCATGTCTTCCTCTGTGAGATTTCTCTTCATGTCTTTTGCCCATTTCATGATTGGATTGTTTGTTTCTTTGCTGTTGAGTTTAATAAGATCTTTATAGATTTTGGAAACTAGCCCTTTACCTGATAGGTCATTTGCAAATATCTTCTCCCATTCTGTAGGTTGTCTTTTAGTTTTGTTGACTGTATCCTTTGCTGTACAAAAGCTTCTTATCTTGATGAAGTCCCAATAGTTCATTTTTGCTTTTGTTTCTTTTGCCTTTGTGGATGTATCTTGCAAGAAGTTACGGTGGCCAAGTTCAAAAAGGGTGTTGCCTGTGTTCTCCTCTAGGATTTTGATGGAATCCTGTCTGACATTTACCTCTCATCCATTTTGAGTTTATCTTTGTGTATGGTGAAAGAGAGTGGTCCAGTTTCATTCTTCTGCATGTGGATGTCCAATTTTCCCAGCACCATTTATTGAAGAGACTGTCTTTCTTCCAGTGGATAGTCTTTCCTCCTTTATCGAATATTAGTTGACCATAAATTTCAGGGTCTACTTCTGGATTCTCTATTCTGTTCCATTGATCTATGTGTCTGTTTTTGTGCCAGTACCACACTGTCTTGATGACCACAGCTTTGTAGCACAACCTGAAATCTGGCATTGTGATGCCCCCAGCTATGGTTTTCTTTTTTAAAATTCCCCTGGCTATTCGGGGTCTTTTCTGATTCCACACAAATCTTAAAATAATTTGTTCTAACTCTCTGAAGAAAGTCCATGGTATTTTGATAGAGATTGCATAAAACGTGTAAATTGCCCTGGGTAACATTGACATTTTCACAATATTAATTCTGCCAATCCAGGAGCATGGAATATTTTTCCATCTCTTTGTGTCTTCCTCAATTTCTTTCAGAAGTGTTCTATAGTTTTTAGGGTATAGATCCTTTACCTCTTTGGTTAGGTTTATTCGTAGGAATCTTATGCTTTTGGGTGCAATTGTAAATGGGATTGACTCCTTCATTTCTCTTTCTTCAGTTTCATTGTTAGTGTATAGAAATGCCATTGATTTCTGGGCATTGATTTTGTATCCTGCCACGCTACCAAATTGCTGTATGAGCTCTAGCAATCTTGGGGTGGAGGCTTTTGGGTTTTCTATGTAGAGTATCATGTCATCGGCGAAGAGGGAGAGTTTGACTTCTTCTTTGCCAATTTGAATGCCTTTAATGTCTTTTTGTTGTCTGATTGCTGAGGCTAGGACCTCCAGTACTATTTTGAATAGCAGTGGTGAGTGTGGACATCCCTGTCTTGTTCCTGATCTTAGGGGAAAGGCTCCAGTGCTTCCCCATTGAGAATGATATTTGCTGTGGGCTTTTCGTAGATGGCTTTTAAGATGTCGAGGAAAGTTCCCTCTATCCCAACACTCTGAAGTGTTTTGATCAGGAATGGATGCTGTATTTTGTCAAATGCTTTCTCTGCATCTAATGAGAGGATCATATGGTTCTTGGTTTTTCTCTTGCTGATATGATGAATCACATTGATGGTTTTATGAGTGTTGAACCAGCCTTGTGTCCCGGGGATAAATCCTACTTGGTCATGGTGAATAATTTTCTTAATGTGTTGTTGGATCCTATTGGCTAGGATCTTGTTGAGAATTTTTGCATCCATGTTCATCAGGGATATTGGTCTGTAATTCTCCTTTTTGGTGGGGTCTCTGTCTGGTTTCGGAATTAAGTTGATGCTGGCCTCATAGAACGAATTTGGAAGTGCTCCATCTCTTTCTATCTTTCCAAACAGCTTTAGTAGAATAGGTATGATTTCTTCTTTAAACGTTTGATAGAATTCCCCTGGGAAGCCATCTGGCCCTGGACTTTTGTGTCTCGGGAGGTTTTTGATGACTGTTTCAATTTCCTCCCTGATTATTGGCCTGTTCAGGTTTTCTACTTCTTCCAGTTCCAGTTTTGGTAGTTTGTGGCTTTCCAGGAATGCATCCATTTCTTCTAGATTGCCTAATTTATTGGCGTAGAGCTGTTCATAATATGTTTTTAAAATCGTTTGTATTTCCTTGGTGTTGGTAGTGATCTCTCCTTTCTCATTCATGATTTTATTAATTTGAGTCTTCTCTCTCTTCTTTTTAATAAGGTTGGCTAATGGTTTATCTTTCTTATTAATTCTTTCAAAGAACCAACTCCTGGTTCTGTTGATCTGTTCCACAGTTCTTTTGGTCTCGATTTCATTGAGTTCTGCTCAAATATTAATTCTCTTCTTCTGCTGGGCGTGGGGTCCATTTGCTGTTTTTTCTCTAGCTCCTTTATGTGTAAGGTGAGCTTTTGTATTTGAGTCTTTCCAGTTTTTGAATGGATGCTTGTATTGCAATGTATTTCCCTCTCAGGACTGCTTTTGCTGCATCCCAAAGATTTTGAACGGTTGTATCTTCATTCTCATTGGTTTCCATGAATCTTTTTAATTCTTCCTTAATTTCCTGGTTGACCCTTTCATCTTTTAGCAGGATGGTCCTTAACCTCCACGTGTTTGTGGTCCTTCCTAACTTCTTGTTGTGATTTAATTCTAATTTCAAGTCATTATGGTCTGAGAATATACAGGGGACTATCCCGATCTTTTGGTATCGGTTCAGACCCGATTTGTGACCCAGTATGTGGTCTATTCTGGAGAAGGTTCCATGTGCACTTGAGAAGAATGTGTATTCAGTTGAGTTTGGATGTAAAGCTCTGTAGATATCTGTGAAATCCATCTGGTCCAGTGTATCATTTAAAGCTCTTGTTTCTTTGGAGATGTTGTGCTTAGAAGACCTATCGAGGGTAGAAAGAGCTAGATTGAAGTCACCAAGTATAAGTGTATTATTATCAAAGTATTTCTTCAGTTTGGTTATTAATTGGTTTAAATATTTGGCAGCTCCCACATTCGGGGCATATATATTGAGGATTGTTAAGTCCTCTTGTTGGATAGATCCTTTGAGTATGATATAGTGTCCCTCTTCATCTCTCACTATAGTCTTCGGGGTAAATTTTAGTTTATCTGATAGGAGGATGGCTACCCCTGCTTTCTTTTGAGGGCCATTTGAATGGTAAATTGTTCTCCAACCTTTTATTTTCAGGTTGTAGGTGTCCTTCTGTCTAAAATGAGTCTCTTGTAGACAGCAAATAGATGGGTCCTGCTTTTTTATCCAGTCTGAAACCCTGCACCTTTTGATGGGGTCATTAAGCCCGTTCACGTTCAGAGTTACTATTGTGAGATATGAGTTTAGTGTCACCATGATATCTATTCAGTCTTTGTTTTTGTGGATTGTTCCACTGAACTTCTTCTTAAAGGGGAATTTTAAGAGTCCCCCTTAAAATTTCTTGCAGAGCTGGTTTGGAGGTCACATATTCTTTCAGTTCCTGCCTGTCTTGGAAGCTCTTTATCTCTCCTTCCATTTTGAATGAGAGCCTTGCCGGATAAAGTATTCTTGGTTGCATGTTCTTCTCATTTAGGACCCTGAATATATCCTGCCAGCCCTTTCTGGCCTGCCAGGTCTCTGTGGAGAGGTCTGCTGTTACCCTAATACTCCTCCCCATAAAAGTCAGGGACTTTTAGTTCTTGCTGCTTTAAGTATCTTCTCCTTATCTTTGGAATTTGCAAGCTTCACTATTAAATGTGAGGTGTTGAATGGTTTTTATTGATTTTAGGGGGGAATCTCTCTATTTCCTGGATCTGAATGCCTGTTTCCCTTCCCAGATTAGGAAAGTTTTCAGCTAGGATTTGTTCAAATACATATTCTGGCCCTCTGGCCCTTTTGGCGCCCTTGGGAACCCCTATTAAATGTAGGTTTTTCTTCCTCAGGCTGTCGTTTATTTCCCTTAATCTGTCTTCATGGTCTCTTAATTGTCTGTCTCTTGTTTCCTCAGTTTCCCTCTTTGCCATCAACTTGTCTTCTATGTCACTCACTCGTTCTTCCACCTCGTTAAGCCTCGTCGTTAGGACTTCTAGCTTGGATTGCATCTCATTTAATTGGTTTTTAATTTCTGCTTGATTGGATCTAAATTCTGCAGTCATGAAGTCCCTTGAGTCCTTTATGCTTTTTTCTAGAGCCACCAGTAGCTGTATAATAGTGCTTCTGAATTGGCTTTCTGACATTGAATTGTAATCCAGATTTTGTAACTCTGTGGGAGAGAGGACTGTTTCTGATTCTTTCTTTTGAGGTGAGGTTTTCTTTCTAGTCATTTTGCTCAGTGCAGATGGCCAAAAACAAGTTGTATTGGGAAAAGGAGAAAAAGAGAGAGAGAGAAGGAAAGAAAAGAGAAAAAGAAAAAAGAGAAAGAAGAAAAAAAGGGAAAAAAGAGAAGAAAAAGAGAAAGAAAAAGAAAGAAAGGTGAAAAAAAGGGGTGGGGGTGGGGGAAGCAATTAGAAATCAAAAAGAAAGAAAAAAAACACAAAACAAAACAAAACAAAAACCACGGGGGAGTATCCTCTGATTCTGTATACTCTAAGTCCCTTGACTTCCCCTGGAACTGGTCCGTCTAGCTGGTCTTCTGGGGAGGGACCTGTTGTGCTGATTCTCAGGTGTTAGGACTTGGGGGAGCTACTCTGCCCCTGCCTGGTGCAGGGCTCAGTGGGGGTTGTTCACCCCGTGAGGCCCCAGGAGGAAGAACCACAGTGGCGGGGCCAGCTCTGCAGCCCTGGAGTCAGCTCCCGCAGTAACTCCGGGGCTCTCCGTCTGCAGGGCCTGGAGGCTCCGGGGTGGGGCCGCTGATCTGCTCAGCTCGGGGCAGGAGTGTCCTTGCTGTCCTGGGCCCTCCCGGCCTCTGCCTGTCCAGGGGGAGGTTGGATCCTGGGATGTGGTCGGCGCCCTGTGCTCCGGGGCCTGTGCTGTTGGATTCGCGCTCCTGCCCCGCAGCCCCCTCCGCGGAGCCGCCGCCCGAGCCCCTCCGAGCTGCTCCGGGTCCCGCCGTGCGCGCTGCAGCCCTTAGGGAGCTCGGCGCACTCTCCGGGGGCGCAGGTGCCTGTTAGTGTCCCCGGGAGCCCGAGGGCATCCCCGCCCTCCTGGGGATCCTGCTCTAACTCCCTGCGGGCCCCTTTCCGCCCGGGAAGGTTGGTGCAGCTCCTGCTCCTCCGGGACGGGGCTCTCCTGTCCTGGGGACACTCGCCCCGGCCTCAGCCCGGCTCCTCGCGGGGCCCCTCCCCCTCGGAGGCCTTTTGTGTCTTTATTTCTTTTCCCCCGTCTTCCCACCTTGATAGAAGCACGAACTCTTCTCACTGTAGCATTCCAGCTGGTCTCTCTTTAAATCTCAGGCCGAATTCGTAGATTTTCAGGATGATTTGAAGGTTCTCTAGGTAAGTTGGTGGGGACAGGTGATTTGGGGACCCTCCTCTTCCGCCGTCTTGCCCCTCCTTCCTTTTCTTTGTTTCTTAAAGTGGAAGCTAAAGTCATTGATCTGAGGCAGTTGTCTATTCCAATGTAAGTATTTGGTACTGAATTTTCCCCTGAGTGCTGTTTTAGTAGCACTCCACAAAATCTGATGTGTTGTGTTTTCATGTTCATTCAGTTCAAAATAGCTTCTAATTTCTTTCTTTCTTTCTTCTTTGATATGAGTTATTTAGAAATATATTTTAAGTTTACAAATATTTGAGAATTTTTCAGAATTTTTCTGTTTTTATTTCCAGCTTAATTGCTATGTTGGAGTACATATTTTGTATGACTTGAATTATTTTAAATGGATTAATTTGTTCTATGACCTATAATATGGTCTATTTTAGTAAATGTTCTGTGTACACTTGAAAAAAATGTGTATTCTGTTGTTGCTAGGTACAGTGTTCTATGAATTAGGTCAAGTTGGTTGATCATATTGCTTAACTCATCTATATCCTTGCTGATTTTCTGTTCAATACCCTCTTACTCTGCAAGAGATAATCAATTTGATGCTATTTGATATATTTTCACTTTACTTCAGACATTGTAGCTTACATTTCTAGAAATTCTATGTGGGTCTTTTTTTTCTACATGTCTCTCAGTTTTTGAACATATGGACTATATAAGAACTATTTTCACACTTTTTTTCTGGAGAAGGTAAAGACAGCTTCCCTGAGACCTACAAAATGAGTAAACATTTGCCATATGAGGGAGGTAGAAGAGCAGGAGGATACAGCCAAAAAAAAAAAAAAGAAGTCAGATTCCAGGCAGAATAAACAGCATGTGTAAAGGCCCTCAATCAGAAAGGAGTTTGGAATTTTTAAGAAATATAGAGAAGGTCAGAATGTATTGAATGGGTCAGAATTGTGAAGAGAGGAAGAGAGAAAGGTGGTTGGGAAGATGGGGCAGCAGATGATACAAGGTCTTCTAAGCATGTGTCTCAGTCAGCACTAGGCTAACAAACATGTCCCATAACTCAGTGGCTTAGAACAATAAAAGATTATCCCTTGCTCATGTCACATATTCATAGGAGGGTGACTGTGACCCTCTCTACATCTTCATTCAGGACCAAAGGAATAACTCCTAACTGGAACATACCAGCCTCATGGCAGAAACAAAAGCATCTTGGTTAGCCACCATATAGCTTTCATATCATCTGTCTGAAACTGGCATACTTACTTCCACTCACACTGCATTGGACAATATAAGTTTTATGGCTGAGCCTAATATCAATGGGATGGCAGGAAGAGCAAATATTTGGTAACAATAATACAATCTACTTAAGAATGCTAAATATTTAACCTTTATCTGAAGAACAGTGAAAAATCATCTTCAGATGAATGTTAAGTAAAAGATTTATCACTGTATTTGCTAAGAATAGTCTTTTTTTAAGAAAAACCTTTTTTAGGGCAGCCCCGGTGGCGCAGTGGTTAGCGCCACCTGCAGCCCGGGGTGTGATCCTGGAGACCCGGGATCCAGTCCCACATCAGGCTTCTCCCTCTGCCTGTGTCTCTGCCTCTGTGTGTGTGTGTGTGTGTCTCTATGAATAAATAAATAAAATCTTTATTTATTTTTTTTTAAATAAATAAAATCTTTAAAAAAAACACCTTTTTAAAAGAAAAAGACAAAGTCATTTACAGACAAAGTCAGAGAAATAATTTGGATGATCATAGTGACACTGCATCAAAAATGGGATAAAATGTTATAAAAGTAAAATTGATTTTTATGAGATTTGTATAAAACTCTGATAGCGTAATTTTAATGATTATAACTGCCCTGCATAACTATCTTTAAAAAAGTGACAATTATTTGCTTATGTAGCTTCTGATGTTTGTTTCTGTAAAACACATCACTTTGATAGTGTCCTGAGCATTATATTCTGATGACTATTTTACAAACTTAGAGCACAGTATAAACCTGAATTTTATACTGCAATAATGCTGAAGGTTACTTAATCTTTTTTGCAGTATAAACAATGGTGGATTTGAGAGTGTAAGTGTTTTTGTTCTTGTGCCTCAAGAGAAGGAACAGATAAACAGCAGGAGAGCTAAGCCAACCCTCAGACACAGCTAGATGTGATTCTTTAAAACCAGAATTCTAGGTTTGAAAGAACACCACTCCTCTGGAGAAGGAGATACCCTTAATGGGGATGGGGTTTGTGACAGTGAAATCAGAGAAAAAGGAAATCTATATCTGACATTATTTCTCTTTAACAAAATACGTCTTACCTTTTGGCAACCATTTGTATGCTAGGTGCACAGCCATATTCCAGCAGAAGAAATTGTATGAAAGGCAGAAGGCATCCATCTATAACTCCAAGACTAGGCCCAGTGTTCATAATACTATTTGTATCTCTACTGTAGTACATGCCAAATAATTTAAGTGATATGTGAATATGACTTACTACCCCATAGACCATAAATTCCTTCAAGTCAGGAACAGTAATTTATCCACCTTTGTATCTACCACCTGGCATAGTGCCTGTTAGATACTCAATCAAACAGAAGAGAAGGCCATTGATCTAGCCTTTTATTCCTCTGAACAAGGCTGGCAGTAGCTCCACTAGAAGTGAGAGACTCTTTTGGTAATGTCCGGGAAGAGCTCCAGACTGCTGCTCAGCATGAAGAAGGCAGCCAGCCAGGAGGTGTGCTGGCAGGAAGCTACATCCAGAGACCCACCTGAGAGAAGCTCCTGCCAGAAGAATGGGCAACAGAACCCCCAGGAGAGACCCACAGATGACGGCAGGAGAGGCTGAGCCAGAACTGGGAGGACATTGAAAACCTTAAAAGAAAGGCATCAGACTCCATCTCTGCTTTTTGCTTAATATTAGATGTTTCTTTCATACCTTGTGCCTAGTATGTTTGCAAGCAGAGGAGCCCTGGGCTCTCCAGGAACCTGGACATTAGATGGGCATTAGAACCAAGAAATGATGATCCTCTCTCCAGTTGATCCTGAGAATATCAGGCCCTAAGATTCTTACTGGGGGCACCATTTCTTACTCATAGTCATCTCCAACATGAAGTGACCGGAGCAAAGTCCATATGCCATAAGTACACATGGTGTGTGGCCTTAGATAATATCTTATATAAGGTTATGCCCTGATTAAGCCATATGTATATATTCAATATTAACTCTATTGATAATCATCTTCCATGTGTTTCATAAAAAGAAAAAGAAACTAATCAGTTATGTTTGGATCCTGAGAAAACAGGAGTTTTGTTCATTTTTATAGACTGGTGAATGTGAGCCTTCAAGAGCTTCATTCTTCCTCCAGGAGTGGTAACCACCTAGGACTTCTGCTTCCAGCTTGTAGATTTATCATCTCCCAATTCTGGACTATGACTCAGACCATCAGGCAGGCCATTTTTTGTATTCATAGGTGTTAGACTATGTGATCCCACAGGCAAATAAATTTGGGATATCTCACTGAAACAAAGCTAAACAAATATCTTTACTATGGACCTCCTTAGAATCTTTTAATATGTTAGTGTACACTGGAGAGTTCATACATAGTTATTTCTCAACTTACGTGACCTCAGAACCCCTCCCTTGCAGATATCTCCTAAAAATAATGTGCTGTATAGCTCACTTTGGGATTTCCTGGAAAGTGGGAGTCAGGAGCTTCAAGTCAGACATTCTCTTATGAGCCCAGCTCTGCCACTGGGACTGATGCAGGCTGCTGTGAGCCATGGCCACAGAACAGACCTTGCATCATTACTATAGATGATGTCAGGTGAATCACTGCACCTCTCTTCAGTTTCTCTTTTTGAAACATAAAGAAGTTAGATACCTCTGGACAGTATCTAAAGTTGCATCTATTCTGTAGTTCTGTGATATTCCATCCTGAACTTTGGCAAGAAGGCATCATCAAAACAATAGCATTTTTTTTAATATCTCAAGGACAACACATAAGAAAATTTAGGCTTTCTTATTCCTGTAGCAATTTCTATGATTGCTTCACTCTGTGTGTTACCCTCAAGAGTACAGGTTGGGGATTTTCTCCATCTTGCTGATAGCAGCAAGTCCAAACTTGGGCCCCTTAAAGTTGACTCTTTCCTGTTATTCCAGCCTTCTCCCTCAACCATCCAGTCCCCCTACCCCTCTCCCAATGCAACAGCAACATATTCATCCTTTTCTTCCTGAAATACCCTTTCTTTCTCTTCTGCCCCTGGTAACCCCTACTTATTCTTCTAAATGTCACATCATCTATGAACTCCATGTACCCTGACTTTCCTAGGAAGAGTCACAGTGCCAGAAGAATCACAACATTTTGAGTATTTTCATGGTATATACCAACTATATAATACTTATATTATCCCTGCTCATACAGTGGTACACCCTTAATCAGTGTTTTTTGAATTGAATATTGATAGGAATTTCCAGCTTCCTGGTTCAATGAACAAAGGATGTTTCTGTTCTCATAGTGTCTGATACTAGGACTACACTTTACAAATAAGACTAGTACCTAGGCATCTATAATTGAGTGCCAAATTCTAATGGCACAGGAACAGCTACAAGGGCAATTTGTCACATCCCAGTCTGGAATTTGAATATTGAGTCAATCAGTAAAAAGTCTAAAATGGCAGGAGTTAATTACTGAAAACCACATTGGCCTGAACATATAGTGGTGGAACAAAACTAATATCCTGTTTTATTAGCCATAGTTATAGCTTCCTGAAACTGCTAGAACCACTTTAATTCCTGCCTATTTTCTAGCATTGTTCTCTATCCTTCTCACTGATATACCATGAACTCCAGATAAACTTAAGCAAGACTAGAGCCTGATTCTGTTGTTAGCAAAGAATCCTAACTGATGCAGGGAGACAGGAGGAGGTTGAATGGGGCATTCACAATTAGAATGATGAGTGTTCTGGATTTGCATGTGAAACTGAAGGTTCAAATCTATGAGATGTGGAGAGATAATCATTTTCTTCAAAACCATAGAGAACCTGGAATATAAATAAAATAAAATTGTAATAAAATAAAATTGTCATTATGTATTTTTTAAATTAATGGATACTAAAGAGCTCAACTACAACTCTCTGAAGAGTTGTACAATTTTTTGACTTTAAAAAGAAATTCTTGACTTGAGTCAGAACAAATTTTTATGCAACACCAAAAACATGATTGATACATAAAAGAGTTTGAAAAAAGCAACAAATTGAACTTTAACCAAAATTAAAACTTCTTTCTCTATAAAGGATGCTTTTAATAAAATGAAAAAACAAACTACAGACTGGGAGGAAAATATTTGCTCATCACATATCTGACAAGACTTGTATCCAGAATATATAAAGAACCCTCAAAACTCAACAATAAGAAAACAACAATCCAATAAAAAATAGACAAAAATCAGGTATTTTACAAAAAAAGACATACAGGAGGCACATGAACACAGGGAAAGATGCTCAATTATTGTTAGTGATAAGGAAATACAAATACCGGTTAAAACCACGATGAGATACCACTGTACTTCAGTCAGAAAGGCTAAAGTGCAAAGAACTGGACATTGCCAAGTGCTGACAAGGATGCAGAGCAAACAGAATTCTCATACATAGTTGGAGGGAATGCAAAATTGTACAGCTATCTTAGAAAGGAGTTTGGCAGCTTCTTACAATGTCAAACATGCAATTACCAAGTAATCCAGATTCCTTACTTGTAGGCATTTACCTAAAGGAAATGAAAACTTATTTTCACATAAAAACCCATTTGTGATAGTTTATAATTAGCTTTACTCATAGCTGACTAAAACAACCTAAGTTTCTATCAGCAGGTGAATGGAAGATCAAATTGTAGTATGTACATATAATGGAATACCACTTAGCAATGGCCAGGTATGGAATATTCATACAATAAACAACACGGATGAATCTCACATGCATTTTGCTAAGTAAAAGAGACCAGACCCAAAAGGCTGTGTACTAGATGATTCCCTTTAAGTGACATTCTGGAAAAGGCAGATCTATACAGACAGAAAACAAATCAGTTACTGCCAGGGGGAGCTGACCACCAAGCAACAGCAGAGGGAATTTTTGTAAGTGATGAAATTTATCTCTGTCATGTTGAATACATGACTCTGTATGTTATTAAACACCCATAAAACTTCATACCACAAAGAGTACATTTTTCTATATGAAACTTAAAAAATACGTTTCTAAAAAAGATAAAAAAGATCCTTATTTATGAAGTCCTGGGCATTTTTGGAGGATGAGGAAGGCTGATCCTTGTTAAAACAGTAAAAATTAAGAAAAACAAGTTCGGATACTTAGATTACATTAATTTTTATATAATTATAAATAAAGATACATGGTACAAAATTCACAAAACTTAGACATTTTGTATACCATGATTAAAATACTTCCACTTTTTACAGAGTTCCCAGGGTTTTTTTTTTAAACCCTGAAAGAACACATGATTTGTGGAGTTTTATTTTCATGGCTGATCAAAAAAGCCCTATATTCTTCCCTGTGGATCACAAACAGAATCCTCTTTAACCACGTAGAATTCAGGATAAAATGTTTGAAATCTTGTTTGCTTGATCTTTTCACTTGGTTTTCTTTTCTTGTAAAGGTTTTCAAATCAAAGAACAAGTCTAAAGTTTGTATCAATTGAAAGGGTTGTTTTATCGGGGCTTCACTGAAGTGCAGCTGTTGCACTGACTCTGGAATGAAAGTGTTTCTTCACAGTAAAAGCTTATCGATTAGAGCACCACATCTCTAATGATTTCATGAGAGCAAAATCATCTTGCTATAAAACAAAGTTAAAATCAATTTATTCAAAGATGGCCATGCTACTGAGCATTTGAGGGTAAATTAAAATTTTGACTCCCTTTGCATTTGTGAAAAAATGTTATGTATTTAAATTAATGAAAGAAAAAACTACATCTGTAATGCAATACGAACTCTCCTGGTAAACTTTGATGAAATTGAAGCAGTGAAGTGTTTCCAAATTAGTAAGCCATTTTGTTAATAAGGATGTGCATTAGGAATGCAGTCCCTGCTCAGGATCACCCAATACACTGAAGCTTTCCAAGTGTATTTCATCTCAGCCCTTGAACACTTCACAGAGCCAGCATGATATATATTCTCAAGTGTCTTAGGCTTCACATGCTACTGGAGTTAGAGCAGTGTTTACTTTTTTAGCAAATATAACATCCCTTCTAAGTACACCCATTTCTGTCCCAAGGGAAACAGGGCTGCTGGATCTAAGCTGAGAACCAAATTATTCTATAAGGTAGACTCATATATTTTAGAAAAAAATTATTCAGTCAGATTTTCTGTTTTTGTCACTAAAACAAGGTAGAGAGTTTTGAAAGCTACATTGATTTATTTTTAAAGTCCCTGAGATACTTTTTGATGTGGATGTATAAAATGGTTTCCCAAAAGCTCTCATTTGGTACTAAGCCTGGAAATCTGCATGGCTGATGGTTTAGGACAGTAAAGCAAGAGAAGATAATAATCTAGAGGTTGTCCCCACAACTGAGAACCCAAGGCAGGATTCTAGGGAGGCAGTTAGTCATATTTTGATAACCTAAACCAGTGGAACAGATAGCATGACACAAGGAAATAAGGGCATCTGCAGTTCTGCTATTCTCTCCCAAACGCCAGACAATTGCATGTGTTCAATAAATGCTTGTTGCCATGAGTCTGTACAACCCATTCCTTATATATTGTGTAGCTTTAGAGATAATCATATGGCTAACATTGCATGCTTATTCTGTGGTAGGCACTTGTGGTGTTTTGTAGGCATTTTCTTATTTAATATCCACATCAATGCCAGAGAAATGAATGCTATTGTCGTTATCCCCTTTTTCAGATGAGGAAATGTGCCCTGAGAGACTAAACAATATGCACCACATCAAAACATTGGTATGTAATAGCAACAGTAGGAAAACCCCAGAAATTCAGATCCTATACTCAGGACCATACTGCTCTAAATGAAAAGTCTATAAATTAAGCAAGGGAGGAGGAGAAGATGATGACATAGGTTTTAGTGAAGGAGAGAATATGAGAGAAACAAAGGATGAAACTGAAATGTGACAAAGCCTTTTCTTTCAAGCCTAGCAATTTCTGTGTCCTGTTGCAACTTGGTTTAAGGAAACTGTCATGACAGCCATTACTCAGTGGCCATTTCTGAGCAGAAGTCATCCATTGTCCTCTGATCTTCTCATCTTTTCTCATTAGGATGTGATGGATAGCCCTCCCTGAGCCCAAACGAGTAAAACTAAGGTAATGTGCCACAGCTGATCCAATAAAACATTGTTTCCTTGACCTTGAGCTCCTCACTGTCTGAGTGGCAGTTATTATGGGTCTCCTTGCTGATTACCACAAGACCAAGAAAACACTTGCCATCATATCCAGTGTGGCACATCAGGAAACAAACCTCTGATAGGAAAGGCATACCAGCATTCACTGTTCCCCAGGCAGCAACTGCTGGGAGCTCTGATTTCCACACCCCTCCCTTGAAGCTTCCTGGCAGCCCCAGCCAGAGACAGCCGGAGAAATTTTGTCCTGATGTCAGACTGTGTGGACCTTTCATCCTCAGATCACTCAAAAGAGTGATACAAAAGAGAAAACACACTAACTTCAAATCTGCTTGTAGGGTAAATGATCCAGAAAAGAGAACTCAGGCACCGATTTGTACACATGCTAAGGGAAAGTGAATGGTCCTCAAGCCTATTAGTGTCTCCATGACTTCTGTTTGCTCAGAGAAGACAGAAGCCTCCCCCTGCAGAGCCTGGTGCTGGATCACTTCAGGACAGGCTCACAAGCTCTGTTTGCTCTAGACAAGTAGTTCCCAGACTTCTAACTTCATGGACTGGCAAAATGGCTAAAAACTATATAGGACTGATCTAGTACCAACTATTTCTTCTGCCTCATATGGACATTAAAACAAGCAAATCAACAAATGCTGATCTACCATTTGCCCACATATCATAATAAGAAGGATGTTTTAATACCAAAAAGGAATTAAGCTAAGGGATATCTTCATACCAAAGTGTTGTAAAGTCAAAGAACAAGGTTAGCACAAGAGGCAGTCAGTCCTGTCCTATATACAAAAACATTACATTTTCTCCATGTTCTGAGTTTTGTCACAAACCAATGCTACCAGCCAAACTCTTGGAAACCAGTGCTCTCTATCTCTGTAAACCATTCAGATCTGCTACTCTTTCAGAATCTTGGGAGATAACAAAAAAATTCCAACTTGGAGGAACATATGGGATAAATTCAAGGACCATTTCAAGTGGAATTAGGGCTATTTGTGCAGTGGCCCAGTTCTCTCTAGCCTAGCACAAAGAGACTAACAGAGCTGAGTATGAGGCCAAGCACCCCGCACATGTATTTGCTGTGTGAACTTTAGCATATAATCCTTGAACCTCGGTTTCCTCATATGTAAAATAGGGGGAATAATACCCTATACGAAAGTGAGCAAGTGAGGGAACAATGCTTGGCTCCTTGTGAGCTTCCCCATCCTCCTCCTACCTGCTTTGACTCATCTACCCTAACTCATCTCAGGACTTTGACCTGGTCTCAATAGGTATTTGTGTAATGAACAAAGGATAAACAAAAGAATGTGGAAAGAAGGAGAACCCCACACTCTTTAGGCAAGTGCCTATGGGAATCATTCTTCTGCTTCCTACAATATGGCTCCAGACCATTTGAATTGCTTTCAGTGACAGCATTTAAAGAGGAGGATTTGTTTCTTCTTCAGCCTCCATAGACTGAATCCTCTAGCCATTCTCCAGTATCCTCGCAGGTATCTGCTCTATCTCCCCAGTAGCAGACTGATCTCAGTAATTGATCCTCATAGGAACTAACCATTGTTCTCCACCTCCTCGTGTCTTACCTTGCTTCCCACCCAGCTGAGATTGTGTGGTCCATCACTATAATTACTCATTGGCATTACTCTGCATCCTTGTCTCTCTCTCCACTGTGGCTGGTGCTTGGCAAAACCCTAATCCTTGTTAAGTGCACCCCCTCTATCAACTCTGAATCTCCATCTGCACAAGTCAGTGCATCTGGAAAACACATCCAGCCTTGTCTGCGGTCTCACGTGAAACTTCTGACTTTTAACCTCAAGTGGGCCTTCGTGCTGCTTAGAGATACTGTTATATATCCCTGGTCTAGTCCCTGTCCTCCCTAATACTTTCTCTTCTCTCTGTTGTGCCCAAGATTGCGAATCCGAGAAACCACGGAGGAGCCCACACCGATGCAAACACAGGAGGGTTTATTTACAAGCTCGAGCTTGGGTCAAAGTGTAGTGTACCCGACACGGGTACTTGAGCAGGGACTTGGACCCCGAGGTGGGTTTCAGCTTAGTTTTAAGGACTGGTCTGGGGACCTCCAGAAGGGCTGGAGCAATTCCTCAAGTTCTGTTTACATTTTGGTATGGGGCCTTTAAGGGCATTGAGCTCTGTTCTTATTCTAATAGGGGCTTCCAGCCCTTAGCTTGGGCTCTGTTTTTATTCTTATATGGGGCTTTCTAGGACGTTTAGCTGTAAGCTGTTTTCTTCCTGTAACTGGAGTAAGATAAAGTTCAGCTCTTATTCACAGGGGCCTGGGATGGCTGTACTTGTGATAATGCTGAACTTAAAGTGGAATGGCCTTAATTTTCTCGGCCTCCACACTCTCCCCTAACCTCCAGACTTTCCCCCTACCCATCTTCACTCTCAGATGAAGGTAACTGCTTTCTATTCCACAGAGTGAGCAGAGGAAACCAGAAGGAAACATCTACATTTTCCTACCATCTTATCTGCTTTTCTGAGCCAGTGGCCAGACTCTGTCTCTCCTCTTGCTCTGGTGGATGAACTGTCCTTCAGCCAACAGACTGGGCTCCAGGGAAACAAAATTGAAAGTTGTGGCCTCTGATCCCTGGAGCATATGATCTAATGGGAAAACATGAAAGAAAAAAAAAATAATGATATTCATGCTTCCTGAGGGACAGATCTAAACATCAGACAAAGCCCAAAAGAAGGAACCTACCTAGACGGAGGCACAAGGCAGGCACTGTTGAATTGACCTGAAGGAGAAGCCACCATGCTGGGGAGAAGTGCTACAGAGTGAGGGAACTGTATGTGAGAAGGCAGAAAGTTCTCTTGGAGGAAAGCCTAATTATTAAAACCATGCAATCTTAGACATTGCCCACCATGAGCCATCAAGCAACTAAATGTAATAACCTCCCAGAGAGTTAGTTAATTACTCACTAACTCTGTGAGTCTGAGACCATCAGTTGGTGGCAACCATCACCCCATGGCATCATCCTTGCCTTCCAGTTGCTTATAAACAATGGCCAGAGAACCAGCCCACAGATGGCAAACAATACCCAAGAAGTCAGAACCAGCTACGGACCACTAATGGCATCTGGGTCCTAGTCTTTGCCTTGGCATTTACCAGATGGAGCTCTGGACATGTCATCCCCTCTCTGGACCTCAGTTGCCTCCTCTGTAAAACAAAGGGTTTGGAGTAATGGTATTCCTAAGGTCCTTCCAAATCCAAACTCTGGACAACCTCTGAATGAATATATCTGTTATGGGCTAAATATTTGTGGCTCCTCAGAATTCATGTTGAAACCCTAGCCCTGTGGAGGTGGGCCTTTGGGAGAAAATTAGGTGTAGATAAGGTCATAGGGTGGTACCCTCATGAGTGGAATTAATGCCCTAATGAGATCGAGTTGTTAAGGGAGCTTGCTGTTCCCTTCTCTTCACCAGGTGAGGATATAAACAGAAAACAGCATCTATGAAACAGGAAGTAGAACTTCACCAGGTACCAGATCTGCTTGATCTTGGACTTCCCAGCCTCCAGAACTATGAGGAATACATGTTTGTTGTGTAAGCCACACAGTCTGTGGCACTTTGTTACAGCAGTTTGAATGACTAAGACAACATCAGAATGTTTAATTTATGCAAACAAAAGGAGTAGAAAGGTCTTTGAATTCAAGGATTGAGCCTTGGGATCTCATCTCAAAGACAGCTCTCCTGGCTGGTGTGAGGTTCTGTGAGTGACCAGAAAATACACTTGAACTCCTTGTTCTCAGGGAGAACATCATCATCAGAAACATTTCTGATGTGTCCTTTTAAAGTCTTTCAAGATCTTTGAATAAAATGTGGGCAGATTTCTGCTCTTTCTATTGAGAGGGAAATGACAGGAGAGTGCTTGTGTTGTATGGATGGCCTCAGGCACCCCATCAACATCTGGCTTTAAGTCTAAGTCAATATCACTCTATTTTCCCCCAGTGCATGCCCTAAAACTCTCATTACCAGGAACAACAGTCAACCTTTATTAATTAACCTTTATTCTTTCTAAAAAATGTCTTTGGTCACCTTTAAGATGAGAATTTAATCAGTGCTACCATTGAGGCCAATTTCTAGAGTCTCACTCATCACGCTTGCTCATTTAATGACTTCATACCTCTGCTCTCTAGTTATCTATTTGTACTTCCGACTGGGGACCAGCCTTGGGTCATATTTCTTTCTCAACCCTCAGAAAACTGGACGTGCTTTGCTTCATTTCTGCATAAAAGATAGCAACTGGGGATTTTGTTCCAACCTCAACCCAAATCTATTCTTCAAGAAGATTGTCAAGAATAAAATTAGCTGTAGCAGAGGCAGAAAGTAGTTTATCTTTCTCTCCTAAAGTTAACGCCCCACAAAGAATGAATAGGATATGATTCTTTAAAAATGACCCACAAGACCAAGGAAGAACTCATATAAAAATTCGTATCTGTTAGGAATTTACTATATGCCACACACTAATCTAATTGTTTTATATGCATATGAACCCATTTAGCTCTCACAGCACCCTATGAAGTAAGTGTTCTTATTAACATCCTATTTTACAGATGAAGCTAAGCAAGGCTAAGTATATAATTAGTAAATGGCAGAGCTGGGTTCATGTGGTGACTATCTGGTTCTAGAGCTCATACTGTCTCTAGCTGCTCCTGGGTGTGTGTTTCTTTTTTATATTTTTTATAACCTTTTATAACACTCATCCTACTTTGATTTTGGTTCAATTTCTATCTTCCTCTAGACTGTGAGCTCCATGCGGTTGAGGCCCTATATGCATCACTCAGTACTGTATCCTTATAAATAGCACCACATCTGGCATAGAGTAAGTGCTCTGTAAATATTTGTTGAGTGGAGCTGAAAATGGCTTCTTTGCCAAATTCCAAGCAAATGAGTGAAAGATAGTTGCTAGGTTCAGAGTTGAGCAATCGATGGAGGTTGCATCAGGAATTCTCTCCTGCCATCTCCAAGACTCCTTGGCAAATAGCATGACCTTGTTCATCACCATTATTTCCACAGAAGCTACTTAAGAACAACTCCCAAAGCCCTTAACCTTCCCCTATCAATCCACACTCACATCTTTTCACTTTGAAAACCCTGAAATTTTTTCTTCTACAAAGCATAGCCCACTAATCTCCAGCATTTTTCTGGGAGCCAGCAAACAAAGGCAGATGCAGACACTCCTGCCCTTGTCCTCCTTGCTCTGCTGGCTTCCTTCTCCCACCTCAAGTCAGCCAGGCCACAGGGATCAGGTTTATTGAGTCCTCCTACATTTACTGCAAATCTGCTTTTGTATGGATACATGTTCCTGGGGGACCTTAACATCTTTCCCTAAAGTAGAGATCTCAGGACCAGAGGCTGACCAGCAGGGATTACTGAATCAGCTTGAATCTCTAGAGTCCCCTGGCCAGCTGAAGCAGACCAGTCTCAGGGGGTGATAACCTAGCAACCACTCAGATCACTGCAGGCCTCCTACAGCATGGCATGGCACCTTCTCCTTGGAGTTACCTTACCCTGTTTCTACTACAGCCTGAAAAGGGTCAAAATGATATTGAGGCTAGAGATGGTCCCGAGTATGAGTGTGTGTGCACACATGCACACACATGCGTATATGTTGGTGAGTGGATCGAATAAAAGGAGTGAAGATCCTGCCCACTAAACCTGCTTTACCATCTCTCAACTAAGATCCATTAGTGACTCCAAAGACTAAAAATGAGCTACCCATTGCTTCAGAAAATATCAGGAGAGCTAGCTCCATGTGACACCATCATCTTCATAACAGTATCTCTATAACAGCAGCAATAATTAAAAATCTATCTTAGAGCAGTTACAATTTCTAAGAACAGTTACTGGTTTTTTTTAGAACAGTTACTGTTAATTGAGCACCTGTTATATATTATGCATGGTGCCAAGCACCATACAAACATTATTTTATTAAATCAGTAAGTAGTATTCATGCCCTTTTCACAGATAAGAAAACTGAGCCTTGGAGCAGTCAGATAAGTTGCCCTGAATCATACAATTAGTGAGTGGTTCTGGTGCTGGCTCCACCAACAACTATAGCACATCCTAGATAGATAGACCTTGGTCTTCTCACCGGTCAGGGAGGAGAATAATGCCAGCCTTACCTGTTTCAGTGAGATCAAAGGGGATAAGTGATGTGAAAATGCTCTGAAAAACACCAAATGGGTGGTTTAAGGTGATACCACTAGAGGAATTCTTTCCTCCATGTATATCATAAGTTGCTTTGGAGGAAATATCTCACACAGATTTGTCTGTGTCCTCAGAGGGAATATAGAACCTCTGAATAAATATGCATTGAATGAACAAATGAATAAATACATGTAAATCAGCTTTTAGATCTGATGGTTATGTGTCTCCTCCCAATATATTGAAACTATTTTGCATGAACAATTTTGCTTTAAAAATGCTTTCCTCCAAGTCCCTGGAAAATACCATGCAGTGCCTCTACCTCCTCTCTGAGAAAACCTTACCACCTACAGGAGTGAATCTAAGAGGCTATCTTTCTGGTCCCCTGGGAAAAGGTATGTTTGCTCAAGTAGAAATGGGCAAAAGTAAGAAGGACAAATATTTCATTTGTTAGGAACCAAAATAGAATAACAGCACCAACAATTTTTAAAATGAGATTTTAATTATGGCTCATAGTCTCACTTTTGACAAGATTATTTTTGTGATTCATACATATATTTATGCATATATTCATATAGCTAGATAGATATACATTTGCATATTTTGTTTTTAAACATCAATCAGGACAATTGTGCACGGCGGTAGGAGAACCCCTAAAACCACACTGCACCTGTGAGGGAGTATGGAAAAAGTGGGAGAGGTAGCATTGCGTTTGGTCCCATGAAGGGCCCACCTGCTCTCTGAAAGGCTGTGGTCTGCCCCAGTGGGAAGCATACAGCCTGCTGCGGCTGGAGTCACGTGTGGGATGTGCCGCTCCCACCAGTCAACCATGATAGGAACTCAGCTCACATTGGCAGCCAACTGTGTCCATGCCAACATTTTTTTTTCATGCCAACATTTAGTAAATGAAGCCCCAAGTGGAAATCTGCCAATATAAATGAAGTGATACTCTGTGTCCACTGTTCTCTTTGAATCTCAGTGAAATAATAATCGTTTCATATCTTTTACTGCCTTGTCATTAATCTGATATGAGTGGGGGTTAGGAGGAGGAATATAAACAGATAATTCCCAAGGAAGGAAGCATGTTAGTGGGTAACTGAGAACCAGATAATCTTCCCACCAGTTTAGGGTGGAGGAGCCGGGCTGGGAAAACTGCACAGCCTTGACTTCAGGGTGATCCAGCAGATGGAAGTGAAAGCATGATCCTTGCCATCTGGGTAATCCATGTGTGGAAAGTTGGTGGTTAACTGTACCCACTCTTTGCAAAATAGAATATGTTACAGCTACCCAGTATCATCCATGACAAAAACCTGTTAGAATTTGTACAGAGCTTGAATGAACAGTGAGAAAACTCTTAATTGGGGTCTGTTTGTGCTTCCCTTATCAAAGTGAATGACGTGTTAAAATCAGGTTTTGTGACTCACAAGCCTTGGTAAGTGTAAGCGCTGTCTCAGGCAGGGCTACCCAAAGGACAAATATCAGCATTTTAGAGTAATTGAGGACATTTTGATATGCTGTAACCCTTGTTGTCCCCAAGTCTATTCACAATGTACAGTTTACATTAAAATAAATGAATGAAGAAAACTACCAGGAAATTATTAGCTTTGAAGCATGAAGTGTAAACAGTGTTAGTTTCATGCACATGCTAATTGCTTTCCACTGGCCCCACACACAGAAAAGACCAATAAGTTGGAATAATTATTACTGGAGTATCTAGTGAGATTATGTGTATGAAAATGTATCATAGACTGTAAAGTGCAAAGACTGTACAGTGGTATACAAATGTGAGTGGTTATTTATAGTAATAATAGAAACTATCCTGCATACTCCTTCCCTCCTAGATCTTTCCTCTCTCTCTGATTGCATAGCCTTTATCTAACAGCACAAACGCATATAGGCAGGCATCTCTAGATTATGTGAGGGAAGCTCTAAAATCTGTCACTTTTCTCTTTCTGGCCCTCATCCATTCTGAAGGTTTCTCTCCTTCTCCTGACAGGTACATAGGATTCATGGGCTTTTTCTCTGGTGACTCAAAAGTCCTCCTGTCCTCCAGGAGACCCTTCCAAGTCTACCTTCAGAATATATATATATATATATTTTTTTTTTTTTCCCCTGCCTGGAACTACCTTCTCCTTTCCTTCTGTCATATATATATATGTCATATAAATATATATATATATTTTTCTCCCTGCCTGGAACCCTTAGTTTATAGTGTCCTTGCTCACCAGTGGGAAGACCAGATTGTAGACACAATAAGGACATATTTTCACTGTACATCTAATATGTAGCAGAGTTAAATTTAGGGTCCTGTTGCATATAATATGGTGGAGGGGGACAGGACAACAGGTTTCTGCCTAGCATGAGACAGAAGATTGTTGCTTTGACTTTCCTGGGATTGTTGACTGTTTGGTGTTACACTCAGCTATCACTCTACTCTCCTGGGTTTTTGAGCTGCTAGTCCTGAGCATGTTATTTGATATCTCCAAATCTTTTTTCTAATTTATAAAGTGGGGATCATAAACAGCACCTAACTCAGAGTCACTCTGAAGATTGAATGAAATAATTCTTATAAAGTGCCTAGACATTCACACGTACTAACTACTCAGTAACACTCTCAATTATGATTCTTTTATCATCACTTTGTCTTATATATGGATATAAAGTCTACCATTTTCCTGGACTTTGAGCCTGGGATCCCAAGAGTTCCCTAGGATAGGATGGATGCTTACAAGCAAGTTAGCAAGAGAAATTTGCTTCTTTCTACCTTTGCTGTTTGAGTAAAACTCAAATCACCTTTCATCAATAATCAGGTGGCATATTAAAAAAATGATCACAATGATAACAGCTTCCATTTGTGGAAGGTTTGATTCTACGTGCATTATCTCATTTAATATATCAGTGCAATGAAATGAGGGGCTAATAACAAATGCAGGTCCCTTTGACTCTGAACTGAGTAACTGCTTCCTTCCAACGGAAGGAGTACTTGAGAACCAGAATCCACAGGACCTCAAGATCATGCTCTTAGGCATCAGGGAAACATGTCACTGTCATCTTTCAACAAATTACATGAGTTTGCTTGTGGAAGCTCCATAATTAAGCACCTATTTCACATATTCTATATTTGTTTCCAAAGTCATTTCTAGAAATTTCAAGAGAGCCTCTTTCCCAAATAAACTCAGCCCAAAGCTGCTTCTGAGCAAACCAATTGATTACCCAAATAATTGTGAGCCCTTGTCTAACTTGATAGAGCATCCTGGGTTATTTGTAGTAAAGCTTAATTTGGCAAAATATGAGATTTCTTTTTCCTTGAGAAAATTTAGGATGAATCTTTAAACATAAAAAAGTAAATAAAATTTTAAAAAGGTTGAAAAGTAAAGAAATGAAAAGCAAATCACACAAAAAAAAATAGAAAAGAAAAACTCTCAGAGGTACTCAAATTTGGCAAAGAGGTAGAATGTCTCAGCTCATCCCAAAGATAGTGGCATCTTTTTAGCAAATGAGGAATATAATTCTGCCTGTTTGCCAAATCCTTTAGCAGAACTCTGAACCAGCATTTCTTCCAAGCCTCTACCCACTAATTGGCAAGAATGCTGTTAAGTAAATGTCCAATCTTGTTTAAATTTAATCTGCTCCATTGTGTGCATGTGCATCCCTTCAGATAATCTTTGGGCACTTTAGGAAAAATACTTAGTCCCTTAGATAGCCTTCCTTCTCCACTTTCCCTGCTTCTCTACCTACAATAGATAGAGTATAGTTTTGTGTAAAAGAGTCTTATTTCTTTTTTCAATTACTTTGGAGAAGAGACTTGTGTAGTCCTTAAGTATGGCTAGTTGGTGTCTCCCTTCTCCAGAGTGATGTACCTATCCCTCATGGGTATTACTGACCCCCAGACTGGCTGAATTAGCTTATAATATGGCCTCTTTTAGCTTGGGGAAGGCCCAGAAGCTCTCCCCAGATGAAGTGGACTCTTCTTGACTCCAGCTATCTGTAGACCCTCTGCTACAACTTTGGTCCAGCACACCACAGTGTCACCTTGCAGTCACAGCAGACTGATTGGCAGGTTCACTGGCTATCAGTTTGGTAGCCATGGCCTGTGGGCACCGGCAGTAGCCAGCTAAGCTAAACCTGAGAGCTCTGTTCTGTCTGACCCTGCAGCCTAACTTAAGTTGTTGCTGGTAGTAGGACATCCTAACAGGTCTTCTTTCCCTTTTTTTTTTTTTAAACATCTGAGCTTTTTTTTTTAACTTTACTACAAGCACCTTTCCATTCGTTTATTATTTATTATTTATTTATTTATTTATTTATTTATTTATTTATTTATTTCAGAGAGAGAGAGGCAGAGACACAGGCAGAGGGCGAAGCAGGCTCCATGCAGGGAGCGGGACATGGGACTTGATCCCGGATCTCCAGGATCCCGCCCTGGGCTGAAGGTGGCGCTAAACCACTGAGCCACCCGGGCTGCCCTAGAGGTCTTTCCTGAGTTGTTAATGGTATCATCTGTTAGCCAGTGAACCTGTCCATCTCCAAGCCCAAATTCTAAGAAGGTTTTATGTCATTAGCTATCAGGCCTCCTGGCTTTGCTGTCTTCTTACTAGAAGGAAACCCAGTAATATGAGTCTTTCAGGCATGGCTACTGACATACTAAAGATCATTCTAGAGTCATCTGGTTTTCAGGGCTACTGCTCTGTTGAAAATCCTAATTTGCATGGGAGCAAATATTATGTCCACCTTTCTCTTTGCAGTCATTCTGTAATATTTCCTGACCCCTTCCCCATCCCTGCATATAGATAGATATCTTGGGCCAACAAAGACCAAGGTGAAGAATTCAGTAGGCAAAAAGAAAGCACATTAATGAATTTTAAATACTAACCCTGTTGGAGATATAACACTCACTCCCACCAATTCTATATGCTCCATATTTGTTTCCAAAATTATGCCTAAATATTTCGAGAGCCTCTTTCCCAAATAAACTCAGCCAGAGGCTGAGCACCCATTGGACTTTTGTGAAAAGTCCTGTATGCCAGTACATCGGTTAACACACACCAGGTCTTAGCCCAAGCACCAAAATCATTTACCTCTTTTCCTGGATGGGTTGGTATTTTGTAAACAGAGGAGGGAAATCTTATCATTGGTCTCAATGCTACAAAATAGAATCCAAAGAAGACAAATATGTGTTCACTTGGTAGTCACTAAACACAGGGAATTTTGGCATAAACTAGTGTTTAATTTGATCTAAATGGATTGTGAGGGTCAAACAAATAAAGGACATGGAGGTATCCCTATACAGGAGGTGCTGCAGAGTGAATTTGTAAATTCTCCATGCAGGGTAAGCCAAGGGCTTTAAATATATGGGCTCTGCCTTTAGCCTGTGTCTACCTGGGTTTTAACTGTTGACTAAATAAACTGAGAAAAACATCAATAATATCTAGGAAAGCTATGTTTTATCCATAAAAAAAAGAAGAAATGACTTGAAATATGAACTCATTTTCATGAGCAATGCAGAGAGAGAGACATTGAAGCACAGAACCACAGACCCAGCTGAGGAGAGTGTCATAGCAGTGACTGCTCTTTGCAGAGCCCTGTTTGCTAACAGACAGGCTAGCTCGTGACAGGCGAGCTTTTGCTGGCTGTCAGATCATTTTCAGAAACAGCAATACATGTCATGCTAATAGCGCAGTCTATAATTAGATGTATTTATCCATGTCCCTATGATATGTCTTCTGCCTTTTTGTGCTTAGTTTCTTCCAAGAACAAATAATCCAGATGAGTTATGAGTCTCCAAAGTGGCAAGTGGGAGTGTGTATGAGTGCTGAAAGCACTGTTATCAAATGGTCTAAATGCAATCTTCTTATTTCTAAATATGAGAGTAGATATTGTCTGTCTCATGGGAAGCAGACTTTGGCGCTTACTAGAGAGGACTGGGAATCAAAACAGGTTCTTCTCTCTGCCACAAATTTACTATGATTGTGCTGTATCTTTATCTTCCTGTATTAGGTCGAAGGAGCACAACCTTACTGTTTATTGACTTCAAGACTGCTTAGAAAGATGATAAATTTGTAAGAGTGATTAATCAATTAACATTGGAAGGTATTTGGAAAGCCAAATCAGCTGCTGCAAGTTGAAGAGCCTGAGAGTTGCTATCTGCTATTCTCCTTTTTAAAATTTCAGCATATTTTGCGACTGAAGAAGGGAGACATTATCGTCAGTTGGACTAATTCATCATGCATGGACTGTTAAGGCAATTGGAAGAAAATTGAGTGGCCTAGCATTTTGTTGGGCTCTGCTCAATTTCATTCTCCATGTCTGTGAGACTTCGAGTGAGGTTCTCTTACCAGAAAACTGATGCAGAAAGACCACCCTTTGTACTTTTCTCCTTTTCCAGGGAAGCTAAGGAATCAGCCAGCTGCCGCCTGGCTTCCTACTCCCTGGGAAATAATGTTCATGTATGAATAATACACACCCTCCAAATTCCAACTCCTCTGCTACCCTTGTAGCAAGTGTGGGCACACTCCTACCCAGACTGCCAGGCAAGAAAAGAAGATGCAACAATTATAAGCTGTTTAGAAGATAGATGTTTTTTGGAAGATAGAGATTGGAATCCACCTTTTAAAAACAAGTCTCTTGGGATGCCTGGGTGGCTCAGCAGTTCAGTGCCTGCTCAGGGTGTGATCCTGGAGTCCCAGGATCAAGTCTCAATTGGGCTCCCTGCATGGAGCCTGCTTCTCCCTCTGCCTGTGTCTCTGCCTCTCTCTCTGTGTGTGACTCTCATGAATAAGTAAATAAAATCTTTAAAAAAATAAAAACAAGTATCTTTTGGTTGCTTACTTATACAGTAATATCTCATTTAATACTCAGAACTATCCTACAGATGGTTATTTTTATATCTACACTTTCTAAATAAGATTTAAAAAACCCTGAAACATGGTAAGGTTTAGTTTCTGGGCCAAGTACCCCACAGCTAATATGAGGTTGTCATGGGATTCAAACTCTGGTCTGCTTTGGGTAGAGCCTCTGTCACCTTTGTCTTACCATCTCAGGCTCTTGGTTCATGCTTGCTACCTGAACAAGCTGCCTCTTCTAATAGCAAGAGAAAGGTATGTGCACAGAGCTACTGTTTACTGATCTAGGAGAATCAAATGTCCATCACTAATTCACTAATTTCATGAATCCAGAGTCCTTATCGTTTACCCAGATTATTGACAGTTTTTAATCTCTTCCTGATAAAGGCAAAGGATCCTGGTTGAGATGGCATGTTATTCTTTTGGATTGCATGTACACACACTCTCTCTATCTCTATCTACCTATTTGTCTCTCTATCCCCCTATCTACCTGACTTATGTAAAATAACAGTCATGAGAAAATACATTTAGATGGAAGCTCAGTTCCATGGCTCACAAAATTTAATAATCAGAGCTACTATCAGTTATTAGTGTTCATTTTGTAGAATTAGGTCTTGTGCCACCACTTTTGTGAGGCCTGAGTTTTCTAAAATTCAATTGGCCATCAGACTATATCAGAAACTCTGCTATTGAAATCAAGCATGGCTAAACACATCTAATAGAAAGTCTGATAAAGCTGTGCACACTCATTAAAATCCAGTGTATGATAAATTCCTTCCTGTGTATGATAAACTGTTTTTTTCATGGAATCCTAGAGCTGGGAAAACTGGGAATGTAAAACACAAGGAGCTCAGGAAACTTAACCCAGACAACAGTGTCAGCTGCCTCCATTGTATCCTTACCAGAGCTCTTCTCAACCCATGTCTTAGTTCATCTGGGCTGTTATAACAAAATACCAGAGACTGGATGGCTTATAAATGATAGAAATTTATTTCCTGCAGTCTAGAGACTGGGCTACCAAGGCACTAGCTAATTTGGCCAATTCAGTGTCTGGTGAGAGCCCATTTCCTAGATCACTATTTTTTTTTCACTGTAACAGCACATGGCAGATGAGAAAAGGGGTCCTCTAGGGCTTCTTTTATAAGGACACTCATCCCAGCATGATGGCTCCTCTCTCCAGACCTAATCACCTCCCAAAGGCTCCCCTCCTAAAATCATCACCTAGGGGGAAGCATTTCAACATATGCATTTTGGAGGGACACATATATTCACTGTCATCCACTCTGGGCCAAAGATAAACTGCAGGAAAAAAAGATCACAGGAAAAGAAAGAACATAGTCTGGAAACACATGGAGAAGAAAGTGCTGTGGGTCCTTGGGAACTACAAATATTTATGGAGTTTAGTCAAAGGTTTCAGTAAGTTTTGCTAAAACCAATCATCTTTCGACATAAAAGGGCAAACATTACAAATTTGGGCAAAATCCCAAAGGGCTAAGGAGAGCTAAGCTATTCCTTTTATCCAGAGCTAGCAACCCCATCAAAATTAGTGTGTCTCATATTGTTAAGCAAAGTTAAGTCACCCTGGAAAATATTGGCTGGAAATTTAAATCTATCTAGAAACCAGCTAATGTCACTGGTAACCATGAAAGGAGCAACAGGATTGAGACAGATTCATTTAACCAGCAGGTGATTCAAGCAATATTTATTTGCCTTGTTATTAAGATACCTGCACATACAGGTTACCACTTAATAAGGGTTTTGTGACATTTGTAAATGAAAAAAGAACTCATTTCATAGGAAATTTCTTTTTAATTATGAAATTATCTAGCTGAATGGTCACAATCACAGAAACAGTAGCTTCAAATGGTTGGGTAAGGGTCCAGAGACAGAGGTCATCAAACTCCTTAGTGAAATAGCCTGGCAAGTTAACTGCATTATTGGCTAACATTCTGGAAAATATAGCACTTTCAAACCACAGGTGCATTGGATTATTTTTTTTCCATTGGATTATTTTTTAAGACATGTAAGGATGAGATGTATTACTGCAAATGTATTAAGTCACCACGAAAATATTTTTTAGAATTTATCTTGCTTCCCTTTCATCAGTAGTAAAGCAAATTGAATGATTAGTTGCCATGTGTTCTTTAGCCTAACACAGAAATTCCAAAAGATAAACAGAACCTACTTTTTGCCTTTATCCAGTAGGTATTTAAACTCCTCTTTAAATAGTCTTTCTTGTTTTATATAATGATGGTAAAACAAATTCCTGTTCATTGAATCTTTAATGTATGCATATGGCTGTTGGGAAAATTAATAACACTAGCTAGTACTTAATGTTTGTTTATTTTCTGAGCAAGGCTATCCATACTATGGATGATAATTCAACCATACATGCATAGAATAAATTATCAGGCTTCTTGAATCTCTTTTATATAAAAGACTGCAATTTGGGGGATCCCTGGGTGTCTCAGCAGTTTAGCAGCTGCCTTTGGCTCAGGGAGTGATCCTGGAGTCCCAGGATCGAGTCCCACATCAGGGTCCCTGCATGGTGCCTGCTTCTCCCTCTGCCTATGTCTCTGCCTCTCTCTTTCTCTGTGTGTCTCTCATGAATAAATAAATAAAATCTCAAAAAAAAAAAAAAGGTGAAATTCATATGGATACAAAGAGGTTTGAATTTTAAGATTCTCAGAGTTTTACTACATCCTTTCCTTTTTCCTCATCTATAGTAAAATGATGAAAGGATAGGAGATAGTGTTTTTTTCTTTTTCTTTTTGCTTATTTATTTATTGAAGTATAATTAGCATATGGTGTTATATTAGTTCCATGGGTACATTATACTGATTCAACAATTCAATACTTTTTAAAAAAGATTTATTTATTTATTCATGAGAGACACAGACTGAGAGAGAGAGAGAGAGAGAGAGGAGAGTGAGGCAGAGACACAGGTAGAGAGAGAAGCAGGCTCCTCGCAGGGAGCCCAATGAGGAACTCGATCCTGGATCCCAGGATCACAACCTGAGCCCAAGACAGGCGCCCAACCACTGAGCCACCCAGGTGTCCCTCAATACATTTCTTAGTGTTCATGGAGATAAGTGTACTCTTAATTCCCTTTATCTTTTCACCCATCCCCTGAACGACCTCCCCTCTGGCAACCACCAGTTTATTCTCTGTATTTAAGAGTCTGGGTTTTTTTCTTTTTGGTCTCTTTTGTTTGTTCATTTGTTTTGCTTCTTAAATTCCACATATGAGTGAAATCATATAGTATTTGTCTTCCTCTGACTGACTTATTTCACCTGGCATTATACCCTCTAGGTCCATACATGTTGCAAATGCCAAGATTTAATTCTTTTGTATGGCTGAGTAATATTCCATTGTGTATATATATATATATATACCATCTATTCTTTTTTATTTTTAAACCATCTATTCTTTATCCATTTATCTACTGATGAACATTTGGGTGGTTTCCATATAATTGCTATTTTAAATAATGCTGCAGTAAACATTGGTTGCATGTACCTTCTTGAATTAGTGTTTTCATTTTCTTTGTGTAAACACCCAGCAGTGGAATTACTGGATCATATGGTAGTTCTATTTTTAGTTTTTTGAGGAAACTCCATACTGTTTTCCACAGTGGCTGCACCAATTTTCACTCCTACAAATAGTGTATAAGGGCATCTTTATCTCCATATTCTTGCTAACACTTATTATTTCTTGTGGGGTTTTTTTGTTTTTTAGCTATCAAGTTATATCTCATTGTTGTTTTAATTTGCATTTCCCTGATGATTAGTGATGTTAAGCATCTTTTCATTTGTCTGTTGACCATCTGTATGTCTTCTTTGGAAAGATGTCCATTCAAGTCCTCTGCCCCATTTTTAATTGAATTATTAGAAGGTATATTTGGTGAAGAGTTGCATAAGTTCTTCCTATATTTGGGATATTAACCACTTACTGGACATGGCATTTGGAAATATCTTCTCAGTAGGTTGCTTTTTGTGTTGTTGATGGTTTCCTTTGCTATGCAAATGGTTTTTATTTTGATGTAATCTGAGCAGTTTAACTTTGTTTTTATTTCTCTTGACAGAGGAGATGTGCTGGGAAAAAGTTTCCGTAGCTGATGACAAAGAAATTACTACCTACTAAGAATTTTATGGTTTTGGGTCTCAGATTTAGTTCTTCAATACATTTTGAGGTTTATTCTTGTGCATGGTGTAAAAAAGTGGTTCAGTTTCATTCTTTTGCATATAGCAATCCAGTTTTCCCAACACCATTTGTCTTTTTCCTATTGTATATTCTTGCCTCCTTTGTCATATATTAACTGACCATAAAAGAACAGGTTTATTTCTGAGATTTCTATTATGTTCTGTTGATCTATGTATCTGTTTTTATGTCAGTACTGTACCATTTTAATTACTACAGATTTGTAGTATATCTTGAATCTGGGATTGTGATGCATTCAGCTTTGTTCTTCTTTTTTAAGATTGCTTTGGCTATTGGAGGTCTTTTATGGTTCCATACAAATTTTAGGATTGTTTGTTCTAGTTCTGTGAAAAATATTGTTGGTATTTTGATAGGGATTACATTAAGTATATAGATTGCTTTGGGTAATATAGACTTTTTTTTTTTAAGATTTTATTTATTTATTCATGACAGAGCGAGAGAGAGGTGGAGACACAGGCAGAGGGAGAAGCAGGCTCCTCTCAAGGAGCCCAATGTGGGACCCGATCCTGGGACTCCGGGATCATGCCCTGGGCTGAAGAGCGTTGCTCAATTGCTGAGCCACCCAGGGATCCCTACTATAGACATTTTAAAAAATGTATTCATAAGAGACACACAGAGAGAGGCAGAGACATAGGCAGAGGGAGAAGCAGGCTCCCTTCCGGGAGCCTGACGTGGGACTCAATCACAGGTCCCTGGGATCACAACCTGAGCTGAAAGTAGATGCTCAACCACTGAGCCAGCCAGGTGCCCTGGGTAATATAGACATTTTAACAATATTGGTTCTTCAGTTTATGAGCTTGGGATGCCTTTCCATCTGTTTGTGTCATCTTCAATTTCTTTCATCATGTTTTTTAAAAAATTTCCTCTATGATTTCTTTGTTGACCCATTCATTATTTAGTAGCATTTTATTTAGCCTTCATGTATTTATGTTCATTCCAGGTTTTTTCCTGTGATTGATTTCTAGTTTCATACCATTGTGGTCAGAAAAGAAGCATGATATGATTTCAGTCTTTTTGAATTGAGACTTGTTTTATGGATTAACATAGGATTTGTTCTGGAGAATGTTCCATGTTCACTTGAAAAGAATGTGTATTCTTCTGTTTGGGGTTGGAATATTCTGAAATTATCTGTTATGATTTCTGGTCCAATGTGTTATTCATAGCCACTGTTTCCCTGTTGATTTTCTGTCTGAATAATCTATTCATTGATGTAAATTGAGTGTTAAAGTCCCCTACTATTATCATATTACTATAAATCTCTTCTTTTATGTAGAAAGAAGCTCTATCCTGGATTCTATCCTGAATCTATCCTGGAGATATCCTGAATCTCTTCGTTTATGTAGAAAGAACTTTTAAAAGTTGCTTTATGTATTTAGGTGCTCTCATGCCAGATACATAAATATTCACAATTTTTATATCCTCTTGCTGAATTGCTTCCTTTATCATTATGTAATATCCTCCTTTGTCTTTTATTAGTCTTACTTTTAAAGTTGGATATAACTATTGCTTCTCCAGCTTTCTTTTGCTTCTATTTGCATGGTAAATGTTTGTCTGATCCTTCACTTTCAACCTGTATGTGTCCTTAAGTCTGAAATGAGTTTCTTATAGGCAGCATATAGATGGGTCTTGCATTTTTATCCATTCATTCTGTTACCCTGTGTCTTTTCATTGGAACATTTAGTCCATTTACATTTGAAGTAGTTATTGATAGGTGTGTACTTAGTAATAAGTATGTACTTGTTTTACAGCTGTTTTTGTCTTAATCTGTTCCTTTCTTCTCTTTCTCTCTTCCCTTGTAGTTTGATGGCTTTTGTTAGTGATATGCTTGGATTTTTAAAAAAAATCTTTTGTGTATCTAGTATAGGTTTTTTTATTTGTAGTTACTATTAGGCTCATATATATCTTATACAAATAGCAGTCTATATTAAGTTGATGGTCGCTTAAGTTTGAACTCATTCTAAAAGTATTAAATTTTTGGCACCTGGGTGGCTCAGTGGGTTAGGCATCCAACTCTTGGTTTCAGCTCAGGTCATGATCTCAGAATCATGGGATCAAGCCCCACGTTGGGCTCATGCTCAGCAGGGAGTCTGCTTGAAGATTCTCTCCCTCTGCCCTGCTCCCACTCACACTTTTTTTTTTCCTCTCTCGCAAATAAGTAAAATCTTTAAAAAAATTTTAAAAATAAAAGCACTAAAGTTTTACTCCCACCTCCCACCCAAAGTATGATGTCATACCTTACATCCTTTTTAAAAAAATATATTTATTTATTATTTTAAATTAATTTATGTTTAAATTTTTGTATAATTAATGTACAGTGTTATATTAGTTTCAGGTGTACAATATTGTGATTCAGCAATTCTTACATTACTCAGTACTTATCATAATAATTATACTCTTAATCTTCTTCATCTATTTCACTCATCTCCCCATCTACCTTCCTTCTGGTAACCACCAGTTTGTTCTCTATATTTGAGTCCGTATTTTTGTTTGTCTCTCATGCTTTACATCCTTTTGTTTTGTGAATCCCTTGATTCACTTTTACAGATATAAACTTTTACAGGTTTTGCTGTTTTGGGGCTCTAACATCCATACTAGTTTTATAAGTGATAAATCTACTAGTTTTATTGTGTTTGTATTTATCTGTGAAATTTTTTTCCTTTCCTAATTTTCTTATTCCTGGTTATGGCCTTTTATTTCCACTCATATAATTTCCTTTAATTTTTCTTACAAGGCTGGTTTAGTGGTGATGAATTTTCTTTTTAATTTCTGTTTGTCTGGGAAGCTCTTTATCTGTCATTCTATCCTGAATGATAGCCTTGCTTGATGGAGAATTCTTGGTTGCAGGTTTGTTGTTGTTGTTTTTCCTTTTGGCACTTATCATGCCTCTCTCTTCTGACCTGCAAAGTTTCTGCTGAAAAATCAACCAGTAGCTGTACAGGGTATCCTTTGTATGTAATAACTCTTGTTATTTTAAAAATTCTTTATCACTGCTTTTTGCCATATTAATTATATACCTTGGAGTGGACTTCCTTGGTTTAATTTTGTTGGTGGCTTTTTGTGCCTTCTGGACCCGAATGTCTGTTTCATTCCCCAAGTTAGGAAAATTTTTCAGTTTTTATTTCTTCAAATAAATTTTCTGCCCCCTTTTCCTTGTGTTCTCCCTCTGTTATTCCTATGTTGCAAATATTATGTTTGATGATGTTGCTGAGTTCCCTTAATATATTCTCATTATTTATTATTCTTTTTATTTTTTGTTGTTCAGCTTGGTTGCTTTCCATTACTCTGTCTTCCAGCTCACTGACCCATCATTTTGCCTCCTCTAATCTGCTATTTATTTCACCTAGTGTATTTTTTACTTCAGTTATTGAGTTCTTCATCTCTGATCAGTTCTTTTTTTTATATTTGATACCTCTTTGTTCAAGGTTTCACTGAGTTTCTCCACTTTTTTCTCAAGTTCATTAAGTACCTTTATGAACATTATTTTGAATTTCTTATAATGCATATTGTTTATTTTCATTTTATTTAGTTCTTTTGCTGTGATTTTGTCCTGTGCTTTCATTTAGAGCATATTCCTCTATTTCCTCATTGTGTCTAACTCGCTGTGTTTGTTTCTATGTGTCAGGAAAGTCAGTTATGTATCTTGACCTTGAAAGTAATTGACTTATGAAGAATAGTTCCTGTGGTGTCTTGTAGTACGATCTCCCCTATTCATTAGAATGATACATTTCAGGGGTGTCTCCTATGTGGATTGCATGTGCCCTACTGTTTTGGCTAAGCCTAATTTGCCTTCAGTCCTGTTGGCTGCAATGGCCCACTTTGTCTGTTATGGGTCATATTTGGTCCTTGTGCTGTTAAGGGGCCAGTCTGGAGCCATTGTAGGCCATTAAAGTTGAGCAGTGTTAATAGTCAGACCACATGCCTGTCCTCAGCCCATTTCTTAGAGCTTTGCTTACACTGAGCTGCTGTGTACTCTTCCTACACTGAGAGGCTTTCCTTGATGAGTGGGGCCAGCAGACACCAGGTGCTTACCCCCAGTCCTTCTGCTGGAGTTGCAGACATACTGATCAGCAGGGCACTCTCTGCACTGCCAGTTATAAGGTTTGGCTACTGGGACTGCTAGTGTGCTAGTGTGTGTGATTATTTTCCCCTCTTTCCAGGACAGGAGTGGTTTTGGAGTGGTGCTGGACTCGGCCAGGCCTGCTTGCAAGACGAGATATGGCAAGAGCCAGTTTGGAGAGACTCCTGCCAAGTAGGACAGGTTGGATGAGAAGGATCTGCAGAAGAATGCAGGGGCAGGGTATGTTTTTTTAGCAAGGTATGTTCAACTGCACTGATTCCAACAGATGTCTGGCTCCACTGATTCCAATAGATGTCTGGCTTTTTAGGTTTTTGGGGGGGGAGGGGGAGGGGGGGTGCTGTGTGTGGAGAAATGGCAACCATCAGCTCTTTTGTTCTTGGAGAAGTCTCCTAAAAACCCTGCCCCTTCAGCACATGTAGAAGATAATACTTTAAGAAAGAACATGTTTACACAGAATCTTTGCCTTTCATTTTATCAAAATAGATCTTATGTAAACAAATAAATATAGATGAGACAAGATGTCTTAATAAGATTCAAGGCTAGTAAATAACTTATTAGCATTAATATATGCTTATGAATCATACTTGAAAAGTAAATCAGTTTCTACATAAAAATGGCAGTCAAGAACACCAGTGTAAATTTGAAGTGCTAATTAACTGAAAGCCAGGTATCAGAGGGAATGGAATGATTTTGTAATTTAGTATCTATGTGCTGCATGCTTAGCAGTCAAAAGTATTTATTTTTATTTGCCTGAGATCACTAACAGAAAATGATTGGTATACTGTAAAGCACTAAACACATGTAAGATGTCTTTATGATTAAAATTGTCAATCTTTTTCTTTTTCCACATATTTTACATTTTACTCATCATTCTGGCAATTTAGTTTTTCAGGCCAATAATTCTGTTTGTCTGAGGCCTAGTATTGCTAATTCCTTGGGGGAAGGAAAAAAAACAACAAAAACCACAGACCAGTAGCTATTATAATTAAAGGAGACAGCTTGACCAAAACAGAAGAAAATACTATCTTACTTCAAACTGCTATAACAAAATACCATAGTCAGGGTGACTTCAACAACAAACATTTATTTCTCATAGTTCTGGAAGACGAGAAACCCGAGGTCAAGGTGCTGGCAGATTCCAGTGTCTGGTGAAAACCCAATTCCTGGTTTACAGATAGTCACCTTCTTGTTATGTCCTCATATGGTCTTTCCTTGGTGCGTATACTCAGAGAGAGAAAAAGCTCTCTGGTCTCCAAGAGCACTAATCTCAGCACTAATCTCAAAGCCCTCATGACCTCATTTAAGCCTAATTACCTCCCAAAGGCCTCTCTTCTAATACCATTACACCGGGGATTGGGGCTTCAACATATGAATATTGAGGGGACACATTCAATCCTTAACATTCAAGATCCTAGGAAAAAACAGTCTCACTCCTAAATGCCACCTAAAAGTCTAACCATTTCTAAAGTTTGCTTCAAAGCCTGTTCTTCCTCCTGATAGGCTGTTAGCTAATGACTTGTTCCAGGGTATTAAGAACAGCTAACACTTACTTTGGGCCAGAAACTGTTCTAATCACTTTACATATTATAGCTAACTTAATTTCTATTTAGCACTAATAGTACACTATGCTTTAGGTACTATTATTATCTTCATGTTCAGTGGGTGACTGGCAGAGCTAGGATTTACATCCAGGTAGTCTGGTAACAATAGAGTTTTAACCACTATTCTGGTCTTTGAAGTCTTCCCTCACCCTCATGTGTTACCAGATCTTGTCCTTTTATTTCTTCTTCTATATTCTCAGTGATCTCAGTAAATCCCTTGTGAACTTCCTTCATGGTGAGAGACTAAATTTACAAACAGAAAATGGCCAGAATATATGTAAAGACAGAACTCTGTCTCACAGTCTGCAACAATCAGACCAGAAAAGCAACCCATGAACTTCAGTAACCAGCCCAGAAAGATGGTCTACTATCTGCAAGTCACACTTGTAGGAAGTCAAAACATTATCTCTAGTTACAGTCCAGGAAGCCTAACAGTAACTTCTGTAACAATTGACCCCAAACAACCAAGACTTAATAAATAATTGAAGGTTTCTGTAGTTTTTGTCTCAGTTTTTGTCTTCCAACTTACAACCAACCAGAGAAAGCCAAATACACACCCTATACCCAAACACAGAGGAACACCCACTTCTTGTTAGTCCACCTACAGCTTCCCTGTACCAATAGCCTCCAATAAAGGAATAACTGAAGTCTTCTCTTTCTTTCACCATGAAGCTTTCCCACTCTTCTTCCTGCCTTTGTGTCTGCAAAGAGTGATGGCTGACTCCCTTGCTAGAGCAAGCTCTGAATAAATAGCTTTTGCCTGTTGTTCTCTTTTCATTGGTCTTTGTTTATTTCACACTGACCTCCAGTCCTGCCTCCATACTTTCCCTCTCTAGTATACAGATAGTTTAACAGAGTATTGCAGGAAGAGAAAGAATCACAGCAATCTGCACAGGGATGATGGAATCTGAGCTGTGCTTTGCAGGTAAGCAAGATTTTAAAAGCTGGGTAGAAGGGTGGGATGACCACGCAGAGAGAATGCTGTGTGCAAAGGCTAAAGAAGTTTCTATGTGCCCTTAGTCTCCCAAACGTCTTCCTCACTGGGAAAGAAAGCTGGGCTAAGTGTAGAGATATAATCTACTTTGCACATTTCCAACCAGCTTACTGGTTACAGAATTATTGTAACATAATGTGTTGTCAGACAAGTAACGTGGTAATTGAAGGGTTTTAATACCCGCAATTAAATTTGATGTCATTAGCATCTCATAGATTTCCATAGTACAGATAAAGGAACCCATATTTATACCAGTAGAGAGCAATACTTGGCTCCTGAGGAAAGATTATAGAACTGATATAATAAGAAACCCTCCTAAACGAGAAAGGTTTTGCTGTAGATCTTGTCAGCCTATCTATTTTCTACAAGTACAACTGCCAAGATACAACAGTGTACCTGATTATACAGAATGCAAAACCACTTGGAATTACACTGGATGAACCATGACAATTTAAATGGATTGGGCTTTGTAAATACATGTAGATCAATAGCAGATCACTTCATTGCAATTACTTCCACAGTTGCTTTTAAGATTTGAACTACCTGTCAGTACAAACAGCTGAAAGGCTTTGAATCCCAAGCAACACTTTTGCATCCTCAAATAGTTACAACCCTCCCACAGGTGATTTTTGAAGGAGGAAGAAATATATTTGTCTTTTCTCTGTTAATTTTCAAGAAAACATGAATCGGGATAGTAAAGCTCCCACTAGATGGAAATGAAGACATTGCTAAACATGTAATGTCAGTCTTGAGTAAGTTTACAAGTCCCTGAAGAGAGACCACTTAGCACAAGAGTCTTGTGTTCATGTGTGAGTCACAACTCCATCCCACTTCACAGCACAGTGTAAATGCTCAGGGAATATTTACTTAATCAAGGGATTGATGTTCCTAAAAGCAGAGCCAAGTTAGGAGCCTGAACCAACTGTACCTCTTACTCATGCTCTGGACCATCCTTTAACCTCCTTTTTTGATACACTGGGTATATTCTCAGAAAGTAGTAGTTTCCCTCCTTCCCAGCCCTTTGTCTTCTAGACTAGTTCACACCCTCCAAGAATACTAATGACATTTAACATGAAAGGGCTTATTAGTTTCAGACACTGAACTAATCCCATTCTAGGCATTACAAAAACTCCATCAGTAGGTGCTACTATACTGATTTGACAGATGAGGAAACCAAGGTTTAGCTTGGTGGCTAACTCACCCGTGGTCCTACAACCTTGATGGCAGAGCTGGAATTGAGGGCCAATCAGTCCATCTCAGGAAGCCTAAGCTCTTAAGGGTAAAGACCTATTTGCTCTATCTACTGCCTGGAATATTGCTAGAAGTTGCAGATTTGTTTCTCTCTTTCTTTACCAGTCTTTCCTCTTCAACCGATTTCCCACCTCATTGCCAGAAAAATTACTTCTAAACCTATATCTAATCATGAACTTTGCTTAACACCTCTCAGTAGCTCTCCAATATCTTGGAACAAATTTCGAATTCTTTGTGAGGCCTTCAGAATATACCATGACCCAGTCATTTCCCTATCTTTCTAACCTCATTTTTGACCTCTCCCGATCTCCCTCCTCCACCATAATTTTCCTGGAGTTCTGCCACTCACTCCAGACTGGGGTAGATGGCTGTATCCCTATGATACCCTCTACAAATCTACTTTGTCATGCTTCTCGTACACTATTAAAAATATTTACGTATCTGTATTGTCCACTCAACCTGTGATAGATTAGGTTGTTCCCAATTCTTCACTACTTTCCTGTAATAAAATTATGCACCTGATTGCTTATAGCTTGTAGTGCATCCATAGAAGCAGAGTCTATAGCCCTGTCCCATTGACTTGGGGCTTAGCTTTGTGACCCTTTTGTCAATGGAGTCTGCTCATTGTGGGGATTTCCTCTTGCCACTGTGTTTCAAGGTAACCCCTGAGTGGGAGTCCTGCACCTATGCTCCCTCCAACCAAATAAACCCATTGTTAAATTAAATAAAAAAGGAGTCCCTTAGACTGAAGTGGCTCTAATGCTCTGGTGGCCTACATAAGCAAACTGCAACCTAAGTCTTTAAATTACTGAAAGTTAAAACACTAAACATCCAGGACACTAGGATGGCCCTTCTGAGTCCAGGCAGGGTGGCTCAGTCAGTTATGCATCTGACTGTTGATTTCGGCTCAGGTCCTGATCCCAGGGTCCTGAGACTAAGCCCTGCCTCCAGCTCCTTGTTGTATGTGAAACTTACTTAAGATTTAAGATTCTCTTTCTCCCTCTGCCCCTCCCCACCCCCACACCCCCACACCCCATCTCTGCTTCTGGGCACACACTCTGTCTCTAAAAAGGAAGGAAGGAAGGAAGGAAGGAAGGAAGGAAGGAAGGAAGGAAGGAAAGAAAGAAAGAAAAAAAAGAAAGAGAGAGAGAAAGAAAGAAAGAAAGAAAGAAAGAAAGAAAGAAAGAAAGAAAGAAGAAAGGAGAAAGAAAGAAACCCGGAAACCTAAGGAAAATTAATCACAAACAGGAACTAGACTTTAAACTATAGCCAGTCACACTATTTCCTTTCATTACTTCTGCATCTTCTCCGTGTAAGTCTTAACCCCTAGCTCCTGGTGGTAGAGTGCTAATGACTTTCAGTTTGGCTCTGCCTAACTTGGTTATCCCAAGTTCGTCTCCCACCAGGATATCCGCAAGCGAAACTGTGTATGGGATGATGCCGTCTTCCATCCGTGCCTCTGTTGAATTGCCCGGCAAGATCCTCAGCTGAGTGCAGACAGGGCTCAGGAGAAAGGGAGGATGGAACTGACCTCAGTTGGGAACTGGCTGGACCTGGAGAGGGGGCCAGACTCCCTTTCAGCCGCTTCTGCTGCCTAGGTTCTGTTCCTCTGTTCCCCCTCCCCCCTTCCCTCCTACCCTCAGGTGCCTCCTATTAGTGCTTCAGCCCTGGCCCCTGGGTGGAGCAGGTCTTGGGGTCACCAAGGGCTTGGAAACAAGTGATCCCAGGGTCTGTCTCCTCGCCTGGGCAGGGAAGACATGCCTTGGTGCCAGCCACACTCTACCCAGGACTGAGATACCTGCTGGTGCTATGTCCCAAGAGCCATAGTGGAGGGTGGGAGTTGGGAAAGTGAAGGGTAGTTCAAAGAGCCTGTCTTGAGATCTGATTTCTCTTCCCCTTTACCCAGCTGTGCCCTCTCCAGTTATTTATGTACTTAGTGCCAGGGGAGCCCTGGTTTTTAATAAACCCTGAATTGTATTTATTAAAAAAAAATTTTCAAACTTAAAAATTAGAGTCAATTTTCTCAAACTTAAAAATTATTTTAAAATGTATAATATGCCTCATTTTATCTTTTAACACTGTTCATGAACCAAGGTCAGTTGTTTGTCCTTTCTTAATAATGGTTGTAAGGGAGCTTCTATGTGACCAGAGAGATGAGCCCAGGGAAAAGTTGAGTTTCAGTGCACTTATGACAAGGGCTATAGTTAACCACTCAGAGACTCTGACACTAGGATGGCCCTTCTGAGTCTTCAACCTGAGATGAGGGGCCCTGCATGTAATCATCCTTGTATGCAGGCTGCCCAGGGAGGGGTATGACTTTAGGCAAAGTCACCTATGGATAATTTGTGGAGGGACTGAAAGCTGCAGTTAGCCACATCCCCAGAAGCTGGGGGAATAAATCCTTCAGTCCCAAAAGGCATCTGGGCAAAACAGTAACTACTACTTCTAGTGATTCTCAGTGTGGCCCCCAGACCAGCAATATCTGCATCACCTAGTAACTTGAGAGAAATGCAAATTATACCCCAATCTAGTGAAGCTGATACTCTAGGGGTGAGACCAGAAGTGATAAACTGTCAGGGGGACTCTGATGCACACTAGGTAGGGTATGAGAAGGAGATGGTGGTATGCCAGTTGGAATGCATAGACGATTTGCTGACTGATTTTTTGCATATGTTTCAAGTTTGTATTTAAATCTAGTTAGTTGACATATAATGTAATATTGGTATCAGGAGTAGAATTTAGCAATTCATCACTTACATGCTCATCACAACAAATGCCCTCCTTAATACCCATTATTCATTTAGCCTATCCCCCATCCACCTCCCCTCTAGCAACCTTCAGTTTGTTCTCTATAGTTAGGAATCTGTTTCTTGCTTTACTTCTCTCTTTTTCTTATATGTTCATCTGTTTTGTTTCTTAAATTCCACATATGTTGAGGGAAATCATATGTTGTCTTTCTCTGACTGAATTATTTCATTTAGCATAATACTCTCTAGCTCCACACACATAGTTGCTAATGGCAAGATTTTTTCTTTTTTGATGGCTGAGTAATATTCCATTGTGTGTATATATACCACATCCTCTTTATGCATCTATCAGTTGTGGAATTTGGGCCCTTTCCATAGTTTGGCTATTGTTAATAATACTGCTATAAACATCAGGGTGCATGTATCCCTTCAAATCAGTACTTTTGTATCCTTTGGGTAGATACCTAGGAGTGCAATTGCTGGATTGTAGGGTAGTTCTATTTTTAACTTTTCAGGGAACCTCCACACTGTTTTCCAGAGTAGCTGCACCAGTTTGCATTCCTACCAACAGTGTAAGAGAGTTTCCCTTTCTTCACATCTTTGCCAACATCTGTTGTTTTCTGTGTTTCTGATTTTAGCCATTCTGACTGGTGTGAGGTGACATCTCATTGTGGTTTTGATTTGTATTTTCCTGATGATGAGTGATGCTGAGCATCTTTTCATGTTATATATATGGCCTTTATGATGTTGAGGTATGGTCCCTTTATCCCTATTTTGTTGAGGATTTTTATCATGAATGCATGTTGTACTTCCTCAAATGGTTTTTCTTCATCTATGTAGAAGATCATAATGGTTCTTATCCTCTCTTTTATTAATGTAATATCTCATGTTGATTGATTTGCAAATATATCATGTTGATTGATTCTTGCAGGCCAGGAATAAATCCCACTTGATTCTGGCAAATAATTCTTTTAATGTACAGTTGGATTCAATTTGCTATTATCTTGTTGAGAATTTTGGCATCCATTTTCATGAGGGATATTGGCCTGTAATTCTCCTTTTTAGTGAGGTCTTTGTCTGGTTTGGGAATCAACGTAATGCTAACTCATAGAATGAGTTTGGAACTTTTCCTTCCATTTCTATTTTTTGGAACAGTTTGAGAAGAATATGTATTAACTCTTCTTTCAATGTCTAGTAGAATTCCCCTGAGAAGCCATCTGGTCCAGAGATTTGCTTGTTGGGAGATTTTTCATTACTCATTCAATTTCTTTGTTAATTATGGGTCTATTCAAATTTTCTATTTCTTTGTGTTTCAGTTTTGGTAGTTCATGTTTCTAGGAATTTATCTATTTCTTCCAGAATGCCCAATTTGCTGATATATAATTTTTCATAATATTCTCATATATAATTGTGTTTCTGGAGTGTTGGTTGTGATCTTTCCTCTTTCGTTTATGATTTTATTTATTTGGATCTTTTTTCATTTCGGTAAATTTGACTAAGGGTTTACCAGTTTTATTCTTTCAAAGAACTAGCGCCTAGTTTCATTGATCCATTCTACTGGTTTTTTGTTATTTATTTGGATCTTTTTTCATTTCAGTAAACCTAACTAAGGGTTTACCAGTTTTATTAATTCTTTCAAAGAACTAGCTCCTAGTTTCATTGATCCATTCTATTGGTTTTTTGTTTGTTTCTACATTATTTATTTCTGCTGTAATCCTTATTATCTCCCTTCTTCTTCTGCCTTTAGGCTTTGTTGTCCTTTTTCTAGCTCCTTTAGGTGTAAGGTTAGGTTATGTATTTAAGATTTGTCTTGCTTCCTGAGGTAGGTCTCTATTGCTTATACTTCTCTCTTATGACTACTTTTGCTTCATCTGAAAGATTTTGGACTGCTATATTTTCATTTTTATTTGCTTCCATGTATTTTTAAAATTTCTTCTTTAATATTCTGTTTAACTCATTCATTTTTTTAGTAGGATGTTGCTTAACCTCCATGTATTTGTAATCTTTCCAAATTTTTTCTTGTGGTTGACTTCAAGTTTCATAGCATTTGTGGTTGGAAAACATGCATGGTATGATTTATCTTTTTGTATTTGTTGAGACCTGATTTGTAACCCAGTATTCGATCTCTTCTGGAGAATGTTCCATGTTTACTCAAAAAGAATGCATCTTTTGCTACTTTAGGATGAAATGTTCTGAATGTATCTGTTAAGTCCATCTAGTCCAGTGTGTCACTTAAAGCCATTATTTCTTTGTTGATTTTCTGCTTAGATAATCTGTCCATTGCTGTAAGTGGGGTGTTAAAGTCTTCTATTGTAAAGTCTTACAATACAATTATTAGTATTATTATTGTATTATACAATACTATTATTGTATTATTGTCAATGAGTTTCTTTATGTTTGGTATTAATTTATTTATATATTTGGGTGCTTCCAAGTTAGGAGCATAAATATTTACAATTGTTAGATCTTCTTGTTGTATAGACCCTGTTATTATCATATAGTTTTCTGTGTCATCTCATGTTACAGTTTTGGGGGTTTTTGTTTTGGTTTTTTTTTTTGTTTTGTTTTTTTAAGACTTTTATTTATTTATTCATGAGAGACAGACAGAGAGAGAGAGAGAGAGAGAGGCAGAGACACAGGCAGAGGGAGAAGCAGGCTCCATGTAGGGAGCCTGATGTGGGACTCGATCCCAGGTCTCCCAGATCAGGCCCTGGGCTGAAGGCAGTGCTAAACTTCTGAGCCACCCAGGCTGCCCTTATGTTATAGTTTTTGGTTTAAAATCTAGTTTGTCTAAATCTAGTTTGCATGTGGGGGCTGGAGGAGGTTTGTGGTGGTCTTCTGGGAGAGGGTCCTGTGGCTGCTCTGGCTCTCAGGCACCCTTTGCCCAATAAAAGAGCAGCTGTAGAGTGCAGGGGGATGGGGCTGGGTATAAGCGCCTCAAGCATCCACTTGAGTGCTGTGGGTGCTGTGCTGCTTACTGAAATGCCTCCATACTAGTAAGTGGATAAAAATGGTACCAGCCTGCTCTCTCCTCCCTGGAGAGGAAGGAGAGTTCATGCCCATGCCCATGAATCCCTCACAGAAGAATTAACAATCTCCCCTCACGTGTCCCAGGCATCCCTCAGATCTCTGCCTTTACTCTGTCTCTGTCTGGGTGTCTGCCTACTCAGCAGCATAGTTTTTGATGTCAGGCATGCCAGCCGAGTTTCAAAACTCCAAATTTGAGTGACCTGGCACAGCACAGACCCATGCTGATCCTCTGGAGAAGGGTCTCACTGTGCTGGGGCTGTTGCCATTTTGTCCCAGAAGGGAAGTCACACAAAGGTGCAGGAGCTTGTAGTTTAGAGTAAAACACAGCAAAAAGCCAGCATCCAGGTTAATTTGCCCTCAGCAGGTGTCTCTGCCCCTATGCTAGGGGGCAGGGCAGTATAATGGTGACTGCTGGCTCTTTTGTCACCTGAGAATTTGTACCACCTGTCCCAAATGTAACTCCAAGAAGGGGAACTGTCTCTTCCAGTATGACCCAGTGGATCCTTACACCATACTATCTGCTTCCAGACCTCTGCCCTCCTTTTCCACAGGAGCACTGCTATGCCTGCTGGGCTCCACATAAGCCAGTCCAAAACTTCAGTCTTTGTGCTTTGCTGGTCATAAAAGCTCACAGTAATCAGCTTCTCTTGTTTTCCCAGTCAATGGTTTTGGGGAAGTATTTTTCTTATGCAATCCCCTGTATGCTACTCTCTCTCTCCCTCTCTCCCTTTCACCTTCTACTTTCCACAATGTAACCTCTTTTTTCCTCTAGTTGTGCAGTTTGTTCTCACAGTCCTCAGATCGATTCCCTGGGTGTTTGGAATGATTTGATATTTTTCTAGCTGTGTTCAAGGGAGGAGACAAGCATAGGGTCCCCCTACTATTCTGCCATCTTAACTCTTCATTGATTTGCTGACTAATTGATTAACATGGAAAAAGCAGCTGCCCTGTTTGACTCCAGGGTGGCCCCAGAGACAGTATATGTGATATTACCATAACAAAGAAGCCCAGGTGCCCCATCTATCATACTCAGAACCATAAGTATAGTCCTTATATGCTGTACTTTTTCTCCCAGAAATGAAAACTTGTTGCTTAAGCATCAATCTGGCTGAAGTCTGGAGGAGTACACAAATTGATTAATCCATTTCCCCCAACATGAGTGTTAGTGTTATTTGTCTGGTTGACTACCTCTAATTCCCTCTTGGGTAGTCCCTAGAATCTTGCTATTTTTCTCCAGGCCTATTCTCAGAGCCTCTGTAATCTCTTTGGGAAGACCATCTCCACCCTCATTGATCCATTCCTGGATGATTTCTGGCTCTGGTCACAAGCTCCTTGGCTGCTAATGGGCCTCTACTACTTGAAACTCCAATTTCCCTGCCAACATTCAGAGTAGGTCAGTACATCTGTCCACAAATGTACTTGAATGAATTAAATATAACATATTCATTGCTTCTAGATTACTTGTAATCAGCTAGAGTGTGAAGTAATGTGGATCTAGACCCACGTTCCTGCTTGTTCCCATTAACTTTTGGGTTTCAGGTTCTAGCCAGACTTTCCATGGTCAGAGCTGCCTTTCAGGTCCTTGGGTAGAGTTTATGGACTAAGCTTTTGTTTTAGCCAATGTTAAGTGGGATTACCATTCAATATTTATCCTAAGTGAAGGACTATATGGTGATGTATACCATCCCAAACATAAAGCTTAAATTCAGATGAAACTCAGAGACATTATAGAAAATTGCTTAAACATGTAGGATTTGGAATCAAATACTTGGACTCAAATCCTTGTTCCACTATTTCTAGCTGTATGAGCATGGAAAAGTTACTTATATTCTCAGCAAAATTGGAATAATGAAAAGAACTGCCTTCTTAGTCATTCCAAGGACTAAATGAAGTAAAGAGAGTAAAATTCTTAGACCAGTGCCAGACACATTATAAGTCTTTGTGGTTATCTTAATTCTCAATATCAAGATTATTTTTGTTAGAGTTAGGACCTTTGTTGTTGTTGTTGTTGTTAAGATTTTATTTATTTATTCATGAGAGAAACACATAGAGAGCCAGAGACAGAAGCAGGCTCTCTGCAGAGAGCCTGGTGCAGGACTTGATCCCAGGACCCCAGAGGATCATGACCTGAGCCAAAGGCAGATGCACAACCACTGAGCCACCCAGGTGCCCTGAGTTAGGACCTTTGTATAGTATTTTTGAACTTTGCTTATTTCATACAAAAATATTTAAAATTCTTGATGTAATGAGAACAGTAATATATTTTCTCATGTACAGTAGTATTTTGTCCTCACAACTACACAATGTGGTTAAGTTTTATTATTCTCATCTTAGAGATGAATTAACTGAAGTCAGGAATTTATCCCATCCCCAATCACACAGACTTGGCAGAGATGGGACTAGTCCTGCAGCTGGCTGAATTTTATTCATGATACCAATGCAGTATAGTCAGAAGAAAGGCAGGCAGGGACAAGGGGCCCCCTGCTGTAAGAGGAAACCACCCTTAAAAGGATTTTACCAGGAGCCCTCCATCCTTTCCTGTGTGTGAGGTAGATGACAAAAACCTGATTGGGGGACAGGCACAGGGAGGATTAATCAGATTAAAACAACCTGCCAATAGGCCTGTAAAAAGCCCTAGACTTAGAAACTGGTGACAACCTCTCAGGTACCCCCCCTCTTTGAAAGGTTTGTACTCTCAGTAAACTTTGCTTTGCTGCTCACCACTCTTGGTTTGATTTACCTCTTCACTCTTCAAAGCAGTGTGACCAAGAACCACAATTAATAAGGGAAAAGAAATCCTGTAACAATACCTCACTTGGAGTATAAAAGACAAGTGGGGGGATCCCTGGGTGGCGCAGCAGTTTGGCGCCTGCCTTTGGCCCAGGGCGCGATCCTGGAGACCCGGGATCGAGTCCCACATCGGGTTCCCGGTGCATGGAGCCTGCTTCTCCCTCTGCCTATGTCTCTGCCTCTCTCTCTCTCTCTCTCTCTCTCTCTGTGTTACTATCATAAATAAATAAAAATTAAAAAAAAAAAAAAAGACAAGTGGCCTGACACTTGTGTAATAGAAGTCCTAGAAATAATTTTTAATTGTCTCCAGAGCTATCTCCTGTATCTCTATTTAGAATTAAAATTACTGCAGATGATGGTGGTATATGAAATCACCTTTTGAAGATAATTAATGTCCCTATAATTAATAAGTTTTCTTGGCAAAATTTTGCAGCCTGATAGAATTATTTCCACATAGTTAAGGAAAATGCTTCCTGTGTGTCCTGTGTGTTTTCTCAATACTCTACTACAACACTGCTTCACTTCTGATACTTCTGGTTCCCAAATATGTGGGAGGTTTTCTTCCACCAAGCAATTCAGTGACACTAGCTGGGTGTCTAGCAATGTAACTCAATTCTGATGCTGTCTACATGAAGTTGATGTAGACCCCACAGGTTGAGGGCTCAGCCCTACAAGACTGCCCTCTCACCCACACACACTTTATCCAGTGACAAGTCCAGGTTGTCACCTGTGCCTTTGACCAACTGACTATGGTTCCCATAATCCTCTCCTGAGGTTTGATTAATTTACTAGACAGGGGCTCACAGAACTAAGGTGCTTTACTTACTAGATTACAATGTTGAGGTGGGGGGAGTTTTCCTATACCCTTCAAGATACTTCTGGCTGGTCTAAGAATTAACTTGGGCATAAGCCAGATTAATAGGAGAAAATCAAATTTAATTACAAACTTACAGGGAACCTGCATATAAATTTATGAGATTTTATAAAAGGGCAAAATTAAGTATATGTTTTCCTCAACTAAGGAGAAGGGTGTAGGGGTCTGGAGCTTCAAAGGAAAGGAAGACAATTCACAGGAAAAATGGAAAAAGTAAATGTTTTGTAAACAAATGTTTGAAAAAACAAAACAAAACAAAAAACAAATGTATGCTGGGCCATCCAGAAACAATGGGACATAGAGAGGACTTTTTATCAAACAGGCCTTGCTAGGTTTCTCCTGTCTACCACACCTAGCTCATATCATAATGTAGTTCTCTACAGTGATGGTTCTTTTCCTGGAGTAGGTCCTCTATCTAAATTCTTTTAGGAAATGAGGTGGAAGCTTAAAGTTTCTTCCTGAGTCTTTTGGGCTTTGATTGTTTTCAGCTCAAAATAACCGACATACCAAAATAGCACATCTTGGGTTGACTCTTTCTGAACCCTACACTAGTTTATCATAAAAGGACATAATTCAAGAACAGCCAAGTGGAAGAGATGCATAAGGCAAAGCATGTGAGGAATGGCATGGATTTTCCATATACTGTCTGGGGGTACCACTCTTTCAGCACCTTCTCCTGTTCACCATCCTGGACACTCTCCTTTTGAGAATTTATGGGGGCATCATTACACTGGTATTATTGATTAATTTATTGGCAATTGGTGATTAAGTTGAGCTCCAGTCCCTTTTCTGTCCCTAGATGTCAGAGGTGGGCTGAAAGCTCTAATCACATGGTTGATTCCCGGGCAACCACCCCTTCCTCATCCCTAGGGGCTTTCCAAAAGTCACCTAATTGACATAAACTCAAGTGTTGTTGAAAAAGGCTTGTATGAATGACAAAAAAACTCTCATTTCACCTTTATCTCTCTGGAGCTATTTCAGGAACTAGGAACAAAACTAAATATTATGCCAAGGATGCCCCTATGGATCCTTTATAGGAAGTTGCAGTGGCTTTAGGAGCGGTGTGCAAGAGATAGTAGATAAAGATCAAATATACATATCTTGTTAGATTAGAAATCACAATATCACATGTACAAAGCATTAAAGAATATTGAGATAATAGATGTGAAAGGTTAGAAAAACTAAAAACATCTGTTGTTTAAAAGAAAGGACCAAAATGGAGTCATTTTTGTTAATCCCCACCAAGACTTAATACTAACCTTAATGGCAGTTTCAGCCTCTCAGAGGAGTGGAATTTTAAACTAATCAGTCTGGAATTTTTCTGATCATCACTAGGGAGATAGTCTGTTTGTTAAGACCCTCTGTCTTCGCCTAAGGGAAAGTGAATTTGTCTGAAACAATCCCTTCTTCTCTTTTGTTAATAACTTCCTCCCCTCACCTGCCTTCCTCTATAAAAACCTTTCAGTTTATACAGCTTCTCAGAGCTCCTTTTACTTGTTAGATGGGATTTTGCCCCTATTCATGAATCCCTGAACAACACCAATTAGGTATTTAAATTTACTCTGTTGAATTTTATTTTTAAACAGTACCAGAAATGAAAATCTGGCCCTGTCACATCCTTGCTTACAACCTTTTAATTCAGTGGTTCTCAGTTGTGCCTACAACTCACCCAGGAAACTTAAAAAAATACTAATTCCTGGATTTTACCAATCTGAGGCCCTGATTTAGTTGGTTAGGTAAGGCCTGGGTATATAGGTCTTTAAAATCCTGGGCCACCTGCAGTAGGATCACTTGGGATGCTTGTTAGAAATGCAGGCTCCAAGGGTGCCTGGGTGGCTCAGTGAGTTAAGCACCTGCCTTTGGTGCCCACCATGATTGCAGAGTCCTGAGAATCTGATCAGCAGGGAGCCAGCTTCTTCCTCTCCCACTCCCCCTGCTTGTGCTCTCTTGTGGTCTTTCTCTTTCTCTCTCAAATAAATACTTTAAATAAGAAAAGAAAAGAAAAGAAAAGAAAAGAAAAGAAAAGAGGAAAGGAAAGGAAAGGAAAGGAAAGAAAAAGAAAAAGAAAAGAGAGAAAAGAAAGAAAGAAAGGAAGGAAGGAAGAAAGAAAGAAAGAAAGAAAGAAAGAAAGAAAGAAAGAAAGAAAGAAAAATGCAGGTGCCAGGGCCATACCCCAAGTCCAGTGAACCAAACTAAGAATCACAGAATCTTTATTTTCCAATAAGCTGTTTCAGTGAATGCTTCTCAAACTCTACATATGAAATCACTTGATTAAAATGCATATTCTACTTGTGTGGCAAATGGGGTGAGATTCTGCATTTCTAATGGTTTCTTGGTCTGGGAACAACACTCAGTGGCAGAATCCTAAGGGATTCTCCCCCCCCCCCCCCCCCCCCCCCCCGCTTGTTTTTGGTGACCTTGGCAGTTTACAGGTGTGCTCGGCAAGAGCTTGGCAGAATGTCCCTCAGTTTGGATTTGTCTGGTGTCTTCTCATGATTAGACAGAGGTTATGGGTTTTAGAGAGGAAGACCACAGACAAAGTGCCATTTTCATCACATCATACCAAGGGTACCTACTGCCAACATGGTTTCTCACTTTTGTTATTGACCTTGATCACATGGATCACATGGCTGAGGTAGTGTTTGTCAGGTTTTAAGTGATCCTAATGAAAATACATTTTAAGATCCTCTGATGTACCAGGAAGGATTCAAACTGCTTAGCGAGACATGGAGAGCCCTCAGAGATGCACCCCTCCTTGATCTTCATCTCTAAATTCCTGACTTGCACTTTAGGGTGCATAAGTAACAAACTGCTTGTAATAAACCTACCCTTTGTGTGCATGCACGTGAACACACAGCGCCCAGATGTCTTTGCCTTCCTTTGTCAAAGAAGGTATCAGATTAGACTTCAGCTTACATATCACCTGCTCCCTGCCTCTAAAATCTCTCATAGCATCTCAGCTCTCACTGCTTCCTCAATCCTATTACTAACTCTATTTGATTGAAATTAACTTTTTATGCTTTGGTCTTTCATAATAGAATGTTAGTTTTGCAAGAATAGGAACTTTGAAGTTCATCCTGCACCAACAGTGCATAGCATAGACAATATATGTTTGTTAAATTATGTGCCAAACTCAACCTTACCATAAATATCAAAGAAAATCACCCACCCTTTGAAGGTCTATTTTTCCTACTCAAATTTATGACATTAAATAATGTCACTGTCATATTAAAGTCATTCAAAAGGTCTAGAAAATCTCTGTGCTCTGTACCATCACAGCCTAGTTATTACCATGCATTTCTACTGATCTTCCTAATGGTCTTTGTTTGTTTCCTCTTGGAGCCACTAGTTCGCTTCCAAAACATATAACAGCACTAGGAAGGCTTCTATTGTCCTTATTAATTCCAGCAGCATTGTTACATTTCAAAAGAGGACTTAAACAGGCATGACATGTGAGCAGTTGGGTGGTTTCACTGGCAGTGGTTGTCAGGTAGCTGAATTGGGAGCATCCATCAGCATGGTGCCCTTCAGAATCTACCTTCCAAGGTTACATCCAAACCACCTTAATGGGCCATCACGAAAGGGCAGAGACGGCAGCTTTGCACACAGTGGCTTCATCCATCACACTCCTAACCAGCAAATACAGACTAATGAGGGATCTCAGCGCATAGGGCAGGGCTGTTCACACTCTGCTTGCTGTGCTCAGTGCCTCTCCCATCTTGCTGCAAACATCTCCTCTGAGATATTTGCTTTGGAAGGCAAATATTGATCCTTGCTGCTACTGGCTTTTTCATTAAATGCTTGGCTCCTTGATACACATTCTTTCCTTAATAACTTTCCTTCTCTTCCATGTGAAATTAGAGAGCAAATTTATCATTGTGGAAATTCACTTTGATTCCAAAGCTCCCTCTTGCTCAGGTACTGTTCTTAAGTGAATCTGGAGGCATGTGGTGTTCCAGATCTTTCCTGGCTGAGGCAAAGGCTGCACTGAGCCAGGAAGTCTGTGTGATTCACAAAGGCATTCAGTTTAGAGATGGCTTCCCCTACCTACTGTTGCCTCCCTCTGAATTTCCTGACCAGGCTACCTGGGCTGCTTGGAGGATTTTGCCCAGCTGTGCACACTAGGGAATCTCTTGTAAGGACCAAACCCAGGTTTGGCTCACTCTCCACCCACATACCTCCACATAGAATGAGTCATTCCAGGACAAATGAAAAAGTTTGGGTGGGGGGCTCTGGCTCTGGTTTCCAATCCCACAGCTGGGCAGAGCTGGGATTCAAACTACACAGCTCCCCCTCCTCCACTGCCTGGAGAAGAGAGGTTTTATTAATCATGCAACAATGTTTTGCAGTTTGAAAAAGCCTCACATGCCTGTGTCATGTTAGGCCTTTAAAAATGCCTGTGAGTTACAAGATGATTCCTGCTGTTACTCATCACCATGAGATCACAAAAATACCAAACTTGCTGAAAGGGACACCTCCCAGCATCTGCTCACCATGATCTCTTAGGGGCCATCTGTCTTCCCAGGTGCCTTAGGTGTAATTCAGTGGTTCTTGACCCTACCCACGCATTAGAATCACTATGGAGATTTTAAAATACAATTCACTTCCAGGAATTTCCACTCAATTGGTCAAGAATGGAGCCCCAGCAATAGTTTTTGAGAGCTCTCAAGGTGATCCTAATTGAAGCCAAGATTGAGAAGCACTGATTGTTATCCTTCCCAAATTCTTTTCTAGGGTACTGAACTTTCTTCTACTTAGTCCTGTCCCACCAAGTCATCAGTTACACTTAAAATGCCACCACTACCCTCTTCTTCCTCTTCAGAAACTAGAACTTTTCAAATCAATGACTTTTGTCTTAAGAGAGTTGCCCAGTGTTTGAAACCTATACCTTTGTCTGGTGAATCCCCACTCCATTATCCTGTATAAATTTTGGAGAATCAGGGCTTACCTTCCACATGGAATCTGAAATGCTGTACAGTCATTTTCCCAGCCTCCCTTATGGTCAAGCACAGTCAGGTGACCTAGGCTTCATCAGTCAGACCCTAGCCTTTGACTTGGGAGCCCTTAAGGCAAAGGAGGAAGGATTCAGAGTCTTCTGGTGACAGTAGGAGTAGGTGCCCAAAATCCAGGGCCATTGGTAACAGTGCAAGCTGCTCCCTCCAGCGTTCGGCAGTTGCAGGGCAGTGTTCTCACCTAGCTTGCTGCATAGTGTGACTTTCGGCCTTTCATGGCTACATTCTCAAGCCCAGTTCTCTCCCTGATTCTGTGAGCAGGCACTACCCCTCTGACAAATTCCTTGCCAGACTTACTCTCTGGTTATAACTCAAAACCCTCTTATCCTTCTGTAAGGGATGTCACAAACTATTCTCAGAGGAAAAGTCGCCTCCTTTGGAATGAAAGTTGTATTCCCTAGCCTTCTGACACATGTCCAGAGATTGGGTTTGATACTTTCTATTTCCATTGGCTTAATTTCCATTTTTCCTTCTAGTTCTATTAAAGGACAGTTTGGCCAATTAACTTTCTTTCTTTCTTTTTTTTTTTTTCTCCATCCACAGTAGAACTCAGGTTAAGCCTCCTCTAGAGTGGCCTCTGCCTTTATGCCCTCCACTGAGCTGTCCCTGGTGGGGCACAGGGCAGCTGTATCATCAAAACAGCAACCTCGTTTGCTAGACTTTATACCATGACTAAACTGTACCAACTCTGGAAGTAGACCTCTCTTCTAAAACAATGGATGGGATTTACTAATACTCTTTATTCACATTAGCTGAGAGAAAGAAGAAATGACATGTAACTGCTTCACAGGGTTTCTGTTAGTGGATACCCATTCAGGATAATTATGAGCAGCAGCCTGAAGTGAAGTTCAGAGGGAAGTTACTATCATATGGTTTATCTCCAAGTCTTCCTCCATGCACACTCTGATGATGGCTGAAGCATAAAGGGCATGGAATAAGCTTCATAAAGTACAATTCCTCTGAGAAAGCAGAATTTCATCATGCATAGGGGAATTTTTATGCTTGCATCCCACCAAAGCACCTTAATTCGAGTGTCAAAGTGAATCATCCATATGTAACTCAAATACTAACACATACTCAAGCACTCAATATAGATGATCCTCACCCCAGTTATGCCAGCTGCAAGTAATATACCTGTGATTAATCCCCCAAAATCCTAGCTTTTTTCTTTTGCAGATTTCTTTAGGAAGTTTGGTGAAAGCTGGGGGAAAATATACTCTGGTGACAGAAGGCTTCTGTCTTTCTCATTCCTTCACACAGAGTATTGGCAAGCATCTGCAATCCTCATAATTCTAAGAAATACTATTTCTCTCAGAGGTTTTGGTTTCTCAGTATTATGGACTAAATGTTTATATCACTGTGAAATTCACATGTGGAAACCTTAGCCTCATCTGATGGTATTTGGAGATGGGGCCTTGGGGAAGTAATTATGGTTAGATGAGTTTATGAAGGCAAGATACACCTGACAGGATTAGTGACCTTATCAGGAAAGAAAGAGAGATCAGTCTGTCTCCTGCATGAGAGCACAGTGAGAAGACAGCCATCTCCTAGTCAGGAAGAGGGCCCTCACCAGAACTCAACTATGCAGGCACCCTGATCTTGGACTTCTAGCTTCCAGAGCTGTGAGAAAGTACACTTTTATTGTTTAAGGCATCCAGTCTAGTGTATTTTGTTATGGCAGCCCAAAGAGACTAATACACTAAGTGATAACCTGATAGACAAATGACCTTGAAGAACAAAAGCTAATCTCAGAGAGAGAAATGACACACTGGTGCTCACAGGAGAAAGCTAGACTGTGTTTCTTAAGGGCAAAGACAATGTGCTTATAGAATACCGAGTATTTGGATGAATGCTGGGCCCATAGGAGATATTCAACAAATATTTTTTTAATAAATTAATTTTTATTGGTGTTCAATTTACCAACATACAGAATAACACCCAGTGCTCATCCCGTCAAGTGGCCCCCTCAGTGCCCGTCACCCATTCACCCCCACCCCCTGCCCTCCTCCCCTTCCACCATCCCTAGTTCCTTTCCCAGAGTTAGGAGTCTTTATGTTCTGTCTCCCTTTCTGATATTTCCCACACATTTCGTCTCCCTTCCCTTATATTCCCTTTCACTATTATTTATATTCCCCAAATGAATGAGAACTTACACTATTTGTCCTTCTCCGATTGACTTACTTCACTCAGCATAATACCCTCCAGTTCCATCCACGTTGAAGCAAATGGTGGGTATTTGTCGTTTCTAATGGCTGAGTAATATTCCATTGTATACATAAACCACATCTTCTTCATCCATTCATCTTTCGATGGACACCGAGGCTCCTTCCACAGTTTGGCTATTGTGGACATTGCTGCTAGAAACATCGGGGTGCAGGTGTCCCGGCGTTTCATTGCATCTGAATCTTTGGGGTAAATCCCCAGCAGTGCAATTGCTGGGTCGTAGGGCAGGTCTATTTTTAACTCTTTGAGGAACCTCCACACAGTTTTCCAGAGTGGCTGCACCAGTTCACATTCCCACCAACAGTGTAAGAGGGTTCCCTTTTCTCCGCATCCTCTCCAACATTTGTGGTTTCCTGCCTTGTTAATTTTCCCCATTCTCACTGGTGTGAGGTGGTATCTCATTGTGGTTTTGATTTGTATTTCCCTGATGGCAAGTGCTGCAGAGCATCTTCTCATGTGCTTGTTGGCCATGTCCATGTCTTCCTCTGTGAGATTTCTCTTCATGTCTTTTGCCCATTTCATGATTGGATTGTTTGTTTCTTTGCTGTTGAGTTTAATAAGTTCTTTATAGATTTTGGAAACTAGCCCTTTATCTGATATGTCATTTGCAAATATCTTCTCCCATTCTGTAGGTTGTCTTTTAGTTTTGTTGACTGTATCCTTTCCTGTGCAAAAGCGTCTTATCTTGATGAAGTCCCAATAGTTCATTTTTGCTTTTGTTTCTTTTGCCTTTGTGGATGTATCTTGCAAGAAGTTACTGTGGCCGAGTTCAAAAAGGGTGTTGCCTGTGTTCTCCTCTAGGATTTTGATGGAATCTTGTCTCACATTTAGATCTTTCATCCATTTTGAGATTATCATTGTGTATGGTGAAAGAGAGTGGTCCAGTTTCATTCTTCTGCATGTGGATGTCCAATTTTCCCAGCACCATTTATTGAAGAGACGGTCTTTTTTCCAGTGGATAGTCTTTCCTCCTTTATCGAATATTAGTTGACCATAAATTTCAGGGTCCACTTCTGGGTTCTCTATTCTGTTCCATTGATCTATGTGTCTGTTTTTGTGCCAGTACCACACTGTCTTGATGACCACAGCTTTGTAGTACAACCTGAAATCTGGCATTGTGATGCCCCCAGCTATGGTTTTCTTTTTTAAAATTCCCCTGGCTATTCGGGGTCTTTTCTGATTCCACACAAATCTTAAAATAATTTGTTCTAACTCTCTGAAGAAAGTCCATGGTATTTTGATAGGGATTGCATTAAACGTGTAAATTGCCCTGGGTAACATTGACATTTTCACAATATTAATTCTGCCAATCCAGGAGCATGGAATATTTTTCCATCTCTTTGTGTCTTCCTCAATTTCTTTCAGAAGTGTTCTATAGTTTTTAGGGTATAGATCCTTTACCTCTTTGGTTAGGTTTATTCCTAGGAATCTTATGCTTTTGGGTGCAATTGTAAATGGGATTGACTCCTTAATTTCTCATTCTTCGGTCTCATTGTTAGTGCATAGAAATGCCATTGATTTCTGGGCATTGATTTTGTATCCTGCCACGCTACCAAGTTGCTGTATGAGCTCTAGCAATCTTGGTGTGGAGGCTTTTGGGTTTTCTATGTAGAGTATCATGTCATCGGCGAAGAGGGAGATTTTGACTTCTTCTTTGCCAATTTGAATGCCTTTAATGTCTTTATGTTGTCTGATTGCTGAGGCTAGGACCTCCAGTACTATTTTGAATAGCAGTGGTGAGTGTGGACATCCCTGTCTTGTTCCTGATCTTAGGGGAAAGGCTCCCAGTGCTTCCCCATTGAGAATGATATTTGCTGTGGGCTTTTCGTAGATGGCTTTTAAGATGTCGAGGAAAGTTCCCTCTATCCCAACACTCTGAAGTGTTTTGATCAGGAATGGATGCTGTATTTTGTCAAATGCTTTCTCTGCATCTAATGAGAGGATCATATGGTTCTTGGTTTTTCTCTTGCTGATATGATGAATCACATTGATTGTTTTATGAGTGTTGAACCAGCCTTGTGTCCCGGGGATAAATCCTACTTGGTCATGGTGAATAATTTTCTTAATGTGTTGTTGGATCCTATTGGCTAGGATCTTGTTGAGAATTTTTGCATCCATGTTCATCAGGGATATTGGTCTGTAATTCTCCTTTTTGGTGGGGTCTTTGTCTTGTTTTGGAATTAAGTTGATGCTGGCTTCATAGAACGAATTTGGAAGTACTCCATCTCCTTCTATCTTTCCAAACAGCTTTAGTAGAATAGGTATGATTTCTTCTTTAAACGTTTGATAGAATTCCCCTGGGAAGCCATCTGGCCCTGGACTCTTGTGTCTTGGGAGGTTTTTGATGACTGCTTCAATTTCCTCCCTGGTTATTGGCCTGTTCAGGTTTTCTATTTCTTCCAGTTCCAGTTTTGGTAGTTTGTGACTTTCCTGGAATGCATCCATTTCTTCTAGATTACCTAATTTATTGGTGTAGAGCTGTTCATAATATGTTTTTAAAATCGTTTGTATTTCCTTGGTGTTGGTAGTGATCTCTCCTTTCTCATTCATGATTTTATTAATTTGAGTCTTCTCTCTCTTCTTTTTAATAAGGTTGGCTAATGGTTTATCTTTCTTATTAATTCTTTCAAAGAACCAACTCCTGGTTCTGTTGATCTGTTCCACAGTTCTTTTGGTCTTGATTTCATTGAGTTCTGCTCGAATTTTAATTAACTCTCTTCTTCTGCTGGGCGTGGGGTCCATTTGCTGTTTTTTCTCTAGCTCCTTTATGTGTAAGGTGAGCTTTTGTATTTGAGTTCTTTCCAGTTTTGAATGGATGCTTGTATTGCAATGTATTTCCCTCTCAGGACTGCTTTTGCTGCATCCCAAAGATTTTGAATGGTTGTATCTTCATTCTCATTAGTTTCCATGAATCTTTTTAATTCTTCCTTAATTTCCTGGTTGACCCTTTCATCTTTTAGCAGGATGGTCCTTAACCTCCACGTGTTTGAGGTCCTTCCAAACTTCTTGTTGTGATTAATTTCTAATTTCAAGGCATTATGGTCTGAGAATATACAGGGGACTATCCCAATCTTTTGGTATCGGTTCAGACCCAATTTGTGACCCAGTATGTGGTCTATTCTGGAGAAGGTTCCATGTGCACTTGAGAAGAATGTGTATTCAGTTGAGTTTGGATGTAAAGTTCTGTAGATATCTGTGAAATCCATCTGGTCCAGTGTATCATTTAAAGCTCTCGTTGCTTTGGAGATGTTGTGCTTAGAAGACCTATCAAGGGTAGAAAGAGCTAGATTGAAGTCACAAAGTATAAGTGTATTATTATCAAAGTATTTCTTCAGTTTGGTTATTAATTGGTTTAAATATTTGGCAGCTCCCACATTCAGGGCATATATATTGAGGATTGTTAAGTCCTCTTGTTGGATAGATCCTTTGAGTATGATATAGTGTCCCTCTTCATCTCTCACTACAGTCTTCGGGGTAAATTTTAGTTTATCTGATATGAGGATGGCAACCCCTGCTTTCTTTTGAGGACCATTTGAATGGTAAATGGTTCTCCAACCTTTTATTTTCAGGCTGTAGGTGTCCTTCTGTCTAAAATGAGTTTCTTGTAGACAGCAAATAGATGGGTCCTGTTTTTTTATCCAGTCTGAAACCCTGCGCCTTTTGATGGGGTCATTAAGCCCATTCGCATTCAGAGTTACTATTGACAGATATGAGTTTAGTGTCATCATGATATCTATTCAGTCCTTGTTTTTGTGGATTGTTCCATTGGACTTTTTCTTAAAGGGGAATTTTAAGAGTCCCCCTTAAAATTTCTTGCAGAGCTGGTTTGTAGGTCACATATTCTTTCAGTTCCTGCCTGTCTTGGAAGCTCTTTTTCTCTCCTTCCATTTTGAATGAGAGCCTTGCCGGATAAAGTATTCTTGGTTGCATGTTCTTCTCATTTAGGACCCTGAATATATCCTGCCAGCCCTTTCTGGCCTGCCAGGTCTCTGTGGAGAGGTCTGCTGTTACCCTAATACTCCTCCCCATAAAAGTCAGGGACTTTTTGTCTCTTGCTGCTTTAAGTATCTTCTCCTTATCTTTGGAATTTGCAAGCTTCACTATTAAATGTCGAGGTGTTGAACGGTTTTTATTGATTTTAGGGGGGAATCTCTCTATTTCCTGGATCTGAATGCCTGTTTCCCTTCCCAGATTAGGAAAGTTTTCAGCTAGGATTTGTTCAAATACATATTCTGGCCCTCTGGCCCTTTCGGCGCCCTCGGGAACCCCAATTAAACGTAGGTTTTTCTTCCTCAGGCTGTCATTTATTTCCCTTAATCTATCCTCATGGTCTTTTAATTGCCTGTCTCTTTTTTCCTCAGTTTCCCTCTTTGTCATCAACTTGTCTTCTATGTCACTCACTCGTTCTTCCACCTCGTTAACCCTGGTCGTTAGGACTTCTAGTTTGGATTGCATCTCATTTAATTGGTTTTTAATTTCTGCCTGATTGGATCTAAATTCTGCAGTCATGATGTCCCTTGAGTCCTTTATGCTTTTTTCTAGAGCCACCAGTAGCTGTATAATAGTGCTTCTGAATTGGCTTTCTGACATTGAATTGTAATCCAGATTTTGTAACTCTGTGGGAGAGAGGACTGTTTCTGATTCTTTCTTTTGAGGTGAGGTTTTCCTTCTAGTCATTTTGCTCAGTGCAGAGTGGCCAAAAACAAGTTGTATTGGGAAAAGGAGAAAAAGAGAGAGAGAGAAGGAAAGAAAAGAGAAAAAGAAAAAAAAGAAAGAAGAAAAAAAAAGGAAAAAAGAGAAGAAAAAGAGAAAGAAAAAGAAAGAAAGGTGAAAAAAAGTGGGTGGGGGAAGCAACCAGAAATCAAAAAGAAAGAAAAAAAAAAACACAAAACAAAACAACAAAAAAAAAAAACAAAAAACACGGGGGAGTATCTTCCGATTCTGTATCCTTTAAGTCCCTTGACTTCCCCTGGAACTGGTCCGTCTAGCTGGTCTTCTGGGGGAGGGGCCTGCTGTGCTGATTCTCAGGTGTTAGCACTTGGGGGAGCTGCTCTGCCCCTGCCTGGTGCAGGGCTCAGTGGGGGTTGTTTACCCCGTGAGGCCCTGGGAGGAAGCCACAGTGGCGGGGGCAGCTCTGCAGCCCTGGAGTCAGCTCCCGCAGTAACTCCGGGGCTCTCCGTCTGCAGGGCCTGGAGGCTCCGGGCGGGGCCGCTGATCTGCTCAGCTCCAGGCAGGAGCGTCCTCGCTGTCCTGGGCCCTCCCGGCCTCTGCCTGTCCCGGGGGGAGGCCGGATCCTGGGCTGTGTCCTGGCGCCCTGTGCTCCGGGGCCTGTGCTGTTGGATTCGCGCTCCCGCCCCGCAGCCCCCTCCGCGGAGCCGCCGCCCGAGCCCCTCCGAGCTGTTCCCGGAGCCCCGCAGCCCCCTCCGCAGAGCCGCCGCCCAAGCCCCTCTGAGCTGCTCCTGGTCCCGCCGAGCTCTGCAGCCCTTTAGGGAGCTCGGCGCACTCTCCGGGTCACAGGTGCCTGTTAGTGTCCCCGGGAGCCCGAGGGCATCCCCGACCTCCTGGGTCCTGCTCTAACTCCCTGCGGGCCCCTTTCCGCCCGGGAAGGTTGGTGCAGCTCCTGCTCCTCCGGGACGGGGCTCTCCTCTCCTGGGAACACTCGCCCCGGCCTCAGCCCGGCTCCTCGCGCGGCCCCTCCCCCTTGGAGGCCTTTTGTGTCTTTATTTGTTTTTCCCCGTCTTCCTACCTTGATAGAAGCACGAACTCTTTTCACTGTAGCATTCCAGCGGTTCTCTCTTTAAATCTCAGGGCGAATTCGTAGATTTTCAGGATGATTTGAAGGTTCTCTAGGTAATTTGTTGGGGACAGGTGATTTGGAGACCCTCCTCTTCCGCCGTCTTGCCCCTCCTCCTCGATATTCAACCTATATTATGAAGTAAACAGTAAGAGAGGGGCTGGTTGGATGAGTGGGAGGGTGAAACCAAATGAATAAGGGAAGGAATGGAGGAAAAAAGACTGACAGGAATGTAATTAATAAAGTGAGATTAAATGTGCCTTTTATGGATTTTGATGTGATAGTTTCAGAGACTAAGGCTTTGACTTTTCATATCAAGGACTTTTCAAGTTTTTCTGTATCAGGAAGATTATGGGTCCTGGAGACAAAAGAGCCAATAATTTCAGATTTGCCTTTGTTTTGCAATATGTGCTCAGCCATGCATTTCATCTCCCAGCACTCCTGCTTCTGTTATCATTAATACAACTGAGATAAATTAGCTAATGTCTCTAAGGTCTTCCAACATTGATGTCCCAAGATTGTACTAATTACTGCAATTGCAAAGTGAAAATGCAAACTTGCAGAAATTACATTAGAAATTAATGCCATCATTTGAATCTTTCCATACGTATAGGAACTTTATATTATATAAGGTTTATATATGTATAAACTTTATTTTTAATCATTTTTGCTATAAGTTTGACTTTTTAGAAAAATTCGGTTTGAATTATAACCATTAATGACACTCATCCAGAAAAGAAAGTAGGACAGATAATGCCAACCATAGGGAAAAGAGAATCTTTTCAACAAATGATAGTAAAACAACTGGATATCTAAATAGTAAAGAAATGAACTTTAAACCTCACCTCATATGGTAGTTCAAAATATGTCCACGATTCTTTGGTACTCCTCCATTTTTAAAAGTGTAAATTAATTCTACTTCCTTTGAATGTGGAGTGGACTTAAAGATTTTTTTTAATTTTTTATTTATTAATTTTTTATTTATTAGAGACAGAGAGAGAGAAACAGGCAGAGGGGGAAGCAGGCTCCCTGCAGGGTGCCCGGCATGGGACTTGATCCCGGATCTCCAGGATCACGCCCTGGACAGAAAGCTGAGCCACTGGGGCTGCCCTGTGGGGTAGACTTAGAAACTGACTTATAATTAATAGAATTAAGGAGAATGATCGTGTGTAGCTTTGGATACTAGGTTGTAAAAGATAAATTATTTTCCTCCTCACTCATTCTTGCTTAGATAATTTACTCTATGGGAAACCATCAGCAATGCTGTCAGGAGCCCAGACAGCCTTGCAAAGTCTTATTTGGTGAGGAACTGAGGCCTTCTGCCAATAGCCGTGTGAGTGAACCATCCTGAAAGCACATCCTTCTGCTCTGGTCAGGCTCCTGATGACTGCAGTCATGACCAATAGTTTACCAGCAACCTCAGGAGAAACCCTGAGCCAGAATCACCCAAGTAAGCCAGGCTCAGATTTCTGACTCATGAACTGTGTGAAATAGTATTTATTGTTTTAGCTGCTAAATTTTAGAGTAATTTGTTATAAAGCAATAGAAAGATAGCTAATATACTCATAATATACATAAAAAATAAATCAAAATGAATCATAAACCAAAATGTAAGAGTTAAAACTGTAAGACTTACAAAAGAAAAAAAGAAGAAATCTGCATAATCTTGGAATAGGCAAAGATTTCTTAGAATACAGAAAACATGAACTATAAAAGAAAACATTCATAAATTGGACTTTATTAAAATTAATTACATGTACTCCTTAAAAGACACCATTAAAAATAAAGACAAGCCACAGATTAGTATAAAATATTTTTTTTCAAAAATATAATATATATATTTTGTATCTAGAATATATAAAGAACTTGTATCTAGAATATATAAAGAACTCTTACAACTCAGTAATAAGAAGTAAAACATCTCAATTAAAATTTTTTTAATTTAAATTCAATTAAATTAACATATACTGTATTATTGGTTTTAGAGGTAGAATTTAGTGATTTGTCAGTTGCATATAACACCAAGTGCTCATTCCATTACTTGCTCTCCTTAATGCCCATCAGCAAGTACCCTAACCCCCACCCACCTCCCCTCCAGGAACCCTCAGTTTGTTTTCTCATAGTTTGTCTCCCTTTCTGTTTTCATCTTATTTTATTTTTCCTTCTTTTTCCCTACATTCATCTTTTTGTTTCTTAAATTCTACATATGAGTGAAATCATGATATTTGTCTTTTCTCTGACTTATTTCACTTAGTATAATTCTCTCTAGTTCTATCCACGTTGTTGCAAATGACAAGATTTCATTCTTTTTGATGGCTGAGTATATCTTCTTTATCCATTCATCTGTCAATAGACATCTGTGCTCTTTCCATAGTTTGCTTATTGTGGACATTGCTGTTTTTAACATTGGGATACAGGTACCCCTTCGGATCACTATGTTTGTATCCTTTGGAAAAATACCTAGTAGTGCAATTGCTGACTTGTAAGGTAGCTCTATTTTTAACTTTTTGAGGAATCTCCATTCTGTTTTCCAGAATGGCTGCTCCAGTTTGCATTCCCACCAACAGTGTAAGAGGGTTCCTCTTTCTCTGCATGTTTGCCAATATCTGTTGTTTCCTGAGTTGTTAATTTTAGCCATTCTGACTAGTGTGGGGTGGTATCTCATTGTGATTTTGATTTGTATTTTCCTGATGACAAGTGATGTTGAGCATTTTTTCATGTGTCTGTTGACCATTTGTATGTCCCAATAGTTCATTTTTGCTTTTGTTTCCCTTGCCTTTAAAGATGTGTCTATCAAGAAGTTGCTGTGGCAACGGTCAAAGAGGTTACTGCCTGTGTTCTCTAGGATTTTGATCCTGTGTCACATGTAAGTCTTTCATCCATTTTTAATTTATTTTTGTGTATATTTTAAGACAGTCGCCTGGTTTTATTCTTCTGCATGTTGCTGTCTAGTTTTCCCAAAACCATTTGTTAAAGAGACCATCTTTATTCCTTTAGCTATTCTTTCCTGCTTTGTTGAAGATTAGTTGACCATATAGTTTAGGGTCTATATCTGGGTTCTCTATTCTGTTCCACTGATCTATGTATCTGTTTTTATGTCAGTACCATACTATCTTTTTTTTTTTTAAGATTTTATTTATTTATGTGAGACACACATTGAGAGAGGCAGAGACACAGGAAGAGTTGGAGAAGCAGGCTCCCCGCAAGGAGCCTGATGTGGGGACTTGACCCCGGACCTTGGGGTCACTCCCTGAGCTGAAGGCAGACGCTCAACTGCTGAGCCGCCCAGGCATCCCAGTACCATACTATCTTGATGATTACGGCTTTGTAATACAGCTTGAAGTCCAGAATTGTAATGCTTCCAGCTTTGGTTTTCTTTTTCAGCGTTCCTTTACTATATGGGGTCTCTTCTGGTTCCATACAAATTTTAGGATTGTTTGTTCCAGCTCTGTGAAAAATGTCAATGGTATTTTCATAGGGATTGCACTGAATGTGTAGATTTCCTTGGGTAGCATAGGCATTTTTATAATATTTGTTCTTCCAATCCATGAACATGGAATGTTTTAAATGTGCAAAAGATTTGAACAGACACCTTAGAAAGAAGATATATGAATAGTTTACAAGCACATAAAAAGTTCTCAACATCATCAGTTATTAAGGAAATGTAAACTAAAACCACAAGAGACCTCTTACACCTACTAGACTGGCTAAAATTTAAAAGACTGATGATACAAGTATTGATGAGATGTGAAGCAACTGGAAGTCTCATGCATGGCTAGTAGGAAGAGAAAAGGTAACAGTGCTTTGAACAACCATTGGACATTCTCTTAAAATGTTAAACGTGTATATCACGTGACCCATTCTTATGGTATTTATTCAAGAGAAATGAAAAAAAATGTCCATGCACAGAGTTGTACATGATTGTTCATAACAGCAATAACAACAAAGTATATTTATACCTCAAATACTACTCAAAAATTAAAAGGAATTAATCCTTGTTATAAGCAATAAACATAAATAAATCTCAGAATAAATTAGGTTGGATAAAAAAAAAAAAACAGAGGAAAAAGGAATTCATATTGTATTACTCTATTTACATAAAGCTTTAGAAAATGCAAACTAACCTGTAGTGACAGAAAGTAAATCAGTGGTTGCCCATGGCCAGGAGCGGAGAGATAGAAGGACCACAAAGGGACACAAGAAAATTTCTGGGAGTAATGGAGATGTTCTGTATTTTTATTGCGATAATTTGGTGCTGTATCCAAATATCAAGAACCATCAAATCTACACTTGAATGTCATCTACTGTACATAAATAAAACCTCAATAAATGAGATTTTAAATTAATAATAATGCTCACCTCTGGGATGCTAGGGTGGCTCAGAGGTTGAGCATCTGCCTTTGGCTCAGGGCATGATCCTGGGTCTGGGGATCGAGTTCCACATCCAGCTCCCTGCAGGGAGCCTGCTTCTCCCTCTGCCTATGTCTCTACCTCTCTCTGTGTGTCCCTCATGAATAAATAAAATCTTAACAAAAAATAATAATGCCCACCTCTTTGTATGTCAGTTGTGATGACCTAATGCTATACATCTGTAATAATGCAACAGCCTGGAACAGTTGCTTGTCACACCGAGAGAGACCTAGCGACCTTGACGTCGACTGAATCATTCATGAGTAATTATTCTCCCAGAATGTTTAGTTACATACATTAATTACCCATACATGTCAGGCTGTGGAGTATTTAATAAATAATAATTTTGTGATACTTCTTTAACATCTAACTAATGTGTGGCTTATTAAGAATCTGGCTGACAGTTGACTACTATAAGTGAACGTCCTCAGCTTCTTTTTTAGAAGATGCCCTACTTTCCATGTCATAGAGCATGGTTTACATCAAGCTCCTCCAGTCTCAAGTTTTACATTTCCCAGAAATATGTTTTACATTAGAGGCTCTGTTGCTCCCATTTTTCTCTTCTTCAGAAAACTTGATCTGAACCTATTTTTTGCCCTGGGTTTTTCACAGCCTATTTCAAACTAGTCTAGAGAAAAGAGCATTTCTGTTCACAACCTCTTCATCACCTAAGACCAATGCATTATTTTTTACTTTGTGACCCTCGTGGTTTAAAATGAATTTTTCTTAAATATTTATTTATTAGAGCATCTGGGTGGTTCAGTCAGTTAAGCATCCAACTCTTGATTTCAACTCAGGTTATGACCTCAAGGTCATGAGATGGAACCCCATGCTGGGCTCCATACTGGGTGTGGAGCCTGCTTAAAATTCTTTCTCTTTTTCTCAGTCTCTCCCTCTCTGAAAAAAAAAAAAAAGTATCTGTTTGAGAGAGAGAGTGGGGAGGGGCAGAAGGAGAGAGAGGAAGAGAATCTTAAGCAGGCCCCATGCTTAGTGTGAAGCCTGATGTGGGGATCAATCTCACAACTCTGAGATCATGATCAGAGTTGAAATCAAGAGTCAGACGCTTAACCAACTGTGCTACCCAGATGCTCCTAAAGGAATTTAAATAGTAAAGTGTACACTTAAGAAATAATAGCTCCCTGGAGCACCTCGGTGGCTTAGTTGGTTGAGTGTCTGCCTTTGGCTCAGGTTATAATCCCAGGGTCCTGGGATCTAATCCCATGCTGGGCTCCCTGCTCAGCAGGGAGTCTGCTTCTCCCTCTACCCCTCTTCCACTCATGCTCGCTCTTGCTCACTCTCTTTCAATCAAATAAATAAATAAAAAAATATTTTTTTAAAAAGAAACAATAGCTCCCTCTCCACCCACATTTTGGGTATATTTCTAAAGACATATATGACTGGACCTCAGTTAATTACACTAGTTCAGCCTATGGTTCTGAAGTCAGATCAGCTGGATTTGAATATTGACTGTACTATTTACTACCTCTGTGATGGGAAAATTATAAATCTTCCTAAGCCTCTGTTTTCTTTTCTAGAAAATGAGGATAATAATAGTGCCTATCTTGCAGAGTTGTTAGGAGGATTCAATGAGATAACTTATAATAATCTCTTACCATGGGACCTAGAACAGAGAGAACCATAAAAGGTAGTGCTATTTGTTAGTAAAGCTTCTGATCAGAATGTGGTTCATTACTGCACTGTTTTGAACAATGGTCATCAAAATAACCATAACTGCCACTTGCTTAGTGGCTAATGTGTACTGGACATTCTACAAATAGAATTCTATTTAATCTCATAATGGTTCAGCCTGGTGGGTATAATTCCCATTTTCCCAGTGGGAAAACTTAGAATCAGAGAGGTTAATAACTTGCACAATGTCACACAGTGGGAACATGACTGGATGGCAAGTTGAACCCACATCTTTCTGGCTTTAAAATGTATCCATCCTTTCTATATCTTGCTTCTCCAAATAGAATTCTAGTCCACAGCCAAGAAACACATTGTTTAGTTAGACTGTATAATTTGATTTCACACACATGAGATGTTTCCATCAAGTTTTTTGAAGTCTTGAAAATAATACTCATACCACTCCCTAAAACACACACACACACACACACACACACACACAGAACTACCATCAATGTGGGTCCCTAAGGAACTACCGATCTAGATGAATCCAAATTTGTGTCCATACATAAAAATTCTCTACATAGCAGCAAAGTTAGGAAACACAAACTCAAATATTCTGTACCATTGGCTTCTTATGGTATAATTACTCTTAGAATAATCAAGATGAGCACTAGGGAAATTTTCATTCTGAGTTAGTCAAGACCACAGTGACGGGAGCACCAGCCCAGCGTCTTATACCAGAAGCAAGAATACAGGTTGAAAGGGAATTGATTATTTCATGACTTTATATTTGACTTTGTATTTTTTAATACAAATCATTTTTGATTGTGACTAGGGACTGGATACACGGTTTATGAAAAGTAAGAATCGTCTACTCTAAAGCCAGATTTGTCTCTTAGAAGCTTTGGAATGCCTTTTAAAATTCTAAGTCCTATATAGTCTGTGTGTTTCTGGGCATCTGCTTTTAGCATTTCAAGTTCCCTGAACTTCAAAAAAAAAAAAAAAAAACTGGAGAGGAGGTTTGTGGCAGCTTTTGTTGTTGTTGTTGTTTGTTGTTTTAAATGTCAGAAAAGTCAGTGGGGCTCCAAACCATGTTTCTCTGAATACACTGTCTCAGAGGCCTGCCACGGAGGATAAGATGTCTGGAGCTGGTGTCATTTAAAGCTTTTGAAAACAAGCAGCTATTTAATATACAGATGAGATGAAAATTTGAAATTATTCATTAACCCAAAGGAAGGTACACTCTGAATATTAAAGTGATGGAGTTTCTATGTGGCCAAATACAGCCTCCCTCCCTGATGGATTAAGCAAGTATTTTATGAAACCTGTGTGGACACATGACAGCAATGTTGGTCCTCAGCAGCTACTGGGGGTTCTTTGACTCATAAAGAAAGAAAATGAGAGTAAAAGAAAGAAATCAGGGGGCAGCCCAGTCAGGGTATATGTAAGCCAAGCCACCTGAACCTTCACCAATTAGAGAACAGAATTGGGACTTTAATTGTAAAATACTCATGACAAGCATAATTGTAAAAATCATTTGCCAGAAAAATTTACCTCTGGAACGTAGGTCCTGGGCCTACAATAGATGCCCCCCTATCCCTAAAGGAAGCCAATCAGGAAACACTGGTCAAGGAGAAAGAAGGTCTTTGCTGAGCACTTGGCCCACAGAACCATGCATAACACAACTCCAGGACATTGTTCTTTCCTGCCTAAAGGAGCTTAAGATATTGTGGATAGTTCCAAAAGCAGGAAAAGAGAAGACAATTCCACACTGCAATATGTAGTGAGGACAGAAACACCCAAGTAGGAAAGAAACACCAAAGCAGCATCCTCTAGCATAACCTGAAGAAATGGGCTTTGCTCTCTTCAGCCCTCACCTGTCAGTATCTGACTTTGTTTGAGAGAGCTTCCCCCATCTCCTGAAAATTCTCGAGGCCTTCAGTTGTGGTCTTACCCCCACCCTGATAACCATTTTCCCATCTCTTTGTCCTCTTCTAAAAGGTTTCCTATCTCCTTGCTTGCTCCCACTTCTCAAAAGTCATTCCTACCAGGTTCATTTACCTATTCTACAAACTTGCATTGCTTATTTTTCTGTTCTTCAATGAAGAAAGAGTAAATTGGTCTACTGAGATGAGGAGAGACAAAAGTTAACACCAGTCCCAGTAGATAAGGGCTAAATAGAGATGTGCAGTGTCTGTTCTGGAAACACATAGGAGAAAGCTTCACTCAGCCTTAGCAAATAGGGAAAGCATTCTGAAGGGCAACCCTACACTAAGTTCTGAAAGACTGATAAGTAGTGCTGAGGAGTGAGGAATTGGGGAGCTCCTGAGTGAGGTGAGGTCATTCCAGACAGAAGCAACAATGTGATTCTTGCACAGCAGAGAGTCTATGCCACTTGGATGTGATATCATTATTGTCCCAATAAACAGGCATGCATCTGTAATTCACATTTCACATTTTTTTAAAGATTTATTTATTCTGATAGACATAGAGATAGAGAGGCAGAGACACAGGCAGAGGGAGAAGCAGGCTCCGGACTCAATCCCGGGACTCCAGGATCGCACCCTGGGCCAAAGGCAGGCGCCAAACCGCTGAGCCACCCAAGGATCCCCCATTTCAAATTTTATAATCAAGTAATATTGATGAAGTGGCAGGTATTCGTTAATTTATTCAAAAAATATTTACAGAGCGTGTAGTATATAGTGGACAATGTGCTAAGTGCTGAAAGCAAAAGGATATGTTTTTGTCATGGGTGGTGAAAGAACTCATGCCTAAGTCCATAAATGTAAATATTTGAAATGATTTACAAATCATTTCGATGAGTGACTCGGTGGTTGAACGTCTGCCTTTGGCTCAGGTGGTGATTCCGGAGTTCCGGGACTGAGTCCTACATCGGGCTCTCCCAGAGGGAGTCTGCTTCTTCCTCTGCTTAAGTCTCTGCCTCTCTCTGTATTTCTCATGAATAAATAAAATATTTTAAAAATGAGCGAAGGAAATCTGAAAAGTGGAATAAGACTGGAAAATTAGAGGTAAGAGGAGTTATTATTAGGGAAAAAGTAGGAGAATTCTCTGGGTATAAGGACTGGTGTTTTCACAGATACTAAAATAAGGCAAGAAGAAGGAGACAGAAGCAGGGACTCAAAACATTGTTCTCCTGGGACAAAAGAGGGAAAGGGGTCAGGGATAATGTCGAGAGAGTTCTTTGTGCGATCAGAAAGAGATGCACAGGAGTACATGTTGATTCTAAGGATAGCCTAGAAATGAAACGTAAGGAAATCTCAAAGATCCTAAATTCAACCAAAAAGCCAAAGACTTACATCAGCATTTGCAGCTATGTGATTTCATACTCTGAATTGAAATCTAAAGCATATTGAAGGCATAACTCTTGGGAACAACCCAGCACCTAAGCAGCTGTAACATTTCCTAAGTTTTTTGTAACATAAGATAAAATGGTGTGCCTAAGGCGCTGAGTTAAATGTCATACCCAGGATAAAAGCTGGATTCTCATTCTTTAGCCACCAAGCCATGTCTTTTTTTTTTTTTTTTTTCAAATAGATTGTGCTTTTATCCTTCTTGACTCATTGGACCAGATAGTCATCTCTTCCACAATATGGGAACTATTCTCAGAGAATCGTAGGTTGAAAATCTGGCCTCAGAGAACAGCTCATCGTGTTCTTGGGCAAGCATAATGAACAGCATGGATTCGTTTGCAGAGGTTTTCAGGGAAGAATTGAGAGATCAAAGGGCTAAGTTTGGGTCTGTCACATTTCCTTTTCCTCACTGTTTAAATTGAAAAGTATCTAGTAAACACATCAAGTGCTTCTTAGGGTCAGGGCAAGGCAAACTGACCCATGAAGTCCTTCCCTTCTGGACTTGCAGTCTATAGAGATGACACTAGCCTACTCAGACAATAGAACAGATGAATGAAGAGAAAATTATGTAGTCATGTGAAGACACAAGGCAAAGAGTGGGTGCTCGCATCTAAAGTCCTTAGTAGCAGCTTAGATCACCTGTCTTTAAGAGCCTGCCTGGAGATCCCTGCTTCCTCTGTGTCTCAGCATTTAAGGGGCATCCATATGGAAAGCACTGAGGGCCACAAGGAAAACAATGGGGACCTATTTTAACCTGCTGGCTAACATATATGCCTCAGGGCCTGTGCCAAGCAAACCCTAGAATCAGACCTTAGCTTTCTGAGCTATTTCAAATCCATACCTCTAGTTATAACATCAGTGGAAATGTTCTCATTTAATCAGAGGTGGCCTGAGGCTACAGGCTGCAGATTTGTTTTAATTCTTCCCTTCAAAACATATGTAAGATTCTCAGAAATGATCTGCAGAGAATATGATGAATTTCAAGAGAGAGAAAAAGGTTTAAGAGGAAAATCTGTGTTATGCATGCTCACATTTAACAGGGGACTTTAAACAGGCTAACATATTAGAATGTTGCAAAACAGTATAGCATACAAGAACTGGAAAGAGGAAGGCAGACTATAGAACCCCAACATTCTTCAGACTACTCTGTACCTCCCCAAGAGACACAGAATGAAATTGAAGGTGGAGGAGACAGCATCAATAGCTGTTCAACTTATTCTTTCTGCACACCAAACATCTTAATATATAAGAACAAAATAGAGGAATAAAAACGATCCTGAAAAAAATAGGGAGTGGAAATTTTAATTATTTTTTTTTAAAAAAAGACCTCAATAAAGAGAATGAACTTGCATTTATAATTTAAACATTTAATTTTAATTTTTTATCCTCAAAATCACCCTTGGGGTAGGTTATAGTAAACTGATTTTACAGAAAAGGAAGCTGAGCCTCTGGAAGTTAACTTGACTGAAGTCTGACTCAGCAGTTTTGCTTCCAGTTTCCTATTCTACCAAGAGAAATACTGGTACATGTGCAGAAAGACATATGTACAAGGATGCTTATGGCAACATTATTATATAAAAAAAATAAAATAAATTTCCATCTCTAAGAAAGTGATTAATGGGGGCACCTCGGATGGCTGAGCGGTTTAGCGCTGCCTTCAGCCCAACGTGTGATCCTGGAGCCCCAGGATGGTGTCCCATGTCCGGCTCCCTGCATGGAGCCTGCCTCTCCCTCTCTTTCTCTCTCTGTGTGTCTCTCATAAATAAAAAAAAATAAAATCTTTTTTTTTTTTAAAAAGAAAGTGATTAGTGGCATGTTATAATTATTAATTAATGGCATATCTTAGGAATATCATTTAGCTATACATTTTTTAATGCAGCAAATGTACTTGTAATGAATTAGAAAGCACTTTAAGTCATACTAAGGAAAAAAATTGCTGAACAATATGTTTAGTATCCATTGATGTTAAAGATTTTTTCTTTATATATTTTTATCTGTACATACATGTATTCAGATGCTTATAAAAACTATAAAAGAATACATGCCAAAATTTCAATATAAAGGCAAAATGCAGAGCCTCTTTCAACCGATATCACCAATATCACCTGAAGTTCCCCTTCTTTTCCCAGAAAAAGCCATTTCCTATATTTATTTCTATATTTTTTGAATTTTTTTCAATGAGGATATATTCATGATTCCTTGTATAATTATTGAACAAAAGTTTGTTTTTTAAAACCATATGATCCTTTGTAAATATAACATGCTGCTGTATTACTTTTGCACAAGAAACATCTGCTACTCTGCAAAAGCCTGGAAATAAATTGGCCTTTCTTTTTGCCTTTTTCTTATGTCAGCAATAAGCAGCAATTCCTATGGGACCCTTAGCAAAACAGATTACCCTACATGCTTGCTTCTGAGGGATGGAGAGACTTAGTATGCAGACTAGAGACATGGACAGAATTGCTGGGTCACCTGCAAACAGTATTTAACATCTGTAAGCAATGTAAGGTTTCATTCTATGATATCTTCAACAGCAGCTGGCCTGTCAGTGTCAAAATTATATTTAATGCAAGTCTGCCTCACCAGTCTAGACATAGGAAGGAACAGATGAGAGCAGGATCCTTAAGCAGATTTCATATCCTGAACTGAAATAAAGTCACCATTAAAAGGCAGAGCTGAAGAAACGCCAAAAGGACACATTGAAGTCATTAGCAGAACTAGCAGGAAGTAATCTCTATCTGAATGAATAACATGAAGAAAACCTATTCCTGTGCAGATTTTAATGAATGCCAAAATTCTGTCCCTCATGTTTCTTACTTGATTCCCCCACCACTATGCAAATAGTATAGGCAGTGATGATATTTCCTCAGGAGAGGAAACTGGGACCCAGAAAGGAAAGGTGATTGACTTCAGAACGTGGTCAGTGAAGGGGCTGGGGCTAGCCACCCCTCATGTGATTTCTGGGCACAGCAGTTACATACCCTGAAAGGCAGAGCCCCAAACACATACCAATCTCAGGTAGACATTAAAGAAGCCAAAGGATCCCTTTCCTGGCAGGCTCAGCAGCCTTAGAGCATTCCTCTCAATCCTACTCAGCATTCTTTCAATAACACCTTCAGTGTTGACATCCATAGACCAGGACCAGAAAATGTGGATGTCCATGTCCATGCAATCACAGACATAATACATCTTCCTGGTGAGCCTAATATTTTAACTAGGACATGCTCTTAGACTCCCCTCCCACTTTCTCTCTTTCTTTTAGGTAATTCTGCTTTAGAAAAAAATCTCAAAACCTTACTGAGGACAATTGTAATTTGGAAGGTTTTTTCCACTTAAGTGAAATTTTGTTTCCATTTGGAAGTACAGCTTTTGATATAATATTATGTACTCTTAAATTAATAATAAAAGAACATCCAGAAAGATAGGCTGATGGCAGAATGCCCAAATCAACTTAAGAGAAATACAAGCCAACTGACAAAAGGGATAGAGGGCAGCAGGGGGAAGGACAGAAAACCAAACAGACATAGCAGACAGCATGGAAACAGTTCTGCTTTTCTAAACTAACCACAGGTTTTGTGATCATGACGAGCATGGAGCGTGATGATGATTTTATTCCACACAATATAGAAGCGCCTCTTCTTAGTGGTCCGTTCTCAGTGTTAACCATCCAGGAAGACACAGACAAGGTTTGCAGAGTGCCATGAAATCATACTTCTGGATCCAGCAAGAGTTTCATTTGCCCCATCTGTGCCTTCACTCTCATTTTCTACCTGTGTGACCTTACTTCAATCATTTACTTTTTTGAACCTCTTCCATATCTATACAATGGAGAACATCACTCTGCCCAACTCACAAAGCTGTTATAAAGATACAAATGCTTTCTGTGCAGTAAAGCACAACACAAATGAAGAATTCTGATTCATATAGCACTCACCCTGTATATGAGAGAAATATTAAACTAGTTTAATCAGAGTTAAACACACAGAGCTAAGAGATAACCAGGACATTAGTAAGATGGAAAGCTAAGACTATTAGAGAGCAAAAACAGGACAGGGTAGTGATATGGATAGATAGGGTACTTCTTTTTTTTTTTTTTAATTTTATTTTACTCTTATTGACACAAATAAAAGCAATAGTATTTATTAAAGCTATAAATTGAGAATCAAACACTATATAGATGGTTTGTGTACTTCAGTCTTAGTATGAATCATGATGTGATAAACAACGCTGTTAAATACCATATGGCTATTTTTAAAAGTTGGTTGTTCTTTCTTTCACTCAACAAATTTTTACTGAGGACCTACCAAGCACTGGACCTCTGCTAGGCTATATTGGGATAAAAACTGTAAAAAATGAAAGGAAGAAAGAAAGAAAGAAAAAAGAAAGAAAGAAAGAAAGAAAGAAAGAAAGAAAGAAAGAAAGAAAGAAAAAGAAAGAAGAAAGAAAGAAAGAAAGAAAGAAAGAAAGAAAGAAAGAAAGAAAGAAAGAAAGAAGTGAGATAATAGTGGAGGGTGTTGGTAGAGGTCAGGGGAGGACATTTTTTAAAAATAAAAGTGGTCAGGGGAGACTGCCTAGAAGAAACAGTATTTGAGCTGAGAGCTGAAGAATGAAAATGCACCTTTGCAGAACTGAGGGTAGAACATTTCAGACAGAGAGAACAGCAAATTTAGAAGGCATGAGGTTAGGAAAGGACTTCACATAGTTGAAAAACAGAAAGGGGCTCAGTGTGGCTGGAGTCTAGTTGCAGCATATAATCATTTTGTAAGGGACAGTTTTGTGGATATCTCACAGATGCCATGAAAATTTCAATAGCAATCATACTGCACTGTGAAAGACATAGAAATGTTTTGTCCTATCATGAACAATGGGGGCCTGGGGATTTGTTCACCCACCCACAGAGACAGACACATGATGAATGAGTTCATCTGGAGCACAGCACTCTACATTATATGCGTTAGCCCACATTTATCACTGTTAAAGCAGCTGATATCCTGTATTTTCTGTACAGCAAAATAACATCTTCATTTACTGTTATAAGAGACTCTCTGGCCAATGAAATATCCTCCATTTATCACAGTTTTGCATAAGGTGCCATTTTTACTTAATAAGTAGAAGAGTAATTACATATAATTTTAAAAGAATACCTCAGAGGATTGCTATGACAGCTTCTAAAAACCCTTTGGAGTTAAATCAGACTATGAACAAATATTTAATTTGTTTCTACCATACCATGTATTGTGGAAAATGCAAAGTAACAAAAGACAAAGCTACTCCCTTGAGGAATTTATGACTTACCTGTGGAGAACAGATGAAACTTAGCAAGAAAATAGAAACTTAGCAAGAAATTGTAGTTCATGAAACACAGTGTGCTTTTGTATAGCTTAGACTGCTGTAGGAGTAGAGGGAAAAAAACTAATCATTTGGGGTTGATGTTAATCACATTAAGTTTCATTATGCCTGGTATATGGAAGATAATCAATAAATGCCTTGTTGAATAAATAAGTGAGGCATATATGAGTTTTGTTTGCAAGGTTATGTGGAAAATTAATTAGCAATGAGAAATGGAGGATCTCAAGGCCAGGTGACCAGCATGATCTTGTGCATGGGTGGGAATGAATATGACATATAGAGAAACAATACAGAGGTAGGCTGTGTGAAAATAAATTGTACCAGTTGACATAGGACTTTGATAAGCAAAATTAAAATTTTGGATTTGATTCAAGAAGAAGTTTTAGGTTCCTGAGAAAGAGAGGAACATGATTAAAACATTGTTTGAGGAAAATTACTCTATAGTTGTGTTCAAGGGAAAAGAAACAGAAACCAAAAGGTCTAGCTACAAATTACATAGACATTTTTAGAATAACACAGTATAAAAAATAAATCCATAAATACCTAAAGTTATACATAAGTTAAAGACTCTGTGCATGCCTATATGATAATAGAAGGTGAATGATGAGGTTATCAGAATCTGTTGTTACACATTTGGAAAATTAAAGGTGTGCCCCTCTGTTTGAAATGCTCCCTTGCTGTGGCTTGCATATACACATGCCATGTACAATCCTGCTTGAGGACATTTACTCTTGCCGTTCTTCTATCTGAAACGTCCTTCCCCAAATATCTGAATGGCTTACTCCTTCACCTCCTTCAATCCTCTATTCAAATGTCACTTCCTCAGTAGGCCTTTCTAGACCACACTACTAGAAATTGCAGCCATCTGGAACTCTCTGCTTCCCCTTTTGGTTTTATTATAATCTCACATTGTATATATTTAATTTATTTGTTTAATATTTATTTGTTGACCATTTCCTCTGATTAGAATATATATTTCTATGAAGTGAGGGACTTTCATCTATTTTGTTCATTATTTTATCTCCAATGTCTGGAACATAGTAAAGAATGAATAAATAGGGATCCCTGGGTGGCGCAGCGGTTTGGCGCCTGCCTTTGGCCCAGGGCGCGATCCTGGAAACCAGGGATCGAATCCCACATCAGGCTCCTGCTGCATGGAGCCTGCTTCTCCCTCTGCCTGTGTCTCTGCCTCTCTCTCTCTCTCTCTCTCTATCATAAATTTAAAAAAAAAAATTAAAAAAAAAAAAAGAATGAATAAATAGTTTTTGGATGAAAGAATCAGCCTCAAACATGTCTTCTATTTTGATGGAGGCTTCAAAAAATAGCATCAATCCTTTTGGTATACTCAATTGTAATAAAAACCTATTGCCAGACTTATGATTCAGAGAAGCTATCACATCAAAGCACATGATATCCTTTTAATACTAGACAATAGACTGATACTCAGTATAAGTTGACAGACAGCCTGAGCTGTCTTAAATGAAATGAATTAAGCAGGCAAGTGTAACTTGCATCCCTGACTAGAGAATAATTGATTTTAGAAATAAAAGCCTCTGTCTCTCTCTTTCTCTCTCTCTCTTTAAAAAAAGTTTTAAGTTGTTCAGGGCTAGTAATCTTTGTGAATGCAAAAATGCTCAGTGTCTCACTTACTAGTGTCAATTCTTAACTCCTTAACATGTTGGAAGAAATGAGCTTTCATTTCATAACTATAAAATCATGGCAGCATTGCACTGACCTGTCAGTCAATTAGAAACACTCCTTGAAAGCTCCCACAGAGGTCATTGTCCAGTGATTTTTAAGACACTGGAAAATTCAAGTGAGAAGACAACAAAGTAACATCTTTAAAGTGCTAAAAGAAGAAAGAATGGCCAACATAGAGTTTTATACTCAGCAAGAATACCTTTCAAAAACTGAAGGCAAAATAAAGTCTTTTTCAAACTTCATCCTTGGCATATCCACATTATTATTCAGAAAGAAAATGATACTAGATTGAAATGAAATGTACACAAAGGAATGAAGAACACTAGAAATGGTAACTACAGAGTAAATATATGGTTTTTTTCTTATTATTTAAATATTCTTAAAAGAAATTGGCTTTCTAAATAAAAATAATAAGGAGGCAGTGCAAGGTTAATATATATAATTTAAAAATGTATAACAACAATACACAAAGTATAGGTGGGAAATGAAGCATATATAGTAAGTCTCTTTTACTATTGTGATAAGTCATATAATCTTACATGAGGCTAGAATGTGACAAGTAGACTGTGTATACTATAGATTACAAGGAAACAACTAAAAAAACAAAACAAAAACAAAGAGTAACCACTACTAAGACAATAATGGAGAGAAAATGAAATAATAGAAGTATAAACTATTAATCCAAAAAAGGAAAGAAAAAGAGAAAAAAACAGAGCAGATAAAACAAACAGAAAATAAATAGCAAAATAATAAATGCACTCCTAATCAAATCTATAATAACATTATTAAATGGAAATGGTTTGAATATCCCAACTAAGCTACCAAGATTACCAAAATAAGAAAGCAAGACCTCACTATATGTTATCAGAAAAACACTTTAAATATATAGAAACAGATAAGTTAAAAGCAAAAGAATGTGAAAAGACATATTATTTTATACCTATCAAATGAAACCTAGGGTGGCTACAGTAATATCAGATAAAGTAGATTTTGGAACAAAGAACATTATCAGAAATAAAGATGGTCTCTTCATAAAAAACAAATGATCAATTCATTAAGATGACATAAAAATCCTAAATGTCTATGTACCTAATAACAGAACTCCAAAATACATGAACTGATAGAACTGGAAGGAGAATTGAAGAAATTCACAGTTATAGTTGGAGATGAAAGCAACAAAACAAGAAAAAATCAACAAAACCACAAGATTCTTATAGAAGACCAATAAAATTGATTAATGCTTAGCCAAATTGATCAGGAAAAAAAGAAGACAACAAATTACTAATATAGGAATAAGAATGGTGACATCACTACAGATTCTACAGATACTAAAAGGATAATAGAAGAATATTTGGGGTTTTAAACTTTTTAAAGTATTTTATTTTAATTCCAATTAACATACAATATTATATTAGTTTTAGGTGTACAATAAAGTGACTCAACTAGAAGAATATTTTGTACAAATTTATGCCAATAAATTTAACAATTTAGATAAAATTGACAAATCTCTTGAAAGACTCAAACCTTCAAGGTTTCTTCAAGAATAAACAACATGAATAGCTCGATATCTATTAAAGAAATTAAATTTATAATTTAAAACCACCCCACAAAGAAAGCTTTAGGCCTTGATAGTTTCACTGGTAAATTCTACCAAACCTTTAAAGAAGAAATAATATCAATTCTGCACAATATTTTTTTCAAATTTGAGGATAAACTACTTCCCAACTCATTTTATAAGGCCAGCATTACCCTAATACCAATCTCAGGCAAAGAATTATAAAACAATAACAACACCAAAAAAAAAAAAAACCCTCATGAACACAAATACAAACATTCTAAACAAAATATAGCAAGTAAAATTTATTAAAAATACACTATGACCAGGTGAGGTGTATTTTAACATTCAAAATCAATGTAATTCATATATTTATAAACTAGGGGTGCTTGAGTGGCCCAGTCAGAATATGACTTCAGCTCAGGTTATGATCTCAGGGTTGTGAGATCAAGCCTCACTTCAGATTGCGCTGGGTGTGGAGCATGCTTAAGATTCTCTCTCTCCCTCTCCCTCTGCTCCTCACTCCCCCTTAAATAAGCAAACTAACTAAAAGAAAAAAAAAGCACATGATTATTTTAATAGATGCATATAAACATTTGGCAAAATTCAACATCCATTCCTGATAAAACTCTCAGGAAACTAAGAATGGAAAGGAATTTTCTCATTAAAAGGGGCATTTGTGAAAAATGTATAACTAGTAACATATTAATAGAGAAAAATTATTTTCCCCTTAAGATTAAGAACAAGACAAACATTCTACTCTCATCACTTCTACTTTGAACTGAATGTTCTAGTCATTGCAATAATACAAGCAAAAGAAATAAAAGGCATCAAGATTGGAAAGGAAGAATTAACCTATCTTGATTTGCAGAAACATGAATATGTAGAAAACCTAATGGAGTGTCTAAACAGTCTTGCAGGATATAGGATCAATTTACAACAACTAAATATATATCTAGTCTAGCAATGAATAATCCAAAATTGAAATAAAAAATACAAAGCTATTTACAGTTGCACCAAAAAATATTTAAGATAAATTTGGCAAAGAATATGAATGACACTGAGAACTACAAAGTATTACTAAAAGAAAATAAAGAAGACCGAAATAAATGGAATGATACTGTATCTATGTATCAGGAGGTTAAATTTTAAGATGTATATTCTTAATAATAATTATATATATTGATATATTAAGTTGATTGGCAAATAAAGTCAACACAATTAACAATAAAAATCTCAGGAGGGTTTTTAGAAATAGAAATTGACATACTTTCTAAAATTCATGTGGAAATGCAAATGACCGAGAATAATCAATAATGTTAAAGAGCAAAGTTGGAGAGCTAACAGTACAAGATTTCAAGAATATTATAAAGCTACAGTAATCGGAACAGCATGGTTTTGGCACAGGCAAATCAATGAAACAGAATAGAATCCAGAAATAAATCCATACACATATATAAAACTGATTTTTTTTACAAAGTTTCAAAACCAATGCAGTAGAGAATGAATAGTCTTTCAACAAATGGTGCTGGGAAAATTGGATATCCAAATTAAAAAAAACAACAACTTGGATCTGTATTTTGCACCATATACAAAAATTAATATAAAATGTGTTATAGGTTTAAATGTAAAATCTAAAACCTAAAAATTTCTAGAAAATGCATTAAGAGAAAATATTTGCAAGTTTAAGTTAGCAATGATTTCTTAGAACAATAAAAACATAATCCATTAAAAATCTTCTTTAATTGGGCTTTCTGCAAATTAAATTTTCTGTTCTTTAAAAGGTGCATTAAGAAATGAAAAGACATTTAATTAGCTAAGATAAGTTTTTGAAGACCATATCTGATAAAGTACTTATATCAGAGTAAAGAACTCTCAAAACTTAACAATAAGAAAATAACCCAGAAAGTAATGGGGAAAAGATCCGAATAGACACTTCATCAAAGATATACAAATGGTAGGTAAATACATGAAAAGGTGCTCAGCACCATCATTCATTAGGTTAAATGCAAATTAAAGCCACAATGAGATACCATTGCATATCTATTAGAATGACCAAAGTTAAAAAGATTAGAAACACCAACTAAAGTGAGAATGTGAAGAGATTGGAAGTCTCATAAACAGCAAGTAAAAAACAGATTGCCAATTTCTTTGAAATTTATCTATATCTATATATATCTATTACATGGTGTTGCCATTCCAGTCCTAGACTTTTACTCAAGAGAAAACATCTGTCCATTCAATAACTTGTACATGAACATGAATGTTCATGGCTTTATATGTAATAGACACTGGAAAAAGTCCAGGTGTCCATCAATAGGTGAAGAGATTAACTGTGGTAAATCCATACAATGGAATACTACTCTGCCATAAAATAAATTAACCCTTGACATATATTACAACATGGATGAATCTAAAAATAGAACCCAGATCCCCCCCTAAAAAGTATATCCATTATTATTCCATTTACATAAAATTCTAAAAGACATAAACTAACCTTTAGCTTATTAAGCAGATTAATGGTGGCCTGAAGATAGGGGAAGAGGATGGAATGATTTAAAAAGATTACAAAGGGTGGCTTGCTGCCTTCAGCCCAAGGTGTGATCCTGGAAAAGGATCAAGCCCCACATGGGGCTCCCTACATGGAGCCTGCTTCTCCCTCTGCCTGAGTCTCTGCCTCTCTGTGTCTCTCATGAACAAATAAATAAAATATTAAAACAAAACAAAAAGATTACAAGGGAACTTTTAGAGGTGATGCATATATTCATTATCTTAATTAGGTCATATTTTCATGTGTGTATTCATACATCAAAACTTACCAAATTATATATATGTTTAAGTATGTGTCATTTATTGTGTGCCTATTATACTTCAATAAAATTGTTTTTGCAAAAGTTAGTTCCTCAGTTACACAACCCATATTGCAAGCTCTCAGTAGTTACATGTAGCTAGTAGTTTCCATATTAGTGCTGATGTAGAATGTTTTCAGTGCAGCAGAAGGTTTGGTTGGATCGTGCTCCCCTAGGATCTTGGAAGAGTGTAGCAGGTAAAGAAGGGAACCTGAGAAGAGGGAAATCCATATCTGCAAACAGAGGTTGTACAGCTTGGCAACCTTATGTAACTCAGCTGAGTAACATGAGTTATGGTAAGTCAGCTTCAGGACTTCTGGTTTCTTCTATAATTTCTTAGAACCCACAAATCAACATTTATAACAAATACTCTTGGTCTCTCAGTAGCTAAAAGTACAACTATCACAACCACTGCAGATCTAACTAGGCAAGATTTGTTTAAGTAAAACTCCATTACTTCAAAGGTTATAAGATGGGTACAGGAAGAATGTAGGATCCTGAGATCTAAGGAGAGAATTAAACTCCACGAATTGATAGTCTTAGAAGATACAGCTTAAGAAACTGTTGCCATTAGCACTGTAATTGTATACTGGCAGGAAAACACTCACACACTACCTAAACAAAATTCCCAAGTTTCAAAGACTTCCTGCCAGGTAGCACTTAGCAACAAACTGACATGCTGAAAGACCAGGAATAGCCCAGTCTTTCGATGTATAAGTGATAAATCTGGATTTCTGGATTTATCACTTTGATATATAGTTTCCTTCTTTTCTTCAGTCTCTTGTACAGATATGCTTTTTGCTTGTCAGCATTTTTTCCTGTTACACCCAACCATGGAAAGTTTCACTGAAACATTGCTACTTAAGGTCTCTTGTTATCACTTAAGGTCTGAGAGGTGTAGAATTATGTAAACATTTATTTATTCCCTGTCAGAGTGCAACCTTCTCCCTGAACACTAGTGCCATTAGATCCCCCAAATCACTGCTGTTTGTATACTTTACCATGGCTTCTGCTCTCAACCTGATCAACCCAAGAGCTAAATCACCACCAATCCTTTGAGAAAGAAGGAAGGATAAATGATACCTCTAGCTCTAATATGTCCTTCTCAGAAAAAATGCTCACTCTCATTAATCAGCAGTAAACATATTTGGTGTGAGAAGTGATGTGGTATATAAGGGACAAGGTGAAAGAAGGCAGACAAGAACAAGATAATTGCAATTTCTGTCCTAATTAACAGAGATAATAAACTTCAAAATTAAAGTTCTCAGGTTGACTTAAAGCTCTGAGTCATTAGATAAGAATTCAATTAAAGATGAGTTCTGTTCCTAAATTTAATGAGGAGCTGCCAGTGATGCTAGATTTTGCTACATTTCATTTCGTGGGAATGTGGATGTGAGAGAACATGAATGTATTTCTTGTCTCTTCAGATTGGATTAAAATACTGCAAACTTGCCTGTATGTTAATGGAAGGGAGAATGTTCTTTGACCCTGTCAACTGAGTGAAAGTTTTCTCCCTCTCAGAGAGACATAGAAAACGTTAATATATTTTTAACAAATTATTTAAAATTTAATACTCAGAGTATTTCTGAATCTTATTACACTGAAAAGTAGATTCAAATTTTTACTCTGAAACTTAACTACTTTCAGCAATAGTGTAATACACATAATAGTTCCTGAGATGTCTGAGGTAAAACTTTTTAAAATACATGTAACTAACATTGGTACTTACTATGTGATAGGCATTGTTCCAAACACTATTAATTTACTAAATTCTTATATTACTATTATGATTATTATTATTATATTTTCATTTTAATAATGAGAGAACTGAGGCACAACAGGTTAAATGATTTGTCCAAAATCACGCAGATAAGGGGAGGGGCAAGACTGCGGAAGAGTAGGGTCTCCAAGTCACCTGTCCTCAACAAATTACCTAGAAAACCATCCAATCATCCTGAAAATCTACGAATTCGGCCTGAGATTTAAAGAGAGACCAGCTGGAACGCTACAGTGAGAGGAGTTCGCGTTTCTATCAAGGTAGGAAGACGGGGAAAAAGAAATAAAGACACAAAAGGCCTCCAAGGGGGAGGGGCCCCGCGAGGAGCCGGGCTGAGGCCGGGGCCAGTGTCCCCAGGACAGGAGAGCCCCGTCCCGGAGGAGCAGGAGCTGCACCAACCTTCCCCGCGGAAAGGCCTCCCGGGGAATTGGAGCAGGATCCCCAGGAGGGCGGGGATGCCCTCGGGCTCCCTGGGACAGTAACAGAGGAACTGCGCCCCGGGAGATGCGCCGAGCTCCCTAAGGGCTGCAGCGCTCGGCGGGACCCGGAGCAGCTCGGAGGGGCTCGGGCGGCGGCTCCGCGGAGGGGGCTGCGGGGCTCCGGGAGCAGCTCGGAGGGGCTCGGGCGGCGGCTCCGCGGAGGGGGCTGCGGGGCGGGAGCGCGAATCCAACAGCGCAGGCCCCGGAGCACAGGGCGCCAGGACACAGCCCAGGATCCGGCCTCCCCCGGGACGGGCAGAGGCCTGGAGGGCCCAGGACAGGGAGAACGCTCCTGCCTGGAACTGAGCAGATCAGCGGCCCCGCCAGGGAGCCCCCCAGGCCCTGCAGACGGAGAGCCCCGGAGCTACTGCGGGAGCTGACTCCAGGGCTGCAGAGCTGCCCCCGCCACTGTGGCTTCCTCCCGGGGCCTCACGGGGTGAACAACCCCCACTGAGCCCTGCACCAGGCAGGGGCAGAGCAGCTCCCCCAGGTGCTAACACCTGAGAATCAGCACAGCAGGCCCCTCCCCCAGAAGACTAAGGAGACCAGTTCCAAGGGAAGTCAAGGGACTTAAAGTATACAGAATCGGAAGATACTCCCCCGTGTTTTTTTTTGTTTGTTTCTGTTTTTTTGTTTGTTTGTTTGTTTTTGTTTGGTTTTGTGCTTTTTTTTTCTTTCTTCTTGATTTCTGATTGCTTCCCCACCCCACCCCCACCCCTTTTTTTCCTCTTTTTTCTCCTTTCTTTCTTTTTCTTTCTTTTTCTTCTCTTTTTCCCCTTTTTTTTTCTTCTTTCTCTTTTTTCTTTTTCTCTTTTCTTTCCTTCTCTCTCTTTTTCTCCTTTTCCCAATACAACTTGTTTTTGGCCACTCTGCACTGAGCAAAATGACTAGAAGGAAAACCTCACCTCAAAAAAAAAGAATCAGAAACAGCCATCTCTCCCACAGAGTTACAAAATATGGATTACAATTCAATGTCAGAAAGCCAATTCAGAAGCACTATTTTACAGCTACTGGTGGCTCTAGAAAAAAACCATAAAAGACTCAAGAGACTTCATGACTGCAGAATTTAGATCCAATCAGGCAGAAATTAAAAATCAATTAAATGAGATGCAATCCAAGCTAGAAGTCCTAACGACCAGGCTTAACGAGGTGGAAGAACGAGTGAGTGACATAGAAGACAAGTTGATGGCAAAGAGGGAAACTGAGGAAAAAAAGGACAAGCAATTAAAAGATCATGAGGATAGATTAAGGGAAATAAATGACAGCCTGAGGAAGAAAAACCTACGTTTAATTGGGGTTCCTGAGGGCGCGGAAAGGGCCAGAGGGCCAGAATATGTATTTGAACAAATCCTAGCTGAAAACTTTCCTAATCTGGGAAGGGAAAGAGGCATTCAGATCCAGGAAATAGAGAGATCCCCCCCTAAAATCAACAAAAACCGTTCAACACCTCGACATTTAATAGTGAAGCTTGCAAATTCCAAAGATAAGGAGAAGATACTTAAAGCAGCAAGAGAAAAAAAGTCCCTGACTTTTATGGGGAGGAATATTAGGGTAACAGCAGACCTCTCCACAGGGACCTGGCAGGCCAGAAAGGGCTGGCAGGATATATTCAGGGTCCTAAATGAAAAGAACATGCAACCAAGAATACTTTATCCAGCAAGGCTTTCATTCAAAATGGAAGGAGAGATAAAGAGCTTCCAAGGCAGGCAGGAACTGAAAGAATATGTAACCTCCAAACCAGCTCTGCAAGAAATTTTAAGGGAGACTCTTAAAATTCCCCTTTAAGAAGAAGTTCAGTGGAACAATCCACAAAAACAAGGACTGAATAGATATGATGACACTAAACTCATATCTATCAATAGTAACTCTGAACGTGAATGGGCTTAATGACCCCATCAAAAGGCGCAGGGTTTCAGACTGGATAAAAAAGCAGGACCCATCTATTTGCTGTCTACAAGAGACTCATTTTAGACAGAAGGACACCTACAACCTGAAAATAAAAGGTTGGAGAACCATTTACCATTCAAATGGTCCTCAAAAGAAAGCAGGGGTTGCCATCCTTATATCAGATAAATTAAAATTTACCCCGAAGACTATAGTGAGAGATGAAGAGGGACACTATCTCATACTCAAAGGATCTATCCAACAAGAGGACTTAACAATCCTCAATATATATGCCCCGAATGTGGGAGCTGCCAAATATTTAAACCAATTAATAACCAAACTGAAGAAATACTTTGATAATAATACACTTATACTTGGTGACTTCAATCTAGCTCTTTCTACCCTCGATAGGTCTTCTAAGCACAACATCTCCAAAGAAACGAGAGCTTTAAATGATACACTGGACCAGATGGATTTCACAGATATCTACAGAGCTTTACATCCAAACTCAACTGAATACACATTCTTCTCAAGTGCACATGGAACTTTCTCCAGAATAGACCACATACTGGGTCACAAATCAGGTCTGAACCGATACCAAAAGATCGGGATAGTCCCCTGTATATTCTCAGACCATAATGCCTTGAAATTAGAACTAAATCACAACAAGAAGTTTGGAAGGACCACAAACACGTGGAGGTTAAGGACCATCCTGCTAAAAGATGAAAGGGTCAACCAGGAAATTAAGGAAGAATTAAAAAGATTCATGGAAACTAATGAGAATGAAGATACAACCGTTCAAAATCTTTGGGATGCAGCAAAAGCAGTCCTGAGGGGGAAATACATCGCAATACAAGCATCCATTCAAAAACTGGAAAGATCTCAAATTCAAAAGCTCACCTTACACATAAAGGAACTAGAGAAAAAGCAACAAATAGACCCCACCCCCAGCAGAAGAAGACAGTTAATTAAAATTCGAGCAGAACTCAATGATATCGAGACCAAAAGAACTGTGGAACAGATCAACAGAACCAGGAGTTGGTTCTTTGAAAGAATTAATAAGATAGATAAACCATTAGCCAACCTTATTAAAAAAAAAGAGAGAAGACTCAAATTAATAAAATCATGAATGAGAAAGGAGAGATCACTACCAACACCAAGGAAATACAAACGATTTTAAAAACATATTATGAACAGCTGTACGCCAATAAATTAGGAAATCTAGAAGAAATGGACGCATTCCTGGAAAGCCACAAACTACCAAAACTGGAGCAGGAAGAAATAGAAAACCTGAACAGGCCAATAACCAGGGAGGAAATTGAAGCAGTCATCAAAAACCTCCCAAGACACAAGAGTCCAGGGCCAGATGGCTTCCCAGGGGAATTCTATCAAACGTTTAAAGAAGAAATCATACCTATTCTACTAAAGCTGTTTGGAAAGATAGAAAGAGATGGAGTACTTCCAAATTCGTTCTATGAGGCCAGCATCAACTTAATTCCGAAACCAGTCAAAGACCCCACCAAAAAGGAGAATTACAGACCAATATCCCTGATGAACATGGATGCAAAAATTCTCAACAAGATACTAGCCAATAGGATCCAACAACACATTAAGAAAATTATTCACCATGACCAAGTAGGATTTATCCCTGGGACACAAGGCTGGTTCAACACTCATAAAACCATCAATGTGATTCATCATATCAGCAAGAGAAAAACCAAGAACCATATGATACTCTCATTAGATGCAGAGAAAGCATTTGACAAAATACAGCATCCATTCCTGATCAAAACCCTTCAGAGTGTTGGGATAGAAGGAACTTTCCTCGATATCTTAAAAGCCGTTTACGAAAAGCCCACAGCAAATATCATTCTCAATGGGGAAGCACTGGGAGCCTTTCCCCTAAGATCAGGAACAAGACAGGGATGTCCACTCTCACCACTGCTGTTCAACATAGTTCTGGAAGTCCTCGCCTCAGCAATCAGACAACAAAAAGACATCAAAGGCATTCAAATTGGCAAAGAAGAAGTCAAACTCTCCCTCTTCGCCGATGACATGATACTCTACGTAGAAAACCCAAAAGCCTCCACCCCAAGATTGCTAGAACTCATACAGCAATTTGGTAGCGTGGCAGGATACAAAATCAATGCCCAGAAATCAATGGCATTTCTATACACTAACAATGAGACTGAAGAAAGAGAAATTAAGGAGTCAATCCCATTTACAATTGCACCCAAAAGCATAAGATTCCTAGGAATAAACCTAACCAAAGAGGTAAAGGATCTATACCCTAAAAACTATAGAACACTTCTGAAAGAAATTGAGGAAGACACAAAGAGATGGAAAAATATTCCATGCTCCTGGATTGGCAGAATTAATATTGTAAAAATGTCAATGTTACCCAGGGCAATATACACGTTTAATGCAATCTCTATCAAAATACCATGGACTTTCTTCAGAGAGTTAGAACAAATTATTTTAAGATTTGTGTGGAATCAGAAAAGACCCCGAATAGCCAGGGGAATTTTAAAAAAGAAAACCATAGCTGGGGGCATCACAATGCCAGATTTCAGGTTGTGCTACAAAGCTGTGGTCATCAAGACAGTGTGGTACTGGCACAAAAACAGACACATAGATCAATGGAACAGAATAGAGAACCCAGAAGTGGACCCTGAAATTTATGGTCATCTAATATTCGATAAAGGAGGAAAGACTATCCACTGGAAGAAAGACCGTCTCTTCAATAAATGGTGCTGGGAAAATTGGACATCCACATGCAGAAGAATGAAACTGGACCACTCTCTTTCACCATACACAAAGATAAACTCAAAATGGATGAGAGATCTAAATGTGAGACAAGAGTCCATCAAAATCATAGAAGAGAACACAGGCAACACCCTCTTTGAACTCGGCCACAGTAACTTCTTGCAAGATACATCCACAAAGGCAAAAGAAACAAAAGCAAAAATGAACTATTGGGACTTCATCAAGATAAGAAGCTTTTGCACAGCAAAGGATACAGTCAACAAAACTAAAAGACAGCCTACAGAATGGGAGAAGATATTTGCAAATGACATATCAGATAAAGGGCTAGTTTCCAAAATCTATAAAGAACTTATTCAACTCAACACCAAAGAAACAAACAATCCAATCATGAAATGGGCAAAAGACATGAAGAGAAATCTCACAGAGGAAGACATGGACATGGCCAACATGCACATGAGAAAATGCTCTGCATCACTTGCCATCAGGGAAATACAAATCAAAACCACAATGAGATACCACCTCACACCAGTGAGAATGGGGAAAATTAACAAGGCAGGAAACCACAAATGTTGGAGAGGATGCGGAGAAAAGGGAACCCTCTTACACTGTTGGTGGGAATGTGAACTGGTGCAGCCACTCTGGAAAACTGTGTGGAGGTTCCTCAAAGAGTTAAAAATAGACCTGCCCTACGACCCAGCAATTGCACTGCTGGAGATTTACCCCAAAGATTCAGATGCAATGAAACGTCGGGACACCTGCACCCCGATGTTTCTATCAGCAATGGCCACAATAGCCAAACTGTGGAAGGAGCCTCGGTGTCCATCGAAAGATGAATGGATAAAGAAGATGTGGTTTATGTATACAATGGAATATTACTCAGCCATTAGAAACGACAAATACCCAGCATTTGCTTCAACGTGGATGGAACTGGAGGGTATTATGCTGAGTGAAATAAGTCAATCGGAGAAGGACAAACAGTGTATGTTCTCATTCATTTGGGGAATATGAATAATAGTGAAAGGGAATATAAAGGAAGGGAAAAGAAATGTTGGGAAATATCAGGAAGGGAGACAGAACATAAAGTCTCCTAACTCAGGGAAACGAACTAGGGGTGGTGGAATGGGAGGAGGGCGGGTGTTGGAGGGGAATGGGTGACGGGCACTGAGGTGGACACTTGACGGGATGAGCACTGGGTGTTTTTCTGTATGTTGGTAAATTGAACACCAATAAAAATTAATTTAAAAAAAATCGAGATAAATCTTAAAAAAATAAAAAACAAAATCACATAGATAATGGGTGGTACAGCCAGGATAAATTAAATTCTAGTGCCAGCTAATCTCTTTTAAAAATCTAAAATTGACAAAAATTGATATTAAGCTTCAGGTATATTTTATTCTGAACCACTTGGAACATTAAACCATTTCCCATGACTTATCCAGAAGTCCAACTTTAAAAATCCAAGCATTTTTTGTTCAAATACTTGAGAAAAAAAATATACAATGGAGCCAAAGTTTTTTTTTCTCAGATATTTACATTACTGTCAATTAAAAATTTAAGAATATAAGTGATACAAATATCACATATAGAAAATGATTTCATTTTAGTTCAGAAAAAAAATCATTGAGCATGCAAAAAAGACTGGAAATACTCTATAACCTTAAGTAGTATATTAAGATGGTGGGACTATTATTGGTAATTTCCCATGTTCTGAAATTAATGTATACATTTAAAATAAGTTTAAAATATTTAAACCCTTAAAGGACCCTCTAAGCTTTTTGGAAACTTTTTTTATTCTACCTAAAATGTTTTTTAAAATCAGATATTTGCTGGAAAGAAGAAATCTTTGACCAATAGATTCAGAAAACAGTGGAAAGAATCATAAAAAGTCTTGGGTGGGGGAGGACTACCTGGGTGGCATAGTTGGTTAAATGACCAACTCTTGATTTCAGCTCAGGTCATGATCTCAGACTGTGAGATCGAGCCCTGAGTGGGGCTCTATGCTGAGTGTGGAACCTGCTTGCTTAAGATTCTCTCTCTCCTTCTCCCTCTGTCTCTCTCTCGCTCTCCCCCTCCCCACCCCCCCAAAATTTTGAGGAGACCTGCTCTATTCCCAGAGCTCTTCAGGAAATACTCTTGAAGAGTATTCAAGACTCTTTCATGTGGTCCTATCAGAACTGAGACATTATTTTCTACTATTACAGTTATCTTCCAGTGGGTCTGGACATCAGCCAGGGAGAGTCATTTACATGTGAAACATTGATAGGAGAAGAGAAATCGCCCCACTGCAGACTAAACCTGGACTTCACCTTTTACTCACCATTTGCTCCACTGACATAAGCTTCTCACAGTTCCCCAAATAAACTATGCCCTATACACATACTTTTTTTTCTTTTTTTAAAGTACCTGTGTCCTCTCTCATCTCTACCTTGAATTTTTCTCATCTTCAGAGCCCCCATCGTATGTCACCTCAACCTATGTGAAGTCTTTTCTGCTTGCTCAAGACAAAGTAACTCATATCCACATTTCGGAACCGTCTGGGTCCAAGACCCAGCAAGATCCCAGGAGACAATATACTAGAGGGAAACAGAATACGTACAAGATAGTGGGAATCCATGGGCCCAAATCTAGCTCGAACAGAGAAATCAAGAGAAAATATGTCTGGAAACCAAATAGCAGTAATGCCAAACTCTCTATTAGACAGTCCTAAGAGAAGTGTAGAGGTTGTAGGAACAGGGGGTCAAAATGTCAATGGGAGCAGGAATAGGTGAAAAGGGAATGTCAGTTCATTTCACACACACACACACACACACACACACACACACACACACACCATATCATGAATATTAATTACTTAGACTCTTCAACAGATTCTGATGTGTCACTGACCTTAAAGCCAAGGCCTTGGATTGTTGTTACCTGAACCCCTGATACTGTGCCTGACATCTGAGTCTCTGGATCTGACTTTGCTTCCCTAAGTCAGAAAAGCTGCCTCCACCTCCCTTAGCAAGTCTCCCTGGACTGGACCTGGGCCTAGACCAGCTTACTGTTTGAAGGATTCTTAGCCAGTCCCCCTCTGGACCACCTGTGACTGATTTTGTCCAGGATCCTGGTTTATTCCTTGAGAAAAAAATAATACATAATGTCTGAACGATTTCTATAAACAGTGTGAAATAAATACATAAAAGAAATAAATCCAGAAGATTCCAAAAATATTTTTGAAGAAGTAAAAATATGTAATCCTCCAGTGACCAAGTTCTGTCACCATGACCAAAATATCTTGCCACTATTCTTGACTCTCCATCTGCTTTGCTATCATCTTTTCTTCAAGACAGTGTTGCAATAACTTACCAACTAGCCGTCCCACCTGCAGTTTGACCTTCTGATCCAAGGGTCTGATAATTCAGATGTTTTTGGAGAAGAAAGAAGAGGCACAAATGAGTGACCAGGGCTGAGTATAATTACATATGCAAAGACAGTACAAGTGGTGGGTTGGGGCCAGGGAGAAAGCACTTGTGCCATAAAAAAGGGGCCCCACTCCTCAGCTATAACTTACAGTTTTCTTCCAGAAATGCAAGCCAGTCTTTCTAGAATACCCTATTAAAAAAAAAAAAAGACAAGAATTCAGACTTTTATGTTAAAATAAAAAATCTGAATGTTGGCTGCCCCTCTTTCTTTTCTTGATGTAATAAATTCCTCCGTATGCCTGAGCTGTTTGAAGTTGAGTTTCTGTCATAAGCAAACCAAGAATCCTGACTAATATAGTTCTTTAATGAGCTGTTTACATGACTTCTTCCCAAACTCAACAGTGATTTCTCAGAGTCAGGGTCTGTGGCAGAGTCACTTTTATACCCGTGGTGCTGCCCAGGGGCTGGCACCAAACTGGAACTAATTATTTACAAATGAATGGATAGATGAATAAATACATATTCTTTAAAGAGCTAAAAGCAGGGAATACCAATTCCAAAATAATAGGCAGGAAGAGATTAATTCCTGAAATTGTAGAAAAGGCTTACAAACAGGATTTGTGTTCCTTACTCAGGCTTCAAGTTCTTTCAAGGAAGGAGGGCCTTGCACTTGATTCCTTAAAGACTGCATACACCTTGACCCCTCATGAGAATGAGCAGTCAGCAAACACAAAATGTCAATGTGTTTAAGCAGAATGAACACAAACTCACATTTCCTTAGGGTACAAAGTAAATAGGTAGATAATGGCTGAGCCTTTTTAGATACAAGGACAAATCAAAGAAGCTTTAAGAAACAAAACAAGACAAAAAAGCTTTTAGGTTACTATTTTGAATAATGCCTTGGATAATAAGATGCTATTATCCACCTGCACCGTTGTCAAAGGCTACTTCTATGACCAGAATTATTCTTCCAATTTGTTAACACTCATTTATTCATTGCCCACAAGGAAGTGCCTGCTGTATCAGAGGAGTCTGTACAGTTTGACTTTGGACAGTTACCACCAGACATGCATAAATCCTTCCTCTGTGTGTGTGAGTCATAAATATCTTCTCCATTTCCTTCCCTGAGCCCCAGTTTCTTGCACCTGACACACTAGACAAGTTGACAGCACCTCTGGAAAGGTGCTGGCACACAGCTTCTTACGGTGGGAGGGCAGTTATCAATTATCTGGTTGAAACTTCTGTCTTGAAAAGGATGAAACTGAGGCCCAGAAAGATAGACAGCATCCACCTAAGCCTCGCAGGTAGTTAGTGGCTGTGCCTGACCCAGCCTGGAGGTTCTTGGTGTAGTCACAAACCTGAAACTCTAATTACACAGTTTAGCTGACCTTGAGGAATAAAAATGCCACTCCTCTAAAGGGCTTTCAGATACATTAGCCAAATTGGAGCAGTTAATTTGCAAGTGAGCAGCTTTGGTTTTTGGGTCTTGTTATTGGGGGGTCGGGGTGGGAGAAACATCTGAACCTTAAAATGAACTGGCCTTACAACAGTCAAGTCACGGATTCTGTTTTTCCATATTCAGTCCACACAGTGCAGTGGGAGGTCGGAAGTCCCCCTGCTCTGTCTGGAGCTCAGAAGCACTCGTGACACGCGATTCCTGCCTCAGCAAAAGATTGCTTTCCGAGCTGAGATTATTGTTCAGCACACAGAGTAATTGGCTCCAGGGAGGTTTGGGAGAACTTTATGAAAGCTTTTGTTTGCATGAAACCCAGAATGGTAAGGCCCTGGAAAAGACAGGGCTTCAAAGGCACTGTTTGCCATCACTTTCAGGAAGGGCCAGCTCCCTCTGCAGACTTGGGGCAGTTCATTTTCAAAGGTGTTAAGAACACTTGTGATGTAAAATGGCAGCCAGGGAAATGCTTTTGTCTGCTAAATCTTCAAGCTATTATTGCAGAAAAACAGGATTCCTACCTGCCTGCCCTGCTTGTCATTTAATTCTCATCCGTCAGTCTGCCATCATGCCTTTGGGGATGCCTGGGCAGCATTTGCAATTGTAGGTATCCAAATCAATCCTCTAATGAGCGTCTGTCTTAGCTGCAGAGACATCTACAAAGATCTGTCCCTTCCTCCTGCAAGCTCGCTGTCCACCTCCGAGAAGAAAGCTGACCACTATCTCACCAAAGCCAGGCCAGGCCTGCAAGCTCAAGAAGAAAGAAAGTTCTTTTCTTCCATATCCCATGTTGTGGCCCTCCTCATCTTCTATCCCCCACTTACTAACATGTTGTATCAAATTTCAGGGACCTAGAGATTCAATGGCACCCCCCGAACCCCAAGTCTTCCCAACTCTCCTCCCACTACCATGCTAATGTGTCTTTCCTACATACTCTCTCTTTCAAATAACTAGTTAATCTGATTAATAAAATTGGCATCCCCCAAGCTTTTGTCATTTGTCAGCCACCCTCACAATTGTTTCGTTGTCTGTGAACCACCTGCCCTATTATTTACCTAATATTTTTATTTTTTAAATATTTATTTATTTATTTATTTATTTATTTATTTATTTATTTATTCATGAGAACACAGAGAGAAGCAGAGACACAGGCAGAGAGAGAAGCAGGCCCCCCAAGGGGAGCCCGGTGTCGCACTTGATCCCAGGACCCCGGGATCATGCTCTGAGCCAAAGGCAGATGGTCAACCACTGAGCCACCCAGGCATCCCCCTAATATTTTTATTTAAATGGACTCACTCTTAAATGTAAATAATTACTTCAACCAATTTTATCTGTGAAATTGCAGGTTTGATGTGCTATTTATTTCAATATATATTAGGAAGACTATGTATGTAGAACTATTTTTTAATATATAGAACTATTAAAATAAAAAATATTGAATAAAAATATCCTGGCAGCCTGGGTGGCTCAGTGGTTTAGCACTGCCTTCAGCCCAGGGCCTAATCCTGGAGACCTGGGATCACATCCCACGTCGGGGTCCCTGCATAGAGCCTGCTTCTCCCTTGGCCTGTGTCGCTGCCTCTATCTCTCTCTCTGTGTCTCTCATGAATAAATAAATAAATTCTTTAAAAATATATATATATATATATAATCTCCCTTAGGAGGATACTTTTGTCTATGTAGCTATCAGCTTAAAAACAAGAATAAGTAAATAAAGCTAGAAGTTGGTTTGTTTTTAATGAAAAGCTATTCCCTATCCAGTGTGAAGTAGGGCTTCTCAAATTGCAGTAAGCATCTGTGACCTGGAGAGCTTAATGAAACACAGACCCCAATCAGTCCCCAAGGAATCTCAGCCAGCAGGAATGGACTGGGGCCCTTGGATTTGCATTTCTCACTGGTTCCCTAGTGATGGCCTTGCTTCTGGTCTGCAGATCTCATTTAGTGGTGTTGAGGGAAAATAAACAGAGAAAACACCATCCACTTTTAGACTGCCTTGTGTAAAATATATGAGGCCTAAAAAACAAAACAAAACACACACACACACAAACAAAAAAAAAAAACAGAAAAATAGAAATAATTTTAAAAAAAGAATGACTTTCCCACTCATTATGTATCTACCACACACATACCTATCAAAACATAACTTTTTTTTGACTTTTAATACTGAAATAATTTCGAACTTAAAGAATAGTTGAAGAGTGTAAAGAACTGAATACCCTTCACCAAAAATCCCATTCAGATTTCTCCAACTATCCACTATCACTATCCAGTGATGTTGATAGCATCTGATAGCAGAAGGACCCAGTTGGGATCACATGTTGAATTCTGTTGCCGCATACATTTCTGTATTCTCCTCAGTGATTCTGACCTTCCTCCCTTTATGACCTGTAAGGTTACAGGTTGGTCATTTTGTAGAATGAATTTGCATATGAGTCTGTCTGACATTTCCTCATATTTTAACTTTGATTTATTGATGAAGAAGGTTCTATCAGGTTTCCCCACTGTGAAGTTATATTTCCCTCTTAGTAATTATGTATCACAAAGAGATATTTTAAGACTATGATAAAATCCCCTTCCCCATCCCACTTTTGCCCACTAGCTTTAGCATCATCCATGTTTTTTTTTTTTCCTGAATCAATTATTATGATGATGGTTAACAAATGGTGTTTCTTTAATTTTGTTATTATTTTTACATTTATTACTTGGCATTCCCCTGTGAAGAGGCTTTTTCCTTTTTTGGCCATTTACTTATATCAGTGTGAATTCATGTATTCCTCTATTATTTAATGAATTATAATCCACTGTTGTCATTACTTATTTTGATGTCCAAGTTGACTCAGACTTGACTACAGGAAGCCTCTTCAGGAAGGTCTTTGTGTCTCTTTGACATGGCCCCATTATTCTATGAGCACTTCCTTACTTTCTGATACAAAAGGGTGTTCTAAGTTCGTCTTACTCTTTCCCTGTCCAGCCCTAGAGAGAGCCAGTTCTTTAAGGAATGTTTTAGTGTTTTAGTGAAGAGTGTTATTTAGAAACAAAGATATGTCCATTGCTACTGGGGCATCATTGCTAACTAGGTTCTTTCTTTGTATATTGTTGTAGTGTTTAAACCTAGCCGCTGCTCTGAACAGTATTCCAGTTACTACACAATATAGCTGTATGTGGGGAAAATGTGTGGCTTTTGTTTGTATTTTTTTAGTGTGGGCATTGGGCAGATCTAGGAAATATATGTCCATATATACACACATACGTAAATATATACACATCTATACATTTGGGTGTATACATATGATGTGTGTAGATATGTGTGTGTGTACAGGCACAGAAGCCATGAGCTCACACAGGCACCTCTGATTGCATTCCCAACACCACAGGGTCCACTTAGCTCTCCTCTTTTCCATATATGTAAATTCTCCAACAGTAAGAAACCTGGCTCCTCATGTCACCAGTATATTTACTCATGGGCTCAATCCTGCTCATGTAGCCAAACTCTTGATCCCACCAGGCTGCCTCTGCACAACCTCCTAGGGTAAACCTCAGCCCGGTAAGGCCTCTTACCCCCTTAGATACTCAGCCATGAAGGCTCCTGACTGCCCAATTGCCTTCCCTTGCTGCTTGGAAGGAAAAAAGGAAGGAAGGAAGGCTAAGAACGAAGTAGGGAGGGAGAACAAGAGAAAGGCAGGGATGGCAGGGCAAAATTCAAGTGTTCTCTCCTCCAGCCTTTGTCCCATCCACAAATATTCCCCATCTCTCTCTCTCTAAGGCTTATTTTGGAGAGAGAGAGGGTGAGAGAAGAGAAAGGACACGCACATGCCTTTGAGCAGGGGAGTGTCAAGCAGACTCCCCACTGAGTGCGGAGCCTGACCTGGGCTTGATCCACAGATCCTGAGATCACAACCTGAGCCGAAATCGAAATCAAGAGTCAGACCCTTCACCAGCTGAGCCACCAGGTGCCCCTCTCCAACTCTTTAATTAGTACCACTACTATCCAACTGCTTAAGAAATGCTGGAATCATCCTTGAGTCCTCTCTTTTTCTTGCACCATGACTTTCTTAGTGTATCTGGAATCAACCTACTTCTCACCATCTCCTATTCTCCTACCACCATCTCTCACCTGTATTGCTGCAAAATTCTCAAAAGTGATTTATCCACTTCAATTCCTCTTCCCCTGAAAGTATTCCATTTTTGGTTTAGCTTCAAACATTAGGATTCCAAAAATGGATTAAATGTGCCAAAAATAAGGAAGTTTAGTATCCTTGCCATGCTAGAAATAAATTGCTTTTCATGGGATATACCCTCCAATAAACAGCTTTTTCTTGTATCTAAATAGCAGATATAAACTTTTACTATCTTCTCTTTTCAAGATGATGTTTCTTTCTGTTTAGAGAGTTCCATGTAGTTAGGATAAGAACCTCAAAGTAATGGATCAAAACAATTATACAGCTCCCAAAATGCACTGAAAATAATCTGTTCATAGAGTAAAATTAAGTGTGTATGTCTGTTTTAAGAAATACATATTAAATATTGCAGGGTGTAACCTTTGTTTCTTATGCATAGGCCCTCTTATTAATGTTTATTTAATACACTAACTTCTTGTTTATTCAATTTAAATAGTGCAATTATATGAAAGGAAAGGAGAAAGGATCATTTATCCAAATAACAGAAGATCTATCAATTTCTTATTCTTACTCAATTGCAGCTCCTTTTATCTCAGAGAGTGGTTTGGAAATGAGTGCTCCTCTTTGGAATGGAATGGATGGCCAACTTAGGTGGGTAGAATATGCATTTATAATTTCCTTTCTTGGTGCAAGCATCTTATTTTTAGTAAAACTCCAGAATGGGTTCCTTCCTCCTCTGAATGATGTTGCAACATTTGCACTATTAGACTTGTCATCTTATAAAACAACCCTTCCCAGATAGTATTTATATCTGGCAGCATGATGATTGGGATCAGCTCTTAATTAATTATGCATATTAAATAGCTGCAATCACACATAGATTCTATTAACCTGGAAGGCTGCTGGGATGCTTACTATTTCAGAAGCCTAGAATAAAAAGAATGTGCAGATGTCCCATTTTATTATCTCATTTTCAAAGATAATGCTTTAAGTACTTTTAAAATTTGCTAGAAGCACAATTTGTGAAGTTAGATCAATTTTGTTCTTACACTGACTGAAATGAAAAAAGAAAAGAAAAAAGAAATTTGGAATACAAGCTAAGAGCTGTGTATAATATGAACATAATCTCTCACCACACATATCCTTTGCCTTTACCTCAAGATCTAAAAAGTTATTCAAGGGAAGAATAGAGCCTTTTCTGAGAGGGCATTTTAATTTTGTCAAAATACCAAGTGTTCTTCAGTGGTTACTACATGTGATTTCTCTGAACAGCCACATAAACCTTTATCAAAGCTTTCAGCAGATATTAAATTGAATCACTTTAATTCCCTAACGTTTTGCCCTCCACAACATAATTGTGCTGAATTATATGACTGCTATATGTGTTAGCAAGTGGCCTCCTTTTGGATCAGGCTAGTACTTGAGCAGACAGAAATTTGAGCAGTCATCTATCCATTGTTGGGTGGAACCAGATAGAATCAGAAAAACCTTTTTGTAGATATTGAGGATCAGAATCCCATGCCTCTAAGGATAAAGTTTGCAATCTTGAGTCAGGAGGCAGACAATAGACAGGGACAGAGGAGACTGGACAACACATGTTTTTCCCTTTCTCATTTTTGGTGGTTATGAAAATGCTATGATAACATCAGCTTTGACCCTGGAGCATCCAATCCATTCTCCACACTGCAGCCTGGATGATGTTTCAAAACAGATGCAATCATGTCCATCCCCAGTTTATTCATGTACTCTCCGCTGTCCTCAGGACAAAGTTCAAATTCCTTATCATTGCTTAAAAGTATTTTACCATTTGGGATTGGCCTATATCACTGGTCTCATTGATTTCATTCCAGCCAAAAAGAACAACTTTGGATTCTTAAACCTAGCCAAGTAGGCTTTTTACCCAAATTATTCATGCCCATGCTTCCTACAATCCCATGTCCCTTGCCAGGATAAACGCTGTTTATCTTCCACACCTCGACTTTTCCTGACTTCCCAAGTCTGAGTTTGGGGTTTCTTCTCTATGTTCCTCTAACATTCTGTATTTGCCCTTGTGAGAACATGGATCACATTGTATGTAATTAAACCTATTAACTTTTCCATATCCTTGATATGTATTTTGTCTTGCCTATGTAGCCTAGCATAATATTAGCATATACCAGGTATTTAGTCAGTGTTTACTGAACAAAAGGATAACTGCCAAACCCAAGAGTGTGCCCATCAGTAGAACCTGAAGTTATAGACATAATGACCTGTTCATTTCCCATTCAAAATAGTCCAATTCCTCCATCAGAATGCTGGTGTTGAGTAAGTGATTTGCTGACCAACTCTCCAAAGTTTACCAGAACTGAAGAGATTTTTTACCTGAAAACTTGAACTCTCCCTATCCTTTTCACTTATTCAAATGGTCTCTGACTTTAAAGGATTCATAAAGCATCCTCTCCTCTCCATGGAACCATCCCTGACCATTGACATCATGTTGCCTGCTCTCTTTCTTTCCAGTCTTCACAGGTCTTCATTCTACATCTGTAACTTAGCTCTTTATAGTTTCCTATTGTCCTCTTATTATTTTATGTTTAGTTCATACCCCAAATTGTGATTCCCTAAGCACAGAGATCAGTTATTATACTCTCATTAAATGTATCATGACTCTAGAGTAATACCCACTAACGTGTCTATCCCTTTACCTCTTACTGTATAGTACTTTCTGTTGAAATGCATGTGTTACTATCTTTGTATCATATTTAGTTTCCCTTATTACAATCTAGAGTTTTGCTCTTCTGTGGCCTAATCCTGGTAATATATGTGTTACACACATTTTTAAAATAAGTATTTGTAGTTGATGATGATGGTGGTGGTTTGTCTCCAATAAATATTTTTTTATTACTTGGTTGATTTTCTGCAAATACGTTTTCAGTCTGAGAAGAGAAGACCCATCTTTGTGCCCAATCATCTGATTAGTGGAGCCCCAGGGGCCGGAAAATTTCATGTCCCATTTATCTTTCGCATTTGAGCTTAAGCATCTCTATTTGGATATCCAGGGACCCCAGGGATGGTATCCTCCCTGGTAAGTTGCTCCTTTTGGCAGAAGGAGCAACATTTCTCATTGCTACTATAGAACATTTACCTGTAAAGAATTCTTTTGTAATGAAGAGCACACATTTTGCTTAATGTAAGTCTCAGCATAGCAGAGGCAAATAGTATTTAATTACCCCAGCTGCTGATGTTTCTTTGTAATTACTGTATTTATTTTGAGATTTATAGCTGTAACTAAGACATTAGGAAATGAAATCCTGGAACTCTGCTGCAGTCCCAAGATATTCAGGATTAAGTTTATGATTAAAAATATTCATGCACCAACAGCCTAAGACAATAAACACCATCATCTCTCTATTGTCTCTATTGTTAGATTATTTTGGGATCTAAAATTACCTGTCCTACATTGATAATGAAGACTTACAATCTTCCTATTCCCATAGTGAAGACTTCACCTTTTCTAGATATATGAGCCATTTGTGGAGGAGACAAGCAGATGCAGGACGTGCTTACCCCGTAGAAAATGACAGCAATGACAACTCTATCCTTTATTGATGAAGGAGAATTTGCCCAGAAATCTTTGGTTAGTATTAAAATCAGTATATTGTAATGGTAAAATCTGTTCTGAAAATAACGTTGACATTTATATATAGCATTGATAATTCTTTTACTTTTTTGATAATAACCCTGTAATCTTTAAGGACCTCAAAACCTCGGTTCATGGTCTTGCCTAAAATGGAGAATGAATTGTACCTGATTCTTCCCTACCTCGCCCACCCTATCAATCATATTATACCAATGAGAACAGCAGCAAGGTATTCAATATTCCAGTGTTGCACAGGTCCAGAAAGGATCATTACACGGGACTGTTGGTGTACAACATAGTATACTGTATAACGTAAATTGACCCCCTCAAATTGAACAATGTGGCAGATGGGAACATCTCTTTCCTCCAGGGAGATGAGCCTCAAGCTGCTTATGTTGTAATTTGGAACCAGACTCTGAAAATGTAAGCAGGAGAAGGACTACAAACTCTCCATGTTTTCAAGGTAATAATAATTGCACTTCCCATGTATTCTTGCTAGGTTTATGAGACTTAAAGCAGCAGTAAGAGATAACAAAAAGATATATGGAGCTGACCTAAAACAATGATCAGTGCTGGTCAGTGCAATGATGTTAATATACTGATAATGACAGGTAGGAATGATGTATGCAGTATGTTTGTTCTGGTTCAGAAAGTCAAAGAAACTAGTACTTACCAAATACATACAAAGTGTCAGGCAACTTAATGTGTACAACCTTATTAAACACTCAAAACCACTGTGTAAGGAAAACACAAACTATCCCCATTTTAAAATCAAGGAAACAGACTCTAAAAATTTAAGGAACTGAGACAAGCTCTCAGAATACTTTCCTCGACAACACTCTGTCAGTCTAGAAAACAGACATTTCAAAGGTATCATGAGCACACACTGTAACAGAGCTTCCAATAGAAATATAATGCAAGCCACATACATAATTTTAAACTTTCCAGTAGTCACATTTTAAAAAGGAAAAATAAACGGGTGATAATTTTTATATTTTATTTAACTCAGTGTATCACAGTCATAATTTCAACATGTAAAACAAGGACTGAGATTTGTTTTCATCCTAAGATTTCAGAGTACAGTGTATATTTTACATGTAGAGCATATTTCAATTTGGACCAGTGACACATTTCAAGTGCTCAACAGACACATGTGGTTAGTGGTTGTCACGTTTGACAATGCAGCTCTATGATGTGCATGGCATATTGCACAAAAGGAATGTTAAACAACAATAATAGAAGGTGGTAAGAGGTTGCCTTTGCCATATTTTACTCATTCACCCATCTGATATTGGCTAAACACCTAGTGCATAAGCAACTATAGGGGATACATGGAAAACTAATCATACTCTCAGGGAATTTCGAGTCCAGCAGGAGAAATAAGAGAACAAATAGAATAATTAGGGAATGCCTGGGTGGCTCAGGTGGTTAATCATCGCACTTGATTTCAGCTCAGGTCATGATCTCAGGGTCAGGAGATTGAGCCCTGCATCAGGCTTCATGCTCAGTGCAGAGTTTGCTTGTCCCTCTCTCTGTCCCCTCCCCTTAAATAAATAAATAAATAAATAAAATCTTAAAAACAAAAAGAATATTAGGATGAGAAAAGCTAAAAGTGCCATAGAAAAGCACTTTTGATAGATGAAATGCTATGGAGTTTCAGCAGAGGGAGAGGCTTTTTCTGGCTGGGAGACCAAAGAAATTTTGGGTCATTTAAATTGAAAAAAAAAAAAAAAGAATAGAGAGCAGACATACAAAGTTATGGAGAAGGGCACTCCAGGCAGAGGCAACAGCTTGAGCAAAGGCGTGGAGGTGGGTCAAGCATTGAGTGTCTGTGAAAAATGGTGAAAAGTTCTGTAAGCTTGTAGCTTAAAATGAGTGAAGAGGAGGAGGAAGGGGAAAGCTTTGAGGAGTAGGCAGTGGGCAATCATTATAGCTTGTGAGCAAGAGACAGATAGCATGTTCAGAAGTTTCATCTAGCAACACAGTATGTAACTTGGAACTGGGTGATGGTGAGGGGACTTCTGTAATCATATGAGTGAGAGGTACTGGAGTCATGAACTAGAAGGAGAATGAAAATAAAAAGGAGAAGGTGGCACAGGAAGTACTATTAGAGGTTTCCTGACAGGATTGGCAGCTTTGTAGCATGAGGAGGAAAGAGTCCAAGATGCCAGCGCGCCGTGTTGGCACCAGGAACAACAGCAAACACACAGAAAAGAGAATAGTGGACACAGATTTGGGGAGGTCCCAGTTTGGGACCTACTGAATTTTACTGATAACTTTTTTTTTTTGGATTGATAAATAAATTTTATAAATAAATAAATAAATAAATAAATAAATAAATAAATAAAATACAGATACTTGATATTCCCAAATGCAACTTAATGAGAAAATGAGCTAGTGTTTAGGGAAGTTGAAACTTTTTATTTTCTGCATCTGTAACCTTGGCAAGCTGCCTCACATCTCTGGGTCTCAATATCCTCAAATGTAAAATGATAATGATGGAAACTCCCTCTTGGGGTTGAGTGGCAATCCAATGAATTGGTACAGATAAAAGTTGAGAACAGTGCCTGGTCTAGAGTGAATACTCAAGAAATGCCAGCTATTATGACTATTATAACAATTTTCCCATTTGGGAGATAAGACCCACTGTACCTACGGCAGTGAACATTTCCATCATTTCATTTCTTTTTTAAGGAATTTATTTATTTATTTATTTACTCCATTCATTCATTCATTCATTCATTCATGAGAGAGGCAGAGGGAGATGCAGGCTCCCCGTGGGGAGCCCAATGCAGAACTAGATACCAGGATCCCAGGATCACGACCTAAACTGAAGGCAGATACTCAACCACTGAGCCACCTAGGTGCCCCCATCATTTCATTTCTATGTGGGAGGCAGAATCAGCAAAAGCTTCTTAGATGGACTCAGGGTCTAGGATTCCTGACAGTCTCTCTACTTTATAGGCAGTTCTGAAAGATAAATCTGTCTCTATGGTAGAAGAATCAGTGTTGGTGGGGGAATCTCAGAGTCAAGAGTTGCAGTGTACCCTAGAATAAATGCTAAATGTAGTGGTTTAGTGAGGCCAGCTTGGTACCAACTTGCAAAAGCCAATTGTTAAGTTTTTAAAAATTTTGCAAGTTGGTGTTGCCATTATTAAAAATGAAATTATATAGGGATGCCTGGGTGGCTCAGGGGTTGAGCGTCTGCCTTTGGCCCAGGGCGTGATCCAGGAGTCCCGGGATCTAGTCCCACATCCGGCTCCCTGCAGGGAGCCTGCTTCTCCCTCTGCCTATGTCTCTGCCTCTGTCTGTGTGCCTGTCATGAATGAATAAAATAAAATCTTTTTAAAAATGAAATTATATAATCTTACAAATAAGTAAATAATACAAAAGATAATAAATACCGAAACTCAGAATTTCTAATTATCTTACTATTATCTATGCACTCGAGCTTATTCTTACCTGTTGTATCTATTGGGTGGAAATACTATATAATGTTGTGCTACTCTTCATCTCTTCCCAGCATTCAATGGTGTCACACTGGTAGCTTAAAATCAGCGACAGTGGTAATCTTTAAATCATGGGATTGCCAAATGCTACAAATTTAGGCCCGATTTACTGCTTTGTTGACGAACAAGATAAGGGAATGACAAACTACAGCTCATAAACCAAATCTAGCCCACTGCTTGTTTTTGTATGGCTTATGAACTAAAAATGGTTTTTATATCTTTAATTGTTGAAAAAAATAAAAAGAAAAAGAATATTTCCTGATATATAAAAATTACATTAAATTCAAAGTTTAGTGTCCACAAATAAAGTTTGAGTTGAATATAGCCATGCTTATCTGTTTACATGCAGCTTATGGCTGCTTTCATACCGATGGCAGCATGGTACAGAGAGAGAAAGTTAAGATAGACACCTTATGGCCTATAAACCTAAAAAGTTATTATCTGGCCCTTAGCAGAAAACACTGCCTAATCCCTGGTTTAGGTTTAAGAAAGTGGTAGAGAAAAATGAAATAATGCAGATTAAACTTTTTAAATTCATTACATGTTTGATTATTACATTGTAAATAAAAAAATGAGGAAATATTCTTCCAGTATTTTTCCAGTACTCAAAGTCATCAACAAATAAGTGAGTTCCAACATACATCTTTCTTGTTTTATTTAGTCTTGCTGACTTAAATGAAAGCATCCACTAACATTCATGTAAGAACTATATCTGGTTCTCAATGGCAACCATAGAGAACAACAGTTTGGCAAAAATCAACAATATTCTGTAAGAATCAATTAGCTGTATGGGATTTACAACAAAGAGTATTATGTATTTTATTATTGTTAATAAATTGTGTGCTATATATCCTTTATTTATACCAGTATAATTTATAATAAACTTATGTATGTTAACATAGGTATATTCCCCACTCCTCAACCCCATCTCACAGACCTAGTTGTTAAATACTAAGTAGCACATCCTTTTCTCACCTCCTCACATTCTTACCTCTCCTAGGAAATGGTGGGAAAATCCCAGTTGATTTAGTGAGCTGTAGCAGTGATCAGTCTGGTATTCTACAGTGACAAGTCAGGAGTGCAGGGACAGGATTAGTCTAAAATGAAGATTGGATCAGGGCTCCTCTGAGACCAAGCGTTAACAATAACCTATAGGGGCACCTGGGTGGTTCAGTTAAGCGTCTGCCTTTGTCTCAGGTTGTGATCTCAGGGCCTGGGATCAAGTCCCATGTCAGGCTCTCTGCTCAGTGGGGACTCTGTTTCTCCCTCTCACTTTCCCTCTGTGCACGTGTGCTCACTCTCTCTCTCTCTCTCTCTCTCAAATAAATAAATCTTTTTTAAAAAACAACAACCTATTACTCATACTTCAAACAGATTTCCTGAACTGTACCCTTGACTTTCCATCAAGAGTTTTGGCTTTAATTAGAAATGACAAATAGCCACCATTTGCTTCATCGTGGATGGATCTGGAGGGTATTATGCTGAGTGAAATAAGTCAATTGGAGAAGGACAAACATTATATGGTCTCATTCATTTGGGGAATATAAATAATAGTGAAAGGGAATAGAGGAGAAGGGAGAAGAAATGGGTAGGAAATTTCAGAAAGGGAGACAGAACATGGAAGACTCCTAACTCTGGGAAACGAACTAGGGGTGGTGGAAGGGGAGGACGGCGGGGGGTGGGGGTGACTGGGTGGTGGGCACTGAGGGGGGCACTTGACGGGATGAGCAGTGGGTGTTATTCTGTATGTTGGCAAATTGAACACCAATAAAAAATAAATTTATTTTAAAAAAAAGAGTTTTGGCTTTATTTTCATTTGGAATTCTTTTTTTAATTTTTTCATTCTTTGTTCTCCTTTCTCCAAATTGGCCTGGAATCCTGCCTTCCAGGACCCCTGAAACATGGAACTCTTTTGGTAGTCCCCCAGGTGACTTAAAAGCTTGGACATCTCTTAAACCTGCCTGATGGGGTGCTTCCTCCATCCTTCCCTTACCTCAATCAAAGTTACATAAACTGAGACCCCAGGAGCTATCAGTCAAACTAAATCTGGCCTCTGGGCAAACATTAAGTAAAAGACAACCAGAAGGGTATCAAACAAGCAATAGTTCTTGCTCTCATTGCAAAATTCTCTAACCACACAGTGAAAGAAGAGCATGTTCAAGGCCTGATGGCAGAACTCAGGGGGTGTTAATGCTTTCAGCATTTCTTCTGAGATGGAGGGTTGTTAGAGTTGCTCACAGAAAATAAACTCTTTTTTCTTGTAGCGTAGCTAATCCAGTATCAGAAATTAGATGATGATTATTGATGTAAAGACAAATGCATTTAAAGCTTTGGGTTGGGATCCCCAGGTGGCTCAGCGGTTCAGCGCCTGCCTTTGGCCCAGGGCTTGATCCTGGAGTCCGAGGATCAAGTCCCATGTCGGGCTCCCGGCATGGGGCCTGCTTCTCCCTCTGCCTGTGTCTCTGCCTCTCTCTCTCTCTCTATGTCTACCATGAATAAATAAATAAAATCTTAAAATAAAATAAAGCTTTGGGTTGCTAGAATCTATAAGAAAAGAATATGTATCTAGTTATTTTCTAAAGTGAAGACAACATACACTACACTTTTAAAAACTGCTCATTTCACCTGAATGTGCTTTCTGAGCAAATGTGTCTCAGGCACCAAATCAATGCTTTTATGTAATCATTTTTAAATTGGAGAGCCAGTTTAAATTACAACCATAATCAAAATTAAGAGCGTAACATTTTTTGAAACATTAGGTGTCTGAGAAAAATTATCCCTTGACTTTCCATGGGACTGTGTTACCAATTGATTTTAAAACTACTCAGATGATCTCATGGTTATCTTGGGCTGTCATTGACTAACATGTCACATCCCACCTTTCATCAGCTAACCATGCTCTTGCCAAATAATGTGAAGTCAAATCTGCTTATATTTTCTCAAACTAAGGAAATTCAGGGGGTGTGATGTTTTAAATTAAGCAAGATTGTTATTCTCATAAGGATAGAACTTAAAAATAGTTGTACCAATCCAGAAAGCCTTTATTTGTATTTCATATATTAAAGTAGCTCTAAATATTATATTCTATCCTTTTGGAAGTTTCAAATTGAGCAATCACTGTTTTTTTTTTTTTCCTTTCTCATGGATGACTTGCAAAAATAGTAGAACTATTTTTTTAATATGTTATCCAAAGCAACAAGATTTCTAGTATGGAAGAAAAAGATTGCTGATATTTGGTTAATGAATTGTTGCCCTGGAATACTCCCCTAAGCTGATGAAATCCCTCCTTAAAACTATTTAAACAATCCATTGTTTAAATCCATTTATAAATGGCTTAATGGTCACATCTTTCAATGTGTTGTATATAATAGCAATATCTAATGCTTGAAAATGGGTTATGATTATGATCTTTGCTATATCACAATAAGAGTTTTAACTAATTTATTTATATATAGCCAATATGGGCTTATATATCAGGCTTTGCTACATAGGATGAACATTTCTAATTCCAGAAAACAAAGGCATATGTACATCTATGTCCATATATATGTAGGTATCTCTGTGCATTCATATATGTATAATCTGCAGTTAATTTGATTTGCTCAAATATAATTCACTTTCCCAAAATCAGACAGACAAAGCAAAAATAAACAAAGAGCTGTTGTGGTATCATCTAGTTGTTTAAAGTCTGACTTTCGTACTTCCTTTTAAGCACCTGACATTTTCATCTTGTTCTGGCAGTCCCATTTTTAGTTCCTCCCGCCTGTTTGGCCAGAAATGAAACCTTAACAATGTGCCACATTCCCCTGAAATCTGATTATAAATTGCATCTGTGTGTTTTCTCAGTAGCAGGCAAGAGATTCATGTTGGGTTGTAGAAATCTACACAGCTGGAGCTAAACTGTGATTTTATTCAAACTCTGCGTGAGAATTGGAGAATTATAGACATAGATAATAAATAGGCCTCTAGGAGAAGAGATAAAAGACTAAAGGGCAAAGAAACAATGAAAGGAGGATACAGCATGGTCTCGGCTGCAAAGGTTGAAAGCAAGACTTCTTCCTATCAATATTTGTATCGGTACACCATACTGGAGTTCAGGTTAACAAACACTCATTGTGCTTACTATGTACTGGCAATGACCCAACTCTGGTGATACCAAGATCAATAAGGAGGCATGATCCCAGCTCTGAGGGAGCTTAGAATCAGTGGATTCATACACAGTGTGGAGAATGCAATTATACATATACAGAATGCAATTAAGAAGAGAGTTGGGGCACAGAGTCAGGAATGGGATGGGATCAGAAAATGCTTCCTGAAGGAGATGATGCTGGAAATGTATCTAAAATCACTCACACTGATGCATAATGAAAAGACCATTGGACTTAGAACCTGAAGATGGTTTGAGTCCTAGGTCTAATGTGATGACATATTAGCTATGTGATCTGTCAGTAAGCATAGTTAGCTAATAAGTGTCACCTCTTATTGTGTGCAGGCAGCCACTGTGCTATAGTCTTCACATGTACCATCTAGCTTGTGGGCAAGACCCAATTATTTTCCTTCCCATTTGCAGATGAGGAAACAGCATCCCAGAGACACTAAATTACTTGCTCATGGTCAAGGAATGAATGAAATAAGTGAATCTGAGCCAATGTTATTAACTACCGCTGGAAACCCTAAACTTGCCAAGCCTTAGATTAGTTTTCTATAAAATGGGGCTAATAGTGCCTGTCCTATTTGATGTTGCAAAGCCTTGTTGAGGATCAAATGAGATAACGTAATTGAAAGTGTTTGATAAGTGTATGTCCAATAAACGTACGAGATACTAATTCTTTCTCCAGCCACGGTAGCACTGAATTACCAGGTACTGTTGCCCCATCAGCACATGCAATGACTATTTTTCCCAGCCCGAGCTACAGAAGCTCTGTGTGATAGTGTAGCATGTTTAACACACTGAGGCTATACTAACTGTTGACTTCTTCAACCATGGAACACATATCCATGGATACAGACCATTCTTGCCTAGATCCTCCAATCTCAATATTGTGAGAAAAGTTCTTAGAACTTTCTCATATTGCAGAACTGAAACTATATCCACTAAACAATGACTTCCTGTTTTCCCTTCGCCTGGCCCCTAGCAGTCATCATTCTACTTTGTTTCTATGATTTTGACTACTTTAGATACCTCATAAAAGTGGAATCATGCATTATTTGTCTTCTTGTGACTAGTTTATTTCACTTAACAAAATGTTCTCAAAGTTAATCCATGTTGTAGCCTAAGTTAGAATTCCCTCCCTTTTTAAGGCTAAATAATATAGCATTGTATGTAGAGGCCACAATTTGTTTATCCAGTTATCCACTGATTGATGCTTGGATTGCTTCCACCTCTTTTTACTATGAATAATTCTACTATCAATATGCATGTATAAATAATCCTTTGGGATGCTGCTTTTTAGATAAATACAAGAATCTTTGAATAATTTTCAAACATAACGCTGGAAGGATTCTCCTAGATGCAATATTAATATGTGCTGTGGGGGCTCAGTTCTTTTCAAAAAGCCAATGCCACGGAGTTATAAATTTTTAGCATTCCATACTGTCAGATGTTAGAAGCCAAAACTTTATTTCTCCTGAATGTGACATTATATTAAAATCTCCAGGGATCCCTGGGTGGCGCAGTGGTTTAGCGCTTGCCTTTGGCCCAGGGCGCGATCCTGGAGACCCGGGATCGAATCCCACGTCAGGCTCCCGGTGCATGGAGCCTGCTTCTCCCTCTGCCTGTGTCTCTGCCTCTCTCTCTCATTCTGTGACTATCATAAATAAATAAAAATTAAAAAAAAATTTTTAAATAAAATAAAATAAAAATCTCCAAGTGCGTAATGACATATTAGACAGTCTTAGGGATTCCAGAAATCCCTCTTGCATCGATACTTAATATATAGTCACTAACTTGGTGATTTGCATTACCAGCATTCAACAGAATACCCCCAAGGGACAGGAGGTACAAGGTTGCTGCATTGGTCCTGCCCTGGGCACCAGGGCAATAACTATAATGGTGGTTGGGTTCCTAATAAGATCTGAAGGACTGTTTTAATCCAGAAAACTGAAATTAGATAAGACTACGAAAGAATTACACAAATTCACAGATAAATTTAAATATATGTATACAAATCAAATTATAAATAACATACAAATTAAAGTGTAGATTGGCTTAATTATTAATTAATCCCTTTTCTCTGGGGCAGCATTTCCAATCCATGTTCCTTGAAATATTAGTGTCCTTTTTTCACATGGCAGGTGTGTGTAAAGAACGTTTTCTCTAGCCAAGTACATTTGGGAAACACTGTCTATACCCCCTTCTCAGGTTTACAAGACTCCTGCACTAGTTTGGGGCCTCCCAAAAGCAGACACCAAGACAGTAGATGTGCAAGAGATTTACTGGGGTAATTGCCTGGGAGACAAAAAAGAGGATGGAGCTGGAGGGAAGCAGGGTAAGCCTTCAGACCACAGTGCAGGCCCCATGAAGGAGAAGGGAGAACAGAGGGTTGGAAATGACAAGACTCACTGTGGTACAGTGCTAAGAAAGTATTCGGGAGACTGTCATGAGTCCTGGAGCCAGAGTCACCAGTCAGAATCCCATATCTCTTTGGAAATGATCTTCCATTAGTATCCCTGCTGTCCCCAGTCATCAGGAGCAGCTATAGAGAAGTAGGCCTCCTCCATGCAAACATAGCAAGGGCCTGCAGAGCACAACAGCTGGATCCTTGGTCATTTATGTTCCTCACAAAAGGAAATGGTGTGGGGTGCATTATCATGGCCACCACAGCTCATTAGCCAGTTAAAGGCTGTGTGAGAATTCCAATAATAGAGAAATCATTTAAACTGTTTAACCATCAGGCTTATCTGGCTACAAAATGCCTCACTGCTACTCACGTGCACCTGCCTCCCCTGTCAGCCTCCACGAAAGAGCACTCATCAGCATCTCAAGGAGCACTAGGGTCCCCCAGAATACAGCCTGGTAAACACTACACCCAGGTAACGATTCCATTCTTATTTTGATTCTTTTGTTGTTCTTGCCTACCATCCTTGACTGTAATTGTTCAATGGTTGAAGAACCTTTTTGCTTTCATTGCAGTTCAGAATCCAGTTTTACTGCCCAGGCTATTTCTGTTCCTAATTCCTAACTCTCAAATTCAACAGAGAATCTACAGAGATATTTAACTGTTGCAGCCTTTGGTATGTATTCCTCTAACCATTTCCATTCCTCAGGGCAAAAAGTCAAACTACTTTTTTCAGCCCCTGTGGAGGCAGAAATATGTGCAGTTCCAGCCTGAGGGTAGTTAAGTTCCTGTGTGTTTTCTCCATCTTCTCTTATCCACACAGATGCATCTGAAAACAAAGATCTCCAGGTTGGCAGAGCTGAAAGATGGAAGCTACTTGGGGCTTGCGTCACTGTGTAAAGCAAGTACACAGGCAAACTGGCCAGCTTGTTTCAAGCCAATGAAATCTGGGCCTTATTTGCTTTTTCAGCACAGTTTAGCCTAAGCTGACTAGTATCACAATACATACAATACAGGATTCATAGGAAGACATGAATTCTGCAAAGCTTCTTTCAAAAAACTAAAAGCTTAGCTCCAGGCTGTTATGGCAAGAAGGTCCTTCTCCATCTACCAGAATTTAGGGAAGAAGTATCTTTCATGATAAATGAGCCCTAGAAGAGTCTTCCTTACAACTTAAGAGCCCCTTTCTCTGCACCTATTTCCTGCCCACCCACTATCCACTACCCACCAAATCACTGTCCTCAGCACCCTTGCTCCCCAGGCTGAGCTCATACTGGTTGCTGTGGCCTTTGCTACTTAACTGCTTGCTCCATAAGCACAAATAACTGTGCGTTAGTCATTCAAGGTGAGCCTTGATGAAGGAAGGTGTCCCCCTACCCTTCTGCCACAAAGCCAAAGCTTTACTTTTCTTTTTTTTTAAGGCATCAAGGAATAAATCATTCCTTTAAAAGGGCTTTTCTGTATGCATTTCAAAAGCGAGTATGATTTAAGATAGATCAGAGCACATGCAAAATAAAGCTGTTGCTTCTCATTAAGTGGCAGCTCAGGAAGACCTCTTTTGAAGGCAAAAATCTCCCTTTAAGGCAAATGAAGAAATATGTAAAGGCCAAAAAGACACCAAAGCCCTAGATCTCTCAAAAAGCCACTGTATTCCCATTTCTCATCTAAGAAATGCTTTTTGTTTCAAGACCCTAATGAAAGTTTTCCTTTTGGTTTTTAGTTTCTTATGCTACAGTAAATGTAAGAACTATGAAAAGAATGAATGTTGTACAAGAGTACATTGATACCATCTACTTTTGCCTTCAATCATGACTTCTCCTTTTTTTTTTTTTCTTTTAGAGTGAAGGAGAGAGAGAGTGTACATGTGCATTTGGCAGGGGGTGGGGAGGGCGGGGCAGTGCAAAGGGAGAGGGAGAGAGAGAATTTTAACCAGGCTCCACGTCCTGCATGAAGCCTGACAAGGGGCTAGGTCTCACAACCCTAAGATCATGACCCAAGCTGAAATCAAGAGTCAAGACACTTAACTGACTGAGCCACCCAAGCACCTCTCAACTTCTCTTTTTAACTTCATTTTATCTGAATGTACTTTGAAAAGCTTTATACTTTTCAGTAATATCACTTTATAATTGGTTGAGGGTTAGCAATTGTCTATAAAAAGTATAATGCATTCATTCAATAAAATATAACTGAATCTCTAGCATGAAGCCCAATGCTAGAGGTACAGGGATTAAATGTGTACTCTAGGGGGGGAGACAGACAAGGGCAACCAGACAAGTAACAGCCAGTTGTAGTAAGAGACACTTACCCTGAGGCTAATGGGGAGGTGAAGCCAAAGACTGGTTCTGAAGAATCACTTCAGAAGTAGCCAAAAGGTATTGGGAAGTGTGAAGTATTTTTCAGAGAGTAGTCTGTGGGAGAGAATAAGGGAAGGGAGAACATGGCCTATTCAGGGAACCACAAGAAACTTTTGGTGGGGTTAACTAAAGCAGAAGCTGTTTGTTGAGGGTGGGCAGGGTCTGGCTAATAAAGGGCCTCTGTATGCCCCCTGTTTTTATCCCCCTGGTGATGAAACATTGAAGAATTAGATGCAATAAAGAGATACCAGTTTTACTTCAGAAAACTCTGGAAATGGAAAAGGAAACTGAAAAGCAATGAGGAAGTCACTGCAGTGATTGATGCAGATGAGAAATGATGGGGTCTCAGCTGAGGCAGTGACAGCAGGAGGAGGACAGAGATGGATGCTGGCATCAGGAAAATAACCCCTATTATATTTTATTTCTGGGAGAAACTCAAGTGTGATATGTGATCTCAAATTTAGGCACCTTTCCCAGCCCTTTTCTTCCCCTAAATGTCAGAACTGCTACATCAAAGTGTCCATTCTCAACAGATATGTCAATCTTCCATCTTCCTTGGCTTTTGCTTTTAGTGCTTGAGGAAGAGGGAAAGGACAAAGAAGTAAGGCTGAAATGAGATGCTGTCCCATTATTTTGAAGGCCTGAATCCCCAATCACCCCTCTCTGTGGCCCTTAATCATCTAAGATAGTGCCATACTCAATGTAGTTCATGACCAACCTTCAAATTTCCTATCCAAGTTACCCTCAAGTTTAAGACACATTTAAAAAGTAAATTCTTGTTGGCATTTACTTTTTTGAAGCATTACAAATTTTTAACAGAACTGGACAGAATCTCAGATAATTGAATCTGGTATTTCCCAAGGGGTGACATACCACACAGAATTTTAAGTGACTTACGTAATCATATATTGGAATATGTGTTAGAAAATATGTAACAAGCATATCACATCCATTATTTAAGGAACGTTACTGTTCGGAAAAGGTTGGTTTAAAAGGTCAGTCATTTTAAAGGAGATACTTAGATGTAAGAGAAATCATAAAAATGGATAAGTAGCTCAAAATCAACAAATACTGATCTAATCAAACTCAAAGTTCATGATGGGATTAATATCAGGGCACTAAGTGAGATGCCCACTGTCAAGGACTGATTGTTTATCCATGCTGAATGCCCCTCTGCTCCCAGAGCTCACAGCCCAACTACACTTCCCAGGTCCTTGCAGGAATAATGGGGGTGTCTTCTCCATGTTTCTTCTCTTCCCTCACCTGCTGCAAACAAGAATTCCGCGGGGGATGCCTAGGGAAGGATGGTCATATGAAAACAACAGCTCCCTTTTCCTAATACATGCTGGAGAGTGACACAAGAGATAAACCTTTAATGTGACATGCCACACAGATTTGGGAGTGGCTAAAGCAATCGACTTACCCAGTACCACCAGCATGACTCATTTAATAGCCAAGTTGGAATTAGGACTCTGATCTCTTAAGGGTCTTTGTTAAGGATAAATTCCTGGGTGAGAAAAGAAGGCCTGTACTGGCCTTCCACCACATGCATCTGCCTCTAAGTTTCAATCTCATAAAACAGTGAGCTGCCAATAGTCACCAGAATAGTAGAAAGCACATTTTAGGTGACACAACTTTGAAATGAGTTCTCTGAAGACTGACACACTCAACTCCACAAACTGATATTTGGATGTAGTTTTTTCTCATTGTTGATTAAACTAAGGAGAGAAAACCCTTCCCAATAGGTTGAGCTTAATCAGATGAGCTCAAACCAGCCCCATTCCCTCCCTCCAGCACCCGATCCAGACATTTTCCTGACAGCTTATCTCCAGTTCAGTGTGAGACCGGGGCAGCAGAGCATGCATCCTCATAGCACCTTCCTTTTATTCTTGAGTCTGTAACCACAGCATCAGCTGCCTAGAGAAATAGGTGGTCCAGAAGATAGCACAGCTCCTGCAGCTGGTAGTTCTAGAGTCCAGGTTATCACTGTGGGATTTGAATGTGATGACAGACCTGACTGATTGCCTCCATGAGCTGAGTCTGGGCTTGGTAAAGAGTAAGCTCAGCTGTCTTCTCAGTTTTATGTACTAGATGAATTGTCCATGTAATGAAAAGGAATTCCATCCAGCACAGGGGAATGGGCATATACATTAACAACTGCAGCCCAACAGTAGATTCCCTGCTGGGATTATGACTTTGGTATCCTCTTTCTCCCTTTGCCTAACAACCAGGGGGGGAAAGGGTTGGTTTTGTCATTGAATGTGATAGCCTGTGCACTGGGCATAAAAATGGGAGTTACATGGAGGATGCTTCTACAAGTAACTCTTGATGATGTGAACAACCAATGTGAAGACCAACCATGGAGGATGTGGAAGGACATTTATGAGAGTATTTATGTATTTGTAGTGTGTGGCTGAAACTACATAGTGACCAGCCAACATTCCACTATGTTCACTATAGTGTGTCAACAGCCACACCAGTTACCTAGTTAATCAAGTTTAAAGGTAGCAAATATCTTGACTGATATAATTGGAAAATCTAGTCAGAGTGAAGGAGAGGAGACAACTAAAGAGAAGCTAACATGTGTAGCCTGGGTAAACACCTACCCTAGAAGGTAAATGGGACCATATATGCTCAGTCAGTTGACTACGTGCCCTGGTAAGCTTCCTCCTCATGACAGACCCTCTATCCACAGGTCCTGGTTTGACTGGTTTTTACTTATGTCACCTACAATCTCCCTCCCATAGCCCCTTTACCTCATGCTTTTCCACTTGTGCCTCTTTCATTTTTAAGCTCGTTAGTTAAGCATTGGCATCAAGTCCAACAATCACTAATAAAAGTTATTATTTCTGTGGGAAAGTCCTCCCCGAAGTAATAACTATAACTGGGGTCTTAGGGTTTTCCATGCTAGGCCTTGCCCAGCAGGCAGGAGGCTAAATGGGGTCATAGCCATGAGTCCTGAGGAGTAAATCCCATCCCTCCAAACTGGACACAGGAAACAGAAAGCCTAACATTAGCTGAGGCAAGAGCACTCTCAGCCCAAGTGTGGGCTTCAGTTTCAAGGTTTTAGTGGTAAACCAGGTCTAAATGTTTTAATTCTTTTGGTGCTGAAAGCTTACTAGGATGACAGAAACAACAGCTTGGGTATATTCAGCTTCTTTCTCGGGCTCCTGATAATGGGTGGGAAAATGCTGTTCCCATAGTCCTTTCTCAGGCCCACTTCATCAAGGGCCTGAATCTGCCTGAAGCCACTGGCCAAAGAGACCAGAGACAGCTAGGTGTGGTACTCCCACATCCATAGCCCTGTCCCAACCAGTCTCCACACTGGCTGACAAGTAGCACGTGGGGTGGGGCAGGGAGAAAGAGGTGAAAAAAATCAAGAGAACAGATAAATCATAGTACATTCATTTAACATTCCACAATACTATAAATACCAAGGACTCTACTTATTCAACACAGATCATCTCAAAATACAGTGCTGCCTAAAACACATATCACTGAAGGATATGCAAGATAGTCAACAACCATTAAATTTTAAAAGTAAGCATTAATGTTTATAGACAGGTGCTTATGAAGCTTAAAAACCATGTCTGATCAACACCAGATTCCGGGAAGAAAAAGAACAGGATGAAAGGAGGGACACACTGAACGAAGGCTGCTATTCTGTCTCAAGCTGACTGAGAGGTCCAGAGGTGACAGTTATATTCTAGTTCTAAATAAAGTATTTCAAGAACACAAAATAAGACAAGCAAGTCTAAGCTGAAGACCAGTTCTTTGCAACTGGTAGGTATGTGTGTTGGGTGTTGGGAAGTGTGTACAAATTGCTGATAGCAAAGAACATAAGAATTATGAGTTTAGACCTCTATGTCCTATAGTGTGGTTTTGTGACCTAAAGTCAAGGTTAAATTTCAGATTCAGGTTAGCAACAAAATCCTCCTTTGCAAAATAATTCATAATGAAGGACTATCTCTCAGGTCCTTTCTAGATGAAGATAAACATTCTAAAATAAAAATATTGCTAGTGACAGAAAATGTTATTTTGTCAGAATCCAAACTGCAGTTTGAGATAGGCAAATTTCACAGAGCGGTGGTTAGCCCATGGAAACTGGCAGAGATCGAGAGGAAGCTTCCCTGGCCTGGTCTTTTAAGGCCCGAGATGGATAAACAGCACTTCTACCATCAAAGTCTTAGCCAGAATCACCCTCTCCCACTGTCTTCTCAGGAGGGGGCCATTTTATGGCAAACATACAGCATGCATGTCTGTTATGCTGTCAAGAGCAAAAGAATACTTGGAAAGGTAAGCCTATATATGCAGTGAACAGAAATATAACCAATCCTAAGTTAGAATGTGATTACAAATTGCCGATTATATAACATAAAAACAGAGAATTCAGTAGTGATATAGGTCCTATATCCCCTTTGTGAAACTTATGCAAAATAAATCACAGAATACTTAAGGAAATGTTGATTTCTTCAGTGGAACCAGAAATGAAGACACCTTGAGAATGTTTATCTGCAGAGGGAAAAAGAAGGCAATGCTAAAACCTTTTAAGAGTTTGTGGGTACTTAAAGAAAAAGTTTTCAAAAAATATGTAAAATACAGCTATATTTCTATATTAATAATTTCATTAAAGCTTGAAACAAACATAAAATTTGGAGTTAATTTCATCTACTCTCATTTTACCAAAACCTATCTGGGTCTAATTTTTTCTATGTAAAGGGATCTAGAAAACACGTTTCCTGTTGTTCTTGCCTCCATGGAGCCATCTGGGCTGAGCCCCAGGGCAGGCCTGGAGGCAGGACAAACAGCACAGGAAGCTTATGTGCCTCCAGGGACTACTGGTTTGAGATTTACACAATTTATATTCAATCCCCAATAAGCACCACTTTGCATCAGGCCAAGTGTACTCTGGAATTTCCTTCCAAGCTTTAAAAAAAAAAAGTTAAAACAAGTGTTTGGTTGGTTGATTGGTTGTTCAGTTCTCTTCACCTTGCAAACTCTGTAAGTGCTGTTGCAAAGGGTCCTATATGGATCTGTAGGATCCTATAGGTCCTATATATGGTCCTATATGATCTGTAGGATCATGAATAATTTGAGCTAGAGGAGAGCTTAGTATGGATATCTCACAGAGGACAAATAGGAGGGGTTAACTTCATTAAAATCTGAAGTCCCATCCTGTGGTGAAATTTGCTTTTTCTACCTCTCTGAGCATCTTCTAAGGCTGAAATATATGCTTGATGGGTGACTAAGTGAAAACTGAAAATTGACATCATGGTATCTACAAAATGAGCATCACATCCCTGGAATAGAATTACATGTCGGTCACCCCTCGGGGGTACCTGATCACATCTAGTCCTCAACTCACTTCCTTTATTCCCTAGGGTCCTGAAGGGAAACTAGAAGAGATTGTACTTGTTTATATCCCTTCACTAATGAGTCTAAGCTTGGAGTTCCCTCCTTCGCCAATTTATGGAGAGCTGTGTAAAAAGTAAACCAATGGGAAGGAAAAAGTCTCAGGGGAGCCACTGACACCAAACATGAAAATCTCTGAATTCCTCAAAACACTTAATCCCAATGGCATGCCAGATTTATGAAACCAGTTTAGGAGAATTCTTGAAACAGAGATGACATTTATAATGCTCCCCACTACAATTCCAGGCAAGCATATGGGCCATCCTAATTAGTAAACAAGTCTAACATGTGGTCACAAGGCAAGTTGTTTATTCTTTAAAAAATGTTAGATGATATTACACTCTACTAAAATCTAAGAGAACTTAACTACATTTACATTTTAAAAAATATGTCATCTATATTGTAGCAACACTAGTTGACCCAACCTGCAGAAACCTATAAAAGTTAAGACGAATTCTGCTGATATGGAGGTTAAGTTCTGGAACTACTTCAGCAGGAGACTTATTGCAGAGGGAGAACTGCAGGTGGTTCCATGAGAGACACGTGCATGTACCTGCAATGAGACCCAAACAAAGGACTTCGGTTTTATAAAATCTCAGGCCACAGAGAACTTTCCAGTAGTTTAAACAGAAAGGAAGAACGCTTTCTGACTCTACGTATTCCAAGCTGACAAATTATAAATCTAGGCCTCTCTAAACCGATTTTCCTGATTTAACATGCGAGCCTAGCACTGAGATTTCCAATTTGTTCTATTTTTAATGCTGACATTACTATAACCTATTAAAGCCTTAAATTAGTAAGCCCAGAGAAGAAAATTTCAGAAACTTACTTTGAAGCCTTATACTTCTCCCTAATTGCTTGCTGAGGTCGATGGGGTATATCAAGGCATGCTTTATGTAACTCACTCAGGCAAGGCACAATTTCATTTAATGAATAGCCTGTAAATGCAGCAAGAGTTTCTGGCTAATCAAGACAAAAAGAAAAAAACTGCATCATATAACTTTATATCAGAAAGCTGAAGACAAATCTGAAATCAAGGAAGTTAATTACTTAGGAAGTATCCACATTCATTTCAAGAGAAACTGTAATCCTCCTTCAGTGACTTTAGAAATGAAATATTAGGAAGAACAGCCAGAGTTCTCAATTTGTTCATATTGTGTATTTATAATGCTCAATTTGGGGGCAGGTTACTTTTATGTATTCTGTCATGAGCAGGATTTTTACTGGTCCCTAAAGAGCCTCTTCTTATCTAAACACCCTATTTACATCTTACATATGAAAGATTCTTAGTGGATGCAGAATATATAATAATAAATAAGAATTCTAGAATATAAAAGTAGATACCCTACTTCTTTTAGCACAAAAGTGAGCCTTCAGAACCCAATCGAAGGGTCCGTTTCTAATCTCGCCTCTTTTTGGACCAAGAGGCAGCACTAATTGCTCCCTTTCCTCGAAAACTTGATGCAAATTTCCGACCATCCTAAACGGATCCAGATTGTTTTACACACATAGAACAAAAGTCAACAAATTTTGCCTGAAGTGCTCAATGCTTGCACCACAAGGACATTCCTGGCATGAGGTGGGCATTGAGGTTTCCAGGCCTGCTTCTTTTGAATAAGCATGCCAACACCATCTCCTTGCCTTCCTGCAATCTCTACCCCAAGGCCACTGAGTCAAAGCCATGAAAGCTGACCTGCAACCCTCGGTGACATGTTGTCATCTGCTGGCAAGACAACCAGTTCCTTATTAAACTAACTTTCCATCATGAGAGGCCAGTCCATACTAAGCCTTGAGAGTTACTGAACAGATTCTTAGACAGGCTTTGCATTTCGTGTAGAGAAGTCATTAGAATCTTACCCAGAAGTGCCTGTTCACAGTATAGTTCGCCAGGCAATAAGCTGCTGCAGCTCTCAGTGAAGGGAGATATTTCAAGAATGGGTCAGCTTCCAATAGACTCAGTTCTGCTACATACTAAGCACAAGAGAGAAAATCCCAGTGGAATTAGAATCTGACTAAGGTTACAAGTAAACCTAGAAATGTCAAAGGAAAAAATTGTCTTATCTGTCCATCCTGTATCTAGTGACGTGTGGACAGAAACAGATGCTCAAAATATTCACTGGGTTAATAATTGCTATGCCTGTCCATAACCAGAATAGCACTGGTATTGTAGTACGGGCCAATATACAAGGATTTGGCCCACCTCACAGTATATATGATAGGTTACTTTTCTTGTCCTATACTAGTGGGTACAGGTGTATACTAGTCACATAAAGTAGCAAAATACAACAGTATGAAGCTAAGGATTTGTCAGGCAAATACATGTAGTTCAGAGGCTAGAACAGTCCCTGCAAGATTAGAAGAAACATACTGGGAAATTTATACATAGATCCTCATTACTCTTTGCATAGCATATACATTCCAGATATGCTAGGATCACAGTTGGCTGGAAACCAAGTCTTCCAAACTAATACTTCAGTGCCTTCAACTAAAGTACGCTAACCCCAGATGACCAAATAATTCTTTATTACTTCATAGTTAGGGTAAGATGAGAGCCAAATCAAACTGCATTTACTTTATTTCCATTCTGTTAACTAAGAAGAGGTGTTTGCCTACATGTAGTCTGTATTTGACAATGGAACGGTTTCCAAACTTAAACTTCTTTTAAGAGTTGGGTGATCAGATAACCCATGCCTACCAAATGTGATGGACAGTGATGTCTCGTAACCAGAAATCATGATCCTAAAATTAACTCTCTTCCATTGCCAGAAAAGTTTTTCTGGACCCAGGACAAAGAACTGATAAGGAAGGAAGAACTGAAGGATGATGGGGAAAGGCTAATTTTATTCTCCTTGGTTCCTAAGTTCCTGGAAGTCAGGTAGCATACCTTGGCCAGATTCTCAGTTCTGATGCACACTCCTTGTCTCCTTAAGTACTGAAGGAGAAACTGGTTGGTGGTTGGCACTGTCAGATCAAAAGCTAGGACTTTCAGGAGCAGGTGTTCCATTCTTAACAGCTGTCGTTTCGTGTAAGTGTCATCAGTTATATAGACAAACTCATCTACTTCAGGTGGATATATTTCTTCATATTTCCTGTGAAAGGTAAAGAGTTTTTCGGAAGTAAAGCTTGGAAGCTGTGGAGTTCCTTCCTCTGCTATCACAACCATGCCTTTTGCATGGCCCTTGAAGACTTCTTTCCTCTGTATCCACATATCCACTTAAATATCACTAAATGGTACCGACCTTGAAAATATTCAGATCTTGATGCCAGAACAAGAGCATGAGTATTGCAAGGATATGTTGTACTTACTGCTAGGAGTAGTAACAGAGACAATTTCCAACTGAGAATTTTAGGTTGTGGCCTCTGATATGCTGAAAGATTCTGAATGACAGACATATGGATAAATTGCTCTTAATTCTATAAACCTCACTCATCTTGTGGAAAAGAATGTTACATTGAACACAAGGGTAGAATAAAAGCTCCTTATATCGTAGATCTTTAAAAAGATCATGTTCAAAATAAATAAATAATAAAAATAAAAAGATCATGTTCAGAATTTTTCTCGATTGGATTAGCAAATGATACTATGTATCCAAGAGTAAGATAGTGATATAATTTCATTATTATCAACTCTTTTGCTTTAGTTTCTGCTTTCTGTGGGGGAATTTTGGCAAGTTTCTGGGCATTAATAAGTAGAATGTCCAAGACCAGAAGAATTGAAGACACTGCCATCTACCAACAGGTCACTGAATTTAAGGCAGTTCAGGCAGAAGCCAGCTCTTTTTGTACACAGTGATAATTTATTCACTGTAACCAAATAAACTGTGTTACTACAGGTCATTTGCTAGATCATGATGATGGCTTTTGTATAATCAAAATATTTTCTATAACCAAAATCTTTTTGTATTAGAATGCAGTCAAAACACCTGACGGGATGAGCACTGGGTGTTTTTTCTGTATGTTGGTAAATTGAACACCAATAAAAATTAATTTAAAAAAAAAAAAAAAAGAATGCAGTCAAAAGACCACGCTGCAAAATAGTTAAACTGGATCTTGAATTTGAGCTGATGGTTATCTGTTCATGATAATTGAACTTGTTGCTATAAATCTTAAACATCGGAATTGAAGAGTGAACACGTGTTAAGATTGCATGTTAAGATTCAGTTTCTCAGTAAATACTGCAAAAATGGTACTTTATCAAGGGAGGCATGAGTAAGCTTTAATTATTGAGCATTTCTTCAACAAATGGGAAAGAAAATCAAGTGTTTTGACAGGCTGCAGTTTACATTATTTAAGCTGAAAGAATACTTACGAAGCCAGAAGAATAGCTGCTGTTCCTACAAGCTGCAATTTCCCTCTCAGAACAGACATGCAAGAAAGAAACCTATCCAGGAAGTTGACAGCCAGGTACAGAGTCTCTGCTCGAAGCTTATACTCTTCGCCGACCTCAACCAGCCAGTCCACCAGAATTGTTCGCATGCTTTCTGTGATGTCTGGTTGCTTTCTCATGTAGTGTGCTTTGGGCCTGTGTCTTACCTGTTTGGGAAAAGAGTTCTAATACTTAAATAGTTGTATATCAGAAAGATCGCTCCATGGTACAGTGGCTATTTAACAAATAATCTCTGAGCAAAGGTTAGGAAGAAACTGATCAAGAGCCAAACACATCTTTACTATGTGGAAGAACGTATGAAATTCTGGTTCTGTAAGGCAATTAGGTAACAACAAATAACTTAAAGGAGGAGGGGCAGGGAATAGCAATATGGGTTATTCCTAAGAGTGAAATACTGAATACATAAACCCTTTGAGTTGTGGAGAAATAGTCCAAGTAATTGCTACTTGCCTCGCAACTATTATTATTTTTTAAGATTTATTTACTTGGGGGGCAGGGAGGGAGAAAGAGAGAATCTCCACCAGACTCCCCACTGACTGAGGAGCCCAACACAGGGCTCCATCCCAAGGCCCTGAGATCATGACCTGAGCTGAAATCAAGATTTGGATGCTCAACTGACTGAGCCACCCAGGCACCCCACACCTATTCTTTTTCATAGATATTCCTACATTTGGATGCCATAAGAATGCTATTCACTAGTGGATTTGGCCAAAAGTTTATAGCTATCTTGTTATTAAGTGTTTTGAGTGCTAGAAATTGAAATAGAATTTGGGAAAACTCACTTCAGCTTCTCTAAGGTACTGATGAATTTCTTCAGCATATTCAGTCACATTTATCACATCTGTACCAAAATCTGATGCATCTTCAGACTGGGAATGGAGAGATGAATCTACCAGCATAGGGGAAACTGCAGGGGTTCAACATTATCAGGTAAGACATTCAGTTTAAAAATTCATTCCATTCACTAACCCTCCACAGGCAGATGTGAAAATAAGGCATTACTTCATGGTTTTCTCCTGCTAGTTACATGCTATTGAATGCTGCAGGCGATTATGAGTACAGAGTACCACCAGCAATAGGTGAGTCGGATTACCTGTGTTGAAATCCAGCAGGAAGTGAAGGTCTGACTTGAGGGTGCTGGTGTCTACCCCACACACATCCTCAAATGCCATCCCCTCTCTCCCAGTGCAGCTGTCTCTGTCTCCTTGCTCAGCCTCATCCATGTAGATATGAAATCCTTGTTTGGCTGGCACCTGGACCCTGCAGTCAGAGAACACTTTTTTTCCAGCTGGAGGGAAGACATTTTCTGATCCAGAGAAGCACCGGATTGTTGTGATCCCCTGGAAGAGGATTAAGTTTTTTGTGAGAGGCCACCCTGAAGATAGTATAGGTGATATGAGCTTGTGTGACCCAAGCCAGCAAGCCAGAAAGATGCGAACAGGCTTAAATTGAAATATCTAGGTCTGCAATTTAATTTCAGAAAATGAAGCTTCTGAAATATGACCTCCCTTATCTTTGTCTACATCTGACATTTGGGAAAAGAGCTACCTATAATTTGTCATCTTCCTCATATATTTATCAAAGGGAACTCAGGATTATAGAAAAAAAAAAGAAACCATAGCTATCCTCCAAAATGAAACAGGTATTGCATGGGTGAGTGGATAGAGGGAGATTGTTAATTGGCTTTCATACTTCTAGCCTATAGGATTTTATAAGTACCTCTTGATACACAGTCACTGAGTTCCTACAGTCTTCCTCCTTAAATAGCTTTCAGTCAGTAAGTGCCTATAAAGTTTCCATTTTATACTCAGATATTTAGAAACATGATTGTTTTAGAAACTCCTACTGTTAACTTCTCTTACAAAGCCATAGAATCTCTTGTATGACATAATGCCCCTTGAGGAAATCTATCAGAGATAAAAGTATGAGCACAGGTAGATGGTATTTAATGCTAAGAGGCTTGAGAGTTTGAAAGGGAGTGAGTGCATATTCAGATCAAATACCAAGTCCTGGAGCACTCTTTTAGATATTGAGGAAGAGTGGCCAATGAGCAAGGTGGAAAACCAAGAGAGTATGGTTCTCCAGGCTGAGCGAGAAGAAAGGATTTCAAGGAATAAAGAATAATCAAATGTGTCAAAGGCTGCTGGATTAGTCAAGTAAGGAATGGACTAAAAATGGAGTCAAAAGAGAATAAGAGAAGAATTAAAGACAAGAGAGTATTCGCTCAACAAATCTTCACAAGCTACCCTGGCCAAACACTGTTCTAAGCACTGAGAATACAGCAGTGAGCCTCATATCCCAATCCTCATCCTGATGGGAGTTTATGGTCTAGCAGGATAAACTCTTGAATTATTGGCTGTAAAATGAACAGTCACTGCTTTGTAGTTTAAAGGTTTTTAAGATGGAAAAAGAATACAATATATTTGTATGCTTATGAGTTTGACCAGTAGACAAGGCTGAGAAAGGAGAGTTCTCAGCATCCCTGAAGAAGCAAGAGGACATGAGGTATACTACATGTGTGAGAGTCACCCTGCCTGAGAGCAGGGAAGTGTAAGTCATGTAGCAGGGTGGGGATGGTAGGGTATATGGCACGTGGGAACGTGCAGAAATTCCCTTCTGGTTCCTTTTATATTTTTAGGATAATAGGATCACAAGGCCATCAACTGAGAGGAAGGAAGGAGGTAGAGGTTTGGGAGGATTAAAAAGAAATCTATAAAACAGATTTCTGAGAAGTTGGTAAAGGAATAGAGCAGGGGAATGGAGAAGTAGTGCTAGGCAACATAAGAGGTTAGCTAATAGTTCTGAATTTAAGTTGAGCCTGGGCTCACTGGGCAGAACTGATGATTCGTAAGAACCAGGTTTCAGACTTTCAGTTTAAAAAAAGTAAATATTGCTAAGCAAATAAAGTTTGTTAAAACCACTTTCACTTAATTTCACCCCCCTCCTCCCAAAGCTTTGAAGAGATCACTTTGGGTATTTTTCTCCCACTGATCAGATGTCACCAAAAGGCAGATACCTAGAGTGGTCAGTGGATGAAGGGCTCTAATCTGGCCTCTACCCTACCTTTTTTTTTCTTCTTCTTCTTCTTTCTTTCTTTCTGACCTTTCTTAAATCTTTGAAATTTTCTTACCTATTAAATGGGAAGAACTCTTGACCTACCTACTTCACTAGACTATTGCCAGCATGATTCCACTACAGGTGTAAAATATAAGCTTAAGGCATCATTCTGAGGGGCCTAATAACAGACTAAGGGAAGCTTTTTTCTACCCCAAAATTCAGTCTTAAGGATCCAAATCCCTTGTTTTGCATTTTAGGTGCCTGATTTTGTTTTTAATCTATTCAGGGAGTCTATTCATATACCTATGATGAGTCCAGCAAAAGCAACTAATATCTATTATCAATTTGCCCACCTGCCTTTTTTTCAAGGACTGGGGAGATGTCTACTTTCAAAACACACCTTCAGAAGTAATTTCAACTAGCCTCATCCAATCTGTAGTCTAACACCACTTGCAACGAACATAGTAAAGCATAGCAAATTCAGGTTTGCTTCAGGCACAGTCTAGATCAGTCTGAACACCGCTCTGCTCTAGAGGAACCCCCCGTTCCATAGTTTATTTTGGTGTGTTAACACTTGCTCTTGGCCCAGCACTTACATGGCTTTACATATACTTAATTCAAACAGTTCCTAGACCTGTTTCCTTGATATTATTGGAAAAATAATAAATTATTCACTCTTTCTAGCTGAAAAAGGGGACCGAAGTCAAGTGTCCCTACAGTCCAGATTCCAGGGCTGCAATACTCCAGGTCCGACTCCAAGAGAAACCCACCTCCTACCATGACGTGATGGCCCTTCTCACTCATTACCTGGCCACAGGTCCTCCCGTACTGCCCATTCTCAGTTAGCACCCCTAGCACTGTTCTTTGCGGGGGATCCTGGCCCAGTTGGGCTCTGGTTATCATCTGAGAGGCATCGGGACCTCGAGACACTGGAGCTAGGGCTACTCCACTCTTGGAGCTGCTGCGATGCATACCCTCAGTCTCCACAGAATGCAACTATTAGGGAAGGAAAAAGAGACAATCAAATAGTTAGTCCACCCCCTTCCATCATGGGCTCCAAGCATGCAAATCAATGTCTAGGAGGGAGAACACTAAAGCGTATCATCTTCTCTGCAATTGTTACTGCTGAAAGGAAGGGCAAGAGCCACGCTGCAAGGGATCAAAGCGCCTTTGAACCCAAACAGGGATTTGAATCTCTCAAGGCTTTCCTCTAAGACCTGACTGCGGCTGGAGGGAGCGATTAATCTTGACAACCTCCAAGCAAGGATACGGAGTCCCGCGTTCACTGGGGAGTCTAAGCCACCAGCCGAGCCCTCGCCCACTGCGGCGGTGCTTGCCTCATCCTTTCTACCCCCCCACCCCCCCTCCTTGCAAACAAAGGACCCGGTGTACATCACTGCGGGAAAGTCCGTCCCCTTCCCAAAGGACGCGCAGGGCTCTCCTTCCACCAGGCACCAGGCCCCCAACCCCGACGGGAGCTACCGCGGGCCTCGCTCCTCTCCGCCTGGCACCTTTACACAAGTCTCCCACAACTAGCAAGTGCACACGAGGCCGGGGGCTGCGGGGCCGCCGGAGGGGGCGGGGCGGGCGGGCGGGGACGCGGCGCTAATAGATTCCAGCGGGGGCGCCGGGCTCCCAGCGCGGTGGCCGCGGCGCTCAGCGCTAATTACCTCCCCGCCCCCCCCCCCCCCCGCGTCTGTTGAATCCGCCAATCAGCGGCGCTGCAGGCCTCGCGGGGCCGCCTCCATGCCAACCGCAGCGGGCGGGCGCGCCCCGGGCCGCCTCGCCGTGACCGCGACCGCGACCGCGACCGCGACCGCCTCCTCACCCGACGCTGCGGGCCGCGGCGCCGCGCCCCCGGGGGCTCAGGGCGGGCGGGGCCAACGGGCGGCGGCCACGGCTTCCCTGCGCGGCGCGGCGCGGCGGGGCGGGGCGGGGCGGGGCGCGGCCCGGGCGTGCCGGGGCAGGGGTCGCCGTCGGCACACGCGCCGCCCCTGGGGGCCGCCGCCGCCGCTGCCGGGCGGGCGGGGAGGGAGGGAGGCGGCCGCCCCGCGACGGCCCGGGCTCTGGAAGGGGCTGTCCGTGAGCCGGTTCCCCAACAGCCGCTAACGTCTCCCCCGCCCCCGCCCCTGAGAACCTGCGCTCGCTCCCCGTCGCGGCTCACACCTGCGCCCCCGGGGAGGCCGCGCCGCGGCGCCGCGGCCCCCGGCCCGAGCCCGCGCCTCCCGGTCCGCGGCGGCGCCTCGGCCCCGCTCATTCTGGGCCCTTGTGCGCCCGAGGCCGCCCTGGCCGGCGCGACGCAGGCGTGTGGCCCGCGGGGCGGGAGGGATCGCGGCGGGAGGCCGCACGCGGTGGCCGCCGCCGCCACAGGCCGCCCCGGACGGCTCCGGCAGGCGAGGCGGGCCCAGGAGAGGAAGGGCCGCGGGCGGCAGCGCCGGGCCCGGTCGTTGAGGGAGACTCGGGCGTGGGGCTTGGCGGCGGCCCGGCCTCGGGGCGGGGGAGCCCCGCGGGCCCGGCTGTGGCGACGGCGCAGGGCCTCGTGGAGGGGGCAGGCGGCCGCGCGGGGGGGCGGGGCGGGGCGGGCCCTGCCGGCGGGAGAAGGGGAGGCCTGGCACCCTGCGGCGGTGACTGGCAGCTGCCAAAACGGGCCAGATAACCGTCATTACTGTTTATAAGTGTGTGTATGCACACAGAATATACTGCATAGACGGTTTCCGTTTTGTTTTAAAACACGCGTTCCTGAATTTCTAAAGCAGACCCCCAAGGCCATTTAAATGTCCACTTTAAGAAATGGTCAGTTACCGCCCTCTTCCTGATTCTGAAGGGAAATGATTGTTAATCTTACCCCCCCCCCCCCCCCCCCCCCGCCCAAAGAAAAGATCTAGTTAAGTGTTCTTCATTAGTGAGCTTGGGATGCCGTTATTTTCATGGGAAAATGGAAGTATTCTACAGAAAGTGCGGATGAAAGCGTTTGATCAGTCAGCTGTCGAGGAGGTTGGGAAGCATCTTAGAAATCAGCGCCAAGTGCTGGAGGAGCACAGAAATTGACCTTGCTTGGGATGAAACTGATTTTTATCACGTTTGTCACGTCTTGACCTCACTGGGGAGCAGCAGTCCTGCACCCCGGAATTCCTGGGCAACACAGGGTCCCCGGTAACACCCTGATTTTGGCAACAGATGAGTCAGGTGCAGGCAGCGACCAAAAGCTCTGCTTTGCAGGGTGCCTCTGCCTAATGGAAGGAAAGCAGCTTTCTGCGCTCGCCTGGCAGGGGTTTTGGAAGTCTTCCAAGAGCCCTCCCCCCTGGCGACACTGTTGTGGTTTCTGAGGACGATGAAGGCCTCAAGTGGTGAGCTCCATCAGGGAGGGAGCAAGTCTGGCCTAGAGCCTTGCTGGCCTTGGCAGGTTCAAGAATTCTCTGCATTCATGTGACCCAACATTCCACTATGTCCTTTTTGATCTGGTTTCCTCAACAAAAAAATGATGGAAAACCCCTCTCTGCCTTTCTTCCAAAACAAAGGAGCTAGTGCAATGTTTGTTACTGCACCTGTGGTTTTGATTCTCTCCTCTGTGCTTGAAGCTTGAGCAGGGAAGGGGAAAGGGTAGCCCTGGGTTCCTTCAGAGGCAGCAGAGGCAGCCGGTTCAAGTTCAGTGTTCCGACCTTAACCTAGTCAGGACGAGAAGACCAGGCTACTAAGGTGTCTAGTCTCACTCAGCTGTCTTGAGTCTGAAAACTACCTTTAAAAAAGAAAATAACTTTTTTAACAAGATGAGACCCTACCATCATTTCATAGTTCTTTTCCCTTAATACATATGAAATATTATCACTACATCTTACTATCCTCTCCTTCCACTTTGTTCAACTTGGCAAAGGAAAGTGATAGTGGCTTACTTTACTGTGCTGTCTTAGAAGTATTAAGTCATTGCAGTTGGGATCCCTGGGTGGCGCAGCGGTTTGGCGCCTGCCTTTGGCCCGGGGCGCGATCCTGGAGACCCGGGTTCGAATCCCACATTGGGCTCCCGGTGCATGGAGCCTGCTTCTCCCTCTGCTTGTGTCTCTGCCTCTCTCTCTCTCTCTCTTTCTCTCTGTGACTATCATAAATAAATAAATTAATTAAAAAAATAACTTTAAATCATTGCAGTCTTCCGGTCAGATCTTAAATTGGAGAGTAATTCAGATGAACTGATATGTGTTTATGTGTATGCATATAAATCCAAATATTTGTATAACGTGCAATATTATGGCTTTCTTGACTTAAATCTTAAGTATTTGAACAAGTTATGATGTATGTCATAAAACAAACTCAACTGATAAATAGGTGCATAATTTTCATTAAACATTTAAACAAGAAACAGCCTTATCATTTAGAAAAATAGCAGAGAGAATAGAACAGACTTTCTCATAGACTGTGCACTTTTAGTGAGCTGCACAGGTTTAACTTAGCTGTTACAGCAAAATCAGGATTAGAACTCGAAGGTCAATTTTAAATCTCTGCATGTTGATGTATTGAGAAGTGAACCATACATTTAATTATAAATCTTTAATGTCTAAAATATTTGGGGAAAGTTACAGTTATAACACTTTCTTAGCTTAAAAACAACGGGTCAGCACTGGTTTTCCGTACTCAGCTAGCTTTGACACTGGGATTAATTTCCGTAATGAGGATGACAGCTGAATTCTTTACTAGGAATTTTGAAAACCCAAGGGCCCTGTTAAAATCACTTCCTCTCCCCTCTAAATTACAATTCAAAGACAATCTTTTCTGTTTGCCAGTAATTACCTGGCATTTCAGAAGCTGTTATTACTTCTATTACATTTGCTCATGGTAGCTAGTAATTAACCTCCTGTTCAAACATTTCAGTTTTCATTAATTTATATGAAATCAAGTTGATTTTCAGCATAAGGCTGAAAAAAAAGAGATGAAAAAGTAGAAGAGCACCCTTTTTTCCCCCCAGGACTGAGGTCTGTTTAGGGACATATTTTGCCTGTTTGTGGGCATACCACTGCCATTCTATATATTTAATTTCAGAAAATAGCTACATAGTAAGGTGAGGGACAGATGTTGGGGCTGGTGGGCAATTTGTGACATTTTAGCCCATAGTTCCAGGGAAGATGACCAAAGGATCAAGGAAATCCAATTTGAGAAGCAACCCCAAATATATAATCTTAGGAAGCCTATAGCCTCAGATGGTACGAAGAGGATCCCTTCATACGTGAGAATAGCCGAAGTCTACTATTCATTCACTCATTTACAAATATTTTTTGAGTATCCATTTTGTACTAGGGAGTAGCTTGGGTATAGAACAGCAATTAAAAATGATTCCTGCCCTCAAGGAGCTTTTTGTTCCAGGTAATGAGATGGTGAACAGATAGTTATGGTGCAGCATAATTAGTGTTTATTTCACCATGGGGGACATAGATGTATAAACAGGGAGCAGTTTGAGCTTAGAGAAAAGGAGTAATGCATTCTGTGGAGATTTGGAAGCAGTATCTAGAACTGACAATAAAGATGATTAGAGTAAAAAAAAATTGGCAGGGCAGATGGCATAGTCTACATATATCCTAGAAAGGGGGAGCCCAAAGAACAAGAATTTTCAGCTGTGTTTATCCAGTACCTTCCAAGAGAGAGCAATAAACTGTGATGTCCAAAAATATCCCTCAAGTATGTCTCTCCTGGCTCTGGGACAGACTCCACAGCAACTATCTCATGAAGTCAACCTCCCCAGGAACTTGGGTAAAAGGGAGAAGGTTCTGGTGATTCTAGTTACCAAGAAACAGTCCTTAATAATGTGCACAATTAAAATCAGATACCTGTGAGTGCAGAGGTGGGTTCTCAGACAGTATCCTCTCCAAAACTCTGCATCAAGAGAGAAAATAAGTTTCAGTGGGATGATGGAGCCATTGTAGTTTAAATCATTAGTTGCCAGATCTTTAGTGAAAATCTGTTAGAAGTCAAGAACCTGGATTTTGCACAGTCTTTCATAGGTCTAAAATTCATTTGGTAACTCATGTTAATATGAGGTCATTGCATCCTTAAAGTTAGCTGTCATTTACTGGTTATGTCCTTTGATTAATAGCCCTATTTATACCAGTTTTTCTGTGAAAATCAATTAATTATTGTACCATCAGTTCTGTGACACAGTGGATTACACAAAATAGGTTTCTTGTGTTTCATGTCTATCTCTGTCTCAGTCTCTAATTTGAAAATATTATAAAATTTCCTTGTCAGCTGCCTATGTCTTTTATTTTTCAGATAAATACTGTATCTGAGGACAGGCTCATGCCCTGTTAACTCCATCAGCCATTTAGTAATATTGTCTGCTTGTTAATATTTTTGTTAATTAAATCCTACTGCCACTAAATCACAGAATATTTATAAAACTTGTTTTGTATCGACTCAATCTTTTTATTGTTCATCTATAATAGTATCAATGGTCACAGGAAATGACATTAGTTCCTACTGTAAACTTTGTTAGAAAAACAAGGTTTTCCATGCTAGAGACAAAAAAAAAAAAAAAAAAGCAAACCTTATTGCCGAACTATTAAACCATTTTGATTACCATAAGAACTATCTAGCCTTAAGAATTTATATAGTCCTCACTTGTGAAAATTCTATCTGGGTAGAAGAAATCTCAAATGCATAAAACTTTTCCTATAGCAACAATGAGTCATCAAGTTGTCTGCATGTATATGTGTTCTTTTTTAGGCATTTGATATATTTTCTGACTCAGTGAGGCAGCTTGGTGGTTTGCTCATATTTACCAAAATTGTTTATTATCATTAATGAACCATTTATCTAGTCAGCAGGCAGTCAAAACCACTGTATCCATCTGAAGTGCATTGTGTTCTGTATATGAAGAGCACAACACATTTTAGTTGTGAGAGACATAGGGGTTACATAAATGAGTAAGAAAGAGTCTTACTTAAGTTCAGGCTTATAGAAGAAGAAATATACACAAATGATTTGCCACAAGATAGACTAAGGCTGTTGTCTAAGAAGTCCAAAGGAAGTTTTAGCTAAAATCCAAGTACATTTTCAGTTAATTAAGGAAATCAGGAAAGGTTTCTTAAAGATGGCCTTTTGTGTTTAGTCTTGAAATTTGAATATGGTTTTGGATAGGCCTCGTTTGGGGAGTCTATTTTAGTAAGGGGGAGAATTCTGTGTAAGTAACAACAGGAAGACATTGCAAAAAATAATCTGGGGAATGCTGATGGTTCTGTCAAGTGAGGTTATAATATACGATATAGTTTGATGATAGTGGACAGTTCAGAACATTGAGATAGGGCAACCCGGGTGGCTCAGCAGTTTAGCGCCACCTTTGGCACAGGGCCTGACCCTGGAGACCCAGGATCAAGTCCCACGTCGGGCTCCCCGCATGGAGCCTGCTTCTCCCTGTGCCTGTGTCTCTGCCTCTCTCTCTCCCTCTCTGTGTCTCTTATGAATAAATAAATAAAATCTTTTAAAAAAAAGAACATTGAGATAACATCTTGTAGAGTCCTGAATTCCAGAGTAAGGAGTTTGCTGTGGAACTTTTGAACAGAGAAATTATGGTGTTAGAACTATATTTATAGGAAAACAATCTGAGACCAATGAATAGCTCAATATTTTAGCTAGGAGATGCTTTGGAAAACAATTGCTAGAGGAAATGAGGACCTGAGTCAGGACCATGATGTGGGAACAGAAAAGAAAAAAGGCTCAAGAAAGCCATTGTGACCATGGAGTCTACATGACTTAGCAACTGATTGTATGTTGGGTTTGAAGGAGAAGATGTGGGCAAATTATTTTACACTTTCTAGGTCAGGTTGATGGAGAAATAGTAGGGTGGACAGAATAAGTTACAGTGCCAGATTAACTGGATTCAGAGAAGAAAGGATGTGAAGAATGAGTTTAATTTTGGTCATCATAATGATAGGAGTCTTTTCTAATAATTGTCCAGAACCACTACTGTTTCCTTCTACCTCCAACCCTGTGTATGTATGAGTTATGATGGTGTTGAATATTGTAGTTGTTTTCAGGGGTTGATGATGGGATTGGAGGTAGAGGTAGATAGTAACACAGTTTTCAATCGTTGATCTAGTATTCCCAGCAAAAAGTAATTATTAGTATTTAGATGCTTATTCCAGGAAAAACCAGGAAGAATAAAAGATCAAAAGCTTCCTATCTCCTGTTTCAGGATCCCACTATTCCCTCTTCCAGGACCATAATAAGCTCCTTGAATTCAGGGACTGAATCTTCTTTGTAAGATCATTTCCTGCACAGTGCCCAGAACACAGCAGGCACTTAGTAAATGTTTGTTGATTGAATAACTGAGTCATAAGATTTACTTTACACTTGTTGCATCAATGAGCCAATAGTGGCCCCTGTATATTGGCCCTATGTTGTCTATAGCAGGCCAGGACCATTCCCTCAAAAGTCTATTAGCACCAAACTCGAATTCTGGCACATGCAATTATTTTAAATGTTTTTTAAATATTTGGAGCCTGTCTGCTTTACATATCCCATTAAACTGCACCCAACATCTGTTAGCCTTAGATAAACAAGCCCTGGGATTATTAAAGCCCCCAAGTCCCTGCTGCCATTCCAGCTGTCTGACTGAGAGACTCCCCTTTATGCTGCAGAGTGATATCACCTAGGCAAGTAACCTCCCATCTCTGATTCCTCTCTCCCACCAGAGTTCCCTTGCTTTCTTCTACTCTTGGGTGGTGGCCCCACGCCACTGTCTCTGGAAGGTTTCATAGTTGGAGAAACCTTTCCCATCCACTCCTCTACCCCCTTTTCCTCATGCAAACCTCTCAAAACACACCCAAATGAAGCTTATTGTGTGCTACTGCCACCTTGTGGTCATATCTTTTCCCCTGATGGGCTTCCAAGTCCCTGAACCCACCATACTGTAGGTGTGCAAGGAGGCAAACATTAATTTATTTAAATTGCTTTCTCAAGACTGTATGGGATTTTTTTTCTTCCTTTTAGTAAGTTCAGACTTGGGCACTCACTGAAAAAAATTCTTAGACCTGGCGAGCATGATGAATCCTTGGAAGTCATTTCATTAATCCTTGCCCTATATAGGTAAGGACACTTGGGTTCAGACTTCTCTTTCAAAATTCAACTCCTGAAAGTGAAGTTACAGAAATTAACAACCATGAATCCTAAATCCAGGGCTTATACCAAGGAAGTGATCATAAATGGCTTCAAAAATGGCAATAATCTGAATAAGTATTATGTATATAGCCATGTAAAATAATGCAGATTTTTAAAAAAGATTTATTTATTTATTCATGATAGACATAGACAGAGAGGCAAGAGACACAGGCAGAGGGAGAAGCAGGCTCCACGCCGGGAGCCTGACGCGGGACTCGATCCCAGCTGTCCAGGATCGCGCCCTGGGCCAAAGGCAGGTGCCAAACCGCTGAGCCACCCAGGGATCCCCAATGCAGATTTTTAGAATAGCATACAGAAATGTTCATAATATATTTTATGACATAAGGTAAAAACTGTAAGTTTAGCATGTTGCATTTTTGTTTGAAATTTTTATGTGCTTAGAAAAGGCACCAAGGGGGCACTTGGGTGGCTCAGTTGGTTAAGCATCTGCCTTTGGCTCAGGTCATGATCTAGGGTTCTGGGATCTAGATCCCTGCATCTAGATCCCTGCATCTGGATCCCTGTTTCTCCCTCTCTGTCTGCCCCTTCCCCTGTTCGGCTTGCTCCCTCTAATAAATAAATTAAAATCTTTTTTAAAAAGCACCAATAACACATACCAAATATTAAGTAGTTATCTGTGTATCATAGGATTATAGTTTAATTCATTTGGTTTCTCTATATTTCTGTTTCCTGTCATAAACAATACTAATCGCTCAATAAGAAAAAAAAAGACATTATTAAAGAGGTAAATTATCATGGCAAATTACAGGATTAGACCAACAGTACTGTCCAATAAAACTCTACAGTGATGGAAATGTTTTCTATCTGCACTGTCCAGTATGATGAGTGGTCAGATGTAGCTATTGAGCATTTGATTTGTCAGTGAGACTGAAGAACTGAATTTTTAATTTAATTTACATAGTCACATGCAGTTACCATACTGGCCAAGGCAGTATAAAATATTTGGTGGTTGGGAGCAGTCACAGTGCATTAAATAGACTCATTCTACAGTATTTGCAAATGTGAATGGTTTCTTGACTAGCTTAAGTTGTATTTCTTCTATAGGTTATTCTTGTATTTCACATACCTTGGGATAAAGTGCACCAAGAAATAATGAGATGAAACCACGTAATCATTATTAAGAAACATTGAGTTCATGCAGTTTATAAAGAAGACCCATTTATAAATGAACAAGGAGAGTTTATCCAGAAATTACATGTTCCTGGTTAAAAACGACATGCTTATCCTTCTCCCGAGTCAGGCAATTGTTCGGAGATAGAACTGGAACAACTGAAAGATCAGTTCGGATCCTATTAATCTGGTGAACTAATCAAACTTTCTTTAATTTTATAGATATAACTATTTACTTAGGTTTGCTGAATGCTGGTGTAACAGTTCGTGTAACTTAAAGCTTAAGCTTCATTTTTGTACTCAAGTTCAATACTCTCTTTCCCTAATTTAAGAATTCATACTCTCAATTCATACTCTCCTTCCCTACTTTAAGAATTCACTTTTGTGACTAATACCACTGTTTGTGAAGTCTTAATCTCTTCACCAACACCTCATCAGCACCCAAGATCTGTCCTTATTTGGGATCTATTGTTTTGTTTCTTGCTTCCTAACTGAGGAGACATTTTATCTATAGGAACAGAACACACTTCTGTTTTCCAGAAAATAAGTAGTTAATTTATGCAGCAGCCTCATGCTCACAATTCTACTCCTTGATATTGCTGGAAACAAATAATTTTTATCATGGGTTCCCTTGATTGAGGGGTTGATTTTTTATAAATTCCATAGTGGTTCCCCTCATGTTCATGTACTTGATAAATCATTTAAATCACTATACTGATTAAAAATTCTAGAGATGTGCTGGGAATACATTTGGAACGTTATTAAGATGTGTTTTTTGGGTAGAAATTTTCTTGGAGAAATCTTTATAATTACAATGAACATAGAAGATATACAGCTATAATTATGAGTTTCTTTGGATTTCAAATCCAAGATAATTCATTTAGAACAAATTACAAATTTTTACGGAAGATGGCAGAAACAGTTGCTAAAAAAGAAGAGAAATGGAAAGTTTGTAATTTAGGGTGGAGGGAAGGAAAGGCAGCTAGTAAGATAGAGAGATCAGTCTACCAGCATGTTGCTGTGCCAATTCTTTGGGAAAATAATAAAAAAACTTATTTACCCAGTAAATGAAAACAAGTTCAAATAAACAGTGGTGAAGTCATGTGTACTTTATAAATGAGATTTGGAAATAAGAGAATACTCTGAGCAATATCTGGGGTGATGAAAATAACAGATACTTTGTTTCTGTTTGCTTGCTTTGAAACCACAGTCAATATTTTATCCCACTAGAATTGAACCATTTTTAAGTTGTCTTTGTTTTGTAAAAAGTTAGCTTTTGATCCTCTTACTAACAGAATATGGGGGGGGGGGAGAATCCAATTTTTTGTTGGTAAATCAAGAGGAATAGCCAATATGGAAACTTCTTTTCTGTTGATTTCAAGCAAAGACCAAAGCAATATTGAGGGAGAAACACTCGACAAAAATTGAATCCCAGAGGGAGAAATAAAGGAGAGAAGCTTCTGAATCTGGGAGGAATAGGCAAGCCATGTTCCCCACATACATTGGGATATAATGCTCTGCCTTACTGCCAGTGTTGACAAACTTTAATCTGTTCAGGATTAACCAGCCATCTGTCAGTTCAACAGTAGCAGTGCTTTTTATGCAATGAGTAAAATGGAAATTCTAACACATAGAAATGAATTAATAATCTGTAGCAATGTATACAAGAGTGTTTCAGGGTAGAATGGATTTAAACATAGTGTTTAAAATTTGATTTAAGTCATTAATCAGAAAGACTTAATCATTTTTTCTATAAACTATACTTCACCTTAATTTTCTACTTTGAAACTGCACTTTTGGGGAGAGAATAAAAGTTACGTAGATGCAAAATTGAACACCAGTTTATTTGTTTGTTTGTTTGTTTCTGACCATTATGTGCCTTTGGGGGGGAAAATGTATATTGCATGTTATCTTTGGGAAATTTTGTAATTTAAGAATTGAAATCTATTATATTCTATATGTGTATTAAATAGGAACTATTTTGCTGTTATTAAATACTGTCTTTCAGAACTAAAATAAGCATAAGCCTCCCCAAATTTTGATTTCCATGATGCTTCTAAAATACCCTCAAATCTAGCTTCTACTACTATCTTTGATGTGTTTAGTTTATATGTAGACCTTTTAAAAAGTTTGGATGAGGGGTGCCTGGGTGGCTCAGTTTGTGATCTCAGGGTCATGGGGTTGGTCCCCAGGTGGAGCCCTGGTTGGGCTCCACGCTCAGAGCCCAGTCGGCTTGAGATTCTCTCTCTTCCTCTCCTCGTCTCTCTGGCCAGAATTAGCTGTGGATATTTAGAGACATGATAGAGCACCCAAGGCCAGTGTTCTAACCAGAATTTTATTTTATTTACTTTTTATTTAAGATTTTATTTATTTGAGAGAGAGCACAAGTGGGGTTAGGGGGAGGAGAAGGATAGAGGGAGAAGCAGACTCCACTGAGCAAGGAGCCTGATGTGAGTCTCTGTCCCAGGACCGAGATCATGACCTGAGCTGAAGGCAGATGCTAAATGGGCTGAGTCACCCTTAATGGGCAAGAGCGCCTGTGGTTGCACCTAGGCGCTCTTGCGACCACAATTCTAGTGCAACCATGTCCTCTACGAGAACAGGACTCTAGGGTTGTTGGTTCTTCACCTTTTGGGCTCCTTGCCTCCGGTTGTCCTTACTCCTCCAGCAGCTTCAGGCTGTAGCTCTCTGCTGCCCCCTGCTGATCTCCCTGTAGTGCTTAGAATGTTTTTGGTAAAACTTAGAACACCTTTGCAACCTCACAAAATATGTATTTTTGTTAACTTTAAGTTTATGAGGATGTTATTTCTGAAACCAGATCCTGTTTTCTTCATCAGTCTGAAATTGTGCATTTTTTTCTTTTATTTATTCGACATTATTGAGCTGCTGTGTTGTGCCAGAAGCTGTTACCGGGACAAGGATAGCATAGTAAGATAGAATAGGCAAAGTTCTTGCTGTCGAGGCCTTTACTTTTCATTCCGGGAAACAAAAACAGATAAATATATAATGAGAACAATAAGTGCTAGGAAGAAAATCTAAAACAGGGTGAGAGATGAAAAAGAGGAGAATCCTCCTTTTTATAGGGTGGCCTGGAAAGACTTCTGATGAGGAGACATTATCAGCAGAGATCTGAATAAAGAAAAAACCCTTGGCTATCTAGAAACAGCTCTAGGCAGAGGAACCTACAAGTACAGAGACCCTGAGAGGGAACCTGCTGGGCACCTGCGTTAATTTGCTAGGGCTGGGGGGCTGAAACAACAAAAATTCATTTTCTCCTAGTCCCAGAAGTCTGAGATCAAGGTGCTGGCAGGTTTGGTGTCTCCTGAGAGATAGCCATCTTCTCCCTGTATCCTCACATAGCCTTTTTGGCATGCATGCACTCCTGTTGTTTCTCCCTCTTTTTATAAGGGCTAACCGGTTGAATTAAGGCTTCATCTTTATAATGACATTGAACCAAAATTACCTTTTCAAAGTCCTTCTCTCCAAATATAGTCACATTCTGGGTTAGCGCTTCAACATATGAATTTTAGGGGGACACAACTCAGTTCATACAGAGCGTTTGAGAAATAATGATGCCAGAAAAAAAAATATGTATCAGCATTGCCATCCAAAAAAAAAAGACATTTGATTTAGTACAGCTCATGTTCATGTGTTTATTTAGGAATTTTTGATTAAGCATTTGCTCTGTGTGAGATACTATGTTTAGGACTGGGAGATACAGTCTTGGTCTTGAACACGAAGAATTTGCTGGGGAGTGGGAGATGTGGTGCCAACACACTGAGTACTGTAAGACATCAGGTAAATGTGACTCACAAGAAGAAGAGACTTTTTAATTTGATATCCTTAACCTTGCCTTTGTCTTGTTTTCTTTCTTACACTGCTCTTTTTCATGGAGTTATTGTTTAGTTATACTCATTGCAGAATGAGAACAGTTTTACTTGTCCTGATCAGAAACACATTTCAGAAGAAAAACATTTTATTTTTATCCCTAGAGCCTTTTTTAAAAAAGATTTTATTTATTTATTTATTTATTTATTTATTTAAGAGAGAGAGAGAGAGAGAGAGCCAGAGAGCCTGATACAGGACTCCTGGAATCATGACCTGATCCGAAGGCAGATGCCTAACCAATTGAGCCACCCAGGTACCCCTCCCTAGAGAGCCTTTAAAAGAAATTTTGTTGCCTTGATACTTATTTTATCATCATCATTTTCTTTGGAGCAATATGTGTACTATTTCATAACCCATTTTGGTTATCCACTGTGGTAGAACAAGCCACACCAGAACTTAGTGACTTAAAACAACAAGATTTATTTTGCTCTCAAATCTACAACTTGGGCAGGGCTGTACTTGGTGTTGGCTGGAACGGCTCAAAAGCTGGACTCATCTGATGGTTCCTTCACTCACATAGCTGGACTCATCTGATGGTTCCTTCACTCACATACCTGGCAGGTAATGCTGGCTGTTGTTCGGGACCTTAGCTGAGCTGTTGGCCAAAAGAGCATATGTACAAGGCCTCTTCGCATGGCTTGAGCTTTTTCACAACGTGGTGACTGGTTCAAAGAGAGGTTAGAGATAGAGACAGAAACCAGGCAAAGACCATGTCACCGTTCTAGTTAGCCTCAGAAGCCCCACAGTGTCACTTTCATAACATTTTATGTATGAAAAGTGAGTCACTCACTTAGGTTGGTCCATATTCAGAAGGAGGGGAATTAGATTCTATCTTTGGGAAAAGTGTCAGAGAATGTATGACTGTGTTTTAAAACTACCACCCCATGTACATGTTAAACAGCAGAGACAATTTCTGGGACTTTGATGACTGAGAAGTCCTCCCCCAAGGTGTGATAAGGAGTATTAAAGTCAAAACTAGCGCAGAAGGTGAATAAATACTATCTGAGTCAGAATATAAGGCAAGTTTTTTGTGAAGCATGTTTGTTTGTTTTGTGTTTTTGCAAAATTAGTCCTCAAAGAAAAGGAAGTTACTGAATATTCAAAGTCCTTTGAAAAACTCTCATATGATGGGGTGGTATTCTTTCAATTCCTCTAGTTAAATTACAGAGAGCTATTTATAAAGACGTGTTAACCTGGAAAGGTCTGAAGCGATGCTGTATTGGGAGTTTCCTAAGGTCTTCTAATGGAACCAGTAAATGGAGACAAAGGCTTTTAGTACAGACCTAGTCATTATTGCAGTCAGGACCTTCTGATTTTAAGTGTTGGCATATGTATGTAAAGAGATGACCAAGATCACGTTTTTTAAAAGCAACTTAATAAGTTGTTTATCTTGTGGAAATAACAAACATGATAATGAAAAACAACCTTCTTACTACTTCAAAACAACCTTCTTACTACTTCAAAATTGGCTGTTTTGCCGAGGATAAAATTCCCAACTATAGCATCAGATGCCAATTCAGTTTTTATCTCCACTTAAAGATTGTTTTATTTCAATGGACCTACAGCTGGGAAACTGTTAGGTGACTTAGAAAGTGATTCTTCTGAAGGTGACGACTCATGTGTCAAAATGTAAGTAAAGAATTTGAGCAAAATTGTTTCTGAAATGAGAATATTTCTTTTTTTATGCTTTTATTTATTTACTGATGAGAGACACACAGAGAGGCGGAGACACAGGCAGAGGGAGAAGCAGGCTCCCTGTGGGGAGCCTGATGTGGGACTCGATTCCAGAACCCTGGGATCACACCCTGAGCTGAAGGCAGACGCTCAACCACTGAGCGACCCAGGTACCCCCAATGAGAATATTTCTAAAGGGACATATTTTATAAGATGATTTTAAATATGATTATGTAACCAAATTCATTATTACATAGTTCAAGTAAACATTGACTATCTTAATTAACTTCCATTATGCTTATATATTCATGTTGACCAAAAAGCTTCTCTGTACCTTTTCATTATGAAGACAGAGGATCAGCTCACATTTACGGTGGTTTCTTTTTAATCAACATATAGATTTTTAAATATTAACACTCATTAATTTATTATTTTCAAATCCATAAATAAACACATAGTCTGTGTTTTTGCTAAATGGATTTTTTATTATTTTTTTAAAGATTTATTTATTTATTTATTTATTTATTTATTTATTTATTTATTCATGATAGACAGAGAGAGAGAGGCAGAGACACAGGCAGAGGGAGAAACAGACTCCATGCAGGAAGCCCCACACGGGACTTGATCCCCAGGACCCCAGGACGGCGCCCCAGGCCAAAGGCAGGCGCCAAACCGCTGAGCCACCCAGGGATCCCCCACTAAATGGATTTAATTTCACTTTGATATTATGTGAGCACTAATACATATTTTTATGGAGTAAATTCATTATCAATATGATTAATCTTTGAACACAAGTAATCCAATACAGTACCGTATATATAAAGGCCCATTCAACACAGAGTTCCCTGAAGTAATTCAGGTCTAATTGATGGGCAGCTCTGGTGGCTCAGCGGTTTAGCGCCGCCTTCAGCCCAGGGTGTGATCCTGGAGACCCGGATCCAGTCCCATGTCTGGCTCCCTGCATGGAGCCTGCTTCTCCCTCTGCCTGTGTCTCTGCCTCTCTCTTTCTCTCTGTGTCTGTTATGAATAAATAAATAAAGTCTTTTAAAAAATAATAATAATAATAAAAGAAGGTCTAATTGAGATTGTCCCAGTGAGCAGCACAAAAAAGTGATAGGACCTTTGGCAGAGAAGGCTCTCTTCTCAGTCTCTGAGGGGATGAGAGCCTGACAATAGATGCGCTAGGCCATGTTCAGAGCTGGAAATGCCTGGATCCAGCACATACTGTCATCTGTTGGAAGAGATCTAGGGCTCACACATCTATGCAAAGTCAGGTAACACCATAAGCTCCTCTGTGTAGACTGACATTTTCTTACACTGAATTAAATAGGGTTATTATACATTGTATGCATTTTAATAATGTATATTATTCTGTATCTATTATAATGGAGTTAAGGAGAAATATTAATTTTTTTCTTTTCCATCATAATCTTAGACTTTTTTTTTTAAAGTACACCTTTTGGCTTATAGATAGTAGTTATATCTCATGTTTCATTTGTCCAGTACTTGGATTCTTGAGATGTCAGGCCAACATGGGATACTTGGATTCTTGAGATGTCAGGCCAACATGGGGTTGTTCTCCACCATGCCCAGAATGTTAGGAAGAGCAGGAGCTCAATAGCCTCTGTAGAGTGATAAAGGCAGTTACTTGTTTCTAAAGAGTTTATTTATTCATTTAGAGAGAGAGAGAGAGTGGGGGAAGGGCAGAGGGAACCGGAGAGAAAGAATCTCAAGCCGACTCAACACTGAGTGTGGAACTCAGGACAAGGCTCAATCTCATGACCCTGAGACTGTGCTCTGAGCCAAAATCAAGAGTCAGACACTTAACCAACTGAACCAGCTAGGTGTCCCAAATCAGTTACTTACTTCTAAGAACAGGAAGATGTGTGTATTCTCTTGTGGTTAAATAGGGACTATTGACTCACTAATTGGTTTTCACTTAGAAATTACATACAACAATTTACTTTTCAAAATAGGTAGACATCATTGTTTCTCTTTTAGATGAAGAATTAAATTAAGATTGAATACCTTTTCTGAATGAGGGTGATTTTAAAATCAGGTCAAATTAAGATCCCTTCAAAATGGGGAAGTGTTGGTCAAAGGGTACAAAGTTTCAGTTATACAAGATGAGTAAGTCCTAGACATCTCCTATGCACTATAGTTTCTATAGCTAACAATACTGTTTTGTATTCTTAAACATTTGCTATGAGGGTATATCTTAGGTTAAGTGTTATTACCACCAAAAAAAAAAAAAAGGAGGAAACTTTTGGAAGTGATACATATGTTCTGGCATTGATTGTGGTGATGGTTTCACTATTGTATACTTATTCCCAAATTAATCAAGCTGACTACATCAAATATGTAAAGTTTTTTGTATGTCAATTTATACTTAAATAAACTGGTGGGGTTTTTTGTTTTTTGGGTTTTATTGGTCTTTTTCCTGTGATAGAAGGGATGTGAATTAGTATGACAGTTGATTTGAGTAATTAAATAGTATATCAGGATTAATTAGATTTTAAGCTTTGTCTTCCCAACTAATCTGAGTCAGTTTTCTTATGATACTCTGCTGGTACAGTTTGTTGAAATAAGTCACTCGCTACAACTCTTGGTCTCACTGGTAGATTCAGTGCTGACAGTACTAATTTAATTGTTATTATTCGACCACTGTGTAAGGATTACATGACCTTTATGAATATTATATATTTATCTTTCAAGCTCTAGGTGACTGAATCTTTACCTTATGGGAATATGTACTCTTCAACATCTTCAAAATCTTCATCTTCAAAATCTTGAAAAGGTGATTAAAGTTTAATAAAGCTGCCAAGTCAATGAGATTGATCTCTTTAGAGATAATTTCCCTTGTGAGATTGTAGAAATGATATAAAATTCATTTTCCAACATTTGTCTGCAAAGCTTTTCAGATTTACTTACACTAAGGATTTACCATAGAAGCTCTAAGAAAAATATTTCAGAGTTTTGGAGGCTTCAGAGATTTTTTAAAAATTTGTTTGCTAAGACAAAAGCATTCTAGAAAAGGTACCAAGTTACAAACAGCAGTATGTTATCTAAATTGCTTTGGAAGGAAAATTAAAAGGGCATGTGGAATTACTTGATGCTATTTCTCTTACGTGGTTTTCTTGAAATTCCAAAGCCATACAATGAACAAAAAGGTCAGTGGATGAAATGCTTGTATTTAGGACAAACCACTGCTCAGAAATGAAGCTGACAGTATCTTTCAAACTTTTATTTTTAACAATGATATGATGAATGTACTTATTTTTGTTTTTGTGGGGTTTTTTTGAAAGATTTTATTTATTTTTTTGACAGCACAAGTGGGGGATGGAGGCAGAAGGAGAAGCAGACTCCCCACTGAGCAGGGAACCTGACACAGGGTTCAATCCCAGGATCCTGGGATCATGACCTGAGCCAAAGGCAGACACTTAACCGACTGAGCCATCCAGGCACCATGAATGTGCTTATTTTTGAATTTAACAAAGCACCACACTTACCTACTAAGAATCAAGAATAAGGTAGTCTGCTTTCTAGTGGTAGAGCAGACAGGTGTTTTGTTGTTTTTTTTTTTTTAATCCTCCTGCAACAGAGCACCAGATGCCAGATATATTTCACAAAAAAATGTGTAGCTGAGATCATACAAAAGTAAGAGAATGCCTAGGGATCTTACATGAAGAAAAGACTAATATCTGAGTAATAACCTGGTGATGAGGTTTCAGCTGACCTCAAGGTATCAGAACAGCGGCAAACTAGACTAGAGCCTTGTTTCTTCTTGCTCCCTCTTCTCCCTCCCCCACCCCCTTCTTTCCCCATTTTCCTCCTCCACCTCTTCCTTCTTCCATAGAGTCAGTTTATTAATAAGTACCCTGAAAATCTACATATGTTGCAACTTTCACGTTTACAGAGAGGGAGCCTTTTACCATGATGTGCTAGGATTCCCAGCTCCTTGGTGGGTTCTACAAATACTGAAATAGAGAAGCTGCCTCAAGGGAGCCTCACTTCCTTTTGTCCCAATATGCATGAGTTAGTGGTTCCCTAAAGTAAATCTATTTTTTTAATAATAAATTTATTTTTTATTGGTGTTCAATTTGCCAACATACAGAATAACACCCACTGCTCATCCCGTCAAGTGCCCCACTCAGTGCCCGCCACCCAGTCACCCCCACCCCCCGCCCTCCTCCCCTTCCACCACTCCTACTTCGTTTCCCAGAGTTAGGAGTCTTCCATGTTCTGTCTCCCTTTCTGATATTTCCTACCCATTTCTTCTCCCTTCCCCTCTATTCCCTTTCACTATTATTTATATTCCCCAAATGAATGAGACCATATAATGTTTGTCCTTCTCCGATTGACTTATTTCACTCAGCATAATACCCTCCAGTTCCATCCACGTTGAAGCAAATGGTGGGTATTTGTCGTTTCTAATGGCTGAGTAATATTCCATTGTATACATAGACCACATCTTCTTTATCCATTCATCTTTCGATGGACACCAAGGCTCCTTCCACAGACCCCAAAGTAAATCTAAACTAGATATCCTTAGGAGATTCTTTTGGTTAATTTCCAGCTGCTCTCTATCCTGGAAAACAAGGAACTACTGCAGAGATCCATAATCTTTACCAAAATCTTTACGTGAAAAGTGGCTGGCTTATTCCCATTTAATAGCAATCTGGAAAAAAAAGTTTTAGCATCTAAGAAGTGGCATACCAGGGCCACCTGGGTGGCTCAGTCACTTAAGCATCTACCTTCATTTCAGGTCATGATCTCAGGGTCCCCCATCGGGCTCCCTGCCAACCAAGGTGTCTGCTTCTCCTTCTCCTTCTGCTGCTCACCTTCCTTATGCACTTATGTGCATATGCTCTCTTTCAAATAAATAACATCTTTAAAAAAACAAAAAAAATAAAAAGTGACATACTCTGGTAAAGAGTATCTATTATCTATTAAGAGAATTTGTATGAAACATGACAGATTAGATATTATGTGGATTTTATATCAAATTACCTTTCAGGGATAGTCAGCTCTTTTTAAGTGGATTCTTTTTCAAAGAAGATGTGTTGACTTCACATAATTTAAACTACAGTTTTTCTGTGAACTGCTCTCAGTGTACACCCATCCACTCGTGGGTCAGAGCCACATGACCCTTTTACTTGGATTTCTGGTTCAAATTACACTACCAACAGCATCCAGGAAACACTAAGTTTTTGAAGGGGTATCAGGTTGGTAGTGAATGAGAGCACCTGGCAGAATCAAATACCAGTCTTCTGTGGAAAAGGAGGCCCTCAGCTCAGAACTCAGGACACCCCATATCAGCCAAACACAGGTCCCACTATGAAATGACGAAACACATGAGCAAATAAACCACCATGGGCCAAAGTCATCAGAAACTAAAATGGCTGAATAAGACATGAAAGGATGTCAAATACTGAAATTATCACACGGATAATATGAAATAAATATTTACAGAGGCCAGCTGTCAGTTTCATTGTAGTTCTTTTATTTTTTTTTTTAAGATTTTATTTATTTATTCATGAGAAACACAGAGAGAGAGAGAGGCAGAGACACAGACAGAGGGAGAAGCAGGCTCCCTATGGGGAGCCTGATGCAGGACTCGATCCCAGGACCCTGGGATCACGACCTGAGCTGAAGGCAGACGCTCCATCACTGAGCCACCCAAGTGCCCCATTTTACTTCCTTTAAAGGAATCAAAAATATGAGTAAATAATAATAGTATTGTAAATGACTAGGAAGTTCTTTTGGGGAAAAAAACAAATATAACTTCTAAATAGCAAAAATTTATTGATGGATACAACCTAAGTGTCCATCAATGGATGAAGTCAGAAAAAGACAAATATTCATACAATATTCATACTAATGTGTGATCTCATTTGTATGTAGAATTGAAAACCAACCAACCAACCCTTAACTCCTAGATATAGAGAACAGATTGGTGGTTGCCGGAGCTTGGGGTGGGAGGGGAGTTGGTGGGCAAAATGGGTGAGGAGGGGTTAAAATGCACAAACTTCCAGTTATAAAATAAATTCTGGGATGTATATATAGCATAGTGACTATAGTTAATAATACTGTATGGTATAGTTGGAAGTTGCCAATCTAAAAAATCCTAAAAGTTCTCATCACAAGAAAATATTATTATTCATTCTGTAGGTGGATTAGACAACTGAATAGTCACAGCTGAAGAGAGATTTACTGAAGTCAAAGATAAAACTGAAGAAATTACACATACCACAAAGAAACAGAAAATGTAAAAGAGATAAGAGTCATAGAGAGTAGAATATGAAAATCTAATGTAACTTGGAGTTCCTGACAGAAAAAATAGAAGAGGACAGAGACAATACTCCAAAATAAAAGAAGTCACTGAATTCTTCAGCTTAAAATGGTTGATTTTGTTATATGAATGTTACCTCAATGTTATTTTGATATGCATTTCATAACATATATATTTCTTATTTTTACATAAGGAACTTAACATATATGATATATATTTACATGTATGTATATAAATTTCCAGGATTGATTAAAGGCAGGCATCCATCAATGGAAATCAGAAAAATATCCACAAGATGTTGAGTGATAATAACACCAAGGTAGAATAATTTACCTAGCTAAACTGTGAGTCAAGAATATGAGCAAAAGAAAAATATTTTCAGGACCTGAATAGACATTTTTCCAAAGAATACGTACAGATAGCCAACAGATATATTAAAAGATCTCAACATCCCTAATCATCGGGGAAATGCAAATCAAAACCACAGTGAAAGAAATATTACCTTACACCTGTTAGGATGGTTAAAATAAAAAAGACAAGAAATAACAAGTGTTGGTGAGGCTGTGGAGAAAAAGGAACCCTTATGCACTGTTGGTGGGAATGTAAATTGGTGCAGCCATTTTGAAAACAGTATGGAGGTTCCTCAAAGAATTAAAAATAGAAATATCATATGATATAATTCCACTAGTGGGTATTTACCCAAAGAAAACAAAAACACTAATTTGAAAAGATATGTGCACCACTATGATTATTGCAGCATTATTTACAATAGCTGAGATATGGAAGCAATTTAAGTGTCCATCAATAGACCATAAAGATGTGATGTATATATGGGCAGTAGAATATTCCACAGTCATAGATAGGGGATGAGATCATGCCATTTGAGGCAACATGGGTGGAACTACAAGGTATAATGTTAAGTGAAATAAGTCCTATAGAGAGAGACAAATACCATTATTTTGTTCATATGTGGAATATAAACAAACAAAAAGTAGAAGCAGACATATAAATGCGGAGAACTAATGGTTGCCAGGAGGAGAAGGATGGGAAGTTGGAAAAAGTAGGTGGAGAGAGTGGGGACAGGGAGATACAGGCTTCCAGTTATGGAATGAGTAAGTCATGGGAACAAAAGGAACAACATAAATAGTCAGGGACATTGTAGTAGTGATGTCTGGGGGCCAGTAGTAGCTACACTTGTGGGGAACATAGCATAACATGAACTTGTCGAATCACTGTGCTGTATCCCTGAAACCATTGTAGTGTTGTGTGTCAACTATACTAAATTTCTTACAAATAATAAAGAAAAGAGAATGTACATTTTTTAAAAAAGACATTTTCTTAAGGATATAATTCAGAAAGAAGTAAAGTTCTAGAAGGCAGAACTGAGATAAAAGAAATTTGCAAATGTGGATAAATATACACAATTATGACATCATAATTTGGGAGATAAAATATGGTAGGATCATCAGAGCATTTAATCTGCTTCAGAAATTTTTCCTCCATCATATTCCTTTCTCTAGCCATGGGAATTCTCCAGTATCTGAGCCATCTTTGGCTTCATCTTTCAAATATTTTAACATGTAGCCTCCCTCTTTCTCCTTTTTTCTCCTCTCTCCTTTCAGTGCTGTAGACTGACAATTTATAGATTCAGGACTTTTATTCATGTTTTCAACAAATATTCATTGAATGCTTGCTATAAGCCAGAGTTGTTTCAGGCAGTGAAGATACAAAACATCTTGCTGTCTAGACACACGTATGAATAAGTATATGGAAGACTGCACCAGAGATGCTCTGATGGAAATAATCAGATCAAGGCTAGGAATGACTGATTCTGAAACTTGAGGAGACTGAAAAAACTTCATAGAAAGAGTATTTCCGGGATGCCTGAGTGGCTCAGTAGTTGAACATCTGCCTTCAGCTCAGGTCATGATCCCAGGGTCCTAGGATGGAGCCCTGCATTGGGCTCCCTTCAGGGAGCCTGCTTCTCTCTTGGCCTATGTCTCTGCCTCTCTCTGTGTCTCTCATGAATGAACAAATAAAATCTTTAAAAAAAGAAAAAGTATTTCCAAGCCAGCAGGGGAAATCAAGGACATGTTTGGTAGAAGTATGGATGTGTGTGAAGGGAGGATTGATGTGAATCATATGACATGTTGGTCAAATAAGTTTCACATGGCCTTAGCATGAAAAAGGAAGAGTTGAGTCCATAGCAAAAGATAAGACTGGGGAGAAAGGCAGGTGTCAGCCCATGAAGCCCTTGTCTACTACCCTAAGAAGTTTAGGCTTTCCTGCATGGACAGCAGGAAATCATTAAAGGGCTTTTTAAGCTGAGAAGTTATATAGTTAGTGCCTTTAAGATCTATCATGAGCCATTGGTGTGGAAGGTAGACCATAAGATTTCCTTTTTTTTTCTTTTTTTTTTTAAGACAGGATTTCCATTTGAATACTAAGATATATATAGCCAATCTGTAGAGCAATGCAAGAAAATATATGAAAATTTAAGGGTAAGGTCAGAAAATATGACCACCTAACACAAAAACCAGAGAATTAATGAAGTGCTGATCATGTTAACCAACCTCAAAATAATCTAAACATAAATATGCATCAGCCATATACGCTTGGTAGAGGTCTAACATAAATCTCTCAAGGAGACTAGACAGGCCCTCAACTACCTGAGAAATTAGCAGGCTACTGAGGAGGGTCCAGCATGTCCAGAGTTGCAAAGAGCATTCATCATCGGTCAGTAACTCACCCCCTTCGTTTCATCTCTGTCCTTAGCCTTTGCTTCACTCTTCAGAGCATATACCAGGACGGAGTGCTCTGAGCAAACGGTAGGTACCAAATTATTCTGCCAGCTATTATTCCCAGTATAAATAACATTTTTCAAGTTTATTAGTCTCTTTTTTGGTTTGAATGAATCAACCCTCCAGAATTTAATCAATTTCAAACAAACCAGTAATATTTATTTTTCTGAGCCTAACAAAACTGAGGACTCTGAATTTACCCAAGATAATCCTCACCTGCCAGAAAGTTTCTCCTTGGCAATATCTCTATTGCGATAATAGATATGATTATCTAAATGTCCTAAAAAATACCCATCCTCCTCTTAGCTCCTCCACCCTATATCCAGCTATGCAGCATTAAGTTGTAAATCTCTGAATTTTGTTCCTGGAGTACCTTCCTCAAGTTTTGATTCGTTGAACAGCTAGTTGCCTTTTACTCCATGAATCAATGGTAACATTTTATAACTCACTGGGAGAATTTTACAGATACATATTTTGGATTTATGGGTTTTGGATCTGAAGGCTTTAAAATAAATAGAACCAGCTTCATCCCAATAACTTCTATTCATTGGCAATGGTCTGGAATTCTGTACATTAGCATTCCACAGATTTTAATAAAATGTTTATGAAGCAGTTTTAAAATTTCCATGGATTTGTACTTTCAAAAATATCATTGCTGTTTTTTTAAAGATTTTATTTATTTATTTGAGAGAGAGGGAGAGTGCAAGTGGGGGGAAGGACAGAGGGAAAGAATCTCAACCTGAGAGTGGAGCCTCCACACTGGCAGGGCTCCATCCCAGAACCCCAAGATCATGACTGGAACTGAAATCAAGAGTCAGTCCCTCAACCAACTAAGCCACCCAGGCACCCCTAATGCTTACTTTTAAATATCCTCAGGTTTATCATAACAAAAAAACAGATTTTAAAAATAATTGGAGCCATTTCATTTTTTCATTTATTCATAAGAGACACAGAGAGAGAGAGGGAGAAGGAGGGGTAGAGACACAGGCAGAAGGCAGGCCCCATGCAAAGAGCCCGACATGGGACTCAATCCCAAGACTCTAGGCAGGCACCAAATCGCTGAGCCACCCAGAGATCCCCAATTGGAAGCATTTCAAACACCATCAATCAACCTCCCAAAAAGAAGTTGTAACCTTTGTGTATAATTACATTTTTGTTACTAAATTTATGTTTCTTCTTAGTTACATTATAAAATATATATGGTACTAATTAATAATCAGCTTCAGACTGTACCTAAATCTTGTCACTTTTTAAAGTTGTTAATGAGCATGATATTCTGTAAAAACCAATGCTTAAATAATTATTGTACTGGTAAGTCATCCTGAAATAATCACTAACTTGCTATCATGTCTTTTTCTTTTTTTCTTATTTCACAGCTATAGTATTAATTAGCAGATACCAGCTGTGTCATTGATCTGAACTTCAACTGTCCTCTAATTCTTTCTCCAATCCACATACCATTCTCTACAGTCACTGCCTTACCACCATGTCCCTTTGTTCCATTCTGTTACATCCACCCTCACATTTCCAAACTGGATCAACTACTGCTGATCTTAGAACTGGCGGCTTATTGTGATGGTAAGAATAAAAATTTGCTCTGGGGTATCTGAACTTGTGGGTTAGGTAGAAGCCAAAGGATATTTTTCCACCCCAACCACATTTTATAATCCCGGTGATTTCTCACTCATCCAACATAACTTGACTCGCCCATGGGACAGGACTTGATCAAAAAGAACAAGATGATAGTATAATGGTGTGCAGTTCCATTCAGCTGCAGGTGTTTATTGAGCCCTACCCTCTGTACAGCTTGTCCCAGCATTATGGGCAATGAGATGCTGGGTTCTTTTTTTAAGATCAAACTTAAGAGTCACCGCCTCCCCTGGCCCAACTCAACCCATTTTTTTTTGTTAAAACCAATAAGAGTTTTAGGAGAGTCTCCAGCTGGGAAGGAATTGCTGTGCAAGTAACACTTGCCTTTGCAACAACATGAATGAATCTAGAGGACATTATGCTAAGTGAAATTAGCCAAAGACAAATGCTATATGATTTCACTTAAACATGGAATCTTAAAAAAAATAAAAGGTTGAACTCCTAGAACAGTGGAAGAGTAGGAGATGCTGGTGAAAGGTACGGGCATTCAGTTAGAAGATGAATAAGTTCTGGGGATTTAATGTACAGCATGGTGATTAGTTAATAATACTGTATTGTGTACTTGAACTTTGCTAAGAGAGTAGACCTTAAGCATTATCACAGAAAAAAAGTAGCTTTATATAGATTGATAGATATGTTAACCTAATTGTAGTAATCATTTCACGAAGTATATGTATGTTATATACATTATATTGTACACTACGCATATGTACAATTTGTCAATTATGCCTAAATAAAGCTGAAAAAAATCAGTGATGCAGACTCTTTTGGTTGGGGTGAGATTTTCATAGATCCACAGAGTTAGAGGTGGCATAAATATTAACATGGATATCATCCTCCTAGAGTTTACAAAATATCTTTTTTTTCTCTCCATTTGAGAGGTTTGCAGAAGTTAATGACTCTGGTTGCTCAGTTGATAGGCTGAATAATGGTGCCCTAAAAATAACCACATCCTAGTCCCTGGCACCTGTGAATATTACTTTACATGGTAAAAGGGACTTCATAGATGTGTTTAAGGTAAAGATCTTGAGATGGAGAGATGATCCTGGATTATCTGGTTGGGAATCACCAGGGTCCTTATAAGAGAGAGGAGTAGAAAATTCCATGAGGGAAGGAAAAGATTGGAGTGTGGGGAAGAAATGGTTATGAGCCAAGGAATGTGGGAGCTTCTAGAACCTGGAAGAGGCAAGGAATGGAGACCCTGGAGGGTCCAGAAGGGCACCTTCACTGTAGCTCTGTAAGGCTCATTTTGGGCTTTTAAGCTCCAGAACTGTGAGAGAATAAATGTGTGTTTTAAGACACTAAATTTGTGGGAATGTGTCCTAGTAGCAACAAGATTACTAGTGAAACCAAGAAATGCTTGTGTTTCCAGTGCCAGGGGATGCTTGTTAACCAACACTCATAGTGCTGGTGATGTTCATGTCTTGCTGAAACTTTTCAAAATCCCACATCACCAGGTAGGTGTTCTATAAAGTCCAACTCTTTTCCAAAGAGGAAGCAAGAAGCCTTTGTAAATTTTATGGTTTAGAAATTTTCTTCCCAAATTATAGCTGTGAAGGGAAATTTCTACTTTTTTCAGTTGTCCACATAAACAATCTCTTGGGGCTTAGACAAGTTTTTAATTACTCCTTGAGTAATTAGCATTCTTACATTAAGGATGACTAGAATTTCATAAAAACTATCTTTTTGTAAAAAGTTCTCAAATGGGATGGATTCAATAGATCTTAAAATTGTCCTGCTACTCTAAAATCTTCTTTCCAACAGGGATGGTCTGTTTTACAGTTTCAATGAAAGGTTAAACACCAACATATAGTCCATATCATAGTTTCTAACTAATGGTCTCATTTTTGCCTCCAATAAATCCTAATGTGATAATAATAGATTTGCCTTTTGCCAAAAATCCCTTCAGCCATTTTGCAATTTATATGGCAGAGACTAAAAGAAAATTGAATTTACTTTTAGCAAGAAAGATTGTAAAGCTAATTACTCTAATGCTCTATGATTCACATCAGCCAAAGTTAAAAGATTATACATATTCAAATTTCAGAATTCTAGTGATGACTTAGGTTTCCTGAAAGAGTTTCAAAAAGAGAAAAAAAGAACACTTTATCCTGTTTCAGGGCAGACAAGTGGTATTACAGTTTAAAGGTGATTTTTTTTTTTACAAGACTTCATCCATGGGCATTATTTTGGATAAATGTAGGGATTTGCGTCAGGAGCCAGAGAAATTGTAAGAAAAAGAAATAGGACTGAGAATGTTTGGGCTGAGAATAGGACAGTTCCCAGTGTGTCTGGCCTAACTGTTAGCCAGAACATTGGCTTTTAGAGGTGGCTGGGACCAAGAATATTTCAAATGTAAACTCCAAGAATAGAAAGTAAAGAAAGAGAACCTCAGACTCACCCTCTTGTGTTTACCACCAGAATCAGGTCCTAGAGTGCTTGACGCACAGCAGACACTCAATAGCGTTTGTGGAATCCATGCATGAGTGCATGAATGAATAAATATAAAATCAGTTGCGTCCCTGAATATTTTTATAGTAGCTAATGACAAGTCTAAATGGCACCAAGCTTATTTACACCTAGTGGAATCACCATCACTCTCAACAAATATTTGAGATGGCAGGGTATATAATATATCTTATCAAGTCAAGCATACTTTCATTATCAGAATATTTTCCTCTGAAAGCAATACCTTCTCCAACTGAGCATATAACAGTTTATTGTTCTTAAGTAATGAAGAATCCTATTATGGTTTGATATGTTTCATAACAACTAGTTGGTTTTGAAGCTGCATTGCAGACTCAGTGGTCTAAGGGAAGAGAGAGCAGGACACTTGTATCTAGCAGTTTTTACCCCTGAAATAGAGACATGTCACCAGGATGAGGATGTAGTCATCTCCAACCAATATATGCTATGTAATGTTCTTTATCATAAGTGAACTGAGGTGTTTTTTTGTTTTTGTTTTTGTTTTAACGATTATTTATTCGAGAGAGAGAGAGAGAGAGAGAGAGAGAGGCAGAGACACAGGCAGAGGGAGAAGCAGGCTCCATGCAGGGAGCCTGAAGTGGGACTGGATCCCCGGTCTCCAGGATCAGGCCCTGGGCTGAAGGTGGCACTAAACCGCTGAGCCCCCAGGCTGCCCTGAACTGAGGTTTTTGATTAGCATTTGATACAGATGAATATGGTAAATACATCACTTCCTCCTAAATCATAAGTATCAATTTTTTCACAAAAGTCTGAATCTATTGAAAAGAAGAGAATGCTACTTCAAGCAGTGCCACCAGCCTGATTTCACAGATGTAACACATGTGTACTGGGATTTGGGGACAGTAATAAGGCAGAGGAAGTGTGTGGCACATGCATCTGTTTGGTCATCCCTCAAACAAACAGAGCAGCAAAGTTGAGCCCCTACAGGAAAGAATCTAAGCCAAAGGGAGACAGTAAAGCAAGATATACAATCTCCCAGTCACAGCTGGAGGGACGGTCCTTGCATAAATGGAGGGTGAAAATCTCAGGCAAGGTAATATTCCAGGTTGCCGGGTAAAGCCAGATGAAAAGGAAGGGAGCCTGACTGATCATGTGTGATTCTGGCATAAGCATGGGTAGGGTGCCTATGTGGAGTTTAAGACCGAGGCAAGGAAATTAGTTAAGAACAAATATCAGGACAGGCATTTTAGGTTTGGAAGTGGCAAGCTGATCTGTAGGAAGACATAGTCAAAGTTGATCTTAGTAGCATTAAGAATATTCAGTCATTTGACACCAAAAGCAAAGGCAACCAAAACAAAAACAAGTGGGTCTATGTCAAACTAAAAAGCTTCTGCACAGCGAAGGAAACCATCAACAAAATGAAAAAGCAGCCTATCTAATGGGAGAAAATATGTTTAAATCATATATCTGATGAAGGGTTAATATCCAAAATATATAAAGAACTCATACAACTCAAATAAATTTTTTTAAAATTTTTTTTTATTTATGATAGTCACAGAGAGAGAGAGAGAGAGAGAGAGAGAGGCAGAGACACAGGTGGAGGGAGAAGCAGGATCCATGCACCGGGAGCCCGATGTGGGATTCGATCCCGGGTCTCCAGGATCGTGCCCTGGGCCAAAGGCAGGCGCCAAACCGCTGCGCCACCCAGGGATCCCCATACAACTCAAATAAAAAAAAAATCAGGGATGCATGAGTGGTTTAGTGTTTGAGCATCTGTCTTCGGCTCAGGGCATGATCCAGGTCTGGGGATGGAGTCCTGCATCAGGACTCCCTGCTAGGAGCCTGCTTCTCCCTCTGCCTACATCTCTGCCTCTCCCTCTCTCTGTGTCTCTCATGAATAAATAAATAATAAATAAAGAAAAATAATAAAATCTGATTAAAATCGGCAGAAAATGTGAGTAGATATTTTTGCAAAAAAGACATACAAATGGACAATGGGCATGTGAAAAGGTGCTCAACATCACTAGTCATCAGGAAAATGCTAATCAAAACAGCAATTAAAGAGGACCTCACACCTATTAAAATAGCTATAACCAAAAAGAAGAAATAAGTGTGTTGGTGAGGATGTAGAGAAAAGGGAATGTTGTGCACTGTTGCTGGGAATATAAATTGGTTTAGCACTACAGAAAGCAGTATGAAAGTGCCACAAAAAATTACAAATGGAAATATCATGTGATCCAGCAATTCCACTTCTGGGTATTTGTCTGAAGAAAACAAAAACATTAATTCAAAAAGATATATGCACCCCTATGTTTACTGCAGGATTTTTCACAATAGTCAAGATATGGAAGCAGCCTAAGTGTCTATGGATGGATGAATCACATACCATCAACCACAAGCTCTTGCCCAGACACATAGAATGCCTTACCTTGTGGGAGCTTAGAGTCAGAAACAAAGTCTAACATTTGGAGCAGAGTAAGGCCTCTTATGATGAACTATAAAAGAAAAAAACTGAATTTATTTTTTTTAAATTAATTTTTATTGGTGTTCAATTTACCAACATACAGAGAAACACCCAGTGCTCATCCCGTCAAGTGTCCGCCTCAGTGCCCGTCACCCATTCCCCTCCACCCCCCGCCCTCCTCCCCTTCCACCACCCCTAGTTCGTTTCCCAGAGTTAGGAGTCTTTATGTTCTGTCTCCCTTCCTGATATTTCCCAACATTTCTTTTCCCTTCCTTTATATTCCCTTTCACTATTTTTTATATTCCCCAAATGAATGAGAACATACACTGTTTGTCCTTCTAAAAACTGAATTTAAAGTAAACCTGTCAGGGCACCTGGGTGGCTCAGTGTTAAGCATCTCCCTTCAGCTCAGGACATGATCCTGGGGTCCTGGGATCTCAAGGGGAGCTTGCTTCTCTCCCTCTGCCTATGTCTCCATCTCTCATGAATGGATAGATACAATCTTTAAATAAAAAAAAAAAAAGTAAACCTGCCAAAGAGAATGGTAGAGTTGTTAAATAATCCTCAACTTTCAAGCCAGTTGTCTAACATGCAGGCCCCCTGCATGTTAGAATAAAGAGGTACTTCTTTAGAGAGAATGCATGAATTGACCTGCGAACACAACAGGCTATTTTATATACAGTGGTAAGTCTCCTTTTCAACATCTGCTGTTTCATGAAAGTGATAAACACCGGAATGATTATTTAAAAGAAAAAGAAAAAAAAGATCTTCCTCTGAGGATACAGCCCCTTAGGAAGGCAGTCATTCCACCAGCGGAATGGTGATTTTGAGCTGCAGGGAGAACCTAGCTTTAAATGTATCTTCCTTGCTGCTTCACAGCACCTCAAATTCCCATCAGCTTGGGGGCTCTACTTCCCTTAGGAGCAAGGCTTTGAGGTTTGACACAAGTCTCTCCAAGTCACACTTCTATATACGAGCTCTTTTATCCTTGGACGACTAGCAGAGTGTTCTAGTGGAGCAGGAAAAGGGACGATAGGAATGCTCAGTGCGGGTATCAGAGAACAATCCTGATTGTAGCCAAATCAGGAAAGTCAAATTGCTAACTGACCATTTTGGAGCAGCCAGTGCCAGTCTTCTGTTCAAACGAGCCCACAGTGCCCCCTGCAGGGAGGAGAGCAGACCTTTGGCTGGTTTTGTTTTTGGTTATTTCACCGTTAAGTTCTTTGTGGGTAGCTATGAAGATGAAAAATATGAAATGTCTCAATCTACCAGTTTAATGGGAGTTTAGCTCTTAAAGTTTGTGGGCAAAGAATCAGTACACCCAGGAATGACAATCTTCCCTTCAAAAGACAAACAGAAATCTTTTAAAGTTTAATCTTGGAGAAACATATGACCCCTTTCCCTTCACTTTAATAGACATATCTCGCCATCTTTATGACTTTTATGATTTTTAATCCTGTGTATGCTTAGTTTTAAATTATTGTAATTATATGTATACGAAACTTAATTTTTATCAATCTACTTTATAATGCTTCAATGGCCACATGAGTCTATTAAGTTGCTGGATAATAATTTACTTAATCATATTCATAGTTTTGTACCTTGACCCTTTGGCCAGTGTGTAATCTAAATGATGCGTACACATGACTTTTTTCCCTTGAATTACTTCTTTAGGATAACAGGCATAGTGACAGATGTGGCAGATGTGTAGACTCTAGAGGAAGAAAGATTTTAATTTGGAGCCAGACTTTTTCACTTTTAGGCAGCGTGCCTGTGGGAATATTAATAATCCTCTCTGAAGCTCAGATGTGTCTCCTTTATAATGGGGCTGGTAAGACTTCAATGACAAAACACAAATACTACATCTACTATGTGGTGGCAGTGTGATAATAGCATAATGAAAGGCCGCTACTGTGTTGCAACAAAAGTTGTTAGCTTTAAAAATGATTAAGTAGGATACCTTTCCTGATCCTCCACTTCCAAAACCCTGTCCAGGAACACAGTAAACACAGTGCCTATCCAGCTGTCCCCATTTCTTTTTCTCTTAAAGAGGGTGTGTTTTTAGGCTGCTGGAATAGAAGTCAAGGTATCTAGCACAGTTAAGAACAGGAAAGAAGAGGAAGAGTTCAGTGTAAGAAGGAACATTGATTTGGGAGAGACCCTGGAACATACAGAGAACTCGGAGAGTGGAGGAAGGGGCATTTAGAAGGTGTTGGCCTACATTATGAATCATATCCCTCTAATGCTCTTCAGTGAGTCACAATAAAGAATGTAAACACTTTGTAAAACTTGTGGCTGCTGAATTCTGCCACTGGAATGTAACTTTGTGAATAAGCAATGTGGATCCCTAGATGAATAAGAATTGAGCCATTGCCACCATCTTTATTATTATTATCACATATTTATTCATAGACTTGAGATGAGGGGTGAAATCATTTTCATGACTAATAGCATTTCTCTATTTAGAAAGAATATTCTGGTTTATACCGATCTGACTCCCTTTGGAAAGGGAGTACCAAGCTCTTCCCCTGGTCGTCTGATGCGCCAGGGGCTCCAGCTTGTTGAGGTACACCAGTCATCAAGTATCCTCTCCCCAGAAACCTGAGTATGTCTGGGCTTGCTGGTGATGGGACTCAATCTTTGGGGGAAAGGGATGCTTCTGGAGTATGCTGATGTTTTCATGAGAAGCAAAGGCAAGGCAAGGACTTGACAGCTGTTCTCTCCCCAAGCCACTTCCTCTGGCCCCTCTGGCAGGTATATCATCATGTAGAGGGGCCATCGTTAATGTTTATTGTCTCAGCAGCTCCACAGTAAGTGTATACAACTACATCACAAATCACAAAATGTCTAATCTAGATTTACCACACTGATGAAAACAGCAGTTTCAGCCTTGAAGGGATCCAGTTTTTAAAGGCACCTCGAGGACTTCAGTTTTCAGAGTTCAAACAAGACGTCTGTTATCTTCTTGACCTGAATCCCTAGTGAAAAGCTAAAGATGAACAGTATCTGTATTAGCTCAAAGTTACAATTAAATGGAAAGCAAAATTTAGAACAATAGCAAAACCATGGATGTAGGCCAGTTCACAAGAGTTATAAAACATTAGTAGCTCTGTAAATAAATAATGCTCCTGGCCAGAGTAAATAATTAGGAAGTATCTATCTTTGCATTATAAATAGCAGTAGAAATGAGAACATTCACTTATAAAAGGAATAGTCACTCCAGTACCTCAGTCTAATTAAAGACTAAAAAAATATAAGACATCTAGAAAAAAGAAATGTTTAGGTCACCACCAATCTATACTGATAAAAATCTTGGAGTAAGACTAAGACTATACCTGCTGCCCACAGTAATAATTTGCAATATCACCACTAGAATTGAGGCAATGTGCTGATAACTTTTGTGTGACATTGGAATCCCTTTAGTAAAATATGATAGATGTTCCTGGAAATGTGAAATGTCAAAGATGTCCTTGAGTGAGGAGCTTTCAAAAAAAAGAAATTATTTGATATATTTAAGCCATTTTAAAGGGAAGCTTGAAGTTCTATTGAATAGATTAAATTTAGTAGAAAGTTCTAATTCAGAAGCATCAGATGAAAAGGAGTTTGGAATTCTTGAGATGGAGGGCAATGGCTAGGATAGTGAAGCCTGAAGCATGGTAACTCTTACTGTCACCCTTACACACACACACACACACACACACACACACACATGCATATACAAGCATACACACAGACCACATAATAAAAACATATATACCAATTAAAAAATATGTCGTAATAGCCAACAATGGAAAAAAGAGATGTCTTAGTACCTGGGAGGGCCATTGGATGGGCAGAATTTGGAAAGGCTGGGATGAGTGGCTGGCTTCAGCAAGCTTGTCTGCAAGTGAAGCTTGGATCTTTTTAGTACATGGGTGAGATTAGCACCCCCCCCCCCCCCGCCCCATGCAATCACCACCAGCAGCAACCCTCTGCTTCTTCTGCTCCTACCAGCCTCCAGATTCACTCCTCTTCCTGCCAAATGCCAAGACTCTCTTTATGAGCAGGAAGGGAAGGGGGAAGGAGGGGCAGGTAACAGGAGCTGACCTTTCTTTATCATCTTGAAAGAGGGCCACTAACGGGGCAACTGGCTGGCTCAGCTAGTAAGGCATTTGACTCTTAATCTCAGGATTGTGAGTTTCAGCCCCATGTTGAGGGTACATTTACTTTAAAAAAGAAGGAGGGCTGCTAAATAAGCCTCTAGAATTGTTTTGTTTTGTTTAAATGCTGGCACTCTAACAGGATATCAGGCATGACTCCTCATACTGGCACATAAAAAGAGAATAGGGTATATAACTATACCTCTAGCATAATGTATCAGCCTTTTAAGAAATTAAGTCATATAAATACCTCAAGAAATTGTTTTTTATTTCTTTTTTTTTTAAGAAAATTTTTGTGGTTTTATTATATCATGAGCCATTGAAACATCCGAACAAATCAATATCTGGGCTGTGAGGCAGCTGCTTTCTCCTTCACTTCTTTGGGTTACTAGAGCAACTTGTCAGTAGATTTAAAAAAAAAAAAAAAGACAACCTTTTGCATTACTTAAGTCTTCCCAAGGCATGCGCTGGTACCACACAAACTTCTCCTGTCAGATGCAACTATTCTAGCATCCAAACATCATGCACAATACCTCGGTAGTAGCAGCGCACTGCGCCCGCTCCCACCGCGGCCCCGCTCATTTGTGTGTGATATTTGGAGCATCTGGAGGAGTGTGAATAGTTATCAGGAAGAGGAGGGAGGAGGAGACAGCATGAGTGCCTGGCTGGGAAGAGGTCAGCCCAAGTTGTGCAGGGCAAGCCTGAACATGTCATTGGTGCAAACCCAAGCATCACTGATGTTCTTTAATAGGAACATCTGGCGGAACCCCATGATGGGGTCTTCATCAGCCTTGAGCTGGCCCACTACCATGCTGATGATGCAGCTATCTGGCGTGGGCTGATGGTCCTGTGCCGTGATGCTGTGCTGGATTTTCTGGAACGGAAGGCTAGACAACTTCACGATGGCAGCTTTCCCCTGGAACTGCTGTCCTTCCCACGTAAGGCATGACGCATCAATATAAATTGCGCCTAGTTGGGTTCTGTCGTTATCAAATAACCGGTAGTAATGCTGAATGAAGCTGGATGCAATCTGCTCCCAAACTGGCTTGTCTCCCATTCTGGAGCGTCACCCGGCCTTGTTGAGACCCGAGGGGCTGGCGCGACGGTGGCAGCGGCGGCGGCAACCCAGCGCTGTTGTTTATTTCATACAAACACCCCTTCTTCTTCTTTATTGCTATACCATAGACTTCCAGAGTAATTTATTTTCTAGACCCCTCTTAGTGTATAGGGACCTGAGAACACATTGATTATAAAGAAACATTAATTGAAACGCATTTCCTGTGATTAGGAGTATTTCTCTGTTACTAAAGACTATCTACTCAAATCCCACAAAATGAAAATTTTAAACAGAATCCTTCTTTTCACCGTCTTAGGCTTAGATCCTGCTTAAGGCAAAGACAAACACTTGGTACAACAGACACTGCGCCTCTAAGCACGTTAGCTAAACGTCCTGCAAACATTCTGCTCCACTACCCTGACTTGACTGGCCTCTCCATTTCTTTTGTGTTCTGGGGAGCAGAGAACTTTTGGCAGAGTTTTGGATCACAGTGGCCCAGGTATTAGAAAGGGATACCCACTAATGATAGTTCTTAATCTGCAAAAAGAAAACAAAACAAAAGAAAAACATCATGCTGAGTATTAAAATGCAAGTTTCACAGTGGCTTGAAATCCTGTCAAGGAAATAGTCAAGGGAGCAGAGAAATTGGTGGGCGATTGGGATAGGTGGGAAATGCTTTGACATGAAGGAAAACACCATTATCATCAGGACTTGCTGACATTTGACAAACACTGGGATGGGGTGGGGGGGTGGGGGTGGAGAGAAACTCTTGTCTGAGGCACGTCCTGACTTGAAGGGATCTGAAGAGAACAGATGCTGGAGATAGGTCTCCATGGGAATTCTGCTAAAAAGCAGTGGTTTTCAAAATGTGGTCCTGGACCAGCAGCATCAATATCATTTAGAACTTTTTAAAAACATTAACTCTTGGGCTTTGCCTTTACCTACCAAATTAGCTAGGTGATTCTAATGTAGCTCCTGAGTTACATTTCATCTGGGCTTTCATTTTCATGCTGCATCCCAGGCTATGTGCGTGTGTCCACATTTAAAATTTTGGATTAGAATAGAAACCTTTACATTTTTGCTTGTTTTAAGCCAGGGTGTTAGTGGAAGAATAACAAACACACAGCACACTCACTGAGTTATAAGAAGTCATCTAAAATGATAGAAAAAGGCTGATAGGGAAACAGGCAAATATCTTTTATATATATATAAATATATATACACACATAAAAAATCTAATATTTTATATTTATTATATATAATATATATTAATATATTTTATATATTATTATATTGTATATATGTATACATATGTATATTCTTTTCCTTGACAGTCAAGTGTGGGTCGCTTGAAATTCTCTTGATTTAAAAATCATATTTGTTTTCATTTGGAAGGAACCTTAGGAACATCTGTTACCACCTTCTTGTTTTGCTGATGGGGTAAGTATATATTGACATGCCCAGGTTACTCAGAAATTCACCATCCTGGTTCTAAGGTAGAGGGATTATAGGTAAAAGTTTAAGTTCAGTAGATAGTCTTGATTTGGAAGGAAAATAAAATGTTGACCCACATTTTATAAAATTAAATGGGTCATTTAACTGTCTTCCACATCTCCTGGCTGCTGTCAGAGGCTAGTGGCTAAGTCTCAGATCATGAGAGGAACACATGCTCTTTCTCAAGAGGCCAAGGCTTAGCAGAGCAGACCAGGGCCCCAGCTGCAAGGCTGCCTTTGTCAAGGGAATGAAAGTCTTTCACTCCCTGCTTCTTCCCCCCATGCCCAGCATAGCACCAGCAGCAGCCACACCTTCCTTCTGGGAATGCATTCTTCAATTCTGGAAGGAAATCATAAGTGACTTGCCTAGGAAGGATTGCTCGTGAGTAGGTAAAGGAATAACCTTTACTGTGATTATGGATCACTATTATTTTACTTATGCACAGTATCCTACCTTTCAGAAGGCACTTAAAGGAGCACTTTGTATTTTAAGGTCTGTCCCATCCTCTCCCTGGCCTCAACATCCTCAGAAGGCAGAGGGATGGAGAGTCAAACCTGGGTCCGTGTCTCAATGCTTCCTGAAGTGCTGGGCTTCGTGGATATTTGGTGAATTACTGAGTGAATGTGAGAGAGGGATGAGGGAAACAGGTAATGGAAATCAGAGGGAAATTTTCCTGTTTGCCAGATGAGAGTTGAATACTTTGATTTTTCCTTTACATTTAGGAGTAATGAGAGTTAGAAGACACAAAGTCATGTTCAAGTCACCCTGAAGTCAAGCATGGCAACCCAGATCCTTATATATTTCCTGGTCTGGGCAAAGATTATTTTCGAAGAGGATAATGCCTGGGTTGGGAAACATTCCAAATCAGAGTCCAGGCAGCCTTCACAACTGGGATAAGTTATGGTTCCAAATGAAAATGAAAATCCAAATTAACAACAACAGAAAGTAGTGGTGAAATCACACCAAGATTTGGAGACAAAATGTTATATGTCATATAACTAAGGTGTCTGCTATTACTATGACACCAATTATCTTGAAGAGTATAAAACTACTATGTCTCTCCTTTGCAATACTAATAATTCTATATTTTTCCTACTATAGCTTCTGCAATGGCTTTTAAGTGACTGAGTTAAGATGGTTTATTTGTTCTGTCTGGGCCTCTTGCTATATAAAATCTTAATAAACAGTGATGTGGACAAGATGTCAACACTTGGGAGAAAAAGATATGGAACAATGACCTTGGAAGCAAATCAATAGCTGATTTAATTTAAAGAAACATGGAAGTATGTGAAGGAAAAAAAACCCTGCAATATGTTTTTTAATACATTATTTTTATGCTCAAGAAACTTATGGTTTGATACATTAGGCTTTTAAATTTTCACTTTAGCAAAAATTGATTGGAAAATATAAAACAAACATCTAAATATGCAGATAGCTTGACTTCTCTAAATACTGCATTTGACACATAATGAACTGATTAAGTTGACAAGATGTTTTAGATTCTGACACTTAAGCTTGCAACTCTAGCAGGAAAGACACAAAATGACTTATTAGAAATAACTTCCTATTGGCAAATTTTTTAAAGTAAGGAAGAATAAAAATATCTTGGCTGCAAATTTGGAAATTTGGGGAAGTAATAGTAGATTTCAATGATTGATAAGCATGCTCTAAATGCTGAAATTCTATTTGATTTTTGATGGCCCTTCTTCCTCAAAAATTTTCCAGATTGGTTTTTGTTTATTTGGAAGCTCATGTAAGCCCAGTGAGGGGAGAGGACATGCCCGTTTATTCCTGTATCTCAGCAGCTAAGAAAGACCTGACTCATGTGGGTAAAACGGAAAGGAGATAGGAAGCAACAAAAGAAACAGTATTTTTTGTTGACATGTTTAAAATACCTTAAACTGATAATTTCTTTGAAAGAAAAATAATGAGCTTTAGTATTTTGTTCCCATGATCATTTTAGTTTATGAATAGTAATATATATGTATTGAATCCTTTTCTTGTTGATAATATTTAGACTTCAGCCATGTTCCAGCAAGAATAGGAAATACACAAATAAATTATGGACTGTAAATTTGTCGAGGCAAATGATTATTCACATTTATTCAGAGACTGTATTATGTTTTTAAAGCTTAATAAAAGTAATTTTAATATGTATCTATTGTTATGTTTGAACCAAAAATTCTTTAGGTTAAGGACTATATAATCACACTGGCGAGTGAAAAGATGTAACCAGGGAAGCTTGCTTCTCCTTTGCCCGTTTAACTAACAAGGCTGAGAAAATACTGACTTCTACCTCCCCATTTGTTCTCAGATCCCCTGCTCTAAGAGGAACTCCAATTACACTATTTTAAAATCGCAAAAAAAGTACGTGTAGGCTTTTAGCCTTTTATAACTAATATATTTTCAGAACTCAGCTGTGCTCAAAATTTCAGCTGGAAACTGAGTTGAGCATCATAAATAGGTACTCAGATATTTGTTTCTTTAAAATTGCTGAACCAGAATTCTTATCCAGGCAGAAGATGGAATAGGGAGAGAAACATAAGATTATCTTCAAAATAATGAGGAAGTACAGAAATTTAGAGAAAGGTGCCCAAGGCAAGGATGGTTATTGTGGTACTGGTGGTGCTGATGGTGGTGATAGTAGTGTGATAATCTTAGTGGAGAGAGAGGACAAGTTTCCACGGCAATTGCAGCATTTGGAATAGATCTAGAAAGCAAAGAATATAGAAAGCATAGTTTGTTCTCGAACAGCTGAAAGTGTAGTGTGGCTAGAGCACAGGAGGTGTAAAGAGAAGGAGGAAGAAGAAATGAAGTTGAGATGGGAAATCCGACCTGATTTTTATGGAGACTCTTAGACCATTTTTTAAAGATTTTACATTTGTTCTCCAGGCAGTATAGAATGATTCAAGGATTTTAAAAGGGGAGAGTGAAGTGAACAGATTTTATTTTAGAAAACTGTGGTCACAGATGGAGAAAAGATTGAGTTAGAGAGACCAGAAAGAGAAACCTGTGACAGAAATTCAGGTAAGGGATGACAGTAGTTTGAACTAGAGTGGCAATAGTGGAATGTTTAAAGCATTTTGAAGGTGAAATTCATAGGATTTGGCTCTTGGTTCTGTGTAAAAAAGGATAAGGAAATCAGAGGATGAGACTTTATCCCCAATATATTGGGCACCCTAAAATGAGGTGATGTAACTTTAGTCCACTCATTCATTCTACAAATACTTGTTGACCACCTATTCTTGCAGGTATTGTACTAGATTGTGGTGCTACAGAGATAAAAATATGTGGTTGTTATTCTAACGATACCAACAGTATATGAAATTAAATCATTCCAAATTACATCATTACAAAGTCAAAGGACTAAGGATAAAGTTGAAATAATATTCTAACATACATAACCAATATCTTTAGTAGAAGCTTAATAGAGAAGGATCCATATCCTTTGGCAGTTCTTAATAGAAGAAACACATAAAGAGATGCTTGGCCTTCTCAGTTACCAAAGAGATGCATTAAAATAACAACAACAAAATATTTGGGGCAAGAGTCTGGTAGATTGATAAAAATGAAAAAAAAAAAAAAACAATAACAAAAACAAAAACTGGGACACCTGGCTGGCTCAGTGGTTGAGCGTCTGCCTTCGGCTCATGGCATGATCCCAGTCTGGAATCAGGCTCCCTGCAAGGAGCCTGCTTCTCCCTCTGCCTGTGTCTTTGCCTCTCTCTCTGTGTCTCTCATGAATAAATAAAATCTTAAAAGAAAACATAGTAATATCTCCCAATTTTATAGACTAACACACACACACACACACACACACACACACACTGACATGCAGGAAATACGGAAAGTGTATATACTAAATTGTTAATAGTGGTTCTTCCTAGATAATGGGTTTATAGACCTGGTGATTTTCATTTAATGTTCCTGCTTTTTTGTATTGTATATATATTTTTTCATTTTTAAATATGTATTACTCTTATAAGCTAAAAGTGACTAATAATGCTATTTCTAATTTGGAAAAAAATAATAAAGAACATTGAGGGTAGAGGGAAGGGGAAGAGAGCAATCCTGGGAAAGGCATATGGAAAGGAGCCGAAGTGTGGAGTATTGGAGAGCCATTGGCACTTCAGCATCCCACAGCATCAAGTGCCAGAGACAGCCCAGAAGTCATGCAAAAGAGTCTCTTATCCTAAAAGTAATAAGAAACTAAGTACAGATTCTGAACAGGAGAGACATGGTCAATGCACAGATGCTTCTGGGGTCAGAATGGAGAATGGACAAAGGAGAATTGTTTAGTGGCAGGAAGATCATATAGGAGCCCACCAGGTGATGGGCCTTCCCACGCAGGAAGACCCTGGTCAAGTTAAGTATGCAAACTTTCTGTGCCTCAACTGTCTTATCATAAAACAGAAGTAAGAATAGCCCCTGCCTTGGGAGCGGTTGTGTCATGAAACGAATAAAGGTCAGTTTTCAGGACCCATCACTTGTGGCTTTCCAAGTATTTATTTTTGTAAGTACTGATTTGGTATTTGTAATTTTCTTTTTTAAATTTTAGTTTCTTGTGAAAAAAATAACTCAACATGAGCTCTATCCTCTTAAAAAATTTAAGTGTACAATACAGTGTTAATGATGGCACCATGTTGCATAGCAGATCTCTAGAATTTATTCATCTTGTGTAGCTGAAATTTCATACACATTCATTAGCAACTCCCCCCGGTAACCACCGTGCTAGTCTCTGATTCTATGAGTCTAACAATTTCAAATATCTTATGTAAATAGAGTCATGCAGTATTTGTCCTTTTGTGACTGGCTTTGTTCACTTAGCACAACATCTTTCTTCAGGGTTCATCCACAGTATAGCGTACTGCAAGATTTCCTGATATTTGTATTTTTCTGTTCTTTTTCTTTAAAAGGGATCCTAAAACTGTACAAGTTTTAGGCTTCAGAGAACTTGGAGCCATTTCTGATAAAGCTTAGGGTTGCTCTCAGGATAAAGTGAGCTAATTTACATTGAATGTGTGGCACATGGTAGCTGCTAAATGAGTATTAGTTGTGTTTATTATGTGAAGGTGAGACATGGCTGATGAATACATCTAGGATGATCCCTGGGCATTCTGGCTTGGGCTACAGGATGCAATATCCCCATAGACAGAAAAGTTTAAAAATGAAGGGATACTGGTTCAGTTTTGAATAGTTGAAGTGTGAAGTGCAGATAAAATATCCAGTGGGTGTCCAGAAATAGGTCATGGAAGGGTTAGGGATAGAGCCCAAGAGAGAGGTGAGGGTGATCAATTTGGGAATTATGCAAATACAAAAGGTAGCTAACGTCATGATCATGGATGAGAAGGTGCACAGACAGTGTGAAGAATGAGAACTGAGTAGGTCTGGACAGAATCCTGGGGATACTGGCCTTTCACAATCAGATTGTGGTGGTGGGTACATGAATCTGTATAACTTCATGGTCCTGTATGCTCCCCTCCCCCCAAAAAAAGAATGCATGTAAAAACTGGCAAAAATCCAGATAAGTCTTGCTGTCCAGTTTACTATGTCTGTGTAGATTTCCTGTTTTTAATAATATATGATGGTTTTGTAAGATGTTATTTTGGGGGAAGCTGGCTGAAAAGTACATGAGACCACTATTTTTGCATCTTCTTCTGAGTCTTCGGTTTCAAAATAAAATGTTAAAAATAAAATCAAGGCTGCAGCATTTAGATTGGGCTGACCCAAAGCAGCCAAATAATTTAGAGTAAGATATTGTGCACTGATAATTATTTTTATGGCTCTCTTAAGCAGTGATCTAATTTCAGGCTAATTTTAAAAGAATGCAACCAACTGCACAAGCTAAAACTACTGTGACATTCCTGCTAAAATCTGTCTCCAATCAATAAAACCGCTAAATCTTTATAGAAGAAAAAATCAGGCAAAGGCAGAGAAGATTAGACAGGAAAATTCTGAGAAGGGGATGAACCCACAGGAAGCAGCTCAGCCCTTCTCTGCAGCACTGGGGATCGAAGAGAGGAAGAAATGCCTATTCAACCCAACACCTGATTTATTCCCAAGAAACTGGGAGAACAAATTGTTTCATTCACATACTTGCACTGAAAAAATTAATAAGGGAAAAAATAAGATCAGTTAGATTGTTCTTTGGTTGTTGCTTTCAGGAAAAATAAAATCATTAATAATCTTCAGACTTATCCCATTCTCACAGATTCTGGAGAATATAAGGACTGTTAGAAGTGATTTGGTTCCATGTGCTCAATATTTGGTCTGGGGACCAGCAACATTGGCATCCTGTGGGGGCTTGCCAGAAATACAGCATTCCAGGCTCCACCTCAAACCTACTGAAGAGAAATCTGTTTTCAAAGTATTCGGAGGATGTGTATGCACATCGAAGGATGCAAAATCCCGTTCTTGACAATCCTGTGTTTCCACCATGTTCATTATCACCAACAGAAAATTAGTATCAAAAAGATCCATAGAGTAGGATACTAATTTTTAAGTTCTCTGTGAACAAAATCTCATAAAAAAATCTTCCTATTCCACGTTATGGTCTGTTTTCTTCTGCTGGTTTTGGGTTAGCAGCTAAGAGGCAGCAGGCTGTGGGATCTTCTTGGGCACCAAGCAACTGTTATGGTGGGTGAGCTTGGTAGAGGGAAGGGCCCACACTCACTGCCCCTTCAGCTTCCACCTGGCCAAAGCTCTGAGCTTTCTCTTTTCTGTAGTGTGGAGGCTGCCTGAGAGGAGCTGGAGTTCAGGAAAAGCCAGAGGAGAGAGGAAGTAGGGATTTTGCATCCTGAGGTATGACCCCATTTGACAGCCATGCTTCCTTCGGAGTGTAATATTGGAACGCATGTTTTGTTTAATGACTGTCACTACTGGACAGGTTGTTTAATAGAGATGAAGTGAATACATTGCACTCAGTGATGACTCATGAGATCTGGATTTAGCCTGGCCCCTCCAGGAAGGTCACCTCACTTCTTTTTCTGTAATACATGGATAATATTTGCCCATGGTCAGTGCGAGGGCTGGAGTGGTAATAAATGCCTGCCTAGAATGAAAGGTCATAGGGACTGCACAACATAGTATCTGCATAATTATGCTGACAAATCGTAAAGCATCCACAAGCATAAAATGTTTATCATTGATATTCACGATGACAAGAGTTGATCTTAAAACCGAAGAGCAATCAGACAACAAAAAGACATTAAAGGCATTCAAATTGGCAAAGAAGAAGTCAAACTCTCCCTCTTCGCCGATGACATGATACTCTACATAGAAAACCAAAAGCCTCCACCCCAAGATTGCTAGAACTCATACAGCAATTTGGTAGCGTGGCAGGATACAAAATCAATGCCCAGAAATCAATGGCATTTCTATACACTAACAATGAAACTGAAGAAAGAGAAATTAAAGAGTCAATCCCATTTACAATTGCACCCAAAAGCATAAGATACCTAGGAATAAACCTAACCAAAGAGGTAAAGGATCTATACCCTAAAACCTATAGAACACTTCTGAAAGAAATTGAGGAAGACACAAAGAGATGGAAAAATATTCCATACTCATGGATTGGCAGAATTAAAATTGTGAAATGTCAATGTTACCCAGGGCAATTTACACGTTTAATGCAATCCCTATCAAAATACCATGGACTTTCTTCAGAGAGTTAGAACAAATTATTTTAAGATTTGTGTGGAATCAGAAAAGACCCCGAATAGCCAGGGGAACTTTAAAAAAGAAAACCATAGCTGGGGGCATCACAATGCCAGATTTCAGGTTGTGCTACAAAGCTGTGGTCATCAAGACAGTGTGGTACTGGCACAAAAACAGACACATAGATCAATGGAACAGAATAGAGAACCCAGAAGTGGACCCTGAACTTTATGGTCAACTAATATTCGATAAAGGAGGAAAGACTATCCATTGGAAGAAAGACAGTCTCTTCAATAAATGGTGCTGGGAAAATTGGACATCCACATGCAGAAGAATGAAACTGGACCACTCTCTTAAACTAAAAATGGATGAGAGATCTAAATGTGAGACAAGAGTCCATCAAAATCCTAGAGGAGAACACAGGCAACACCCTTTTTGAACTTGGCCACAGTAACTTCTTGCAAGATACATCCACAAAGGCAAAAGACACAAAAGCAAAAATGAACTATTGGGACTTCATCAAGATAAGAAGCTTTTGCACAGCAAAGGATACAGTCAACAAAACTAAAAGACAGCCTACAGAATGGGAGAAGATATTTGCAAATGACATATCAGATAAAGGGCTAGTTTCCAAAATCTATAAAGAACTTATTAAACTCAACACCAAAGAAACAAACAATCCAATCATGAAATGGGCAAAAGACATGAAGAGAAATCTCACAGAGGAAGACATACACATGGCCAACATGTACATGAGAAAATGCTCCGCATCATTTGCCATCAGGGAAATACAAATCAAAACCACAATAAGATCCCACCTCACACCAGTGAGAATGGGGAAAATTACCAAGGCAGGAAACCACAAATGTTGGAGAGGATGCGGAGAAAGGGAACCCTCTTACACTGTTGGTGGGAATGTGAACTGGTGCAGCCACTCTGGAAAACTATGTGGAGGTTCCTCAAAGAGTTAAAAATAGACCTGCCCTACGACCCAGCAATTGCACTGCTGGGGATTTACCCCAAAGATTCAGATGCAATGAAACGCCGGGACACCTGCACCCCGATGTTTCTAGCAGCAATGTCCACAATAGCGAAACTGTGGAAGGAGCCTCGGTGTCCATCGAAAGATGAATGGATAAAGAAGATGTGGTTTATGTATACAATGGAATATTACTCAGCCATTAGAAACGACAAATACCCACCATTTGCTTCAACGTGGATGGAACTGGAGGGTATTATGCTGAGTGCAGTAAGTCAATCGGAGAAGGACAAACAGTGTATGTTCTCATTCATTTGGGGAATATAAATAATAGTGAAAGGGAATATAAGGGAAGGGAGAAGAAATGTGTGGGAAATATCAGGAAGGGAGACAGAACATAAAGACTCCTAACTCTGGGAAACGAACTAGGGGTGGTGGAAGGGGAGGAGGGCGGAGGGTGGGGGTGAATAGGTGACGGGCACTGAGGGGGACACTTGACGGGATGAGAACTGGGTGTTATTCTGTATGTTGGTAAATTGAACACCAATAAAAATTAATTTATTAAAAAAAATAAAACCGAAGAGCAAAAATACCAATTGTAAATATTTCTGTTGTAACTAGTAGAGCTTGATTATAAGAATATTGTAATATAATAGGAAACATAAGTAGTGGCAATAAAGAGTAAGGTTTAGTGAGTTTTCAGTTTTGGTTTTCCATTCAAATAAAAAGAAGATTTTTAAAGAATGAAGGGATTTTAAAAATAACTATGGTAGTTAATGTTCCTTAAGATTTACGAACTATGCTCTTTATGATCTATTAGGTGGAACCATGTGAAAATGCTTGTATCAGCATTTTAATATGGTTCTAAATAATATTTGCCCTATGGTGAATTTGAAAAATGGATGGAAATTTTCTTTGGTGGTAGTTTTGTTTGAAAACTTCATGGATTCTATGACTCAGAACTTTTTTTGTTGTTGTTGTTAGAGAGTTCAGAAATACCACCCTTAAAAAGACAAATTCTTTTGACCAAATGAGGTTCTGTTTAAAGCATTCTGTTCCCCAAAATTTCAGGGAATACAAATGGCATGCATTATTCAGAAGATTGAAATAGAAACATATATACTTTGATTTGCTTCCAGTTGGAACCAATTACATTATATCAACGGTGAAATCGATATAGACAACATTACTAGGTTAATGTTCAGTATCATTAAACTGAATTTTAGCTCTATGATAGTATGTCTGTGTGTAATGGTAAGTATTGGAGAAAGACAGGAACTCCGGTGACATTTCTGGGCAGAGTAATCTAACTATTACAGATTGTCAAGTTATAACTAAACTTTCTAAAGCCTCCCTGGCATTTCTAAAGGTTCTTTGTCCATGGAGATATTAAAGGACTAATGGGAATAGGAAAGTGTCACTTTGGGTTGAAAGTAGTGATTACTCTAACACACCAGTGTAAATATTGATGTGAACATTCAGAACTTAAGGGTAGGGGGAAGGTGTGCGAGCTAAAAAAAATTCTTACCACCATATGCAATAAACTTTTATTTGACAAATTGATTAACTTGCCTCTATGGCACAACATGCTTCTTCAGAGATTTTCACAGATCTGTAAAACAGAGAGGGCAATACCCTTAGGGCATTTCTGAGAGTGAAATGAGGTAATATGGACACAAAATAATTCTCAGTACCTGGGAGATACCAAACAATTATTAGTTCTCTTTCTCTCCCCTTTTCTCATTGGCACAATCATCTATTGTAGAGGATTTACTCCCATCTCAGTAAATAGCATGTCCATTTGCTTAACCGCAAATCTGAAAGACCCCCTAACACCTTCCTCTCCCTTCATGTCTCTTCTCCCTCCCCAAGTTCAGGGAATCTATTAGGGTAACTCTAAGACTAATTATTCTGGGCTGTAGATTCAGTTTTACATGTTATTTTAATGGAAATGGGGGAATTTTCTCCAAAAATAAAAAAGTTAAGTATCAGTGGAAGTATATACGTATATATTATTTTTAAATTGCCCAAGTGATTGTGGAGTAAAATAGCTACCATTTATTCAGCATCTGCTGTGTTCAAAGTGTATTTTTAAAATTTAACAGCCTCTTAAATAGTACTTACAATGTGCCAGGCACATCTGATTTAATGGAATAATTTTTATCCTAAGCATTTTTCACATACTAACTCATGAAATAGTTATTATTATGGTGGCACAGATGAATAAAGTAAATTTGCCCAAGATTACAGAGGCAATCAATGACAGATTGAGAATTTGAACTCAGGCAGCTGGTTTTAAGGTCTGTGCTCTTGACCACACCAATTGGTTGCCTCTAATGAGGTACAGAACCCTGCATTATCTTAATTTAATCCTTAGCATAGTCTTATGGAGTAGCTGTTGTTACCTCAGTTACCAAAGGTGAGAACTGAAGCGCTGAGGGGAAATTGCCCAAATTTATTAGGCAAGTAGGTTAGACTGCTAGGATTCAAACACGAGTTCATTTGATAGTCCATGATTCTAGTGTATATTTTTAGAGCTAAAAAAAAGAAACCAGCAAATTTGTAGTCATGGCAAAATTTTCTCTGTCCCAGGATGTTTCAGATTCTTCCAAAGTATGTTATCTTTGGGAACTGGATAACCAACTATAAAATATTGTGTTACAGTACAAAGGTTTTAGAGTCTAAAACTCCAGGGTTTTTTTTTTTTTTTAAGATTTATTTATTTATTCATGATAGACACACACGGGGGGGGGGGGCAGAGACACAGGAGAAGGGAGAAGCAGGCTCCACGCCGGGAGCCCGACACAGGACTCGATCCTGGGACTCCAGGACCGCGCCCTGGGTCAAAGGCATGCGCCAAACCGCTGAGCCACCCAGGGATCCCCAACTCCAGGGTTTTTTAAAAAAGATTTTATTTATTTGACGAGAGAGAGAGAGAGAGAGAGAGAGCGCAGAAGCAGGAGCAGCAGGCAGAGGGAGAGGGAAAAGCAGACTCTCTGCTAAGCAAGGAGCCCAATGCAGGTTTTGATCCCAGGACCCCAGCCGGGGATCATGACCTGAGCCGAAGGTAGATGCTTAGCCAACTGAGCCATCCAGGTGCCCCCACAAAAAACTCCAGTTTAAATTATAGTTCTACCACTTACCGATTGTGAGAATTTGATCATGTTACTTAGTGTTAACAAACTTTATTCTGTATGGTTTGGGAGAGGGGGGTATTCAAAGATAATATATGGAAACTACTCATCCTGAACATACTGAAGAGTAATAGTTCTTCAACAAACCATCAATTTTGACAAAATAGCAATTCCGAAAACAATCTTTGTGAATCTTGGCTTTGTTATGTATTAGCTGTGTTGTTTGGAATATATTAAACTTCCTGAGCTTTCATTTTTTGATCTAATGATAGCCTTCTTATTGCTTTATTGGGGAGGGAAATAAAATAAAGGAGTTAAAATGACTAGCCAGAGACCTTCCATATAGTTGAGCTTTAAAAAACTGACACTACTATGGCCCCAAATTTGACTTTTCAGAAAATTTAATGGAAATTGTTTTCATCTGAAAGTGTTAAGTTCCAAAGTCCTGACTTAATATATTCATGGAGTAATTTATAGACTCTGAGAGTAGGCTTAATACATATGTAGTTTCTGTGGGCTGTTTAAAACTGGGTATCATTAGCATTTTAATTTCTATCACTTCAGTAGTGCATAGGAAGCACCCCCACTGTTACAAGCAAGGCTTGTGACTAAATACAGTTCAGTGATGTTTAGTTATGCTGTGATCTGACACCATAGGGACTTGTCTATATGTAAATTAAAGAATTTTTTTTTTGATGATAGAGCTGGCTCTTTTGAAAAGAAATAGGTATTTTCAAGTTCCACCTCTGTCCTGAATGTGATTTTTTAATAGCCAACAACTTTTTTATTGGTGATAACAATAGCAATTGTTCCAAAAAGACTGAACCTATAGAAAAAACATAGGTAAATTCAATTTATTTGATTTCTCATCTTCACATGGCACCAGGTCTTTGCAGCTATATTAGGTTGATGAATGCTTTTTAAAGTTTGTGCTTTAGGAAAAGAGATTTTATTTTTAAAGAAACAATTTCAGGGGATCCCTGGGTGGCTCAGGGGTCTAGCACCTGCCTTTGGCCCAGGGCATGATCCTGGAGTCCCAGGATTGAGTCCCACATTGGGCTCCCTGCATGGAGCCTGCTTCTTCCTCTGCCTGGTGTCTACCTCTCTCTCTCTCTCTCTCTCTCTCTCTCTGTGTGTGTGTGTGTGTGTGTGTGTGTGTGTTGAATAAATAAATAAAATCTTTAAAAACAAAAACAATTTCAATTAGAAATCCAAACTGGCAAAAAGAAGAACAAGAACAAGAAGACAACGACAACTAAGAAACATAAACTGTTCAGGAAATAATATGAGTGAATGATGAAGAAGGAATTTCTGGAGAGAATCGCTTGAAAATTTTAACTATAAAAATGTAACCCTTGGTGTATTTTTATAAAGTCTCACAAAATTAGCAGGCTTTTGTTTTTCTTTCTTTTTTTATTTCATGAACAGGATCTTTGCGTATGAACTCTCTCTATGAACTGATGCATTCAAATTTGTGTTTTGTTGAGTATTGTGTTCCTAGTTGTCTGCTATAACATCAGTTTATTTGGGCAGTCAGGCTGGGATGGGGCCAGCTCCAACAACTGAGAGTGCTGAAGATGGAATTTCTAGACCTAGATCTTTCCAGTGAAATTGCCTGAATATTGCCAGAAAAGTGTTAGCTGTTCTGCAGAGGGAATTCTTCTAAGATAATCAGGATATCCAATAATGAATTCTGGTGTTCAGTGGATTTTACCAGCAATTCATCACACATTTTTCTTCTTAGCTTCCTAATAAGTGACATACTCAAGAGGGGAAGGGGCTAGTATCTAGTATCACAGCCAACCAGCACTAAAGATACCTTCTAGTTTTTATTCTTATAATTGCTAATTACGTAGAACTTGAAAAACCTTTATAAGTATACATGGAATACTTAAATATAACCACCATTTTAATAATGTTGAAGATGTAACTGCTTTGGTGTCTTATCAAGGGATTCTTTTACATTCTACTTACAGATTTCTTCTATAAAAAGACAAGCAGTGTTTAAACAGAAGTTCAAACTTCAGGCATATTCTTGATGGTCTCTGACTGAAGGGCATTGACATTTTCTTTGAGCTCCATCTCTACCTCTCGTAGAAAATCTTTGAGATGTCCAGAAATTCCCACAGGGTTTACAGTCTTAAGGACACCTCTGGGTCTGGGCCTTTACTTTCCCTAATTCAGTGAACTGAATTCTCCCAGCATCATTCACGTATTTGTCTTGTTCTGGACCATGTAAACAAGATGGGTACTGAGGCTCTTTTGAAATTTGTCACCAAAACAAAACACAAAGAATTTTTTGAAAACTACACTGAAGGATTCTGGAAATGTAGGCTTCATCATAATGGCAAGAACAACCTCAAATTCAAAATAAGGCAATTTTTTTCCTTCTGAGTCCTCTGTCAATCTGGCATGTTGCTTTTCCTCTCTTTCAGTTTTCCCTGCTCCTCATTCTCCACTCCACCTGCTGCCAGTCTGCTTATTTCTAGTGTAACAGTATTACGAAATGCTATAAGTATTCTTTGATTTATTTTCTTTTATTTGCCTGTGTTCTTGGGGACCTCACCCTGACTCTAAGTGGCTTACCAAGATTTCCTGAAAGCAATGCAGTTGCTATAAGAATAATTTTGGTGTTTAGTTTTAAACTCTATCCCCCCACTTTGTTATGCATATTAAATGTATAGAAAATGAGGTACTTTACTGAACCAGCCATTAGCTTCTTTGTAACGTAATATTAAAAATATCAATTTAGCTAGAACAAAGCCAAATCAGGCTAGTAAGAAATATTAAAGGAATTATTTTCCATACTTTAATAGGTTGGATTTTTTAAGGGTAAGTATATTTGCTAAGGAACAGACTCAATATTTCATATGGAAATATAAACTTACAAAGCCTACTTAAGTATCTCCAACTCTATGAATAAGAAATTACTTTTATCCATTTGTACTCAGTTTTTCAAATGCTGCATTTGGCCAGTATCCACTATTTGTTCTAAAGGGGAAAATTATACTGTACTAAAAACATCACAATTATTAACCTTTGGTCAAATTCACACTTTCCATGTGCAAAAACTTTAAGGAAGTAATGTGTAATGACATACATTGAAGACCTAGCCTCATGCAGAACTTTTAGGTTATAATTATCACATTACCCTTCAACATAATAATGTACTTATCAGGAGTTTTATTTTACACCAAGTCATTCTATTGAATTTAATATGAGCTGGGATCAATTAGGTAATATCACCAGTGACAACCTAGATCAGTTCATTTTGTTTGTGTTGCCAGAGTTTCTCAGCCTTTACATTTATAAATATTAAAATTAGAATAGAATTGAAACTGAATTATGTCCCATTTTGGAAATAATCATCCAGAAGTATATGAATTAATTGAAAAAAGTCCCTGTCATCTCTTCAAGATATATCTCCAATAAATATATATTCTTTGTTCAATATTTATTCAAACTTAAAATACTTATAAATACAGATAATTATAATAACCTCTTTGCCCAGGAGGTATTTTTCAAACTGCTTTAAATATAATACATATACCATAAAGTTCACTCATTTTAGATGTACATTAGTTGAATTTTATTATATTTACAGAATTGTATCATCATAATCTCATTTTATTTTTTTTATTTTTTTTATTTATTTATGATAGAGAGAGAGAGAGAGAGGCAGAGACACAGGCAGAGGGAGAAGCAGGCTCCATGCACCGGGAGCCTGATGTGGGACTCGATCCCGGGTCTCCAGGATCGCGCCCTGGCCCAAAGGCAGGCGCCAAACCGCTGCGCCACCCAGGGATCCCCCATAATCTCATTTTAGAACATTTCTATCACCCTAAACAAAAACCCCATGCCTATTTACAGTCAATTCTAATTAACAATCCCAGCCCTAGGCAACTACTACTCTACTTTCTGAATATTTGCCATTAAAAAAATGAAAAAAATAGAATCATACAATATATGTTCATGTTTGGCATCTTTTACTGAAGTTCCTCTACACTGCAATATTTTGGGGGTTGAATAATATCCCCTATATAGATTTACTACATTTTCAAAAGTCCATTCATCTGTTGATTGATATATGTTTGGGTTATTTTTGCTTTTTGGTGATTTTAAATAACATTTCTATGAACATTTCTGTCAAGTATACCTGTACAGTTTGTATATGTGTACAAGTATTTGTATTATTATTTGTATTATATGTATTATAGGTATTCCATTTCCAGAATAAGGCAGGATTCAGCACCAATTCTATTTCAATTTTAGCATTTATAGATGAGAAAGCTGAGAAACTCTATCTCCCTAAGTGAAATAAAGAGAAGAGGAAGGAATTTTATAATGTCAGTTGATTTTTTTGAACCAAGAGAAATGAAAACATGTACGTAATTTCACCTCTGATGGGAATTGCAGGTCATATAATAAGACTACATATAACTTTTTAAGAAATAGTCAAGTTGATTACCAAAATATGCCTGCATCATTTTACATCAGTGCCAGTAATACATGAGGGTTTGAATTTCTCTACATCCTTGTCAACAATTGTTAATGTCTATCTTTGTCATTTCAGACTTTCCAGTGGGTAAATTAATGACATATTGTGTTTTTTTCCTTCCATTTTTCTAAAGACTAATTACATTGAACATATTTTCATATGCTTTGTGGCCACTGGTATATCTTTGGAGAAATGTCTATATTCAAATCCTTTGCCCATCTTTAAATTGTATTACATATCTTATTAAGTTATAATAGTTCTTTATATACCCTAAATACAAGTCAGATATAATAATTTGCAAATGATTTCTCATAGTGGGTTGTATTTTCAATTTCTTGACGGTATCTTTTAAGAGCAAAGGTTTTAATTGTGATAAAGTATAATTTACTAATTTTTATTTTATTGCTTATATTTTGGGGATTTTAACTAAGAATTTATTGCTTCACCCAACTTTATGAAGATTTACGCATGTTTTATTCTAAGGTTTTTAGAGTTTTAGTTCTTATAGTTAAATTTTTGATCCATTTTCTGTTAACCTTTTAGTATGGTGTAAGGTGTAAGTCCAAATTCATCTTTTTAAATGAATGTCCAATTGTTCCATTTGTTGAAAAGAAGATTTCTTTCCCATTGAATTTTCTTGGCACTTTTGTTGATAATCAGTTAACTGTAAATAGGCTTATTTATAGGCTCTTAATTTTATTCCATTGTTCAATTCTACCCTACATATGTCTGTCATCATCCCAGTATCAAACTGAATTGATTACTGAAGCTCTGTAGTAAATTTTGATATCAGGAAGTATGAAGGAGAGCTAAGATGATGGCATAAGGGGAAGACCCTAGGCTTGTCTTGTCCCTCAAACACAGCTAGATAACTATCAAATTATTCTTACTACCCAAGAAATTGACCTGAGGACTGACAGACAAACTGCACAACTAGAGGGAGAGAAGAGGCCACATCAGGAAGGTAGGAATTATGGAGCTGGGATTTGGGGGAGAAATGGATCATTTGGTGCTGCAGAGGTGAGGGAGCCCAGGTTGTGGAAACAGGCAAGAGAGAATGGAGCACACAGGGATATGCATAAGGGGAACACTTCCCCAAAGTTGTTGGCTGGGTAAACAAGAAGGGCTGATTTTCATGATTTTTTGCAACCAGAGGGGCTCAAAGACTGGAGCTTTAGAGGTCCATGGGCTTGGCTGGGATAGAGCCTTGAAGGTACTGCCCTACTCCAGGAGAGAAGGCATGCAAGCAATCCTGGGGCAGATGGCACAATCTGAGGATCACCAAAGGTGCAGGGAGAGACTGTTCATTCTTCTTAGAATGCATCTTGAGAGGTGACATTTGCAGAGTTGCCTCTCAGATGACAAAAGATCCAACAGAGCACCATTTCCCTTCCCCGCCCCTCAGTATAGGCACTGAGGGTGGCTAACCCAGACACTGGAGCTTTAGCTTCCTTTGCTCCAAATTCCACAGCCCTGTGCTCTAGCATAACTGCCCTTTCTCAGTCAAACCTGCATCAGTTCCAGCACGGTGAGACCTTCCCCTGGAAGACCAGCACAGGTCTCCACCACACAAAGTCCCTAAAGTTTTCAGTTTTAAAAACCAGCAGATTTGGCTGGGATAAAGCCCAAAGTGCAATGCACTGCTCCAGGCAGGCAAGGAACCTGGAGACAGACAGCATGAAACCAGTGATCTGAAAAATGCCTGGGATGCATTAGGGGAAATTATTTGTTCTTCTGGGAGTGCCTTCCTAGGATCAGCAAGCACTGAGTCCCTTCTCCAGGGAGAAAGGAGCTGGCTGATACCATTTCCCTTCCCCACCCTTCAGCATAAACCAACTTCACTAAATATCATAGTGCCAACCCTGGCTACCTGATCTGCTTACGTCAAGTCCCACCTCCTTGCACTCTGCTGGTACTGTTTTTCTCAGGCAAGTGTGCCTAAGGACCAGCACAGCAGGCCCCTTCCCAAGAAGACCAGCAAAACTCCTGCATACACCATGTATACTGACCACAGAGTTCTGCAAGGCTTCAGTTCTAGTAGAAGTAGCAAGCATCAGGTCTCATTTAACAAGCGGACCAGTGCACACCTAGTTAAAACTCGCCACTCTGGCCAAGGCCCAAACACTGTCCACTGCAGGCAAGGAGAACCTCTGCAGATGACTGACCTGAGGGAAAGAGCAGCCAAACACAGCAGCAGAGCACACACAGCATATACCAGAAACACTCCCTGAAGCATCAGGCCCTGGACACTATATGACCTCTTCTTTGTAAAACCATTATTCTCAGGAATAGGAAACATAACAGGCTTTTCTAATGTACAGAATAAGACAGAGACCTAAAAAAAAAATGCCCAAAGAGGAATTCATCCTAAAAGAAAAAGAAAAAGTCACAGCCAGAGATCTAATTGAAACACACATAAGTCATATGGCCTGATGGAGAATTTAAAAAGACAATCATAAGGATATTCACTGGGCTTGAGAAAAGCTAGAAAGACCCTTACCACAGAGATAAAAAGAGCTAAAAAAAAAAATCAAAAATTTTAATGATTTAACTAAAATTTAATTAATTTTATTAATTAAAATTTAATTTTAATGATTAATTTTTAAATTTTAATCAGTTAAAAATGCAATAACTGAGATTTTGAAACCAACTGGTTATAATGACCTCAAGGATGGAAGAAGCAGAGGAACAAATAAATGATACAGAAGATAGAATTATTGAAAATAATGAGGCTGAACAAAAGAGAAAGAAAAATTGTGGATCACAAGACCAGATTTAGGGAACTCAGTGGACTATATTAAATGTAGTAATATTTATATCATTTATATCATAGGAGTTGCAGAAGAATAAGAGAGACAAAGGGGACTGAGGGTTTATTCGAGGGGTTTATTTGAGCAGATTTGGCTCTTCTGGGAGCCAACAACAATTGATAGGTATCAACAATTACCTATCTAATCTGGGGAAGGAAACAGACATCCAAATCCACAAGGCACAGAGAACTCCCATCAAAATCAATAAAAGCAGGCCAACATTAAGACATATTGTAGTTAAATTTGCAAAATATAGTGATAAAGATAAAAATCCTAAAAGCAGCAAGACAAAAGAAGTTCCTAATTTGCAAGGGGAGACCCATAATCTAGCAGCAGATCTCTCCACAGAAATCTGGCAAGCCAGAAGAAAGTGGCATGACATATTCAACATGCTGAATGGAAAAAATCTGCAGCCAAGAATATTCTTTTCAGCAAGACTATCATTCAGAACAGAAGAAGAGGTAAAGAGTTTCTCAGACAAACAGAAACTAAAGGAGTCTGTGACCACTAAACCAGCTCTGCAAAAAAATATTAAAAGGGATGCTTTGAGTGGGAAGGAAAGGCTAAAAGTAACAAAGACTAGAAAGGAACAGAGAAAATCTCTAGAATGACAAAACAAGTAATAAAATGGCACTAAATATATATCTATCAACAATTACTCTAAATGTAAATGGACTAAATACTATAATCTAAAAATACAGGGTGTCAGAATGGATTAAAAAACAAGACTAATCTATAGTCTGCCTACAAGACTCATTTTAGACCTAAAGACATGTGCAGATTGAAAGTGGGATGAAGAAACATTTATCATACAAATGGACATCAAAAGAAAACCAGGGTAGTAATACTTATAACAGACAAACTAGATTTTAATCCAAAGACTGTAACTAGAGATGAAGAAAGGCACTATATCATACTAAGGGAACTATCCAACAAGAAGATCTAAGAATTGTAAATATTTATGCCACCTACTTGGGAGCACCCAAATATATGAAATGATTAATAACAAGCATAAAGGAATTCATTGATAATACAATAATAGTAGAGTACTTTAACACCCCACTTACAGCAATGGATAGATAATCTAAGCAGAAAATCAACAAGGAAATAATGGCTTTGAATGACACACTGGATCAGATGTATTTAACACATATATTCAGAACATTCCATCGTAAAGCAGCAGAAGACACATTCTTTTCAAGTGTACATGGGACATTCTCCGGACTGGATCTCATACAAGGTCACAAATCAGTGCTCAATAAGTACAAAAAGACTTGAAATCACACCATGCATAATTTCTGACCACACTGCTATGAAACTTGAAGTCAACCACAAGAAAAAATTTAGAAAGATTACAAATACATGGAGGTTAAACAACATGCTACTAAAGAATGAATGGGTCAACCAGGAAACAAAAGAAGAAAAATTTAAAAATACATGGAAACAACTGAAAATGAACATCCAATGGTCCAAAACATGTGGGATGCAGTAAAAGCAGTCATAAGAGGGAAGTATATTGCAATGTAGGCCTACCTCAAGAAGCAAGAAAAATCTCAAATAACCTGACACCTAAAGGAGCTAAAGAACAACAATCAAAGCCTAAAGCCAGCAGAAGAAGGGCAACAGTAAAGATTAGAGCAGAAAAATGATATGGAAATTAAAAAAAAAAAAACCCAGAGCAAATCAATGAAACCAGGAATTGATAACCTCTGCCAGACTTATCAAAAAGAAAAGAGAAAGGACCCAAATAAATAAAATCACAAGTGAGAGGGGAGAAATAACAACACAAAAGTACAAAGAGAATGTTACAAAACATTATATGCCAACAAATCAGACAATCTGGAAGAAATGGATAAATTCCTAGAAATTTATAAACTACCAAAACTGAGACAAGAAGAAATAGAAAACTTGAATAGATCAATAGCCAGCAAAGAAATTGAATCAGTAATGAAGAGTCTCCCAACAAATAAAAAGCCAGCCTGATAGCTTCACAGGGAAATTCTACCAGACATTTAGAGAAAAGTTTATACCTATTCTTCTCAAATTGTTCCAAAAAATAGAAATGGAAGGAAAACTTCCAAACTTGTTCTGTGAGGTCAGAATTACCCTGATTCCAAAACCAGATAAAGACTCCACTAAAAAAAAAAAAAAAAAGAAAAAGAAATACAGGGCAATATCCCTGATGAACATAGAGTGCAAAAATTCTCAACAAAATACGACCAAATCAAATCCAACAGTACATTAAAAGAATCATTCACCAAGATCAAATGGGATTTATTCCTGGGCTGCAAGGGTGGTTCAATATTCACAAATAAATCAGTGTGATACACCACATTAATAAAAGAATGGATAAGAGCCATATGATCCTCTCAACAGATGCAAAAAAAAAGCATTTGACAAGTACAACATCCATTCACAATAAAACTTTCAACAAAATTCAGAAGGAACATGCCAAACATCATAAAGGCCATATACGAAAAACCCACAGGTAATATTATCTTCAGTGGGGAAACTGAGACCTTTTCCTCTACAGTCAGGAACAAGGTACCAATAGCCTCTCTCAGAAAGTTATTTAACATGGTACTGGAAGTTCTAGCTTGTTCAATCAGACAACAAAAAGAAAACAAAACAAAAACAGAACAATCATCCAAATCAGCAAGGAAAAAGTCAAACTTTCACTATTTGCAGATAACATGATACTCTATGTAGAAAACCCAAACAATTGCTAGAACTGATACAGTAAGGTCATAGGATACAAAATCAACATACAGAAATCTGTTGCACTTCTATATACTAATAATGAAGCAGCCAAAGAGAAATCAACCATATTTACAATTGCACCAAAAATCCTAAGATACATAGGAATAAACCTAACCAAAAGGTAAAAGATCTGTATTCTGAAAACTAAAGAATGCTGATGAAAGAAATTAAAGATGACACAAAGACAGGGTAAAAGATTACATGCTCATAGGTTGGAAGAACAAATATTGTAAAGATGTCTACCCAAAGCACTCTACACATTTAATGTAATCTCTATCAAAATACCACCAGCATTTTTCACAGAGCTAGAACAAATCTAAAATTTGTATGGAACCACAAAAGATCCAGAATAGCCAAAGCAATCTTTAAAAGGAAAAGCAAAGCTGGAGGCATCACAATTCTGGACTTCAAGTTATATAACAAAGCTGCAGTAATCAAGACAGTGTGGTACTGGCACAAAAACAGACACATAGATCAATGGAACAGAATAGAAATCCCAGAAATGGACTCACAATGATATGGTCAAGTAATCTTCAACGAAGCAGGAAAGAATATCCAATGGGAAAAAGGCAGTGTCTTTAACAAATGATGTTGGGAAAACTGGACAGCAACATGCAAAAAAAAAATGAACCTGGACCACTTTCTTACACACCATGTACAGAAATAAATTCAAAATGGATGAAAAAATAAATCTCAAAATGTGAGCTAGGAAACCATCAAAATCCTAGAGGAGAATACAAGCAGTAAACTCTTTAACCCTGGTGGTAGCAAATTCTTACTAGATAAGTCTCCTGAGGCAAAGGAAACAAAAGCAAAAATAAACTATTGAGACTTCATCAAGATAAAAATCTGCACAGTGAAGGAAACAATCAACAAAACTAAAAGGCAGCCCCTGGAATGGAAGAAGATATTTGCAAGTAGGATATCTGATAAAGGGTTAGTATTCAAATTACACAAAGAATTTATAAAATTGAACACCCAAAAAACAAATAATTGAGTTAAAAAATAGGCAGATGACATATTTTTCCAAAGAAAATATATAGATAGCTAACAGACACATGAAAAGATGCTCAACATCACCCATCATCAGGTAAATACAGATCAAAACTACAATGAGATATTACTTCATACTAGTCAGAATGGCTAAAATTAACAACACAGAAAACAACAGGTGTTGGTGAGGTTGCAGAGAAAGGGGACCCTCTTACACTGTTGGTAGGAATGCAAACTGGTGCAGCCACTCTGGAAAACAGTAGGGAACCACCCTACAATGCAGCAATTTCACTACTAGGTATTTACACAAAAGATTAAAAATACTGGTTTGAAGGGACACATGCACCCTGATGCTCATACCAGCATTATTAACAATAGCCAAATTATGCAAAGAGCCCAAATGTACACCAACTGATGGGTGGATAAAGAAGGGATGATACACACACACACACACACACACACACACACACACACTGGAATATTACTCAGCCATCAGAAAGAATGAAATCTTGCCATTTGCAATACCATGGATAGAGCTAGAGAGTATTATGCTAAGTGAACTAAGACAACCAGAAAAAGACAAATACTATATGATTTCACTCATATATGTAATTTAAGAAACAAAACCGAAGAACCTATGAAAAAAAAAAAAGGAGAGAGAGGCAAACCAGGAAACAGACTCAGCTATAGGGGACAAACAGGACAGAGGTGGGCAGGGGGATGGATTAAATGGGCAATGAGTTATGGAGGGCACCTGTAGTGATGAGCTCTAGTGTTGTATGAAAGTTATGAATCACTAAATTCTACACCTGAAACTAATATTACATTGGATGTCAACAGAAACTTAAATAAAAACTTGAAAAACAAACAAAAGAAGCAAAAAACAAAAGAAACAAAAAAAGGTAGTGTACATCTTCCACATTTGTTCTTTTTCAAGACTGTTGGCTATTCTGGCTCTCTTGAATTTCCATGTCAGTTTAGGATTAGTTTGCCAATTTCTGCAAAATAGTTTTCAGGGATTTTCTTAGGGATCGTGTTACATCTGTAGATCAATTTGGGAAATATTGCCATTATAACAATATTAAATCTTTCAGTATGCTAATGTAGAATGTCTTTCCATTCATTTAGGTCTTCTATAAACCCTCTAGCAATGTTTTGCAGTTTTTGGTGACAAGTCTTGCACTTATTTTGTTAAATTTATTCCCAAGTATTTTGTTCTTGATAGTTTTCTCAATGACATTCTTGATCTCATTTTTGGAGCATTGTGCTTAGAAATTCTATTGATTTTTGTAAGCTGGCCTTTTATCCTGCAACCTTGATGTACTTGATTGATTTTAGTAGATTTGTAGTAAATTTTAAGGTTTTCTACATATATAATTATCTTGTATTTAGAAATTCAATCTTTTAAAAATATTTTATTTATTTGAGAGAGTGAGAAAGAGAACCTGAGCAGGGGAAAGGGAGAACCTGAGCAGATGGAGAGGGAGAAGCACACTACCCGTGAGCAGGGAGCCTGACTGGGGGCTGTATCCAAGGACCCTGAGATCATGATGACCTGAGCTGAAGGCAGATGCTTAACCGACTGAGCCACCCAGAAACCTCGAAATTTCACATTCATAAAACTTTATGCTACTGGAAAATTTTTAAATTAGATTTAAATTTATGTACTTATTTATGATGCAGAGAAGTATGACAGGTGATCAATAAAAGACTTTCCAGAATAAAGAAATGGAAGTATATAAAATTGCCTGGTATTTAGGTATCACTGGCTACATTTGAAAGGGTTATGTGACAGTTTTATTTTAAAATGTCAATTTACAATAAAACAATTTGCATCTTTTGCTACTATTTAAGTCAGATCAAAAATATATTTTTTAAAGATTCTGTTTATTCATGAGAGACACAGAGAAAGGGGCACAGACACAGGCAGAAGGAGAACCAGGCTCCCTGCAAGGAGCCCCGAATCAGGGACTGGATCAGGGACTCCATCTCAGGACTTCAGGACCCCAGGATCAGACCAGAGCCAAAGGCAGATGCTCAACCAGTAAGCCATTCAGGTGTCCCCAGATTAAAATTTTTATGGTCAGTATAAAAATGAGGGAAAAAGTCACATTTTTTTTTCCCAGAATTCTTTTAGAGAGTATTAGAAGAGCGAGCAAAATCATTTAAACCACCGTATTAACAAATACCTTCCTAACGGGTTTTTCTTTTTGGGATGAATGACGGTTACCTTTCTTAGATTTGGGGAAATTCCCCAGTGGCCCCTAATTTAAAAGCCTCACCCAGTGATTATCCAACAATCCTCATCATTAATTAATTCAATTGAGGTAAATAATTCATCTGTAATTACGTCACTGCCATCCCTCAAGTCACTTAGCTATTTGTAAATGCTCAGGGCAGTATATATAAAAATGTTCAAAGGCAAGTCTAGTGAGGAATGTAAGGTCTACCCTCTATTGTATTTCAGTGATTCTAAAGAAGGGGAGAAATGTCGGGTACGCTCACTTTGGAGCCTCAGTCACAGACGGTCTTAGCGCAGCTGCCGTCGGCCGAGTCAGGAATGTAGCTCCGCGCACAGCTACACGGGCTGCCCGCGCGCGCGCACTCACGCACGGAGCCGCGCCCGAGCTCACTAAGCACCGTACGTGGGCTTTGGAAGGTAACTTAGACTGTTAGAAACGAAGATTCGGTTCCAGAGCAGTTGAGCAGATCAGCCTTTGTTCTTCCCCCACGCGCAGCGCCCAGGGCTCCCTCTAGCCGTGCCGCTCCCGCCGCCCGCCCCCTCGCAGCCCCCGCAGCAGCCCTCCCGCCACCGGGGACAAAGATACTGCGCAAGCGCGAGGGGAGGCGACGTGGCCGCTCAGGCCGGGGTCGGGGGCCGCCGCGGCGCCGATCACGGGATTCTCTGGGGGCCTTCCGCCCTCGTCCTGTCCTCCCCGCGGGTTCACCTTGACTCCGGGCATCGGAGCTGACCGCTTCGCACACACCACTTGCAAGGTCAGAGTGGGCAGGACGTGGGCTGGGCGGGCCGGGGTGAGGCGCCCGAGGGGGCGTCGCGTGGGAGCTGACCGCGGGCTCCTGAGGCGGGAGCGAGGGCTGGGGGCGGGGCGGCCGCGTGACGTGGCGCGCTCTGGAGCGCGCGGCCTGGAATGCTTTGTGAGGCGCGGCGTGCGGCCGCGCGCGCGAGAGGGGCGCTCAGAACCTCGGGACCGCAGCGGCCCGGTGCTCCGTTGCGGCTCCGCGTCCGAGCGAGGAGGTGTGTGGGCCGCGGCAGCCGCGCGGGGAGCTCCTCAAGTGGCGCCGGAGCGCCCGAAGCCTGGAAAGCGCAGGTGGGGCGGCGGCCGGCGGCGAAGAATTAGGCCTGGCGTGGGCCCCCGAGGCGGGCGGGTCGCGTGAGCGCCCGGATGCCCGCGGCCTGGCCAGACGGGGGGAGGGGCGGGAGAGGAGAGGGAAGGCCCGAGCCCTCGTCCGGGTACCAGACAGGACACTTCCGTGGAAGGGAGCAGGTTCGAGAGACTAGTTTGAGAAGTTGTTCTCTCAGCCCCCGCCTTCTGTTTACGGGACCGTGGAGCTCCGCGCGCCCCCTGACCCCTGCCGCCCTCAGATCCTGCCCCTGGAACATCTCTGTTGACCGGTCTTGCCGCCTCCTACGCGTTGTTTACTTGGCTTTGAAAATGGCTGTGGTCACCCGCCCTTTCCTAGCACTGGAGGCTTCGTGAAAGTTCGGTGAACTTTACAGAATGTCGGCAGCCAACAGCAGTTGAATCGGGAAAGCAGAGCGCACGGTTTTGCTCTTTCGAGTCCATGCGCGCGTCCCTCCGGGCTTGAGCACCGCAGAGGCGCTCGCTCTGATGTGCGCGTCCGGAAAAAGTTGCACTTGGAACGTGCATGTTCGTGACGCGGCGCTACTGCGTTACGGAAGGGTTGGCCCAGTTTTCCACTGATTAATGAATTGCTCTATTCTGTCACTGAAGGATCTTCGGAATTTACTTTATTGCATTATAATTTAATGGATATATGTTCAAGATTGTTGCTGCTTCTGAATACTGCTTTAAATATTTAAGAATTCAATACGTTTTATTGTTTTTGTTTTTCAATTTCCGGAAGCAAAACGAAGAAAGTAGGGGAATGTAAAAATGTCCCCAGTTAGGAATGGAGCTATTTTTTCTTTTTTATTACTCTTCTTTGCAGATAACACCCCATTTGGTGATTTTACAGGAAACCTGTTTGAAACAGGAAGGTTTTATGTTCTTTCTTACCTGTGGGGCTTTCTGAAACGTCATTTGTATTGTTCCTCTGAAAAGAAGGCGTAGGATGTTATCGGAGGGAGTTGCATGCAGATATTTGTAAAAGTTCCCTCTTCTTTTTTTGTAAAGAGGCAGGGTAAGAGGGCACTAGAGCCCTTTCTGTATTAGGGACTACTTGTGATACTGACCTTTAGCTTGATTGTTACTGCCTTTAGGGTTTATGGGATTGAACTAAGTTGTCAGATGTTTGATTCAGAATTTTTACCTTTTCTCCTGAGGTCATTTTTTTTTAAAGCTTATATATACGCGCGCGCGCACACACACACACACACACACACAGTTACGTCCGAAACAAACATGTTTTACTTCTTGTATTAGAACACTTAAGAAATGCACCATTTGTATCTGGAAGTAGATTTTGGTTTTGTTGTTGTTGGGTTTTTGTTCTTTTTGTTTTTGTTTTTAAGATTTTATTTATTCCTGAGAGACACCGAGAGAGGCAGAGACATAGGCAGAGGGAGAAGCAGGCTCCCTGCAAGGAGCCCGCTAGATGGGGGACTTGCCCCCTGACCTCGTTCCCCCCCCCCCCCCCCCCCCAGCAAACCACTGAGCCACCCAGGCATCCCTGGTTTTTGTTTTAAGACAATTATACTGGTGTGGGTGCTGTTTTATGTAGTACTATAGATTGACATTTCAAAATTTTCTGTTCTCAACTTTAAAAATGAAAGTATGTGAAGGCGCAGTCCCTTAAGCTGCTCTCAGTTTCAGATCAGGTGGTGGTGAGATAGAGCCTGGCGTTCCACACTCAGTGGAGTCTGCTGAAGACCCTGTCTTCCTCCCCCTCCCATAAATCAATCCTTAAAAGAAATTTAAAAAATAAAAATTGAAGTATGTGAAATCATGTAATAATAACTTTTTTCAAGCCACTTGATAAGCTTTTAATTGTGATTAGGGATCTGACATATTTTCTTTTAATTTTTTAAAATACTATTCTGAAGTTCTTAACTGTGAAATGCATTTTCACAGAGACTACTGAGAATATATCAAATCCTGGAAGATCTCAGTAATACAGTATTTTAGTACAAAATTTACTTTTTGTGCAGAAATTATCAACTACATTTCACCTGATAGATTTACAGGTTTTTTTCCCTGCTAAACTTTTTTTCTTCCAAGATGGAGATGCCACCAAGAAATGCTGTTCAGCGACTGACCCATGCAATTACACTACCATCACCACTGACCCTGCTCCTCACACTTGACTTTTCAGTGGCCAGCCCATTATCTCCAGTGTGACACATTATTTCAAGAAATCTTTGAGCATACTATGTAACATAAGCTTTGAAATGTAGGTAGACACAAGATAAGGTGTTGAACACCTTTTAATGTGCCATTTAAAGATTCTCTTTTGTGAAGTACCTGTCATGTTTTTTTTTTTTCCACATTAACAAGAATGAGAGGTTATGCCTTTCTATCTTGCTAGAATTATTTTAATGGAGTTTTGGGAGGGAATAGGGCTAACTGCGTGTGAGTAACCTGCCACCTTTAAGTGGAAGGAGGTAACTTTAAAGCTTCATCTAGATATTTTTTCTCATTTATGTCCTCTCCAATGTGTGATTCAACCTCATTTTTAAAAAAAGATTTATTTATTTATTTGAGAGAGAGTATGTGAGCACAAGCATGAGGGGCAAAGAGAGTGGAAGAGAGAATCCAAAGTAGACTCCTTGCTCAGTCTGGAGCCAACGTATGGCTCAATCTCATGACCCTGAGATCATGACCTGAGCTGAAACCAAGAGTCAGATGATTAACCAGCTGTGCCACCTAGGTGCCCTCAACCTCATTTTTAATTAGCTGGATAAAATCTGGATTTATATTATAATGAATTTTAGAATGAGACTCTTTGTTTCCAACATTAGATATATGGTAGGAAACATTTACTTATTTTAAAGACTATTTATTTATTGAGAGAGAGCATGCACATGAGCAGAGGCAGAGAGAAAGGAAGAAGCAGACTCCCTGTTGAGCAGGGAGCCCAATGCAAGGCTCAATCACAAGACCCTGAGATGATCTGAGCTGAAGGCAGATGCTTAACCAACTAAGCCGCCCAGAAACTTTTATTATAAGAAACTGTAACAAGAAAATTATTCAGTAAACATATTTTGACTTATTCTCTTCTGTTTTTGATTTAAAAGATATTTAGAAATAAGAGCATTATATATCTATTCAACAAATACAATGGAGTGCATTCTTTATGTCAGATCTAATAATAGATTAGGGAATACAGTAGTAAACGGGACAGACCAGCAAAGGCCCCTGTCCCTTTGAAATATATTTAGGTAGGAGAAATTGATAATAATTCAGTAAACAAATAGTTAAATTAGATAATTAAAGACAATATTTTCTGTTTGGCAGAAATGGAGCAAGAGCCACAAAATGGAGAACCTGCTGAAATTAAGATCATCAAGGAAGCATACAAGAAAGCCTTTTTATTTGTTAATAAAGGACTGAATACAGATGAATTAGGTCAGAAGGAAGAAGCAAAGAGCTACTATAAGCAAGGAATAGGACATCTGCTCAGAGGAATCAGCATATCATCAACAGAGCCTGAACACATAGGTCCTGGGTGGGAATCTGCTAGACAGATGCAACAGAAAATGAAAGAAACACTACAGAATGTACGTACCAGGTTGGAAATTCTAGAGAAGGGTCTTGCCACTTCTCTACGGAATGATCTTCAGGAGGTGCCCAAGTTATATCCAGAATTTCCACCTAAAGACATGTCTGAAAAGTCACCAGAGCCTCAGTCCTTTAGTTCACCTCACCAGCATGCTGAAGTAAATGGAAACACTTCAACGACAAGCACAGGGTTGGTTCCTGCACCTAGTTCTTTATCTATACCATCTCAAAGTCATCCAGCAGAAGCACCTCCTGCTTATACACCTCAGGCTGCTGAGGGCCACTACACTGTATCCTATGGAACAGAATCTGGGGAATTTTCGTCAGTTGGAGAAGACTTTTACAGGAATCATTCCCAGCCACCTCCTCTTGAAACCTTAGGGCTAGATGCAGATGAGTTGATTTTGATACCAAATGGAGTACAGATTTTTTTTGTAAATCCTGCAGGGGAGGTTAGTGCACCTTCATATCCAGGGTACCTTCGAATTGTGAGGTTCTTGGATAATTCTCTTGATACTGTTCTAAACCGTCCTCCTGGGTTTCTTCAGGTAAGCCAGAGAAAAATGTAAACATAATTTGAAATATAGATAGAATACATTATTTTTGTTTGTCAATATTTATTATGTGTCCAGGACATCAAGTGGAAAAAAGATCATTCTTCCTTTTTAACATATCCTGTGAAATTTATGAGCTTTAAATGTTTGCATGTTTGATAACTTTTTTTTTTAGATACAGAATTGTGTTTTAGTATTAAAATTATGATGACAAGACCTAAGACCTGAGGGGCATTGGAGCATTCATCCTTAAAATTTCAAATTCTTTATTGGAGGAGAAACTTAATAACTTCAATTTCAGAGGGATTTACGTAACTCATTTGGATGTGTAACTAAATTTCCACAAATATAGTCAAGCCGCATCTGAGGGGTTGATCTAGACTAGACCCAGCCGAATATTCAGAATGGTGAATATACAGAATGGCGGTTCTCAACCTGGGGTGATACCCGCCACTCTCCAGCCCAAGAACGTTTTGACAGTGTCTGCAGATGTTCTTGGTTGTCACAGCTGGGGAGTGGTTGTGCTACTGCTACTGGCATATAGTAGGTAGAAGCCAGGGGGTACTGCTGAACATCTAAACAGGATCACTTCTGTCAATTAAAAAATGATCTAACCCCAAATGTTAACCATGCAGAGGTTGAGAAACTTTGGTATAGAAGTAGAGACTGTGATGATAATTTAAGGTGTATTTCTAACATTCCAAGCAGAAAAATTTACCAGGATGCCCTTGGTGGTCCAGTAGTAAAGACTGATGCTAAGTAACAACTGGTGTTGTTAGGGCATTGTTGTGGAATTAATGAACTATTTTGAAGGTAATGTAATAATCTTTTTAAAGTTGGACATCAGTATAGGGATTTGGGTTCTAGAAGTGAGGACTCCATTTACACTGGGTGTAACAGGCATTTGCATGCATGTAGAAGTAACTACTTAAGCAACTTAGTATACTTTACTTTCAATTCTTATGTAGCTTTTACGTGGAGTTAACTTGAAAGTTGTTCAAAGGTAGTTGGAGACGTGATAGGTGTGTATGGAGGAGATAATTTGGGGCATTGCTGAAAAAAAGACTTCATTATTGGATAGGAAGAATATTATGGATCCTTTAGGTTATTTTAAGAAAGAATCCTTGAGGTAGAAAGAGTAGGCATATTGATTGGGATTGTGAAGAGGCTGATTTTGATAAAAGCTGTAAAATTTTCTGCTGACCTGGTAATAGAGCTCTGTTTTAACGATGGAATTTAAAACCAGGGCGTGGTGGGGTGCTGAGTGGCTCAGTCAGTTAAGTGTCAGACTCTTTGATTTCATCGCAGGTCATGATCTCAGGGTTGTGATACTGAGCCACGCTCTGCGCTAGGCATGACACCTGCTTAAGATTCTCTTTCTCCCTCTCCCCTCACCCCCCAAAACAAACATACGTATAATAAACACAATAAAATACAGTAAAAAATAAAAAGCCTTTAGGGCCCAGGCTACTGGAGATATGGGAAATGAATATCAGAAACACTCTACTTTGGTTGCATGAGCTCAACCATTAAAATGACTTGTTCTCTAGTAAAAATTTGTCCTGTTTGAGTGCTTGAGATGAAAATGTTTTTATTCTTTCTAACATCTCCTATTTTTGGTTATAAATCATGAGTAAAATTGTACCCCAAATCAAGAGTCAAATATCTAACCAACTGAATCACCCAGGTGACCCTGTGAATGCTGGGTTTGTAATTAAAAGAATTGTTTGGCTTCTCTGGTGCCAGATAGCTTGTGTCTAAATCCTAGCTCCACTTTTTTTCATAGACTCTGAGCAATTTAACCTCTCTGCCTCAGTTTTCTCATACATAGAATGACAAAATTTAACTTTATGGAATTGTCGTGAGGATTAAATCAGTAAATACATGTACTTAAAAACAGGTTGATTTTTAGTTATTTTCACAAAAACATGTCTAATTTGAATTATAAAAAAGTCTTAATGTACTTTGTTGTTTATTTAAGACTAGACTCATTGTTGATTATGTGTAGGCTATTTAAGGTCACTAATTTCGAAACTATAATTAGAGAAGCAATGACATTTTTAGGACAGTTCTTGTGAGTGAGTGATATGCATAAAGAGACTGGCAAATAGCTAATTTTTAGTGAGGATTTGTTGATGCTAATGATTCTATAAAGCTTGTAAAATGCATTTAGAATTTTGAAATGTTGATTTTCTGTATAACAATTCTAAAACTTCAATGAAAACCTAGTTCTATTCATTGATTTTTTTTTTCCTAACTAATCCCTTCAGGTTTGTGACTGGTTATATCCTCTAGTTCCTGATAGATCTCCAGTTCTTAAATGTACTGTGGGTGCCTACATGTTTCCTGATACCATGTTACAAGCATCAGGATGTTTTGTGGGGGTCGTCTTGTCTTCTGAATTACCAGAAGATGATAGAGAACTCTTTGAGGATTTACTAAGACAGATGTCTGACCTTCGGCTTCAGGTAACTTGTATCATCCTTTTAGCACTGACACTTTCAAAGAAATTGTAATAGGGTCTAATGTGATCAAAGTTAGGAAACTGGGAATATATAATTTGCTTGTGTGTTCACAAATACTAGTTAGAAATTGGTAGTAAATAGAATTAAGATTATGGGCTCTGGGGTCAGATCACCTGGATTTGAATTCGAACTCTTCCTCTTTACAGCTGTTTTGCTCAAGTTGTTGCTTTTTAGTTTCCGTATCATAAAATGGGAATAATATCATCCACCTCATTGGACAGTGGTGAAGATTAAAGTTAATATATTAACTGTCGTATATCAGTGCTGGCAAGTAGTAATGTTCTGTGAATGTTAACTATTGCTATCACCACAGCCTTCCTGCTTAGTTGGAAAAATAGCCTAATGGGACTAAATGGTGAAGTTTAGGTAATTTTGGCATTAGCAGATGGGATATGTTGGACATTTTGGGGGTATGATTGGCATTTTGAGGAAGAAACGGGTTTTATTTTAGGGAGTCTTTGTTCTCATGATAAATAAAGCTAAATAGAAAATAAAGTGCAATTAAAAATATGAATTTGCCTTATTAAGCCTGTTTTTTTCCTGCCCACATGTTGATCTCTCATAGGGAGTTGAAATATATAGACTATTAAGGAGAAGCTTTCATCAGGTATTCTTGCCCATCCTAATGTAAAAGAAGAGGGGAAGAATATTTTTGATTGTGAATATTGACAGTTTTCTGAAGTTGAGATTGACAGAATGATAGTATAATATTTTATTCTCTACTTCAGTCAGTGTATATTTAGGATCCATTATTTAACTAGGTATTGTACTAAATGCTGGATGAGAATATAGAACAAGAGACTGACTATAAAGATGCTATTTAACAGGTCCTATTCTCAGGCACTTGTAGTTGGCTGAATAATCATAGTACAGGATGATGATAAATGATGAAATAAAAGTATACACACAGTTCAGGAAGGAGATCAGGGAAGATTTCAGAAAATAGTTTCCTTTGAGTTCAGTCTTGAAAGCTATGTTCTTCTTTTCTCAGGAAGTGTAGAGTACACTTTCATTCTGTACTTATATCAGAAAGATCACAGGTGATGGGAGCAGACTACTAGCTAAGTAAAAGGTCAGAGTCATCTCTAGCATTAGGTTGTATAAACTATATACGAGAATGACCTGGTGATCAGCACATACTTTAGCATAGTCAGTGCTAAACATTTAAGCTATGGTAACAAAACGTATGGTATCCTTACAGAAGGGTATGTAGCCTCAGTGTGCTCATGGAGAGTGAGTAGTTGACAAAGGCAGAAACATGGTCAAATGGATAGGAGTTCGCGACTTAGCTTTGCTGTTTACTAGCTGAATGAAGTGACATCCTCAATTATTTCAGACCTATTATGGAGCAGTTCCTCCTTTTCACCCCTATATTTATTGGACCTATAATACTGGGTTTTAGGATAGAAATTAACTTTTAGGTAGTATGTTTACTTTTTGGTTGTATGGCATTTTTAGTTTGCTCTGTTGTCCCAGAACTCCCAACTAAACAAAAGTTAGTTACTAGCTGAGATTTTGACTTGTCTTTACTCTTAAATATTCATTCAGCAAAGTATTTGCAAGCAGAATACCTTCAGTATTCAAGTGCAAAAACAGACATAAAACAAAATCAGTCTTCCAACAATGCAAAGTGGTTAAACTGGACGTAAGTTTTGTTACTGCCTTTAAACTCATTTAGTATTACATGTATGTGTTTCTTAAAATTTACCATATGTTATTTAATTAAATTCAAATGTAGCTACATCTGGCTTAATGATAACTTAAACCAACAACTGCTGTAAATTTATTTTTTATGCTTTTTCTCTAGAAATTTGGTTTAGGCCATTTGCTGTGAACTAAAGAACTCAAGGGGTTGAGGTTTGGTGATGAGATAAACACAAAAGTATAGAGAAAAGACCAGCAAAAGTGGTTGTATTTATAGTCTTTCAAACACATCAGTGTTTGAACAAGCACATTACTAGAGTGCAGCTTAGAAAAAATTCGAATTTGATCTAAGGTTTAGTCTACCCCCTAGGCCAACTGGAACCGGGCAGAAGGAGAAAATGAATTCCAAATTCCTGGAAGAGCAAGATGCTCCTCTGACCAATTGAAGGAAGCCAGTGGCACTGATGTGAGACATTTGGGCCCTTCATTGGACCAAGACAATAAGGACGTGCGTCATAAAGGAAAACGGGGGAAAAAAGTAAGTAAAATAAGAAACAAAGCAATAAGGTATGTGTGTATATTCTATTCTAATGGTGCCTTTCACCAGTTTCAATTATTTATAAGATCTTATCCCTGTTTACTAAAGCAGAGCAACTTGCATAGTCACAAAGTGATCACTGGTAAAAATAATTAGAATCAGCTTTAATATTTTCCTTTCCAGTGTTTGTTACTTAAACTCTTTTAAAACATATTTTGTGTTTTGAGGGCTAGATTTTTTTGAAGTATTTGAAAGATTTTTGTATTTATGTTAATGCATATTTTTTTTGTTTTGTTTTGTGTTGTTCTCTACCTTCATGTATACACCAGGATCTTGGGGCCAGGTGCGCTTTTCCTTACACTACCATTTTTATTCAGTTCCTTTCTTTATGGATGGTCATCAGGAAAGAGAATGATTTTTTTAAAAATACATTTAGTAGTGGGGTGCCTGGGTGGCACAGTCAGTTGAACATCCAACTCTTGTTTTTGGCTCAGGTCTAGATCTTGGGGTCCTGGGATTAAGCCCCACATCTCGCTTTGTGCTAAGCAGGGAGTCTTCTTGGGACTCTCTCCCCCTCTCTGTCTATACCTCCTCCCTGAGCTCATATGTGCATGCTCGCTCTCTCCCTGATAAATAAATTTTTAAAAAAATACATGTTTAGTGGCTTTTTTCTTTTATTTTTTAGATCTTGAGTATATGATATGCTGTAGATGGTAAATTCGGAATACAGTTCAGTAAGTATTTATTTAGTGCTAGAATGCTGAACATAGTGGAAAAGTTAAATTTCTTATCTCAAGGAATTTATTGTTTAATGGGGAGGACAGATTAGCAAAGAAAATTTCTATCCGGTGTGATCATTAGATGAAGGCACATAGGTTGTATAGTATGCTAGATTGTACCATTAATGTACAACCTAGCCTCATCGATAATGTGGGCCTATTGTGGTGTGGTAACCAGTAAGGAAGGCTTCTGAGAGGGCATTTGCCTAAGATCAGTCCTGAGGATGAAGCAAGAGTTGGCCATACATACAACAGGTTAAAGGAGATTCTAGGTAGAAGTAGTAAAATAAGCAAATGTATGAAGAAAGAAATAGCATTGTGTGAGTATTGAATTACAGTTTTCTATTCATTGTTGTATTCCATATTGTAAGTGCTCAATAATTATCTTAGAAATTAATTCATGCCACTTGAATATTCTACATTTTTAAAAAGATGCTATTTATTTGAGAGGGGGAGAGAGAGTGTGCACAAGCTGGGGGAAAGGAGGAAGAGAAGGAGAAGCAGATTCCCTGCTGAGCCAGGGGACCCTGGGATCACCATCTGAGCCGAAGGCAGACGCTTAACCGACTGAGCCACTCAGGCACCCCTTGAATATTCTACATTTATTTGTGTTGAACATCTTAGATCAGATTTATGAGGACTTTGGGAGCCCAAGATGGCTCCAAGAAATGTATTTGTTTAAAAAAAATTTTAAGTTAATGCACAAAAAGCAAATCAAAAAGATACTTAGTGAAAAGTAAGTCAGCTTCCCATTCTGCTGTCCATCAACCACCTAAATTCCCTGCTGCAGACACATTATTGCTAGCTTCTTATCCTTGCAGATACATTCCAACATATATACATGTTTATTTTGTGTGTGGATATAAATGTATATTCACACTTATATACAATTATTAATACAAATGGCAGCATGAGAGACATACTGTTTTGCTCCTTACTTTTTTACTTAACAGTATATTTGGAAATTTTTCATATCATTTAAAACCTCTATTTTTTAAAAATTTAAGTTGTTAACTAAAAAAATCAAATTGTATAAACAGGCATATACATTGAAAAACTTTACTCCCACCTTTGTACCATTTTCCTTGTCACTGTAGGTAATCACTTTTTATCAGGATCTTGTGTTTCTTCTGTGGGTTTCTTGAGGCATGTAAAAAGCAAATAACAGGTTTCTTCCCCTTTTCTTATATAGAAGGTAGTATCATAGAGTGTCCTGTATTTTTTTTTATTTGATAATAGAGTCTGGGGATCTTTCAGTGTTTTTTTTTTTTAAGATTTTATTTATTTATTCATTAGAGACACAGAGAGAGAGAAGCAGAGAGAGACCCAGGCAGAGGGAGAAGGAGGCTCCATGCAGGGAGCCTGACGTGGGACTCAGTCCCAGGACTCCAGGATCACACCCTGAGCCAAAAGCAGACGCTCAACCGCTGAGCCACCCAGGCATCCCAATCTTTCAGTGTTAAATGGAGAATCCTCTCAAATCTTTTTTTTATAGCTACCTCGTATTTTACTGTATGAATTTATAGTAGATTTCTTTAACCAATCTCTTATTGAGTATTGGAATGATTTTAGGTGTTTACTATTAGAAACAGTGCTTCAGTGAGTAACTTTGTAGATAGATGCATTGATTCATACATTCCCAGGTAATTCATCAGATAAATTCTTAGAAGTGGGGTTACTGAGTCAATAAGTAAAAGCATTTGTATTTTTGATAGATTTTGCTACATTGCTTCCCTAAGGACTATACTCTTCAGCACTCCCACCAGCAGTATAGGAGACCTATTTCTTCATAGCCTAGTTCACAGAGTGGGTGATAAGCCTTTCTGTATTTTTGACAGTCTGATAGATGAGAAATGATATATTGGAATATCTTAATTTGCATTGATTTTTTATTGTGAATAATATTGTATGTCTGCTAAGGTTTCCATGAATTTTGTTTTCTGTGTGACATCTGTTCCTGTCCTTTGTGCATTTTTAATTACTGGGTTGCTAATCTTTTCTTCTCATTTTCCAGGGGCTCTATATATTGGGACATTGGCTCATTATTAAAGATAGAAGTTGCTAATATTATGTTGTTTGTCTTTGGGTTTTACTTATGAATGGCTTCCCCTCCTCCATACAGAAGTTTTTATTTTGTTTTTAATATTGGTTTATATTTTATGTGACATTCTCTTTGTATTTTTATTGGGCAGTTTGATTTTCAATTAATTTTATAGTATGATGTCTGAGTTAGCCTGCTGTTAAGTTCTTAAAATGAATAAATTTAGTTTTGACATTTTGAGTGTTGACCCTAGGCCTCATAATAGCTGTTAAATTAGCAAAAAATATTGGTATTTCTGCGTTCCCCATTTCCACTTAGATGGCTTTTACTTGATTTCTATCAAAAACTAGTGTATTTGGATACATCCTTCCTTACTGATTGAGTCATTTAACAAATCTTCTAAATCTTATTGAGTATCCTGTGCATACTGTCATCAAGGAGGGATTGATAGGTTTATGAAGGAACTCATAGTCTCATCAGTTTAAATATGATTTGATAAATGCTATATTGGAGATATGTTGGTATTTAAATCTTACTTACCAGGGAGACCTTATATAAGTTTTAAGCTTTATGGCCATTAAAAAAAAAAGAAAGAAAAAAAACAGCATTTTGCGAGTATTAAATTACAAAAATGTTTTTATTGTTCATTGTTGTATTCCATATTGTAAGTGCTTGGTAATTAGGAATTAATTCATAACACAGGAATATCATAACTATCTCTCAGCCACCTACCTGACTTAGGAGAATATACTTTATAACATAAAATACTTTATGGCAGTTGTGGTATTTTGCTTTATGTTATAAGATACACTGGTAACTATGTTGGCTAGAGATATTTTTATTAATTATATATAGTATTTGTTGGCTTGATAATTTATTACATAATGCTTATAATTTTTCCTCTTTATTTTACATTTTGAAACATATTGACTAGGCCAAAGACACTTCAAGTGAAGAAGTTAATCTGAGTCACATTGTACCCTATGAGCCAGTTTCAGAAGAAAAAGCTAAGGAATTACCTGAATGGAGTGAGAAAGTGGCTCAAAATATTTTGTCAGGTATTACAGTAATGTTAATTTTTTTTCTCTATAATGTGAAATCTTTGGAATCTGTAAGAATATTTAGAAAGATAATATTTTGTATTTTGGTTCCAAATCATCTTTTAATAAATACTTAAACAAAAACAAAAGGAACTAATTTTTTAGAACATTACATATTAATCATAAAGGAATAAGTTCTTCTTGCCTATTTTCTGTTTCACTCTTGAGGAAAATTGATAGTGAAAAGCTTTGGGAATCCTAACAACTCTCCGAATAGCTCTTCTGAACATAAAATGATTTTCCTTTCCCCTTTGAAGTTCACCTTTAATCCTTTTCTTTTCTCCATTTCTCTTCCTTCCTCTTTCTCTAAAAAAAATCGTAAGATACTCATCCATCTTTAGAAGCAAAGCAGCACTCCCTAACCACACAGCAATTGAGGTATGAAGAGATCTTAGAATTATAGCTAAGCTATTTGGGATGTAGGCCCTACTATTTAATTCTGGTTAGAGAGGGCATCAGATCAGTTATTTTAAAACCGGAATGATCATTACTGACATGTTTTTCCATTTTCATCGGTTAATATTTTAGCTTTTCAGCTGTTGTAGCTCTCAGATTTAGATCTATTTTGTTTTTAAAAAACATTGCCAGTTACTCTTTAGCAAGCCAAATTCATGACCCTGTAAAGAGATCTTGACCGTCATTTAAGACTGTCAATACAGATTTCCATCACTGTACCTTATAAGAAGTCAGTAAAAAATAAAGATGTCTAAAGCAGAGGAAACCTTTAACATGAAAAACCAACAAGCTAAAATAAGTGAAAATTAATTAGGAGCTAACATAATATCTTTCCCAGTGTCAGAGAGCTGCAAAGAGAAAGCCAAATTTTTCACTTGTAATTTTAACAGTTAAAATTGGACCCTTGAAAAATATTTTCAAAGAAGTTTTAAAGAAAAATCTTCACTGTTACTACCCTGCCCCATAACTTTACAGGTTGCTAGACTATTAAGTCAGTATTCAGGAAATTTGCCTATATTTACACATATGTAGAGAACTAATTTCAAAGATTATTTTCTTAAGTTTTTTTTGAATTCATACTGATATAAAACTGTTCTATTTACTATTGCCGTGTAACAAACCATCCCAAACTTCATGGAATGAAACAACAAATATTTGTATATGCTTAGGAGTACCATGGGCCAGGTATTCCAAAAGGTCACAGCAGGAATGGCTTTTATCTGCTTCGTGATGTCAGAACCTCAGCTAGGAAGACTCAAAGGCTGATTAATGACTGACTCAGTAGCTGGGGGCTGGAATCAGTCTGAGGTCTCCCTTCACTGACAAATCTGGTGTCTGGGTTGAAAGAGCTCAAAATCTAGGACTTCCAGATAGAGTGCCTAGACATGGTGTCCATGTGTTTGACAGCTTAGCAGCCTTAAGCTCGTCAGGCTTCTACAGGGTAGGTCAGGGTTTCAAGCATGACTGATATAGCAAACAGAAACTACATACTCTTTCTGATATATTCTTGGAAATTTCTGGTATTACTCACTATAAGAAAGTAACAAACCTTAGATTTATGGGGATTTGACATAGACTCCACTTCTCAATAGGAGGAATGTCAACGTCATGTTGAAAGAACATGTGGAACAGGCAATGCTATTTGGCTATCTTTGGAAGGTATTGCATGCCACAAAGTCTTAACGTTCCTAGGTACCACACAGATTCCACATATTGGTTTTAGTCAAAAAGATGGAGCATCCTTAGAATCAGCTAATCCTGTGGACAGATATCTAGAGATTTCAGAAAAACTTTCAGCAATGCATCATTTGAAAATGAGAAAAACTACACTATGGTAACACTTAGAGGCCAACTTTACTACTTGAGATTTCAGTAGGCTTTTGTAACTCTTTTCATCTTATCTCCTCAATTCTGACAATAGCCCTAATAGTTGGTTACGTTAAAATTATTTTAACTTCCTATCAGAGTACATACATATCTCTCTACATACTTTTTTTTCCTTTTTATTTTTTTAATATAAATTTATTTTTTATTGGTGTTCAATTTGCCAACATATAGAATAACACCCAGTGCTCATCCCATCAAGTGCCCCCCTCAGTGCCCGTCACCCCCACCCCCCGCCCACCTCCCTTTCCATCACCCCTAGTTCGTTTCCCAGAGTTAGGAGTCTCATGTTCTGTCTCCCTCCCTAATATTTCCCACTCATTTTTGATCCTTTCCCCTTCATTCCCTTTCACTATTTTTTATATTCCCCAAATGAATGAGACCATAAAATGTTTGTCCTTCTCCGATTGACTCATTTCACTCAGCAATAATACCCTCCAGTTCCATCCACGTGGAAGCAAATGGTGGGTATTTGTCGTTTCTAATGGCTGAGTAATATTCCATTGTATACATAAACCACATCTTCTTTATCCATGGACACCGAACCTCCTTCCACAGTTTGGCTATTGTGGACATTGCTGCTAGAAACATCGGGGTGCAGGTGTCCCGGCATTTCATTGCATCTGTATCTTTGGGGTAAATCCCCAGCAGTGCAATTGCTGGGTCGTAGGGCAGATCTATTTTTAACTCTTTGAGGAACCTCCACATGTTCCAGAGTGGCTGCACCAGTTCACATTCCCACCAACAGTGTAAGAGGGTTCCCCTTTCTCCACATCCTCTCCAACATTTATGGTTTCCTGCCTTGTTGATTTTCCCCATTCTCACTGGTGTGAGGTGGTATCTCATTGTGGGTTTGATTTGTATATAGAATGAAAACCAACTAGCTCACCAAATACTTAAGGTACAAGTAACAAAGTGGCAGAAAATATCCAAGATTTACTCCAGAGAAAATGATCTCTATCAAGAGTCTATTTCTACCTGACCCATGCAGGCTTTATGCAAAGATAAGTAATCAGGAATCTAAACTGAGCTCATTCACTTTAGCCCATGATTGGTTCCTGTCCTGTGTCAGAAGATCAGTGAAGATCAGTAAAAGCTACAGTCCTGTGTTTCATAAATATAAAAGCTGAAAAAACATAAAGTAACTGCTTAAAACTTACCTATATAGAATATTGGTTTGAAAGGCTAGAATTACATTTTAAGAAGGCAACTGCCAAACATTTTAGATGGAGAATTTAGTAAGCTGATTTGGGAAGAAGTGGAGGATCTGTAGCAATAGACTGATTAGAGGGCAGCCCCGGTGGCGCAGCGGTTTAGCGCCGCCTGCGACCCAGGGCATGATCCTGGAGACTCTGGATCGAGTCCCATGTTGGGCTCTCTACATGGCGCCTGCTTCTCCCTCTGCCTGTGTCTCTGCCTCTCTCTCTCTCTGCATCTCTATGAATAAATAAATAAATAAATAAATAAATACATAAATACATAAATCTTTTAAAAAAATAGACTGATTAGAGCCCTCCATTGGGTTAGATTTGAGTGAAATCATTTTAAGTCATCTGCCAACTTCTTATTTATTCAGCAAACATTCATTGCCTTCTATATCTCAGCATTAAATGTATGCATATAATGTGAATATGGATAAAAGAAATCTATATCTGGCACTACACATGCCATTTAAAAGATCTTAATAGCTACCAATAAAATATTACATGTTCTCATCTTCTATTGTAGTATCTTTGGTTTTACTGTATTATCTCTCTTACATACTCTTCCATGGCGATAGCTTCTTTATAATTTGCAGCCTAATTATTTCTCTTCATCAGTCCTGTGACTTTTCATTTATCTAATATCCATTTATTATTAGTCATCAGTGGACTCTGTCCCTCTGGTTTGTTTCATTGCAGGAGTATATAGTCTACTTGAGCTTTCCTTTGTTTCATTGTCATTTATGATTTCTCAGTCTTCTTCAAATTCAGCTGATTTTTTACTTCCTAAATCTTTCAACCTAAAAAAAATAAAAATAAAAAATAAATCTTTCAACCTGTAAGTTAACTCTAAAAACCCATATGTATTTTTTTAATAGAGGTCTTCAATCCCTTTTTGTTATGGGAACTCCTGACTGGATGGTATTTTTCTGGGTTTGAGACCTGGTCTTCCTCCAGGGAGGCTAGTGTTTGAGGTAGAGGTAGACATGTTGACTAAAATAGGAAGAAAAACACAACAGTTCTCCTAATCAGTTACCACTTGGCACTTTATTTATTTTTCATTGTTAGCATTTTTAAATAAACAGGATTTTCACATGATTGCTGAATGCCTGCTCACTCATAGGCCTGAGTAATTATGTAAAAACCATGCTACAGACCTTGGAAGAATATACTTAGGTATTTTATATGTATGGCTTTAAAAGCTTGTTGTTTCAGGGTATAGCCAAAAAAGAAATATTTAAAATTGTAAGCTCTCCAAGGCAGGGTAACAGTTCCTCTTAGAGGAAACTATTCTTCTATATTTTTTCTTGCTTTTCCCATCTCCTTCTGACTTCTCCTTTTCCCACATGTGCACAGGACCTTTTCACTAGAGAAGTCTATGCTATCCTGCTTTCTCTGTGACAGTCTCATTTTTCATGCATGCTGTAAGAGAAGCATTGAAGGGCTGGAAACTACCATCAAGAAAAATGGCTAATCTAGACTTCCCAGTTTTCTTCTTATATCTTTTCTTCTCATGCGTTCTTTGAGTATTCTTATGTCTTTGTCATTCAGGTCCATGTTACAAGCTAAAAGGTGCTGAGATTGTGGGGTTTGGGTTTAGGATTGAGGGAGGATCAGGACCCCCTGCCTTATGCCTTTCATCCAAAGCAAGCAAGCAAGAGTTCTGCCTTGGTGTTTGAGATTTAGGTTTATTGGCTTCCAATTTGCATTATTTGTGTCTAAACCCTTTAACACTTCATAGAGGAAAAGTGGTTCCTGGACTAAGGCAAAAAGAAAAAGGATACCTGGGTCCTCAAGCTAGATACCATGTTACTGGCATCAAAACCCAAAATTAGTCCTTACTAGTAACATTGTGGTGAGTAACATGTAGATAGATACCTATAAGTTGTAGTAGAAGCATAGAGTAATTCAGAACTGTGTTGAGTGATCTGTGACCTAAGTTCTTAAAGATGAATTTACTTAGATATATAATCCAGTTAGAAAATTAGAATTGTAAAGTTGAAAGTTTATGGCATGTTTGGGATATGAACAGTGACTTCCTTGTTTTTGTTTTCCTGTTGGTTTATTAAAGGGTTTACAGGTATAATCAGCTCTAATATTGTACACTTTAAAATTTTCCTATAAAAAGGTGCTTCCTGGGTGAGCTGGGGTTTGGTCAAAGGTGCTGAATTTACTGGCAAAGCAATCCAGAAAGGTGCTTCTAAACTCCGTGAACGGATTCAACCAGAAGAAAAACCAGTGGAAGTTAGTCCAGCTGTGACCAGGGGACTTTATATAGCAAAGCAGGCTACAGGAGGAGCAGCGAAAGTCAGTCAGTTCCTGGGTAAAGTAACTTTGGAGGACTGCTTTTTTTCAGTTAAATTAAAAATGGTTTCTTAATCTAGGTTAATCTGAATGTTCATTTAGATGGTTTAACCTTAAAAGTAAAGGATTAGGGCAAAACAGTTTCACTTTGCTACTCATAATAGGGTTTGTAGCAACATCAACCTATCTGAGAGCCTTTAGAAACATTTCACGTACTTGGCACACATTAACTGATTCAGAAACAAGATCCCTGCCTAGGTGATTGTTGTTTGCATATTATTTTGAGAAACATTGGTTAAAGGGTTATTTTGGTGTATCAGAGAGGGGAGTGTCTGTGCCTTTCAAAAGGAATGGCTCTGAATGTATTTGCTATCCTTGAATAGGATACATCCTTTTAAGAACAGCTCACTGCATAGTAGTTGGGGTCAAGTGGGAGGGATGTTTTATTTGAACTATGTTGATTCAGTGATTCTGGTGTCAGCCTTCCCAAGCAATATGCTACTAATTCATTCTCCTTTGAGAATCATAAATCTAAAGTTTGTATTTTAAGGTAGTCAGATCACTCCTTAGTGAATTATCATTAGAGGAAGATTATCTTTTTGGTATTCAGTATTCTTTGAATCAGGTTTTGGTTTGTTTACTTTTATATAGACTTAAATACCTTATTACTATTTCAGTGAGATATTTGTTGATACGGAGAAAACATAGAAATGGACATAACTGGAAAATATGAAAGGTGGACCTTGCCAAAAAGAAAATTATATTTTAGAAGCAAGGTTTTAATCACTAGGCTCTGCAAACATATCTTTAAACCAAATAAGAGCCTTTGTTTAAAAACTAGCCAGCCATGGTTCTCATCCTTATATAGAAATCATAAGTTATGCAATAAAATAAGTTTACTCATGTAAGAATTTTGATAAGTAAGAGTGGTAAAATCAAGGGAAGAATACATTTTTTTCTAAGTGTTTCCTTTTTTTTCTGGTTACATTAGTTGATGGAGTTTGCACTGTAGCAAATTGTGTTGGAAAGGAACTAGCTCCACATGTCAAGAAGCATGGAAGCAAACTTGTTCCAGAATCTCTTAAAAAAGACAGAAATGGAAAGTCTACCTTGGATGGTGCTATGGTTGTAGCAGCAAGTAGTGTTCAAGGTAACAAAGGCCCAGAAATTTTACTAGGAAACTCCATTCATTTAGCTGTAGTCTTACTTACTTTTAAATATATTTGCAGGATTTTCAACTGTCTGGCAGGGATTGGAATGTGCAGCCAAATGTATTGTTAATAATGTTTCAGCAGAAACTGTTCAAACTGTCAGATACAAGTAAGTTATCATTTTAATGACTAAATCTCTTAGGGCAGTTATAAGAATTCAAGATAGTTAAAATGATTGTGTCATAATTGGGTATATGATAAAAAATTTTTTCACTTTTTTTCTTAATAGTATTTAGGCAAATTAATAGAATTACTATGACTTTGTCTTATATTACTAATGTTATATTTCTTCATCATTAATGCAAAGAAGCTTAATGAAAAAGAAAAGCCTATAGTGACTCAATACCTTATTAACTGCATGTTCTTGATGGGTGATGTTTACTAGTAGTTTTGGTGGGAAAAACTTGAATTATAATTAAACTATTGTACCTTGTTAACATTAGCCCCTCCTGTATACAAAGAATGGTAAATATTGTCACATCTTACTTGACTCTACCCTTATTCATTCTTATTGGAATGGATAGACGGTATGTTATCTATTTCATATATTAGGAAGTGGACAAATATAGAAATGAGTGTTCTGCCCAAGCCAATCTGATAACTATTAAATGTGAGACTTAAAACAGGATCATTTGATTTTAGCTCTTTATTCTTTATAAGTCCTAGGGGAATCTAGGTCTAAAAATAAATCTAGTATGAAGGACCCGAGTTGCTTTCTTAGCTTTAAATTAGTTTAAAGCCTAATAAAAAATTTTTATTCAGAAAGCAAAAAGGTAATATTAATGGTATTCTCAACTCTGTTATTTATATTAATTATCCACTCAAAGCAGTTGAGTTCATACTTCTGTACCAGACATTGTGTCCAGTGCTTTTCAATATATGTTTAATCTTTAACACAATTTTTTAAAAGATTTTATTTATTTATTTGATAGAGCACACAAGCAGGAGGATCAGCACGCAGAGGGAGAGGTAGAAGGAGAAGCAGGCTCCCAGCTGATCAGGGAGCCTGATGTGGGGCTTGATTCCAGGACCATGGGAACATGACCTGAGCCAGAGGCTGGCACTTAACCAGCTGAGCCACCCACACGCCTCTAACACTATTTCTTTTTTCTTTTTTTTTTTTTTTTTTTTGAGAGAGAGAGAAAGAAAGGTAGGGGGAGGGGCAATGGGAGAGGGAGAGAAAGAGGATCTTAAGCAGGCTTCATGCCCAGCACAGAAGCTCCATCTCACAACTCTGAGATCATGACCCCAGCAGAAATCAAGAATCCGATGCTTAGCCAGCTGAGCCACCCAGACATCCCTCATCCTTAACACTGTTATCTCCGTTTTACAAATGAGGAAGCTGAAGCATAGAGCTTTAAAATACCTCATTAAAGATAATACCCCTACTAAGTGGTAGAACTAGGATATAAGCCAAGTCTCTTTGTATCATGCAGTGTGAAAGAACCAACTCTGCCCTTGATGGGACATCTGTGCAGGTTTAGTATCTAGAGTTATTTTCCACCACTATCTATCATGCATTTACATTCTCTTCCCTCGTAGTAAATTACCTGTGACTTAGGAAAAACTAACTTAATTTCCAACCTGAGTTGATTTGGTCTCCATCTGGGGCATGCATACCTTTGAATCAAAGCAACATAACATCTTGAAGTGTCAATTTGACCAAAAGATTTGGCAAAGAAAATACAGAATAGATCTGAAGTTCTTTTGGTGGCAATATAAAACCCAAGTCTTCCAACTTCCCTCTTGGTACTTGTAGCCTTGATCTCTAACACATCTTATGTTGTGGCTCTGAGTTTACTTTGGTGGATCAGTCATAATTTAAAAAAAAAAGTTTCTTCTTTTGTTACAAGAACCCAAGAAAGTCAGACGTGCCTTTTATGCCAGTAGTGAATTATTTTTAGATTATCAGTATCATTTGTTAGAGATAGTCATGTTAAAAGTCAGTAGGTTTACCCATTTGCTAATTTAATAAAAAAAAAAAAGTTTAAGTACAATTAAAGAGCTTAATTAAAGATTTGGAATTCACATAACCAGCAAGGTTTTGGTATAGATTTTGTATTTTTGGTCCTTAGTGAGGAGAACCTAATAGGAAAAAAAGGACTTTTAACAGTGGTTCTGAGCTTATTTATTTGTTATGGTACGTATTGCTGTTCTTTTTATCCTTTCCTTCAAAGATTCGTGGAATGAAAAAACAGGTGAGAATTTGGTTAGGTAGGCTTGTATATAAAGCTAACTTTGGTCTTAGCAGAAACTTAATTAGAATGATGGAAGGGGTAGTGAGGATGTAAAGAGTTTTTGTAATACTGTTTCCTCTCCTAAGAATAATCTGGCCCAGAAGTAGAAATTCTCTTTTAAGAGAAGAAACTGCAAATATTAAAGCAGTAATAATTTAATGATTTTTATCACTGAAGAAATGGAAGAGCAAGTTATTTGATTTAATTTAGTTCCCATTTATTTATATAAATTTACATTTATGAATGTAAGTAATACATTTATATTTTTATATTTATGAATTTACATTTATTTAAATTTGTTTATACTTTGGAAAAGTATTTGATAGAGTAAGTTTTTTTTGTTTTTCTCCTCCAACTGCTGGTAGTAGGTAAAATTTGTATTCTTATTTCCTATAATAAGTTATTCTCCCAAGCATTTTGAATCTGCCATAATTATGTGCATTATGCCTAGGTAAAAAACAAATGTATTATATGTACTTCTTTACCTGATCTCTCATGGTACAAGCCAGTACAAAAGTTATCTTTTCATTTAGGCATATTTAAAAGCAGATTGTGTTACAGAAGTATATTGTTTATACCTTTCATGGTTTTAATTATATCCAGGATTATGTTCATTGCTTATGAATGTTTTACTAAGGATCTGTATAATCAATTTTACTCTTAAATTTTTAGTAAATTGTGTAGGAATTACTCATTAAGACTATTTTTGTCAATTACATTAATGTTCTTATTTTAAATTAGGAACATTAAGACCTACAGGAACAATGAAAAGCATTAAGTAACTTCAACCCACTATATTAATTGCAGTGTAGTATCTACTAAATAATTTATTACTCCTCTCCATAGCTTCTAAATTTCACCTTTACACTCCTTTTTTTCCATTTCAAATTGTTTAGAGGATAGGGTACCTGACTAGCTCAGTCAGATGACATTGTGACTCTTGATCTTGTCTTATGTTTGAGCCCCACATTGGGTATAGAGATTACTTTAAAAAAAAAAACCTTTAAAAAATACATAAATAAATTGCTGAGAGGAAAAAAATAAAACTTCAGTAAGTAACATCTATTTTTGTTTTCCCCTCACTAAAATGTTATCTTAGAACACATTTCTGAATAATAAGCTTAGTAAAATAGTTTTTCTATAAGGAATTTACTTTTTTAAAGGTATTTTATTGGTTTATTTAATGAATTTTAATTAAAATTCCCCTTAAATTTGCACTGGGTGACAGGGCAGATTCAAATTCATTAAAGCTAATTCTTTGGCAGATGTCATATTACTCAAAACCAGTTTTATATAGCATCTATTCAAGAGTTATATAAGATCAGCCTTCTCTTTTCTGTACTGTAACTATGCAAGTATTTAAACATTATCATGTCCTTTACTTACTTTTTATTGTCTTCTAAATACTCCCAGCTCCTTTAACAATTCTATATGTACTGTGGTTTCCAGTTCCCTTCATTTATCAGTATTCTTTTAAAAGTGGAACCCAGAATTGAATGTAGTGTTTTCTGTTGTTTCCAGGTAGAACACAGTGGGACTGCATCCCTTGTTTGGTAATATTTAGCATTTGGCAAAGAGGGAATACAAGACAAAGATATCTTTTTAGTAGCTGTTATTTTATCGACTCATAAAACTTTTTTTTTTAATGAAAGTTTATTTATTTATTTTTATTTTTTTATTTATTTTTTAAGAAAGTTTATTTAAAATCTGGGCATTCATCTTATTTTTGGACAGTTGATATTTGTACCTAAAATTAAGAACTTTATATTTACACAACAGTATTGTCATTTAGCTCACTGTTCAATTTTGTCTTATCAGACTACTTCTCAGAGTTGTTGTCTTCCATATCCATTCATTAAATATTGGTTCTAAGGCTTTACTCTATGCTCAATCCTTTTCTATTCTTTGTGGATATTGTCTATACTGGTGTCTGTAGTTATAACCTATCATATTTGTGTTTCCAGTTTTTGTCTTAATCTTTATGCTTCGTAAATCCCAACTACATAGCCCTTCAGCTATTCATTTGCTGAGTCTTGTTTTTTATATTTATCCTTTTCTCTCCAGGCTTGTTACCACTACTGTAGAATAGACCTGCATCATTTCTCAGCTATCTTATAGCTTGTTTCCTATCTGGTTCCTCTGTCTCCCTCTTACTTACAATTCACAATGCAACTGAGTTAGAGCTGTCTAGAAACATAAATTTGGTTGTGCCATTGCCATGGATTTCAAGATAAAGTTTAAATTCACCTATAAGGTCCTTCATAAATTGGCTACAACCCACCTGTCTTGGATGGATAGACTAAGAAGGTGCTATTTCTATTTTGAATATTTAATATTAATATTTCCAAGAATAGTTTTGAAAGTTGCATGTAAATTGAATTTTAGGAAGATTTATTTGAAATTTGTTATGACTGAAATTTTGTTATAATTAGTGAAATCTAGAATCACTGCCAATATGCTGTCTTTGTAGACATTACTGAATGTGCTGGAGAATTTTTTTTTCCCCTGGAGAAATTTCTGAAGAGTCTCATTCAAACTGTATATGAAGTCTCATTGACTTATTTAGAGCATACTTTATATTCATTTTTATTGCTCTTCAATTGGTAGTGTTACTTGGCATATAAAATCTAATAAGCTGTAATTAAACTTTTTAAGGAGTAAATAAATAAACATTGTCAGGACACCTGGGTGACTCAGTGGTTGAGCTTTGCCTTCTGTTCAGGGTGTGATCCCGGGATCCTGGGATCAAGTCCCACATCACACTCCCCACAGTGCCTGCTCCTCCCTCTGCCTCTTTATCTGCCTCTCTCTGTCTCTCATGAATAAATAATATCTTTAAAAAAATACTGTCTTTTTTTTTTTTTACCAGAAATAGACTTTCTAGTTTTTAGCAGTGTAGTCTGAATCTACAGTGTATAGTTTGAATGAAGAAAAGAACTGAGCAGTTACTTATCAAGGAAGAGAAGAATAGATAACCTGCCAGGAATACTGGTTCTGAGGCATATTAGGAAGCAGAGGTGATAGATTAGGATACATTAAAGCAAATAAACACAACCGCTTAAAAACCATTTTATTTGGTCTTTAATTACACATTTTGTATAGTGGAATTTTCAAAGTGCTTTAATCTGTACATCTCATTTTATGTAATAAAAAAGAAGAAATTGATCAGATGTGAAGAGGTTGATACTTCACCAATCTTCTTGTGGTTAGTTTTGGGCACAATTGGTATTAGTATGTAGTTTTTTGACTCCTAGTTTGGTACTGTTCCCTAAATTAACAGGAATTGCATGGGAAAACAAGCAAAACATCAGTGTATCAACACAGATGCCTTTTTAGTACATTACTGCTAAAAATGTAGCCTTTGGAATTGTGTTACATATAAAAATATCATGAGTGCAGTTGGAGGTATCAAACTGCATCAGTAGAATAGGGGAAGTGGAAGTTCTTGAATCTGGAGGATTTCCTTTATTCAAAAACACTGATATGGCCAAATTCTTAAGTTAACCATGTCACTTCATTTTAGCTCACATAGTCTGGAAAAGAGGAGCCCTAAGAGAAACCTCAACTGGAAATCATGGTCATTCTTCCAGTGCTGAAACTGCTACCACCCCTTTCTTATCATTTAACCTTAGCCATTGCCACTTGATAATAGCATTTATGGGGGCATGATTGACAGAAGGGTCCATGTCTTCTTGCAAAACCAGCAAATTGCAAAGCAACAGGAACTGGGAAACAATAGTTAAGGAGGCTTCAGTGTCTGGTAACTGGTGAGAAAGCCCCAATCAAGAGTGATATGGGGGTGCCTGGGTAGCTCAGTCGGTTAAGCATCTGACTCTTGATTTCAGTTCATGATCTTGGGTTACTGGAATTGAGCCCTGTGTCTGGCTCTGCTCTCAGTGAGGAGTCAGCTTCAGGATTCTCTTTCCCTCTCCACCTGCCTCAATCGCAGGTGCTCTCTGTCTCTCTCAAATAAGTAGATCTTTTTTAAAAAGTGGTATATGGGCAGCCCAGGTGGCTCAGCGGTTTAGTGCCACCTTCAGCCCAGGGTGTGGTCCTGGAGACTCGGGATCGAATCCCACATCAGGCTCCCTGCATGGAGCCTGTTTCTCCCTTTGCCCGTGTCTCTGTCTCTCTCTTTCTATGTCTCTCATGAATAAATAAATAAAATCTTTTAAAAATAAATAAATAAATAAATAAATAAATAAATAAATAAATAAATAAAAGTGGTATATGAAGCACCTGGGTGGTTCAGTCAGTTAAGTGTCTGCCTTTGGCTCAGATGATGATCTCAGGGTCCTGGGATTGAACCCTGCATCGGGCTTCGTGCTCAGCAGGTAATTCGCTTCTCCCTCACACTCTCCCTCTGTACTGTCTCTCTAAAATAAATAACATAGTAAGATACACTCTAGCACAGAGATTGAAAAAAATAAACACCCAAGTATGAACAAGCTAATAGGATCACAAACCACTGTTCCAGGCTAGCCTAATGGTAATAGAGGACTTGTGAATTCAAAGGGTCCAATGTTAGTATAAAATATCCAGGTATAAGTCACAAAGCATATAAGAATCTTCAGTGTGTCCTAGAGAAAATTATAAAATGTGCCTTTTTTTAGTTTATGCTTGCTAAGCAAGAAAAAATCTGGTACTTTAAAAACGGTAAGAGAAAAAAATGGGATAATTTTTAGTGTTTTTGTATAGGCTTTCAACTTGTTTTTTTTTTTTTTTAATTCTTTTTTTTTTTTTTAATTATTTATTTATGATAGTCACAGAGAGAGAGAGAGAGAGAGAGAGGCAGAGACACAGGCAGAGGGAGAAGCAGGCTCCATGCACCGGGAGCCCGACGTGGGATTCGATCCCGGGTCTCCAGGATCGCGCCCTGGGCCAAAGGCAGGCGCCAAACCGCTGCGCCACCAAGGGATCCCAGGCTTTCAACTTGTATTTTCTCATGGAAATGATACTAAACACAGATATTGATAATTGTCTATAATAACTACTTCTGTATAGTGCTTGTATAATTTCCCAAGCACTTTGCTATATATTTGATGCTCAAGAAACTGTTGGTAGATAGCAGAGGAATTAATCATTTTAAGCATTCAAGAAATAATGAATGTCAGGCAGTGTTCTTAGCACATAGGATTTATTAATGAACATGGCAGAGTTTGTTTTCTAATAGGGTTTATATTCTAGCAAGATAATCAAAAGGAAGTTACTAAGTTCTATACTATGTAGCAGGTGATAAATTATTGAATATAAAAGAACAGCTTATCAGTTTATCAGGAGATTGACAGATGGACCATGTGGGGTAAAGCAGTTGAAAATAGGTGAGATAGTGAGAAGACAATAATTAACTGACTTGAAGAAGGTGAGGCAGTGAGACATGTGAATTCCTGGGTGAGAATAGTTTAGGCAGATACCAGCCAGTAAAAAGGTCTTACTTATTGGAAGGAATTACTTCCAATAAGATGGCACATGTGTGTTTCATGGGTTCAAAGAACAGCAAGAATGCCAGTGAGTCTGCAGTGGAATGAGGAAGAAAGTGTTGTAGAATCTTTGCTTAAAGCTAAGCTTGGATTCTGATACTTTAAAAGACCTAACCAGGGGCGCTTGGGTGGCTTAGTTAAGCATCTGACTCTTTATTTTGGTTCAGGTCATGATCTCAGTCTCTTGAGATTGAGCCCTCTGTCAGGCTCTGTGCTGGGCGTGGAGCCTGCTTAAGATTCTTTCTCTTCCTCTCCTTCTGCCCTTTACACCCCACCCCCACTCCCTCTTTAAAAAATAAATAAAAGGCCTAACCAAATCTAGTTAAGGTAGAACTTGAAACCATTTATAGTGACTCTAGATTCTTTGTGTTCTATAGTTGCTTCATTGAAAATTTTCTATTTCCAGAAAGGGTGGGTTAGAAAAGGGAAACAGTGACTGATGAACAATCTTTATTATATTTACATTTTATTCTTCAACACAAACAGTTGTTATTACATTAATCTCAGCTAGCCCGAGTGTATTTTCACGCAGTTTCTGCTAAAAGAGAAATACAGCCTTGGCACAGTTTGATTTTATTCTTTACTCTGTTTTAGATTATTAATTAAATTGAAACATAACCCTTGATTTTGCTTTCAGGAATAACATACTAATCATGGGACTTAATACTAAATCAGAAGATCTCAATTTATATTTATAATTTCATTATACTTTTTTTCAATCTTTTAAAGATATGGGCATACTGCAGGAGAAGCTACACATGATGCAGTAGATTCTGCCATCAATGTTGGTGTAACTGCCTATAATATTGATAACATTGGTATCAAAGCAATGGTGAAGAAAACTGCAAAAGAAACAGGACAGACACTCCTGGAAGACTATAAAATAGTTGATAATTCTAAAGGGAGTAATCAAGAAGGAAGAGCAAATGTAAACATGAAAAGGGAGACGGGTGAGCAGACAAAGGACCTAGAGAAGAGTGAGGCAAAGAAGAAAGAGAAATGATGGAAGTGCTGTGAATCACCTATACCAAAGCCTTACAAGGTGGATGCATTTTTGTTAAATAGGCAAATGTGGAATTCCCCACAGATTAACCAGTGTTTTAAAAATGTATTCATTCCTATGAAGTGACTATTTCATAAGCTTTATAGCATGTATTCTGCTTACAAGGAGAAGATTCAGTATTCTTGCATTTGGCCTTTAGAAATATAGGGTTATATTCTCATTAAGTTTATTTTTTCTAAATGTGGCTAAAATATTTTTGCAGTTAAAATAAGACTAATAATACATGTGCTGTAAACCTCATTAAACCTAATGTTAAGCTATTTTTGTATTTGCTGTCTTTCAAAAAGCAAGATAGGAAATTATATATTTACATAAAATTTGGCATTTAGTAACCTTAGCTCTAGTTGTACTTGGAAGGAATTACTTAAAATATTGTCTCCTGGTTTTGCACTAATTGTGGATTTCTTTTTCTAGGTGCTTGTCAATTTTCAGTATATAAGCTAAAAACAACTATAATCCTAAACTAAAATAATTCTCAGATAACATTTAAGACTTTTTCAATACAGGGAATAGGCTAATCATGGAAAATAAGATGAAGTCTATAGAATTGTTTGGTAGCTTATCTCTTTATTCAGAAGTGGAATGGTCTTTCTGATTTAGAATGAATACAAAGAGATTTTCAAGTCTTCTGGATTTAAACTGGTATTGATCTAGGAGCCTAGGAAATTTTGGTATATGATAATGTATTAAAATTTGAAGTGATTATCATCACTTGAATTGGACAAAAAAGTACTTTAAGAAATTGCTTTACCATATCTACTTCTTTATTTCAGAAGGCTTAAATATTTATTAAAAATATGAACAATTTTTTGAATGGTAAATATATTTTTATTTTGGGATTTAGTCATTGGGATTTTATATGGTAAAACCAACAAATTATTAGAAAAAGCTCTATTTACAATCATGGTAAAGAATGTGAAGACTTTAGGCTTAATCCATGGTGGGTGAGGTATAATAGTTTCCACTCTGGCAGAAGACAGGACATTCACAGACCTATAAGGTACAAATACATAAGTAAATACCTAGTGGCATTTTATTTTTGTTTACTGATTTTAAATGATTGGTATTGATTTTCATAGCTGTTGTCCATTCTAATATTTCTGAACCTTTAATGGCTGCTAGTTTATTAGACTTCATTCAAAACTATCTTTAAAGTGCTCTTTATGAATAAATTGTTTCTGAATTACTTGGCCTCAAATGTATTCACGGGATTTATTTTGGGAACACTTAGAATTGATGGATCCTTTCTCTAAGGCCAGGAATAATGTGGAAATAAAATTGAATTGGTAAATAGCTTCTATTTAGTCTCTGCCTTAAGTTTGAGATGTGGAATGACAAATAGTGGATGCTAAAGTTTACAAAGTTAGAGCAGAGGTCAGCAAAATTGATTTGTCACAAATGTATTTGTTAAATTTGTATTTAGTTGTCCATTTCACTTCATTCTGCTCTGCTCACTTGGTTGTGGGTTTCTTTTTCAGATTAATATAGACACAATCATAGTATCTTCTATATTAGAGTGTTCCAGAACCATTAGAGTATATGAGATAAATATACACGTGCACACATGTGTGTGTATAAAGAGATTCATTACAAGGAATTTTTTGTTTGTTTGTTTTTTTCATTACAAGGAATTGACTCACAAAATTGTGGAGGCTGAGAATAATTCCTAAGGTAGCCATTCAGTTAGCTGCAGACCCAGGAGAGCTGATGTGTTGTTGTTTTAGTACAAGTCTGAAGGCGCAAGACCTAGGTGAACTTGTTGGTATAAGTTCCAATCTGAAAGCCTGCAGCCTCCAGACCCAAGAAGAGCCCATTTCAGTCTGAGTATAAAGGCCAGAAAAGACTAGTATACCAACTGAAAAAGGCAGGAGGAGTTCCTTCTTACCTTTTTTGTTGTATTCAAGTCTTCAATTGATTGGATGAGGTCCACTGCCTTTGGGAGGGCAATCTGTTTTACTAGGTGTACTGATTGAAATGTTAATGTTAATCTCATCCAGAAACACCCTCGCAGACACCTCCAAAATATACCAAGTATGTGTATACCCTGTGGCCCAGTGAAACTGAAAAAATCACAGCTGCTTAGCCCAGTTTTCACTGTATAGTGTATACTTTTACCAAGCTCTGCTTGGCTCTTTGATACTCAATATCAAAGATACAATATACAATATCTGATACAATATCAGATACAGTGTATAAAAGAACGGTACTCAATATTGACTGCTACCAGGGTTTTTCCTCCTTTTGCCTCTACAGACTGTCCCTCCCTCATGCTATATGGGGTAGTTTCCTGGGAGTACCTTCAGGCACCAGCTGTCTAGAAATAATCATAGCTAATGTTTATGTAGTGCTTACTGTGAACCATTAATGTTCTAAGTGCTTTTATGTAGGCTAATTCATTTTAACCTCATAATATTCACACACTATTGCAACCTTCATTTTACGGAATAGGAAGCAGATACAGTGAGGTTAAGAGAGGTTACTGTTTAGTTGGATCTTTTCTAAGAAAAGAGAAGAGTATGAAAGGAAAGAGGTCATAGACTAGGCTCAAAAAGGAGGGACCTACACAGTAGAGTGATTGTTAGGCCAGACATTTTTCTTAAACAGAGGTAGATAAGGAAGGACAAATGGCATTTATAGATACCGTTTGCTTCCAGCTGCTTAACGCTAGTTTCTCTTTTTATTACCATTCCATTGGTTTGGTAGTTAGTAGAAAATTGCCCAAGTTAGTAGCAAATAGGTCATAAGTCTTAGATTTGGTGATAGTGTGAGCTTTTGTCTTTTTCTCTGTATTCATAAGTATTTTAGGGCAAGTTAAGAAAAGTGAAGCTTAGGGCGTTAAGCAGAAATCATTTTATATTTCATTTTTTCGGTAAGCCTGAATAAAGTTCTACTTAAACAGAAACTAGTTCTCTGATCTATTCTTGCCAAACTCAGGTTTAAACACACTTCCTAATGGGTATTGCCATTTTGAATTTAGTTTAGCAACAGAAATACTTAAAACATTGTGTTGTTTCTGAAAGCTTGTTTTCTTCAAAATTTTTTTTCTATTCATAATATATTTAAAGATAAAGATGAATTTTAAAAAGTCTTTAAGAACATAGATGAGAAAAACCCAAATAATATCTTCAGATGTATTCTATGCAAAAAGTTGTCATACATGAAAAAAGTTTGGTCACCCTGGAAGCTATTCATTGGAGGAAACAGACTAATGGAAAGTGTTCTCTACATAGGCACACACACACACACACACACACACACACACACACACACCAATCTATTTTGTTCAAATTTGGAAGCCAGCTGAGGAGCAGGTTGCGAGAATGTGCTTATCAAAAAGCAAGATCTCTATGGTAAGGAATAAGGTCCCAGCATTTGCAGGTTTAAGAGGATCCACAGACAATATCCCTAGTTAATAAAATATTGCTATTTAGGGAGTAACTGAGTTGGGAGCTGAAAGAATGAGGTTTTGGTAGACAGCAATTGTTGAGTTTAAATTTTCTGAGCTAAAGCCACTCTGATGACAAATTCAGAGTTTTTATAGCTGTGGAAGTGGAGTGGAGATAAAAGCGATGAGAGTTGCAAGTTGAAGGGCAAGGTTGTGGGGAAGACTTTCAGTTGGAAAGACCACTTTTAATGTCAAAGGCAGTAGACAAGGCATGACTGTCAAGTCTCTGGGTAGAAGCAAGGAGAAGGCGTAGATGGTGTTACATCAGGAAAGCATGCCATTTACAATTGCTCCAAAAATAAAATACCTAGGAATACATTTAACCAAGGAGGTGAAAGATGTGTACTCTGGAAACTCTAACATTGAAACAAATTGAGGATGACATAACCAAATGGAAAGATATTCCATGCTCATGGATTGGAATAACAAATACTCTTAACATGTCCATACTACCCAAAGAAATCTACAAGTTTAATGCAATCCCTATCAAAATACCAACAGCACTTTTCACAGAAGTAGGACAAAATGAAGTTTGTATGGAACCACAAAAGACCCTGAATAGCCAAGCAATCTTGAAAAAGAAGAACAAAACTGTTATCACAATCCCAGATTTCAAGGTGTACTACAAAGCTATAGTAATCCAAATAGTATGGCACAAAAACAGATTCATAGCTCAGTGAGATAGAATAGAGAGCCCAGAAATAAACTCATGATTACATGGTTAATATTTGACAAAGAAACAGGAATATGCAATGGGGGAAAGAATTTCTCCACAAATGGTGCTGGGAAAATTGGGCAGCTATAATGCAAAAGAATAGAACTGGACCACTTACACAGAAAAATAAACAAAATGGACCTTAATGTGAGACCTGAAGCCATAAAACCATAAAAACCCTACTGAATAAAAAACAAACAAACAAAAAAAAAAAACCTTCTGCACCACAAAGGAAATAACAAAACTAAAAGACAACTTACTGAATGGGAGAAGATATTTGCAAATTATATCTGATAAAGGATTAGTATTCAAAATATATGAAGAACTTATGTAACTCAACACCAAAAAAACACAAATGATCCAATTAAAAATGGGTAGAAGACATGAACAAACATTTCTTCAAAGCAGATGGTGAGGATGAGATACCTCCCACCTGACAGAATGGTGAAACTCAAAAACACAAGAAACAAGTGTTGGCAAGGATGTGGAGAAAAAGGAATGCTTGTGCACTCTTGGTGGGAATGCATCTGGTACAAATACTGTAGAAAACATCATGGAGATTGCTAAAAAAGAATAGAACTACCAAATGATCCAGTAATTCTACTGGGAATTTATCCAAAGAATGCAAAAACACTAATTGAAAAAGATATATGCACCCCTATGTTTACTGCAGCATTATTTATAATAGCCAAATTATGGAAGCAGCCCAAGTGCCTATTGATAGATGAATGGATAAAGAAGACGTGGTATATATAATGGAAAGTTACTTAGTCATAAAAAAGAATAAGACCTTGCCATTTGCAACAACATGAATGGATCTAGAGGGTATGATGCAAAGTGAAATAAGTCAGAACAAATGCCATATGATTTCACTAGTGGAATTTAAGAAACAAGTGAACAAAAAAGAGACCAACTAAAACAACTCGTCAGATTATTAAGTATAAAGAACAAACTAATGGTTTACCAGAGGGAAGATGGGTGGGGAAATGGGTGAAATAGGTGAAGGGGATTAAGAGTATACTTTTGATGAGCACTGGGTAATGTATAGAATTGTTAAATCACTATATTGTACCTCTGAAACTAAGATAACACTAAGTTAACTATACTGGAATTAAAATCTTTTTTTTTACATTAAAAAGGCATCCATATCAGAGGAGTGGTTTTTACATGAGGATGGAAAAGTAGTGAGCTGGAAGTAGCATTGGAGGTGGAGAGAATTCTTGACCCTCCTGATCCAAAGAAGCACAAGGTTCTACAAAGAAACCAGAGAACAAAAACATTAATTCTTGGCTTTTGATATTTCAAGAGCTTTTGTTTAGGTGTAAATCATAAAGATTTGAAAGAGTACATAACTATCCCCCTGCTGTCCTCCAGCTCACGCCCACCCCCACCCCTTCAGTCTATGAGAGGAAAGAACTACGAACTCTGGCTGGAGAAGAAAGAAGAAAGCCATCAAGGCAGGAAATAGAAGCTGGTGAGTGTCTGAGAGGAGACCTGCAACTTGCTCCCCACAACCTGTCTGAGGCTGAGCAAAAAAAGTGGGAATACAAGATTTACCACATGATTTAATTGACAGAATTATTTCATGTTATACTTCTTTTTAAATTAACTGTAGTTTTTTTAAAACAGTGAACCTATTTACCATCTCTTACAAATCACTTTGTACATAATAACCCTCAATTTCTATTTATTTGAACTGACTCTTTAAAATGCTTTAAATTCTCTTTTGCCTATAAATCTGGGTTGTTCTTTTGGACATTAAACAGTGTCAGTAGAGTGTGCTACTTACTACACTTACACTCAGTTCAAACAATTGAATTCCAAACCATCCCTGTGCTTAAAACAGCCCCCAGTACAGAGTCTCCAAATTTCCAGAATCTCCCTTCTCTCTTTTAAAACCCACATTCTAACTGAAGACTTGCCTTAGTTCCAGCATGTATCCAATGGACCATTTTACCATTTTATACAAACTTTTAAGTGTAGCAACCATAGGTCCCAAAAGTTTTTTCTATTTTTCCCATGAATTATCGAGTTTCCAAAAGCATGTTGGTAAGCATAAACCAAATGAAACAAGCATTTACCACATTTGCTTTTTATGCTTAAAGAAAAAATCTTTGAAGGAGTGTCTTATGGGCATAAACAATACATATTTACTGACCACTACCAAGGGTCACTCTTCTCAACACTGAAGATGAAACAGTAAGCAGAATAAACAGCTCTTTACAGGAGCACTTGTGTTGATTTGTCAGAAAACAGTCCCGTGCTCACACTTCTAAAACTGATTCAGGATATGGAAAGTGTACCAGAGAAGTCAGAGGTAAAGGCAGCCCATCTTCCTACTCAAAGATGGATGGGAGCAGGGATAACTAAAGCACAGAATAGCAGGAGCAAAATGCAAAATTTGTGATTACAAATACAGGCATGAAACTTCAGGCTGTTGTAAGCAGCTTTGAGCTATGTCCAGGGACAATTCCCACACTTGGCAAAACAAAATAATCCGTCCTGGAAACAGTTGAGGCAGTGCCTTCTCAAGTTCTCTTCAGACGCTCCTGCCAGAACCCTTGTGCGCAGTAAACGGAAGCAAGAAAGGCGCAGCCAGAACTACTGTTCAGGGGATCCCTGGGTGGCGCCTGCCTTTGGCCCAGGGCGCGATCCTGGAGTCCCGGGATCGAATCCCACATCGGGCTCCCGGTGCATGGAGCCTGCTTCTCCCTCTGCCTGTGTCTCTGCCTCTCTCTCTCTTTCTCTCTCTCTCTCTCTCTCTCTGTGACTATCATAAATAAATAAAAATTTAAAAAAAATGTTCACCCTTAACAAGGTCTAAGACATGGGTCAGTGTTAAAAAAGCACCAAGGCCAGCAGATCCCTACTCCTTACAGCCAACCAGCTGGTGCACATCCCCCTCCACCACTTTGGTTGGGAAAATGAATGGGGTCCCAGCTCAGGCACTGGCTCGGGTCGCCTTCCCGCGCCCCCGGGCGCCGCCCTGTGACGTGACAGCGCGGCGCCCGCAGCGGCCACGGGGAGTGGTGCGCCCCGGCGACGGCTCGCGACGGCGCTCTCTTCCCGCTCTCTCTTCCCGCTCTCTTCCCGCTCTCTTCCCGGGTTCCGGGTTCCGGGTTCCCGGTGGCTTTTCAGATCTTGTGGTCGAAGCTGGAAGAGGGGGAGGGCGTGGACATTTCTGATCTGACACTACGGAGGAAGGAAGAGGCGACAACTTCGACGGTGTGAGCACCGACCGCCTTAAAATGGAGCGGGGGAAAGAAATCCACCGAGGCGCGGGGGCGGGCGGGCGGCGCGGGGCCCGGCGCGCGCCGACCGGGGACTGGCCCCTGCGTGCGCCCCGTGTGGAAAGCGGCAGCTGGCGGGAGGCCTGCGTGCGATCCACGCCCCGGCGGGTCTGGCGACGGCGAAGAGCCGTGGTTTACAGGAGAGAGTCATTTGACCTTTGATAGGCGTTTGATATTACAGACAGGCAGGTGTGGAGGCGGGATTCTTGTCTTTGGATCGGGTCAGATGGAGTGTACTGTGTGCACAGACTGTGACACTAAGATATGCGTTTGATTTTCATGTTCCACTGACTGCAGCTTCTGTTTCAAGTTCCAAAGGTTTTGTTTAGTTAGGCTTCTCCGTCGTCCCTTTAGAAGGACTTAAAAGGTGGCATTTTGTGAAAATGATGCGCCTCCTATAGACTTCTTAAAATACTCAATGTTATACTTCGTATTAAATCTTTGACACATTTTAAGTTTTTTTTGTTTTTTTTTTGTTTTGTTTTTTGCTTTTTTTTTTTTTAATACCTCCAATCTGACCAGCAGGCCCCATGAGATTTGGACTCCTCTGTGTCCCTAAATCTTCGTGTGCTTTCCTCTGTTGTAGCTCTGACACACTTTTTAAATTGCTTGGTTATTTCTTGGGCTGATATTAAACTGTAAACATGCTGAGGACAGATTATGTGTTCCCTGAGGAATTTAGAGTATAAACTTAGGAATTTTAGAGTATAAATTTAGGAATTTTAGAGTATAAAAGCAAGTACTTTAGAGGAATCCTGCATAAATACAAATCCCAGCTTTTATCACTCTAACTACATGATCAAGTTAATAAACCACTAAGCTTCAGTTTTCTCAACTCGAAGATTGGTGTATAAATCATAATACCTCATGTGGTTGTCACCAGGATTGAGTGAAAAGTATGTACAGAGCATAGAACCTTGGCTTATGATAAGCACTCAATGGAAATTAGCTGCTGCTATCACCATTGTCCAGTTTAATTATTCACTGTAGTATTTTCAACATAGCACAATGCCTTGATGTATAGTAGGCAATAAAAAATACATATTGCATAAATGGTTCTCTCATCATATTTTGACAATTAATGTACTAATTTACTAATGTCCTAAATAGATAATCTCTGGAATGCTATTTGTGTGTATGTGTTTCTCTTTTCCTCTTTGTCTCTGGTTGTCAGTTACCCATTGCCCTAAGTCTTCCATTCTCTGATAATTTGCAGTTAATTTGCTGGGCTTTGAGAAACCAGAACAACTTCTTGGGATCATTTTTTTTTATTTTTTTTAAATTTTATTTATTTATGATAGTCACACGCAGAGAGAGAGGCAGAGACACAGGCAGAGGGGCAAGCAGGCTCCATGCACCGGGAGCCCGACGTGGGATTCGATCCCAGGTCTCCAGGATCGCGCCCTGGGCCAAAGGCAGGCGCCAAACCGCTGCGCCACCCAGGGATCCCCTTCTTGGGATCATTTAAGAGTAAAGGTGACTAATGGTTACCTAGGAGCCTCTGAGCTTTAGTACATATTACGGTCCTTGTGGAACTTGGTTATCAGAATCCCCCACTTGCTTGATTTCTGATTCTCAACCATGCCTTCAATAAGTGATGTTTCACAATAAATTGTTCCTAAAGTAGTGGTGTGTTACTTTGTGTTATTTTCATATTATACTGGATCATAATTAACAAGATATTTTTAATAATAGGGATATAGTGCAACTATCAATGCTTGAAATAAGACACAAGATAGCAGAACTGGAAGCCAAACTCAATACTGATGATGAAGTAAATATTTTTATATATGACTCTTGTATAATTATTGTTTAGTTTACCAAGATACCTATAGTGCATTAAATTAGACGTAGGAAATAATAGTACCAGGTCTCAGTACTGCTTTTTGGCAGCATTAATAATAATTTGTTATCGAGGCTTTTAAAACTAATATTTCAGTGTCAAACCTGTTACTCTATAATCATTTGTCTACTTTCAAGTTCAAAGTGTTCATCAATTAGGAAAACCTTTGTTACATGACACCAATACATGATTGTTTTTGGTAAATAATAAAATGTCACAAATTTTCTGTGTGACTCAAGTAATACCCCTCATATCTTAACTTCTGTGGATTTGGCTATAACTTTAAAATCTTTATCTAGGTTTTGGCTATTTGTGTTGTAAGAATGGTGAAGGGCAGGGGGTGAGTGTTGTGTGCATACACATGCATCCACACACCCACATACCCATATATCTGTAAAATTTATAATGTATAAGATTAATTCATTCCACAAATATTGAGACCCTGCCATATGTCAACACTTGAAATGGAAAACCTTTCTCTTCCCTATTCTGAAGAGGTTTACTATTGGGAGAAAGTATCAAACCAAAATGCAATTCTCAGAAAGGAATTAAGTTCTGCAAAAGGAGAAATAGAAACTCAGTTAAGGGAACCTAACACAACTTGGATAAAAACATAGACAACTTTTCCAGAGAAGACAGGGCTTGAAATGAATGCTAAAGAACAGTAGGAGTTTATTAGGGTTATGGGGGTGGACTTTGGTTCTTAAACCCATTTACACCTCTCTCCTCTTCTATTGGGGAAGCCATGAAACAAACAGAATTAGTAACCATATGATAAATAAAATGCTGCTATTCTTAGTTCCCAAGGCTCTTTTTAAGGCTTGAATGGAGAACACTACTCTGTCCCACATCTGGAGTAGCTTCCTATGTCTCCACATTTATACTGGAATATATAACTGGCTTTGTCAGGAGAGACTGTCAGTGCACTTACCAAACAGTTGAATTGGCGAGACTAGCTGGGATTTTCTCATCTAACCAGTTACAGACAAAACAAGTCAAACTCACAAATATGCATGCAATGCAATAACCATGCCCACTAGTAAAATGTAAGCCTAACAAATCTTATTATCACTTATTATCTTCTCTTGGAGCGGAACTGGTATGTGGGTATAAAAAGAAAAGGTAAAATGATAGAGTTCTTTCCTCAGGGCCAAAGCTAAACCCTGAGGTGGAGGGGTCAGAAACACATACCCTTTCTTTAACTAAGGCCAGTAACTATGTCAGGTGAGGTGATTGTTATTAACCTTATTTATGGAAACATGGAATTTAGAAATTTAAATAGCTTGCTAAGATCATATAGCATATCATTTCATCCCAGATCACGTACCTACGTGATCACGCTTTGACAACTACTATTTACCACATCAGCACTGAACAGTTCTGGTTATCTACTGCTGCATAGCAAACCACCTTATAACTTAGGGGCTTGACAACCTGGGAGGTTAGCAATTGGGGTCTCATGTATTACAGTCAGATGTCTGGAGCTTAGTTATCTGAAGGTTCAATTGGGCTGGGCATTCCCAGTTGACTCACATGGCTAGTATCTCATACTTGCTGTTGGCTGGGAGCCCAGCAAGGTACTGCCTATCAGAAATACCTACTCATGGCTTTTGTAGCTTTTGCTTCTCACAGAATGGTGCCTGGGTTCCAAGAGGATGTTTCCCAACAGCAAGCATTCAAAAAGGCACAAGTGACAGAAACTGCCAGGCCGGTTAAGGGCTACTCCCAGAACTGGTACAACATCAATTCCACTATATTCTATTGGTCAAAAACAGTCACAGATTCAAGGGGATGTAGTAGGAAACTCTACTTATCAAGTTCATAGTACAGAAGAACATAGAGATGGGGTATGTAATTTCAGTCATCTTTGGAAAATATAGTCTGTCACAGGGAGCATTAAACATAGTGCCATTTGAGGAGAACTCTTAAGTAATTGATGAAAATGGCATATAGATTGTCCTGTGAATATATCAGGAGATGAGATTAACGCTTATGAAGACAAATTACGAGTAGTCTTTAATATAATGCTAATGAATTCGTATTGATCCTGAAGCCAATGGAACAATATTAAAGGAGTTCTGAAATGAATTTATTACTTTTTAATATCATAGAAGAAATACGTGCACAAGTGGCGACTCTGGGTACATTTGTTTAGATGATCCTTTCATAGCTACTCTCCCCAAATCTCTATCACCTTTCTCCCCATCTCACTATCAGCTAAGAGCTTACCTTCAAACAGAAAGAGAAGCAATGAGAAGATTTCCACTTGTTTCTACCAAGAAAGCTACCCACTTACATGCATCTTTGTATATCCTCTTCCTTCTTTCCTGTTCTCCTGCATATTCTTATCTAAGGGACTCCTCCACGTATGTGATAGATCCTATCTACTCTCACCTACCAAGGACATCACTCCAGCAATTGTCCTCAGCATATAAATGGGCTGGGTTTATTTTGTTGAAAAAACATGAAAAAGCTCCTTTGGCCCCACATTTCCTCTTCTGTCATCTTTCACTGCTCTGTGTACAGCAGAACTCTTCAAAAGAGTGGTTTCTATTTCCACTCTTACATGTTTATACTTGTTTAGTCTATCTGGCTTATTAACTGTATTAATTTTTAGGCTAAATGGCAAATACAACTTCAAGGGGCTTCACATTCCCATACTGGCCTTTAAGGTTCATAGGAAACTCTGTGCAGAAAAAATAGTTTATGTTTTAGTATATGTGCTACCAAAGTGAGCACAGAAGTGGTTTATGTTTTAATAAAATCTGAAATTCATCTTAAAGTTCAGTGACAAGATAAAGAAGAGGAAAGAACACGTTCAGATGACTTTTTAAAAAGTGAGAATTAGTAGTGGCTAGAGCTTTAAGTGTATTTTAAAAATTGAAGCCACCCTTTGAAAACCATATTATTACCCCATTTTATAGATGAAAAACTGAGACTCATGGATTCTAAATCTCTCTCAAGGCTACAGAAGTGGTGAGTGATAGATCTGCATTTGAATGTAGGCATTCTGGCATCAAAGTCCACACTCAGCCTCTACTTGTTCAACCTCTTATGCTCAAGTTTGCTTCTCAATATTTTTTCATCTAGAGAAGAGAAACTTGATTTACTGAGGCTCTGGGCTCTGAGGCTCTGAGGCTCTTGTTCATCTAGGATTAGAAATGGGCTAGATTTGCCCAGCACAGCCACGATAGTTTTGTTCTCTCTTGAACAGAAGTTTTACCTCGAATCAACCAAAACTGCTCTTGTCAAGATGACTAGTGATTTCCAATTTGCTAAATCCAGTGTCAACTCTTGTCCTCATCTCACTTGACTTAGCACTGATACAATGGGTCACCCTTATCTTTGAAACCCTTTGCTCACTTGGCTCCTGGGACTCCATATTCTCAGTTTTCTTTGTACCTACTGGCCATTCCTTATTTCTCTTCACCTTTATGATTTCTGAAAACTTGGGAGTGCCCAAGGGCTCAGTGCTCTGACTTTTCTTTGATACATGCACTCATTACTTAGGTGATCTTTGATCAGATGCTGCTAAATCCTGTCTGTGTAATGACAACACACAAATTTACATCTCCATCTGGGAACTCTCCTTTGAGCTCTTTTTAATCTTCATTTATAGGATGGTTTCTATCCCTAAGCCCCTTTGGCTATTGAGTAATATGTTAACAGATCAAATAGTTTTCTAATTCATCTCAGTAAATGCTAAAAATATGTTTTGATAAACTTCAATTTGTCTTTTTTTTTAAAACAGAGGAATACTTCTGTTTATCTTAAAATGGCCTAATATTTAGTAATGAAACATTAGAGGTATCACTACCCCTGGGGGGAAGAAAACAAAACAGACATGCCAGATGCTACCATTAAAATTTAATATTTTTGAAAGTTTCCATTAAGCAATAAAATTTGAAATAGACATAAGAGTTGTAGCTATTAGGAAGAGATAAAATTATTATAATTTTTAGTTTTTATAATTTGATATCCAGAATTTTCCAGAGAGCAATTGAAAAACTACTATACTATATTAGTAAAGAATTATGAATGGTTGGATGCAGTAATGGAAGAAATGTTTATGTAAGAAAAAAACCCAGCACTAACCAGTTCAAAAATAGGGTTTTTAAATGATTGTACTCCCAATTTCAGCCCAAACTATAAAATATCTGACAAAAGCCTTGATTAGAAATATTCAGAACCTGTATGAAGGATAGCAGAAGACTTGTGATTATAAGGCAGTAATAACAGTTCAACCAGAATTCTCACCTTATTCAAAGTAAGAGATTTTACACTAGAAAGAAACCCTGGAATAAAATGATAGACTGTATCTATCTTATTTTTGTATCTCTAGTGCCCAGTATAGTGCCATATATTAGGCTTTTTCCTTTCCTTATTAACATTTTCTTATTTTACAGACTTTGCAAATTAACATAACTTCATCACTGTTATAAATGCAATGATCAACACAAACATGACTGAATTATTAAAGTCTAAATAGAGTCAAGTTTCAATCAATTCAACTGTGTCCTTTTAAACACTTTAAAATGTATTATTTAGCATTGTTGCTTAATAGGGCTTTGTTTTTGTTAACACTGCTATCTGTCTAAGGCAAAAAAAAAAACGAAACAAAAAACAACAAAAAAACATATCTAAAAGATAGGGCTCTATCTAATTTAATTGTTTTAGAGATTTTATTTATTTGTTTGACAGAGAGAGAGAGGGAGAGAGAGCACATAAGCACAGGGAAGGGCAGAGAAAGAGCGAGAAGCAGACTCCCTGTTGAGCTGGGAGCCCAACTTGGGGCTTGATCCCAGAACCCTGTGATCATGACCTGAGCCCACAGCAAGATGCTTAACTGACTGAGCTACCTAGACACACCATAATTTAGTTTTCTCTTACTTTATGAGTGTCCTCTTCCAAGGTCAATTCATAAAATTGGCCATAAATCAAACTTATAAAACGTTTCAATTTTTTATTTGGTTTTGCTGACTGTTGTACTGATCCTAGCCAAGATCCCTCTGCCCCTCCCCTCATACCCTCATGCTCACACACACTCTCTCTCTAAAAATAAATAAACAAATCTTTTAAAAAGAGTGATGCTTTTGTTTGTTTGTTTTTAGAGTTACTGAAGGAGCAATGGTTCATGGAAGTATTGCTTTGGGTATTTTTTCCACCAAGAGACACAAATGTTTCTGCCAAATTTTTATCCTTGTAATCTGTATTTTAAATAATGGTTTATGATAAGTGTATTGTTGGGCTTTATAGATTGGCTGCTATTGTGCTGAAGATCAGGGATCATCTTTTTTGGTTTCAAGCATGTTGTGGCTATCTCAAAGATAGCACCATATCTCTCATTCAGGTGTTTCAAATGTCTCTTAAATTCCCTTAGTATCAAGACTATTAAAAAAACTTGCCATTATTAACTGCCACTCTTACTCCCAATTGGGAACGTAGCTTAAACATTTTAAAGATGGATAAAGAATTAATACTTTTGATACTTTTGTGTTATCACGGAACAAAATGTGGTAGAGAAATAAATAATCAGTGTGGTTCTCTTTTAGAAAAAAGAAATACTTGATAAGTAGAAAGTTCATGTGATTTGTGGGAGCCAATGCTGTTTTGTGAAAAGAAAACAATTTTGTTAATCTCCAGTTTTGTGGGCCTCCATTCACTTGTTGGGGAATCAGAAATTCTAACACACTTTGGTATTAGCCATGTAAATCAGTTATGGCTGCAGGTTTTGGTAATTTATGTAGTCTTTATGCAGTTGAATTTTAATTATTAATCAATGAATTGTTAATAATGTATACATTATCTTGCTAGAATTTGAAACATAATAGACTGGAACAGATCAATGTTAATTATTTAACTGTTTGATAGCTCTGTTTGTATTTTCCTGTCAGTTCAACAGCAGCAACCAATCAGTTGGGTCCATTTAGTTTATGCAGGTTAAGATTTTTCTAAAATAGATTCTCCTGTTTTATGTATCTTTCTCCTCATAGCAAGATCAAAACAGCACTGAATGCATTGTCACATCAACTTTGGCAATGAGGCAATAATTAATACAGGGAGGACAGATTAGATTTTGATATGAACTAGCTGCAAAAATACCAAACAAAGATATTTCAGATTAACTCTGGAAATCAGTCTCAATGATCACTCATGGCTAGATAGCTTAAGAACAGAGTATTCTTTGCTCTGAACAGATTAGTTTGTACTCTTTATTAATCTGACCTAGAATTAATCAAGCTCTCTTTCATATCTGCCCCAGCTGACTCATCCATTAGGCATAGTGGGCACATTATGAAGGGCCCTTGATGATACTTCTAGAGGCCAATGAGATATTTTATTTTAAAATCAGAAGAAAAAAATGAATATGATCCAGGCTGAACTATATTTGTCTTTATACCAGCATAGTAGCAAAAGTGTCAAGGGGCCATGGAAGTCACAATGTGACCCTACAAGACCATAAGACTATTTTTCCCCATTTAAAATTTTCTCCTGTAATTCAAGAATAGTCCATTTCTTTGTCTTCTACAATCCGGAGCCATCTATGTACATTTGAAGGTGTACATTTGAGGTCAGTTCATCACACTGGGGAACATGAATATTGACATCATTACCTCCAGGGCCTTGCACTTATTAACATTAATACATGATAGTATACTATTTGGCTTACCTATATTTGAGGATCTCTAAATCAATATTTTAAAGTGGAGGTAAACATTTCCAAACTATAGTGAGATGTGCTAAAAATGAATTACATTCTTAATTTTTTGGTAACTGTTCTGATTTTGATCTGAAGCCCCCATTTCCATGGTGGGGAAAGAGGTCCAATTACAGAGAGAGACTTTACCTAGCCAGTTATACAGGTAATTCCATCTATTTGAACTCAGTGATATCTTTTGGATAAATGTTCAGTCTCTCAGATTCCTCTTTCCTTCTCGTTCCTGGAAGCATTTGGATTAATAACTTTCAACCTCAATTTGGGAGAGGGTTCCTGCTTCTGTTTTTGGAACACTATTTGCTAGAAATGAGGGGGTATGGGAGACATGTGGCCAGGTTAGAAGGTTGAGGCTGGTAGTATATGCTTATATTCTTCCTACTTAGATTTTTCTTGTCAGCTATGATGGAGCTGAAATTGCCTCATATATATAAAGAGTATTAAGGTTTAGAAGCAAGCCATCATTTTTCTCTCTATAAAGTGTACTTTCAAGATTCAAAAAAAAGGGGATCCCTGGGTGGCACAGCGGTTTAGCGCCTGCCTTTGGCCCAGGGCGCAATCCTGGAGACCTGGGATCTAGTCCCATGTCAGGCTCCCGGTGCATGGAGCCTGTTTCTCCCTCTGCCTGTGTCTCTACCTCTCTCTCTCTCTCTCTCTCTCTCTGTGTGTGTGACTATCATAAATAAATAAAAATTAAAGATTAAAAAAAAAAAAAAAAGAAAGAAAAAGAAAAGAAAATAGCTTTGGGCCTTGAAGCTGACCAAAGATGTTTTAGTTCTAGGCTGTATGCTCCTCCCCTCCTATAACAATAAGACAAATGTTTTGGTCTTAATAACCAAAGGGGTTTGGTGAAAGAAACCTGTTTAAGGATAAGAGAAGATGACTGAATAGGCAAACTGCATGTTTTAGCACAGCGGTTAAGAGGATACACATTCAAGTCAGATAAAACTGGGCTGAAGCCCCAGTTTCCCCATTTATTGGCTTTGTCACCTTAAGAATATTATTTGACATGCCTGAGCCTTGGTTTCCTCATCTGTAAAATAGGTAACGAAGTTTTTTCAAATGAGGAATAATTAGTTAATATATGTAAAGCATTGTGTATTTTATATGTAACAAACCTGTAAGTGGTAATTGTAAAACAGACTTCAGAATTTGTTTGCAAAGGGAAAAAAAAGAATATGACATTAGATGGAGGCTAGAACTATTTAGGCTGTTATGTATGGATATTTCAGGTTACAAGGAAAGAAACATGTTCCTAATAGTCCCTCTAATAAAATTCTGTGTAAGGGTATGTGAGGAACTGAAGGATAAAGGGAATAGGAAGTGAGAAGACCAGGAATCTCAATAGTCTTAGTGAGGTCTGGCTGTGTGGTAATCTGACTGAATTTACTGTCTGCAATCTCAAAGATCCTATCTAATAGAGAAATAAATGCATGCTTAAAAATTAGTTCATTCTAGTTCATCTATATTGCTAACAAAGTCAAGTGCAGTAAGATTGAGCTGATTAATGTTGTAAATAAATGAGAGGTGACAAGATGATTTTCTCCCATCCCCCTACTTTTCACTCAGGTGGTGAATGGAAAGTTCGTTATGAGACACAACTGGAACTGAATGAACAACTAGAAAAGCAAATTGTTTCTCTAGAAGAGAAAATGGAAAAAATCCCTGGAAATCCTTCAGGTACCAAAGCAACTATGTATATGTTTTATAAATTGAGTTAAAAGTGATAAAATATTTTTTTAAGATTTCTATTTTATTTATTTATTCATAGAGTCAGAGAGAGAGAGAGAGGCAGAGACACAGGCAGAGGGAGAAGCAGGCATCATACAGAGAGCCTGATGTGGGACTCCATCCAGGGTCTCCAGGATCACGCCCTGGGCTGCAGGCAGCGCTAAACTGCTGCACCACTGGGGCTGCCCCAAAAGTGATAAAATATTAATTGTTCATATTTGTTTTGTTGTAGATAGATTGTCTTCTATCCGTGTCTATGAACAAATGCCAGTGGTGAGTAAAGACTGGTTTAACTAAAAGAATAATTGAAGGAAAGAAATTATGTATTTCTTTTTTAGATAGGTTCCCCAAAAAAGTTTAAAGACTGTTGAAAATTCCAAATAAAATATTTTGTTCAGTGGAACTGTTTCTAGGAAGTAAGGAATCCTATAGCAGATCCTTCAACTTAATCTCCCCCTTATAAAGCTGGGCAGGGTTGCAGGTACAAACAAAATGGAAAAAAAAAATGGAAGAAAAAGAATCTCAAATCTCAATAGTCAGTCCAGGTGGAAAATGTTTCTACTTCCTGCAACCTAAAAGAGCCTATTAAACACAGAAATATATATCATACCTATTAAAAACATTTCCATTCTATTTCCTCTGGAATATACATATACACATGTATAGATATACACACACATATTCACATTCACACACACATACACATAATGTATAAAATCCAACAGAGAACCTATAAAATTACCCTATCACATGAAAAAAAAACAAAACGAAACCCTTATTGGCTGATTTACCTAATTTTCTTTGGGCTGCCCTTTCCTCCTGATAAGTTACTTAAATTTATATGTTTTGTACTTTACAAAGCACATTTATTTGTTTTTAATTCATTTAAACGTTTGTTTTTTAAAATGTGGAGGAGACATAAAACATGACTTATGGTGGATTTAGAGTATGCTTGGAAATAGCCTTTTCTTTAGAACTCACACTGAATTTTTATTTCAAGAATATCTAGAAAAACATGGAAATCTTATAAAAATCAAGGGTACTTTATATGAAAATATAAATATAATACTCTGCTAAACTGGCAGAACTACACAACCCCATGAGCTAAAATTAATATTATTTCCTTTAACACATTTGACACTAAGCTTAAAACAATTAAGTGATTTGCTCAGAATCACAGTCTGGAAATGTGGAAATCGATTCTGTTTCTCTAAAAAAACCCATGCCCATTTGACTATACTGTGCTATGCCAACAGCCCTTCTATACTACTTACCAGAAATAACATGTTTTTTAACGTGTTTTATGTAGAGCACTTAACTGCTATATTCACAGAGGTCCTGAGGACCGGAGTGCTACAGAGATTGCTCATTGAATAACTGCAGACCTTTAGTGAAAAATACATAAAAATATCTTTTTTTAAAATCATAAATCAGGAGAGAAATAACCTATTTTGTACACCTCTGTCATTTTCAACTCAGAAATTTATTTCTGGCTTGCCAAGTCAGGAAAAATCATGGAGTTATATCCCCATCTTGTGGTACTTAGAAATCACTGCAAGGGTTATTTTAGGCCTTGTCTTTCTTTAACTATGGATATAATTTTAGTTCTACCTATAAAATATAAAATATAAAATACTACCTACAGAACATAAAATATTCTGATTCTCAGTTGCTTGATAACTCATCCTCAGTGCTAGCTCAAAAAATTGGGTATCACCAGCCTTTGGAGAATAGCAGCAAGTGCTGGTGTGACATGGTATGATACTTTATAGCATACATAAGAAGCATTTGATTGGTTTCCTCACAGCTACCTCAGACTGTAACATACTCATGTTGACAAAATTCTTTCTTTTTATGAATTTTTGTTATTCTTGAAAAAAATGTGGTTCTCTAAGAGGTTTAGATCTGGAGGCAGAGAATTCTATTTCTCTTCAGTAAAGGACTAAAGAAACGTTAGAAAAACTAAGAGCAGGGTCATGTACCAAGCAGAAAGGAAAGATAATGAAAGTTCAGGCTCTTAAGGAACTGGTTCTCTTTATTCTCTAGGCAGATGCATGTATGAGTATCTGGTTTTTCTTACACAGGGGAATCGGGAGGAGTCTGCATAAACAGCAGGGATTAGGAATCTAGCCTAGGAGCTGGTGGTGGAAGTCGCCAACTACCAAACAAAAAACATTGGGATCCAAGGATCCTATATCCAGTGATGAAATGTTTTATTCAAGGACAGAAGATAGTATACTAAGCCTTATTCTTTATATAAAAACAATATTTATGAAATTCAGATGCATACTCTTTATGGAATGCAGACAGTTTTGACTTTCTATTAAGGTTGATAATTAGAGAAAGATTTTGAACTTCTTGGGAGTGATAGAATATGAATTCAAACACTACTTGTAATTTTACTGATTCTTTATCCTTGTTGGGGTTGGCACAGTGGCTCCTCCAGGCTCCGGACTTGACTTTCCACTCTGCCATCCTTTAATGAGTGGCTAATGCTCACAAGATGACTGCTTCACTTTCTTTTTCATAGAAAGAAGTAGGTGAAGGGCAAAGGGCAAACAAAGGTGAAGGCCAGTCAAATTTGCTTTCTTTCAAAGCATTTTCTAACACTGCTGTACCCAGAGTCTCCCCTTATATCTCATTGCTTAGAACTGCATAATATGGGCACCTGGGTGGCTCAGTGGTTGAGCATCTGCCTTTGGGATCAGGTCTTGATCCTGAGGTACTGAGGCACTGAGATGGAGTCTCACATCCGGCCCCCCATGGGGAGCCTGCTTCTCCCTCTGCCTATGTCTCTGTCCCTCTCTGTGTGTCTCTTCATGAATAAATAAATAAAATCTTAAAAAAAGAACTCTATCATATGGCCTCCTGTATCTGCAAGAAAGGCTGGAATATTTAGTGTTTTACTGAGCATAGTAGTAGGAAGAAGGGTAGAATGAATATCTGTTATGCAATTAGCTCTATTGGCCACACAAAGGCACTTTCAATGAGTACTATTTCACTTATTTTTTAAGATTTAGAGAATTCAAGTAAGGGTGAGGAGGAAGGGCAGAGGGAAAGGGAGAAGCAGACTCTCACTGAGCAGGGAGCGTGACTTAATGGGGGGGGGCTCCATCCCAAGACCTTGTGATCCTGGAGCCCCAGTACCATTTCATTTTAAAGTTATATATATTCATTTAATATTATTTAAAAAATAAAGACAAAGATAAATATTAAGTCAAACATATTTACTGCTGACTCTTTTTTTAAAGTTTTGCATGCAAATATATTAAAAATTACAAACCAATAAATAAACAAACCCCAAGAAAGGTACAAATAAGGACAGCACTTTAAAAGATATATATATAATTTTAACCCTATTTCATGGACAATTTTGTGTCCTGTACTAATCATGGACAATTAAACCAATAATTTCTTGTGTTATATTTTCTTCATGTATATTTTTAAGAGCTACATTATATTTTATTGGATTATGAATGTTCAATTCCTTTTCCCTATAATTGAATATTTTAGGTTATTTGTGGTTTTAATTTTGAATAAAATAAAACCCACAAAGGATAATATGGCAAACAATATATTCTAGTATTAACAAATTTTTAATTTTTGTCACTTTTTTATTTCAAATATTTTAATGAAAACAGTGAATAGAGTTGAGAACCCTTTTGTTCCTCTTCCTGTCTCTTTCCCTTTATAGGCAAGTATGATCATGGATTTGGTATACATCATTCCAATCTATTTTTAAATACCTTCCTGCAGATATGTCTAAAAATGCATGTAAAAACATCACATTGTACATATCATTCTTTTTATTCTGTCCATGTTATAATACATAAAGATCTGGTAAATTTTATTTGCTACATAGTATTCTTCTATCTATATATCTTTATTAATTAATTAACTTATTTATTTATTCCCCTATGAGGAATTTTCAAAATCTCACTGTGACAAACATTGCCACAGGGAACATACTTATACATGTCTCCTGATATAAAGTATTCCTCCAGAATTGGCTAACTTTTCTGTAGAGAGCTAGGTAATTAATACTCTCAACTTTGCAGGCCATATGATCTCTGTTGCAACTATTTGATGCTGCTGTTGTAGTGTGAAAGGAGCCATAGACAATATCTAAATAAATAGATAGGATTTTATTCTAACAAATGTTGGCTTACAAAAACAGACTGGGACTGGATTTGGTCTTCAGGCTATACCAGCCCTTGGGTTAGGGCAGTGGTCCTTAAACTTTCCTAAGGTAACAGAATCATGTAGGGAACTTCATAAAAATACAAAGGCTAGGCTTATCCCTTTTTTTTTTTTTTTTTAAGGATTTCATTTATTTATTAATGAGAAACACAGGGAGAAGGGCAGAGACACAGGAAGCAGGAAAAGCAAGCTTCCTACAAGGAGCTTGATGTAGGACTCAATCCCAGACCCCAGGCCCCAGGATCACATTCTGAGCCAAAGGCAGATAGATGCTCAACCACTGAGCCACCCAGGCATCCCCAGCCAGCCCTATCCTTTAAACAGCTTGCCAAATCTGAGTTCTTTATTAACTCTCCAGATAATTTAGATACACACCAATTTTGAGAACAACTGCTCTAACATACATAGAGTGAAAGTTTTAGAACATGGGATATGCACATTTTCAAATAATGATAGAATCCCTCTAAATCAATCTAAAGACACCCCAGGTCTATAGTTAGGTCTGTAATAAGTAAAAGAGATGATGATGGGAGATAAGACTGGAAATATAAGCAGGGCCTTGATAACAAGGGATTTTATATGCATATGAACCTCTTTATATGTGATGAGAAACTTTTTTTTTTATGGGAAACATAAAAAAGTATTTAATAGAAGTTTAAGTCTTTCCCCCCATGGAGAAAGGCTTCCCCAGGGTGAGTGAGATTTGAGGCAGAGAAACCAGATAGGACGCTTTTGTAGCAGTCCAGGTACAGGAAGGTAAGTTGTTCAGCTTGGACAGTAGTATATGGGGATGAAGGCAATGTGACAGATTGAAGAGATATTTAAGAATGTGGATTTTGTGAGTATGTGGATGCTCAGGTGAGACTGGGAGAGGATTGGAGGGAGATTAAGGACTCTCTCTTGAACAATGATTACAGTCAACAGCACTGTAGGCATCAGAAGTAAGCAGAATGTGAGGAAATTAGTTTAGTTTTGTATGTATTAGACAAATCATAGTGATCAGCCACCTGGACATGGTTTTAGACTATGGAAAGTTGTCTCTGAAAGGAGAGATCCCGGAATCATTAGTGTCATCTGAAGTCATGAAAGTATAAGATTGTTCAGAAAGAAATACAAAATCTGAAAAGAAGAATTGAGGATGGAACCGTAGGGGGTACTAACACTTAAGATGTTAGCTGAGGAGGCGATACAGTGAAGATAACTAAGAAGAAAAATTATTGAGAAAGGGAGAGGGAAGGCAAAAGTGTGGAAAAGAGTGGTATCACAGAAGCCAAGGGAGGAGAAGGGTTTAAGGAGTGTTCAGCAGAAGAATGTTCTCCAAGAAATTTCAGGTGCAAGGTAGGATAAAGCACATAATTTGAAATTCCTTTGATTCAAAGGGGAACAAGGTAAGCAAGTTAGAAGCAAATTAGAAGACAGGCTATTGAGAGAAAATGTTGTGTAGTGGGAAAAAAAGGGTGAGACAATGGAGTGGGTTTAACCCACTTTGCCTAGAAACATGGCTTTTAGAATTAGACTATCCTGGTTCAAATTCAGACTATGGGGCTTTAAGGAAATTATTTCATCTGTCTGAGGCTTAATTTCCTCATCTGTAAAATGGAGTTAATTATACTCTCTTGCAAGGTTGTCATAAAGATTATTAGAGATACATAAAGCAAATAGTATCATGCATAATACAGAGTAAGCACTTCCCTTGATAAAGTGTTAGTTCCCTTCATCCCTTCTTTGATAACTCGAACTTTAGAGGGGGCTCTAAGCTTCCTTAGAACAAGCCAGTTGTGAAATCAAGTTTAGCCCATTTCAAGGAAATAAGGGCAAGGATAAGTTGTGCAGTATGTTTTCACTTATTCAGCTGTGCTGTTACAGAAGTTGTGAATATTCTGGTACCTCTTAAAACTATAGAATTCTGTGGTCTTTTAGTACCTGTCCAGAGAACAGAGGCTTCTTTGGGGATATAATAAAAAGTACATAAATTTTACTTCTCTTGGGGTTGCTGGGCTTTCTAACCCCTTTTATTTACATTCACCAGAAGAACCTAGTGTCTACCTAATGTTATCCCCAAGAATTTTGTGGTGTATTGAACAAAGATCTGTAGCCATTCACTGGAAGACTAGGATCTGTTTTTAGCATTCCAGATGATTCAAAGTTAAGGATAATTAGGCTTTGCTGACTCTGATGAGCAGAAGCTGTTTTTCTGGTTCTGACATGGCATTCTAGGCCTCCTAATTAATATCCAATTAGAATATGAAGCTGAGGATTCAGATGAACTCTTTATCAGAACTTTATGGCTCCTGGTGGACAGCCCCATCCGTAGGTGGTTCCCCAGCAGTGTTTTGAGTAATCTTTGAGTGCTTTACTGTCACTACTAGCATACTGGTAGCTAATGTCTTCTCTCTTTGATTACTTTATTTAGGCCCACTCAAGCTGAATATCTATGACACTGTGCCACAAACAGAAAGGATGATTGGCCCCTCTACTTCCCTGCCTCCCTTTACGGTCCAATGCTGCCATGTCCTTAGTTGCTGGTCAGTATATAGAGTTGGGGTCCTTTAATTATCAAACCATGTAAGAATCATGTGAAAAATTTATTAAAAGTGTATATTCTTGGGTTTACCACCCAGAGATCCTTATTGGGTAGGTCTGGGATAAGGCCTGGACATTGCATTTTTTAACAGACATCACAATAGGTTCTATTGCAAAACACTAATATATAAAATAACAACAACAATAATAACAGATTTAGGGGATCTATATCCCTCAGGGAAAGATGTACAAGATAGTCTCTCTTGTGAAAAGTTACTATAAAGTGTTGATCAAAAAGTTCTACCATATCCCTGTGGTCAACTCTATTGCATGATGGAAATGCTATTCCTTGATTCATCAGGAGTCATAAAATTGATGACCCCTTATCTTATAGTCTGTTCTGGCTGCCACAAAAAAAAAAAAATACCACAGACGGGGTGGCTTACAAACAACAGAAATTTATTTCTCATTAGAGTCTGGAAGTCCCAAGATCAAGGCATCAGCAGATATGGTGTTTGGTAATAGCTTGATTTCTGATTCAGAGATGACTCCTTCTTGCTGTGTCCTCCATGGTGGGAGAGGGCTAAGAACCTCTGTGGAGTCTTTTTTATAAGAGCATTAATTCTATTCTTGAGGCTCCTATCCCTATAACCTGAGCATCTCCCAAAGTCCCCACCTCTGTATATCATCATATGAGGCATTAGGATTTCAACATATGAATTTGGGAAGGACACAGACATTCAAACCACAGAACTTCTATTTCTCTCTGCTTCTTTTTCCCATCAGTGCATTCCTTTGTTTCTCATTATACCCAGACAGCTTGGACCCTTCAGGGAAAACTCTCACCAGAACACACACTCTGTCAGTCAGATGGAGATAGCACAGAAGATCCTGCTCCCAAAGCCAACAAAGCTATCTGATGATGGGAGACATGAAGGAGAAAGTATGGAAACAGAGAAACAATATTTAGGAAAATTTTGAGTTTCACATTAAATGTTCTCTGGAAGACTCTTGATCAATTTGTAGAAAATCAAGTCATAGGAAATTAATTTGCCAAAATCTAAATCATTGAATACATTCTTATGATTGTAACCCTAGCATTTTAAAGAATGTTCAATTTGTTAAAAGCTAAAACTTATGAAAATGGCTTAGCATTTAGTATCATCATTGAAAAATATATTCCAAAAAAGAATATGTTTAGGTTATAAGTTCACATGCATGGAAGATTCTCCTAAAAGCAAGTTTTGGATAAATTGGTAAATTTAGAATCCTTGGTGAATTGGCCTCTTTGCAAGTTAATCCTTTGGTCAATTGACTTCTTGCAATATTAACTTTTGGATATTTACCTAGTTTCCTTTCTGAAGTATGTTTTAGCTTTCCTTAAGACGAACCATAATATCTCTCTCCTTGCCCTGCCTTAGTAGGAGAGGCATTTCAAACAGCTGGACTAGTCTCTTCATCATGCACTTGAGCCTTCAAAGAAACAAGACTCTCCCCTCATATCATTCTCTATTTTGGTCCATTTAATTCTACATGTTGACTGCTGATGTCTTTAATCAGCATCCTACACTTTTGTTCATCCTGATGCCCCATCTCATTTTCCTGAATCCCCTTTGTTGTGATTCAGATTCTTCTTTTAGTTATGCTGCTTCATGGGATCCTGGACAAACATCTAGCCCAGTTTGGACCTTCCAGGAACTTTTACCTCACTGTAGTAGCATCATGCTCCCAGTAGGTTCAATTTTGTCATTTTCACCTTCAGAACATTCTTAGAAATTTTGTTTTTAAAGCCATAAATATACATTTTAGAACCTGATAGCCAGGCATTAATAGTAACGAATCTAAAACACTATTGACACTCCTAAATATATTTGTGTTTAAAGTGATATATCTGCCATATAGTGAAAGGATTACTGAAGGGATCTTGGATTATCAAGAATGTGATATAAACAAAGCAAGAGGAGAAATTCCCACTAGTCATCTGGCTAGTGGTAGATATGTAGAATCTATCTGAGGCTGCTTCTGTATTCTGTATTCTGTCCCAGATATCACCAAGTTTGTGTTCTCAAAGATCATGTGTCAGTTTGGAGACAGGTGTAGCCTCAAATCACAAAACAACACATATTTTATATATGAATTTAATAACAATGTTGTCCACAAGGGGGCACTTGGTATTTAAGCACGCAGAAGGCTGTATTCATTCATTGCTGCAATTGCCTTCATTGAAAAGTACTGCATATCTAGGAGCTGTAATTATATTCTCATATTTTTTCTCTTGTAACCATTCAGTAGAGTGATTTTTTTTACTTGTAATTTTTATGTGTTCTTTAGTATAGTATAGCAATTACCATTGCTTAAAAAATAGGTGGCTGATAGAGTTTCCTTTTTACTTAGGATAGATAAAAGGGGCTTAAGAAAAGCACAACTAAGTATATTTGATTTCAGGTATGTAAAAGCATCCTGAAATTTCTTATTCTTACCCCTAAAGTGCTATATCTGTCATATAGTTTCAATGTGCTGTTAGAAAATGATCTTCTCCAAGCAAATTAAGACATGATCATAGGTGAAATACTAAGAACTGATTAGTATCAGAAACAAAACAAAACACCTCTTCCATGATAAGAGAATTAATTTTTGTGTATGTGATTTCTTTTTGGTTAATTTCCAGTGGAGTCTTCAATTTACATCTGACTTTAGTATGTTTTTTCAGGCTATAGTTTCCTAGTGTGTGACCATTGATTATATAATTAGCTAAAACAAGCTCCTCGGGAAGATCAAGAATATTAAATTATGGGTCTTCTAATGAATTAGAAGTGATGGGATAAGAGAATATGTGACTTTGATAAAAGCATTAAAAAAGTAGTTCATTTTGGAGTTAGTAAAATAAAGAAGCAAAATCTAGAATGAACCTTGAAGTTACTGTAGTATAATTTTATAATTTTAAAGGATTTCTGATGTTTATAATAATTTTATAAATGGATAATTACAAATATCTTGCATTTAATGATCCAGAGTATTTAATGACTAATACAGTTTTTACAAAATCCAGAATGTGATCTCATTTTCTCCCCAGGACAGTTTTTTAAATTAATTAGTTAATACCTTTTTTAGAGCAGTTCTAAGTTCTTAACAAATTTGGATGGAAGGCACAGAGATTTCCCGCATACTCCTTACCCCTACACATAGCCTCCTTATTATCAACATTATTCATTCCATACTGGAATGAATCTATACTGACTCATCATAATCACCCAAAGTCCATAATTTACCTTAGAATTTACTCTTGGTGTTGTATGTTTTATGAGTTTGGAAAATGTATGATGACATATATTGATCCTTATAATATAATACAGAGTATTTTCACTGCCCTAAAAATCCTCCGTGTTCCACCTTTTCCTCCCCACTATCCACCCCCAACCCCTGGCAATCACTGATCTTTTTATTGTCTGCATAGTTTTGCTTTTTCCAGAATGTCCTATAGATCCAGTCTTTTCAGATTGGTTTTAGTAATATGAATTTAAGATTCCTTCATGTGTTTTCCAATAGTTCATTTATTTTTAGTGCTGAATAATATTTCATTGTCTGGATGTATCATGGTTCATTTGTCCATCCACCTATTGAAGGGCATCTTGGTTTCTTCCCAGTTTTAGTAGCTATGAATAAAGCTGCTATAAACATCCATATGCAGGTTTTTGTACGGACATAAGTTTCAACTCCTTTGGGCAAATACCAAGGAGGGCAGTCACTGGGTCATATGGTAAGAGTATGTTTAGTTTTGTAAGATACTGCCAGGCTTCTTTTTATTTTTATTTTTTAAATATTTTATTTCTTAGAGAGAGAGAGAGAGAGAGAGAGCTCAAGCAGGGGTAGGAGCAGAAGGAGAGGGACCAGCAGACTGTGCTGAGCACAGAGCCTGACGCAGGGCTCAGTTGCACAACCCTGAGATCATGACCTGAGCAGAAATCAAGAGTCATAGGCTGACTGATTGAGCCACCCAAGCGCCCCTCATTTTGCATCTTACATTTAGATCTGTGATCTACTTTGGGTTAATTTTTGTGAAGGGTATAAGATGTCTAGATTAGTTTTTTTGCATGTGGATGTCCAGTTGTTCTGGCACCATTTGTGGAAAAGAGACTATCTTTGTTACTTTGTTTTACTGGTAATGAACAAGTAGAATTTGAAATTTAAGAACACAATACCATTTATATTAGCACCCCCCAAAATGAAATACTTAGATCTAACAAGATATGTGTAAGATCTGGATAGGGAAAACTACAAAACTATGATGAACAAAATCAAAGAACTAAATACATGGAAAAGATATTCCATATTCATGAATAGGAAGACTCAATATTGTCAAGATGTCAGTTCTTCCCACCATAATCTATAAATCCAAAGCAATCTCAATCAAAATTCCAACATGTTATTTTATGGATATTGATGAACTGATTCTAAAGTTTATAGGAGAAGTAAAAGACCCAAACAGCCAATATGATGTTGAAAAAGAAGAACAAAATTGAAGGACTGTTGTTTACTAACCTCAAGATTTACCAAAAAGCTACAGTAATCAAGATTAGTATTAGCAAAAGGATAGACATATAAATAAAACAGAATAGAAAGCCCAGAAATAGAACACCCAGAACAAAGAGATCCTTTTCAACTGACCTTTGGCAAAACAGTTGATTTTCATATATTAGCCTTGTATTCTGCAACCTTGTTATAATCTCTTATTAGTTCCAGAGCTTGTTGTTGTTGATTATCTTGAATATTCTACATAGATGATCATGTTGTCTGCAAACAAAGAGAGTTTTATTTTCTTTCCCAATCTGTACACATTTTACTGCCTTGTCTTGCCTTATTATATTAAGCAAGGACTTCTAGTGTCATGTTGCAAGTGATGAGAGAGGTCATCCTTACCTTGTACCGTCTGATCTTAGTGGGAAAGCTTCAAGATTCTAACCATTAAGTATGATGTTACTATAATTGTTGTTGTTGTTTAAGATAATTCTTCATCAAGTTGAGGAAGTTCCCCTCTATTCCTAGTTTATTTTTTTATTTTATTTTTTTTATCCCTAGTTTATTGAGAGTTTTTGGTATCAGTGGGTGTTGGATTTTGTCAAATGCTTTTTCTGCATCTATTGATCTGATCACATGATTTTTTTTAGTCTGTTGTTATGACAGATGCCATTAATTGAGACAGTTTATTTTTATGTTTGCCTTATTCCCGTGAGCTTGCCCTAATGAACCATCCTACTTTCCTGAGTTATTGCATAATATCAAAGCATGGTGCATCTAAAACTCAACTGTAGAAAGTAGGCTCAGGGAAGAAACGTGAGGTGGGTCCCAGGAATTCTACTTGTAGGAGCAGTCCTAAGGCTAACAAGAAAATACTGTACTGTGTGTCTCCATGCAGACTCAAAGGGGAACAAACAAGCACAGAGCTGGAAGATGGTGTGTTATAGGCAGGAAGGATAAGAAATCAAGATGTTAAAGCTGAAGGTAGTTACGAAGAAAGTCAGAAGGACAAGGCAAGGGGTCCACATCTGATATGAAGTTTCTGCTTAATATGTTTTCCACATGTATATACAAACTTATGAAATTAACATTTTGCCATTTTTAAACATTTTTTAATTTAGGAATTCCTAACTCAAGTACCAGGATGGGTAGCTACCATCTCGAATACAGTCCATTTTATAATTCACTGTGTTGAGTATAAATTATTGAAGAACTATTAGTGAATAGTAGTAGTAGTATGGTGCTTTTAAAAATGTGCTTAATTATAATGGTTCCCATTTTGGTCAAGATTTTTTTTTTTTGCTGTTATAAAATTAAGAAGGGAGATAGTATATGTAGTAGGCCTCAGGCCTGAGATCTATTAGGAAAAAAATTTTAACGAGTACTACAATTCATTGTTTGGCATATTCACTCTTACATGACCCTGTCTCACCAACCCTTCTTCCTACTCTTCTTACTATGTACAGAAGTCCTAAAATACTCCCTCCTAACCAAATCCAAATATCCCATGTGAAATTAGAAAACTATGCCTGGTACCATTAAAGAATTGAGTTTATTGGGATATAAGTTGTGTAACATTGTTTTAAATTTTTTTTTTTAATTTTTTATTTATTTATGATAGTCACAGAGAGAGAGAGAGAGGCAGAGACACAGGCAGAGGGAGAAGCAGGCTCCATGCACCGGGAGCCTGATATGGGATTCGATCCCGGGTCTCCAGGATCGCGCCCTGGGCCAAAGGCAGGCGCCAAACCACTGCGCCACCCAGGGATCCCTGTAACATTGTTTTAAAGTGGTTTTGGTAAGATTGAGGCATCAAGCAAATGTTAAGAATAGGCACACAGATTTAGATTTGGATGTGATATTTATTAGCACTGAAATGATAGTTTATAATGGATAAGGAGAATATAGACGATCTCAGGAGGTGAGAGACTTAAACAAATTTTTGAAGATCCTCAGGTGGACCAGTAGTCATTTACTTGACAAAGTTGAGAAAGTAACAACAAGCAGTTGGCAAGAGGAAGGCATATGAGTAAAAACAAAGCAGTCACTCTTTAGATCTGCTTAGTGCATTGGAACTTGGCAGCCCCAAGTATTGAAGAAGGTGGAGATGAGGAAGGAAACTGGGAAATTAGTTGAACATATAGACATGGAACAGTTGGCCACTGGGACCCCTCTGCCATCCCACATAGGATACTTTCCTTCAGTCAGTGTTTTTTTTCCTCCCCACTGGAGAAATTAAACTGCAGAATCTCTGGATTTGGGGCCTTCAGGCACAGAGGAGGATGAGAATGAGATAGAGGTCTAAGAATGATGGAATTAAACAAAAATATGTGGTTCGAATAATGGAACTCTCAGCTCTCTCCCCTTGCACTACTCACAGAAAACCAATGGCTAAGGTAGGACATTGGACAGTTCTTCAGTTGTAAAATGGAAATGCCCTTAAAAAATGGTTAGTGAGGTGCCTACGTGGCTCAGATGGTTAAGCGTCTGCCTTCTGCTTAAGTCATGACTTCCAGGTCCTGGGTTGCAGCCCCATGTTGGGCTCCCGACTCAGCGGGGAATCTACTTCTTCCTCTTCTTCTCCACCTGCCCCTCATGCTCATGCGATCTCTCTCTCTGTCTCTCTCTGTGTCTCTCTCTTTCTCAAATGAATAAATAAAATCCTAAAAAAGAAAAGAAAAGACTGTTAGTGTGGCTCCCCAGAGAATGCATCTCACAGACTTCCCAGAATAGGGAAGTTAATTGACTGAGGAATTGGGCTTCAAAATACATTACTATTTTTGCATCAAAGCCACACCTCCCATGGGCTGCTCTTTGTCCATGTAGGTATAGGGGGGATACTAAAAGCAACCCTATTCCTGGGAAACATGGGACTCCATTGTCCGTGACTTTGGCTTAAGGATTCCTTGATGGTTTTGCCAAATTTTCCTTAGGCTGCATGCCAGCCTAGCATGCTTCCACTTCTACCTAACTTTCTTTCCCTTTCCCCTTCCCTAAGGGGAGTTGGGGAAGTTGGATTATAATCCAACTACTTTCCCATCCTTCTGCTCTTTCCCTATTTCCTCTAAGGCAGGCATTTCTGACAACAGAATCCTTTCACATTTAATCCCATCTTGGTGTCTGCTTCTCAGAAGACTAAGCCTACAACTAGATGTACTGGGAGTGATGCAAAACAAAACAAAACAAAACAAAACAAAACAAAACAACCGAAAAAAAAAAAAACAAACCAGGAGGTAAGATGGGGATTTGGGCCTGGCTCACTTACTGTGTGGCAGGCAGAGGATGCTGTCCTGATTTGTAGATATGGCAGTAGTAGATCCTGGCTCAGTGCAGCAGTTCAACTGCTAAAAACCTCACTGATGGTGACCTTGGAAAATGTTATGACAGAGGGAAATGTTATAGAAGAATCCAAGATGTAGGCATTTGGAAAAGATGGAGTTATTTTTAAGTTGTAGTGACACCCTGTGTAAGGATAAATGAGACTGAGAACAGTGAACAAGCACTAATATTTAAGAGTGAAAACCAGAGAGTCTTGGTGGTAAAAGTCTTCTATACCCGTAGTAGAAGGGCAGACACTGTAGAATAATAAAGCTGAAGACCAGATTGTGAGTTACAGAGTTCCAGAGACATTTAAATGCTCAGGCCATGCATGTGTGTTATGCAAAAGATAGGGCCCTAAAAAGAATAACCAGGAATCCTGGAAAGTATAAGAGGACATCTGGCTGGATGGGCCTAAGGATATTGACTCTGCAACTCCAGCTGGACCCTCTGGCCCAGGTCTACTTCTAGTAAGGGTTAGAATACTCACTGTTTTAGAAGATGCTACAGAGTCCTCTCTCTGATAAAGCAGTGGGTTCTCCCCTCAAGAGCTGCCTCCACCTCTTCTGGCTGCCAGGCTAGTTAATGAGGGTGCTGTTCAACATCTATTTAAAAAAAAAAAAACGGAATGGGGGAGCAGGAGGCTGAGGACAGTTAACCCAATAGAAAGCACAATTCTTTGATCATTTCCCAGATCTTAACCACTTTTCAGTTCCAGAAATCATTGACCAACGAGGTGTCTGGGTTCCTAGGAGAAAGGACCCTATAACAGTCCACATATATATCATGACCATATCTCCAATCTTCCCCCAAAAAGGCCTCTAACCATTTATGTGGGTGCCTGTACACTGTGGAAAAGGAAACAACCAGACATTTTGAGATCTGAGTTGACATTGATTCCTCAAATAGGAATCTAGACCTAGAGTCCAAATCACATGGGCCCCATGTGTCTGTAGACTCCTCTACCCCCGTGGTCATCATTTTGCCAGTCCCTGAGTACATAATTAAAACAGATATACTTGGCAGTTGAAGTTAACCCCCACACTAGACCTTCATCTCTGAAGTAAAAACTATTACAATGGAAACAAAATAGGAGCTTTAGAAACTGTCCCGTCCTAACCCAATGCCAAAATTGTAAAGCAAAAACCATTTTTTTTTTAATCCCAGGGAAGACAGCAGTGATTAGTATCACAATTAAAAACCTAAAAGATGCAAGGGTCCTAGTGCCTATTATTACTCTGTTTAATTTGCCAGTCTGGCCTCTGCAAAAACTGAAATTTTTTTTTAAGATTTTATTTATTTATTTACTCATGAGAGACACATAGAAGCAGAGACATAGGCAAAGGGAGAAGCAGGCTCCCCATGGGGAGCCCAATGCAGGACTCGATCCCAGGACCCAGGGATCATACCCTGAGCCGAAGGCAGATGCTCAACCACTGAGCCACCCAGGTGTCCCAAAAACTAGATATATTTTGGAGAAACACTGTAGGCCATTGCAGGCTTAACCAGTTAGTAGCCCCAACTGCAGTTGCTTTGCCAGATGTAGTATTATCACTAAGCAGACTAATAAGTTTTCATGTGTAGGGTGTGTAACCAATGATTTGGAGAATGCATTCTTTTTGTTCCAATTAGAAAAGAGGACCAAGAACAGTTGCAACTTCTGGTTTCGGCTCCAATATTCATAGTGCTGTCATTACAACAAGCAAGAGGTGAATAATCTGAAAATCAATCAGTCAGTGACCTGAGTTTGCTAGGCAAACTCCCATCCTGAAATCTATATAAATAGACAAATCCAGATAGTCACTAACCTCTGCTTACCTGGAACAGAAGCTGCTGGAAACATAAACTAGCAGGAACACTTAAATGGTGATTTTGATGAATTAATGGAGGAAAAATAGACAAATCCACTATTAAAGTTAGAGACTTCAATACTGAACGTATCAGTAATTGATAAGTCAAAAAGGGAGGAAAATCAATAAAGACATAATTGACCTGAACAGCAGTGTCAAACAACACAATCAATTGACATTTATAAAGTATTCCATCCAAAGACAGAATACAGATTCTTCTCAAGCTTTTATGTAACATTCATAAAGGTAAACCATATAAGACACTCAGCTCAATGAGGACAGGGTCTGGATTTGTAATTCTCAGTGGTATCCTTAGCACAATGTCTGGCACATAGGAGCTGCTCGATGAATGTATTTTTTTTAATGTATTTTGAGTAAAATTAATGAATTGTAAAATTAAATGACAAAGAATTTAGTCAGGATAGGAATAGTAGTGAGATATAGTCTAACCCAAAGAAAGCATATTAAAAATATTTAAGCTTTGGGGGAACCTGAGTAGTTCAGTTGGTTGAGTGTCTGATTCTTGATTTCAGCTCAGGTCAAGATCTCAGGATTGTGAGATAGTGCTCTGTGTCTGGCTCTGTGTTCTAGCTTGAGATTCTCTCCCTCCCCCTCTGTCCTTCCCACCACCCCACCTTGCTCACACTCTCAATAAGTAAGTAAGTAAGTAAATAAATAAATAAATAAATTTAAGCTACAAAGCTTAGAACTGCAAATCCACATCAAGAAATAACAGAAAACACTCTTCTGTCATAGAAACTGCCACTTGATTAGTATTCCTAACCCTCTGCTTTCATCATGCCACTTGTTTAATAATTTCCAATAGCTCCCAGTATTTTACTTCCTGAGCCTGGCAGTCTAAATCTTCTATTAAACAGGTCCTTCCTTATTTATGTTACCCTATTTCTTATTTATTGCTCAAATATTTTGCTTCAGCTCTATTATTACCACTAAGCAATTATTTTGACTCGTCTTTGATCAATATATAGCTCTCCTGTCTCCCTCTTTTTTGTCCATCCAAATCCTTCCTCTTTGGAGGATCCTGAGTTCTCTAGCCCATGTTGATCAACTTCTTTTAAAAACTTGTAAGGCATTTATTATCTATATTTCACATTTTGGCATTTAATCATATATTGCCTTGAATTTTACCTATTTCTGTTTTTTTAAGATTTTATTTATTCATTCATGAGAGACACACAGAGAGAGGCAGAGGCAAAGGCAGAGGGAAAAGCAGGCTCCCTGTAGGGAGCCTGATGCGGGGCTTGATCCCAAGACCTTGGGATCACAACCTGAGCCAAAGGCAGGCGCTCAACCACTGAGCCACCCAGCCATCCCGAATTTTACCCATTTCTTATGCACATTTCTTATATGAGTTTCTAGAGTTTGGGATTATATTTCATTCTGGTCATCTTTAATATAAAATAACTTGTATTCCAGTATTAGTTTATTAATAAGCTAATTTCTCTTAGAACTTAGAGTGCATTTTTCCATTGAAACAATATTAAAAAGAGTTAAATTCTCTTTTACATTTATAAAAATGCATTTAACAAATGATGTAACTAAACCATATTACTATGGTAGGCTAAACTTGGAATTCCCCTAGCAAGGATCTGTACAGCAAAAATTTTGAACTACTTCCATCACTCCTTGATTTGAATTTAAAAACTCTTCATACTTGAGCAGTGGTTTATTTCATAAGGGTTTAATTTTCTATGAGATAACCCAGTTTAACCTCTTAAATCTGTGGAGCTTTCATGGACTTTCTTCTGGAGCAAGTTTATATTTGGGGGAAGGGACTGAAAGCCATTTATGATGCCCAATGTATGATATTCAAAGACAAATAATGCCTGCCTAAGAAATAACACCCAGTTATGTTTTAATGGTTATCAAATATACATAGTGAAGAATTGTCACAACAAGGGATTTGTTTTATCACTGGTGTTATTTTTAGAGACAAGAACTTGTCTTGTTTCAGCTGACCTAATTATCCTATCAATACAATTTTTAAAATTCTAATAAGTATTAAGTACCTAGAAGCATTTTTAGAGAATTAGCTGTTTTTCAGGAGGAGAGTATGAGCTCTAAAATATCTTGCAGTTTCACTTTGTGGAGATTTAAATCAGCTGCTTCTGTTTTTCTTTAAATGTTTCTTTTAATATATTCAGTTACCTAGATCATGACCAAAAAGGGTTATGTAGAATTCAATTTGGAGATTTTTTTTTTAATGTTATTGTGGTAATGTGTAAGAATATGAGAAATAATTGGAGTTACTGCAAATAATTAGTTGTTGGTTTAGGGATTAAATTTTCAAACCAAATTGGTGTAATGCAGTATTTCTCTGGCATTTGGCTAAACCTATATTCAGCTCCAACTATTTGTGATGAATGGCATTTGGACTGAGGTCTTAGTTTCCAGAACTGTCCCACTTTGCAATATTCTCTCATTTCTCCTGGTCATTAACTTTATTGTCTATTCCTCTACTGTACTGTTGTTACACTGGTATCAGTCATATGAAAAATATATAATTGTTTATTTAGTATGTGTGGGCTTTGGAGTCAGATTACCTGGGTTCTTTTTTTTAAGATTTTATTTTAAAATCTTTAACGTAGGGCTCAAGATCAAGAGTTGCATGCTCCACTGACTGAGCCAGCCACTGGTAGTAGTACTCCAAACTACCTGGGTTCTAATTCCAGCTCTACCACTTATTAGCTGTATGTCTTTGTACCAGTTATTCAATATCTATCAGATGCTGTTTTCTCAACAGTAAAATGGAAATAAATATATTAGTCATCTTCATGGATTTTATAAGGATTAAATGAAATAATCTGTGGAAAGCACTTAGCACAAGTACTGACTTGGCATGTTGTTAAGGTTCAATAAATATTGTAATTATTATTATTACTATTACTTAGTAGGTACATTTTAGAGAATTTGAAGTCACAGAACATTATGAGGTAGAGGAATTTACCAAAGAAGAAATTTCTTACTGCTATTTCGAGCATGAGTTCATGTAAAAATTTACTATTTATACTTTCAGGACTCCTTAAATACATTGCTTAAACAGCTAGAAAAAGAGAAAAGCAGCCTTGAAAATTAAGTGAAAGACTGTGCACTGAGAACAAGATTCAAAGGTTTGTTTTCATTCTATACTAGATATTTCTTTGTAACTGCCATTATTTTTAATATGTTATCTACAAATCTACTATATTATTATCCCAAAATGCTTACAAAACTATTTCCTACACTATTTTAAAAAACAGTATAGAGACATAAACTTGACTTAGGAATAGTCTTGCTAGTATTGCAAATCCTCTCTGATGTTAGATTATTTACTTTTATATCTTTCCTGTAGGCTTACCATAAGACCAACAATGAGTGCCGTATATACCTAGCTGAAATGTCACAGGTAACTTTTATTGTCTTCCAAATTTTAAGAGTTTCCTCTCACTGTAAATTACATTTTTCAGTCTTCTAGGCTTTTGATTGGTTTGGTTTGGTAAACAAACATATGTTGGAATTATGGGAGAAAATGTACCAAGTTTCTAAATATAGAAAGTAAAAGGAAAATTTATAGCTTTTATAAAAAGGTAAAAGGAGATAAAAGTTTCCTAGATTAAGGGAATATTTTGTATATTTGCTTCCTTAGTTATCCTTTTAGTTTGATCTATAATTTCTAGAATTCAAACTATTGTCATATCTTTCTTAATGGCAAAGTGTATGTATTATTTATATTCAATGTTTATTATGGAAACCTTTAATGATCTTTATATCACAAAATGATATGCTTTTCACAATTTCCTCTATTTATTTTAAATACTACATGGAATGTGGGGTTGAGATAAAGGAGTTTCCAGAATCTTTAAAAACCTTTTAATACTGGTATAAAAGAGTTAATTGAGAATGGACTATTAACTCTTATCTCCAAAATCAGTCATGAAATAAGAGATCAAATGCTCAAATGTTTGTATTTCAGATCTCTGACTCATACCAAGTTTCTAAAAGGCAACATATGGATCAACTGCCTAGAGTGAAAGAGAATCTAGTGAAAATGTAAGTCTAACTATATCTTTCCTTTCTAATTAATTATATTTGCATGTGAATGGTACTGACAAAACAGGTGTCCATTATATTTTGGAAGCGTGACTTCTAGATTTTATAGCAATGATATAAAATAACAGACAGATGGTAGAAGAACTTAAAGAACTTTATGCTCTCTATTCACTATTTATATACATTTTTGTAGATCCCAAGAATATGTTTTGTCTTCCAATATGATAAGTTCTTATTTTCTAAACTAAAACAATACCCTACCCAAGAGGAACATAAATCTACACCATTAACAATATAAATACAATTAAATTACCAGCCTTAACTTTTTTACCGATTAAATGTGGACACTGAAATTAGTGTAGAGGACAGTGCAGTTTAAACTGTGTTTTCCTGGGCAGCCCAGGTGGCTCAGCGGTTTAGCACCACCTTCAGCCCAGGGCCTGATCCTGGAGTCCCAGGATCAAGTCCCACTTCAGGCTTCTGGCATGGAGCCTGCTTCTCCCTCTGCCTGTGTCTCTGCCTCTCTCTCTCTCTGTCTCTCATGAATAAATAAGTAAAATCTTTAAAAATTTAAATAAATAAAATAATAAACTGTGTTTTCCTATGCAAATAAAAGCAATGTAGCATGAATAAAGAACAGGGGAATATTTTATGGGTTTAGGAGGTTATATCTACCCATAATTTTCTTGTTCTGTACTGAGTACAGAAGAATTAATCCAGGTAATCCTTGTCTTACATAACCTTTTCTATGTAGTGGGGGCAATATATCCTTATATAACTTAACAATATGAAAAAAGTAATCCATGATATAAAATTAGCTGTAAATCAGAATTTTTTTCAAATATGGACATTCAAGGTATATTATAGCAAGTATTTTGGGGGGAGATTTATGGGATAGCAGCATTTTGTCCAATATATTGATAGCTAGATGAAAGTGTATTTTCCTTGAGTAGTCATAAATATTTTAAATTATAATTCATGGGGCAGCCCGGGTGGCTCAGTGGTTTAGTGCCGCCTTCAGCCCAGGGCCTGATCCTGGAGACCTGGGATTGAGTCCCACATCAGGCTCCCTTCATGGAATTTGCTTCTCCCTCAGCCTGTGTCTCTGTACACAACCCCCTCTCTCTCTGTGTCTGTCATGAATAAATAAATCTTTAAAAATAAAATCAATAAATTATAATTCATTATCCTGTACATTTTTATCAATAGAAATATAATATGGTTAAAACATTAAATCTGGAAAATTACTTCCCTCTGAAAACTAGTATACTGGGAGGCCCCAAGGCCAGTCCTATGTTCAGTGATTTGCTAGAACAACTCACAGGACTCAACGTATATTTGTGCATACAGCTAGGATGTATTGCAGCCAAAGGATACAAAGAAAAATCATCAAAGGAAAGAGGTGTATGGGATGAAGTTTGGAGGAAACTAGGCACAAGCTTCTTAAAATCCTCTAGTACAGTCACATAGGACACACTTCATTCCTCCAACAATAGGTCATGTAACATGTGTGACAACATATGAAATTTTATCTTCCAGGTAAATTCATTAGGTACTGAGCTCAGGTGTTTTACTGGGGACCAGTCATGTAGGTAACCTCTGCTTAACATATACTAAATTCCCATCTTCTAACCTCTGCTTAACATATACTAAATTCCCAACTTCCAGAAGGAAGATATATAGACAGAAACCATATTGTTTGTACAGTTTAAGTACAGTGAGCCATTCCTTTTCATTTAAGGAAAGTTTTATATTAGTGTTGAGAACTTTTCACCACTAAACCAGTCTTGCATACAGGTCTTTCTGAGGGCAGCAGTTTTAGGCCTGCAACAGTAACCCTCTTTTTTTTCTTTAAGATTTTATTTATTCATGAGAGAGGCAGAGACACAGGCAGAGGGAGAAGCAGGCTTTATGCAGGGAGCCCGATGTGGGACTCGATCCCGGGACTCCAGGATCACATCCTGGGCCAAAGGCAGGCGCTAAACTGCTGAACCACCCAGGCATCCCATGCTACAGTAACTCTTTCTGCACAATTACCCTACTTATTTCTTTTTTATTGTTACATTTATCTTCCAAATCAAATTTCTTGTAGAAAGATAATACCTCTTATATTCAAATTTGCTTAAATAACGGGGAAAGATTTTGAAAATGCAAATAAAATTCAATCTAATCACGTATTAACATATACACACACATCTGTACTATTAGACTATAGGTCTGTTAGGACGGTTTAGTTTTCCACTGAATACTGTTGTACATTGGATCTCTCAGGGAGTACACTCTGAAATGGAAATCAGCATGCAGGAAGTTTACTTGTGAGCATTCTTAGAATGAGTACCTCAAGGGTAAGGGAAGGAAATAGGTTTGGACAGAGAGAATAGGGCTACAGTACAGCTGCAGTCTTCATGTATCAAACTGACTCACAAGTGAATAAAGTATGGGCTTTCTCTTCCTCTGATGGGGTGACCTACCCGGTCAAAGCCCTGTTTGCCATGTCCTTTCTAGGCCATGTATAAGTGGTTCTCATCCACTTAACTGTCAAATTGGGAAAGATGATACTAAAGGACACTGAAGTAGATGACCTGGATGCCAACCCATTCCTCCTTGCCCCCTGCTATATCATCATCCTGATGATCAGTTCCTCTTTGGGTCCTTCCATGCCATCGGCCTGAACTGAGCTGGAGGTGCTAGTGCATCAGAGGTGGATGACATGGTCTGGGATACCTGCTCAGTAAGCTAGTCTGTGCCCTCTGGCACTGCACAGGCTTGATCTTGGATATGTTGCTTCCACCTTCGATGGAACCTAATGTTGAATACAGTGCCTGGCATAAATAAATAGGTGTTTACTAATTTTTCAAATGAATTCATGAGTGAATAATGGTCATAAAAATGGGAAAAAAACTTTCTGGAAATATTAATAACCCATATAACTCAAATAGAAACATTTCTATATACCTATAACCTTCCAAATTAGTTATATATAATTGGTTATACTTTAAAATATTGTTATTCTGAGTTACTATCTCAACTCTGGAATTTAGTAACTTTTTGATTCAAGTTTTAGTCTTATTTGTTTATTTATTTATTTATTTATTTATTTATTTATTTATTTATTTATTTTTAAGTTTTAGTCTTTAAACCAAGTTTTAGTATTAAGCACCTCACAGAGGGGGATATCCAAATGGCCAATGGACTTAAATCATTACTTATTCAGTGGAATGTAAATTAAAATTATGAGAGGCCACCACAAATTTTAAAGATTGATGATTCCAAGTGTTATCAAATATATGGAAGAAGTGTAAATTCATGCAACCACTTTGGAATAGTGTTTAGTATTACTTTCTACATTTAGCTGATCATACACCTACTCTATAAACCAACAATTGCACTCTTAGTTATATATTTAAAAGAGTAGGGCATATATTTATACCAAAAAACCTGTACAAGAATGTTCATAGCAGCTTTATTCATAACAGCCATAGACTGAACTCAAATATCCATCAAAAGTAGATTGGATAAGATTTTTTGAGAGATATATATTCATACATATGTTATTCTTATGTAAAAACAAATATTCATATATTTATGAATAGTAACATTATATTATATACATATGAATAATAACAATAAAAACAAACTCAAGCTCACACAAAATCACGAATAATTACTACAGTATTAGGGAAAAGAGGCCAGAAATAAAAGAATACATATAATATGTTTCTATTTATATAATATTCAAAGACACGTACAACTAACTAAACTGTGGTGTCAGAAGATAGGATAGTGAGTGGTTACCAATAGAAAGGAGTAGAGGGCAGCCTGGGTGGCTCAGCAGTTTAGTACTGCCTTCAGCCCAGGGCCTGATCCTGGAGACCGGGGATCGAGTCCCTCGTCAGGCTCACTGCATGGATCCTGCTTCTCCCTCTGCCTGTGTCTCTGCCTCTCTCTCTCTCTCTCATGAATAAATAAATAAAATATTAAAAAAAAAAGAAAGGAGTAGAATGCTAATTGGAAGAAATAGAAGGTTTTCCAATGTGATGGCAATGTTCTGTTTGTTGACCTAGGTAGTGGTTACATGAGTATTTGCTTTATTATAATTCATGGAACTTAGTTCTCTATTTTGTGCACTCTTCTATATGTGCTATACTTAAAGCAGTGTTTTAAAAATAAAGTTTTAATGGCTTTTAATGTTTCTTTTGGTTGATACTATTACATTTGCTAATGCTAAATGTTGACTATGGAGTTTCCTAATGTTCAGAATAAATCAGAGCATTAAAAAATACCCAGATGAGGTACTTGGGTGGCTCAGTCAGTTGAACATCCAACTCTTAATTTCAGTTCAGGTCACGATCTCAGGGTCATGAGATGTAGCCCCATGTTGGGCTATGAACTGGGCATGGGACCTACTTAAGATTCTCTCTCTACCTCTCCTTCTACCCTTTACCCTCCCCTGCTTGCTTTCTCTCCCTCTCAAAAAAAAAGAAAAAAGAAAAAAAAAAAGGAAGAAAATACCTATTTGACTGTGATATACTAATTTATAAAAAAATCTTATCTATCAGAGAGGGATACTAAATATTAGCTATTACATATATTCCTACTTTGAGGAACCATAGCCACAAAATGAATGAGATATACTGCTATTGAAAGATGTATCCTAGAGATCCTTATATATACTTATTTGAAAAAAGGGTATGAGGCATCTGGCTGGATCAGTCAGTGGAGCGTATGACTCTTGATCTTAGGTTTGTAAGTTCGAGCTTCATATTGGGTGTACAGAGTACTTAAAAGTAAAACCTTAAAAAAAAGATAAATAAGAGATATCACCTTTAAGATAAATAGGAGAAATCATCTTTTTAGCATGAGATTTGGAATTGCCAACTTAATAGGTAACCTTATGACAATGACTCATGGCACATATTAACTATAAAAAAATCATCTTCCTAGAAGCAAAGACTTCAAAAGCTGATACCACTAGTAATGATTTCTAAAAGTAGAAAACTGTAAAATTTATTTTTTCTTTAGTGTGAACATTCTCATTTTTTTTTTCTGCTTAGAAGTGTTCTAGAGTGATTAAGAACTCTAGAGAAGAAAGTAACAAGGCAATCGTTAGTGCCCTGGAATCCACAGGACCTGAAGGAAATTCTGAGACTCATTGAGAGACAGATTGTTCAGGGAACCTCCTTTTGATAAGAAAAGCAGCTAGAGTAGAGAAAATACAACCAAAATATCCAAAATTAAGGGAATAATTCAATTAACTATGATGATATTATAAAGTTACAAAAAGTTACATTCTAGGAAAATAGATAATTGATACAGCTAAATGTTTACCTATAGTAGTAAAGAAAAATTATAATATAAAATAGTATAGTGGGATTATGGATAATTTATATTTGTACTTTCTAGTATTTTCTATAAGAATATGTGTACTTTTAACACAATTTAAAGTACCCAGCTTGGGGTGCCTGGGTGGTTCAGTCAGTTAAGTGTCTGCCTTTGGCTTGGGTCATAATCCCAGAGTCCTGAGATCTAGCTGCATTGGACTCCCTACTCAGCAGGGAGGTTCTGCTTCTCCCTCTCCCTCTGCTGCTCCCCCTGCTTGTGCACGTGCTCTCTCTCTCTCTTCCTTTCTCAAATAAATAAATATGATCTTAAAAAAACAAAAAAGTACCCAGCTCAAAAAGGGCATTTAAGATAAGGAGCTGTTTTTTATAAGGTTCCATTGGTTCTACTAAGGAAATAACAATGCAGATTTTAAATAAATATAGAAAAAACCCTAAACTTCATTTGGAACCAAACATATATAGGAGCTCAGGGTAATTATTAACGGAATACTTGTGTCTAATTGCTGTTAGTGTTTCCATTTGTTTTTGTAGGGTAAGATTGGGGCAGCCAATAAAAAAAAGAGTATGTGTACTTCATAATAATTTTTAACTACATTATATTAAAGGAGATAAATCGAGGCGCTTGGGTGGTTTAGTCCATTGAGCATCAGACTTTTGATTTCAACTGATGTCATGAGCTCGGGGTCATGAGATGGAGCTTCACACAGGGCTCTGAACTCAGCATGGAGTCTGCTTGTCCCTCTCTCTGCTCTTCCCACTCATGCACTCACTCTCTCTCTTAACTAAAAAAAATTTTTTTAAAAAAAGGAGAAAAGTCAAGGGTTGCCTGGCTGGCTCAGTCGGTAGGGCATGCAACTCTTGATCTATCTTGGGGTTATGAGTTTGAGTCTCACATTGGGTATAGAGATTACTTAAAAAAAGAAAAAATATCTTTTAAAAAAGATTTTATTTATTTCTTTGAGAAAGAGAGAGAGCGACAGAGCAAGCATAAGTGGAGGGCTGAGGCAAAGGGAGAAGGAAAAGCATATGCCTCACTGAGCAGGGAGCCTGATGTGAGGCTCAGTCTAAGGATCCCGAGATCATGACCTGAGCCAAAGGCAAACACTTAACTGACTGAACCATCCAACTGCCCTGAAAAAATTAAAAATTAAAAAAAGAAAAGAGAAATAAAAATAAAAATAAATAAAATAAAAATAAAGTCCATCTCCTAGAATGACTATAGAATAACTCAAGTCAAAACAACAGTGTAAATATTTGTGTACCTAATCCAGTGTGGTATTTTTAAAAATAGTATGGTAAAATTAAGGTGGTAAATGAAAATTTGCACTGGGTTTGGAGCAGATAATCAGTTTTTGCCTCTGCCACTTATTATTTAATGTGGCTTTATGTAAGTAACTCCTTCAGATTTAGTTTATTCACCTATAAGCTGAGAATGACAAAATCCAAATTGAATGGTTAATATGAGAATTAGAAATTATTGAAAAATCTCCAGTTCAATAAATATCAGCTATTATTATTTTCTACAATGTAGTATTTTATTGAATATAAAGAATAAAGTAACAAAGAATTTATTTGTGGGAAGAAAATAAGACATATGACAATAATTTGAAACTGCAAGTGACAAAGCTATAACACTGTTATGCTTGCGTAATCTTGCAAGGGTCTCAGCTACTCTCATGTATGTAAAAACTATGATACTCAGGAATGAAAAATGAAAAACTATGATACTCAGGTCAAATTTTGTTGACCATGGCTGATCACATATTGTGACCCAGTATACCCACATATATATTTATATATAACTGAAACCATGTATGAAACAATACTTAGCCTTATGTGTGATGCATGCTAATATTTTCTGTTTTGTTCTATTTTTTATATTGCTACAATTCACTAAATCAATCAACTATTGAATTGCATCCTGCAGTTCAAAAAACACGGTTTTAAAAGAGGCCTAGTAGATTAAACATGTTTTTAGAGTTATGTACCTCAGCTTGATGATTAGAGTCATCATGTCAGTTAGATCTTATGGAAATGGTTGATATTAAGGAAGCTATTTAAAACAGCCTTAGCATAATATAAAAGCATGTAGTATAGTAAACAATAATGAGCTATTACTTGAATATGATATAAGTGAATGCTTGTGGTTAATTACCTCTTATACCAGAAGATGAAATTATTCTAAAACATTGTTATTTAATTAAGGAAACTCTTTGCACAGGAAATGGCTTATTCCCAAAGTACAACATTTAAAAATATTAATATTGAGATCTAATTGATATACCCCAAAATTTACCCCTTTTTTTTCCTTTCAAGATTCTATTTAAATTTAAGTTAGTTCACATATAGTGTAGTATTAGTTTCAGGGGTTAAATTTAGGGATTTATCAGTTGTATATAACATCCAGTGCTCATTACATCAAGTGTCCTCCCGGATGCCTTTTACCCAATTGCCGCATCCCCCCCCCACACCTCCCCTCCAGCAACCTTCATTTTGTTGCCTGTAGTTAAGAGTCTCATAATGGTTTGCTTTCCTCTCTGTCTTTATCTTTTTTATATTTTTCTTTCCTTTCCCCTATGTCCATCTGTTTCATTTTTTAAAAAGATTTTATTTATTTATTCATGAGAGACACACAGAGAGAGGAGAGACATAGGCAGAGGGAGAAGCACGCTCCCTGAGGGGAGCTTGATGTGGGACTTGATCCCAGGATCCTGGGATCATGCCCTGAGCGGAAGGCAGAGGCTCAACCAATGAGCCACCCAGGCACCCCATCTGTTTCATTTCTTAAATTTCACTTATAAGTGAAGATTTAAAATCATACTATTTTTGTATCCATTGGATAAATACCTAGAAGTATAATTGCTGTGTCAGAGGGTAGTTCTATTTTTAACTTTTTGAGAAACTTCCATACTGTTTTCCAGAGTGGCTGCACCCATTTACATTCCTACCAATAGTCCAAGAGGATTCCCCTTTTTCTGCATTCTTGCCAATGTCTCTTGTTTCCTGAGTTGTTAATTTTAGCCATTCTGACTGGTGTGAGGTGGTATCTCATTGTGGTTTTAATTTGTATTTCCCTAATAATGAGTGATGTTAACCATTTCTTCATATGTTTGTTAGCCATTTGTATGTCTTCTTTGGAGAAATGTCTGTTCATGTCTTCTGCCCATTTCTTAACTGGATTGTTTGTTTTTTGGGTGTTAAGCTTGATAAGTTCTTTATAGATTTTGGATACTAGCCCTTTATCCAATCTGTTATTTGCAGATATCTTCTCCTATTCCATAGGTTGCCTTTTAGTTTGGTTGATTGTTTCCTTTGGTGTGCAGAAGCTTTTTATCTTGATGTAGTCCCCATAATTCATTTTTGCTTTTGTTTTCCTTGCCTCCAGAGATGTGCCTAGCAAGAAGTTTCTGCTGCTGAGGTCAAAGAAGTTGTTGCCTGTGTTCTCCTCTAGGATTTTGATGGATTCCTGTCTCACATTTAGGTCTTTTATCCATTTTGAATTGATTTTTGTGTATGGTGTAAGAAAGTGGTCCAGTTTCATTCTTCCACATAAGTGGTCCAGTTTCATATCTCCCACATAATTTATCCTTTTATTTCTTTTTAATTTTTATTTATTTATTTATGATAGTCACACACACAGAGAGAGAAGAGAGGCAGAGACACAGGCAGAGGGAGAAGCAGACTCCATGCACCGGGAGCCCGACGTGGGATTCGATCTTGGGTCTCCAGGATCGCGCCCTGGGCCAAAGGCAGGCGCCAAACCGCTGCGCCACCCAGGGATCCCTAATTTATCCTTTTAAAGTGAAACTCATTGCTTTTTGGTATATTCACAAAGTTGTACAACCATCCTCACTATATACTTAAAGAACATTTTCACATCCCCCCAAAACCCCTTTACCCTTTAACATTCATTCTCCATTCCTCCCTCCTCCAGCCCCTACCAATCACTAATCTACTTTCTGTCCCTATAGATTTGTTTATTCTTCCTATAAATGGAAGCAAACAATACGTGGCCTTATGTGCCTTTGTCACTTAGCATAATTTTTCAAAGTTCATTCATGTGGGAGCATATATAAGTATTTTATTCCTTTTTGTGGCTGAATAATCCAGTTTTTGGATCTGTCACATTTTGTTTATCCATTAATCAATTGATGGACATTTGGGTTGTTTATACCTTTGACTATTATGAATAATACTGCTATGAATATTCTTACACAAGTTTTTGTGCATATGTGTTTTTAATTCTGTTGGGTATATGCCTTGGAATTGAATTGCTAGGTCAATTGGTAACTCTTGTGCCTTTTTGAGGAACTGCCAAATTATTTTCCAGAGCAGCTGTAACCATTTTATATTCCCACTGGCAATGTATATGGATTCTAGTTTCTCCAAATCTTTATCAACATTTGTTATTACTCTTTCTTTTTCTAGCTATCCCAGTACTTGTGAAGTTGTATCTCATTGTAGTTTTGATTTGTACTTACCCCAGGACAAATGATGTTAAGTATCTTTTTGTGTACTTGCTTGCTATTTGTATATCTTCTTTGGAGAAATGCCTGTTCAAATCTTTTGCCCATTTAAAAAAAATATTTTATTTATTTATTTATTTATTTATTTGAGAGAGAGCAAGAAAGCACAAGTAGGAGGAGTGGTAGAGGGAGAAGGAGGAGCAGGCTCTCCACTGAGCAGGAGTCCAATGCCACTAAATCTCAGGACCCTGGGATCATGACCTGAGCTGAAGACAAACATTTAACTAACTGAGCCACCCAGGCACCCCCTTTTGCCCATTTTTAACTTGGGTTTTTGTCTTGTGTTATAAGAGTACTTTATATATATTCTGGTTACTAGACCTTATCAGATACATGATTTGCAAATATTTTCTCCCGTTCTGTTGTTTTTTTTTCTGTATTAATGATGTTCTTTGAGGCACAAAAGTTTTGATTTGGATGAAGCCCAATTGATCTTGGCTTCCTAGGACCTTTTTTGTTGGTTACTTGTGCTTTAGGTATCATATCTAAGAAATTTTTGCCTAATCCAGGAGCACAAAGATTTATACATGTTTTCTTCGAAGAGTTTTTATAGCTTTAGCTTCTTTTTAATTCAATTTTTAGTCAATTTTTATATATAGTGTAAGATTGGGGTCCAGTTTCAGTCTTGCGCATGTTTATCCAGTTGTCCTAATCACCATTTTTTTTGTAAGGACTATTCTTCCTTATTTGATTGTCTTTGTACCCTTTTAAAAAATCAGTCAACCATAAACATACATTTCGAGACTCTCAGCTCTTCTCCGTTGATCTATAATTTTATCCTTATGCCAGTGCCATACTGTCTTGATGACTAGCTTTTCAGTAAGTTTTGAAATAAGTAAGTGCGATTATTCCAACTTTATTCTTCTTTTTCAAGATGGTTTTGGTTTTTTGGAGTCTCTTTAATTTCCATATGAATTTTAGGATCAGTTTTTCAACTTTTTCCATAGGGATACCACACAGCTGGGAAAAGGGGGCAAGTTAAAATGCTACAAAGTTTAGTATTTTTGCTAAGTTTCAGGTGTGTGTGTGTGTGTGTGTGTGTGTGTGTGTGGTGTTTAATAAATTCTCCAAGATTGCTGCAGGTACTTGGTTACTTTCCTGAGCTCTGAAAAAGTTTCTTCTGACCACTTTTCCCAATTTTTCCATTGCTTTTATGGAGGAAAAAAATGTCTAAAGTCCTTATTCTGTCATTTTTCCTGACATCACTCCCTGAGTAAGGTACTTTTGAAAAGCACCTTCCAGGGAATTGAAGCTGACTCTACTCTTAGGTAAGGGTGTAGGGAAGTTGGCTTTATAAAGATCTGTAAATCAATAATGGAAAGATGGTCCCATGGAAATCCAAGAACAGGTATCTCAGTATAACTGGGCCCACAGTATTAAAACTAGAATTCAAGGAAGCTTTAAAAACCTGAGCAGAACATCTTAGTTCTTCACTATAGTGGTCTGTCATACAGAAAAGTAGTTAAAGGCATAGACTTTGAACTCAGCCTTTCTGGATTCAAATTCCAGATCCACTTACTAACTATGTAACCTTGTTTTGCACATCTATATAACAGGGTTAATAATAGTACCTACTTCATAGGGATTTTGTGAGGTTGATGTGAATCAGTTAATAAATAGAATTTAGAATAGCCCCTGACATAAATTATGTTCTTTAAAAATGTTGCTGTTATTTTTATATAATCAACTAGTTCAGTGTCTACTTCACTTTTCTTCTCATTACTGACTGCCGTCTTCACTCTCTACATCTTTTTAATATCACAGACCTTGGTATATCTTAGTTTCAATCTTATTATAATTTTAGGTACATATGTTTGGCTTACTCACAGATCCTTATTTCTTTATTCTCCCTGCCCGACTTCATGGCTTCTCTCTACTTTCTTAGCTTTAATTCATATTTCCAGAGGCAGTATCAGAATGGTCCATCTCATTCCTCTTTGGTCAGAGCTTTTTACATTAGGCCACCTCATGGACTCCTTCCAGGCCTTTGGATTATCTGCCCTTGAGTTGGTTTCCTCTATCTGTAATGAGATAATATGGTAATACATGTGACTGTTTAGGATGGTACTATAAGCATATCATGTTTTTGCTGTACATGATGATGACTGAAAAATTATGATTAACACTTCTTTTATTTCAGGAGAAGATATAATTCAGTTAATCGGAAGACAATGAATGCCAAGAGAGGACCAGTAAAAAAGATTACAAGATCAAACCATCTTCCAAAACTCAATCCGTAATTGTAGAACTGGGTGGATTTCTATATCTTCCCTTTTTTCATCTGTAATATTCAACTGGTGAAGTTAATGTTTAACACATTTTTCAGGGAATGAAAGAGACAAGAAAGAACTATCAAACTTCTACTTAGCTCCTCTTCCAGAGGTTTGTTCCTTTGTCTGTATGAAAGTAATTTTCTCAAGTGATTGATCCTAAAACATCTAATAGCATTGCTTATGATTTTAGAAATATCCTAGAAAGCCTGAAGGTTGGCATTATTACACTTAACTTTTAATAATATACCCATAACATATGCTGATAGTAACATTGCTATTATATTTGGTTTCTAGTTGACTATCAGCTAAAAATATGAATTCATCAAAACATTTGGCTATTATAGGCTCTATCCTGTTTGGGTCTTTTAAACTTATGGTTTAAACAAAGCTACAAATCAGATGGATTTTATTTTTTTTTTTTAAGATTTTTTATTTTATTTATTCATAGAGACACACAGGAGAGAGGCAGAGACACAGGCAGAGGGAGAAGCAGGCTCCATGCAGGGAGCCTGACGTGGGACTCGATCCGGGTCTCCTGGATCACGCCCTCGGCTGCAGGCGGCGCTAAACCGCTGCGCCACCAGGGCTGCCCAAAACAGATGGATTTTAAATTTTGATTTGAAGTATCATGGTGTTACAGAAATAGCCTTGAACCAATAATCAGCTTGGTTATAATTCCCACCCTGCCATGAACTTAGGAGATCTTGGGCAGATTCCTTCATCTCATCTTTATTTCCCACATCTGTAAAATGATGGAGGCAAATGATACAACTTCTAAGCGTTGTACTTTGCTAGAAAACCAATATTTATTCAACTACAAGGTCCTACTACTTAGCACATAGTAATTTAAATCATTTTATGATGTTTCTTAATTCACAGTGATGGGGGAATCCCTGGGTGGCTCTGTGGTTTAGCGCCTGCCTTTGGCCCAGGGCGCAATCCTAGAGTCCTGGGATCGAGTTCCACGTCGGTTCCCGGCATGGAGCCTGCTTCTCCCTCTGCCTGTGTCTCTGCCTCTCTCTCTCTCTCTATGTCTATCATAAATAGATAAATAAATCTTTTAAAAAAATTCACAGTGATGGTCTAATTCTTTAGACCAAACACTGCAAGCATTCACAATACTCAAGTCTCAAAGAGGAGATGTAGTAAGGATAGGAGAAGTGTTTGTTTAAGGCATTTATACAACTTCTTGAATTTTTCTATATATGTTTTGTTTTGTTTTGTTTTGTTTTTGTAATTGTTACCTAGGTTTGGAACATACCTATGGTGTATTTGCCCAACTTAATAAGTAAAATAATTGGACTTTATACTTCCAGAAATAACTCACAACTAACTTAGTTTCCAGCTCATAGTATTCTCACTTTATATTTGGAACTAAAACCTAGCTTCTAATTAGTATCAATGGTAATGAATACTAAATGCATTCCTATAATAACTTTTATAGATATTCACTTTCTTTAAGGAAAAATTCATAAATTTCATAGAAATAAAGAATTCTTTTGTGACTTTATAAAGTTAATATAGAAGAACATAAAGTGACTTTCTATAAATTATTCCAAATAGGAACTGTTTGGGGATATCCCTCCTGTTCTTAAGCTAACTACAGAGATTAGATACCATGACCCATATTATTAAACAAATATTCGATTTTTAAATATTATACAATCTTTCTTAGCATTTGCAGTAGGTTTATGACTTAAATATTCATAATATTTATAATTACAGAGTCATCTCTGAAAAATATATTTCTATCATACAAAGCAAACCATTGTGGGGATTGGATTTGGAACATTTAAATTTATCTCCATCACTAGGACAGAATATTAGTTGAACATATTATTATGGAGACCCAGTCATGCTTAAGTATGGGTTCTGCAGGAGCTACTCTGGGATACTTTCTAATGACAGAAAAGGCCTATCTTAAGCAGAGGGATGGAGTAACAATAAAGAACAGATATAGAGGACTCTCTAAGATCTAAGTTCTTTATTTTTTTAAGATTTTATTTATTTATTCATAGAGACACACACACAGAGAGAGAGAGAGAGAGAGAGAGAGAGGCAGAGGGAGAAGCAGGCTCCATGCAGGGAACCCTATGTGGGACTCGATCCTGGGTCTCCAGGATCACCGCCCTGGACCGAAGTCCGCACTAAACCACTGAGCCACTGGGGCTGCCCAGATCTAAGTTCTAATACCCACTTTGCCACTTTGAAGATTCTGACTTTGAGTACGTCACTTTTCATTGCCTCACTTTCATCATTTATAGAATTGGGAATGAATTTCTGTGCAGATCAAGGATACTTACCACATATTTCTTTGTTTACTTTTTATATCCTATTTCTAAAAAGGATTATGTTACCTTTTATTAAAGATAGAGGTATAAAAACAACCCTCATAAAAAAAAACAGATAAAAGTTAATGTTTTGTAAGAATTCCCAACTAAGAAAAGCTCTAGCTTTTAAGCTTTCTAGCATTCAGCACAAAGAAGGAATGAATTGTACAGCTCTCATTTTTTTTGTAGAAGACACCAGTAAAGAAAAAGTTTTACCTAATTCTGAACTTTAAAGATAATGTATCATGTAAAGTTTTATAGGAAAATGCAATTATTTATTGAAATAACCAGTGCAAAAATGACAGCATGGGGTTTTAACTTTAATACTGAAATATGTATTGATATCAGTGTTTATTTTGAAGAGCTTAGAGTCCATTAAGCAAAATATCCGTAATACTTAATATATTTCAAAATACTAATGTCTAAATATATTACAAAATATCAGTATCACTTATAAAAATATATGTTGCTATAGAAAAGGTAGATGATGGTGAGTTAAAGTGAGGGTGAAGAGGAATTGGAACCCTCATACACTGCTGGTGGGAATGCAAAATGGCATAACCACTTTAAAACAGAGTTATATGACCCAGAAATTCCACCCCTTGGTATATACCCTAGAGCAATGAAAACCTATGTCTACACAGAAGTGTGTATACAAATGTTTATAGCACCATTATTCATAATAGTTAAAAATTTTAAATGTCCATCAACCGATGAATGGATAAACAAAGTGTGATATATCCCAACAATGGGATATTACTCAACAATAAGAAAGAATAAAGTACATTTAGAATATTTTCAAGGTCTATCCAAGTTGCAGCATAGTGACCTATGCTGCAACTTGGATAGACCTTGAAAATATTCTAAATGAAGGAAGCCAGTCACAAGAGATCATATATAGTATAATTCCAATTATATGAAAGGTCCAGAATAGGTAAATCCATACAGACAAAAAGTAGGTTAGTAGTATTTGCCAAAGGCTGGTGGGGCCAAGGGAGGGGTGGGTGATGGGAAATAACTGTTAATGTATACAAGGTTTCTTCTTGGGGTGTGATGAAAATGTTCTAAAATTAATTGTGGTGATAGTTGCACAACTCTGTGGGTATACTAAAACCCACTGAGCACTTTAAATGCATTAAGTGCATGCTATATGATTTGTACCTCAATAAAGCTATTATAAAAACCAAATGCTAAACATGCTAACATTTTAATAAATTAGTAGATAAATTTTAATGAAATATTATTTGATCACCTTCAGAAGATGTGATCTTAAAAATTAAGATGCATCATCATTTGGTGCTATTGTTGCGTGAAGAGCATAATTTCCAACTAAGAAACTTTCAGATACTACTACTAGTCAGAAGAATAATGAGGATTAAGTGCTACTTCCCAATATTTCCTTGACTTCTTTTATTTTTTTCACATGAAGGCATGTATTTGCCTTGACGTCTTTTGAATAATATCATCTCTTGTTTGATAACTTTGTGGAGATAGTTGTAAAATACCTTTTGATTTTTGACTAAGATTAGATTTGTTTTAATTTGTAAAGTGCTACATAGTTTTGTTTCAAAGAAATTACTCCTAGTTTCATCATCTTCTGTTAGTTTTATAATGTGCAGCTAGACATTCAAAAGCAGAGTTATCTATTTCAATTTTAGTACCATGATATTTGTACTCTACTGGACAAGAAATTATTTATTTTATTTTTTTTAAGGTTTTATTTGTTCATTCATGAGAGAGAGAGAGAGAAAGAGAGAGAGAGAGGCAGAGACACAGGCAGAGGGAGAAGCAGGCTCCATGCAGGGAGCCCGACGCGGGACTCGATCCCAGGACTCCAGGATCACGCCCTGGGCCGAAGGCAGGTGCTAAACCGCTGAGCTACCCAGGGATCCCCCAGAAATTCTTTATTTTAGAATAAAAACTATTCTTGTAACAGAAGCTTATTAATAACACTCTTTAGTTTCTTTTTTCCTATGTGCACAAGTGAGGACCTGCTTAGACTACAGACCACATATTATGTGTTTTTTTTCATAAATTGAATAATTGAGTTACAGATATTTATTTCAAGTTATAAAAAATTTAGATTTATTTATTTATTTATTTATTTATTTATTTATTTATTTATTTATTTATTTATAGATTTATTTTTAAATACCAGAATAACAGAATTATGACAACAATGATGCTAGAGTTTTGGTATTTAAAAAGCACAGAGTGGGGGGGCCTGGGTGGCTCAGTCGGTTGAGCAGTGACTCTTGATTTCAGACTCTTGATTTCAACTCAGGGCATGTTCCTGTGATCAAGCCCTGCATTGGGCTCCCTGTTCAGCTCCCTCTCCAGCTGCCTCTCCCCTCCACTTATATGTGCGTGTGTGTGTGCTCTCTCTCTCTCTCTCTCTCTCTCTCTCTCAAATAAATGAATAAACAAAACCTTAAAAAAAGTAATAAAGCACTACTTAAAAGTGAGATCACATCATGACACTAGGGCACTATTTTAAGAACAAGCTAATAGGGACACCTGGGTGGCTCAGTGGTTGAGCGTCTGCCTTCAGCTCAGGGCGTGATCCTGGCATCCAGGATCAAGTCCCACATCGGGCTCCTTGCATGGAGCCTGCTTCTCCCTCTGCCTGAGTCTCTGTCTCTCATGAACAAATAAATAAAATCTTAAAAAATAAAAATAAAAGGAAGCTAATAGACTGATCTGATCTATGAATTAGAAAATTTTTGAATTTATAGAACATCCTTTTATTTTAACAAGGCAATTTCATAGATATTATCTCAGTTACAGGGAAAGCCTTGTTATCTGGAGAACAACCCAACAGTAAGTTTATCATTATTGGAAATGTTCAAGGCTGAGAGACCTTTGTCAGGGATGTCTTAGAAAGAATTCCTGCAATGAGTGGAAGTTGGATTCAAAGACTGCCAAAAATCCCTTCTGTGATTCCCTGCTCATTTATCAGATAAGAAAACAAGAGACGAAAATCCACTTCCTGAAATGTGATTGTATCATGTAGGCTGTAAATATGGACTTTCAAAAACTTTATGGAGGGGATCCCTGGGTGGCTCAGTGGTTTAGTGCCTGCCTTAGGCCTAGGGCGTGATCCTGGAGTCCTGGGATTGAGTTCCGCGTCGGGCTCCCTGCATGGAGCCTGCTTCTTCCTCTGCCTGTGTCTCTGCCTCTGTGTGTGTGTGTGTGTGTGTGTGTGTGTGTGTCTTTCATGAATAAATAAATTTAAAAAACAAAACATTATGGCTTTACCAGTAGCCACAACTAACAAAACCAGGTATAGTATTATTAATGGCCACTTGTTAAATGTAAACCAAAAACAGATATTTTTTCATCTATAAGAAACAGTGGTTTTCTTTTTTCTTTAAACAGTGGTTTCAAAATGATAATTTTCAATACTAATACATCTGAAGTTTAAAAGTTCTAGTATACTGCTGGTAGGGATATAAAATATAATTCTTTAGGAAAACAATTTGATTATATTTCCAATTAGCCTTAACATTCATACATTGACTCCATGATTATATTTCTAATAATCTATTGTAATGAAAAATCATGCGTATAGAAAATGCAGGATGTTAAATGGTTTAACAGCATTTATAATACTAAAAAATGGAGACTTCCTCACTGTACAATTATATGCATAAGTGGATTATGATTCATCCACATAGTTTACTATGCAGCAATCAGCACTTTCTAATATTGAAATTATTTCCTCTCATACATTTCCTGCACTTGAAGCACTTCAGTGTCATTTATCTTAGCACTTAAATGAACAATCTTACTCATCATTTGTCACCAGCTAGCTTAATACCTAGTATAGGACAGGTAGTTAATACATTTTGTTTAACTTAAATGAATGTTTGCAAAACAGAGTTTATAATATCGTGGGATGATTTAGTAGTGAATGTTAACATAATGGTACAATGTCAATCCATTGATTTTAACTATTTAAATATATCTGTAGGAGACAAAAAGAGAGCTTTAGTCTACTTATGCCAAAAGACATGTTTCTGCTTTACAAATTTACTGTCCAGCTCTACAAAGGAATGTGAATTAGGCTCCAAATGGTGAGCTAGTGAAAAGCGGGAGGGAGAAGAGGAGACCTGTGGAGTACAAGGGAGCATACCTTGACACAGTGCCGAACTTAGGAAGGCTTGCTTAACTTCCTGTCAAGTTTTTACTTTGTAGAGTGAAGATAGAAATAATTGATCTCAAAGGTACCTTTATGTGTGTGTGTGGCACAGAGAGGGGAGTATAAACCTTTTTATTATTTGTATTGCAACAATTCTGGTATCTTAATGTAATAAAAACAAGTAATAGAAATTATAGAACATCATAAAGTATCTAGAAAATTATTCTGACTTTCCAGTTTGTAAATAGTTAAGAAAGTTTTGAAAGTAGCTGACAGCACTAGAGTAATTTGTCTATATAATGTTGAAGGAATTGAGGCAAAGAATAAGGAAATAGTGGGAAGAGGTCAATGAAATAATTTTACTCTAGGGTTTAGGAGTTTTCAGGGATAATATTTTCCTCTATCTCTATCGTTTCCTTTTTCTTATTGTTACAACTTAGTTAAGCCTTTATTATAGCCAGATAGCTAGACAAAGGAGAAAAAGGGGGTAAAAATTTCATACTAGGGTGTTGAGAGTCAGTCCTTCCTGTTGATGGACATGGAGAATTCTTTAATCTTCCTAACTAGAATTGACTTCTTTAGTAAATAAACTCCTTTGATTAACTACCTTGCTTATGCCACTTCTGTGGCTCTAACCACCTTCTGTCCTGAATAATAGGTTTATTTTCTTGTATGCTTTCCCTGTCTTTTCTGTTACAAGAGAGTTGGCTTCTAGGACAGGTTTTGAGTTGGCGGCAGGGAGGAGGGGGACGATAGGGTGGGGCTGGGTATAGGTAGGGCCATGTCTTATTCATCTTTGTATCTCCATCAGAACTTACCTCAGGGACATGCATATTTTTTTAACACTCATTAAATATCAGAAATGAAAAGGCGTATCTAAACATAAGGTAAATGTTCTATAAAGACCCTTAAGCACATAAGGAATTAAAAAGTCTTGTAGTGTAAGAAATATAAGAATGACAAAGCAAAATATGAATAACCCAAGAATCAAGGCCTTAAGAAAAGGAACTGTAGTTTGAGAGTAACTCTTATAACAATAACCTGCCAAGAGATAGAGGTAAATGAGAAATATGGGGGCATTGCATTAAAACAATTTTTTAAAGATTTTATTTATTTATTTGACAGAGAGAGAGATAGAACAAGCAGGGATAACAACAGAGGGAGAGAGAGAAGCCAATTCCCCATTGAGCAGGGACCTAACCATGGGGCTCTATCGCAAGACTCTGGGATCAAGCTGAAGGTAGACATTTAACTGACTAAGCCACATAGACACTCCAGTCTATAACATTTTTTTATGTTATCACCTAAATAAATTTCTCTCACCCTAATCACTGAAACTTACAATGGGTAAAATGACTAGATAGGGCTTTGTCTTGTCTTGGTTGGTGGGGAGGTAAGTATATTCTGGGAAGAAAGGAACAAAAGGATATTTGGTGATCAAATTGATAGACTGTGGTGAGGCTGCTATGTGCTTACCAGACTTCCTTACCTTTTCTCTAATGGGGCAGAACAAGGTCACGTTTTCCATGTGTGAAACAGATGGTCTAACAGTGCCTGGTGCATATACTACTTTTTTTTAAAGTGATACATGTGTGAAACATGCTGGTAAGTAGTGGGTAATGTATATATGCTGCTGTGTTTAGAAATACGATTGTGAAACATTGTGTGCAGCTAGGTGTGGTCTTGTGACTATAAATATAATCTAAGCATATATGATACACATTTCTGTGGCTGGCCCATAGAAACCACCCAGGTGATCATTCTTGGTTGTGCTCTTTGAAAATTTTGATGAGTGGACATCTAGGGTTGAGAAGTAAATGCCAAGGCATCAGGGCATGGTAGAGCCACAGATGAAAGAAACATGTGTGCCTGAATTATTACATATGGCAGATTCACTGATCTCAGCTTCTTGACCCTCATTTGATTGTGGTGTATGGGAAAAGTAAATCCTTTTGTGAATGAGTGTATGTGCATGTGCATGTGCATGTGTTGTCACTGAGATTTCGGTTTTGTTTGTTGAAAATTCACTATTTGTTGAGATTTGTCACTGAGATTTGGGTTTTATTTGTTGAAACAGTTAACTGATATTCGCTATTAAAGCACCAAACTATTTTTATTAAGTCTTACATATATTTTTTTTTTCTTTTCAGTAGATAATGATACTGTTCTTTGAAACCACATAGAGATAAATTCAGCTATTTATTGGTAGTGATGGCCTCTGGCCTGCCTGCATCATTGAGTCAAATTCTAGAACATCAATTGATATTTTTTGTTTTTGTTTTTGGAGTAGGGAGAGGGGCGGAAGGAAAGGGGTAGAGAGAATCTCAAGCAGACTCTGTGCTGGGTGCAGAGCCTAAGGTGGGGCTGAATCTCATGGCCTTGAGATCATGACCTGAGCTGAAATCAAGAGTTGGATATTTAGGATATTTAAACCAACTGAGTCATCCAGGCACCCCTCAATTGATACTTTTTATTTTTAAAAATGTTTTATTTACTTATTTGAGATGGAGAGCACGAGCAGGGGGCAGGGCAGAGGAAGAGGGAGAGAGAGAGAAGCAGGCTCTCCTCAGAGTAGTGAGCCTGATGCAGGGCTCGATCCCAGGACTCTGAGATCAAGATCTGAGCTGAAGGTAGATGCTTAACTGACTGAGCCACTAGGCACCCCTTAGTTGATATTTTTAAATTGGTTCTAACTCAGTGTATTTTTCAGTTTGCTGAACATAACTAGAATTTTATTTTTTTATTTTTTACTAAACAGAATCTCTTGCTTTTCCATCAATGACTTTCTAGGTTATTGTTCTTTTAAGCCTAATACAAAGGCTATACAGACTGATAGCCAAAGAGACTGTGCTCAAACATTGGTGGAATGCACCAACCAATGCCTGAGCAGGGGAGGATACCCATACTCACCTTTACTCAAAAAAGGAAGAATGCAGAACATCACTGGTCCATAGCATTTATGGAATCCCATTGGGCAGATATGGTGAAAGCCCTCTTCTCTGGGAATGGGGTAGGTTCCTTGATCAGATTCTGATTTTGTTTCCAGAGAGGAATATTCTTATCCATGTTTCTCAGTGGCCTCCGGCACTATTCCACGGGAGTTTCTTCCTTTTCAGTCTTCTTGCCCATGTTTGAAGCGGATGTTGGAGATGAGGCCTTCCTTTGTGGATGAACAGCTTTTTTAGGGATCATTTTCTGTTTGAACAAACGTTAAGTACTCTGACGTGACTTCACAGTTCAAAAAGTCAAAAGCTTTTAGTCAAAGTTTATGGTTTCTTGGCTAATATAACTACATCAAAATATTAGCCAGTTCCATGTATAATAATGGTAATTTCAGAGCATGATTCATTTCTTTGGCCTATATGTTTCTCTACCTAATGGCAGCTAATATGTCAGGGTGAATATTTAATACCCATAATCTAATCTTTGCCATAGGACTGTCTTAATGGCCTCCTGTTGCTAAGAACCCTTCTCTGTCTTATCTCTTGCTTTTTGGGTTCTAAAAGTATTGGCTTTTTGAACCCTTGAATGCCCTTCGATGCCCCAGATTTCAAGATTCTCAGATTCTATTTCTTTTTTTATTTTTTTGCGAACTGGCTAATGATATCCTAAGCTCATCTTTCCTTCAAAGGCCGGCAGTAAGATGCACCACAAACTGTGAGTAGTAGGTTTTTGTGATCTTTTCTTCGACCTACAGATTTGGTAAGCATTTGGTCTGCTCTGTGTAACAGGGAAGTCCAATTCTTCTCTTTCACACATTGCCCTGCCTCCCACTACAGATCTGCTAAGTTAATGCCACATCACTTTCTTTATTTTGGCATTTTGTTAATACAGCACCCAAATCCAATTGATTCTATATTATGTCTATAAGAAACAATTCCAGACTTGAGAGGCTTAGCATAAAGGTTTATTTCTCTCTCAGAGCATAATCCATTTAGGTGTTAGTAGCCAAGAAAATCTATCAGTGAGTAAGCTTTGCATCTTGGGAGAGAGAAAAGAGAATGGGAATGGGAGAAGCACATAAAAGATTTCAAAAATTATTGGTAGTCTGTTAGGCAGGGTCATAGGTATATACACATTCATATACTTTCTATTGTACATCTCTAATATATGTACTCTTAGATCTGTACAAAATTTTCCATAATAAAAAATAAAAATTACTCCTGAGTTTTTTTATTTTTTTAAAGATTTTATCTATTTGTTCATGAGAGACACACAGAGAGAGAGAGAGACAGAGACAGAGGCAGAAAGAGAAGAAGACTCCATGCAGGGAGCCCCATGCAGGACTCCACCCTGGGACTCCAGGATCACGCCCTGGGCCGAAGGCAGGCACTAAACCGCTGAGCCACCCAGGGATCCCCTACTCCTGACTTTTAAATCATTAGTGTACATCTACATATTCATCAGGGAAGTGTGACCTACATGTTTTTTCTCCTTTGCCTTATCCCCTGCCTTCACATACAAGAAACCTCTCCTTTAAGACTCTCTGACCTGTTTGTGAAGAAGAAATTCCTCAAGACTTCAAACTGGTGGTCATGGCGAGCAAAAGAAAAATTAGTTACTTTGTAACTATGTGATCTGCTCAGGTAGCAGAGCCTTAATCAATTACCCTGGTGGGAGCTGCTTCTCTAATGGCTCTGCTCTGGCGCTGCCCTGGGAGGATGCTCTCCCAGATAATCAATAAGGCCAGCCTCTCTCTCTGAACTGTGTATTTCAGAACCCGCTTAACCAGAGTTACAGGTGTCACTTTGGTATAGTTCCCACAGTCCCTGACAAAGACTTGTGGTTAAAATGAGCATCTGCCTCATTTTAATTCAGTAAAACGAACTCCTGTTTTTGAAACAAATTGGTATATTGGATGATGAGGATACGGTCACCTCTTAGTACAGTGGATTGCAGGACATCACTGGAAGTTGCTGTTTTCTGACCTTTATCACTGCCTCCTTGCAGTAGTTCCTAACTCATTGGGGAAAACATGTATTTATTGATCACCCTTTATATACTAGATATGAAGTCTGATAAAACAACCTCTGCCTTAACATTCTAGAGAAACAGAGTTCTACTTATTGAGAAGAGGTGTAAGATGAAATTAGGAATTCTTTGAGACCTTTCCTGTTGTCTTCCCAGATTTTCCACAAAAGGAGAAAGTGAGTCAGAGGGTAGTGTGGGAGAGACCCCCCAAGTCCAGGCAAAGGAGAATGCTCAGGGTAGGCGGTTGTCAGAACTGAACCTGGCAGTTAGGGGAATTGAGCCAGAGGCAAGGAAGCAGGCATGTGAGCAGGAGAGGTTTGAGCCTCTCTGACACAGGGATCAAAGGGCAGGTAAAATTTTTAGACCGAGGTCAGAATCAAAGAAGATCAGGGCAAAGATAAATTAGCAGCTGGGAAGGTTAGGAGGAAAAATCCAGGGGAGTTCCCAAATCAGTGACCTGCGCTCCCAGAGGTTTGCTGGCAAATACTGTTCTTTAGAAGTCGCTCAGGATGCATTAAGCCTTCAAATGATTCATCCCATTGGCCCTGCAGTGGACCCTGTTGGGGGGAATCCCAGGACACTGTCAGGGAATAGAAACAAATCTAGTCAACTTGATTAACAGCTGAATCTAGAAAGCCAAATAGGGGCAAGATAATATGGGCCCTACTGACACACTCAGGAATGAGAATTTAATTTGATAAACATAGGAGCCCTTGCACATTTTTAAATATGGAAAGGACAGGATTAAAACTGATCTTTCATCTTTCCTGTGCCACAACCAACATTATTTATCCTAGTTCCAACTATAATACCAAGCTCGTTATTTTGGTGCAAACGATATTTTTTCCCTTCCTTCAAACTTTGTCTTTTTCTTTCCACTGTGAAATGAGTGACATTATGAAATAGAGAACAATCATAGACAGCCAGAAAGACCTGAACCCAAGCCCACATATACCAGTCAGCCACTGAAGGAACTCGTGCATTCAGCTAAGTGCCTGCTATGAGCCAGGCCAAGGTGATAGCAGTGGGTAGTACAGATAAATTCTCTGTGAGACGGGAGAAAGGTAAGTAATATATATATATTCTATGTAACATAGAAAAGTGTTATAAAGAAAAATAGAGTAATAGGTTAAATTCTGATAGAGAATGCTTAAGGAGGTGACTTCATAACAAAAATTTAGATGAAATGGAGCAATCTGAGGAGAAAACAGGTAAGAATATTCTAAGCAGAAGGAAGAACAAGGACAAAGTGTTGCTTTGCACTTACCTGGTATTCTCAGAAGAAGGCAGTGTGACTAGAGGTCTTGAAAGGTCATAAGAATGGTAAGAGATAAGGTTGGAGAGGTAGAGTCAGATGATAAAAAGTCTTGTTGGACATGGAAAAGAATTGGGATTTTTCCCCCCGAGGGGATGATTTTGAGAAAGGGAGTTAATACTTCAGTCTATATTTTAAAAGATTATTCTGGCTATTATTTAATGGATTACCTGAAAGGAGGAGGGGGAAAATGGTACACATGGAAGCAAAAATCACCTTCCTCAGTTAACATTTTGAGAATATCCTTGGTTATAATTCTATGTTAGAACTTAATGTTTAGTCAGGTTAGGGTAGACTCCCGGATTTAACATTCCAAAGATAGCATAAGCATGGTGTTCAAAAGTGTGTGTGTTTATTCACGTCCAGGTTTCAACACACAAAAAACGTGAGTTCAGTGCATTATTAAATGTAAAAAATTATTAGTAAAAATGATTGCAATTAGTTAAGTCTGGTTTTCAACTTCTGTGGTTATAGTCCTACTTACGAGAATATTGTTCAGCATCTTTGAAAGGGAAAGGCAATTAAGTAATCTCTGGGGTCTCGTGGAGTTCTAAATTTCTGTGTTTTTAAGAACCAGCCAGGTAAGCAATAATACTGGACATGGCTTTATATACATGAGTTCCTGTAAAATAGCTGGATGGAAAAATTCCAAACATTTAAGCATAGGTTCTTTACAAGAGCTCATTTGAATAGACCGTGTACAAACCTATTCAGCATTGTATATATATATATATTGTGAAAAATACACAGTAGGAAGGGAAAATAATGTAAAGCATATATTATGAATGCTAATAACCTTAAATGAGCAGAAAACTTTTTTAAGAAACAATTTTGAGTTCAAGTTTTTATATATTCATGAAAGAGAGTGTGTGTGCAAGCAGTGGGGAGGGGCAGAGGGAGAGGAAGAGAATCTCAAGCAGACTCTATGCTGAGCACAGATCTCAGCTCTGGCTGAGTATCAAATCCACAACCCTGAGATCATGACCTGAACTGAAACCAAGAGTCAGACACTCAACTGACTGAGGTACCCAGGTACCCCTTGAGTGCAAGTTTTAAAATATATTTCTCTGTGTAGAGCAGTGCCCGGATTACCATATAGGGTGCAAGTGCTCAAAGCTGCCTCTGTTCACACCCCACCCAGTGCTTGGGCACGACTTCACTTTTGTCCACTATTGGTGAGCAAACTAACTGCCTCAGAAATATTCATCTAGATACTCAATTCCTGATTAACTGGAAAATCAAGAGCCAACATTCATGACTATTAAAATGTGTTATGCTTCCAAAAATATTGCAGAATGATTCCATCAGAAGCTTATCTGCACCTTTTTTTCCCCATCAAAATCAGAGAACCATACTATTTTTGCATGCTCTTCTGGTCAAAATCAGGCCTTCAGAACACACAGCACCACCTGCTCAGGAAACCAAAGGCTTGCCAGAGACAGCAGGCCCTGGAGATTCAAGCAGAGCACGTTTGTATTATATGTTCAAGTGGGATGAAGAGTTTAGGGAAATCCAAAGTGACAACCAGATATTACCCTCTGCCTCATCCTCACAGCCCCCACCTCCAGCTCAGGCAACCCAACCCAACCCAATTTCTGGCAATGGAAAAATCAGAAAACTAGTAAAGACCTACAAGAGAAAGGATCCCCTACAGGCCCTGGCCCTCAGTGGATCTCCATAAAACGTCTAGCCAAGCCTGAATAAAGCGAGCTACGTAGCAGCAGCTCCCCGAAGGCTGCGTGACCGTCTGCCCTTCTCCGTGGGGAATACCGGGACCATGTGGCATCACCGGACAACATGGAATTGGGGATTCCACAAGAAAGCGTCGTAACAGCGCTCGCCTTCTCTAGCTTCTACATATATTTGTCTGGGACAAGAATTAAAAAAAAAAAAAAAATGCATTTGCTCAACTCTAATATTCAAACTGAAAGATTTCCCGTAAGACACTCCAAAGATTTTCCGAGCAGCCCGAGGCGAGGCGGTGCTTCCGCTTCCTCCAGGCGAGGGTGGCGGCTGTGAGGCGGGCGCTGGGTGGGACCTGCCCGCACCCGGGGTCTGTCGCCGTGTGGGTGGGCAGCGCGCCGCTGGCACAGCGCACCCCGGACCCCAGGACCCCTGGGCCGCCCCCCGGGCCCCTCCCGCGCCGCTGGCACGGCGCACCCCGGACCCCAGGACCCCCTGGGCCGCCCCCGGGGCCCCTCCCGCGCCGCTGGCACGGCGCACCCCGGACCCCAGGACCCCCTGGGCCGCCCCCGGGGCCCCTCTCCGGGGCCCCTCCCGCCCGGGCCCGCGGGCCGCAGCAGAGCCGCCTGCAGTTCCCCGGCCCCAGGCCGCGCAGCGGGGCCACTTTAAGGCGGGGGGGGGGGGGAGGGGCGTGCGCGCCACAGCCTGGGCCTCGAGCCGCCGGGGCGGGGGCGGGGGCGGGGGCGGGGGCCGCGGCCTAGCGGGCGGCCGGACGCAGCGTGGCCGAGCTCCTCCTGCGGCGAGGCTGCCCCGGGACCGGCACGTGGGCCGCGGGCCATGGCGGCCCCAATTACCTGCCCGCAGGGCGGCCAAGTCTCCGGCCAGGTAAGAGGCGGAGGGGAGGAGGAGGGGAGGCAGCTGCGTCCACGAGGGCGCGCGGGCCGGTGGCCCCTCGGCCGCACAGGTCTCGCTCGTTTCGGGGGCGCGAGGCGCTCGCTCGAGGAGGGCCGCCCCGGGGGCGCGCGCCGCTGCCTGAGGACCTGCCTGTCAGGCGCTTGACCTTTGTCGACCTCCGCTTTTCGGGGCCGCCAACCATTCAGAGGGTTACCGGGAGTGAGACTTAGCAGGTATCAGGACGGCATGTGAAGGACGACAGCTTCGGTTTTACTTTGAATATAGGAAAGTTTGTTTAACATGCAAAAGTTTATTTTGGGCATTCTTGTCTCTGCACAGCTTGGCATGCTTTTTTCAGTTTGCTTACGGGCACGGGGGCCAAAAAGTCCTCGCGTGTCCTCCTCAGGCTTCCATGCGCGCAGCAGGCGGTTGTGCCTGGAAACCGAAGCCGTCGGCGGGAAAAGGCATCTGCGCTCTTCACACGTCCTCCCACCCTCCCGGGATCTCAAAAAGCCCACTGGCCTCTTTTGAAAGCACCTGATTTATCTTCCCCTTAGCAGAAGCACAAAATCACTTCCATGACGGTTTTAGATTAAAAAAAAAAAAAAAAAAAAAGAAAAAGAAAAAGGTGATGACGAGCCTTCCTGTGAGGAGGAAGAGCCTCACCCACCCCAGAAAGCGAGACAAGATGGTGCTGGGCTCTCTTACTTCAGGTATCTTGATAGAGGAGAGGCAAACCTTCTGGGCTGCCTGAAAGCTGCTTGCCCTTAGAATGTTCTTCTGCGTGCGTCAGTCTCCTCCCTCTTTAGTTAAGCACAAGCTTCCTGAAATTACCACTGTGGAGTGGACCAGTTTAATACAGTTTTCTTAATCATTTAAAATGGAGGCACCCATTTAAACTCAAAGGAAAATTGGTATGTGAGGGTACAGGATTAGGCAAAGCTGCACAAAATGGAACTCTGAATAAAATCTGATTATCTAGTAGTACCTAAATAATCGAGGCTTCCTAACCTTGGAAAGTCTGAAGCCCCAACTGAACCTTTTGTTTGCATTTGAAGAGCAGCCTGTTCAGTTTCTCCTGATAGAGCTGTTTAAATCCCTTGACTCCTGGGGAATCTAGAGGCCAGCAATTGCCCCGTGAGAGCATCAGCCCATGCAGCTGCTGCTGATTGTCAGCACTGCTCCTGGTGATAAGAATGACATAAATAACAACTCACTAAAATGTAGGAGTGATTTGCTTTAAGCACTTGAGCACCTGCTGTTACTAATTAAGGGCTTAGCCCGCTGCGGATTGCAAATGGAAATCCAGTGTTTTAAACACTGTAGAGACTGGGGTGCCCTGTGTGGTACTGTGATTTAGAAATCAAACTGAGTGGATAAAGAACCACTGGTGTCGACGATGTCGAAATAGAAAAACTGCCCACACCTCAAAGATCTACACCAAAGTTTTAGTAGTGTTCATCCTCAGGTGGTGGAATTACAAATGCTTTTTATTTTTTCTTTAGGCTTCTTTTGAATTTTCCAGTCTTTCCCAATGACTATATTGTTTTTGTTTAAAAAAACATAAAAGGTGCAGTATGCAATTCAAATAGGAAAAAAAAACCCACCTAATGAAGTCATGCATCAGGTTGTGTTGCTCATAGGTGAAAATCTTGGACATCCTAAAAAGGCAGTTTCCCAAGGCAGAATATACTAGAATTTGTTCATTTTCCTTTTATTATTCCTGTCAGTAGATTCTTCTCATCACCTGTGTTCATGTTACACTGCCAACAAGATATTTTTAACTGAATATTCAGATTTAATTTGAATTATAAGCTATTCAGTTAATTTGTTACTTTGGGATAGTGGACTAGGGCAGTGTTGTAGTTTGTTAGTTAACATTCCACATGTGCTATGGCACCGATTTTTGTAGAGCAGAGAAGGAAGCCTTTGATGGTCAGTTCTTTGGAAGTCAGTTCTTTCCAGAGCTGCTTTATTTCATGCTCCCTGTGAAGTACCTCACACCACAGCACACAACTATAGACCCCTGTGCAAAACAGCCTGTTAGTGGTGTTGCACATCCTTATCCCTTTCTGGATCTTTGCTCTTTTCTCCCGGGGTACCCATGTCCTGCTCTTTGGAGCTTCCTCTTGACATCTCTCCATGCTAGCTGAGAGATTCTGGGGGAAATTAGACCCTGAGCCTCTGAAGGGAATATTGCAGTCAGAAGCATCAGCGTTAGTAGGAAAGGGTTCAAATTAGGAGTTGATTTCTGTTATTCATGGCTTACCTTTTCTCCTCTGTGGGCCTTATTTCCCCTTCTCTAGGGCTCAGAGCTCTAGGGCAAAGAGTCATTTGACTTAGAGCTGTTTTCAGTGCTTGATGAGGACACATCTAACTCCACTTCCTCTGTTCTCCATCAGATTGAATGGATATTTTCTGTGCACAGGTCTGGTGGTATTTGAGAAAACATGGCAATAACTATCAAACACAGGGCATTGTATTAGCATTGTAATGATCTTGGATTTAAGTATTATTGCCTTCCAGTTGAGGATCACAAGTGTTTTACTGAAAGCCACTAGTAGGTGGCTGGACTTGGTAACAGAACCTGGTCTGTGTGCCTAGAAAGCCTTTGCCCTCTTTGCATTGCATCCAGCCGTTAAGAAAGAATCAGTAGTAGCTCTGCTGGAATTGAGCCGTATACATGTTTCTTCCTGTGTTCCAAAGACTGAAAGGTATATTGAGCAGCGGAAAAAAGGATTACTAGAATGTCAGCCCCATGAAGGCGGGGACATTGTTCACTTTGTATTCCCAACACAGCATCTGCCTTGCAGTAGGAGCTCAATAAATATCTGTGGAGAGAATAAATAGATTGCAATCATATTTAAGCAGATGCAAAGTGGCAGGATGCTTGAAAGGAAATCTTGGTAGTAGAAAGTTTTACAAGTTATTCATAGGACCCCTTGGTTTATATATATTATTTTAGTGCAATTATTAATAACACCCCCTTTCATTCTCAAAAATGTCTCAGTTTGGAAGGCAAATGATCACTGTGTCTGTGGTAGATTATTTTTATTTTTTTTTTATTTATTTATTTTTTTTTTGTGGTAGATTAGTTTTAGACGGTCATAGATTGCTTCAATTAACCAGGTTAATTAGAAAAAAAACCTGTAATCACTCCTTTTATGACCACTTGTTAATGACCATTTCAGTTTTTGGCATTTGATTCACAAGGGAATATATTGATATAGAAGAAATCCTGTGCTGCGATGGAGATTCACAATCTGAACTCAAAAGTACCACAGTATAACTTTGATTCCCACACTGCTCCTAAAGTGCTATTGGAAATGAGAGATGTTTATAAAATGAAAATGGAACACTCTAGAAAGATCCTGATACTCTATAGTGTAGAAATTCCAAAGTGTTATGCTGTCTTCTTAGAACATAGGGCATTTGAAGGAAATGGAAGGAAATAAGGCTGGTGACATGGGTTGATATTAAGCTATTGAAAGGCCATGCTAAGGAGTTTGAATTCTTACCTGTTTGAAACAGGGTTAGGGTTAGTGAGATTGGCACAAATCAATCCTCTGGTCCAATCCAGACCCCAGAGTAGGACATACTTAAACATGTGCTGATGCCTTCAACAAGGAAATGGGGGGGGGGAGTGAGGGGCTGGGGGGGGCGCAGATATTCCAAATTAGAAGTCCAAGGGTGACCTAACCAAATGCAATATATAGTTCTTCCTGGGATCTTGGTTTGAACAAAGTAGCTGTTTTCTGGAAAAAAAAAAATTTCACAGGAAAACTTGGAATTTAGAAAGCAGATGGGATCAAATTGCCACTAAAAGAAAAGAACAAGACCTGCAGCTTTAAAAAGGTCTAAAGAAGAGATGCAGAGGGAAAACAATTCTAGTGGTAGCCCAGACTGAATGTTACAAGAAACTGATTGAAGTTGACCAGATGGTGCTCACCTGGTGAAGAATTAGCTGTATGAAAAGCACCTGGACCAGGTGGGTCCCTGGATTGCTTACCCCTTGGACTCTCCCAGTGCACACCTACTTCATCCTGAAGAGAATGAACTGTGTGTGGGATCCAGGTTCCTGGTGTTGGTAATTTCCAGACCGTTATCACTGACCAGGAGGAGTAAAGGAACGGCAGCTCTGCCCAGGAGGGAAATAAAATAAAATGCTTGGCTTTCAGAGTAGTGCCTTCCATTATTATTTTGACAACTAGCTCCAGCCTCTCTGGTCTCTGGGTTTACTGCCACTGTCCTGACCACTCACACCATGACCCACAGTCGTGTCTTTGAAGGAAGCAGCCACTGGGGACACTACTTGTACATGTCAGCTTAGTCTTTGATTTGTGTTTATGTTTGAATAACCTAAATGTTTGATCTCCAGACATTAACAGAACTAGATGCAAATGCAGATACTAGACACAATTATTCCATAGACAGGGTATTAAGGGGACAGAAAAAACTTTTAAAATTCTAATTTGTATTCTCAGTGAGGGTATCACATCCTAAAAACAGCCAGTTTTGAGGAATTACCAAAAAAGGAAAATCTTAGAAGTAAGTGACCAATTCACATTAAGTGAAGTCATAAAAATCTTTGGACAAGTGAGCTGATGATGTTATGAAAGGGACTCTCTTTGAGAGAAATGGAGACATGAAGAATCAATGGTGGATGTTCCGCATTTAGAGGAAAATTGCCAGGGAGGGATGAAAGCAGAGAGAATTGAAAAATTGAAGGAAACTTCCAGAGCCAAAGATCCACACTGAGTGCCAAGTAGGATGAGTAAGACTCATACACAGACACACCCTAGAAAACCATCAGAACCCACAGCATAAAGGGAAAGGCACTGGAAGGAAAATAAAGCAGCTTATTCTTTTCATCAACAGCTGGATGCTAGACGAAAATGGACCAATAGCTTCAAGGTTCAGAGGCAAGGGATTTTTGACTTTGGAAGTATTTACCAGGTAAAACTAGCACTGAACTGTGGGCCCTAATGCCACTATTAAGTAATAGAAATAAGGAGTTTAATTCCCAAAGTCTTACAGGAGCAGCAGGAGGGAGAAAGGAAAATTCAATCAGCCTAACAAAAGGCATGGGAAAAAAGAAACAAAATTACCATTGGTGGGAATCCTGAAACAACAAATGAAGGTAATAAGACCATTTCATATTAAGTTATAAATGTTTCGCAATTAACATTGATTACTACATGATCTTAGTTAATGTATATTAGTGCCATTAATGTAATTAATTCCTATGTTAAAAACAAAAATCAGAGATTGTGAAAAGAAACCTAAAAATTCGGATATATGCTATTTACAAAATTTACACAAAGTCAAAATGATATAGAAAGGATCAAAATAGCTTTGGAAAACTACTGTGTACCAGAAAAAAATTTCAAGTGGAAAGCATTAAAAAGCACAAGGAAGTATGTTTCAAATAGTTTTCTGTCCATATCAATTATCAATGTATGATATATATTTAAAATGTATGATATATATATTTAAAATGGGAAAAATAAAATAAAATAAAATGGGCTATATAAACATTGTAGGTTATTATATAATATATAATCTAATGTGAATATGTGAACATGTATAATTATCATGAACTTTATATATTGAACCCAAAATTAGATAGAGTCTGTAGTTGGATAAATTGATAAATTCACAAACTGTAATTAGAAAGGAAAGATTTTACCACATCTCATAAACTGAAAGGTCAAGTAGACCTAAAATAAGAAAGAAAACATTAAGTTCTGTCTAAAAAATACAGAATATATGCCCAGCAGGAAATACACATTATTTTCAAGTATCCATGGAACAAACATTAACAAAAATTGACTGTTTACTATAGCACAAGAAAATATCAACAAATTCTAAGGAGTAGTCATGTAGAATACATTCTCTGTTGGCAATACACTGAAATAAGAAATGACCAACTAGTCAATAGTCAAAAACAATGAAAACCCAAAACCCTAAACTCTTGAAAATTAAAAAGATTTTTATGTAGGTGTTTAATGTAACTCTTAGGTTAATATAGAAGTAGTAAGTGAAATTGCAAACTAGCAATGAATGAACATAAACACAATATATATCAAGATCTATGGGGGGTACATCAGTGCCATTTGGGATACTGTACCATCCAAAAGCACTTTCTGCAGTGGTGACAATGTTCTATAATTAGGCTGATAGGACAACCACTTGCTATGTGGATATTGAGCACTTAAAATGAGGCTAGTGCAACTGAGGTGAATTTCAAGCTTTATTTTTGGTTAACATAAATTTAGATAGCCACATGCAGCTATCATGTTGGACCACACAGTTCTATAGTCTCTAATAAAGCATCACCAAGAAAAAGAAGATAAGAAAATTTAATTATATATTAATCTTCAGTTAGAAAGCAAGAATAACAATGCAAGTAATAACATATACATTTAAAAACATATCTATTTGAAAAGAGATAAAATGGATTAAAAATTATATTTAAAAAATATAAATAAATATAAAAATTATATTTAAAAAATATAAAAATTATGTTTAAAAAAATAAAAAAAATATATGAACAAAATTCACTTAAGGTAGAAAATCTACATTTCTTGATAATCAATAAGGAACTGTAAAATGTACTCTAAAATCTATCTTCTCTAAAAGGCTTCAGGCCCAGATTCCACAGACATGTTTATCTAAATTTCAAGAAGCAGATAATTCTGTTTTATAAAATATTCAGGACCATAGAATAATATTAAAACTTTCTGCTTCATTCTCCAAAGCTGGCATAACCCTGATGATACCCAAACCAGATAAGGCAATATGATAAAACAAAAAATGTATCCAGTTTCACTTAGGAACATGGATGGAAAAATCTAAAATGATATCAATGAATTTAGTGCATATATTATAGGCTTATCCCAGCAGGACAATTATGGCTTGACATTAGAAAATCTATTAATGGAATTTACTACCTAATAGAACATAGTATAAAGGAGAAAAGAATATGATCATGTTGATACTAAAACATTTGGTAAATTTCAGCACCCGTTTCTGATTTAAAATTCATTAACCTGTTAGAGGGTATTGACCAGAAACTTTCTGTATTCTATTCAGTGGCAAAAACATTTGAATTATTCCCACTAAACTCAGGAACAAGACAAGCATGCCCAATGTTACTCCTGCTATTTGCCATTGTTTTGAATATTCTAGCCAGTGCTTTAAGATTAATAAGTAAAAAGTATATGTTATGGATATAGGGATAAAAATGTCATATATATATATATATATTTTTTTTTTTTTAGAGAGAGAGTGTGTGCGCATGCGTGCTCGAGGTGGGGGAGGGGCAGAAGGAGGAAAGGCTCTCAAGCAGGCTCCATGCCCAACTCAGAGCCTGTTATGGGGCTGGATCTCTCAACCCTGAGATCATGACCTGAGCTGAAATCAAGAGTCCAATACTTAAGTCACTTAGCCATCCAGGCATCCCCAAAAATGTCATTTTTGAAGACTGAATGATTATATACCTAGAAAATTCAGAAGAATCACCTAAAATATATTAAAACTAAAGAAAGAGGACTCTAAAGTTCTTGAAGCAAATTCCTCATCAGAAGTTAGTAGCCAAATAAATAAAAAGAAATTAGTAGCCACTCTCTGTGTTAATTATAATCAATTCGAATCTATAGTGAGTGAGAAGAGCTACCCCCTATATAATGGCTCCAAAACTTGAAAATATCTAGGAATAAACATGGAGACATGTGCAGAATCCATATGAAGGTAACATTTAAAAAGACCTGAATTCTCTAAATCATTCTTCCCAAATAGGGAGATTTAATACTATAATGATATTCCCTAATTATTCTGTAAAATAATGCAACCATAATCAAAATTTTAACAGGCTTCCTTTATGGAGCTTGACAAGCTGTTGCTAAAATTCTATTGGAAGAGAAATTGTGGGAAAATATCTAAGGACTAAACTGAAAAATTGCAAGGAGGGAACTAAATTCTATCAAATAATAAAAGACATAAAAAGAATTAAGGTTGCACTAATTAGTAGGCAGACAGACCAATGGGTCAGAATGAAGCCCAGAAAATCATACATACATACATATGTGGCACTTGAAAATACTGAGAGAAGTTTAGCTATTCACTAATGCTACTTGGGTAATGAGCCCTGCATTAGAAAAAGATGAAATTAGATACCTACCTCATATTAATCACCAAGTAAATTCCAGATGGGATAAAAAGTAAAATGCCAAAAATAATACTGTGAAAGTATTAGAACACACTATGAAAGCATGTTTTAATAATATAGAAAAGGTTTTGAAAGCAAGACAAAATTCATCAAATCCATAAAGGAAACAGTAGGTGAATGTTACTAAATATTAAACATTTATTTGTGACAAGAGACCTTATAATCAAAGTTAAAAGCCATGACAAAGTAGAAAAAAGTAGCTGACATATCCAGGATATATAAACTACAGAGCAATAAGAAAAAGATAAACAGCAGATAGGAAGATGGAAAAGGTAATAAGTAGACAAGAATAGTAAATAGAATATGCAATAAACAGGAATGGAAATTGCCACTACAATGAAAAGATACTTAACCTCACAGTTAATTAGAAAAAGGAAAATGAAAAGGAAAATTGAGGGGTCTTTTTTTGCTCACAATATTAGCAAAAATGAAAAATTAAGACTAGTCAGTTTTATTAAGGATTTGGGGAAATGGTACTCATAAACACTGTTGGCAGGGAAATAAATTTTTCTAGCTTTTGGAGAAAACAATTTGGTGGTATCTAAGTTGAAAAACAAAAGCTTACCTTCTAATCTTACAGTTTTGCCTCTACGACTAATGCCTATTTGTAGAAAGATTATTTACTTTTCTTTTAAAAATAAACAGCTTTATTGAGGCACAATTCACATACCGTGCAATTCTACCCATTTAAAGTGTATGATTCCAAAGGGGAAAGGAGAAAAAATGAGTGGAAAATATCAGAAAGGAAGACAGAACATGAGAGACTCCTAGCTCTGGGAAACGAACTAGGGTTGGTGGAAGGGGAGGTGGGTGGGGGGTGGGGGTGACCGGGTGATGGGCACTGAGGGGGGCGCTTGATGGGATGAGCACTGGGTGTTATTCTATATGTTGGCAAATTGAACACGAATAAAAAGTAAATTTATAAAAAAAGAGTGTACAATTCCATGGTTGCTATTATATTCACAGAATTGTGCTAGCATCATCAAGGTAAATTTTGGGACATCTTCCTCATCCCAAAAAGAAATTCTTAGGGGTCTCTTCAACCTCAGTATCCCCTGGTAAGCACTAAAGTACCTGTTGTCCCTACGAGTTTGTCTACTCTGGACATTTCATATAAATGGAGTCATGCACTATGTGGTCTTTTGAGACAGGCTCCTTTTACTGAGTATAAGGTTTTCAGGCTTCAACCGTGTTGAGAAATGTATCACCTATTTAAAATTGTGGTAATATATACATAACATACTATTTACCACTTTTGCTATTTCTCAGTGTGCAGTTCAGTGTTATTAATTATATTTATGATGCTATGCAACCTTCACCACTAGCCATTTTCAGAACTTCTGAAAAATCATTCCAAAAAGCAACTCTGTCCCATTTAACACTAACTTCATTTTTTGTCTCCACCAGCCCATAGTAACCACTATTCTACTTCTGTCTCTTTGACTTTACCTACTCTAGGGACATAAAATATTAATGAAATAATTCAATATTTCTTCTTTTTTGTCTTTCTTATCTCAGCATGTTTTCAAGGTTCACCCATGTTGTAGCATGTTTCAGAATTCCCTAACTTTTTAAGGCTGAATAGTATTCCATTCTGTGTACATTCCACATTTTTCTCTCTTTTTTTTAAACATTAATCTCATTTATTTCTTTGATTCAATCCTGTCTGTTTTTCATAATTAGATCCTTCATAAATCATCCATAGTTATCTTCAATTTAATGAGCCTAAAGATACGTATGTACAAAGATATATTTACAAAGCTGTTCATTATAGCATTGTAAGAACAATGGTTTAATAAATTATCATCATAAATGAGGAACATTGGATCAAGATGACAGATGGGCACATGTTCTCCTTCCACTCCATATCCCATCAAATGATAGAAAATATATATTGAAGAGAATAAATCTATAACAGCCTGGAAAGTGAGAATGTTCCCAGTCAACTGGCATTTCTGAGGAATACACACACACACACACACACACACACACACACACACACACACGACATAGAAATCATGTGGAAGTGTGTAGACCAAACTACAGACAGTGGTTGCCTCTGAGGAGGGGATTAAATGGTTAAATAAAGACTCATCTCTTTTTTTCTAAACAAAAGAAGGAAGGAAATTAAAAGGCAGAGAGAAATGAGAAGTGCCAAAGTTTTGCTTATTTTGAACTTGACCAATTTCTTGTACCTTAAATGTTCCTTCCAGCAACCCCTGAGAAAGCAGGCTGAAGGGGAGAGAAAACCCCATGGTGGACCACCTTAACCAGCATGCCCTGCGGAGTTGTGTCTTTGGCAAGCTGCCTTTCTTGGCATTTCCAACTCTTTCACCCACTTCTTTGGCTTCAGCTCTGGTCAGCAACCAAATCTGTTTTCTCGCAAGGACCCTCTGTGGCCTGCCACTTCCAACTGTCCACTCTTTGCATGAATTCAGGCATGCCCCTTTGACAGTTTTGGTGGATTGTGTTCAATAACTGTAGAGAATAAAACATAGGAAAATAGAAGGTGAAGATGGAAATTATATTTTTCTTACTTGAAATGTCCTTGAAAATAACCCCAAAAGGAAAGAAAGATGCTTTTTTGGGCTCTAAAATATTGGGGTTTGAATAGCATGTTTTTCCATCTAAAGAAAAGACTATGAGTGTCTCTTGGAATTTAGGAATTTAGATCTTACTCTGTTCTCTGGAATGTGCATTCATCAAAATAAATGATCTGGGAGAGTCACCAGTTTGTTTTTCTCACTAGTAGATGGATTTTTCAGCAGGATGAGTGACTGGGAAACGGGCCTTACAAATTCTATCTATTGTTCCTAGGATAGAAAGAAACTGGTGGGAAAGCCACAGCAGAATAGCATTTGTAGGCAAAACTTTTAAAAATAGCATTACCTTCAGATCTATTCACCACCCTAGGTACTGAAGACAAGAAATTAATAGTTCCTGTCTGTGAGCTCCTTAGAGTTGACCAGTCTACTTGCATAGTTAGTCATTGTGTTATTTGTCACCTTTATTTATTGTATCCTCTGGTACATGACATCTCCTCGATGATCAGATATTAATTATGTGGTACTTCTGCTTTTTTCTTCTCTTTCAGGCAAAAATAGACCTCTTATTAGTTGGAGATGTCACTGTTCAGTACCTGGCCGATATTGCTCAGAAATCCTTTTCAAATATTGCAAAAGTCACCATAACCATGAGGGATGTGGAAGAGGCAGCAGTACTTCTGGAGAACTGCCCATTTGATGTGGTTTTTCTAAAGATGACTTCTTTACCAACTGCCGAAGAGCTGGAAGCAGTTGAATTAATTAGGTGAACTTCAAAAACCTTGACTCTGTTATCTTTATAATAGTTATTATTGAAACCCATTTCTATTTTTTAAAAAACCTTAAAAGAAGGTACTATTTATGCTTTAATTTTTAAGATGAAAGATGTTTTCATGGGCAGAATAGGTATACACATTGTTTTTATTGCCAGTTTGACGTACTATTATAGGAATTATTTTAATTAAAAAGTAATTGATGTGGCTGAGAATGTGAGAATTAATTGGTTGTAGAAATTTATTTAGTATATAGTACTTACCTTATTCTCATAGGTACTCCTTTTTAATAACTATGTCATTTAAAATGGCACATCTTTTCAGAGTTCATTAATTGTGATGGCAGATACTAAAGCAAGTGAGCACTCTTAGTTCTATGTCATGTTAGCAATGGACTAAAATTGTCTCTTTCAAAGATGTCCTAATGTGAAAGAGCCCTGAGGCTCTCTGGATCTGTTGAGTCCTGATCAATATCACCTCCTATATTTTTGTTTCATCTTGTAGCTCCATAGACATTCTGTTTCTATTTGATCCACTCCATGCTAGAGATCTGGAGTGTCTGGTGGTGGGAGAGTTAGGTGCTTTCTTGGCGTGGCTATACGACCTGAGCTGAAATCAAGAGTTGGATGCTCAAGTAACTGAGCCATGCCAGTGCCTCCCATTTTGGATGTTTTTAAACAAAGTTAGGTCAAAACAAGTGCGTTCCTCTTCTACAAGAAAATTTGATAGAGAAAGCGTAAGTGCAGATAATATTGAAATATATAAAGACTTATAATAATTACAAGACAGGACTTTCAAGACTAAAGGAGAATGTTCAGAGACAATATTATTATCCCTGAATGAAAAGGAGCAAGCATATTACATTACAGGAAAAGAAAAATTGGAATGGGAAAAAGCCAAAGTGATGAGTTTCTTTAAAAAGAGAGATGGGTAGATGGATGCAGCTCCTGGGGTTTCTTAGAACAGGTGAACATCTGCATTTCTTTTGGCTTTCCACTGAGAATGTTAACCTTAGTCAAACCAGGCAAATTACCTCAAAGTGGATTTCACTTCCAAGTTATGTTGTGAACTGTCCTCCTTCTGAAGATCTGCCTATTTTATTAACATATCTTTAAAAAACAACTCCTATACAGAGTTCCCCTGGCTGGGACCTCATCATAATAATTGCATTTATTATAGTATTCCAACATGTGTACAACAGTGTTATGAGGGTGGTAGAGCAGGGTTTTGTCATCCCCACATGACAAACAGTGAAGAGTGAAGTGATTTGCCTAAGCGCCACATGACTTATTTTTACAAAACTCAGACTTGAACTCTTTTTTTCTCTTCATGTTCTTTGTATGCATTCAGTGTATGCCAAACTTCCTATAAACTAATATCATTTTGGAAGAGCAAAGAACAAATTAGTGTGGCTGATCTCTCTCTTCATTCCAAGAATAGGAGCCTAGCCAGGTCCCTCTGAATGTAGGTAAAGGCTTTGTATTTTCTCAGCATTGAAGCGACATGTCGTGAACAGGATAAGATTAAAGTTCTATTTAAGAACAAGTTTTATGTCTTGTTGCAATTATTAAAGGCTAGGTTGGAGAGAACTCCTTCCCTGATGCTCACCTGTGTGAGTTCTCCCCACTGGTGGTTTCTTTGCTCAGAATAACACAGCTAAAGACTTCTCAGCAAAGAAGAGAAGGTAGATGAAGTTACTAAATATACAGAAATGCACATCGTAGTTCTAATATTTTGCTATAAAAACATTTATTTGAAAAGAAAAGGAGGATCATTTGAAAACACCTGGATGTGTTTTTCTTGTCTCTTGTTCTGTTTATGCCCAATATCTAGGACAGGTCTTGACTAGTTAAGTACTCAGTGTCTTGCTGTGGGTATGAGTGAATACCTGTGTGGATATGTGGAAGAAATGCCATCCGGGGCAGACAGTGCATTCTTTGCACAGCTTTTGTCTTCCTCCCTAAAAAGGGGATAGTTTCTTTGGAGAGTCTTTGCCTTTCATGATACTGGCCTCAGAGGCTTAGGATATCTCTGGAATTCCCTTTCTTGCCCTCAGAACTGTTATGAGTTTATGACATGAATTATTGTGGAGCATGTTTATATTTTTGAAGCTGTGGTTTTTTTCTTAGAGCAATGAGTCTTGTGAACTTACTGCCCCATTTGTAAGGCATTTAAACCTTTATCATTCCTAAAGCACTGTATCTTTTGAGTTTGAGCTGACATTTAATGTCCAAACCAAAATGAAATGTCTTGTTTAGCTTTTCTTTTGTTGTATTTTAGATTTTTCCCTTTCAGATCCTTGTTGCTTTGTAATATCTCAAAATCTGGATGAGCTTTGCAAAATATGCAAGTATTTATCTTTCATTTCTCTCTCTGGGTACTTTATATGTTTCATCAGTTAATGGGGAGCTTAATATAGAGTAGAAATGTTCACACTTATTTGCAATATTAGAGCCCATAATTACAAATCTATATAAGACATGGATTTCTATTGAAGAATGAAGTATATAGCCTGCTAGCTATAATGTTAGACTTATTTTAGAATAAAATGTAAACAACCTATTTAAAAAGACTGACATTCTTGAGGATTATGGCACATCTTAGGGGCACCTGGGTCGCTCAGTTGGTTGAGCATTTGCCTTTGTTTCAGGTCATGATCCTGCGGTCTTGGGGTGCAACCCCGTGTTGGGCTCCCTACTCAGCAGGGAGTCTGCTTCTCCCTTTCCCTCTGCTCCTCCTCCTGCTTGTGCTCTCTCTCAAATAAGTAACATCTTAAAAAAGAATTATGGCACATCTCAATTATAGGTTAACATTCTTAATAGTACTCCCCCATTTGATTTCATATTATGAATACATTTTTATTGAGCCAGATGAACTCAAATCCTACCCATTGATAAAATATTGTAAGGTAGTTGAAGGGTTCATATGCTTGGCTTCAGAATTCCAAATTTGAACCACGCTCGAAGAGCAGATACTTGGGCAGCCCAGGTGGCTTGGCGGTTTAGCGCCTCCCTCAGCCCAGGGTATGATCGGGATCGAGTCCCATGTCAGGTTCCCAGCATGGAGCCTGCTCCTCCTTCTGCCTGTGTCTGTGCTTCTCTCTCTCTCTGTGTCTCTCATGAATAAATAAATAAAATCTTTATTTTTTCGTTTTTTTTTAAAATAAAATCTTTAAAAAAAAAGCAGATACTTGATAATTCAGACACATCCTAATACTTTATCTCCCAGAGGCAGGTATGGAAAATTAAAATATGTTTTAAAATCATCAATAATGTATGGATCCTGTCTAAAATTGTAATTTTTTTTCCATTCCATGAAGTGTCTCTACAGTTCTTAGAATTCTGTGATCCTTGTGAGCTCCGAGCAGTTCAGCAGTAGCAACGGAATGCAGAATGTGGTTCCATCTGCCCTGGCTATAAATCAAGTTTGGATCTGATTTTATTTTTCCCATGTAGTTTCAATTGTCTGATCATTAACTTATTAATTCACTAAGAAAACCTAATCTTGTGAGCTACAGGGATCCATGTAACAAGCTGTCTTTTTGTATCCCCAATTCTAAAACATCTTTGTCTTGACCATGCAGCTCAGTAAATATTATTACCCAATTGGCATGACCTAGCTCCCTGTATGCTTGATGATAAACAAAATAACAGCAAAATATTGAAGTAGTTATACTAAAAACATTGTTCTATAAATTGATGGTTGACTCTAAATGTGGTGACCCTGACTTACAAGGTTCACAGCAGGAACTCTTCTGAAGAATAGCATGGAAACAGAGCACACCAACCTTCACTATTAACCAGAATAAACTCTCAGAACTCAACTATATTTCATCACAGGTGCCCTATTAGGAGCAAGTGAACTTAGTGTTTTCAAATATATAGTAAAGCTCTCAATTTTCTCATTGAAAATGGTTGTTTTAATTAAGTTATTAGCAAAGACCATTATTTGTTACAAGTCCCAGATAGGCCAGCCAGGTTAGTTTGGCTGCATTTGCCTCACAGATGGCATAAAGGATAGCTGTACTCAAGAAGGCTACCACCCAAAAGGGACACTGGCTTTTGTCCCTTTAAGTCCTGTGACTCTGAAGGAAATTATTTTAGGAATTTCCCCTGGCTTCATAGAGACTTATAAGACACCACTGGTCCTCTTATTAGATGATAGATTTCAGAGGCCATGGCTTTCTCGAGGTTCTTCAGTCAGCTGAGTATACAACTCAGCTCAAGTACTTTATATGATCTTTTTAACTTTTTTCAGCTACCAGGGACCAGACCTGGGGATAGGGGCTAGATTGGGCATCTGTACTGCTGCACCTTGAGCTTATTACTGCTTCCAGTTCCAGAGAATACTAGAGACAGGCATAGAAAAAGGGACACTTAGAATATCAACATCCAGGCTTATATGTAGAGTATGGTCTTAAGAACCATCATGACATTTAAATAGTGTGTTGTATGAAACATAAGGAGAAATGAATGCCTCCCCCCAAAGAATTGCAAATTTTTAAAACCCAAGAGATTTCAACTGAGAAGGTACTCATAAGGTCTCAGAACCTGCAATTTGACTTTGGTATATGGAAGAAGTGCTATTAGTTGGAGTGAATGAAAGATTTTTGCTTTATTTAGTGTTGTTTAGTTTTAAGGGATATTCATTCATTAGGAAGAGAACTTTTTTTGGTGATCCTGGAAACTAGAAACTCTTAGCTTGTTGATCTGTACAGAATGTGAATGAACAGCTGAGCTCCAGACTGGTGTGTTGGATTCTGGGAATTCTATTGATTAGTGGAGCTCCTGTACAGCATCACAATTAGGGTTTTACTGGCAGGGGAAGTGTTTGGGTGGGTAATTGATTCTGTACAAATGACAAAAATCCAGCAATTCCAACTCTGATATAAAACTTGAAATTTGAATGTCGGGATCCCTGGGTGGCGCAGCGGTTTGGCGCCTGCTTTTGGCCCAGGGCGCGATCCTGGAGACCCGGGATCGAGTCCCACGTCGGGCTCCCGGTGCGTGGAGCCTGCTTCTCCCTCTGCCTGTGTCTCTGCCTCTCTCTCTCTCTCTCTGTATGACTATCATAAATAAATAATAATAAGAAAAATATTAAAAAAAAAAAGAAATTTGAATGTCATCATGAGGCATGTGAATACACATATCCAAATCTAACCTATTTTTGTGCCAATAACATCAGTTTGTAAAATAAAAAAAAATAGAATATTTTTAAAAGCAAATACTCTGTTTTATTTAAAATTCTCTAATGCTAGAGTTTTAAGCTTATAATTTATTCTTTGTGAGTCAGCAAAATATTTTTTATTCCAACAGTTGGCTAAACCATCTTGTACGTTTCTTTCTGTGGTCCTATTTGTTCAGTCCATTTTTCCCTTCCACTTCTGTTTCCTCATCCAATTGTCATACTTCCATTATACCTCACTTAAAAGCATACATGAAATACTTGCACTGTGGCAGGGGACGTTCTTGTCACCCCCAATGCCACCAAAACCTCCTACACCAATATGCTCATGTGCCTTTCTTACCTCCATGTCCAGTCTGCCAGTTAATCCTTATCAATCCATGTATGCCTGTTTTGTTGGTAGTATTTCTGCCCAAGCTTCTCATTTCCTCATTCTCTTCTTTTTTCTGTTAGCCTAAACTCCTCAGAATTCATAGAGCAGAATCAAGCCTGAAGAAACCTCAGTTGTATGTATGTCACATGTTAGCAATATTCTGCTTGTTTGAAGTAATTAGTAAATATTCCGAGGTGTTTATTTCTTAAAGAAAGTTCTTCGTCATGGCTACTTTTCTCTACCATCAGTTCTTGCTGGCCTAACTGCAATACGGTCTCCCAAATCCACCCTTTGACATCACCCCCTGTCCATCCCATCATAGAGTGGTCTTTCTAAGATGCAAATACAGTCCTGTTAATAGCTTAATAGCTTCCCATTGTCCATTTTAATAAAATACCAAATCTTTAATTTGGCCTAAAGGCCTCTGTAACTTCTCTGGTCTTATGTGTCTCTTCCTCAGATGCTCTCTACCACTTTGGACTTCTTTGACTTTCTCAGACTTACCTGTTTTTTCTATTCTAGGGCCTTTTCCCGCAGCCAGTTCTGTTTGTCCAGAATGTACTTTACTTCTTATCTGTCTCTGCCCTCCCACTCCCCCAATTCTACCTGTTGTATGATTAACCCCTAGTCAGCCACAGAGGCATTTCTGCTTAGAAGCCCGAGGCTGCAGAGTAAGGTCGTTCCACAGGTATAGACTTTCCTGGCCCCTGTGGCTTTCCTTCACACTAGGCACATATTTGGCTACTTAATTAATTATCTACAGTGATTTGTTCAATGTCTGATCCCCTCAAGAAACTATTAACTCTGTGAGAGCAGAGACCTGTCCATGATATCCCCTAGAGCCTAGCACAGAGTCTGGCACACAGTGGTTCTCGATATATGTGACTCAGATATATAAATTACGTATGCAGTTGACCCTTGAACAATGTGAGGGATATGGGCACCAATTCCCTGCACAGTCGAAAGTCCATGTATAACTTTTTTGCAGGGGATATTTTTTATTGTGATAAAATCACATAACACAAATTTTTACCATCTTGTCCATTTTTTAGTGTTCAGTAATGTTAGGTGTATTCACATTGTTGCTGATATATGTTGTCATATATCTCCAGAACTTTTTCATCTTGCAAATCAGAAATTCTGTTCCTTTTAAACAACCCTTTTTTTTTGGTTCCTCCCTGTATCCCCTGATAACCACCATTTTACTTTCAGTTTCTATGAATTTGACTACTTTAAACACCTCATATAAGTGGAATCATATAGTATTTACTTTTTTTATAACTGGCTTATTTCACTTAACATAATGTCTTAAAGGTTCATCTGTATTGGAGTATTTAACATATTTTCCTTTTTTAAGGCTGAATAATATATTCCATGTATGCATATAATACTGTGATGGTTGATTTTTATGTGTCAGCTTAATTGGGCCATGGGTGCTCAGACATTTGGCCAAACATTCCTCTGTAAGGACGTGTCTGAAATACTTTCACATCATGTTCATAGCAGCACTATTCACAATAACCGAGAGGTAAAAGCAACCCAAATGTCCATAGAGAGATGGATGGATAACAAAGTGTGGCTATATTATTCTGGATTCTCAAGAAACAGAACCAATAGGATGGCTATCTATCTGTCTATCTATGTATCATCTATTTGTCCATCTGCCTAGAGGTAGAGAAGGAAAGAAGTTGATTTATCTTAAGGAAGTGCTTCATGCACTATGGAAGCCAAGAAGTCCCAGGATCTGTAGTTGGCGAGCCAGAGACCCAGGAGAGACAATGTGTAGTCAGTTGAATCTGAAGGTCTGAGAACCAGGAAAACTGATGGTATAAATTTCATTTGAAAAGCTGGCAGTCTCAAGACACAAGAAGAGCCCATATTTCCATCTGATTCTGAAGGCTGGAAAAGGCCAAGGTCCTAGCTAAGTAGGTCAGGCTGGAGGAGTTCCTTCTTACTCAGACTTTTTGGTCTATTTAGGTTCAATTAATTAGATGGAACCCACCCACTTTAGGAATGGCAATCTATTTTACTCAGTATATCTCAATTCAAATGTAGTTCTCATCCATGTATAACTTTTCTTTAGAAATTAAAATGGTGGCATTAATACGGAAGTTTAGTAAAAGTAGCATCTCAAATTAGCTATGTTTAAAAAGACCACTTTTATTCTTGCTTAAAAAAGAGCCTAAATCTTATCCAGATTCCAGACCTAAGCACTAGTTTACAAGAAATATAAGAAAAAAAGAAATATTTAAAGAATGCTGTGGGGATGAAATCATTAAAATGCAGAATGTGAAAAATTCTGTAAGATAAATGACCCCTTTTAAATATATATATAAATAAAGAGTAAGATAAAAAGAAATAAAAACAGAGGAAAGGGAAAATTGAATCTTGATTTGTATAAACTAACAGTTTAAAAAAATCATAAGATGAGGCAGCTGGCTGGCTGAGAGGAACATGCAACTCTTAATCTTGGGGTTGTGAGTTCAAACCCCATGTTGGAAAAAAACAAAAAACAAAAACAAAAAAAACAAACCCCATATTGGGTGTAGAGCTTACTTAAAGAAATAAAAACTTTAAAAAATAAAAAGTAAAAAGGGATCCCCAATTTCTAAAGAAATAAAGAAAACCACTCTAGTTTAGTTCTTAGTAAGGTAAAATATCGAATCTAAATTTTTTAAATGATGATTTTGCTTCATTTTAACACTTTTTTCCTCTCAGATTTGGCAAGAAGAAAAATACACATTTGCTGTTTGTTTTTATAACCCCTGAAAATTTTAGAGGTATGTGCCTGCTGGACATATTGTTTTTTCTCCAAATAGAAATCATAAGGTCAATATTTAAAACAAAAATTCTTAGGTTGTGTTTCAGGGCATGGAGCTGACATTACTTTAAGTGAACCACTGACAATCGAGAAAATGAGTATTGTGGTAAAATATTGGAAAACCTATTTCTCAAATACTGGTGAGTGAAAACGAGATTTCCAAAGGTTTGAAAAGTTCTAATTAAATTCTACAAAAACTATATTTATACATTTTTTTAAATTTTTATTTATTTATGATAGGCACACAGTGAGAGAGAGAGAGGCAGAGACAAAGGCAGAGGGAGAAGCAGGCTCCATGCACCGGGAGCCTGATGTGGGATTCGATCCCGGGTCTCCAGGATCGCGCCCTGGGCCAAAGGCAGGCGCCAAACCGCTGCGCCACCCAGGGATCCCTATTTATACATTTTTAAGTTGGTTTTCCATTGATGCCTTTTATTTGCTAAGGATTAACTATATGCTGTGTACTGTAAAGAACATGTAATTCCTATTAATTATAGTGTAAAAGGGAAAAATGAAAATAAACATGTTCTCTACCTGTAACAAAAAAATTTACAACTTCCAAAATTTAAAATGTGTTGCCCAAGGACAAATGCAGTGTTGTGGCAGGCACAGGGTGTTTCTTTTTAGTGCCCCAGGTGCTGCTGCCATCATTTCTTATTCTTCAAAATGGAATTAATCGGGATTCCTGGGTGGCTCAGTGGTTTGGCGCCTGCCTTTGGCCCAGGGCGTGATCCTGGAGTCCTGGGATCGAGTCTTGCATCGGGCTCCCAGCATGGAGCCTGCTTCTCCCTCTGCCTGTGTCTCTGCCTCTCTCTCTCTGTGTCTATCATGAATACATTTTTTAAAAATGGAATTAACCATGCTGTGTCATTGTATGAGTGTCTAAAAGGCAGGGCCACTAATTTTGAATTATCTTATACTTTCTGCTTTGCAAAACGTTTGCTCATAACTTAGTCTACTTAAGTTAATAGGATGGTTGTCCCTCTCTTAGATTTTTAGACACAGATAATTGGTGTCAATGCTTCCATTAGATCTCACATTTCTAAACTCTTCACCTATATTGTATTAGGTGTATCACCAGCATCTAAACATTTAAGCTAATTAAATTAACTTTAATTTGACTTATAAAAGGATAGACTCCAATTTCTTTTTTTTCTTTTTTCTTTTTTAATTTTTCTTTTTTCTTTTATTAAATTTTTCAGACTCCAATTTCTGAAATTAAATTCTACTGGAGTCATTGTTGGTCAATGAGTATTTATGGTTTTTCTAGGCCTGAGATACTGATGGGAACTTTTAAAAATTAAGATGATGTTTTTCTTAAAAGAGGCCTGAAAAACACTTTAAGGATGATTTCTATAAACTCACACTCCAGATGATATAGGACAACCCTCCTTCTTTCGTGTGTGTGTGTGTATTTGTGTGTTTTTAACATTCAGGGAAGATTAGTGAGTCTGTTCTGTAACATTCCAGTGACTCTCAACCACTACAGCTTCAGAGTTCTTTCTGGAAATGGCTAACGGGTGACCCAGATCCTCTTTGCAACCTCTCATTTGGCTCTCGGTGGAAATAGAGCAGCTGCTTATCACCACCTGTTTAACACCCTCCCTATTGGTCATAACCACATCTGCTTCTGGTCATTTCATCTTTGCTTTGAGGATAAGCAGCTGCAAAAAAAAAAAAAAAAAGGACAAAAGAGAAAAAAACATCAGATGTCATATTTTGACAATACGGCTGCTTACTGCAGACTCATACATATTTTCTATCCTTGACATTTACCTATAAATAAGTTAATAAGTAAACTCATTTGAATGTGTTTTAAGCACACCTGCCACTAAGTTTAGAATCTAGTTGAAAGAGGATGTCCTGGAGTGAACAATGTATATTTTCATTTTGTGTCCTAACTTGGGTGGTTTCATGTTTTACAAACTGAAATCTATAAATTGCTATCTATTTTAAAAATATTGCTTTGTAAAATCTTTTGAGTAAAAAATGGCAACTGCTTTTTGATTAGGACTTGTGTGTATGATTAACATTAACCCCTCTCCCCAGTGATTTTAGAATTAAAATAGTCCCCACTTTAAAACTTTCAGTTAAGAATGAATATTCTATGAAGCCCGAAGAACCTGGATTGCCCCTGCAGAAGTCCTGCAGTGAACAATTGGGATATTTTTCTGCTGATCTATTTGCTTGGTTAGTTTTTGTTTTTGTTTTTACTTTTTCATAATAACAACTTTTACTATATAATTTCTGAAGAACTTATTGATTGTGGAACACTAGTTCAAGTGCTAGGGGTGATCCAAAAGGAAGAAGAGGCTGTGTTATAAAAGAGGAATGTGACTTTTTCTGTGTTTCAGTCCTGATCTGGGATGGAGGGTAGTGAATACTTGCAGAAGTATTCACTTCAATCTAAGGAAATACTTCATAACAATCGTGGTTGACCACAGGGACCAGGGTGAATTGCAAGGTAGTATGTTCCCAACACTGGATGTATTAGAGTCTGGGTTATCATTAATCAAAGTTTAATAATAGCAGTGGTATTCACACCTTTTGGAAACAGTAGAATCTTCTTTAAACAAAAATTTTACTTATAACCCCAGTATTTAAACAGATAAGAGTGGCCCCAGATGTTATCTTCCTACTACTAAGCTTCTCACTGACGTTCTTTTTTGAATTCATAAATCTATCCCCCCAATTACTGAAAACAACCCTTAAAAAAGGTCTCTTTGTCTCTGTCTCCATCTCTCCCTTCCTGAGATATTATAACTGGTATTCAAACCTCCATTGGATAAGCAGTTGTCTGGGGTCATACTTTTCTAATGCTGATGTTATCTACTTATAAAAATTCCGTTTTTGTGAAATTTTTTTGTTCACTGTAAGCTGATTTCCAAGGAGATTTTAAATGGAGCATAGGGCTACAAAGAATGAATGTAGCTACCAAGGACATTGGTGATGATGGTGAGAATTTTGAATAAGTCACTTCCGGAATTTGTAGAATGTGACCATCAAGTATTTGTAGAAATGTGACCATATACTATTTTGAAGGAAAAGACTTGGCAACCAATAAGTGTGGTCAAACCAAAAATGTGCTCACTTAAGTAGTACAGAGATATTAATAGGTCTCTTAATCTTATTTAACATTTTAACCTGAAAGAAATTTATTGTATTAAACCTTATCTGAAATATGAGTTTGGGAAGGGTTTTGGAAGGCTCTGTGATTTTCTTACATTACTTGCAACTTCTTTTTGAACCTTTCTTGTCTTGAATCTTTATTTTTCCTCAGAATCCTACCACTACAAATAGAAATACATTTTCAAATCAAGTTGTAGACCTTGGAATAAAATGTATTAGGTTATAAGTTTCTTAGGGAAATATTTTAAAAAAACATTCATTAAAATGTTTAGAGAAGCTTTAGAAAAATGGTAGACCAGAAGATATCTAAATGGAAGGAACCTGACCTTTGCTGATCAAGTTGGAATAGTGTACTATGGCCCTTTAATCCTTTGTGTTTTTTTCTTGTAACACACTTTTAATACAGTCGTATAATTTGGAGTAGTCGTAATCAGTGAGGTCAGAATATTTTAATTCTGCTTGTATCTGTTACTCTTTGTATATTTTAGAATTTTGATTAGTCATTGGATTTATGATGATCTTGATAATAAATTCTTTAGAGTCTTTGAAATAAAACATTCTGCACCAAATAAGTAAGGTAGTGAAGTGCTTTGATATTTACTGCACCTTTGCATGAAGCAAGGGACTTTGAGAAGTAGCTTTGATTAATATATTGGTGCTTATTGTTTAATATTGCCTGACAATTTTCCTCTTAAATCTGTGACATGATTTTCTCTTGTTTCTAGCTCTGAAGCTCTAAGAAATGACATTGGGCTTGAATTAAAGGCTCCAGTGCCAGATTCTGAGAAAAGCAAAAAGATTTCTCTTCTTCATTCAAGCAAGGAAAAGCTGAGAAGGTGAATTATGATACAGTCTGTTTTTAGTATTATCCCTTTTACTTTCATGAATTTCATAATTTTTTGTAGTACTGTTAAAAGTCTCCATGAAACTGGTAAATCTGGCAACTAAATACATGCCACTCATTCATTCACTCATTTTTTCATTTAGCAAATAGCTGTGAGTATCTGATATGTGCCAAAATATGATTGGAGAACTAAGATTTAAAAAAATTCTTGCCTTCAAGACCTTAGTCTAGTGCTCAAATAGACTTTTAAGTAGGCTATTAGATAGAAAATTATGTTTTCATAAATGTCATGATAGAGAAGAACACATAGTAAGCACACTGGGAAAGTCACCTAAGACAGAATGAGGGAGGTGGAAGGCTTTGTTGAGGACATGATAGCTAAATTGAGCTTTAAATGAAAAATGACTATTAATTTGGTTTAAAAGTCAGGGGAGGATATTTCATGTAGCAGGAATGGCAGATACAGAGGCTGACAGTATAAGAAAGTTTAGTGAATTTATGAAACTGCAGGTGTATCCATGTACTTGGCTATAATGGCACAAGTGGGAAGAGGCAGGAGGCGAGAAGTAGTAGGTAAGGGTGTTGCACATCATGTTAAGGAATTTGAATTTGAATCTGAAACTGTTGGGGAAGCTCTGAAGGATTTTTGCAAAGGAGTGATAATGATAAGATTTGCATCTAGAGTGAACACCCTAGCAAGATGTTAGTGAATTGAATCCAGAAGCCTGTGGAATCTGTCAAAAGAAGTGATGAATCCTTAATGATGGTTTTAGAAACAGGAAAAGGTAGAATAAATAAACCAATTCCAGATATACTAAGTGGGTAGATTCAGTGTAAGCTTGGATGCAGGAGGAGTCAAGTGTAACTTGCAAGTAGATGTTGCATCTACCAGCTGACTGGGAAGTCTGGTAGAATGGCAGTCTGGCAGTGTGAGGTGATTTTTGCATTTGTTGGGTGTGAACACTCCAGGTTTACATGGAGCTGCTCAGTCAGGAGTTGGCCTTTAGGTTCTAGAGAAAAATTTAGGCTACAAATATGGACTTAGAGTTTCAGGATACAGCATCTACTTAAAGCAGTGGATGTAGGGATGGATATGATGACTTTGTAGAGCATGTAGAGAAGAGATAAGTGGAAAAAGGAGGACCTTGGGAAAAGCCTATTTAAGGTACAGGCAGCAGAGAAGAAATTGGAGAAAAGAGAGATCCAAAAGCCAAGAGGGAGTGGAATTGAGAAGACCAGAGAGAAGAATTTCCTAAAGGAATGACTGTTTAAGAATATCACGTGACACAGAGAGCAAGTAAGGGGAGAACTAATAATTAACAATTTATCTTAGGCAAAACCTAAACATCATTGGTCTTGGCAAAAACATTTTCCATTAGCATGGTTAGGGAAGAAGCACCATTGTGGAAAGATGGAAAATGAAAGGTGGGAGCACAAATGAAAGTAAAGAGAAAATGAGGGTGTGTGTTATGTAAAAGGAGATATAGAGTAAAATGAGAAATTTTGATAAGATTGAGCCAGGCTTGAATAGGTTTATTTATATTCCAAAAGAAGTAGCTGGAAAAGATGTATTTATGGTATAAAAAATGAAACAAAAATTTATTCACTTGAAAACATGACTTTATGGATTAGCAATTTGAGTAGGGCTAAGTGGGTAATTCTTTGTTGTTGTTGTTGTTAAAGATTTTATTTATTCATGAGAGAGAGAGAGAGAGAGAGAGAGAGAGGCGGAGACACAGGCAGAGGGAGAAGCAGACTCCCCGCAGGGAACCCACTATGGGACTTGATCCTGGGACTCCAGGATTACGCCCTGAGCTGAAGGCAGATGGTCAACCACTGAGCCACCCAGAAAAGTGGGCAATTCTTTTGCCTACATAACATCAGCTGGGGTTGCTTGGTAGTATTCAGCTAGTACATGGTCTAGTCAGGACAGTCCAAGACATTATGTCTGGAGCCTCTGCAGAGATGGCTGGAAGTCTAAGCTCAGCTGAGGCTATCAATTGAAGCTTCTTCAGCATGGTAGTCTCAGGGTTGTCAGGCTTCTTACATGGTAGCCCAGGATTCCTAGAATGTTCCAAGAGGCAGGGAGAGAAAGCCGCCACTGTCTTAAGGCCTGGGACAAGAAACTGGCTCAGTGCTATTTCTCCCATGTTCTACTGGTCACAGCAGTCAGAGAACTATCCCGATCTGAAGGAAGGGTACATAGAACTCCACCTCTCAGTGGGTGGAATGTCAAATAATATTAATCCCCTAGAGCTGGAGAGGGAAGTTGATAATGGACTTGGCATCCCTAAGTATATAGAAGCTTATGGAATCTAGAATCAGGTGGGAGGATACCTCTTCTACTGAAAATGGAGAGAAAGAGCTAAAGCCAAATGTGGATAAAGATGAATCTTTTCATGGGGGCCAGAAAGGAGGGAGAAGTTGAGTAATTTCTGCCAAATGACCTCCATTATCCACTAAAGACTAACCAGAGGGTAAATGGGTTTGAATTGGTGAGATGGGCTGGTGGATGGGCTAGTTTGGCCCAAAAGACCTTCACTCACAGGTTTGCTGCTTTGGCTGAATGAAGGTAGTGTCTGCTGGCTAGTGCTAGCCCATAGATTTCACTGATCTGCACTGAATGAGAAAAATACAGTGCAATGAGTATTTTTAAAGCAGTATATTATACAATTTATATTCTAAGATTGTATTTTCCATATTTTATTTGGTGTTAAAATTATGATATTTCTAAACAGTTGCAATGAGAGGATATTGGGAGATGCTACCTCTCTTTCATTATTTTTCTTGTTGAGATCTAACATTAGAAGCCTTTTATTGGTCCTCCAAACTTCTGCGTTGAGATTTTAAAATTTTAATGGTTGATGAAAACTAAAATCTGAGAATCCCTCATCTACCAGGCTAAAAAGATGCTTTGGAAGCTGTGTACCCCCATAGCGTTATTTATAGAACTAGAAGTCTTAGTTTCCCAAAAAGGAAAGCTATAACCAGGCACCCCATCTTTCCCTTTAGTGATTTGCTTGAGACATAACAGAAAGTAAAGAATCTGTCCCTATTTTTTTTCCTTTTCCTCCTCTTTTTTTTTTTAAATTTTTATTTATTTATGATAGTCACAGAGAGAGAGAGAGAGGCAGAGACACAGGCAGAGGGAGAAGCAGGCTCCATGCACCGGGAGCCGGACATGGGATTGTATCCTGGGTCTCCAGGATCGCGCCCTGGGCCAAAGGCAGGCGCCAAACTGCTGCGCCACCCAGGGATCCCTCCTTTTCCTCCTCTTAACTCTTCTGAGTATACCTGTGAATCTTGAAATGGATGCTTATACTCTGTTTCCCTTCCTCCTTCTCCCCCCAGCTTTACATATGCTTTTGTTTTGTTTTGTTTCATTTTTTAAAATATTTATTTATTCATGAGAGACACACAGAGAGAAAGAGAGAGAAGCAGAGACACAGGCAGAGGGAGAAGCAGGCTCCCTGTAGGGAGCCTGACATGGGACTCAATCCCGGGTCTCCAATATCACACCCTGGGCTGAAAGCGGTGCTAAACCACTGAGCCACCAGGGCTGCCCTCCATTTGGTTTTTTAGCAGCATAAGGTAACATGATGTTGACTAATGTTAAGGAGATAATGGTTCCAGCTAATGGTTTTGAATATTTTCATTTGAGAATTTTTTTAAAAAAATGAATCTAATAACTCTGTTTTCTTTATCAGAACAGATTAATAAAAATTGGCTACCTAATTCTAATATTCTTGGGGAAATCCCATTTGTCATACATATTTTAAATATATTACATATGTTTTTATCTTGTTGAGGTATACTTTTCAGACTGATGCCATCATTTTGTTTGTGTGTCCATGGATCTAAAATGATGGTGATTTAATAATTTTTGGAATGTCTACTCACTTGAAAAGACATGAATATGAGATAGTCTTTCACAAATGAAGGCTTAGAAATTCAAGGAAAGTAGAACCCCAGGAAGTTCTCAGAGGGTCCCAAATCCTATCTGGCCAAAAGGCCTTCCTCTGTGAACTGTTTGCTTGAGACATATTTGTACAGAGAGACCCAAGGACTTAATTTGGGCCGAGATCTTTGGCCTTGGATCCCTTACAACTTCTCAGAATCACTCTTAACTGGGGGAGAATGAAACCAGGTTGGTTCTTTTCCAGACTTATTTGAATTAGATCATAACCAAGCTGGCTGCTGGCTACTATGTTAGATGATAAAGACAAAACATGCCCTTTGACCTGTTGTTGTCTATTGCTGTTCCTTACACAAAAGAAAAAGAAAAAGACACTACTAGGGGCACCTGAGTGGCTCAGTTGGTTAAGTATCTGCCTTGGTTCAGGTCATGATCCCAGGGTCCTGGGATCAGCCCCACGTCTGGGCTCCCTGCTCAGTGAGGAGCCTGCTTCTCCCTCCCTCTGGTGTTCTCTCTCCCTCTTTCTGTGTCAAATAAATAAAATCTTTAAAAGAAAAAAGAAAAAGACAAGACTCTGTGGTGTTTCTGGAGCCTGTTAATCCTACTTTGTTGAGCCAACAATGACCTCCTTCAAAGTTTCACTAAACATTTCCTCCTTATTTTTGTCTTCTGTCTTTTAGTTAAAAAAAAAAAAATCATGGTATAATTAACATACAAGGAAATGCAATGAAGTTTCATACAATGAAATCTTCAGTATCTGTCTTTAAAATCTCTTTCATTAAGTGTTTGGTTTTTTTTTTTTTTTTTTGTCTACCTTTCTACTGGGTTTTTCTGGGGTTTTCTTCTTACTAATTTTTAGAAATTCATTGTATGTTCTGCTACTAGGCTTTTGCCAAATATCTATATTGCAAATATCTTCTCTCAGACCATGTGTGTTGATATATACCTATTTTTAGTTCATACATAAGACTTGAAAGAAATTCTGCTTGGAGAGGTCACTTTGAGTTGTGTCTCGCTCAAAGGACGAAACTTTACATAATCTATTTGCTCCACTATCACTTAGGATACAGGTCTCCTATTTTCCTGCCTATCCTAACCTCAAGTTCCTAACCTTGATGTTGGAGCCAGAAAAATTTGAGAAGCAATGAATAAGGCTAGATCCATAATGTTTGCTAATACATTTCATAACCTTAGGAATATTAGAGAATTTAGGATAAAGAGTTCCACTTGATTGATGTCAGAAGATTAAATTGGTGTTTCTAAGAAGTCAGTTGCATGTATTTAAGTGTATGGTTTGATGCATTTTAAAGAGATGGTTTATTACCCACTGCTCCTAAGAGGATGAGGTATTAGCCCTATTCAAGGGCTACATAAGGAAGCACCAGGGTTGGTCATGAGGGAGACAAATGCATACACCCATCTAAACCGCAACATTTCCGTTATATTAGAATGTTCCCCTGTGTATTAAGCATGTCTTTTTATTCTGATGGCTTATCATCGGGAAACTTCCTGACCATGGGGAGACTGCTCATCCCAGGGGTAGCCAATTTCTAGAAATAGTAAATGACTTGCCAGTGAGCATGCCTTGCATATGTGCAAACTGACCAACCCAGAGACTATCCGACACCCACCCCCTCTATCTGGCTCTTATGCTCCAGGCCAATATTCCCCTGCCCTTATCACCTCAAAATGATGTGCTACCACGCAACTTTGGACACCCCTACATCCCAGAGCTTGCTGAAATTATTCAAACTAGCCAGTCCAAAGCCTGCTTGCCTACATTGCCTGTTCCTTCTCTCAGAAACCATAGTAAAGGCTCTTGCCCTCATTTTCTTTCGACTCCTCCTGCCTCCTAACTGCCTCTGGTGCTTTCCCATGTGGCCCTATGGGGTGTGAAGTGGCCCCCTCCTTTTGGGAACTGTCAGTAACCATCATTTAAAGGCAACCATCTCCTGATCTGTTGGCCTCACCATACCTGAATGATCATAAAACATGCAATTTAAATTTCCTCATGCTCTTTACTGGTCTATCCTTTCCCATCCTCTAGAGGCAGATACTCTTCTGATTCCTATCACTATAGATTTGTTTTGCTTGTTCTAGAACTTTATGTAAATTGAACCATCAATATGTACACTTAGGTCTGGCTTCTTTCACCCAGCAAACATTTTAAATTCATTAACATTGTGTGTCTTAGTGATTTGTTCCTTTTTACTGTTGAGGAATATTCCATTGTGTAAACATACCATACTTCAGTTATTAATTCTCTGGGTTTTATCTATCAAGAATAAAGCTACTATGGGGGAGCCTGGCTGGCTCAGTCAGTAGAGCATGTGACTCTTGATCTCAGGGCTGTGAGTTCAAGCCCCATTTTGGGGTTAGAGCTTACTTTAAAAAAAAAAGAAGAAGAAGAAAGCTACTGCAAACATTCTTTTATATATATTTTGTGAACTTAGATTTCCATTTCTCTCAGAAAGAGTTGTGTACTGCAAGGTTGGTGTATGTTTCTCTTTTTAGGAGACCTCCGACCAGAAATCTAAAATAGCAGCACCATTTTGCACTCCCACTAACAATATATGAGAGTATTAGTCGCTCCATATCCTCATCAACATTTGATATTTTTAGTCTTTTCTGTTTTAGATGTTCTTGCAGTTGTGCAGTGTGATCTGTGATTCTAAATTTGCATTTTCCTGGTGATTGATGAGGTTGAGCAGCTTTTCGTATGCTTTTGGCCATTTGTATCTATTTTTTTATGAAGTCTGTTCAAACCTTTTGTCCATTAAAAAACTTTTGTTCACTTATGTTTTTGTTATTGAGTTGTAGGAGCTCTTTAATATTCTGGATTCAAATCCTTGGTCAGATTTATGTCTTGAAATATTTTCTTCTAGCTCAGTGTTCATTTTTGTGAACTGTTACCTCTTTTGTTGAGCAGAAGCTTTAAAAATTTTTGACAAAGTCCAATTTATCAATATTTTACAATATGTATTATACTTTCCTGTATTAGTAATCATTGCCTACTATTAAGTTGCAATACGTGTTGTCTATAAGATGTTTTATAGTTTTAGCTTCTATGATTATTTATCTTAATTTTTATGGGATGAAGTGTTGAGATTGTTTAATTTCAAACGTTTCAGATTTTCAAGATTTTGTGAGAAAACATTCCATTCTTTAGTGAATTGCTTTGGTACTTTCATAAAAATCAATTACCTTAGGGAAGCCTGAGTGGCTTAGTGGTTGAGCATCTGCCTTCAGCTTGGGTCATGATCTTGCAGTATCAGGGTTGAGTCCCACATTGGGCTCCTTGCATGGAGCCTGCTTCTTCTCTGCCTCTGTCTCTGCCTCTCTCTCTGTGTCTCTCTGATTTTTTTAAAAGATTTTATTTACTTATTCATGAGAGTCACCATATAATTATATATATAATTAATATATATAATATAAAAATATTCATGAGGTCACCATATAATTATCAGTGTATTTCTAGATTACCTGCTCCACTGATCTACTTCTCTATCTTCTTCACTTCAGTATTACATTGTAGCTTTACTATTCTCATAATCAGATAAAGTTCTCCAGCTTGTTCTTCATTTTCAAGTTGCTTTGGATATTAAAAGGTCCTTTGGATTTTCATGTGAATATTAAAATAAGCTTGTCAATTTCTTCCTTTAAAAAATCCTGCTAAGATATTGATTAGGATTGTGTTGAATAAGTAGACCAGTTTGAGAAAAAATTGGTGTTTTCCATTTCGGTCAGTATTGATTCTGGCCATCCATCTCCAGTTTTTAAAGGTCTTTATTTCAACAGTTTTGTAGTTTATTAAGTTTCTGAATGTTTTAGCAGGTTTTAAAATTTTTTGTTGTAAGCAATTTTTTATTCATATATCCAAAATTTTCATAACTAGCATCTAAAGTTAAATTTATGTTGACCTACTATCCCCATGACCTAGCTTTATCTATTCATCACTTCTAGTCATTTTTTGTGGATTTCTCACATACACAATTATGTCATCTGTGAATAAAGACATTTTTCCCCCAATCTTTGTGGCTTTTATTTCTATTTCTTGCCTAATACCCTGACTAGATTCACCAGCTTTTTGAATTAGAAGTGATGCAAGTAGCATCCTTGCCTTGTTTTATGATCTTGCAGGGAAAGTGTTAAGTCTTTTCATTACTGATGTTGTAGGCTCTTTTTATACATGCTTTTTATCACCTTAAGAAAGTTTTCTTCTGGGATCCCTGGGTGGCACAGTGGTTTAGCGCCTGCCTTTGGCCCGGGGCGCGATCCTGGAGACCCGGGATCGAGTCCCACGTCGGGCTCCGGGTGCATGGAGCCTGCTCCTCCCTCTGCCTCTTTCTCTCTCTCTCTGTGACTATAATAAATTAAATAAATAAATAAATAAATAAATAAATAAATAAATAAATAAATGTTTTATTCTATTCCTACTTCAAGTGTCATCATGAATGGATGTAAAATTTTGTCAGTGTGTTTTCATTATTTATTAAGATGATTATACAGTGTTCTCTTTTCTGTTAGTGTACTGGTTATGCTGATTATTTTAAAATGCTATACTCTGTCTTGATGTATTCTCTTATTTGTTGCTAGATTTGGTTTGCTAATATTTCATTAACAATTTTTGTATCATGTTCATGAGGGTTATTGGTCTCTAATTTTCTTATGCCTTTATTGGATTTTGGTATCAAGGAGATGCTGACCTCATAAAATGAAATAGTCTTTCTTCCTCTTCTGTTTTCTGAAAGAGTTATGTAAGATTGATGTTTTATAGAATTCAACAGTAAAGTTATTTAGGCTTGGAATTTTCTCTGTGGGAAGTCTTAATTAAAAATTAAATTTCTTTAATAATTTTAAGACTAGATTTTCTGTGTTTTTCTTCTCAGTTGGTTTAATTTATGTCTTTCAAGAAATTTGTTTAATCCAAGGTGTTAAATTTATTGAATGACTTTTTGTTCATGATATTCTCTTATAATCTTTTTAATGTCTGCAGATCTCTGATGATATTCCTTCTTTCATTTCTGGCATTGATAATTTGTGTTTTAGTTCTTCTTGATCAGTCTAACAAGTGGTTTATTAGTTTTACTGGCTTTTTTCAGTGAGCAAAATTTTTTTCATTGATTTTTTGTAGTATTTGCCCATTTTATATTTGGTTCCACTCTGTCATTTCCTTTTTCTTCTCTATTGTGCTCTTTTTTCTATTTTCTTAGGTGAGAAACTTAAATCATTGATTTTAACCTTCCTTCCTTCCTTCTTTTCCTTCCTTCCTCCCTCCCCCCTCATCCTAAAGATTTATTTATTTTAGAAAGAGAGAGTAAGCAGGTAAGGAAGGGGCAGAGGGAGAAGGAAAGGGGAAAATCCTCAGGCAGACATCTTGATGAGTGTAGAGCCCAACACAGGGCTCAATCCCACAACCCTGAGATCATGACCTCATGACCAAAACCAAGAGTCAGCCACTTAACTGACTGGAAAAAAAGTTTGCAAAACATATATAAAAGAATGTTTATGATAAATTTTAAGCAATTTTTATTCATATATCCAAAATTTTCATAACTAGCATATACCTAGACTTATTTAACCAACTGAGCCACCCAGGTACCCCACCTTTTCTTCTTTTCTAATAAAAGCATTTAAAACTATAAATTTCCTTTATAAAAGTTTTTTCTTATCAGTGTTTTAAGTGTATTTCATAAATTTTGACATATTAGATTTTCACTATCATTTGGTTCAAAATACTTTTCTTTCTCTTTATCCCTTGTAATTTTTTCCTTGACCACTGATTATTTAGAGTGTGTAACTTTAATTTCCAAATGTTGGAGATTTTCCAGATATGATTTATGATTTAATTATATTATCATCTGAGAATATATTTGGTCAGGTTTCTATCCTTTGATATTTTCTGAGATTTGTTTTATGGCCCAAAGTATGGTCGCCCTTGATGAGTATTCCACATGCACTTGAAGAGAATATGTATTCTGCTGTTTGGGAGTATAGTGTTCTAAATATTAATAAGGTAGAATCGGTTAGTAGTGTTTTTCATATGTATTCTGTATCCTTATTGATTTTTCTGAGAGTTAAAATCTTTTTTTTTTTTGAGAGTTAAAATCTTGAGTGATGACTATAGATTGCTTTATTTTTCACTTCATTCCTGTCAGTTTTTGGTTCATATATTTTGAAATTGTTGGTTGCCTGTCTTTTTTTTTTTTAAGATTTTATTTATTTATTTGAGAGAGAGAGAGAAAGAGCACATTCAGACATATGAGTAGAGGGAGAGGCAGGAGGCAGAGGGCGAAGCAGACTCCCTGCTGAGCATGGAGCCAATGCTGGGTTCCATCTCAGGACCCTGAGATCATGACCTGAGCCAAAGCCATACGCTTAAACTACTGAACCACCCAGGCACCCCAGTTGCCTGTCTTCTTAATGAACTGTGCAAATTATCTATACTAATACTTCATCTTAAAATCCACTTTTATATTCATATAGCTTTCTTATGAAAGCATGGATTTTCTTTAACCTAAATATGTCTTTATACTTAAAGAATATCTCATGTAAACAGCATGTAGATGAATCTTATTTTCCTTTTAAATTTGCCCATTCTGACAATCTCTACTGTTCACTTAGAATATTTATTTTATTTACATATAATTACTGTTAAGTTTGATTTTAGGGATATGATTTTTCTGTTTTCACTAGCTCTATTTTCCTTTCCGTTTTTCTCCTCCATTGCCTGCCTTCTTTGGGATTAATCAAGTATGTTTTAGCATTGCTTTTTATCTCCTCTATTGGCTTTTGAGCTGAAATTATCATTTTTTAGTGGTTCCTCCAGGGTTATAGCATGCATCCTTAACTTACATAGTCTACTTTGATATTATGATACTTAATATACAATAGCATATTTCCACTTACCTTCTATTTTTGTTAGAGTTGTCATTTTACTTTTACATATATTATCAATCCCACATTTTTATTATTTTTGCTAAATTGTAAGCTGTTCTTCCAGTTATGTTTTGCTATGTAACAAATTGCCCTAAAACTTGGTAGGTTAAAACAACAGCCTATTTATCATATATTACAATTTTATGGATCATAAATTTGAGTATCATCAATTTGATTCTGTGATTCTTCTCCACATGGTGTTTAGTGTGGTAAGTGTTTAGCTGGTAATGGCCTGTCCAGAGAACCCAGTATCCACACAGATATTCTCTTGGTGGAGGGTGGTTGAGATGGGTTGCTCTCTTTCCCTGTAGTCCCAGCACCTCTCCACATGGTTTCTCCAGCCAGCCAGCCAGACATCTTGCCTGAAAGCTCAGGGTTTAATGAGACCAACACTGAAGCTATGTCTTCTTAAATGCTAGTCTTAGAACTGTTGGTAGTCACTTCTCCAGGTATCTTTGGATTAAAGCAGGCACAGGCCATCAGAGATTCAGAGGGAGAGGAAATTGATCCTACAACTTTATTGAAGATAAATATTTTTCAGTCATTTTAACCTGTAACTATTGTTTTTTCTTTTAGCTCAAATTTTAGATTTTTTTTAGTAAGGCAGCATCTTCACCGTTTGCAAGATTATTTCTGAGTTGCAAAAATTCTTTCTTCATGTTTTTTCTGTATTACCATGTCTTTCCCCTGTATTCTCCCATTCAGTCTTGGCTGCCACAAACAGACAGGTAGAAAGTGTGAGAATACTTTGTTCTTGCATCTGAAGTAGAAACCTCAGCAGCAGACATAACTGCTCCAGATCTGTCAGAGGCTACTTTTGGTTTTTAAGATATTAATAAATTAGAAATAAATCAGCCTTTTATGTATGCCACCATACTTGTTATGTCTGATACTCATCACTTATTTGTGTAAATCATATTTCCATCAGGTATTATTTCCTCAAAGTAAATAATGAAATAAGCTATTTTTACATAAAGGACAAATTGGAGATTTTGATACCAGCAGACCTGCAGGGTGAGAAAACTAAAGGATATTCTTTAGGTTAAATGGAAATGATAGCAAATGGAAAGTTGAATCTTTAGGAAGGGCTAATAGAATCAGAAATGATAAATATGGGAGTAAATATTAGAAAACAGTTTTCTTCTATGTTTAGTTAAAATGCATCAGACTGTTATAAGTGAAAATTATTATGTTGTGGGACTGGTAATACTGTTCACTCTTCAACAAAACAAAAGTTAGGGACACTGATACCCATGCAGTCAAAAAGTTGTGTATGACTTTTGACACCCCCAAAACTTAACTAGTAATATTCTACTAGTGACCAGAAGCCTTACTAATAATATAGACAGTTGATTAACACGTAGTTTTATATATTTATTATATACTGTATTTTTACAATAAAGAAAGTGTTATTAATAAAATCATAAGGAAGATAAAATACATTTATAGTAATATACTGTATTTATTGAAAAAAGTCTGTTTATAAATGGACCCATGCAGTTCAAACCTATGTTGTTCAGGGATCAACTGTATATGTAGATGTAGTACATATGACAATTATAGCATGAAGGATGAGTGGGGCAAAGGTACTTATTACATCATTGCAGAATTTATGTATTTTATATAATGTCATAAAACTTTAACTCTAAATAGACTGTGAAAAGTTATAGTGTAATCCCTGAAGCAACACTAAAGAGATTTATGCATAAGGCATAGCTTTGAAGCCAATAAACAAATTAAAATTGAATTTTAAAAATTATCCAAAAGAAGATAAGATAGGAAGAACAAAAAAGCCAAAGAAACTACAGGGGAAAAAAAACATAAAACAGTAGATCTTTATCCACCTGTATCCAACTTATAGCACAGATTGTCAGAATGAATAGAAACAAACAAACAAACAAAAAAACCCAAAGATTTATCTATCTGTTGTCTCTAGAGACCACTATAAATATAAAGACACAGTAAGGTAAATAAATAGAAAAATATATACTGTGAAACATATGTATAAGACTAGACTGGCTACATTAATACCAAATAAAGTAGACTTCAAGACAACCAGTATCACTTGAAGTAAAGATTAGCTTTTCATAATGATGAAAGAATTGATTTATCAGAATGATACAACAATCACAAATAGTATATGAACTATATTTGAAGCAATAATTCACAGAATTAAAGATACAAATATTAGCAAGCATTATTGGAGATTTTACATCCCTCTCTCAGCAGTTGATAACTAGACAACAAAGATCAGTAAGATATAGAAGATGTGAACAGTATTAGCCACCTTGATCTGGTAGATATTTATAGAACATTATATACAGCAATGGCAGCAGAATACGCTTTCTTTTCAAAGGCACATGGTACATTCACTTAGATAAATTGTATGCTGGGGGGTATAAAACATTTCAATACATTTAAAAGAGTTGAATTCACAAAGAGTATGTTCCCTGACCACAGTGAAGTTAAATTAGAAATCAATAAGAATTAGATATAAAGGAAAACCTCAAATATTTGAAAACATAAAAATATACTTCTAAATAATCCATGGGTAAAAGAACAATATCACAAGAAAAATTAGCAAATATTGCAAACTGAATGATGGTGAGAAAAGATTATTTCAAAATTTGTGAACTGTCAGCTGAAGCAAAGCTATAGAAAACACTATGGCTTTAAATGTTTATATTAGAAAAGGCAAAAGGTCTAAAAATCAATGACCCTTAGGTCATTGGACTCTTAAGTCCATTTTAAGGAGCTAAAAAAAAAAAGTAAATTAAATCCTAAGTAAATAGAGGGGAAATCCCTGGGTGGCTCAGTGGTTTAGCGCCTGAGCTCATGATCCTGGAGTCCTGGGATCAAGTCCCACGTCAGGCTCCCTGCATGGAGCCTGCTTCTCCCTCTGCCTGTGTCTCTGCCTCTCTCTTTCCTGTGTCTTTCATGAATAAATAAATAAAATCTTAAAAAAAAAAAGTAAATAGAAAATGGGGAAATCAGGCAGATGAGGTGAGAGACTTTTACCAATATCTTGAATGAAAAGTGAGAGACTTTTACCAATATCTTGAATGAGGAATTATTGCTATATATCCTGTAATCATTTAAATATAAAAAGGGTATATTATTGAAGAATTTTATGCCAGTAAGCTCAGCCACTTAGACAACATGGACACATTTTTGAAAGACACAATTTACCAACACTGACATCAGATGAAGCAGAAAATCTGAATATCCCTATATAGTAAAGAAATTGAACTTGTTATTAAAAACCTTACCAAAGAGAAAACATTAAGCTTAGGTGGTTTTACTGATGAATTCTGTCAAACATTTAAAGAAGTAATATCAACCTTAAATTCTTACAGAAAATGGAAAAGAGGGAATAATTCCTAACCCATTTCATGAGGCCAGCATAACCCTAAACCTAATGAAGACATTATTTAAAAAAATTACAGACCAATATCGCTCATGAATAGGGACATAAAAATGCTTAACATAATTTTAGCAAATCAAATCAAGTAATATATGAAGATGTAGTACATCATGACCACACCAGATATATCCTAGAAAAGCAAAGCTGATGTAACATTCAAAACATCAATCAATGTAATTCACATTACACAGAATAAAGGAGAAAAAACATATGATCAACAGATTCTGAAAAATTATTTGACTACATTCAGTACTCTTTCAAGTTTAAAAAACACAACAAAACAATCTTTAAGTAAATCATACATGGAAGAAAACCTTTTCAGTCTATTAAAGGGCATCTATGAAAACCTATGGCTAGTATTGTACTTAATGATGAAAATCTGACCATGTTCATTAGATCTGGAAAAAGTAAGGAGTGTACATTTGTACTACTTCTATTCATCATGGACAAAACTATCCTAGCCATTGCAGTTACGTAAGAAAAAGAAATTAAAAGCATACAGATTAAAAAGGAAGAAGCAAAGCTTTCTTATAGATGGCATGAATATTGTGTGAAAAGTGCTAGGATGCCTACAAAACAACCCTATAGAACCAAAAGATTAATTAATGTAGCAAGGTTGCAGGATATAAGGTCAATGTATAAAATTTAATTGTATTTTTATACATGAGTAGCAAACAATTAGAAAATGAAAATTAGGACACCTCCGTGTCTCAGTTAGTTAAGCATCAGACTCCTGGTTTTGGCTCAGGTCATGATCTCAGGGTCATGACATCGAGCCCTGCATTGGGCTCTCTGCTCAGTGTGAAGTCTGCTTGAAATTCTTTCTCCTGCCCCCTACTTGCATTCTTTCTCCTCTCTCTCAAAGAAATAAAATCTTAAAAAAAAAGAATATGCAAATTAAAAATAATTACCTCTTTTTAAAGATTTATTTATGTATTCATGAGAGACAGAAAGAGGCAGAGACATAGGCAGAGAGAGAACCAGGCTCCCTGCAGGCCAATGTGGGACTCTATCCTGAAACTCCGGGATCATGCCCTGAGCCAAAGGCAGATGCTCAACCGCTGAGCCACCCAGGATCCCAAAAATAATTACTTTTACAACAGAGTAAAAAAAGCCTTGTAATACTTAGGAAGAAATATGCAAAAGACACATAGGATCTATACATTGATCACTCAAAATATTTCTGTGAGAAACTAAAGAAAACCTAAATCATGCATTATACCATAACTACAAATTGAAAGAGTCATTATTGTTAAGATAGTAGTTCTCACTGAATTGAAATATAACTTTATTTGAATATGAATCATAATTCCAGTAGGGATTTTTTTTGGGTAAAAATTGATAATCTGATTTAAAAATGGAAAAGAAAAAAATAAAAATGGAAAAGACCTAGAATATAAAAAGACTTAGAATAAAGCAATCTTGAAAAACTACAACAAAATTGGAAGAAACTATCTGACCTCAAGACTTAATATACAGCTACAATAATCAGTATGTTACTATCATAAAGGTTGACCAATAGATCGATGGAACAGAGTATCCTAATACTGGACCCACACATTTGTGTTCACTTGATTTTCAATAAATCACCAGAGCAAACTTATTGGGAAACAAATCTTTTCTATAATTGGTCTTTGAATATCTGGATATCCAAATGGAAAACAATGAATTTTGACCCCTTACTCATACCATATAAAAATTAATTCAATATGGAGCATAGACAGATCTATATTATAAAACTAAAACTATAAAGCTTCTAGAATAGCACTGTTTAGTAGAACTTTCTGCAGTGTTAGGAATGTCCTATATTTGCATCCATTGTCTAATGAAGTAGCTGCTAGTCATTATGTAGTTGTTGAGTTTTTGAAATCTTGTCTATTGAAACAGGAAGTTAATTTTAAATTTTATTTAACTTTAGTTTATATTTAGATAGACTAATGGCTATATATGTCTATGTAGACCGGTCTAATGGGCTATATAGGACAGGACAGCTCTAGAAGAAAGCATAGGAAAATGTCTTCATAAACTGAGGGTGGGCACCTGTTCCTTAGACACAGAAAACAATAACTATAAAAGAAAGAATAGGTGAATTCGACTCATCAAAAATTAAAACTTTTGCTATCAAAACATACTAGTAAGAGAGCAAATCAGCAAAATATAGATGGAGAGAAAATATTTGCAAAACAAATATGCTGACAAAATTCTGGTATTACAAGATACAGTGAAATGATAGGACACTTGCACCCCAACGTTCCATAGCAGAGTGTCCACAATAGCCAAACTGTGGAAGAAGCCACCTTGTCCTTCGACAGATGAATAGATAAAGAAGATGTGGTGTGTGTCCACATACAATGGAATATTACTGAACCATCAGAAAGGATGAATACCTACCATTTGCTTTGACATGGATGGAATGAAGGGTCCTATGCTGAATGAAATAAGTCAGTTGGAGAAAAACAATTACAATATGGTTTCGCTCATATGTGGAATATAAGAAATAGTGAAAGGGACCTTAGGGGAAGAGGAGGAAACTGAGGAAAAGTCAGGATGACAAACCGTGAGACTCCTGACTCTGGGAAACAAAAAAGGGTTGCAGAAGGGGAGGTGGGTGGTGGGATGGGGTAACTGGATGACAGGCATTAAAGAGGGCACATGATAAAATGAGCCCTGGGTGTTACACTGTATGCTGGCAAATTGAATTTAAATAAAAATTTAAAATAAATAATAAAATTCTGGTATTATAGATAATAAAGAACCCCTAAAGATCAATACCAAAAAGATCTGCAGTCCAGTTAAAATGGAGATAAAAATACTTGAACAGACACTTCACAAAGGAAGATATGCAAGTGACCAACAAGCACCAAAAAAAAAAAAAATGCTTAACATAATTTGTTATAGAAATGTAAATGAAAGTATGAGGTACTACCATTTATACCTCAGAAAGGCCAAAATGCTAAAATTAAAACTGCTGACAATATTAAATGTTGTCAAGGATTTGAAACAACAGGAACTCTCATACACTGATGGTGGGAGTGTACAATCATACTATTTTGGGCAAAGTACTACCAGTTTCTTATATATTTATTAAATTAACCCATTAATTCTATTCTTAGATATGTTCCCAGAGAAATAAAAACATGCATTCACAAAAAGATGTACAGAATGATCTAGCAGTTTTATTCATAATGACCAAAAACTGGAAACAGTGGAAGTGTTTATCAGTAAGAGAATGGATAAATAAACTGTGGCATATTTATACTATGGAATACTATTAATAAAAAGGAACAGATTACTGATAATGAACAAATCTCAAAAATATTGTGCTTAGTGAAAGAAATCTTATATCAAATGGTATATGCTTTTAAGTTTTGACTTCTATGAAGTTCAGAGACAGGCAAAACTAATATGAGATGGAAAAATTTCAGAAATGTTGTCCCTTTTGATAAGATTGGGAAGGAATATAAGGAACTTTCAGGAGTTGTGATAGTGTTAATTAGGGTTTTTGTTACATAGTTTTGTGCATTTGTCAAAACTCAACCTTTAAGATTTGTTTATTTGTTTTATGTAACTTTTATTTGAAAAAAATAATTAACTTTCTAGCTAATATGTTTAAGAGTTTAGTGTCTTAAGTTTACAATTTACTTTGAAATGCTTCAGTATAATAAAATGGATCACTGTATGGCCAGTGGGATGATTCATATGTGACAAAGCATGTTCATTGTATATTTTAGGTAGGTGCAGTATATATATGTTCTCTTTACAAATCCTTCTTTCAGCTTTTAAGAATTAATATCTTAAATTCTTTCAGTCTTTCTGTGTCTTTGAACATTTTCCTAATGAATGTTGGAAAAAAATGTAATATGATTTTTTAGTGTAAAAGTGACTTGTACCCAGCAAAAATATTTGGGAAATATAAAAAAATGAAAAGCCCAACCATCCAGAAATAACTATTACTTGATGGTTTTGCTTTCAAGTCTTTTTATGTGCTTTATTTTTACTTTAATGTCTGTGATCATATTTTATATATTTCCTTATGTTTTATACTTATATCCTATAAAATATTCTGTTTTTCCCGAGTAAGGTTTATAGCATATCATTTCCCCTGCCAGATAGTATTCTACTGAGTTAGTATACTATAGATTACTTAAGTACCCATCTATTTTGTGTGTTTAGGGTTTTTTTTATGTCTTACTGATATACCACTATAATGGATATTATTTCGCAGAAAGTTTGTTCTGTTTTAGGCCCTAGTAAGTGGAAGTACCACATCAAAGGGTATGAAAAATTTCAAAAAAAAAAAAAAAAAAAAAAGAAAAAGAAAAAAAGAAAAAAGAAAAATTTCAAAGCTCTTCATACACATTGTCAAATTGTTGACCTTTTTTTCTAGAATAGTCCCTGAGGTACCTCTATAGAACCCTAAAAGAGGTTGCTCAAAGTTAAGACACCACTGACCTAGAATATTTGAGTTATTCACAGGTTATATATCAAATTGCATTTTCTTTAAGATTTTTTTCTGAGAGAGTGTGAGAGCATAAAAAAGGGAGGAAGACACAGAACTCCTAGAAGACTCCCTATTTTTTAATGGATTTTTTTTCCATTTTGAGGCCACAGATTCCTGCTGGTAATTGGCAGAACCACCATTTGACTACGTGTGTGTGTGTGTGTGTGTGTGTGTGTGTGTGTGTGTGAAGGTAATGAACAAATCTGTGTAGCACAAAACAGGTGTTTAATAATGTTGGTTAAATGAATGCATGCATAAATGAAGGTACCAAAGGCTTAGATTTACATTTCCTGTGCATTTCCTCTCAGAACTGTGAAAGACTTAGGTTATCAGGCTGATACTAGCCTGAACGATGTTCTCATTTGCATATTGGTTTTTTGTTTCGTTCTCATGTCTACCTCATGAAGAAAGCAGCTTTCTGATTTTTCTTTGGCTCAGAACACAGAGTTACATGTAAAGCCCATGTAATTACAAGATACTAACTGATCTGTTTTTGGAAGTGTGGTCCAGGTCACAGTGACATGAATTGTCTCTTGTTTTTTGTCTCCTAGGCTCTAGTGTGAATCACAAAAGCACTTATGTGTAGCATGCCTCTCTATCCTCTGAGGGAGGTTTCCACAGGCAGGGTCATCCTCCACACTGCAGCAGGCCCGGGGCAAGGGAACTGGGACTACCGTCACCACAACATTGTGCTTGACAGCAGTGTGAGCTGATGCCCTAGGAAGCTTTGTGGTTCCAGGGCCTGGGGAAGCTGCTGGCTTAGGGACATGGCCTTTCTGTGAAAGAGACTAGATGGGAAGGGAGGTAGTTCCTCTGGAAACAAACCCAACAGGAAGGATTGTTTGTCCTTGTGTATAAGGAAGAAAATGAGACTAATTATCCTTTCTCTGCTCAGAGAACGAATCAAGTATTGCTGTGAGCAGCTGCGTACTCTGTTGCCATATATAAAGGGGAGAAAGAATGACACGGCTTCTATTCTTGAGGCAACCGTTGATTATGTGAAGTACATCCGGGAGAAAATCCCTCCAGCTATTATGGGCCAGGTATTTGACTCCAAGCCCTTGAATTTTATCCTCATATATAGTGCTTTAAAGCCATAGTTTTATTTTTTATAATTGGAAATATATGTGTGTTTGTATATATGAAAAAATATCTGTATCTAAAAAGATTTCTCTCTCTCTCTCTCTCTCTCTCTCTCTTTCTCTCTCTCTCTCTCTTAGATTACAGAGGTACTTCAGAGCAATAGGAGGTTTTGTAAGAAACAGCAAATGTCCATCCAGCTGTCCTTTCCAGGCACAATCATGGCACAAAGGTATGATGAGGGCTCTTGTGCATTGAAAGTTGGCTTGTTACTTTCCTCTGATGCTAATACTAGAAGTATTGTAGACAGACACTGAATCCACCTGTAATGAAAACTCAGGTTTTTCATTCAGAATCAGTGAGCTTGGGAAGCCCCGGTGGCTCAGCGGTTTAGCACCGCCTTCAGTCCAGGACATGATCCTGGAGACCCGGGATTGAGTCCCACATTGGGCTCCCTGCATGGAGCCTGCTTCTCCCTCTGCCTGTGTCTCTGCCTCTTTGTATGTGTGTGTGTCTCTCATGAATAAATAAATAAAAATCTTAAAAAAAAAAAAAGAATCAGTGAGCTTGGGGTACCTAGGTGGCTCAGTCATTTAAATATCCAGATCTTGATTTCAGCTCAAATCATGATCTCAGAGTGATGAGACCAAGCCCTGCATTGGGATCTGCCCTGGCCATGGAGCCTGCTTGAAATTCTCTCTCTCTCTCTGCCCCTCTAAGCGCCCCCCTCACCATGCATACACACATGTGCAAGCACTCTCTCTGTCTCAAAATCAGTGAACTCTTCCCATTGCCAATGTGTGTCATTTAGTCACAGTGATAAAATATATAATATTCTCAGTCCCATTATCCTTTCATCATTTGACTCACTTCTATTTCTTCTCTTATAAATTCCAAAGATCTTAAAGTAATGTTTTATCTGTAGTGATGATCATGACTGGCAGACCCACAGGGGCAGGATGCATTCTAGCATTCCTCTGTTATAGGAGGTCATGGGCCCTGGAGCAGTCCAGACCTGTTTTAGTTGGGAGTTTTTGAAGAATATGCTAATACAAAATGTGACATGCCAAATGAATGTCCCTTATTTAATATTATTAGAATACATAAGCAAGGAAAAACTATAAAGCAAATCATTCCTCCATACCCGAAATTATCATCATGAATCCTATTCAAACCATTTGTTCTTATGCCTAAATCATCCATAGTTTAGGCTCTGTGGACTTGAGTGATAGTAGAACAACTGAACTCAGCAGTATGCATGTTGTCTTCCTTGAGAATTGTATAAAGTGGTTTTTCTGTCATTTAAGGGAAAATGGTGTGTTGACAAGCACTTATTCACCTATGAGAGGGATCAGATTCCTGGCTAATAAGTGCTTGAATGTGTACTCTGTTCCTGCCTCAGGGGGCTCCTTGGATGAACCTGTAAGAGGTGAGTTCCACCTGATAACCTGTGTGGTTGTAGTATGCTTGGGTTACGTGGATGTCCTAAGCACTCCTGTGTTCCTGTACATTCACTGCTGTAGCCAGGGAAAGGAGTAGGGCTAGAAGGTTATACCATGAGTCCTTTTGGTGTTGCCTGTTTCAGGTACACAAGATGGCCACAGGCATTCATATGGTGTTATCTCAGAAATTGAGCTCAAAATTGACCATTGTTACTGGAAACCTCATCTCCTTTTTATGGAGGGGTAATTGACATATAACATTATATTAGCTTCAGGTATACAAGATGACGATTTGTTATTTATATACAGTGTGAAATGATCACCGCAGTAAGATTATAATATTCTTTTTCTTGTGATGAGAACTTTTAAGATCTAGTCCCTCAGCAACTTTCAAATATATGGTACAGTATTATTGATTGTAATCACCATGCTGTACACTATATCCCCATGACTTTTCTATTTTGTACCAGGAAGTTTTATACCTGGTTAAAGTATATACCAGTTTGACTGGTTTCACCCATTTCATTCCCCAAGCCCCACCTCTGGAAACCACCAGTTTGTTCTGTGTATCTCTGAGCTTGATTTTTATGTGCTTATTTTTTGAGATTCTGTATATAAATGAGATCATACAGTATTTCTCTTTCTCTAACTTATTTCACAAAGCATAATGCCCGTAAGGTCCATCTATATTGTCATAAATGGCAAGATTTCATTCTTTTTTATGGCTGAATAATATTTCAGTGTGTGTGTGTTTATAGATCTATATCTATCACATTTTCTTTACCCATTTATCTATCAATGGATACTTAGGTTCTTGGCACTTGTCAATGATGCTGCAATGAACAAAGAGGTGCCTATATCTTTTTGAGTTAGTATTTTTATATTCTTTGGATAAATACCCAGAAACAGGATTGCTGGATCATATAGTAACACTATTTTAATTTTTTTGAGGAACCTCCATACTGTTTTCCAGTGGCTACATCAATTTACATCCCCACCAACAGTTCACAAATATATATATCCTTACTAACACTTATTATCTCTTATCTTTTTTGATAATAGCCATTCTGATGGGTGTGAGGTAATATCTCATTGTGGTTTTGATTTACATTTCCTTGATGATTAATGATGTTGAGTATCTTAGCCATTAGCCACTTTATGTCTTCTTTGGAAAAATACCTATTTAGATGCTCTATCCATGTTTAAATCAGTTTGTTTCTTTGATATTGACTTATAGGAGTTCTTTATGTATTTTGGATATTAACCCCTTACCAGATATATGACTTGCAAATGTTTTCTCCCATCCCATAGGTTTCCTTTTCATTTGATTGATGGTTTCCTTTGCTGTGCAGAAGATTTTTGGCTTGATATTACAGTCCCACTTGTCTATTTTTGCTTTTGTTGCCTTTCCTTTTGGTGTCAAATCCACAAAATCATCTCCAAGACCAGTGTCAAGAAGCTTACTCGCTGTTTTCTTCTAGGAGTTTTATGGTTTCAGGTTTTATGTTTAGTCTTCAATCTATTTTGAGTTAATTTTTGTGTATGGTGTAAGATAGGCATCCAGTTTCATTCTTTTGCATATTACTGATCGATGATAAGCACTTAGGTGACTTTGTTACATGTTACAAATTAATTGAGTACTATGTACTGAGCATTTAGCATATTGACTATTTACCTCCTTCACATCTTTGCTAACATGTCACCTTCTCAGTGAGTCTCAACCACTCAATTAAAAATGCATACTCCTTTCCAGCATCACATAGTGCATGAGACTTCTTATATACTTTCTCTACTCTATTTTTTTTCCTAGCACGTATTTCCTTCTAATATTCTTTACCTTGGATATGGTCTTTTTTTTAAATTAAAATTATTTATTTATTTATTTATTTATTTATTTATTTATTTTTATAGATCTTGGATATGGTCTTTTTTTATTAAAAATTTTTATTTATTTTTATAGATCTTACTCATGAGAGATACGGGGCGGGGGGGAATCAGGCTCCCTACAAGGAGCCAAGGAGCCCCATGCAGGACTCAATCCCAGATCCCAGGATCACGCCCTGAGCCAAAGACAGATGCTTAACCACTGAGCCACCCAGGTGTCCCACTTGGATATTTCTTATTGCCTGTCTTCTCTCACTGGAATAACAATTCTGTGAAGACAAGGAATTTTTTTTTTTGCCTGTTCTGTTCATTGCTGTATTTCTAGTACCTAGAGCAATGACTAGCATACAGTCTGTACTCAAGAAACCTTCCCTATATGCATATTCCTTGTGGAACAAGTATTTACCCACTGGGAGGCATTACTTATGTTATAAAGTCCAGGCATGCCCATGTACTTGTAGAAATAAGAAGATAGAAAAAGGCAGAGCCAGAGTAAAAGAACACTGCTACCAGCTTGTGACTTTTCTATTCTTGAAGGTTATTCTTCACTGAGAGCCCAGTAAGGTACCGCACTGCTAATCTTCATGTTGGTTGCTAGGTGACAGGACACGCTTACCTCTGTCTTCCGTGCCCAGGTCTGAGGTCACTCTTGTGCTGACTTCTTTGAAAGGATTCCACTTGTTTACTTCACCTCTCCTTATCTGGGAATGTTCTTTCCATGCTGTGCCTGGGGAACTCCCTTAGTTCTCAGCTTAAATGTCCCTCCTTGAAAAATGGAGGCATGAGAATAAAGATGCTTCCTTATTCCTACGAAGCTGGCAAATTAGTAGCAGAGAAAGTTACAAAAGCAAAATATGATTCCTGTGGTACTTTGAATGCTAGAGTAGAGGCACTGTGCATAACATGTGGACGTAGTCAAAGCCATAGGAACAAATGATGTTACTAGGGATGCTGACTAAAGTCAAAAGAGAAAGAGACCAAAAATAGAATATAGCTCTCCTTGTTCTAAAATCAAATTAAGCTTCAGGGTGTTTTATTAGTTAATTTAGACTTTTCTCCTGACTTAGGGGAGAAGGGAGAAGAAGAGAGGAAAAAGTAGCCATGAGCCATGATTAATCTACTTCAAGGAGTGGTGGCTGAATATCACCCAGAATGATTATGTCAGCTTAGATTAAATTAGCAAGAGGTCAGGCCCCAGGCATATGCCTGTCAGTGTTACCTCTTGGACATCCAGTGCTTACTTCTGCGTTCTCACTATTTATGTTCTGCAGAAACTCTGAAGCACTGTTTTCCTGGTGCTAAGTTCAGGCCTCTCTGTGCCCCAGCGTCTCTCGGTTTTCATCACCTAAAGCAGCTGCTCCCATGAAGACACAGATATGCTAGGACCATAGACTTTACGCCATGTTCAACTTGGAGAAGACCTTGAAGGTCGTTAAGTCAGACCCTCCAATTTGAATTTTATTTATACATGGTTTTCTATTTGGAAAGCAATATTAGTCCTTCTTGAGCCCAGCTAATCACTGTTCGTTTTTAATATATTTCCTTCAAGTCTTTTTCTGGGTATATATTTCTACAATAGTACTCACATTGGACATCCTGACTTTATTGCCTTCTTCTTGTACTTAACGTCGTGTCATATACACTTTAACTTTTTATTTTGTAGCCCTTACCACCATTTTAATGAATTTAGTGGTTTATCAAATAATTTCTAGAAAAGTCTTCTTAATGATCTTCCAGTTGCTACTTTAGTGTTTGTAGTTTTGTGGGGAGAGTGATTCTATCTATAATATAGGAGATATTTCCCTATACATAGATTTTTCTATATTTTGGACTTTTCCTTGGGCTAGATACGTGGAAGTGTGTAATGAATGAGTTCCAGAATGTCAGCACATAATATAGCTCATAATGCAGATTGCCAAATTGTTTTTGAAAGAGTCCTGGAACAGTTAAAATCAGTTAAGTCTTCCAAAGTCACTTTCACCACCTAGGTCAATAAATTGAAGGCTGGATAAGTGAAATGACCTCGTGATGTCACCAGGTATCTGTTAATGTCTGACTTGTAACACAGAAGCACTGATCTAGTTCAGTGTTTAGATTTTATTAGGTTCCCTTACCTGTTTTTTTCCATAAATCTCTGTACATATTTGCCAAAATGATTTTTCACAAATATTCTAGATACATTTGTATGTAAAATAGACAAAAATGTCTTTACTTTCATTATTATTAATATCCAAAAGAAAATAAGTAGGTATTCACAGTGTTACTTCAGATTCACATTGGTAACATTCATAGCATATTTTTAAATCTTTTCATGCATTATAGTTACCATATAGAATATAGATACATAATTATACAACCCACTTCGTTGAAAGAAAATCAGCCAAACTTTGTGACTGACTAGAGTTCTACTTTCCAACATTCTCCCTTGCTTTGTAGGGGTCATAGGGATAGCCACAATTTTCATTTGGTGAAAGCCACACACACATACATACACACACAGGCACAGATATCTGATGCTCCTCTAAACTCTGTCTTTTGGGGCACCTGGGTGGCTCAGTGGATGAGCGTCTGCCTTTGGCTCAGGTCATGATCCCAGGGTCCTGGGATTGAGTCGTTCATCAGGCTCCCTGCAGGGAGCCTGCTTCTCCCTCTGCCTATGTCTCTGCCTCTCTCTCTCTCTCTCTCTTTATATCTCATTCATAAATAAATAAATAAATAAATAAATAAAATAAACTCTGTCTTTTGATGACATAGTAACACTGATTTATAGTATGTGTGTTGCACTAGCTGCCACTGCTAACAAGTTGACTGTATTTTTCCATCAGCATTGGAGTATATGAGTAGTATAAATTTATAACATCAGGAAATGAAATAGAGGACAATTGATTTCAATACAGTAATTCCAAGTTACAGAGTTGTGAATACTGATGGGTATTTGTTTTCTATTTTCTTAAAGGTCAGTCCAGCTCTACTTCAGAGAATGCAATTGGTGATATGTATAAAACTCGAATTCCCAGCAAAGCTCTCTCTCTTAATTCTTTCCATGCTGTCAGATACTATTCTAAAGTCATCCCTTCCTATGATGCAGCTGCCATAACAAATCAGAACATTTCAGTTCATTTTCCATCAGCTGTTCCTAAAGTCTCAAAGTTTCTTCCTCAGCACTGCAATTCTGTGCTGGGCCAGACGTGCACAACACATCCCAACTGTCTGGTAAGTCCTCTGGGATCTTCAATCAGATTGGATTCTTTCATTCCAGCCATTAGGGTCCTCTAGCTTGTATTTCATTGTTAGTAGTCTGATCAGAAGTCTTTTAGATTGGGACCAGATGCATTTAACTCAGGCTCTCACTCCCCATACTGCAGGGCTGGTATTTAGATATCCAGAATTAGTAAATCTGGATGTGGCACTGCTAACTGTGACTGTTAGTGGCCAAGTGGGACCTCATGTCCTCCAGAGCCCCTCCAGCCCCTCTGCTTCTATGATGCCACATCCCATTTCACCAGCCTCCCCCTCAACTGGCCCCCTAACTGGCTGCTGCTTTATCTCTTTGGCTGGGAGTAGTCAATCATACTAAATGAAAATCTGATCTTCCAACATGAATTGGGCTGATTTCAGATTCTAGATGTCCTCGTGTCACAGATATTTATGGAGCATCCATTCTGTTCTAGCATTGTGGTAAGCACCAAGAATATAATGTATAGAAAGATGTGATCCCTGCCTTAGTGTCATAGGGATGCAGACATAGAAGCAAGCAATTGTGATGCCCCCTGGGGCATGTAGAAGGAGCACTCTAGTATATGTAGTATAATCTAGAATATACTATCTAAGCTGAGATCTGAAGAATAAGAATTAGCCAAGTAGAGCTATTGGGAGTAAGGAGGGCAAAAGGATTCTAGGCAGATGAATAGGTATTTATAAACAATGTTATTTTTTTTTAAAAAATGTTTCAAGTTTTTATTTAAATCCTTGTTAGTTATATAAAAAATATATCTTTATTTTTTGGAAGAATTTTTTAGGAGAAGATCCAAACCAGCCTGGCCTTTTTAAATAGACTTCTGATAACCATAATATAGTTACTAATACTTTTGCATATTAATAATAACATGTTTTGAGCACTCAATAAGTAATGTGCTAAATACTATGTGTACTTAATGTGGATGATTTAATGAATCCTTGAAACAATCCTTTGAGGTAGGTACTATTATTATTTTCCATACGACATCTTTAAAATGGGAATAATAATGACCTTCCCAAAAAACATTTATGAGAAAAATATTTTAAAGATAATTACAAAGAAATTTTGAAATATAAATTATCTACATTTATAATACTATTGCTAATGATCATCAGTATACCAACAGTAAAACCAGGGTAAATGAAAAAGATTGAAACTTTTTTTCAAGTGTAGACCTATACTTCTGTGTGTAGTTTTTTTGTTGGAGAATTGTTGTAAGACAACAGTTACTTTTAATAACAATAAAAATACATATTTTAATGGGCTTATTCACCTGAAGATTCCACATGATTTTATAAATCATTTCATATTGCTTTAGGACATAGAAAATATATTTGTGACATTATGAGTAAGAACAGGCCAGGATTCAATTAATGTGATTTTCTTTCCCCTTTGCAGCAGCAGTTTTGGGCATATTAATAGCACATGTTTGAAATTCACACTCTAGACCACCTGTTGGTTGCAGTTTGACAATACAGGAAGAATGGAACAAAGACTGATCTTGAAAGCTACACCCAGAGACCTAATATCAAAAGAGTTTGCACTCTGTGGCTTCTGATAAATGTGCTAAAAGCTTCTGCAGATAGATAGCAAAAGTGCTAGCCATCCGCTTTCACTTATCTTCATATATACTTGGATCTCCCCCAGCCAGAACACCACAAAAACAAATGGCCTGGTGACCTGGACTTTTTTTTTTTTTTTTTTCAAAAAAGATTCCACAATTTATGATCCACTATAAGGAAGGTCCAGATTAGGGAGGTACTTTGATGGTCCAGCATGAGTGTAGATGTTGCAATCTGATTCTTATTTTTAGTATCACTGTGAATTACTGTCTCTCATTTCTAGGTGGTATCTTTCTAGATTTGACATTTTAGAGAGCTTCCTTTGTTATTCACTATTCAAACTAAGATATCTTAGTTTGAGAGAGGTGTTTATCTCCTTACTTGACTCCTAATGAATAAATTAATGTGTTTGTTTTTGCATTTGATAATCCCTTGAGTGAAATGATAGCTAATAGGTAGATTTTTCTTTCTGGATCTTCATTTACAGCCTAATAGATCTTTCTTTGTTTTTCACCTTCTCCTCGCAACTGGTATTAGAAAAGACTGCCGAAAGTTAGGGGAGAAAAATATTTGTTTTATATTTCACTGAAATGTTCTTATGCATTATATAAGTTTTATTGTTAAAGAAAATATTTTTTGACCCTGAAAATGCTAATCTATCTTTGTTTTGTTTAATAAATGTGTTCCCTCTTTTAGTAGTACAATGTAGGGAATTTAATTTTACTTTTTGAAAAGTAAGATTAGGCATAGCCTAATTTTTATGTTAAATTGTATAATTTTTCTTTGAGGATGCCATGATGATGGAACCTGTAGATGTTTGACAAACTTTATAAAGGAACTAAAAGTTTCCAATTAAGATTCTATGCTTATTATTACAAATGTGTGCTTGACTGTTTATATGCTTGTTTTTAGGAGTGATTGCTTATTAGACATTGTAAGAAAACCTGTTGAGGCATTTTGGGCACTTGAGACCACTTCCTATGTTCACAACTTATCTTTGTTGTTACTGGGACTTTTACTTTGCATCAGAATTTCCTTAGGTACACATGTGGATCATGAGAGACAGCCTGTGGCTGGGAAGTCAGCAGAAGACCTCAAGAGTCCTGGCTCCTTGCTGTTCTCAGACCCCCTTTTCCTTTCAATATGAAGAGCAAGGCTACTAGATTGATTGTTAAAGCTCTGTTTTTTCCAGTGCTGCTTCCCATGATCCTGAACTTCATGCAGGTGTCCAAGTTTGTTTCTAAATTATGCTCTTCCCAGTAAGTTCAACTCTCAGCCAAGGAAAAAGAAACAGTTGGGCTTTAGCCCATTTAAAAAAAAAAAAAGCCGGACTTTCCTTTGTGGAACCAAGTTGGCTGGTCATGAGACAGTTGAAGTATTACTTTTGCAATGAAAAAGGTGCAAGAAGTTTGCCTAGAAAAAGTGACAGCTTGCAGGTTTCACACTGGTGATACAGCAGACACTGGCCCTGTATGAACAAGGAGGAAGGGTGGAAACAAACATTTATTGAGCTCTTCCTGTGGCCAGAGAAATTATTAGACTTTTTCCCAAGGGAAAAACTAAGGACTTAGTCTTGATCACTTCTGTATTTTCAACGTCAGCCATCTTGCTGGTTGGATGAATGGATGGATGCACAGGTGCTTGGATGTGGAGACAAGAGGTGTAGGGTGTGAGTTTGAGTAATGACTATGATAGAGGAAAGCAAGAGACAAAGTCAAGTACTTAGGAACCCATGTGAAGTAAAGATAGATGGAAGAATGAAAGTTAATGTGTAGCCATCAGTATAGTTTTCATTAATGGTTTATCAATCTGATTACACGTATTTCCTTCCCTTCTCTTCAAATATATGAATTAGATGGTCTCCCAGCATGGCAGAAATGACAGTAATTGGTAATGTTTATAAACACAACTTTCGTATGTTTAAAGGAGAACACTCAAATATTGAATAACTCAGGAATTATTCGGTCACTTATTTGTTCAGCAATTATTTCTTTGAGAGGTACTGTCTTAAATGCTGGAGATACAGCTATAAATGAGGCATAGTCTTTTTTACCTTCTATATCCAGGAGCATGGAGTCTACTGGGAGAGACAAGTAAAACAGATTTATGGTGGAGTTTGGTGAATGCTGTGACAGGGGAGAATATGAGTACTACTGGGGTCCTAGAAGCATCATGCATCCATTCAGGAAACTCACAGGAGGCTTTCGAGGATAGTGGCATCTCAGATAACCTCATCTCTGAAACTAGTGAAAAAGTACTTGCCTCCTAATGTTATGAAGGTTAAGTGAGATGTGTGTAGAAACCCCTAAAATGTGCCCTGGAACATACAAAGCATTCAATACCTGTATGTGTTAATCGTGGTGATAATAATTAAGCTGAGATTTTAAGAATCCGGAGGCATAGCTGTAGCCAGATGGTGGAGATGTGGGGGACCAGTGAGGAAGATGAGTTTTCAGGCAGTGAGAACTGCATTTGCAAAGGTACCAAGGAAAGGACTGCATAGAACAAATGGGGGAGTAAAGGAAATTCCACAGAGCTATTCATGGAGTTCAGGTGTGGGATGGAGAAAGACTGGAGCAAAGAGACAGCCAAGGGCCATGTGATATTGCCTTGATTGAACTTATCATGGTGCTCATTGCTGTCATTAATATTGATGTAGTCAGATTTGCATTTTAGGATCACCACTCTGGTTTCCAGTGAATTAAATAAAGGCAAAATGAATTGAAGGGGGCTAAAACCAATTAGGGAAAGGAGGTAGCTGTTTTGGTAATCCAGGCAAGAGATAGCCAGAAATAAGTCATTGGCAGTGGGAATGAAGAGAAGTAGATAAATCTGGCTAATGTTAAGGGGGCAGAGTTAGCAAGACTTAGTAGATGATTCAGTATGGGGATTGTGAAGAAGTAAAGCTAACAAACACATGAGTTTCTGGCTTTGGTAGCTGGACAGATAGTACTAAATGACCACTAAGGGAACACAGGGAAAGAGCATTTGGAGGTCTGGTGCTGGAAGATGACAGTTTTATGTGGGGACATGCTGTGTATAGGATATCCTAGAGGCATTCAGATTTGTGTAGCACAGGTGGGAGATCTGGATGAGAGGTAATATGGTTTGGGGAGTCATCACCCTGGGGTAGAGGGAATGTTAAAGTTGGGTGCTTACTTAGATCAAACATTAGATGGTAGATTGGCCCAGATGATTCATAAGAACCTTCTAACCCTGCAATTCTAGTATAATTCATCATAAGGAGTCACTTGGGCAGGCTCATAGTGTCTCGTGACGTAAATTACCAGAGGTTCGAGATATTTTGGTAAAACTCTCAAAGGCAAAGAGTACAACTTGCCAGTGGCAACTGTATTTGTTTGCTGGTTGCTTTTTGAATTGTGGGAAGTTTCTCTATATCTCTAGTTTCTGAAAAATTAAAAACTTAGGAAATACTGGTTCTCTAATGTGACAAAATAGTAACAAGCTGCTGAGGCAGGCAGTGCCTACCCCTCTTTATGGGGCATCAGTTTCACTTTGGTCACCTCCCATCTAACTTGCCTCACTTATTGAAGTGACTTGCCTAGTCCGTGTAGGTGTTCTAGTGTGACTCCTATATAGGGAAATCACTTTGGGGAAGAGATGGGGGCAGCCTGTTAAAATACAGATTCCCAGGCCATACCCTACAGGGTCAAATTGGTAGACTTGGCTGGGCTAATACTTGGGAATCCACATTTTAACATGGCCAGATATTTTGCAGGTATCTGATTATCCTACTTAAAAACCTAGTGCATATAGAGGCACCCGGGTAGCTTAGTTGGTTAAGCATCGACTTTTGATTTCAGCTCAGGTCATGATCTCAGGGTGGTGAGATTGAATCTCATACTGGGCTCTGCATTGGTCAGGGAGCTTGCTTGGGATTCTCTCTCTCCCTCTGACTGCACCCCCCCCCCCCACTACCACTAATGCATACTTTCTCAAAACAAAACAAAACAAAAACCAATGCATATAAATGGATGCAGATGCCCTTAGAGGACATGAAAACAGTGAGTAAAACCATACATCACTGACTTCCAAACCTGGCAGTGCGTCATACACAATTGTGGATTTATGAAAACTATATATAACAGAACTCCTATCCCAGAGATTCTGATACCATATTTCTAGAATGGGGCCTGGTACCCTGCATAGAATGATTAGGCAGCCAGGTCTGGGAGCCACTGTTAGATTTATCACATGCATGTTAAGGGCAGATGTCAAGAGGTGAAGCACAAGGAGAATAGCTCTTCTGAACTGGACAAGTCAGCACTGAGAGGATAATTCTAGACTAGGTGATAGAGAAAGATTTTGCTGAGGAGGCGGGTTTCAGAAATTCCTTTGGTCGGTCAGAAAGATAATTAAGTAAAAACATTTTTATGCCCTAAGTATAGTTGTGGGAAAACTCAAAGGTTCGAGAGTAGACTAGAGGGTTTTTAAAGCATGACTAAAAATAGTAAAAACCCAAAAAAGGAGGGTAGGGTTTTGATCCCTTTAGTTCATATTAATGGCATTGGAAACTGCTTATGTGAAGGCAGGTGCTTTCTCATTTTTATTAAATCTTTCATGTTTTATAAAATTACTCTAAAGGTACTGTTAAAAGTAGAACACCACTTTTGCAGAACAATGAACATTGGAAAACATGTCATTTCTTTGAATACTCGACATTGACATAACAAAATCTTGAGGCCAGAACCTGTCAATTTTCTGTGCAACTTTTGGGCACACCATTGATTTTCCCCTTTCCTTCTGCCTGTTACATGGGATAAGAAAACAGGAAGCCAACAGATCACCTTGGTTAATCGGGTATCAAGAGCTTGTTTCATCACTGTGGAAATATGACACTCCTATGGAAGACACTGAAACTTCTTATCTCTGTATTTTTCAAGATTCTTTTTACATCTCAGAATAATGTTCTTTCTGAAAACAAAAAACAGGAAGACAGACACACATAACCACATTACTTATGTGTATGCTGTTGAATTTTACTCATCAGACTCCAGAAAAAAAAGTTTTTTTTTTCATATTTTCCTGGAAGCAAAGATTTCTCAAAGTCAGATTATAAACAAGGTGGGCTTGAGCACTGCTGGGAGAAACTTCAGGGAAACAGACTTCAAAAATACATAGATAAATTTGTTCTGAAAAGTCTGCTGAACCATATATCCTAAGAAGTCCCTGCAAACGTATATTCCTTTCCACTTATTTCTTCTCCAAATAGTATTAAGGCTAATGTGAGGGTGTTGGGAGGGGGTGTGTTTTTTCAAACACTGAATTCTGTCTCCTTTCCTCTTGTCTCAGGCTGTTTTCTTGTGTCTTTCAAAAAAACAGCCAAAATCTTTAAAAATTCTAAGGCTTAGGCCTTGTAAGACCCCATGCCACTTTTAAACCCCAACAACAGGTCTCAGTACTGCAAGCACTGTGAAAAGTCCTTGCCAGTTATTTCCCTCCACAGACCTGAAGTTGAGCTCAGTTTTGGACTACAAGCTACTGGAAAATAGGAAATCTTTCCCATAGCCATGTGTATGTTAGGGTAGGTACACAGAAACAAGAATAAACATTGATTTTCCCCCCAACTGCTTTGGTCTCATACTGCTTTTCTCATGTTGTGGTATTCTAATACTCTTAAACCTGTTGTTTATAAAGCATTGAAGGATAAAAAGACTTGTAGGATTTACTTTCCTATCGGAAGGGAATATTATTTTTTTAAAAATATTTTTGGAAAATATGTTGAGGTGTTTTTTTTTTTGGCTTTTTAAAAATATTTTAAATTTTATTTACTATAATCAAAAAAGAAGGCCAGTGTGATTGAAACATTGGTTTTCTCTCCTTGTGGAGCACTCTAGACCTTATTCTTTTATGACATATAATTGGCAAAATAATTATTTTAAATATCTTGCTAAGAAAAAAACTCCAGACTTTTTTCCAGAATAATAGGAAGTTCAAGTCTTTTATAGGGTTAGTGAGTCCAGACCTGGACAAAAATGCCTCTAAGCTTTCGATAGAGTCAAAGGAAGGGTTAAGGAGCGAGATACCAATTAAGTTATTTCTTTTTCTTTAGAAGTAAAAAAGTTTGAAAATTTTGAATATGAATGCATTATCTTGGCATTAAAAAAGCCGTTATAAAGGGTTAATCCTAATCTTAAGTAGCTGAGAAATGACTGCAGGATTTGCTCTGAGCTCAAAATACTCCCTTACTTTGAGTCATGTGAGAAGAATTGTATATGGAGAGGGGGATTCCTTTCTTGACCATTATTGCCCTCACTCTCTGTAGCAAGAGCTGAGTTTCAATATAAATATTATTACTGGCCACAAGACTTCCCAGCTCCTTTTTAAAAACCTAGCCACAGACCCTGACTGGCAGAGAGTGTGTTTGTACTTAGTATCACTATCAATTCTCCCTAAAATGGAAAATCTACAACAAAGGATGCAATAAAATGCTGCTCCCAGGGTGGCATTGTGTCAATCCAAGGGGCAGTTACAGGGAGATCATGTTGAAGGGTTTGTACTTACAACCTTGGCTCTGGTCCAGCTATGGCTGGGAAAAATACTCCCAGTTCTCCAGCTTTTCAGCAAATGATGTAAATTCACTCTACAAAAAGGCACATCCTCTGGCATTGTTTGGTGGAGGTGAACTTGAAGGTGCCTGTATGAGTGGTTTGCTTGTTGAGGCTCAAAATAGTTTGCAAAAAGAGAGTACCTAGCCAGTTAGCTGCATTAGAGAAATTGAGTTAAAATGTTAAATCTCAGCCACTAGAATTGGCTTTGTGTCATTTGGGTATTTTCTTCAAATGCTAATGGAAGCTCAAGAATACTAATCAGATCCCATTGGCAAGCAAGCTAGTCACAGCAGGCTTCCAACTGAAAATTATTTTTCACTGTCTACACATGTATCCTGCTACCCACCCCTTAAAGGCAAAGCAAACCCATTGGTGATTGTGTTCCTTCTATGGCCAGTCTAGGCTTCCCACAGTATGTCCCTAATACGACTTGCTCTATTACATTCCCCTGGCCCTTAACTCTTTGTCAGCAATGCCTAATGCTCTTGTTCTGTTCAGCAGTGGGTGACTGCCTTACACATGAGCCCCTAAGCTTCCCAGAGTAGTCTTGGAAAAATCATGAGGTTAGAGATCAGAGTGGCTTGATTGAAGCCTAGTTCCACCACTTATTAGCAGCATAAATTTGAGCTAATTATTTACTTAGTTACACCTGTTTCCTCTTCTGTGAAACAGAGGTGACAATATTCACTTAGCTGATCAGGCTCTGAGGACTGAAGATAATATTTATAAAGTTCTTGGCATGCAGTAGATCCTCCCTAAGCAGTAGTTGCTATTATTTTGCTGAAGAGTTTTTGCTTCCCTTCCTACAGCATCTCTGCTCATGAGGACACTCTACACAGGAGGAAAAAGAATCACAATTCTCAATATCATTTCATGCCACTCTTACAGCTTTGTAGGACCCTAAACAGTGAGGGTTTCTTTCAGAAGCTGTCTCCCTTCCTCTGTGACTAGCCAGAAAGCAGAACAACACTTATATTTGATACCCTCATCCCCATCCCCCACCACTCTCCACACCTCCCACCAAAGTCAGGCTGAAGCATTTTTGTAGCAGGGAGGGAATAAGCAATTTGGATTCTCCACCTGACTCTAAGGTTAATAAGGAGCCTACTCCTGGGTTATTAATCTCCATGTCCAGGGTTTCTTTTGCACCATCATAGGCCAGCTTTAGGGGCTTATTTATGTGAGAGGCAGCATGGCATATTTGATCCCCAGTTCCATTGCTTCTCTCTTTATTCAGGGTTCATGAGTACTCAGTTTCTCTGAGCCTCATTCTTATCATCTAAGGCACTAATACCTAACTTGCAAGTTTGTTCCCAGGATTAGAGAAAATGCACATAATATATCCTCATTGAAGATAGCACCTTTCCCATAGTAGGAGCTCAATAAATAATTGCTGATTATACTTTTTTACTCTTTATATTTGGATAAGCTTTGCTCTGTCCCTTCTTTGCTGAAAGCATGCAGTATCCCACTGGTCATTTTCCCTCATAATTTCTGCTTTCTTGCCTTTATTTATTTAGACCCACAGACGCCATCAAACAACACTAATCATTGGTACCATTTTGATCTTTTCAAAGACTCATTTGTTTTATAAACCTAACTTAGGTTTATAAAATTCAAACAACATTGTATAACAGAGTAAAAATCTTTTCTGAAATCCCGTTCTCTCTGGAGGTAACCATTCTTAACAGATTGGTATGTTTCCTTCTAGATTTTCTTTTATGCACACAAAAACATATGAATTATGCATGTGGAGAGACATTTAGATTTCAAACAAAATTAGAATCATATAGTATTGTTCTGCATTCATTTTTTCCCCCTCCTTGTTTATGGGCATTTTCCATACTGTTATGTCAAGACTTCATTCTTTTAAATAGCTGTGTTCTATTTTAAGAATATCTCAAAATATAGTTTCCCAATGACAGAGATTTATTTTTTCTTCAGTTTTAAGTTTTCTTTACAAACTATTATAATTATATCTTTGCATGGTTATGAAAATGTATCTGTGTGATATCTTTAGCCAAGAAATACTTATTGAGTACCCTCCACATGAAGCTTAATTTCTAAGGGGGAATACCTTAAATAAATAAATTTAAAATGTTATATTAGCTAGTCATGAGCTGTGAGTGCACATACATGCGTGTGGGGAGGGAGCAGAGGGAGAGGAAGAAAGAATACTAAGTAGGTTCCATGCCCAGCATGGAGCCCCATATATGGCTTGATCTCATGACCCCAGCATCATCCCCTGAGCCAAAATCAAGAGTCAGATGCCCAACCGACTGCACCGCATAGATGCCCCCCAAATTTTCTTTTAAAAATATCATTCAGGGGAGAAAAAAAGAACCAGGGAATGTTGGCTAGGTAAGGAGGGTGGGAAGGACACTGTAAAGAGGATGATTGGATTGGAGTATGGATAAAAAAAATAATTGGCACCACAGCACTAGACAGAGTGTTGAGATGTAAGGATAAAGTAGCGGGTAGGATCAGATGTAGTGGTTAGAGAATGGGATATTCAGCATCATGCATATGGAGTGGGTGCTCTTATTAGTGTAACCTTTGGAGTGTTTTTTCTCATTCGTGAGAAAGTAATCATACAGGGTTATTGAGAGAACACATACACCAGTAACCACAGCCAGGCCTCATTTATCCAATACTATGAGCAATGTCCACAATAGCCAAACTGTGGAAGGAGCCTCGATGTCCAAGGAAAGATGAACGGATAAAGAAGATGTGGTCTATGTATACAATGGAATATTACTCAGCCATTAGAAATGACAAATACCCACCATTTGCTTCGACGTGGATGGAACTGGAGGGTATTATGCTGAGTGAAATGAGTTAGTCGGATAAGGACAAACATATGTTCTCATTCGTTTGGGGAATATAAATAATAGTGAAAGGGAATAGAAGGGAAGGGAGAAGAAATGGGTAGGAAATATCAGAAAGGGAGACAGAACATAAAGACTCCTAACTCTGGGAAACGAACTAGGGGTGGTGGAAGGGGAGGAGTGGGGGGTGGGGGTGAATGGGTGACGGGCACTGAGGGGGGCACTTGACGAGATGAGCACTGGGTGTTATTCTGTATGTGGGCAAATTGAACACCAATAAAAAATTTATTATTTAAAAAATACTATGAGCAGTTGAGAATCATATTTTAGGATATGAACACTCCAGAAAACAAATATTCAAATACAAAACAAGTTTATGTTTTATTTTAGTAATTTTGATAGAATTCTTTCTAATGGCCAGTAAACTGAGTAGCTTAGATCTTATCACTAAGATAAGACTGTACTTGAAGAGAATATGTGCACAGACAGAAAAGTACAAGAGAGTAAGAGAGATTATGTGAGCACTTTAAAGAAATGCCAATGTTTTCAGAGATCAACCATTTCCCAGAAATTAGATTTTATAAGGTAATAAATTTCTATTTTTATAGCAGATGTAGGAAGGAGACTCTAGTTATTTGCTGATTAGTTGTTTATTTCCAGTCAATAGCAATATGTAGGAAACGAAAGAAACAGAAACACTGTAAGAGGCCCAGATTAATGTAACCCCAGATACAGAGTTCAGGAATACGAAGTAAGTGCCAAGTACTTAATGTGCTGAGAAAGACGGATAAGTCTTTAGGTTGATAGAATGTGACTGGATCCAGATGAGTCCTCCTCTTGAGTTGAATGGTAAGTATGTTTAAAATGGGAGGATAAAGTTAGCATTTCAAGTCTGTTAAGGGAAAGTCAATTATTCCAGAAACAGTGATTGGACCACTGCTAGCTATTTGGGAGAAAAGATAGAAGCAGTAAAGCTGTATTCCTACCACATTCAACATTATTAATTCCTAATATATTAAAGAGTTAGGAATTAAAAATCAAAACCAAAACAATTATTAAAACAGATGTTTTTGTAAACTTGAAGTGATGACTTCTTTTACAGAATGGCAATGAAACCCAGACCCATGTGATTAAACACATACACACACACACCATATTTTCAATTAATATAACTGGCAAATGACTTGTTTCTTTAGTATTAAAAGAGCTTTTTAAATCAAAAAGGAGAGACGCCTGGGTGGCTCTGCCGTTGGGTGCCTGCCTTCGGCTCGGGTCGTGATTCCGGAATCTGGGATGGAGTCCCGCATCGGGCTCCCTGAGTGGCCCCCGCTTCTCCCTCCGCCTGTGTCTCTCTTTCTCTCAGTCTGTGTCTCTCATGAATAAATAAACAAATCTTTAAAAAAGAATCAATAAGGAAAAGACAAGCAACCAGAAAGAAAAATGGGCAAAGTTAATATTTTCATGCAGAAGCATATGGAAAACAAATGTATGGGAAGAGGTTTATGATAATCATCGATCAGTAAAAACAATGAGCTATTTTCCCACTACTAGATCTGGCAAAAGTTATAAACTTTAACTCCGTGTTGGCAAGAGAGTGGGGAAAAACTCATATGTGGAGAGGAGTTTAAATTTGCATCACCTTTTTGGCAATGTTGGTTAACATTTTAAATGTATGTATTTTAATTCCACAATCCCATACCTAGGAATTCATTATAAGTTCAAGATCTTCTTCTCCCCCAGAGGTGACATAAGGGCCATAAAGACAGCCATCACCTTTCTTTTTCCCTCCAATCACAGCACAATCTGCCCCACCACTAAAAGTGAAACCAATCCCCAAAGAGCCAATAATTAGAAACAATTGCCCCTCAAAGACCACATGGACTAATTAGTCCCATGCCTATTTAATTGTCTCCACCAGAAGAAGTCTTAAGGTTCTCGTGTTACTCTACCATCATTGTAGCTCTTGACATTTGCTATTTGGACCCAATCTCCCACCCCACCTTGAGCCCAAACTCTCTGGAATACAGTCATCAGCAAAATCTTTTGTACCATACTCTTTTCTAGACCTTTCCCTATATCCCCACCCTAGGAACTCTCCAGTATTAAAGAGGGAGAGGGGACAATTGCTAGAGGAATGTCCTTAGTAGTCAAGAGGGGATGAGTGTCCCTATATACAGAGTAGATCTCGTAGTACAATAAACATGCTTTAATATCTCCCATTTAAAAAGAAAAAAACCCAAAGAGCACCTGGCTGACTTAGTTGGTAGAATATGCAAATCTTGATCTTAGGGACGCGAGTTCAAGCCACTTAGGGCAAAGATCCTACTTAAAAAGTGAACAAACAAAAATCTTTTGACTCCACTTCCTTCCCCACACTCCAACTGTCCACCCATAGTCACGTCCTTCCAGTTACCACTCCATTTCTCCAGTCTCTTTTAAAGCTTCTTGAGAGAATTGTTTTATGCTTGCCTTCTTCATCACTTCTCATTCTCTCTCTAAACATTTTTACTGAAGTATAATTAACCTCCTGGAAGGTGCACTAATAGTAGATATGCAACTCAATGAATTATCATAAAGTGAACATACCCTGTACCAACACCCGTGTTAAGAAATAGAACAGTCTACAACCCAGAAAACTTATTCCCTCTTCTACTTACTATACACCCCCTCTTCTCCCAAAATAACTATCATTACTTTTAACACAGCACATCATTTTGCCTGTTTTGAAAAATTGCTTTGGAATAATATGTATTTCTTTGTGCATATTTCTTTTGTGCATTATTATGTTTGTGAGATTTATTCCAAGTTGTGGTGTGTATCAGGGGCTAGATCATATAGGACCTAGTAGGGCCTGAAGATTTATTTTCTGAATGTAATGAAGCCCTTGGAAGGTTTTAAGAGATGAGCAACAGGATATGATTTTTGCACTAAAAGTCTCATTCAGCTACTACCTTGAGAATAGATTGAGCTGGAGAGTGAGGATGAAAATGAAAGCAGAGAGATTGGTTAGGAAACTGCTTCAACAATCCGATCACATTATTCTCCAGCTCTAAAAAGAAGAGCATTTTAGGTCAGTCCCTCAGTGGAGCTAAACAAAGCAATAATAAACCAAGCTCAGTGTTGGACTGCAATAATTAGGCCAGCTATCACAGTTTAGGCCCGGAAAATAATTAACACCTTCACAACAAAAATAGCCTTTGGAAACAACTGTAATTTTAAAAATTAAAATAGGATAATTTATGGCTGAGAATAAATAGAAGCTTCAGTATTCTGAAAATTTGTGTCTTAAAAGCAAAATTTTTGTGTTCATCAAACACAAAAAACATACTCAACGCCAGGAAACCAAACTAATTTCAGCTCCAAGGGAAAAGGACAGGATGATAATGCTCATCAAAAACTGATTGATAAGCAGTGTTAAATCTATAGATTGCCCGGACATACATATTGGAGATACAATAACATACTATCCAGCATTTTGCATTACTGTTTACAATAATTCTTGTTATTCTTAGCATTTGTGGCAAAGGACAAAAACAAAGATTTGTTTTCTTGGTAACAAGTGTTTTTAAATGATTCGGTTGAAACCAAGGATTACGTGTGGTTGGGTTTTCATCCATGACTGTACATTTGGTCTTGGTCCTGAGAGTTCTCAACTTTTGAAATGAAAATTTTAATGTTTTTACTCAGATCCAAATATTTTTTCTGTGTTGGTTTTCATAGCACCGTGGATAGGAAATCAGGCTGAAACTTGATGGATTTTATATCTGGGAACATGACAGATCCCAGTTTAAGTCATACACAAAAATCAACTCAAAATGGATTAAAGACTGAAACCATAAAACTCCTAGAAGAAAACATAGGTGGTAAGCTCCTTGACATTGGTCTTGGTACTTTTTGGATTTGACACCTAAAGCAAAGGCAACAAAAGCAAAAAATCAACAAGTGGGACTATATAAAACTAAAAAGCTTCAGCGAAGGAAGCCAGCAAAATGAAAAGGAAGCCTATGGAATGAGAGAAAATATTTGCAACCACATATCCTATAAGGGGCTAATATCCAAAATATAGAAAAAGCTCATACAACTCAATAGCAAAAACTAAGGGAAAAAGAAAACAAAAAATGGGCAAAGAATCTAAATAGACATTTCCCCAAAGAAGTCATACAAATGGCCAACAGATACACTAAAAGACACTCAACACTGCTAATCACCAGGGAAATGCACATCAAAACCATAATGAGCTATCACCTCACACCTGTTAAGATGCCTTTATCAAAAGACCAGAGATAGCAAATGCTGGCAAGAATGTGGAGAAAAGGGAACCCTCATGCACTATTGGTGGGAATGTAAACTGGTACAGCCACTGTGGGAAATGGTATGGAGGTTCTTCCAAAATTTAAGAATAGAACTATATAATTCAGCAATCCCATTTCTGAATATGTGTCTAAAGGAAACAAAATCATTATCTTGAAGAGATGTGTGTGTGTATATATATAATAAATTTATATATACATAAATATATATTTATATACACCCTAATATATATATAATATTTAGTCTTTAAAAAGATTTTATTTTTTTTGAGAGAGATAGGGAGAGAGGGCGAAGGAGGAGCAGAAGGAGAGGAACAAGCAGACTCCATGCTGAGCACAGAGCCTGATGTGGAGCTTGATCCTACAATCACAAGATCTGAGCTGAAATCAAGAGTTGGATACTTGGGCAGCCCTGGTAGCTCAGTGGTTTAGCACCTGTCTTCAGCCCAGGGCGTGATCCTGGAGACTTGGGATCAAGTCCCACGTTGGGCTCTCTGCATGGAGCCTGCTTCTCACTCTGCCTCTCTCTCTCTCCTCTCTCTCTCTCTCTCTTTCTCTGTATCTCTCATGAATAAATAAATAAAATAATTAAATAAAAAAGAGTTGGATACTTAACTGACTGAGACACCCAGGCATCCCAAATTATTTAGTCTTAAAAAAGAAATCCTGTCATTTGCAACAATATGGATGAGCCTAGAGGGCATTATGCTAAGTGAAATATGCCAGACCAAAAAATGCTACTGTATGATATATGTGAAATATAAAAAAAGAGGAAAAAACCTCATAGAAATAGTAAAAATGTGGTTTCCAGGGGCTAGGATATAAGGAAATGGGGAAAGGTCGGTAAATGGTTACATACAAACTTTTAGTTATAAGATGAATAAGGTCTGACATAGTGACTAATAGTTGGTAACACTGTGTTGTATAATTGAAATTCGCTAAGAGATTAGAACTTGTATGTTCTTACCAAAAAGAGGGGTGTTGACAGAGAGAGAGACACACACACACACGTAAAGATAAATATATCTAGGAACATGACAAATAATACTAGAACACTGCTGTATGCTGTAATTGTAACTGTAATTTCTCTAAGGCACTGATGCATTTTTTTTTTGTGGGGAAAGCTGTTTCATATAATATCAACATTATATAAGATTAGCATTCTATTTATATAATTTGATAAATAAATCTCACTTATTTACCAGTTAAATATCTCTTGGTAATGCATTTAGCTTACTTTATTTTCAACTTCTTTCCACTTCGTAGAAATGCTCCTCTATGGAGCAAAATTCTTCAAAAGGATTTATACTTTGTGTCTCCAATCTCTCTAATTCTCTCTTAAACCCATTCTACAGGGGTTTGACCCCAGTATGGGCTTTTTAAAAAAAAAATCATTTATTTGAGAGAGAGTGGCTGGGGGGGCAGCGTGCAGAGGGAGAGAATCTCAAGCATACTCCCTGCTGACCTCGGAGCTGGACTTGGGGCTCGAACTCATAACCCCAAGATCATGACCTAAGCCAAAAGTATGAGCTGGACACACAACCTATTGAGCCACCCAGGCATCCCAGGTTTTTTTTTTTCAGGTAACTCAAAACCTGAATATTGCTCTCCCTATATCAACTGCTCAGAATCTTTATTTTTTCTACCAATCAACTGAAGACCATGCCTTTGTGTATATCTTCTGACCAAAAAAGAGGAATCAAATGACACTCTGAAGCCAGGTTAAACATGAAGCCAATAGTGCAAAAGCTTTGGAGTCAGACAAACCTCCATCATTTACGAGGGGGTTACTACCAGCAGATTGCCTTACCCCTCTACACTGGTCTCATTTGTGAAAATGAAGAGTTAATAGAGCCTGGTCATGGGAAAATTCAGTGAGAAAATGGGCCTGGCACACAGTCACCATTATGTGTTAGCTGCTATGATTATTGCTGTTGATGCTATTATTGTTCCCATCTGAGGCCAGTGGGGGCAAATGAGTTTTGTGTCAATGGATACCCACACCCACCCCAAATCCTACTGGGAAGCAGCTGCCTCTACTTCTTTTTCAGGCTGCTTTGTTGGACTTCCCGCCTGCTGGAGGCACCAATCAATAACATGGATGGAGCCCTGTGTGTGAGATGAGGCAGGGGGAGTGAATTTGTAAGAGAGGGAGGTGATCACGGAAAAAGTAATGGCAGATCTATAAACCCAGCACCCCATGGGTGCAGGAAATGCTAGCATTTAATTGGCCTTTCTCCATTTACATCTGGAGTCTCTAATGAAATGTTAAGCTTTGTAAAGACAGAGAATGTGTCCTTTCTTTCTTGAGTCCCTCCACACAGCTGATTTTTAGATAGCTAAGTCAACAGCCTTTAGTCTTTTTTCTATTGATTCACACAATGGATGTCATTTACAAGAGTACTCAGGTTCACAGGGATGCTCAAGACTTTGTGACATTCCCAACATACCAGCCACCTGTAATTCCACTTTATTCCCATCCAGAATGCAAGGGAGAGTGACAAATATAGGAATCCACTTTAACTAGCTCCAAATCACTTTTCCAAAAATGAGTATTTTTCACATCTATCTTTATTGTTAATAAAGATTTACTAATTTACTTTGACACCTCACACTAACCATCACCATTATGACAAGCAACTTTCTGGATGCAATAGGATTAAACAGGCTAAGGAGCTAGCTATGAAGAGGTGGGAAGAGAAGAGTATGGGAATGTTTATCAGTGCTTCCCTGCAAATGTTACGGGGATTTTCTTTTCAACTTGACCCTCCTGCAGGAGCAGAAAGTTTCTTGCAAAAGGGGCTTAAAGGACTTTTCCTTTCTCTTCAGCAGATCACAACCTGCATAGAAAATAAGAATTTGTTGCTCAGATGGGGGCAGTGATTTCAATGGCTGGTGTCCAAGATAAAAAAGAATAATCTCAATGTTTATATGATACCAACATCTGAAAATAATGTTTGGCAAATATTCTTGCATGATGGGAGAATGAGAAAGGCACAAAATTATTACAAAAGGGGGAGACTTGCCGTAATAGGTCAAAGAAGATGGCCAAGAGGGTTGAGGCCCAACTAACAATTGTGTGAAAAGACACCAGATCATAGAGAGGGTTGTGGGTTAAAGCAAAGCAGAAGCTGAACTCCTGTTTACCCCAACCAGCCCTCTTCCTCCCTCTTTGTGAATGAGCCAGAAAACTTTGAGTCATTCTTGATTCCTCTTTCTATCAGACCCTCCATCTGATTGATGAGCAAATGCTGTCTGCTCAAGTTTTAAAATGTTACCGGAACCCGACCACGTCACACCATCTCCTCTGTAACTGTTCTCAACCAAGTCACCAGTATTTCCCACCTAGGTTATTGCAACAGCCTCCTAACCAGTCTCTCTGCTTCCCTCCTTGCCCCTTACAATCTGTGTTTTTTTTTTCCCCACACAGTAACCAGAATGATCTTTTTAATATTTAAATCAGATGTCATTCCTTTACAAACCTCCAGTGGCCTCTCATCTTGTCCATTGAAAGCCAAAGGCTTTGCCTTGGGTCTGAGAGACCTTAGATGACCTTGACCCTTGCAACCTTTCTCACATCATCTCAGACAACTCTTGCCTCAGACAACTCACTCTGCTCCAATCCCAGTGCTCACTTTGGTGTTCCTTGAATAAGCCAACCTCAGGCACTTCGCACTTGCAACTCTTTCTACAAATTATTTTCTTCCAGAAATTTGCTTGGCTAACATTTCATTCAAGTCACTGCTCAGAGCCTTTATCACCAAAGAGACTTTGCCCTTCTGTATGGGCACCTGCCTCAGCAGTCAATATTGGTGAGCAAATTAGTAGTGTTGACCTGTGCAAAATTTCTAGAAGTTTATTTATATGTTTTGTTTTGTTTTAAGGACCTCAAATGGAAAGCTTCTGTATCAGAGATTAGTTAAGTTCATTTTTTTTTGTTTGTTTATTATCCTCAGCGCTTTGTTGCTTTTCCATTAAAAACTCCTTCTTTACTTATTTTAGAGAATGGTAATTTGGGGACTTTTGGAATTTAAATCCATTTTTAAACACAGGTATGTATTTTTGTAACTGTTGTTTTTCACACTGCCACTGATTGTGTTTCATCCAGCCTTAGTTCAGAGACCCTTAATTACAGAAACCACAGGGAAGCACATGACGAGGCTAATTGTATCGATGAGAAGGAAAATAGCAAATTAATAGACCTAATGCTTGGAATCTAAGATACTTATGAAGGGCTTTTTTCCCCCCGCTTCTTCAAAATATAGGTAGGTATAATGTTATGTGGAGTCGGGAAAGTCATAACTCATTTTGACATTTTTTTTTTAAGATTTCACTTATTTATTCATGAGAGACACACACACACAGAGATAGAGAGACAGAGAGAGAGGCGGAGACACAGGCAGAGGGAGAGGCAGGCTCCATGCAGGGTGCCCAATGTGGGACTCGACCCTGGGACTCCAGGATCACACCCTGGGCTGAAGGCAGCGCTAAACCGCTGAGCCACCCAGGGATCCCTCATTTTGACAGTTTAAACCCCCAAAGCTACTTATTTATGAGGCTTTGGGTATTTTGTATTCACCTAATTCAATCACATGGTGACAGCTATGCTTGGGTGTGGATCCCTGCAATCCCTGCATGGAAATAGGCATCCCCTTATTGTGTTCACACAGACCTTTTGCATCTCAAGGGGGATTAGCAGCTGTTGTAGAGTCTGATGAGCCAGTTCTGAGTGAGAAGGGAACCCTAAAGAGACCCTGGTATGGTTGGAGGGAAGGCCCAGCAGTGATTTCCATTTGGGGAGCCTGGGCTAGAGCACAGCACGCCTTAATTAGAGGACCTTCCCACCAACCAGGCTGTGGATCCCTCACCAGCCTTCTGGCAATGCTCCATGCTCAGGGCTGGGGGAGGATGACCAGGCTTGTACGGCTGCCACTGGCAGCATTCTCCTACTCTAGGGAGACCCCATGATGACCTCTGCCCTAGGGCCTGACGGCTGGGGGCCCAGCACCTCCCACCCCTGCTGTCACTCTTAAGTGGCCAGTGATTAGTAATCAGCTCCAACATCCATGTGGGAGGTGCCGGACCCACCTTTACATACACCCTGTGAACCAGTGCCTGGAAATTTCCTTCACAGTCTGCTTTTGCATCTAGAAACGCAAGGTTATTAAAGTAATATGTTTGACTCCTACCCCTGGGGCTGGGGAAAGTGACCACCAATTTCAGGGAAGAGTTCTTTCTTTCTCTGCCACCCTAGTTGTAGTGACATTCTCTTAGTTCTTTCTGTTTTCCTGACCAGGAAGATAAGGAAAGAAGTACAGCTGTACCAGCTGATTATAGCCAGACTGGGGAGGCATCCATGCTAGTTACCGCCAAAATTCTGCATGACCTGGGGCCAGTAATCCTCAGCTTCTTCAATTGTGAAATAAAGCATTTAAATAAGTTGTTTAAATTTTAGTTGCTTTCTGAGCATTAATCAGACTCCAAAAATTGAGGCATTTTCTCACACTGAGGTCAGATATAGCAATTCCATCTGCTGTTTTCATATGGCAATATTTTTGTCAGTGTCAGGTAAGGGACAATTGACCAATTTGCCAGGTTATCGATTTTGGTAAAAATTTTTATATTCTTTTTTCTTTCTTTTTTTTTAGCTTTGATGAGGTATAATCGACAAGTAAAATTATAATATATTTAAAGTGTACCGTGATATACATAAACATTTTGAAATCATTCCCACAATCCAATCTATCACCTCACATATTTACCTTTTTGTGTGTGAGAGAACACTTTTCTTCTCTTTTAACAAATTTTAGGTGTACAGCACATTGTAATCAACTATAGCCACCATTAGATCCTGAACTTTATCCATCCTACAGCTGAAAGTTGTGTGCTTTTACCAACCTTTCCCCATTTCCCTCACCTCCTACCCCCTGCCAATCACCATTCTACTCTCTGTTCTATGAGCTTGACTTTTTTAGGTTTCACATATAAGTCATAATATGAAGTAGTTGTCTTTCTCTGGTTTGTTTCTCTTAGAATAATGCCCTCAATGTTCATTCATGTTGTTGCAAATGACAGAATTTCCTTCTTTTTTAAGACTGAATAGTATTCCTCTGTGTGTGTGTGCATGTGTGTGTGTACATACACACATTTGCTTCATCCCTTCATCTTTGTCCACAGACACTTGGGTTGTTTCCATACCTTGGCTATCATGAATAATGCTATAATGAACATGAGCATATAGATACTTCCTTGAGATAATGGTTTTGTTTCCTTTGGATACCTATCCAGAGATAGGATGAATTCTATAGTAGATCTATTTTTAACTTTTAAGGAACCTCCATTTTTTCCCCACATTCCCACCAAGAGTGCATGAGGGTTCCCTTTTCTCTACATTCTTGCCAGCATTTATCTCTTTTGTCTTTTTGATAACACATATCCTAACAGTTGTGAGGTAATAGCTCATTGTGGTTTTGATTTGCATTTCCCTGATGATTATCAACATTGAGCATCTTTTCATGTACCTATTGGCCATTTGCATGACTTCTTTGGAAAAATGTCTATTCAGGTTCTTTGCCCATTTTAAATTGGGTTGCTTATTTTTTTCTATTGAATTATATGAGTTTGTATATTTTGGATACTAAACTCTTATTGATATGTAGTTTGCAAATATTTTCTCATATTCCATAGGTTGCATTTTCATTTTGTTGATGGTATTCTATGCTATACAGAAGCTTTTTAGTTTGATATACTCCTACTTGTCGATTTTTGCTTTTGTTGCCTTTGCTTTAGGTGTCAAATCCAGGAAGTCATTACCAAAACCAATGTTAAGGAGATTACTACCTATGTTCTCTTCAAGAGGTTTTACAATTTCAGGTCTATGTTCAAGTCTTTAGTGCATTTTGAGTTGACTTTGTTATTGGGTAAGATAGACGCCCAGTTTCATTTATTGATATGTGGATATTGAGTTTTCCCAAAATCATTTGAAAAGACTATTCTTTCCCCACTGTGTATTCTTGGGGCCTTTGCCAAAAACTTAATTGATTTTATATGCTTGAATTTATTTTATGACAGCACCAGCTTGTTCTGATTACTATAGCTTTGTAATATGGTTTGAGATCAGGAAGTTTGCTTTGCCTGTTCAGGGTCTTTTGTGGTTCCATACAAATTTCAGGATTATTTATCTTATTTCTGTGACAAATGTCATTGAAATTTTGATAGGGTTGCATTGAATCTGTAGATCACTTGGGTAGTATGGACACATTGTAAATGGAACTAGTTTCTTAATTTCTCTAGTAGTTATCAGTGAATGGAAATGCATATTGATATTGGTTTTAAATCCTGCAACTTCACTGAATTTGTTTATTATTCCAACAGGTTTTTTTGGTGAAGTTTCTCCAGTTTTCTATATATAGTATCATGACATCTGTAGATAAGGACAATTTTACCTCTTCCTTTTCAATTTGGATGACTTTTATTCTTATTTTTATTTTCCTAATTGTTCTGGGTAGAACTTCCAGTACTGTGTTAAATAAAAGTGGCAAGAGTGAATATCCTTGTCTTTTTCCTGATCTTAGAGGAAAAGCTTTCAGTTTTTCATCATTAAGTGTGATGTTATCTGTGGTCTTGTTATACTTGGCCTTTACTATGTTGAGGTATATTTAATTTGTTGAGAGTTTTTATCATGAATCTGTATTGAATTTTGTCAAATGCTTTTTCTGCATCTGTTGAGATAATTATATGATTTGTATCTTTCATTTTGTTAATGTGTTATCACGTTGATTGATTTGTGAATGTTGAGTCATCCTTACATCCCAGGAATGAATCCCACTTGATCACAGTGTATGATCCTTCTAATATACTCTTGACTTTTGGTTTTCTAATGTTTTATTGAATACTTTTGCATTTACTGTCTTGATTTTTCATATTGCGTTAGAGTTTCCCAGCTTGCTCAGCCTTGGGACAGAAGAGGAGAGTTAATAGTCATCGTGGGGTTTGGTTCTATTTAGTTACATTGAACCTTTCCCAAGCAAGCTCTCAGGGCTCATGTGCTTTGTTCCTACTGCAACTCTGCCTCCATCCCTGGCTTCTTGGTACTTACTCAGGCCAGGCCCCAGAGGCAAGAGTGCTTAGGGTCTGGATAAATATTTTGCCTTTCCCATTTGCTCTTAGGATAGTCTCCATCTTATTCTTTCATTTGTTCATTTCATTAATTTCAGAAACCCCAGAATCTGATCCTTGCCTTCCTCCATCAAATTGGAAGAAGCTCAAGCCTCCTGCAAGGTGTTTCCTGCAAAGCGACTTACACAATTGCTTTTTTGAGTCAAGCCTCAGGGAAGATCCCTGATTCCTTCATCAGTACCTCCATCCCCTGTGAACAATCCTTCTAATAGCTTACCATATTCCACAACATCTCTTTAAGTTCCCTCAGCATCTGGAAGGTTGGCCTCCTGGAAGAGACATTGATTTGGGACCCATAGACTAGACTGAGTTCCAGCTTTTCTACATAAAGCTTTGTGACTGGACACATTCCTGGTCTGAAACTTAGTCTGCTCATCTGTAAAATGGGAGTCATAAGAGTTTTATAGGAATCAAATAAAATAACGTGTGACAAAGTAGTCTATGGATTATTTAAAGCATTATATACTGGTTTTTGTTTGTGCTTATTTTTGTTTGTTTTCATGTAGTAGAGTGTGGTAACTAGAAGCACAACTTCTGTTAGACTTCTGTTTGAAGCCAGGCTTTACAATTCACTGATTTTGTAACTATGGATAAGTGACTTTAACCCCTTTTTGACCCAGCTTTAACATCTATTAAATGGAGATAATAATATCTGTATTTTAGTATTATTGAAATATTAAGTGAGATCATTTTGTTAAGTACTTAACTTACTATAGTTTTTAATATATCATAATAAATAATAGTTGCTTTTTTTTATGCCTTCATTATAAGAATATTACTGATTCTGAGGATGTTTTTGACCTCAAAAATGGGTCCTTTAGACTTTTAATGTACCTCCGTTTGTTATCCATATCAGAATTCTTATCTTTAGAAATAAATGCATATAAATCTGTCTCACTTAATTTCAAATACTTTTGAAAGTATAGAAAGTATTGAAAGTATAGAAAATACTTTTTTAAGATTTTATTTATTTATTTGAGAGAGAGAGAGCACAGAGTAAGAGGCAGAAGCAGACTCCCCCTTCCCCCCTCCCCACTGAGCAGAGAGTCTGATGAAAGGGCTTGATCCCAGGACTCTGGGATCATGACTGAGCCAAAGGCAGATGCTTAACCCACTGAGGCACCCCCAAAATATTTTTTCAGTAGTTTGAAAATACATAAAAATACAGTGCCCTAGCTTCTTAGCAGCTGAGATTATTTAATTTGACTATTCGTTCTTAAATTCAATCAAGATTTCGCTAGGAAACTCATGGAAGAATCAATCCTCAGAGACTGGTGTTCTAAGGGAAGGTCTTTCTTGTGGGAATAATGGACCCGAAGTAACTATTTTGAGAAAAGAGTTGAGCAAATGAAACTAACGAGCTTTTGCCTAGGCCCTTTTGCCAATAAACCAAAAGGCTTCATAATTAGATGTGTGTGTGTCAAAGTTGTTTAGGGAACTTCTTGGGGGAAATGTAGTCCTGCAGTGGGATGGGACCTTTAGGAGATGCTCTCCTGGGGCATGTCTTTTCTGTCCACAAGTGGCCCTTCTGAGGACAATGAGACTCTGACCATGAAGTATTTGCTTCTGGAATAGAAAACTGTAGTTACTTTTGCTCATGCATCTGTGGTTAGCTGAAAGATTGCTGGGGGCTGGCTGCTGTAGCACCACCTCAACCGGGAAAACTTAGTCTCTGCTCCATGTGACTTCCTCAGCAGGCTTGTTTTCTGGGCATTTGCAGGAAGCAAGAGAATAAGTAAAAGGTGTGCTTATGTTTGGGGCCCTGATTTCAAAGTCTCTTTTGCTGCATTCTGTTGGCAATAGCAACAGAATGGAAAGCCAGCCTAGATAGAAGAGGAGAGCAAATAGAACTGCAAAATCACATTGGGAAGGGAGAAACAATGTATCACAGCCATTTTTGCAATCTACCACATATGGTAGAACTGCTTTGTTGCTCTCTAGATAAGCTGTAGTAATTTTTCTTCCCTCTTGCTGTATGTAAGAGTTTCTGTTCCCCATACATTCTTGGCAACAACTTGCTAGGATGCAGTCAATTTTTTTATCAGTCTGATAACAAAAGCTAACTGGTATCACATTGCTATTTGATTTTAATTTTCTTATTACTAGTGAGGTTGAGCATATCTTCATATATTTATTAGCAATTTGGATTTATTCTGAGAATCACCAGATCATATCCTGCTAATTTTTATATTTGTTTGATTTGTTTTGCTTGAGTTTTATGAATCCTTTCATATTCTAATTCTTTAAATGCCATGTCATTGAAAATTTCTCCCTTTTCATTTGTCCTTTAACTTTGCCTCTCATGTCATCTGCCATAGGCAAAAATGTTGTATGTTTATGCAGTAAAATATGCCAGTCTTTTCCTTTATGAGTTGTGCTTTTTGTGACTTAAGTCACTCTCAATTTTAAGGCCTTTAATATATTACTCTATTTCTTTCTAAAAATAATTTTAAAATTTGCATTTTACGGATCCCTGGGTGGCGCAGTGGTTTGGCGCCTGCCTTTGGCCCAGGGCGCGATCCTGGAGACCCGGGATCGAATCCCACATCGGGCTCCCGGTGCATGGAGCCTGCTTCTCCCTCTGCCTGTGTCTCTGCCTCTCTCTCTCTCTGTGACTATAATACATAAATAATAAATAAAAATTAAAAAAAATTTTTTTAAAATTTGCATTTTATATTCAGTTCCCTAATAAATCTGGGATTTATTTCTGTATATTGTATAAAGGCAATGATCTAATTTTACTTTCACTTTACCAATATTCTCAATCCACTTTTTGAAGAGTGCATCTTTCTCCCACTGGTTTTTGATGCCATCCCTGTCACATACCAAGACTCCCTATGTGAGTGGGACTGTTCCTAGATTCTGAAAGTTCCATTGACTTATTTGTCAGCTGTGACACAAACAATGTGCTGTTTTATTTATGATAATTTGACTATGGAATAGTTTCTAATAAACAAGAATACTTTATATTCTTTTTCAAGATTGCTCAGCTATTTGTATATCTATACTTTTCCATATGAATTCTATATATCCCAGAATTTTAAAAATCTACTTTACCTTTGACTTTTCTATTCTGAAATACAGTGGGCATCCAGCAAATGGCGGTTTTCACTGGACACATAGAGTTTATTCCTCCCAAATTCATAGTCATTCCTTGTCAAGGGGACCTGTGCTCAGTGGGAAAAGGCTGGAATTATATTCTGCTATACCACCTCTCATCCTGATAGAGCCATTTCTGTTTTTCAATATTCCTACTTTCTGAATAATGCTATTAATGTAGAATCTTAAAAACACTAGGAATGTTTCTTTAAAAGATAGATAATTACTATAAATCCTATTTCTAATTAGAGCCCTAGTACTTTTTGAGTTCATATATAATTCCTCATCTCAGATGTCTCAGAATTTAGCCTTTTCACTTAGTCATTCAGCAAATATTTACTTAGGCTCTATTACATGGCTGTTACTGTTTTAGGTTCAAGGGTAGAATAGCTTACACAGCAGTTCTTTGGGAAAGAAGAGACAAGATTATTTTAATTTTACATGTGAAGGAACTAAATCACAGAAAAAAAAATCTGTTAAACTAATTTGATTCAAAGAAATTGCTTTGGCTGAGTGCTGACAAAAGTTCCATCTCAGACTATAGGGCAATGTGTTAGGCACTCAGGGATGGAAGTGTAGAAGATGAAGAAGAAACATCTTCCCTTCAACGTGGTCTCGTCCAATGTGACACCTTACAATTGACATGTAGACATTACCTTGAATCCATAGAAGACCACTCACCTCCCTTCTGGGTGGATTTTGATTTCTTCCTCAAGCAGATAGACTCTAAATTAGTTTTTGAAGAACGGAGTATCATTGTCTGATTTCTAAGGAGATTGTCATGTGAGACATATTGAGGGCCAGAGGAGATATTGGAACAAAAAGTACCTTAGGGAAAATACACATTAAAATACACATTAAAAGGAAAAGAGGATGTAGGGCCAACTGGAATGGAGCAAGTATTTAGAATAAGTTCTCCTATACTTTTAGGTTAGTAAAAGTCAATGAATTAGGAGACCTGACATAAATTAAAATCATGTGCTGGCTCTCAGTGCTTTCTCATTACAATGCTAATTTCTTTTTAGAAGTAACTCCAGTGTAATCTCTTCTTCAACACCTTTTATAATTCACCACCTAGACTTAACCATTCTTCCATTTATGCCTGCTGTACTCTATGCATTTTTAACTCACAGCATCCATAATTGTCAACATACTCATTGATGTGATATCTCCCTGAGAACATAGACTGTATCTTTTAGGCTTTGTGTCTTGGCAACTAGCACAGTGCCTAATGTTGAATGAATTTTTGTTGACCAACTCACCAATTAATCCCTATTTTCTACGTATCCCTATTTCTGCGTATTTAATGCATCTTATGAGGTAGTAATCTGTAACACTGATGCAACACTTTGGTCACAGAATCTTGTGATTATGTGGGTGGTGATGCAGAGTATGATGTCATTCTGAAAAGAAAGCTCTAGAGAGTAGACTTGGCCAACAGTGCACGGAGAATGGTCTTTGAGCCACATGTCTCAAACTAGTCTAGGCTTTGTTGAAATTTATAGGAGATATTTTCTTAGTAATTGGACATTTTCTTCCTAAACTCATATACTTACCTTGTTCTATAACTTCAAACTCAAATAACTCAAAGTTGTTTAAAAAAAGGTCTAAGAATACCAAATAAGTCTGGTGTTTCCTATATTTAGATTTTCTTCTGTTTTTAGATTAAACATTCCTTCTGCATTTCCCAGATACTCTTATGACATTTGTCTTGAACTTTGAATGAATGTTCATTTTGACATAGATGATGTGACACAGCTACGAAAGTCATTAACTATATTTTCCTTGAGTAAAGGGAAGTTGATTTTGTCAACTTGATAAGCACTTACTAAGAACTTGCCATGAGTCAAGTGCTATTTGAAGGAAGAGGAAGTATATTGAGATTAAAATTTTTAAAAATATACACTTCAAAGAGCACACTGCAGTTCTGTTGGAGAATCAAGACCAAGCTCAGAAAGCTGCAAATAAGACAAAATAAAAACATAAGGCACTGGGTAGCTCAGAATATAAGTGCTAGTAGTGGGGTGAAAGGATCTTGAGAGGAGGTAGGACAGATTCATGGGCTTTGGAGTCAAATAAATCTTGTTATGAATCCTAGTTCTGCTATCACTAAGTAGACATGTAACCCAGGGCAAGGGACATAACCTATAAACCTCATTTTACTCATTTGTAAAGCTGGGCTACTATCTACCTCACAAGTTATTACAAATAAGGAATAGGATAGTATATGTAAAGCACAAGTGTCTGGTACATCAGGGGGCTCAATAAGTAAAAGCTACTTTTATAACTAAGAAAATTACAGATTCTACATTCAACTACAGTCACCAGAAACATAGTTAATAGTGATAATACAAAAATAAAAATAAGGGACGCCTAGGTGGCTCTGTGGTTGAGCGTCAGCCTTTGGCTCAGGTTGTGATCCCAGGGTCCCGGGATCAAGTCCCACATCAGGCTCCCTGTGAGGAGCCTGGTTCTCCCTCTGCCTGTGTCTCTGCCTCTCTCTGTGTCTCTTATGAATAAATAAATAAAATTTTAAAAAAATTCTAAAAAAAAAGTAAATAAAAAAATTAAAATTAAAATTGAAAAAAATAGTGATAATAATAATAAGTAATAGTGAACCCCCATGTGCCCAGCATTCTGTTAAGTACTCTCTGCATTTTCTCATGTAATGCTTACAACAACTGTATGATAAGTATTATCACTTTACTTTTAGAAAAGGGAAAAACCTAAGGGGAGTTGCTTACATTTTAAAAAATTTCACAACTAGTAAATTTGACTTTTAAATAGGTCCTAGGTCTAATTGACACTGGACAAGTTTTATCTTCATTCAGGATCAGAATTTGTTATCTGAGATTTGAATGCTGTTGCTAATCTGTACATACTTAGTCAATCTTTGGACTTCAGTTCCCTTCTCAGTTTGAGTATTATTTAACAAAACCAAAGGCCTGTTTTATAAAGTCAGATTCATAATGAATGCCAGTCCTCTTACTGGAAATTGAGGATAACCTGGTAGCTTGTGCTATTGCTGATCTCAGTTTACTGATTAGGACCTTAGGAACAAAAGCAGGCCATATTATGTTAAGACCTTCTCTGGAGACTAGCTATGACCAATACTTATATTAGCCTCCAGAGAGAAAACATTTCCAAGCAGACACATGTGGAAAATTGGGAGTGGGGTGTGAGGTACCTGCTAGGCTAAGAATGAGATTTAAAAAAATGTAAGAGAAACGAGATACACCATCACCCCACTCCTATCAATATTAAAGAAAGTGCACTTTACAGACAGAGGACTAATAACTCTGTCCAAAAAGTGCTTTAAGATACAAAAATATCAAATCAACATGAAGCTACTGTAAAAAGAAAATAAAATCAAACATTTCATCTAATAAGTATTGTTCTCCAGAAACTAACAATGAAGCAGTAGGATACCATAACACTGCACTCTAAACTGAACTAAATAGTCTCTAATAAGCATTTTGAGATATTAAAAATACCCCCAATCAAAACTTATAAAACTAAAAACAAAAATGGACAAAACAAACAGTGGGAAGAAATGCAATAAAAGATGCTCAAGCTCTAAAAGAAATCCCACAGATTATTAGGGACTAAGACAGAGCAGAGTTGAATGGAAATCTAATGAAGATATTTAGGTAGGAAAACAACAAAGAAAATGAAAATGAGGTAAAAAGATGTAAAAAAACAAAAAACAAAAAAAGGAGAACCTGGGTTGCTCAGTCAGCTGAGCATCCAACTCTTGGTTTTTAGGTCAGGTCATGATCTCCTGGGTCATGGGATGGAACTCTGTGTTGGGCTCCATGCTCAGCAGGGAGACTGCTTGAGATTCCTCCCCCCACACATCTGCTTGCTCTCGTTCTCTCTCTCTCTCAAATAAATAAATCTTAAAAAAATAAAAAATAAAAAAAAATTTAAGGGAAAAGTGGTAGAAGTAAACAACAGGCAAAGAAGGTCTGATACATATATAATGGAGCCCCTAACAAAATAATGGAACACAACTAATGTTTAAAAGTATAATATAAGAAATCCTAATGAAGATAAGAGAAAACAAGTCTACTTAGTGAAAAGGTTTAGCAGGTACCTGTAAAGATTAACTATGATAAATAACCCTAGAAAAATAAAAGAAAAACCCTCAGGACCTCCAGAACAAAAGATCACGTTACATATAAAAGTAAGAAAATTAGGCTAGCATCAGATTTATCAAGAGCCATATATGAGGAAAAGAAATAGTGGAGCAAGGTTTTCAAGAAACTCAAGGAAGTAAAATGTGAGCCAAATATTTTTTTTTAAATCCTGCCAAGATATTCTTCAAGTACCAAGACTATTTAAAAAACCAAAACAAAAACAGTTTTGCACATGCAACAGCTCAAAGAATACAAAGAAGTACTTTCTGAACAATCTACTCAGGACAAATTCATCCAACCAATGGAGAACTGAGGAGACTTGGCAGAAGATGTCAAGAATTTAAGTTATTCAAGTGTAAAGCGAATATTAAAGCAAAGATGGGAACATTGGTGGAAGAATAATATAAAGGTGATATAGTCTGATGACGTAGAAAGAATGTAACTAAAAAATGAAAGAAGAAAAAAGTGAGATCATTGACTGACTCTTTTAATTGGTGAGACCTGAAGGATATGATTTTAAACTGACAAACCTGTAAGAGGTTAAAGAAGGAAAAAAGGAGATTAATGGCACTATAAGTGGTAAACACACAAAACACTCACTAGAAGAAAAATGCAAATCTTCTTAAAAACCAAAACAAATTAGGCAAGGAAGACACACCAAATAAAAATTAAAGCAATGTAAATGCAACATACTAATGTTGCATTTACACAAATCTGTTGCCTACACAAATCTGATATCAATAAATGTGAATGGGTTTTAACTCACCCATCAAAAGAGAATAATTTCAAGTAAGTTCCTAAAGCAAAACCCAACTCTATGCTGTTTACAAGGTGCATAGCTAAAGCACCTCTACTTTAAGCCAAGTTAGTCTCTGGGCTAGTGTAGACCTCACTCATTATGCTGGTCCCCTGCAGAACTGCTCAGGCTCTTGTGTGCCTTGTATGATCCCCAAATGTACTGAAAGATGCTGGAAAAAAATATCTTGTGGGATTTAAAATGTTTTAGCCCATGGTATTTATTATAGAGCCCTGTGGGAAAAATTCCTGATCAGCTCTTATTTTAAGAACAGTTTTATGTCTTTTGAGTATTGTGTTAGTTTTTAGTTTTAAAAGCATGACTCAAAAAAAAAATAAAATAAAAGCATGACTCTCAGAATGCTTGGCAACAAGTTTTATCTTAATTGGAAACAAGTGCATATGTCATTAGTTTTGTTTTTTCGACTTTATTCTACTCTATTTTATGTGCTCATCTTTATTTTTCTTGTATAATTTCCAGCTCTTTTGTAATCTTATTATATTATCTTTCTTAAGCTGCCTTAAATACTTTATGGAAAGGATGCAGCATAAAAGAATAAATAAATGAAATGTTTCAAATGTTACTTGCTATTACAAATATTGAAAAGATTAGGTTGTTTGGGAAGGAAATACAGATTTTCTGCCTTAAAAGAGATCTGTGGCATAGCAGTCCCCTCATCCAGGCAGTGGGGAGTGAGAGGTCTTCTGAGGTCGCTAGGAGGCTCTAAGATGCTTCTCGCTATTTCATGAACTACCTCCATCAGTACTTTGGCTTTGCAAACACTTGTTTTGTCCTCCCTGTTGACTTTTATGAGTGGAAGGCTCACACTGAGGCAAGTTTTTCTATAGTCTCCTTAGTTTGTTTCTTGTTTGGGGAGAATATATTAAGATCCTTAGTATTATAACATTTTTTTCTCAAAGGGCTTCTATTTAATAAACTTGAAAAAAATTATATTTTTAGCCTCCACTGTGTTTTCTTCTTGTGCTTTTTCCTCTTTCAAATTTATCAAGAGAGAGTCCAGTGCCATAAAGTGTTTATATTTAAAATATACTTTACTTAAGTATTTATATATATGAATTTTTATTTTTTAATACTTTTAACTACTTTTTCTATACTTGTATCCTTCTGTAAGGTGACATTGGCCCTTTCTACTCATTTTCTACCAGCGGCCAAGTCAAGTTGTGTAGCATTGATTCTTATTTAATGAGAAGATGCATAGGCAAAAAAGAGAGAAAGAGAATAACAGGACACATTGTAAAGATTTCAAGGATATGAAGACTAACACATAGCAAGAGAAAATATATTCCTTCATTACTCAATAGACACTTAATTGACCACCTACTATGTTGCAGTCACTGACTAACTCCTCTGGGGAGAAAGTGTCAAGAAAACATAGCAACATAGTTTTTGACTTTACAAATATTGGCAGGGAAGACAACAAGCAGGTTTGCAAGAAGGCAAGTAAATAATAATATAGTAAGCATTGTGATAGGATAGAGCACGTGGTATGGTAGCACACCAGAGGGCACCTAGCCCAGACTTGGGTCAGAAAGTCTTTTCTGGTGGAAGTAACATCCAGGATGAGAACTTGAGAATGAGTAAGCAAAAGAAAGAAAAGAAGGAAGGAAGGAAGGAGCGAGCAGGAGAGAGGAAATAAGATGAGGGAGGGGAGGAAGAAAGGAAAGAAGGAAGGAAGGAAAAAGAAAATAGAAAAAAGGAAAGTGAAGAGAAAGTTTCAAGCATAGAAAACAAATTATTGTTAAGAAAAAGCTTGACATGGGGCACCTGGGTGACTCCACCAGTCAAGCCTCTGACTCTTGATCTTGGCTCAGGTCATTATCTCAGGATTTTGAGATCGAGCCCTGTGTCAGGCTCCATGCTGAATGTAGAGCCTGCTTAAGATTCTCTCCCTGCACCCCTTTAGCACCACTTGTGCATGGTGTTTATCTCTAAAAATAAAAAGAAAGGAAAGAAAAGAAGAAAAAGAAGAATCAGAGAATTGAAGGTACAAAGACAGCTCAATGAACTATTTTCAGAAATTGATGGGTCTTTCCCAGAAGTAGAGACTCATGAATTCTTTCATCCCCAGTGGAGTGATGGAAGAGAAGCCATAGATCATGAAGAAATAAAAATCAGCTAACTGAACTTTTATTTAACTATAAATAAATATTTATTTATTGCAGTATAATTGACAGTACATATTTAAAGTGCACAACCTGATAAACTTTGACAAATGTATATACCTGTGTAATCATCACCACAATCAAAATAACAAACATATCCACTGCCCACAAGTTTTCCCCTGCCCCTTGATGATTTCTCCTTCCTGCCCCACATCCCATCTCAAGGCAACCATTGAATCACTAAGGAATAGTTGCACTTTTTAGAGTTTATATGAATGGAATTCTGTAGTAATTATTCTTTTTATAAATCTGGATTTTTAAAAAACTCAGCATAATTATTTTGAGATTTACCTGTGTTTTATGTAACATATTTCATTCCTTTTTGTTGCTAAGTAGTATTCTACTGTATGGATGTACCAAAATATATTGATCATTTGCTAACTGATGGACATTTGGCTTGTTTCCAGTTTTAGACTATTACAAATAAAGGTGATACAAACATTCTTGTCCAAGTATTTTTATGGAAATATACTTTCATTTCTCCTGAGTAATTAGGAATAGAATGGCTGGATCGTATGGTAGGGTATGTGTTCACTTTTTTAGAACGTGGCCAAAGTATTTTCTGAGGTGGTTGTGCCATTTTACTTTCCCTCAGAAGTAAATGAGTCCCAATCTCTCTATATCCTTATCAACATCTGATAAGTCTAGTCTTTTAATTTTAGCCATAGTAATGGATTTTAGTGATATCTTTTTGGCTCGGTTTACATTTACTTCACAATTAATGATTTTGACCTTATTTGCCATCAATGTATTGTCTTTGTGTTCATTAAAATCTTTTCCCCACTTTTTAATTAGTTTGTCTTCTTATTGAATTTTTAGAGTTTATATATTCTGTATTCAAGTCCTTCATCAGAAATATGATATACAAAAGATTTTTCAAACCAATGTCCTTATCTTTTCATTCTTTTAATTTTTAATATCTTAATAATTTTTCCATTTGTCTTAGTACCTTTAATTTTGATGAAATATATTTTTTCTTTTGTTTATGTATTGTGCTTTTGGCATTGCATCTAAGACACATTTGCCTGGCCCAAGGCCACAGAGATTTCTCTTGTTTTCTTCTAGAGGTACTATATTTTTAGGTTTTACAGTTTGTAAATGACTTATTCTATCTATTTTTATTTGAGTATGATTAACATCCAGTATTAGTTTCAGATGTACAATATAATGATTCAATAATTCTATACATTATTACTCTCTGCTTATCCCAACAAGTGTACTCTTACTCTCTTTCATTTATTTCATCTGTCTTCCACCCAACTCCACTCTGTTAATCACCAGAAGCAGATAGACTATTGCAATTTATATGGCTTTGTGTAGAGTGGCATAAAGGCTGTACATAAGTTCCAAATGTAGCATTTAGAATTCTTAGATCCACTTTTTACCTATCACTATGATGAATCATATAATTTCAACAATAGCTAATATTAGGAAAAAAGAAAATAAAAAATAATCTGATTTCTGGGTGTTGGTAATATTTTTACAAATACAGTAATTATTGTAGGACAAATTCTCTTGATGCATCTACTTACATGAGTTCTGTTCCTAATGTGAGTTACATTATGTTACTCTACCCTTCAGTACATTTCTTATGTATTTTCCCCACAACTTGCTTTTTATTCAACTTCCCTGAAATGCATTTGTCTTCTCTAGGCACTTTCTAGGCTTAATGGTATGGTAGAAGAAGCTCTGAATTTTGAGACAGATTTGCCTCCAAATTTTTATTCTCCCACCTTATAATTAAGAGAACTTTTGGAAACTTATTTTACCTGTCAGTGAACATAATTTTCTTAAGAAGTAAGAATGGAGCTGAAAGCTTATGTCAAAAAGTTGTTGTGAGGATTAAATGAAGCAATACGTAAAGTGGCTGCCATAGAGTAGACTCTCAGCAAATGTTTATTCTCCTTTTTCATTATGCAATAATATAATATAGTAATATAATATGCTGATCTGAAGTTATGATACAATAAATTTAGGAGGTTAGATCTATTTTTCTAATAACCCTTTTATCACTAAATTTCAATGTTTTTGTTTATTTCAAACTTTTAAACCAACAGTTCATACTTAAAAGGTAAACTCCTGAGATGGGTCCTGATACTTGTTGTAAATATAGACTTTAACATATAAGTAGATAGATTTGGAGCCAATACAGTTCACTCTTTTGGTGAATTGTGCCTTCCTGATAATATGTGCACAATTCTACTGATATGAAAAAATCAGGGCAAACATAACATTTACCTTTATATATGTCCTGTAATTGGGGAAGTCGAAATAAAAGATACTCCTTTTTAAAAAAAAATGTATTTGACTATAGTTGACACATGATATTACATTGGTTTCAGGTGTACAACATAGTGATTCAACATCTCTGTACATCATGCTATGCTCACCAAAGTGTACCTACCATCTGTCAGTATACAACACTATTATGGTATCATTTACTATATACCCTATCCTATGCCTTTTATTCCCATGACTTACTTATTCCATAACTAGAAGCCTGTATCCTCCACTCCTCATCACCCATTTGCTCACCCCCCCCCCACCCTTCCCTCTGGCCATCCTCAGTTTGTTCTCTGTATTTATAGATCTGATTTTGGTTTTAGTTTGTTTGTTCATTTTTTTTTTTTTTTTTAGATTTCATATATGAGTGAAATCATACAGTATTTGTTTTTCTTGGTCTGACTTATTTCACTTAGCATAATACCACCTAGGCCCATTAATGTTGTCACAAAGGCCTTACAAAGTACATATCCATAAGGGGTTAATATCCAAAATAAATAAAGAACTTACACAACTCAACACCTAAAAAAACAAACTACAATTTAAAAAATGGGCAGAGGACCTGAATAGACATTCTTCCAAAGAAGACATACAGATGGCCAACAGATGCATGAAAATATGCTCAATATCACTAATCATCAAGGAAATATAACGCAAAACCACAATGAGATATCACCTCACATATGTCAGAATGGCTAAAATAAAAAAGATAAATAACAAGTGTAGGCAAGGATGTGGAGAAAAAGAATTCTCATGCACTGTGGGTGGGAATGCAAATTGGTACAGTTGCTTTATTTTTATTTTTATTTTTTTTAATTAATTTATTTTTTATTTATGATAGTTACAGAGAGAGAGAGAGAGAGGCAGAGACACAGGCAGAGGGAGAAGCAGGCTCCATGCACCGGGAGCCTGACGTGGGATTCGATCCCGGGTCTCCAGGATCGCACCCTGGACCAAAGACAGGCGCTAAACCGCTGCGCCACCCAGGGATCCCGGTACAGTTGCTTTAGAAAACTATACAGAGGTTCTTCAAAAAATAAAAATACATGATCCAGTAATTCTACTATACTATTTACCCAAAGATAATGAAAACATTAATTTCTATTATATTTTCTAAGAATTGATCTCATCTAAGCTTTAGAGTGTATTGGTATAAAATTGTTTTAATATCCTCTTATTTTAAATACCTGCAGTATCTGAAGTTATGTCCACTTTTTATTCCTATTACTACAAATTTTAACCTTCCTTATTTTATTGTTACTTGATATTGCCAAAGGTTTATCTATTTTATTAGTATTTTTAAGGAACCAACTTTTGTCTTTGGTGATTCTCTGAATTTTATCTTTGTTTTCTGTAACATTAAGTCAGCTCTGTATTAGTTTTCTATTGCTGTGTGACAAATGACCACAAACTTAGCAACTTGAGCAATACCCATTTATTATCCTAATCTGGACATGGTTTAGCTGGATCGTCTGCTCAGGGGCCCCCAGGCTGAAATGAAGGTGTTGGCTGGGGCGATGATTCTCATCTGAAACCTGGGATTTTTTTCCTAGCTCACTGGTTTTAACAGAATTTGTGGTTCCATGACAGTGGTCCCCCTCATTTTCTTGCTAGCTCATGATGGGACCATTCTCAACTTCTAACAACCAAACACAGTTCTTTGCCATGTGACCCCCATAGGCTGTTCACAGCATGGGTACTTGCTTTATTTCAGATCAGCAGGAGAACCCTGCTAGAGTTTTGAATCTCTTTGACTTCTGTCTCAGGCCTCTAGATCCTCTTTTAGAAGGATTCACCCAATTAGGTGATACCAACCCATAAGCAACAATAGAGGATTAGATTGAATGTGTCCACAAGGACAGAAATCTTGAAGTTCTTATATTTATTTTTAAAAGAAACACTTATGTTTTATTCTGTTTACCACTTCTGAAATTTGATGATTAGTTCATTAGTTTTCTAAAGTATTTTTCAAAATCCATTATAATTTCCTCTTTGCGCAATGCATTATTAAAAGTATATTTGAAATTTTTTTAATGTATGGGTTTTTAAATTTATTTCCCTTTAATTATTAATTTCTTCCTTAATTTCATTGTAGGAGAGAAAATATTGACTGTGTGATGTCAATACTAGAAAACTTGTTGAAAATTTTTTCATTTTCTTATTATACTGCTGTCAATGTCTTCCTTATATTGTTGAGGTCATGTTATTTTGTGCATACCTACTCATAACCATTGTATGTTTTTGATCAATTAAATCTTTTATCACTATGTAAGACCTCCTCGTTATTAGAACTCTACTGTTTGTGTGGTATAGTTTTTCTATCCTTATATTTAAAATTAAAATTTTTTTTATTGTGTCATAGTTTAGATGTCTCTTATCAACATATATACACCTGGATTTAAAAAATCAAGTCTAGCAACTTGGCCTGCTAATTGGAGTTCTCAGCACAGTTATATTTTTGTTATTACTGGCATATTTGGGCTAATTCCTGCATCTTATTTTATGCCTTCTATTTGCTCTACTGTTCTATGTTTTTTTTTTTTAAATTCTCCTTCCCTATCTTATTTTACATTAGTTAGAAAAATAATAGAATTATTTTAGAGTAAGATTATTAATAATTATTAGTAACATAATTATTATTTTGGAAGTTACACATCCTAACCTACTTTTTATAATTCTTTAAGATACGTAAGCATTCATGTTTAATCTGTTAACACATAAATTTAATCAACATTTTGGTTCTCCTTTGAAACTCAAAACATTTAAAATTTTAACCACCTCCCAAACATTAAATTCTATTTCCATCATTTTGCAACTTCACATTATTTTTATTCACTTAGTGTTATTTTCTTTGCTATTCATTTCTTATACCACCTGAATGAATTTTTTTATTCTAGAAATACATTTATTTTAGAATTGAAGTGAAATTTATAGATGGTAACCACTTTCATTTTTAGCTTCTCTGAAAAATATCCTTGTACCACTCATTCTTTTTTTAAAAAAATAATTTATTTATTTGAGAGAGTATGAGCAGGGGTGGTGGGGAGAGGCAGAGGGAGGGGGAGAAGAAGGCACCCCACTGAGCAGGGAGCCTGACGCAGGGCTGATCTGGGATCATGACCTGAGCCAAAGGTAGATGCTTAAACTACCGAGCCACCCAAGTGCCCCTATACCACTCTTATTCTTGAGAATGATTTTCTTTGGTTTTCAGTTGTATTGATAATTATCTTGTCTTGGCACCTTGAAGATGTCATTCCTCTGTTCTCTGGCTTCCATTTCATTCCCTCCTGGACAAAGCTGGTCCTCATTATTTGCAGTAGTTTTGTTCTATGAAGTTGCTGTAAACACTGAATTAGCAAATACTGAACTGTTGTTCCTAGAAGTAATATAGAGTTAGGTTCCTGTGAGCTTCTGGTCACAACATTTTCATCAAAGATCAATATATAACCTTGTTTTTATGTGTTCATATATATTATTGATTCATTAACATTGAATTCACAGCCAGCAGCACTATAACCCACGACTGAAGGAAACTTATCTAAAGACGTTTGTCAGGCACATCACAACCTTCTTGCACTTCAGGACACTAAGATTTCACTTCAGCACCAAGCTTGGGAGGCATTTTCAACAGAAAAATCACCAACAAAAAAGCACATCCAGAAACATCTAGGACTTTTTAGACCTGAGCTCAGACAACAGTGATTGTCCTTTTATCAAATATGCTCATAGACTGAATAACTTCATCCATAAAATCAAAGAATCTCTGGCAACTTTTGAATGTATTCCAAGTTGCACTTTATTTTGTTTTATATTTGTGGAAGTAGATTCTGAAAGGTATCTTCCAAACAAAGAGAAACTTATTAATTTCTGCTGTTGATAACCTTCTAGGTGAAAAAAATCAAGGATATATATATATATATATATATATATATATATATATATATTTCTCTAAAACTTTTTCATGCATATGTACACATACAAAATATAGTCTTAAATAGAAAGAAAAGTGGTATTTTAATATATATAATGTTTTGGAACTTTTTTTCATTTAACAGCTCAAAATGTATCACAAATCTAAATACACTAATCTAGTGTACATGCATGTGACACTAGACACAATCCTACCCTTATTTGTTCTAACAAAACATGAGGCCAAATGATTGATTACATTGTTTTTTTCTGTTTGTTTTAAATATTTATTTATTTGAGAGAGAGGGAGACAGAGCATGAGCAGGGATAAGGAGACAGAGGGAGAGGGAGAAGCAGACTCCTGGCTGAGCAGGGAGCCCAATGAGGGGCTCCATCCCAGGACCCTGAGATCATAACCCGAGCTGAAGGGAGACATGTAACCAACTGAGCCACCAGGCACCTGAAAACATTGTTGTTGTTGTTGTTTTCTTTAAATCAGTTAGCAGGATTCAAGTAACAAATACACAGAAGGGAAAGGAAGCAGAACTGGCTTTATCCTGAGCCCAGCAAGTTTCCACAGAGTTTCAGTGTTCACAGCTTCCCAAGGCAGAAGGACTGGTAGCAAAGCCTAGAACATACTCAATAGGAAAAGGAAACCCTGTGACCTCAAAGGGCTGCACTCTCTACAAAAGAGTACCTGTCTCAAAATTTGGTGTTAGGTAGAGAAGAAAACTACTCTCTAAGAATTTAGATGCATAAGCTGGGATCCATGGAGGTTACCTGTCTAAATGTATACTATCCTGGTGGCTCAAAAAACCTTCAAGTATTCAACTCAGTTTAAATGGTCTCCCAGGGAGTGCCTGAGTGGCTCGTTGGTTGAACATCTGCCTTCTGGGGTCCTGGGATCGAGTCCCACATCAGGCCCCCTGCAGGGAGCCTGCTTCTCCCCCTGCCTGTGTACCTGCCTCTCTGTGTCTCTCATGAATAAATAAATAAAATCTTTAAAAAAAAATGGTCTCCCAAGTCTAAAAAGTCCTCGATGTTTCTGGTTCGGTTGTTCTGCTACATTCCCAGAGTACTTGCATAACTATTGTGATTTCTTAAGTAGGTGTGTCCCTTAGAATCAGTGAGAGATCTCAGGAAATGAGAATCAGCTAAGTGGTATATTTTAATATAAGTGTGCCTTAATGAATATAAAAAAGGGAATCATTTACTTATGAAACTTCTGGATGAATGTGGCAAACTAAAATTCTAGTCAAATGCATTTTATTAAAGGTCACTATTTTAAGGTTAATTTTAGGATCCTTAAGTAAAATTTTCCTTTTGTTGGGGACAGGAGGTGCTGGCTCCTCCAAGCCTTGGAGCAATGATAGAATGTACATATATACACTTTAAAATTATTTTTCTGAAATGACTGTATCAAAAATAGCCTATAATTTTAAAATTTTTTCACTTGGAGATGCTGCATTTAATCTAAGGATTTAAAAAGATGCCAAGGATTTAGGTACCTTAATAAGCTCAGATTCACATCACAAGAGAAACATAGTAAATATGTAACAGCCGGAAGTTTCCCTCCCACCCACTGTTAGTCCCTGCCACCCTTTCCAACTGAGTCCTTGAAAGTGAAATTGTTCTTATTCCCCTGTGCTTCTCCAATATGCTCCAACAGCAGTCAGGGAACTCAGAGGAGCTTTTAAACATGCAACTCTGGCCAGTTTTCTGCTCAAACCTTTCAGTGATCTCCCTTCTCTCTTAGGACAAGGTCCACATTCCTTAATATGGCTCATGGACCCTGGAAACTGAAGCCCTGGCACCTGCCCACCTTCGTAGCCCACCTCTCTCCATTCTGCTGCAGCCACCCCGCCCATCTCTTGCTCCTAGAACAAGCTACCTCCCACTCAGTCTTCACAGGGTTATTTTTTTCTCCTTGGAATCATACTCTTCCACTCTGTTGCCTGGCTAGCTTCAGGTCTCTGCTTAAATGTTACTTCCTTAGGGAAGCTTTCTCTGAAGCTCTTTGTTCTCTTCCTTCCCAGTACTTAGCCATTTTGAAATTAAATAATTATCTGTGTAAGTATGTGTTTAACACCTCTCTCCCCAAAGGCCATCAATGCTATGGGCAGAGAATACTTGTAATTCTACCTCATGACTGCATTACTGCCACCTAGCACAGTGCTTTGCACATTGGAGAAACTCCAAAATTATTTATTGGATGAATGGATGAATGAATGAAAAAATGGGGTGCAAGTCAAGGAGACAATCTTAGACCTAAAAACATGAATGTTAGCTATCACTGGATCTCTAGGTATTTATTTGCTGTAGAGAACATGTTTAACCTCTATAATTACCAAATACGTTGAGAGAGTCATTTGCCATCAGTGGTCAATCTGGAGAGACATCTTGGGCAGTGAGCTGACGGAGCCTGCTGTGACCATGTTCCTGTTGAAAGCTTTTATCAGCAACTCAGATGAGGCTGTTGGTGTACTGTTAATGAGACTGACAAAAAAAAAAAAAAAAAGCTGGAGTGAGTGACATCATGTGTCCAAAAGGGTCTCACTCAACAGGTTAGAAAGGTGGATCAAATAACAACAGGCAATTTAATAAGGGAAAATACAGATCATTGGACCTAGGTACCCCAAATCTAATTGAGCAAATACAAGAGAAAGGACCTTAAGAGCAAAACACGTGAAGTGCATGGACATTTTAACTGACTGCATGAGTCAGCCATGTGGCGTGCCTGCCAGAGATGCTGATTTGATGTTAGGCTCCTTTAATAGAAGCAGTGTGTGGAGAATGATCGAAGTCATGGAACTTCCCCCATCAGACCACCCTTGCGGTGCCATATCCAGTTCTGAGACGCAGATGTTGGGGGCAGGGGTACAGACTGCTGCACACTACTGATACTTCCAAACCGTGTCACAGGAGAAAGAGTCAAAGGGCTGGGGATTCCTAGTTAATGAGGAGTAGAATTTGGTAGAATATAATTGGGTTGTCAAGTAAAAGGCAAGGCCATTAGATTTACTCTCTTGTAGATTGGAAGAGACACCCAGGGCCACCAGGGAAGTTACAGGGAAGTGTATCTCAGTTTAATGTGAGGAGCTGCCCAGCAAGGAGGTGGGCTCTCTGTTGGTTCCCCCTCTACTAAAGGAAATTACACTTCAAGAATTACACAGGAAAGTGCGAAATGAGCTGTGGGAAGCTCTCTCTGTCAGCTTAAGAGGGCCATCTCAAGGGAGAGTCCTTCCCTCTCTAGTGCATGTCTAGAACCTTGTGTAGTTTGGCCCTTTGGCATATTTGAAGTGCCAAACCAGAGAAATGTCCAGTTAAAAAATTGTAGAGATCTCATCCATTGTGTCTAGAATTTCCTGATCCAGCCTAACTCTAGAGAATAATCTATTTCTCTTTATCTTTGTCACATGGGCCACCATTAGAAGCAACAGAGTGGAGGCTGAAAGACCACTTGTTATAGAGGGAATTTGTGCCTGGGTAAAAATTGGACGAGCTGCTGTTAAGATCCCTCATCACTGAGTTTCTGTCTTTCCAGTGGAAGGCAGAAGTAAGAGCTCTGTAGTTAGGGGGGAATTAGGAAAAGATGGGGGAAATGGCATAAAGAGCCTTTACCATATGTGATGAAATACAAGGAAACTTAGAATGATGATCATATTCTATAAGGCTGTTTTTCACAATTGTGGTGGTCAATAAATATGTTTAGGTACCCCACCCCAGGAGCACTGCAAGCCCTTGGCCCCAGAAGACTGCAGAGAGATCATGGATGAGACAGAGGAAGTTCCCCTTCTAGAGAGAAAAACAAAGTGCAACTCTTCCTGCTCATATCCCATTTTCTGTTATTCTCTTTGAATCTACTTGATGGAATTCATTTTCTATGAAGGGGTCAATAAAAGGTAACTGAAAAAGGATACATGGTCAAATACAAATTATTTTTCTTTAGTTCTCTTTCTCTTCCTCTCTTCCTTGGCTTGGACCTGAAAACTTACTTTCAGGAAAAACAAACAAACAAACAAAACACATGTAGCTAAGATTGTCCATCAACCTGTGTCAGAGGGTGGCATGCAAATATTCTCATGAAAAATTTAGCTCAGAATACATACATTTGATGATATCCATCACTAAAGGAAGCAAAGAGTTGTTCTCTCTGTTATGAAATAAATTCATTGATTAAAAGACTGCATTTTCCAAAAGAGTACACTTCAGACTAGAATTTGATATTGCTTTCTAAGCATACAGCCATAGCAATAGGAAAACTGACTTGAATTTTAAAACATAGGGATTTCAGAAATGCAGCCAGGTTTGACATTTATTAGCTGCCTATTTGCAAATAACGTAACTCGCCTATGCCTAAATTCCTTCATCTGTAAGGTAAGAATCATGATACGTACCTTGAATAGTTCTTACAAGTGTGAAATAAAATGTACAGAGGCCCTGGCACAGCAAAAAGCAAGCACTCAGTTAATAGGAGTCACTGACAGATCTGGGGCCACACCATGGTCAGTCTTGCGGGATACAGAGCTGTGGCTGCCGGGGGCTGCAATTGGAGTGCACAGCTTAAATAGCATTAGCTTTGGGGAGTTGGAGAGAGATCTCCATTAACTTCAGATCTTCACCAGGGAAGGACACATTAATTCCAGTCACTTCTTTGATGGATACCCTGATAATATAAAGGAAGTAACATCAGTTATTGAAAATGACTTGAATTAGGAGTTTTCTGGTTAAATTTCATTAAACTTCCTACAAGTAACTTATGCACTTCTGTAATTACTTCTGTCTGGTCACTGGGTGTCACTTGGTACCAGCCTGCTGTTCTGAAGAAATGATGTGACCACAGTGTAGTAGGCTTGGGTACTATTAGTGTACCCATCTATTATCAGTGCCCTTGCTTCCCTGAAAAAGCCAATGATGTTCAAGTACATCTAAGTGAGAGCAGTTTGAGAGAGTCAAACTCAAAAGTGACTTTTTGTTTTTGGGTTTTGTTTTTTTTTGGTGGTTTTTTTTTTTAAACGTGTTATGTGCATGTCCCAGATAGGCCAGCTAGGAAAGAGGTAATATATGGTTGAATTATCTAAAGTGCTTAAGAAATGACCCTGATGGCATATCCACAAGGGTTAGGAAACAGAATTTATTTCTTGGTTTGGCATTTTGGCAGAAATTACTTGGCATTTGTCACTTGAAAGATAAACAGAAGTTCTGATTTCCGTTCTCAAGAAAATACACTTGGCTCCTTACTTTCTCTGTGCTTACCCCTTGGTCCTCATTTTGTGTTAGAATTTGACAGGATAGGCTCAGTACTATGCATTTAGTTAATCTGATGAGTTCACATACTCTCAATCCTCAGTTATTGAATAGTTGAAAGATGAATATTGCTGCAACTTGTTGAATATGCAACATACATCTTATTTGAGTGGCATTTTATAACAAATGGTGATAATTTACTATTTACATAATACTTTGAAAGCATTTCAGATTAGCTTTTTTTAAAAAAATATTTTTATTTATTTATTTATTCGAGAGAGAGAAAGAGAGAGAGGCAGAGACACAGGCAGAGAAAGAAGCAGGCCCCATGCAGGGAGCCTAACTGGTACTCCAGGATCACACCCTGGGCTGAAGGCAGGCGCTCAACTGCTGAGCCACCTGGGGGTCCCCAGGTTAGCTGTTATTAATAATAAGTAGTTAAATATGTAAGTGAGCTTAGTGGGCAAGAGAAAAACAAAAATTTGATTTTTCCATGAAAAGGTTGAAACTCGGGAAGATAGAAAAATACACATGTGTATTTGTCTGTGTATACATATGTGGGACAAATACATGTCCCAAGAGACCTGACCGAAGGAGAATAATTGGACCAAAATTTAGGCTGCCCGGTGAACCTGGCTACGGTTTCACTGGAGTCAGCGACCTGCTCCCACCCCCAGGGCTTTTGCGCGAAGGCTGGAGCCGTCAGCAGCCTGGGTTCCGAGAACATTCCTGCCCGGGAAGGAGGCTTGTGGTGAGCTCCTGGGGCTTTCCAGCGCTGACCGCCAGCCTTGGCAACCAGGAGTAGCGAAACCTGGCCTTGAAGTTATCAAGCGCCTCTTGTAACATATCCGGCTCTAAGCAGAGGTCACTATTTCAAGGGTGACTCAATTCCTGGGGTCCAATGGAGATGACTGGAGGGGTCTACGAACAGATCTGGTCCTTCCAGTAAGGGGACTGAGGGTAACGTTAGAGTGTGTAGATTGGGAGGGTCCGTGGTTGGTTCTTCCTGGAGGAGCCGCCTGGATGCCTCGTGGACCAGAGTGATGAGGGTGGATTACATTGGCTTCCGTAATCCTGGGAAACGTGTTAAATCATGAGGTCACATAAAGTGTGTGTGTGTGTGTGTGTGTGTGTGTGTGTGTGCGTGCCGGGGGGACACCGGGCAAGGGAGGAGGAAGTCATCGTTTCCCTGGTCCCCCCGAGGGAGGGGGGCTCTCCGTGGCGCCGCCGCTCCTCCCCACCTCGCACTTCTCGTGGCTCAGACCAGGCCCCATCCACGTTGTCTTGCTCCGTCCCAGGCCCCCATCCGATCTCCCCCGCTCTCCAGGCAACCACCCGTGCGGGACGGGGCGGTTCGGGGTGTGCTCCGGCCGGCGGCGCCGAGGTCGCTGCGGTCAGAGCGGGCGCGGGAGGAGGAGGACCCCGGGCGCAGCCGTGGTGGGTGCGCCCAGCCAGGAAGGGCGGGGGCGCCGGAGCGCGCACGCGGAGGAGGGGAGGGAGGGGAGGGGAGGGGAGGGGAGGGGGGTGGGGGGAGCGGGTGGGGCGTGTGAGCGAGGGAGCCGCGAGCGGAGGGAGCGCGCCCGCCGCCGCCGCCGCCGCCGCCCTCCTCGGAGAGAGGCTGGAGTGAGGCTGTGCGAAGCGCCGCATTTCAATGAGCGCCGGCAGAGCCACCTCCCCGCGCTAGCGGCCGCAGCCCAGACGCCCGCGCCCCCGGCTGCTGCAGCCCGGCCTCGGCCCCGCCGCCGCCCCGCCGCCCCAGCCCGCGAGCGCAGCACCAGGAGGCCGCCCCGAGCGCGGCCACGAAGACCCCGGCGGCGTCTTTCCGCGGACCGGTGCGTGGTTTGCCTCCGCTGGGAAGGGAGCTGCGGGCAGGGCCGCCGGGGACCCCGCCGGGGACCCCGCGGGGGCTCGCGGCGCCCGCTTCTCCCGCAGCCGGCGGGCGCCGAGGGAGCCCGGGGCGTGGAGGGCAGGGCGGGCGCCCCCTCGGCCGCCGCCGCCTCCCCGCCCGCCGTTCCTCGAAGGGCGCTGCCCGGCCTTGGCCAGGCTGGCCTCGGCCGGGGCGGCGCGTGCGGGCGGCTCCGGGGCTGCTGGCACCTGCCTCTTTTGTCTGGTGCCACCGGCCTCGCCCGGGGAGCAGGGCGCGCGCCCCCGCCCGCCCCGCAGGCTGCTGGCCGCGTCGTTGGTGGAGGTGGAACCCGGGGCGGAGGAGCTGGGCGAGGTGCTTGTCGTTGTCAGAGCTGGCCACGGAGCAGGACCAAGACTGCGCCTCGAAGGAGTGGCCGAGCCAGGCCTCTTATTGTGTGCGCTTCCCGTGCGCCCGGGAGGGTGGTGTGCTTGAGGACCGGGCGATCTGCGGTGGGGGCGGCCGCCGTGTGGGGGTTGCGAGTACACTTGCAGGGGCTCAGGTTCCTTCGGGGGCAGCGAGGCTGCCTCGGGTACAGATTAGTACCTGCAGTGCTAAAAGCGTGCGGAGAGGAAATGGCATTTTGCTCCTAGTGGGAGCGCAGGCACAGCCCTGCATTGCCCCACAAAAGAGGCTGCTTTTGAAAACCAGGTTTGCGCGGAATCACTGCTGGATTCGGAGGGGAAATGCTTGTAAGAGGTAGAGCAAATGAAAGGTTTCATTCAAAGCGGCTCCCTCTCCGCACCTGTGACCGTGTGTCCACATTATGGTGCACACGCATTCAGCGGCCACACTGCAGGGTGTTCCGTGAATGCGCTTTATGAATGTTCCCAAATAGATCACCTTTCCTCTGGAAAGGAAAGTAGGACAGTCTTTTGAGTATGAAATGTCACATGAAGGAGGGTCAGAAGGAATTTTAAGAGGGGTTATACATAGGAACATTATAAAAGATTGACACACATCCTGTGACGTGTCCAAGGTGGTGCATGCACTCTGAAGGGGTGTGTGTGTGTGTGTGTGTGTGTGCATGCTTCTTATTCCACGCCTGCCCATCCACGGGCATCCTGATCCCACTGGCAAAATATGCCTTGAGACTTTCAGGTCCAGCATCTATTTAGATGTGGTCCTCTTTATGCCAAATTATTCTGTGTGTGTGTGTGTGCGCGCGCGCACACGCGCATGTATAAATCTCTGAAACAGGAACTCGTATCCTTATCTAGAGAAGGATGAACAGAGGTTCCTCAAAATGGTGAGAAATTCCACAGAAGACAATTAAGGATACTGATTTCTTGACATGGCATTGTTTATAGAAAAATCTCTGATAAGAGCCAGGGCCCCTTCTTCCCTTCCCAAGTGCCAATAATCTCTTCGGTTAGGGTGATGTGGTTACCTTCTTGGTACCATGATGCATGTGTGGCTCAGACCCCTAGCCACCAATGGTCTATAAATGTGTGTCTCTGTGCTTTAGCGGTTTCCTGTGCAGAAAGCAAGAACCTGTGAATCTTCTTCAGGAGCTCGTGGTTCGAATGTATGACTAAGCCTACTGAAGAGCTGAGCCAGCCAAAGCAAGAGAAGGAACACCTATTTTGATGTTGCACATAATTGTTGGAACATTAGGGTGTATGGTGTAGTTTTTGACATTCATTTAGTGGTAGCTATAGCTTGGAAAATGATTTCACTTTGAGTGTGGTTTTTCTTTGTCACCAACATCATTGTTGACTTTTGGGCAGGCTCAGTGAAGAGAAGTAAAAGATGTACATGTCCTGGTTGAACATATGATCAAGTTGGAGGAAATACACAAATAAAACAAAATCAACTTTTGCCTATATTAAAATTGACTTTTTTTTTTCATTTGGCATAGAACTCTTAGTTCTAAAAGCCTGATTCCTCTAGGGAATTCCAACAGTTGCTAAATTATTTGGCTTTTGCTGATTGTGAATCGATAAAAGCCCTTCAGACTACATCAGCACTCTCTGGTGACACAATTGTGCCATCCTTTCCTATGGTCCTGCTTGTTGTCTCTTGGTTTATATAGATTTGGGAGGAAACCCCTAGGGTTGGAAGATTGATTACTGCCTTTAAAAATAAAACGGGGAAAAAAAAAATAAAACGGGAGCTTCAAAAGCCAACTTGGCCTTTATAATATGTGAAGTTTGAAGAGCTTAGTGAATTGCCATGAGTACTCCTCCCCCCCCCCCATCCCTTTTAGAAGACGAAAGAGCTCATTTCAAGAGGAGATGAATTTTTAAAAGTGGAAGCAGTTATGATACCAAGAGCAAAATTTTGGTGTCATTACTCAGTTTATAACTGCCTGAAGAACTGGATATCAAATGATCACTGTTTTGAAGTTACCCAACTTCAAAATCAATGAAACTGGTTCAAATCTACCTATGTGTGGTATAATTTTTTCTGAAAATGCAAATTTAGACTATTATGACTTAGTAAGAGACATGAGGTAGTTTTTGTGTTTGGAGGAAAAAATACACTAAACTAATAATCAGCCCAGGTTTGAATTGTACTCTGGCCCCCAGCAAGGTCAGCAGTAGAATAATGAGCAGGTGAAGATATTAGCCCCGGCACAGTCTGCAAATGGAACCTACTGCAGTTAAGTGGTCTCCCCCAGGTCACAGGGCTAGTTCAGAGTGAGGGCTTTAAAAACCTCTATTTTCATGGGTGAGGGGGTCTAGAGGGTCTCCGGGGGTCTGGCCTTGAAGGCACAGTACCTGGGGCAGAAAGGAGGGAGTGCCAACTTCAGAGTCATTTAGAGATAACTTAGGTTCAAATCCCAACCCCCTCAGTTATGACTCCAGGACCCTGGATATAGCTCATACTTGCCTTCTGTCATGATACTATTACTGACCTCACTGCATTGTCCTGAGGTTTAGAAGGCAGTTTTTAGCATCTAATACAACAGTTGATTGCTGAATACTAGTGTCAGGCACATCATAGACATTCAATAAACATGAGCTTTTTCCACTTCATTTCAGGGGTATACAATCTCTAGCACTGCTTTTAAACATGAATTTTTAGCCACTTTGATGGGACCAGACATTAGTTAGTTAGTTAGGTCAAGGAAGTTAGTTAGTTAGTTAGAAGTTAGTTAGAAGTCAGGTTAGTTAGGTCAAGGAAAGGTCGGGGAGGCTTGGCAGTACTTTTGGTGAGTTTGGACTGAGCTTCAGAAAGGCAACATCATCCATGTGGTGGGATTTGGGTGGCACTCATAAGATTCTTGCCCCAGATTTTCCATTTCCCTTATACTGTATTTCAACATGCCTGAAATTTTGTCATCAAAACGTCTTTCCTTTGAATGTTTTTAGATTGTCCTGTTAAAAATCCGATTCCCTTCAAGGGTCAACATCACAAGGTATTACCACCTAACCCCTTAGCAAGGATGAATAGACCCCACGGGTAGCTTGCTGATGACAGGGCTCCATAGAAAGTAAAATGGGGGCCATGGGGGTGCAGGCATACCTTTCAGAAGGTTGTGAGATGAAAATCAGGCAGATTCATGAGGAACTTTCCTTACCAGAAGGGGGAGATTCAATTCTTACTAGTTCTTTTTTTTTTTTTTTTTTTTAATTCTTACTAGTTCTTTCTGTGACAGAGTCAAGAACAGAAAAGCAAGTTTTATTAATAAAAAACATGAATACTTATCACGTGCTAGACACTCTCCCAAGTGTTTCGTGTATTAATACTCAATATTAATTATGAGGTATGTATGATTTGTATCCCTATGTGTAGTTGAGGAAGCGAGGCTTTAAAGATATTGATTCAGACTTGGTCCTGTGCTAGTTGTGTAACCCTGGGAAATATACTTGATCAATATCTCTAAGCCTCGATCCCCCCACTCGTGAAGATAGAGTGGAAGGAAGGGCAGAGTCCTCCCAAGAAGTGACTTACCCTTTCTGTTCTTTTTCCTCTTCCTCCTCACCCTTTCTCTGCTTTTTTTTTTTTTCTTCTTTTTAAACCCAGCGTATCCAAAGCACTAAATATAAGCAAGTGAGTTATGGTAAAATCACTTAAAAAAAAAAAAACTGCTGTTGAATATGGGAATACGTTGGAAAATCTTCAGTTGGTAGAACTTGGGGATTCCAGTTTGCAGTCTGTCTGAGCGCCTTCGCTCATTTGAAACCTGACTGTTCAGTGCGGACACCCTCTTCTGGGTTCCCGGCCCACCGCGGCTCGCTTCAGCCCCGTGGTAACGTGCAGTCTTCTCTTCGCCTGCCACCGGGGTGAGCGCGCTGCAGGGAGGTCTGGGCTTTGGAGTCCAGCAAACCTGCGTGGGAGGTCTTGGTTCAAACATTTCTCAGTTGTATGACTTGGAGAAATTTAGGAGAAAATTTTCTGTGCCTTGTTTTGTTCATCAGTAAGTAAGGATAACACTACGTTGAAAGATTTATTGTGATTTAGAAATAACAGCTGTTCAAAGCCAGATACGCCTCATATGGTGTAGGTGGTCACTACGTAGGAGCCATTTCTCCCCAAACTGGGGTTAATTAATAAGCAGGGGTTGCCTCTTCTGTCTCTTTGCTGTCTTCCTTCTCTTTCAACTAGACAACTCATATTAAATATATCATCAATTACAGCAGTATTTCTACCAGCTGCTCTTGAGCTGAGTCTTTCAAATCATGATCTTAAAATAACATCAGTATGTCTCTCCCCCCCCCCCCCTTCTGTGCCGTATAGGTTCCACTTTAACTCCATCATGTCCTTCGGCAGAGACATGGAGCTGGAGCACTTTGATGAGCGGGATAAGGCTCAGAGATACAGCAGAGGGTCGCGGGTGAATGGGCTGCCCAGCCCAACGCACAGCGCCCACTGCAGCTTCTACCGAACCCGTACACTGCAGACCCTCAGTTCTGAGAAGAAGGCCAAGAAAGTTCGTTTTTATCGAAACGGAGATAGATACTTCAAAGGGATTGTGTATGCCATCTCCCCCGACCGCTTCCGATCATTTGAGGCCCTGCTGGCTGATTTGACCCGAACTCTGTCGGATAACGTGAATTTGCCCCAGGGAGTGAGAACAATCTACACCATTGATGGACTCAAGAAGATTTCCAGCCTGGACCAACTGGTGGAAGGTGAGCGCTAACTCCCAAGTGACCCTAGAGGATGCATTCTCGTGTTTCTACATTGTTCTAGGCACCTGCGCTTGATTGATCTCTAAGAGGTAGCATCCAGCCTGTGCCTGTGATCCTTATTGTTCACATTTTGGGAGTTCACTTTGTTTACTGTAGTTCAAAATGAAAAAAACAAACAAACAAACCCACTAATGGTATTAGGTCTGCCATCTTACAATAATGGATTGAAGGGAAAAATTGTCTTAATTCTCCAACATTCTCTGTTCCTTTTGTCATTCTCATGCTACATTTTCAAAGTCCCTTTTTATATCTGGAATCACATTGTTCATATTCATTTCTAGATGCAAATGAATTTCTGTTGTTATGATGTTGAAATTACTTGAACTGAAAATAACTAATGGATCGTGAAATTTTTGAGTGTAAAGGAGCCTTATATAGGCATCAAACCCATTAATTCTGTCACTAGAGACTGAGGCCCAGAAAATTCGAGTGACACGTCTGTGGTTACATGGTAAGGTAGTATTGATACTGGACTAAAAATTAGGTTTTCTGTCATTTCTTTCCAATGTGGTTTCTCCTCTTAAGTTTAAAGGATTGTTGTCTTTCTGTGGTATTTGAAGGTACAAAGGAGTTAATCTGTTCAGCTTATTGGTTTTCAAAGTCGAATCTGTGTTATTGATCATTATCTGTTTTAGACATTTCACGTGAAGTGGAATGGTTTGAGTCATGGATGAGGCCTAGTGTCTTGAGTAGCAGTGTAGGTAGACTTGCTTCAGCACCAACTCCATGTGAACAGCACAGAGAGCCTCTAGTGACCTTAGAAATCATAAGCAAAGTAAAATGACTTGAAGAGAGATAATGGGTAAAATTCATGCTAAGGTGTAAAGGAGGTTGGCTGATCCTCTTTGGGGTGTAGGAGTTTCTAGGTCTGGTGCTAAGGTTATGAAGTAGCTCTCAGGGCAGAGGAGCATGGTAAAAGAAGTTTAGAGTTTTGAAAGTGTTTGACTTCACCCTGAGTTCATATTGCCAGACCCTGTTGTCTCACTGGGTCCTGGAAGAATGCCAACCATGTAATGTCCTCCCTCTCTCCTGCAGGTAGCAGGAAGCATCCGTTTCAGGATCCCATGGAGTGTGGGGTTCCTCTGCCCTGACCACACACAGGCCAGCCCTCTTGTCCTACTCTTGAACCAGAGTTCGTACGTGATTCAAGGCCAAGGGAGTCTCGTGTCTTTCTCCCATTTTCCTTCCCTTTATCCCTTGGCAGGGATGCTAGTCCGGTCACAGTATGACTGGACTTAAGAGGGTGTGGAGAGCCTGGGTTTGGTGTGTTGACTATGTGGGAATTCACATCTCTTTTCAAAGACTCGTTACCCTGCCAAGATGCCTGTAGACTTGGCCTTTTTCCTTCTATTCAGATGTTGGCACTTTCAGTAAATTAAAGGGGAAGAACGAACATGAAACTGCATCAGCTTTGATTTTTGTGCTCTGTCCTTTTCCTGACCTTGGAAAATACAGGGATAAAGAAAACATTTGGTGGGCTATTCTCAGGGATCTGAATAAGATGAAATGCAAAGTCAGGTGCATCATCAGTCACCAAAACATCCCTTGGAGGACTGATGGTAGTATAGACAGAATATGCCAGGATATCAACTCACATTGTCAGGCAGCCAGCCTTGGCTCCTCACTCTGTCCTAGAGTCTGACTGCTTGTGTGGCATCTATGCAGTGGGGTGGTGTACTTCAGTCAGTTGTCCACCCAGAACTGCTCTTCACCGAGAAGTGGCCAGAGATATTCCCTCGGTTCCTGTCCACAAGGGAGAGGGCGTGAGGCGTGGGAAACAACAGTTCTTTACATACAAGGACCAGCAAAATCATGGCATACTTGCCACCATCTTCTTTGTTAGTTTTTAAACACAAAAGAATGTCTGCTCTAAGAGACTGCTGTCCTGGTATAATAGTGGTAGCTCACAGTTATGGAGCATGTGTCTTGTATATACGAATACATTTAATTCACACAATGACCCCAGCAGCTGGGTACTGTTAACATCCACATACCATGATGAGAAATGTGAGGCACGGTGTGTTAAGTGATCTGCAAAAAGTCACACACCAAGAAATAGAAGTTAGGATTTGAACCCAGGAAGGCTGGTACCAGAGCTTGAGCTCATACCTGCCACTAATAAGATACCAAGTGGGCTATTCTTAGTGGCTTTTAAATGAAATTTTATTGTATGAGATTATTCTTGAAAACAAATGTTTTTAACTTTGACTTAATTCCAGGAATTACAGCTACTGCACCTAGAAGCGTTTACCTTAATATTTTCATTTACCTCCAAATGGTTTTCTCTCCAGTCAATATGAAGCTGTTGCATATTGACTATTCTGATGTTAAAAAAATGACTTTTTGGAAAAAAATTTTTTTCTGATTGAATGAATGATAACTTTAGTATAGTGTATAAGTTCACATATTGGCTGCGTTTTTTTTTTTTTAAATCCAGTTTAAACAGTTTTTTTTTCCTCATTTATAATTCTGACAGCATGCAGCTGCACTTAGTGTTGAAGTAGCTGGAAATTCATTTAGATTGGCCTCTTTGTCAATTACATTTTTGCTTAGTCTGTTAAAATGCAAACGGTTGCTTCATATTCATCATTAGGTTCATATCTCTCACTTTACATACTAATTTTATGTAAACGTCAATGCATGTTATTAGCTTCTCGTTTCCCCTTCCAATATGCTGATGTTTGAGTTTTAAATTAAATCCTTTTAGTGGATGCAGTGACAAGTGTATTTGACTTGCAATTGTTTTTTTTAAAGCTTGTTCTTTCTCACTTACCACAGACTAAAAATTCTGAATTACAATGACATATGTGAGTTTATTTATAACAGTCTCATGGTCACTTGCACTGTTTTGTTATTATTATCCACAGATTATTATGCCTAAATTTGGTTTAAGCACATTGACAGAGATGGCTCTTTGCCTCAAGTATAAATGTATGAGTGAGTGTGTATGTGTATGTGTACATATAACTGTATGTCTTTATGCATCTGTGTATAAACACACACACATGCACACGCATATGTAAGAGCAGACATTGGATAGCAGTTTTCATTTTTTGCTTTCAAAATGGCCTTAATACACTAGGAAAGCCAGATAATTAATAAGGAAAGTTGAATTGCAGTCCTATTTCTGCAAGTGGTTCACCTTGAGACTTGGCCTCATTTTCCCAATATTGCCTCTTTTCCCCCAATTTTACATTCTTTATGTTCCATTATAAGTGTGTAAATGTTGTGAAGGTAAATGAAGGAATAATATTTAAAACCTTTGAACTCTTAGGAGAAAGCTATAGTATGAATCCCAAGCATTGATTGATTGATTTTTTTCTTTATCAGATGCTCAAGCATCAGTAACATTGTGTTGGGGGTGAGCCATCCATGCTCCCGACTTTTTTTTTTTTTAAAGATTTTTATTTATTTATTCATAGAGACACAGAGAGAGAATGAGAGGCAGAGACACAGGCAGAGGGAGAAGCAGGCTCCATGCAGAGAGCCTGACCCGGGACTCGATCCAGGGTCTCCAGGATCACGTCCTGGGCTGCAAGTGGCGCTAAACTGCTGTGCCACCAGGACTGCCCCATGCTCCCTCCTTTTAAATAGTCTTTATTTTTAGTGTAGTTTTAGGTTCAGAGCAAAATTGAGCCAAAGATACAGAGATTTCCCATATACTCCCTTCCTCAACACATGAATAGCCTCTCCTATTGTCATCAGTGTGGTGGGGCGTTATAATTGATGAATCTACATTGACACATCATTATCACCAAAAGTCCATAATTTACATTAGGGTTCACTCTTGGTGTTGTGTGTTCTGTGGGTTTTGACAGCGATGTAAAGACACGTAGGCACCATTGCAGTATCATCCAGAATAGTTTTACTGCCCTAAAAATCCTCTGTGCTCTGCCTTTTCATCCCTCCCTAAGCCCTGGTAACCATTAGTATATTTGGTGTCTTCAATAGGCATTCTTTTAACATCTTGTGTGAATGTGGATAGAAGAGGGCCAGGGCATTCCCTGTAGACATTAACATAAACACTATTCAGATATGTTGTCTTCTGGATATAAATAAGTTAATTTGCACATCAATTCTTTTTTTTTAAAAAGATTTTATTTATTCATGAGACACACAGAGAGAGAGACACAGAGAGAGAAAGAGAGAGAGGCAGAGAAACAGGCAGAGGGGGAAGCAGGCTCCATGCAGGGAGCCCGATGTGGGACTCGATCCCGGGACTCCAGGATCACACCCTGGGCCAAAGGCAGATGCTCAACCACTGAGCCACCAAGGTACCCCTACACACCAATTCTGTATGTATTAGAAATGAGTCCCCTTCTTTCTCAGCTCTCACGCACCTTGACCCCTCACTTCATGGAACTGTCTGACTCTGGAGCTGGAGTGTCAGGGCTGTTCCCAAGTCTCTGAAAAGAGTCAGCCTCTCAGGAGCAGTTAGGGAAGCTCTAACCACTACTTCCGGTCACCCAGCTCTCCTGGTAATTTTTCTTTCCCTTGATATGGTGTCATTGATATCTTTCTCTAATTCACTAGCTTCTTCTATGCCTCTCTCTGCTATATGAAGATTTTTAAATTAATTCTGGATGGCTCTAAAGCATGCTCTCTCGAAAATCCCCCTCCAGCAAACAGTTTTACTAATGTTGTTGTTGTTGTTTTTGTTTTTGAGTATCATCTCAGAGGTACCAGTGCATATTGAGGATGTACATATCATTTGCCCAGAGGGTAACTTACTGTTCCGTACCTTGCTTTGTGCACCTAACAATACATTATATTATACATCTAGGACTGCTGTGTCCTTTTTACTGACTTCATAGTATTCCTTTATACAAACGTACCCTAATTTATTTGGCCAGTCTTTTATTGAGGAGCTTTTATTCATAGGTTATGACCAATCCTTTATTAGACACAATTTTGCAGTAAATATCTTTGAATTTTAGTTTTCTACCCATGTAGGAGAGCCTTTGTAGGACAAATTCCTAGAAGTAATACTTCAGAATAAAGAGCTATAAGTGTTAAACTCTTACGAGCTATTGCAAATCTTCAAATCTTCATAGATGTAGGACCATTTTATACTCCCATCAGTAACATATGAGACTGGCTGTTTTCCTATGTCCTCAAGACAATGTTTTATCTAATATCTTGCTACTTGCCCACCGATTATGAAAAGAAAGGCATATGTCTCCTTATAGTTTCCTTATAATTTTCCTCCTTATAATTTTCATCTTTTTATATATTTTTTTTTCTTTTTATATAATTTAAAATGCCTTTGCATTTCTTTTTCTATGTGTTGTTTCTTCATAGATTTTGACCTTTTTTTTTTTTTTTTTTCCAGGTTGGGGTCTTTTTAAATTAACTCCTAGGATTTTTTTTTTTTTTAAAGATATTAGCCCTTTGGGATATTAATTGAAAGTATTTTTCGGGCAGCCCTGGTGGCACAGCGGTTTAGCGGTTTAGCGCCACCTGCATCCCGGGGTGTGATCCGGGTCTCCAGGATCACACCCCGGGATGGAGTCCCATGTCGGGCTTCCTGCATGGAGCCTGCTTCTCCCTCTGCTTCTCTCCCTCTCTCTCTCTCTCTCTCTCTCTCTCTCTCTCTATCTCTGAATAAAAAAAAAAATCATTAAAAAATAAAATATTTTTTTAAAAAAAGAAAGTATTTTTCCTGGATTGTCCTTGATTTAGTGATGTTGGTCATTATGTTTTTTGCCATGCAGATTGACAAAAATGGAAATAATCGAATGTATCAGCCTTTTCATTTATGGCATGATTTTCATGCTTCTTCGGTTGTACTCTAATGATAAAGCTGTTTCCTTCATTTTCTTCTACTATTTTTATGTTTTCATTTAAAAAATATGCTAATGGCTGTCATATTAGTACAGTGTGTGATATAGGGGTCCAATTTAACCTTTTTCTAGGCTGCATCCTCATTTAAAAAACTTTTTATTTTGAAATTAATGTGGACTTACTAGGAGTGTCATAAAGATAAAGAGTTCTCATGTGTCCTTCTCAGAACAGAATAGCATACATAACCATGGTACAATGATCAAAAATGAAAGTTATCTTTGGAACAATGCTAACCTAAACCATAGGCTTTTTCCAACTTTTACCCATGTTTTCAGCTTTCACCAATACTTTCAAAAACAGGTTTCAGCATTACACGTCGCATTCAGCTGTCACATCTTCTTCATCACTGCCAAGCAGTGACCGTTCTTCCATCTTTCCTTGTCTCTGATGACTTGGCCATTTTGAAGATTACTGGTTACTTATTTTGTAGAATGCCCTTCAATTTGGATGTAGCTGATGATTAGATTAACATTATGCATTTGTGTCAAGAATTCCGCAGAAAGGATGCTGTGTTTCTTGCAATGCATCGTTTTGGGGTATAGGATGTTGCTGTGTCTCATTACTGGTGAGATTAATTACGACCAGTTGGTGAGGATGATGTCTGTCTGCCAGTCACCTTGACTCTGAAGTTACTACAGTTTGAGGCTATGTGAATATCTTTTTTTTCCTCCAACTTTTGCCCATGAATTTTGGCATTTACTGGTGGATTTGCCATAACAGCAGTTGTTACGGTGCTGTTCAAATGGTGAATTTCTGTTTCCCTCTTTGCTTGTCTCACCCTTAAACATAGATGTCCTCTGCTTTCTTTTTTTTTTTTAAGACTTTATGTATTTATTCATAGAGACAGAGAGAGCGAGAGCGAGAGAGAGAGAGAGAGAGGCAGAGACACAGGCAGAGGGAGAAGCAGGCACCATGCAGGGAGCCTGATGTGGGACTCGATCCCGGGTCTCCAGGATCACACCCTGGGCTGCAGGCGGTACAAAACCGCTGTGCCACCGGGGCTGCCCTGTCCTCTACTTTCCTGTCTTTGCATCACATTTCTTCCAAATAATAAGAAAACCAGTCTTCTTCACTTCTACCAACTGGATCTATTTAACTGATACTCTAGTCCTTAGTCCTTTCAAACTCAACCTGCATAAATATGACCTTGTCCTTTTCCACTCCCCAGAACTCATTCCTCTTCTCATATTCTGGATCTTGTTAAAGGGTGTCACCATCTAACTTAGCATCCCCCTTCACCTCTCTTTCTCTTTGCCTGTCAAATCCAAGCTGTCACTGAACTCTGTTGATCCTGCTTAAGATATTTCTTCAATTTGTCTTCTTCACCATCAGGGTATTCAAGTTCTCATCACTGTTTTAACAATATTACAGTTTTTACTGCAGGGGCGAAAAATTTTTAGATAGTGAGCATTGTAGAAAATTTGAAAGATGCAAAACCGTTTTAAAAAAGTAAACAATAATTCTTCATACTCCTACCACTTGAGTCTTGTAGTCTCTTCCCTGCACTATTGCAACAGACTTATAAGCTAAAAATACATATCTTAGTTTCTCTTTTGCAATTTGTTTTTCTCTTCTTTATGGAATCTGTATTTGTCCCTGCTTTTCCATTCCATAGCTTCTCTTAGGTCAGATCATTTAGGACACACATGTGTCCCAGGCAGTAATCTTTAAACCACTTTTCCTGCCTATAAACCTGGCCATAGACAAACCACTTTGTGCCATACCTTTGCTTCATAATGGCTCTCCACTTAGTTATAGAACACAACCCACAGTCTTTAAGGGATTTCTCTCAGTGACCCTGCTCCTGACCCTTCCCTCTGTCCATGTCTCCTATTACTCATTGATACACTTGGCAGTGAGCTCAGCTGCGGTCTTTGCTTGTGTTCTCTTATCTCCAGGGTTCCCTTCTTTCCTGCAACGGTGGTAAGATGGTGCTCTCCCGAGGGTCACAATGTTATGGTTAAGTTATGGCTCTGGATTCACATCACCTGCATTGAATCCTGGCTCCACCTTTGCCTATCTCTCTGTTCCTCATTGTGCCCTGTGATAAGTGGTGTGTTACTACTTAGCTCATAGGGTTGTGTTGAAGATTATAGGTTAAATAGCATGGGTTAGAACAAGATCTGCTACATGGCAGACATTCATTCACATGACCTCTTCTGCCAATGGCATCTCCATGCTAATCCTTCAGCCTACAGATACGTAAATCTCCCACAATCTAAAAAATTCTTGCCTTGGTCTTTCTGATCTCTCAAACTCAGAGGTCTTCTGATAAGAAATATCTGCATCTGCTGTCTATATTTGCTCAGCTTCCAATCATACTTCAACTCCTTGATTAGCATCATGACACTGTAATATTTCAGTATTCAAAGAAGTATTCAAAAATACTTCTTTATTTCATATCAAAGTCTCTGGAAGTCAGGGAGCCACTGGGGTCCTCACCACCTAGCATAATGATTGTAGGTACTCAATAAATATTATGAGAAGAAAGAGGAAAGAGAATTAATGAATGGATCAGTGAGTGAATCAGAGCTGGCATCACTACCCAACTGAGGTGGCCATTTTAGGGCCACATGTGGCCTTTTAGTGTCCAGACCTGTGATCTCTTAGGAGTCCTTATTCTCGATGTTATCCCCGGAGCATTGGATGCTGATGTCTGGATCTTTTACATCACACACTCACCACCTTTCAGTCCATGGCTCCAGGCACCTGATTTCTCTTCATTCTCTTCAGTGGCTCCTCCATCTCTGGGCACCCTTTAGAGACCGGTGGTGCCCTGGATTTCTTCTTCTGCAGCTGGGCGTGGTCTCCCGGAGTGTTCTGTTTCTGCAGCTGCCGTGTGCATCGCCCTCCAAACTCCAGGCTTATATTTCTAAGTGCTTGCTGGAAATCTCCAGCTAGTTGGCTCCTAGGAACTTCAAATTTAGTATGTGCACAACCAAATTAATTTCTTTCCTTACCATCAAATCCAAACTTGATTCCCTTCTTATTTTACTTATTGTGGTATATGGGAAGTCAACCAAAATGAAAGTTCTAATGTCATCATTTCATTTTCATCATTTTGACTCAGATTCCTTGGGTCCTGCATCCAGACAGTTGCCACCTCTCCCATCGAGGCAACTGATTTTATCTGCCAACTACTCTTCGGAGGACCCACTCCTCTCTGCCCCTAGTGCACATGCGTCAAGTCCATCTCCTCTCCTATCCTGTTGTGGTAGCTTTCTCCACTTCTCTCTTCCCATGTCCTACCTTGAGCACCCCCTTTACACTGAAGCCAGTGTGAGCTTTCTGAAACCTGGGTCCGATCATGCATAAAAACTTTGACCTTGTTTCCTTTTTTTTTTAAAATTTTTTTTTTTTTAATTTTTATTTATTTATTATAGTCACAGAGAGAGAGAGAGAGGCAGAGACACAGGCAGAGGGAGAAGCAGGCTCCATGCACCGGGAGCCCGACGTGGGATTCGATCCCGAGTCTTCAGGATCGCGCCCCGGGCCAAAGGCAGGCGCCAAACCGCTGCGCCACCCAGGGATCCCTGACCTTGTTTCCTACTACAGTATTACTCTAACTTGTTTGTCCATGGAACCATTTTTATTTTATTTTTTTGAGAAAGATGTACTAATATCTCACAGACTATCTCCTTACTGTACTGTGTAGTAGAACATCTTATTATCTTATTTTTATCTGAAATGCTGTCCTCTTTCTTTTCTGCTAGTGAAAAATCTTACCCTCACTTCCAAGGCCAGTGTGAATCCCATTTCTTCTTTATCGATTGCTCAGCGGGAAGTGGGAAGTGATTTCTTTCTCTTCTGAGTTAGGGTTGCCTGGACCACTTATTTAGCAATTATCACTTACTGCCTTGTGTGAAATCCTTTCATATACACATCTTGCTTTCTAAGCTCTTTTGAAGACAAGTTCATGACTTAGGATTCTTTTCACTCTCCAGACTGGCAAATTCAGATTTTGTAGTTACCATTGAAGATTTAGGAGGGTGTATTTAATTTTTAGTTTTCATGGCTAACACTGTACGTACTTTTTGTAATTTTGTTATTTGTTATTCTGTTAGTTCTTAAGAGTTCTTAATGATGAGAATATACAATTTCATGATTCCAAATAAGTTGCTTTCAAAAAAGGTTGTTATCAATTTATAACGTCCTTAGTAGTATTTTCTATTTTCTATGTGTTTTGTTTTTATCGTTTGTCATATATTTTAGTATCTTGTATTTTTGTAAATTATAATAAGCTTTGCACATTATAGTAACCCATTGTTCTGTATAGATCTTCAGTCTGTTTTCCCATTTTAGTTTTAGTTTCTCTACTTTTCAATTATATCACCTTTAAATGTAAAATTTTAGCTCTCTCAATTTTTTTCTTTATGTTATTTTTCTGTTGCTTTAGGTTTAAGAACTTGACATTTTCCACAGGCCTGACATACACATTCAAATTTTATTTTCTGTAAGCTTATTTTTATGTGCTATTATATTATGAAAGACTTCCATGGAAGAATGACCCAGAGTACTTTGGGGAATCTTTTCTCTTGACTTTAATGGCACTATCAAAATCATCTTCTTAAATCAGTGCCTTTTAGATAGATTATGAAATGTTGCTGCATGTATATGAGATAAGATCATAAAATATAATATCCAGAAGGCACTTTATATTTTATTCTGTAAATAATATCTTCATGTAGTTTTAGTCAGTGTATTTTCAGAGGTGTCAATATATATTTGAGTTTTTCCCAGATTTTACTATAATTCACAATAGTAAAGTTTAATTGCTAGAATTTTTTTTTTAATTGCTAGAATTTTTTAATGAGAAATTTTATTCTCTGGAAAAATAAAACTTTTATAGGTATCTCTAACTTAAGATATTTTTGAATATGCCACATTTGGAACTTAAAGAACTCGTAGAGGGGATAGCAACCAGAGATTAGGCCATTTTCAGACTGAGGTCAAGTGATATTACATATGATATTTACAGGTCCCACCATGAACCAGTGAAAACGTTCCAGCAGTAAGGGGAAATAGAGCAAACTTCTAAAATCTCCTAATATGGGGTCTTGTGGAGGCATACCTTCTAACTCATTCATCACAGGCCTGGTCAACCAGGAAACTGCTACCACATTACTGGAAGTTTTTAGTAGTGACTTAGATAATTTCTTTTAAATGGAAATCCTTTAATTTCATAATGGAAGCTGATGGCCAAGTAGAATTAATTTTACAGATTTTTAAATAATGAACTTTGTTAGAGAACATTTATTTCCATACTTTATTTTTTTATTTCCATACTTTAAATAACAGTAATATAGTTTACAAATGCATATGTGATTTTTTGAAAACAAAACAAAATATAGAACCTTAAATATCTTAAAAATAATCTAATATGCTTACACAGAAATCATTCCATTTCCCCAAGTCCCAAAAAATGCCTAAAGCTTTCAGGGAAGAAATTGGAATATTCTCTTTATTTCCTTACTTTTTTTTTCTTTTAACTATATCATTTTCTTTATCTTTATCTCTAGTTAAAAGCAAATATTAGTTTTTTGGCTCTGTAAATGCCATAGCAATTCAGACAGATGCTGCTTCTGCAACTCTTGCTATTTGTTGGGGTGTCTTGGACACCCAGAATATTAAATTTCAATTTGAGGATCAGTCTTTTTTTTTAAATATTTTATTTTTTTTAAGATTTTATTTATTTATTCATAGAGACACAAAGAAAGAGAGAGGCAGAAACACAGGCAGAGGGAGAAGCAGGCTCCATGCAGGGAACCTCCAGGATTACGCCGTGGGCTGCAGGCGGCGCTAAACCGCTAAACCGGCGCTAAACCGCTGCGCCACCAGGGCTGCCCTAAAGATTTTATTTATTTATTCATGAGAGATACAGAGAGAGAGGCAGAGACATTGGCAGAGGGAGAAGCAGGCTTCCTGCGAGGGAACCTGATGTGGGCTCGATCCCCGTACTCTGGGATCACCACCTGCGCCAAAGGCAGACACTCAACCACTGAGCCACCCAGGTGCCCTGAGGATCAGTCTTAACACAAAGATTTTGGCCTTGAATAAACTGGAACAAAACTAACAGTATGATAACCAACCAGCAAATCATTTTGTTTGGTAATTCCCAGCTCAATGTCTAAATAGATTGTTATACTGTTTCCTTTAAACCATGTATGATCTTTGCCTTCTTTCCATTCTTAGTTAAGCTTCACCTATAGTAAATAATCCCAAACTTTCAAAGCAAATTTGGGGTTATAAAGTTCTAGTCACTAATTCCACTCTGTATGTGGGGTTTTCACCATACATCCACCAGTCAAATCCAGGTTGTCACCTGTGCTTGTAATGGATTGGATAATATAAGAAGTTCCCATGACTGCCTCCTTTGGTTCAATTAATTTGCTAGAGTGGCTCACAGAACTCCTTCTTTACTGGATAACCAGTTTATTACAAAAGTTTATAATTTAGGAACAGCCAGATGGAAGAGATAAAAATAAAAAGGGCAAGGATTGGGGAAAGGGCTTGGAGCTTCCATGCTTTCTCTGAGCTCACCACTCCCACTGAATCTTCATGTGTTCAACAGCTAGAAGCTCTCTGAACCCTGTCCCTTGGAGGTTTTTTAATGGATGCTTCATTACATAGGCACGATTGATTAAATCACTGGATTTAACTAGTATCCCTTATCTCCTCCCCAAGGTCGGGGAGGTGGGACTGCAATTTCCTACCCTCTCATCATTCAGTTGGTTCTCCTGGCCTATGGCCCACATCCTTAGGTGTTTTCTCAGTCTCCTCAGCAACATGAACTAAGATGTGGTTGAAAGGGGCTTGAGTATGCACGTCAAGATGTCTTTATTGCTCTAATTACTTAGGAAGTTCCAAAGGTTTCAGCATTCCTGTGCCAGAAATAGTTTGAAGACCAAGTATATATTTTTTACTACAAATCACAACATCAGACCATTTTGCTCAAATATACTTTGTTTTTTTTTTAAATTAACTTTAATTTTATTGTTGCAATATAAATCACACCATAAAACTTTGGGATGATTTAGTGTGTATAAGAAGTTTATTATAGTAATTCTAAGTTTTACTTTATTTTTTAATTTTTCAATGACCTTTAATACCCATTCCTCTGTCAGGGCTTGACTACAACTAATTGATGATTCTCTAATAAAAAATATAACAAATCTCTTAAGTCTTGGCCCCATTTAGGGAGAGATTAAACACTGGATACCGAGCTATTTGATCAAATTAAGACTATGTGTTCTTTCCATTCAGAACAATTACATTTGCTGGTTTTTAGTTGTCGAAGATATCAGCACATTAATTGAAAAGTTGTTTCCTAACAAAATCAGAGACTAAATCAACTTTGAGTTAAGATAAGGCAGGATCTTTAATAGTGGGTAGAAATTCAGAATGATTATTAAAAGAAAAGTTGTCAAATTATGGGTCAAATAAGTCTTTAATGTAAATCCATTTGCATAATTTAATAGAAGCTTTTTAGTGTAAGGAAACCCATCTTGTCTTACTGAATTCGTGGAGTGTCATAGATTCAAAATGGCAGTACTGAGTGGTGTGTAATCTTGGGTTGGGTGGCCAGCTCTGTCTTCTGAAAGTGCTGGTAGTTTTCCTTATAGCACAAGTTCACTCTTTTTTTTTTTTTTTAAAGTTCACTCTTTATTGGAGTTTCACACCCTTCCCCAAGATTCTGTTGCAATTTTTGAATCTGGTAAACCAGGCAGAGGAGCCACAAAGTACCAGCACAGATTTAACCTAAGTTTCTTCCCATCATTGTTGCTTGAACCACATCAGCATTATCTTGTCAAAGTTGTCATGCTTAAAGGTTTTTTCAGTGTTCTTTAAGAAGATATAAAAAAAGTATTTTCTTTTTCAACAAATCCACTCCACATTGTTAATGTGAGTACTTTACAGTTTCTCCCTTTTCTAATTATATATATACATACATATATATGTATATATATATATTTAAAGTTAAAATTTTTCTTTGTTGTTGGAGTGTAAACCACTCATTTTGTTTTGATATTAATTATTAGCTTAGCATATAGACTTACAAATAATCAGACCCTTGCATATCTCTGATTAGCACGGAATTCTGACAGACTGGTTTTGCCTGTTCTATTTGGGCTGTGTGTGCCTAGTTAAGCAACATTTCCGAGGATCCTTTTATTGAGATGGACCCAAAATGACGTCTGTTGGTAACTAGTTAGAAACCATGAACACTTTATAATGCAAGACCTGCTCACTGATTTCTAGTAATTTTGTTTTTAAGTTTTCCTTTCAGGCTTATTGCACAATCAGGGTAATGCAGCCTTAGAGGGGGTTTTCACTTGTGTAGCAGTTTTGTATTTGAGATTACTCTGGCCTGTTTTCTAATTTGATCTTCACAAAAACCTGGTGAGATTAGTGGCCACTGGAATAGACTACGTCTGATGGATGAATAAACTACCACTGAGAAGACTAAGGGACTTGCCCAAGGTCACATGCTTGGAGAGGCCAGAGCTCAGACTTCCATTTCTCTTCCCACCAGAGCATTCATGGTCTCTCCACAAAGCCCTCAGAAGCACCACTGTTGTTGTGACCTCCATGCATATATTTTTGATATCTATATAAATCATGAGAAAAGCATAGTTGGGACCAGTAATAATCTACTAGGTGAACAGAAAAGGAGTTTACTACATTTACTTTTTGTACACATTAGAGTGAAGTCTAGAAGCATGTACAGAGTAAATGTTTGATAACATGTATAACTGTGCTTTTCTATTTTTAAAACCCTGGTTCAGTTATTTTTACGTGAATACTGTGGCCTTGGATGCTTGGACTATTAATTTAAAAATAGGACAAGGATTTAGATAAAAGTAAATGGGCTGTGTAGGATTAGTCCTAGGTCACTTTACCTGCAATTATGAAAGCTTTTTCTCATTTTAACTATTCCCTGTTACAAAGACTTACTAACCCACAGAAAAACCATTATAAAACTCTTCAAAATGTGTTGACCTAACTTTATGAAATATATATAGATGGGATCATTCATTTTATGATTTATCATCACCTGGTACATGTGTTACTTTCATTTTTGTGTTAGCCCCATCTTCTTAATAGTCTGATATTTTCATTAGATGAGTTTCTGTTAAGGAGTCATTTTTTAAAAATCTAATTTAATTATTTTTTTCTTTTTTTTTTTACATTGGCCTTTTTGGAGTATAATTGACAGAATTTTAAGATGTTTAAAGCATACTTCATGTCAATTTGATATATTTGTATATTGTAAAAGATTCCCCCCATCCGATTAATTAGCACATTCATTAACCCATATATTTATCTTTTTTTTGCGAGAACATTTAAGTTCTACTCTCATAGCAAACTTCAGTTATACCACAGTGTTATAACCTATCATCACCATGTTATTCATTACAGCCTCAAACCTTATTCATCTATGTAACTACATCTATTTTAGAGTCAGTTTCTGAAGCTAGTTTATAAGTTAACCATTCTCAAAACCTTTTGTCTATAAACAGATATGAATTGGCTTCCTACTGTATGTGGATCACTGGGTTTGGCCCAGTGTTGACAGGAGGAAAGGTAGCCTGGTTACGTTGCCGGACTCAGGTCCTGGGACCCAGGAACAGTAGGAACGAGGCTGGACCCAATAGTTAAAAGCACAGGCAAGGTTTTATTGGGGGCACCAGCTGCAGCTGAAGGGACACACAGTCAGGACAAAGGTCTCAGACTGACTCCCTGAACAACAGCCAGCAAAGATTTTACAGCAGCCTTGTTAGGGAAGGAGCCCTATTTAAACCTGTAAGGGAGGGAACTCCGCAGAACTGGGTACACAGGTGCAGTTGACAGACCAACCTGATTCAAACATCATGTGTCATTTGCATGTTAAGTCTCCACCTCTGGATGTGAGTTTTAGCATTGTAATGAGGGAAAGGTAACTTGGTCACACCATGGTCCGTCTGCGCAGCCCTAATTAGGGATTAAACTCAAACTAGTCTGGGGGGTTTGGGTGGCCAGCGCTCTCTCCAGGCAGTCATTATTGCTTGAGGGGTAGTTTGGTTTCCTTCAGAGGATGCTATACTCCTTGGGTCTTTTACCTGATTAAGAGACAAACTGGAGAGAAGAGCTTAAGGAATAATGTGGGACCTAGGTTGGTGGGTTCAGCAGGTGAGCAGCAGAGGTCACTTCTTGGAGTCCAGCTGGTGATGGTTATTTTGCTTGCTTTTGGAGTTTTCCTTGATTTTACAAAATGTTCAGCACACACTCCCATCAAACCAATAAATTACATAGCTGGTTTTTTTTTTAGATTTTAAAATTTAAGTATAGTTGACACACAGTGTTATATTAGCTTCAGGTATACAACATAGTGATTCAACTCTGTACATTATGCTGTGCTCACATAACTGTAGCTACTACCATTTATCATCAGTGCAATGAATTATAGAGCTATTTTAAGAAGCTGTTTTCTGATCCACTTTGTTTTCCAGTTCTGTTATTTACATTATTACTACATGTAGGTACCTCTGATTTTGAAGTTTTTTTGCAAATATAAATACACCCAAATCCCAGAGGATACTTTTTTTTGAATCCAATTTATTTCTGAGGTCTATTCACTATCAATATTTCTGCCAGAAAAAGCCTTTGGAAAATGAAAAAAAGGGAGGAATGATGATTTTTTTTTCTCCTCTGGAATATCACTTTATTGTTGACAGAGCCAGATTAGGAGTAAAAAAAATCTTTCTTTTCATTAAGTGTTAATCATGCTTCCTTTGTTTAAAAAGTCACAACTAGCTCGCACTTCTAGTAGAAAAGGAAGAAACCAAAAGACTAGGAAAAAGGAAATGCATTTGCCTTAGTGTAAATTTAAATACATTTCTCTCTTTCTCAGGAGAGAGCTATGTGTGTGGCTCAATAGAGCCCTTCAAGAAACTGGAGTACACCAAGAATGTGAACCCCAACTGGTCGGTGAATGTCAAGACCACCTCCGCTTCCCGGGCCGTGTCCTCACTGGCTACTGCCAAAGGGAGCCCTTCGGAGGTGCGGGAGAATAAGGATTTCATTCGGCCCAAGCTGGTCACCATTATCAGAAGTGGGGTGAAGCCACGAAAAGCTGTCAGGATTCTGCTGAACAAGAAAACCGCACATTCCTTTGAGCAGGTTCTCACTGACATAACTGATGCGATCAAGCTGGACTCGGGAGTGGTAAAGCGCCTGTATACCCTAGATGGGAAACAGGTAAGACAGGGTTGTGGGAGGATTTTGACTTTACAGGAAAGAACCAGGGAGTTGGGGGATCTATGTGGTGTTGTGGGAGTGGGTGGGTAGGGGAGGAAATCTGACACATGCATTTTACTGCAGTTGAGGGAGTTGGATCATTTAGTCAACAAATATATAACTGGTGGCCTCAAACCAGACCAAGGATGGAGGTAGACAAGATTAACCATAGGAATCAAGTAGATTACCTTGCTCTAATGCTTAAAAGATTACTCAGAGATTTCTGTTTTTTTCAGTTATTAATTGCTTAACATAAAGGTGCTTTTCTACCATCTGTTTCAATTTTTTTTTTTTGTAGTGCTATCTTATAGCCTTGAGTGTGGGTGGCTGAGAGAGATGTAAGCTCTGATCATTAGAGAAAAACCTCGTTTCCTTTCTTTGGCCTAAATAATACTCTGTGTCTCAGTAATGTTCACTAGTGAGATTTATTTGAATTTTATAGATTTTTAAGTACATATCAAAGGAATGAAATATTTCCAACTAAATGGCTTTAAGAGGCATATTTCTGAAATATTATACGTGTATTGAAAATATAATTGCAGAATTAACAGAAGAGGGGGGTGTTTCTTTAGCTATGGAATGGACATCAGTTGACTTGGATGAGAGGACATCTAAATGTGAGTTGCTCAGGTGAACTTCAAGGGAAGTCTTGCATAGACTTTTGTAAAACCTTGCCAGAACTGAATAGTGAGCTGAATATATATATATATATATATATATATATATATATATATACTTACTGGTCATTCAGAGTTTATCAGAGTCTTTTTGTTTAAGACGATAGTTTTTAGCATACTATCTTTGCTTCAAATTTAGTGTTTAATATGGTTTTTTTAATAATAAATTTATTTTTTATTGGTGTTCAATTTACCAACATACAGAATAACACCCAGTGCTCATCCCGTCAAGTGCCCCCCTCAGTGCCCATCACCCATTCACCCCCCACCCCCCGCCCTCCTCCCCTTCCATCACCCCTAGTTCGTTTCCCAGTTAGGAGTCTTTATGTTCTGTCTCCCTTTCTGATATTTCCCACACATTGCTTCTCCCTTCCCTTATATTCCCTTTCACTATTATTTATATTCCCCAAATGAATGAGAACATACAATGCTTGTCCTTTTCCGATTGACTTACTTCACTCAGCATAATACCCTCCAGTTCCATCCACGTTGAAGCAAATGGTGGGTATTTGTCGTTTCTAATGGCTGAGTAATATTCCATTGTATACATAGACCACATCTTCTTTATCCATTCATCTTTCGATGGACACCGAGGCTCCTTCCACAGTTTGGCTATTGTGGACATTGCTGCTATAAACATCGGGATGCAGGTGTCCTGGCGTTTCATTGCATCTGAATCTTTGGGGTAAATCCCCAACAGTGCAATTGCTGGGTCGTACGGCAGGTCTATTTTTAATATGGTTTTTAAAAAATTATCTTGAGAGATAATTTGTATGTAGAGTGCATATTATAAATAAAAACTAGATTCATATATTAATGGTTAATCTTTTAAAAAAATAAAAGGTTAATCTTTATTAAATAGAAGTCAAGTTCTTGAAGGGTAACACACATTCAAATTTTATGAATTAGAAATAGATGCAATTACTAGAAAGAGTCATGAAAGAATTTCTCCCATAGGGATCCATTCAAATGCTCTAAATTACAAAATTCATTAGGAAAGAAGGATTATCTGCCAGTTGTTCATTTATATTCACCAGTCTTCTGCTTGTCTCATAAAACGTGTCCCCTTTAAGTGTAATATGGATAAGAATTCTGAGGGATGAAATTCTCAATCTTCTAGATCTAAGAGGGGATAGCCTGAATGTCATTGGTCAAAAAATCCTTGCTAGCTTGTGAATTATAGCAACGTAACATGGCAGGGCTCACATTTAAACATTTGAGCCCTTCAGTGTTTCCTTTGGTAGTGAGTCACTCAACCATTTTTTAGTTCTGCATTTTTGTATATTGGATTTTCCCAAGATGAGAGCTTACCTATTTTTACAAAAAGTACAATGTACGACAACAAATACAAATTGATATATCTTCTTCCTCCCCCTTCACTTCAGAATTTTGGGGATTCCTAATTGGATGAATCTGAAAATGAGCTTTAACACGTTAGCTAAACTCTGCCATTAGCTCATCATTTGTTTATTCCAAGAATGAATTCTGATGTTCTCAATAGTTTTCTTCCTTTAAGGAATTTACTAGTGTAAATTTTATAGTGTATTTTATAATTGCTGTTTTTGCTGTTGTTTACATGTAAATAATACAATGTATTGGGAAAGAATCCAAAGTTTAGTGTCAGAAGACCAGGATTCAAATCTTGTTTTGCCCAGAATATTTGTGTTTTTAGCAAATCACTTGGCTGAGCCTCATACTCATTGGTAAAACATGGATAAAATGATCACCTCTGTTTCATAGAGTGCTTGTAGGAACAACTATAATATGTGAAAGCAATTTTGAACTATAAAAATAATGATCATAGTTTTATTTGCATTATTCTAAATGTTTTGCATACATTAATATGTTTAATCCTCATAGCAACTCAATTACTATCCCTGTTTAACAGAGGAAGGCGTTAAAGCATAGAACTTGTTTAAAAAACATGTCCAAGACCACACGGATATAAATGGCAGAGTTGGGATTTGAGCCTGTCTCTCCAGAGCTTGTGCTCTTAACCACTGTATCACAGAAGATTATATTAAAACACTAAAGGGATGTATATGCACTGAGAAAGAATTTTCCAGTGAGGAATTTGTCCAGGGAATATCATATGAAAGTTTTCTGCTATGTATTTTTTTCCTGCAGTCATTCTGCTGATAGTTTTATCCAGCTTTGTGAGTGTGTGTGTGTGTAGCATTCAATTTGTTGCTGTGGCATTTCCTCTGTTGTGGCATATTCTCTTCATAGCAGGAATGATGAAAAGCTGCAGAGGAATTGGAAGATAGAGTGGAAAGAATATAAAGACTTTTTGCTTGGGTTCCCAATAGGAACAAAGATGCTTTCTTTCTCATGGACCCCAGGTGCCTTTAGAATCATTTCTGCTCGTGGAAGAAGTCTGCCCCCATGAGAGGTTTGTTAGAGTAGAATGCTTTGACAGCCTTGGCAGGGAACAAGGCTTAATAAGCCTCTGAGAATTGAACCACCTTCCTCCAAGCCTTCCTGTGGCATGATGCTCTGCCCTGGCAGAGTGGCACCCCATGCCGCCACCATTTTATCCTGCCCACTGTGGCACTGGGGTCCACATGCTGTCAGCAGGACATTATCCTCAAGATCACTTGTCTCACCTCTTTCTTATTTGTTTTAATAGTTGTTTTAATAGTGTTAACAGCCCTCCTATAAACTCCAAAAACGATATGGGAAATCCAATGCCCAAAAAAGCTTTTAAAGGTAAATTTTTTTTGTATTGAGGAAATAAAATTTTTAAAAAAATTAATAGGTTGAGAGCTTTGAGTAAATGAGTAGAGAGCAAGTGACACATAAAGCAGGGATGGCTTTTCAGATTGCCTTCAGGCAGCTTGAGGATGTATGCATGGGATGGAGATGGTGACTCTGTTTTTTTTGACAATGGAACAGTGACAAATGAACAGTGAGAGCACATGTGTACTGTTACATGTGTCACCCAGAGATGGGCGCTGGAGGGCGTAGACCACATGCCATTCTCACGTGTTCCTCCTACCACTCAGCCTGGTTGCTCAGCTGCCGTAGGGTGTGCTTTAACCTTAACCAAGAGTTCATTATACAGTGTTTTTTGTTTTTTTTTTTAGATTTTTAGGCCCAGAAAAGGAAATACTGCACCATATAGAAGATATTTTGCAAGAAGTTGCAGTTTCCCCAGATGCCTGTTGAGGCTCATGTGCAGCCTACCTGAGAGCAAACCCCTTCTAATCATTTCAACTCCATTCTTCCTTCAGGGGCATTGAAGCTTCGGTAAAAGGTTGCCCCAGGGATCCCTGGGTGGCACAGCAGTTTAGTGCCTGCCTTTGGCCCAGGGTGCGATCCTGGAGACCTGGGATCGAGTCCCACGTCGGGCTCCCAGTGCATGGAGCCTGCTTCTCCCTCTGCCTGTGTCTCTGCCTCTCTCTATCTCTGTGTGACTATCATAAATAAATAAATAAATTTAAAAAATATTAAAAAAAAAAAGAAAGGTTGCCCCAGCCATGCCTCCTCCTCCTCCTCACACTGTTCAGGGGGCCTCTGCTCACTGTGTGATCAGGCACTTCTGTGTGCGAGGCTGGGAGGTTAAGGAAATACCTGCCTTGTCTTGATTTCAGTGATGCATTATTTATCTGGGTCTTGAATAAGGGTCCCCCAAAAAGAAAACAGGGCTATTTTTAGCTGAAGGTAATAATTACATTCCTTTTTCCATATCTGAAAGGAGCTTTTGCAGGGTGTGAGGGCCTTTTCTTCTTGCCCCAGTCCAGGCACTGGATGTTGGGATTTTTTGTGGATTATTCACTCACTGCCAAGCAGCTACCTGGAGAGGCCATTTAGGGTGTGATGGTTTTTTTAAGTGATTGAAATAAACCCAAAAGGTACAAGATTTGCTACCAAAAATACTTGTATATCTCCTGGCTCCTTTTTTGGAACAGCAAATCTGGCTGTCTTGAGCTGTTAAATCTTGTAAATCTATGATTACTAAATCCTTGCTTAGAAATATAAACAATAGCAAATCTTAGAATAGCTAGTGCCTAGGCAGGCAATTTATACTGTAGAAATCACAGATAAGGCACTTCCCAATGACCTCCCCTTCCCCACTGAAATATAGCAATGATAAACTCAATTGCTCTTTAAGAAGGAAAGATATGCACATCCCCATGGTATCTACTTCTCAATATTGAAGATCTATACAAAATAACAGCATACATTAGTAGCAGAGGAGAAACTCACTCAAGGATGTTATATTTTTATCTTAACAGACATTTCACATAGGTCATACACTTTGTAAGATCCACCACTGCTAGCATGCTAGAGTAAGCAAACGACTTATTGTTTTTCTAATACAGAAAACACCAGGAATCAGTGAGCTAAAGTAAAGATATTCATAAACTGATTTAGACTGGTAAACTGTGAGAACAGACATCATAACTGCTGCTTTACTCTGTTTGGGTGGCTAGAACAAAATACCATGGATTGGGTGGCTTATATACAACAAAAATTTATTTTTCACAGTTCTGGAGACTGGAGTCCAATATCAGGGTGCCAGTAGACTTGGTCTGGTGAGATTCCACTTCCTGGTTCATAAACTATGCCTTTTGCAGTACCTTCACATGGCAGAAGGGACTATCCTTAGGCTCTTGGTCTCTTTTATAATGGTACGAATCCCATATCTGAGAGCTTTGCCCATATGTCCTAATCACCTCCCAAAGGCCCCACCTCTTAATACCAACCCCTTAGGGGTTAGATCTCATTATATGAATTTTGGGGGGGGATATAAACATTCCAGCCGTAGTGCTATGTAAAGGTAATCGCAGTACCCATCAATCAGTTATTCAGTTACTACATTGTCTTCTCTGTATCTTTTGATCATTGAATCCCCTTATCTTATAAACACAAAGCTGGAAAGATGCTTGTAAATGAGTCTTAATAATTGCAGCCATTTATTTTAGGTAATTGGTATATGAGCTTACTGGAATTCAGAATATGGTAATATGATCAATAGGAATCTATCAGATATCACAAGATGGTTTTTTATTTTTTTCCGTTTTTGAAAAAAAGATTATTTGACAGAGGAAGAGAGAAAGTGCGTGCATAGTTGTGTGGGAGTTGGGCGAAGGTGAGAGGGAGTGGGAGAGAATCTCAAGCAGACTCCCCACTGAGGACAGAGCCCAATGTGGAGCTTGATCTCTGCAGGGCGTGAGATCATGACCTGGGCCGAAAACCGAGTCTGCGGCTTAACTGACTAAGCCACCCAGGCACTGCTTCTGTTTTGATTTTTAATCAAAGTAAGAATGATTGGTTTAATCTTGAGTTTTAGAGACCTTAGAAGAATTCTCCTCATAAGTTAAAACAAAGTGGTACATGTTGCTGCTCATCTTCCTTGGATATAGCAATTAATGAGCATAGAAAACATGGAAGTCAGATGTTTTCAAATGAAAAGGAGAGAATTTAGGATGTGTTAGGATTTGGTTGGACTAGAAAGTAAAATTTTCGGTAGCTGTTGCTAATAGTGGCTTTTCTCTCTCTCTCTCTCTCTCTCTCTCTTTTAAAAAGCAAACTTCTCTGACAGCTCTAATTAACTTCTTCAAGCATATTTAAAGCCTTCATTCTTGGTAAAATTTTTTTTACTGTATGATTCGCTATATTATCTATGTTGTAAAGGTGACTGTAACACCTTTTAGTTTTGTTTGCAATTGATATAAAAATACTGTTGATACAAATAATTCAGTTTACATTTTAAAATGTCAAATTAAAATTTCCTGCAAAAGCTCAGACACATGTTAAACTATCCTCATGATTGGTTAGAGCTCTGAATTGATGGAAAGTCTTAGTTGTTTTCAAAGTAATTATGATACTTCACTTAGAGAATTAAAATGTTTGGGACAGAATGGGCTGTTTCAGGTTTTACACCTTATGTTGATGTTCAGGATTTATAAGCTACACCTGTTCTTATGTAGATATTAATTTCCCCAAATGGAGAAGAGTTAAGTTCTTTTGTTCCAGTCTGAGCAACTCTGATAATGTAATTAATCATGCGTTCCTGTAGTGATGTATATTTTAAGGCTTAGTCTCAGCAAGTCAATTTTCTGTAAATTGAAAACTAATTTGCTATAAAATGCATTGTAAGTTCCCCTGTGTCCTACTCTAGATGTGTTCTCTGAGCCCTCTCTCTAATATACTGAGGATCCTTGGGGCACTTACAGGACTCTGGGGTTGGGGTCATCTCCTAATCGTAACTTCTGTTTTGCAAAGGCCGAGAGCCCTGATTTGGCCTGTGAGTCTCCTGTGCCCCAAGGGAGCACGCTGGAATGATGTAAGGAACTTGGACTTCAGAGTCAGCTGGGCCTGCACTCAGATTTCTAAGAAATCTCTCTTGATCTAGTTTCTTTTTTTTCTTCTTTCTTTCTTTCTTTCTTTCTTTCTTTCTTTCTTTCTTTCTTTCTTCTTCTTTTTTTTTTTTTTGGATCTAGTTTCTTGTTCAGGCCTGAAAAATTAACTTAGTTCCCCATTTAAATGATTATTTAGGTTCAGAAATTCTGTATATCAAACCTACTTGTAATGAGGAAATTTGCTTAGGTGTGCTGTAATTTAAGCATAGGTATGTGAAGTAACATCATCTAGATGAAGAACACTAGTCTTTATAGACGAGTTTCAAACACCTAGTTGTCTGATCTCTACCCCAGACACAGTGAACTATATTCTTCCATTGGAAAGAGTTAAGTCTCTGATACTCAGTTTTCTCATCTATACAATGGGAATAATAACAATCCTGCTTTATTAGTTGTCCTGAGGATTAAATGACATGACAATCCGCATGACAAAACTCAGCCCTGTGGAAGATACTGAATTATCAATATTTACTGTATCTGAAAAGCTCAGGGTAAATTGTTTTTGAAAAATAAATTATGGGCAGCCTGGGTGGCTTAGTGGTTTAGTGCTGGCTTCAGCCCAGGGCCTGATCCTGGAGACCCAGGATCGAGTCCCATGTCAGGCTCCCTGCATGGAGCCTGCTTCTCCCCCTGCCTGTGTCTCTGCCTCTCTCTCTCTCTCTGTGTCTCTCATGAATGAATAAATAAAATCTTTTAAAAAAATAAAAATAAATTATATTTTAAATGTGTTGAGGAACTATTTAAAATGACCTTTTGGGGTGCTTGTGTGGCTCAGTTGGTTGTGTCCAGCTCTTGATCTCAGCTCAGGTCTTGATCTCAGAGTCATGGGTTTGGGTCCACACTGGGCATGGCGTCTACTTTAAAAAAAAGGATGAAATTATCTTTTAGTAATGACTAATCATACCTATGTCCGTAAATGTGGCTTTTCACATGAAAATACTTTAGAGTATAATGAGAACAGCATGGGATTTGAGATAAAATGCTTATAAGATCAAATTCTGACCAAATTCATTAGCTATGTGGCCTTTTGCAAGTCAGTAACATTCTCTGAACTTGTTTCCTCTTTAAAATGGTAATGACAATGTATATTTCATAATATTCATGGATTAATAATTAAGAAAATATGTAGAGGCCCCTGCATGCTCAGACAATTAAGCATCCAGCTCTTGGTATAGGCTCAGGTCATGATCTCAGGGTTGTGAGATTGAGCCCCGTGTTGGGCTCCACACTCAACAGGGAGTCTGCTGGAGATTCTCTCCCTCTGCGCCTCCTGCTCCATAAATAAATAAATCTTTAAAAAGAAAATATGTATATAAGGGCCCTGGCTTGGCTTATGATAGACCCTCTATAAATATTAGTCCTCTGCCTTCTGCTTTCCTAGTCCAGGCTTTCTTAAAAGTATGGGACATTTATAGTTGCATAATTTTGTCACTGTAGAATTGATCATCTTGCCTTGTTTCCAATGTAGTAATAGTTCTAAAACTACTAATGACTGTTTTTATCATTCCATTTATTGTCAGTCAGTTGTGAATGTAACCTGGATATCCTCTTTTTTTTTAAAAAAGAAGATTTTATTTATTTATTCATGAGAGACACACACAGAGAGGCAGAGATAGAGAGGGGGAAGCAGGCTTCTTGCAGGGAGCCTGATGCAGGGCTCGATCCCCAGACCCAGGATCATGCCCTGAGCTGGAGGCAGACACTCAACCGCTGAACTACCCAGGGGTCCCTGGATATTCTTTTCTTTACTTGTTTCTTCAGTTGTTATTCCTTAAGGTGTCTGTCTTAATGGTGACCCCTTATGACAATATAGTGATACTAACATTATTATTACTATCATTAGTTGAACACCCGTGTGTCTGGTGCTCTGAACTAGTTGCTATATGCATATTTATCTCACTGAACCATCGTACAGCTCTGCAAAAAGCAAGAACCTTCGCATTTGTCAAGATTCAGTTCAAAGGTGGCCTTGTCTGTGAAACATTTCTTGACTTGCCTTTGTAGAACTGGCAGCCCCCTCTCTTTCAGAGAGGAACTCCATTCTTGTCCATTGTAGATAGCCCTACAGGTCTTGATTATGCTGGCCTGTGACTATTATGGTACCATGTCTTCCCCTTTAGAATTTAGAGGTTGAGGCTAGGGAAGGTTGTCTTCTTGGCCTTTGAATCTTGAGGGCCTGACCTGGTAATGCTTGTTCAATAAATGACTGAATGGATGATTGACCAGTTGGCCCACGCGCTCTGCACTTGGCATTAGTGCACTGCTTCCAATGTCCTGTGAAGTGCGATATGGTCATGTAGGAACTCTGTGGTCACCCTGGAAGTGACCTGTGGTTGTGTATCTGTCAACAATGATGGTGCTCTCTGCAGTGGAAGAGATTGTAAGTAAGGTGCCTCACCATGGTGCTTGTTTTCTAGCTCAGGCTCCTGCTTCATTAAAGATGCTAGGGTAATTAAAAAAAATTCATCTGCCAACTTTAGAGCATTTCCTCTATTGAAAGAACTTTTGTTCTGTGGGAAAACAATATTCTGTTAGAAATTTTTACTGTCTGAGTCAGGAAAATTGCTCTAAATTTCCTGACATTGCTTCAGCCATTCAGTGAGTAAAGAAAAGAACTAATCAATATGTCCTATGGATTTAAAAATTGGTGACAGACCAGTAAAAGACTCACATGAATAGCATCTGGCCCAATTATTTCAGAAATGCAAACCTACAGTATTCAAGGGTGTTTGTGGTGGTTGAGGACAATATGTTACAGCAGATTTTTCTGATTAGTTTAAATCCTTGAAACTAAATTATGTGAAAGGCAGTTTCAGAAATTAAATGGAACTTAATATCCAATTTAAAACCTGAACAATTTTGTAAACAACATGCCATAGAAACAAAGGGACAGATGGGAGATTTATGTTTTAATTGAATTTTTCTATTTTAGCATTAATATAGATCATTGTAAAGAATTTTGAGGCAAATCAGAAAATATTAAGATAAAATGATCCATGGTCTCATTGATGAGGTGGCACTCATTGATATATTGGCTTTATTTCCTTTGCTTTTAAAAAAAATTCTGATACTACTCTGTATATAATTTGGTCTCTTGCTTGTAATTTCACATGATACTATGTACATTCATGTAGGGAAATGTCTTGAAATTATTAAGCCATTTCCCCTCTAATTTTGTTGTTGCCCAGCATAAGATCCTTGGAAGGCAAGTTGTCTAATATACTCTCCCCTCTAGTAACTTATCTGCAGAACTTCTATCTGTGTTCTGACCTATGGCTGAAAATAATAGTGTTCTAAAGTCAAACTGGAAAGCACACAAGGAATAGTCACTCATGAGATGTTGTTCAATTAATCAGTTACTGGAGGTTTAAAGTATCTCAGAATTCATCCATCCTGTCTAGAAACCTCTTGGAAAAAGACCATAGACATTTTCCAAAACCTATCCTGATGAAATAAAGTCTAGTATTCTTCCATAAATTCCAGATAACTTAAGCCTATTAGGTCAATGGGAGCACAGTCACCATCCTTTATGAGTCTTTCCTGGAGGTAAAAACACAAGGTAATTTTCTTTCCATGCCAAATCATTTCTGCTTTGTCTTATAACCATGTGTGTGCTTGTGCAAGACAGAAACATCCTAGGGAAAGAATAAAATGCTTTACTGACTTTAATTTTCTTGACTACCCTTGTGAGATGCTTAATATTTACTTATTTTTTTAAAAAATTTTTTTCATTTATTTATGATAGTCACACACAGAGAGAGAGAGAGAGAAGCAGAGACACAGGCAGAGGGAGAAGCAGGCTCCATGCACCGGGAGCCCAACGTGGGATTCCATCCTGGCTCTCCAGGATCGCGCCCTGGGCCAAAGGCAGGCGCCAAACCGCTGCGCCACCCAGGGATCCCGATGCTTAATATTTATTAAATGACATTTCCTTTTTGAAGTTTTTATTTAAATTCCAGTTGGTTAACACACAGTGTAATATTAGTTTCAGGTGTACAATATAGTAATTCATCGCTTCCATACGACACCTTGTGCTCATCACAGCAAATGTGCTCCTTAATCCTCATCACCTATTTCACCCATTCTCCCCCCCTTCCCCCAGTCACCATGGGTATGTTCTCCATGGTTAAAAATCTGTTTCTTGGTTTGCCTCTCTCTCTCTCTCTTTCTTTTTTTCCCCCCTTGGCTTGTTTATTTTGTTTCTTAAATTCCGCACATGATTCTTGATTTTAACTTGTGGCTCAGAGTCTGATACGTAGAATTAGAGAATGTTAGGGCCAGGACTGCCCCTGACAAGGGATTATTCTGCTGCTTTTTCTTTTTCTCTACTTGGAAGACCATAAACTAAACTTACCTTGACAGGTAGTAAGATAAAATCAATGTTTTATTTTTAGAAAATCTCTTAGAAAGAAAATAACTCAAGGTAAGCATTATCTTAAAAAAAAAAGGTAGACATTTAATGTATTTTCAAAATAGTAGCATGGGAACTCGTGTGTGCTTTCAAATTAACAGTATGGGAACTGATAACTAGTTATACAACAGAAACAAATTGTAAAAAGTCCTGCCGTGTGCTCAGGTGAATGCTTCAGCCATATTCTTAACAGCCTTGCTCCCAAGGGTGGTCTGAGGACAGTGGCAGTAATGCCACCAGAGAGTTTGTAGAAATGCAGACTCTCAGGCCCCACCCTTGACCTACTGAATCAGAACATGCCTTTTAACAAGATCCTCATGTGACCCACTGTCACTTTAAAGATGAGGAAGCACTGCTTATGCATTTAACCATCATGATTGGAACATTATTCCAAAGACCTAAGGATGGTAAATCCAGGCTATTTCTTGGTAGAATTACATTAATTTTAGCTTATTTAGCAGTTTTATTTGCATGCTCTGAACATCAATGTTAACATCAACTGGCAAGATATGGCCACCATCCATGATATTTTGGAAAGCAGCCAGTCCATTAGTATGAAATGTGTGCCCACTGCAATCTAGCTGCCTGTGTGTGGAGGATGGATAACTTCCTATATGGAGAATAAATGAAAGTTAAGGGATTCAGGGAAGGCTGAGCAATTATTGTGGAAAAGCTGATCCTGATGAGAGATTAATGCACATGGTTGCCACAGAGTCCATATGCATGCTGTTAGAAGTTATCTGTTTGCTCCCTTCAATAGGCTGCACAGATTTAATATTTTCCTCATGGTTTTTCTAACTATCTTCCATGGGGATGATTGGAAGTCATTAAAACTTTTCCTGAGAGTTGATTTTAGATCTCCAACTGTTGACAGACAGAGTCCCTATGTATGGGAAGACTCTCAACATGGAAGATGTCCAGAAGAACATGGAGACGTTTTTAATATGTGTAGAGAATGAAGGGGTGACTTTTGAAAATACTTTCTGGCTAGCAGGCCTAGCTATTTAATGGTGAAGAGTCTTATGTATCACAGACTCAGCTGCTGAGAACAACAATGGGTGGGGTAAACTGGTGTGAAGTAATCACCTAGCAATCAAAATTGTAGTAGTTTTCTTATAATTCAGCCTTGGGGGTTAAGAGATTGAGATGTACCCTACTTAATTCAGCTGTCGGCTGGCAATGACTGCAAACCACTTAGGCAGATATGGTTTTGCAAACAGTCACATGATACCCAGTGACCCCATCAACAGAGACTTCTTTGAATGGGAGGTCAGCTCTATCTCCGGGGTTAGGGCTCCAAATTGGGGGAAAAAATAAGCTCTGGAAAGAAATGGAGTCTCTATACAGAGAACCAATAGAAAGTTCATTTTTGTCAGTGGCTGATGCAATGGCTCTGGGAAAAATAAAATTACATATTTCTCAAGACTTTTCTGGAATTGGTATGCTGTGAAAGGAATAGCATGGGTATGTTGACCATTTTGTTTTTTAGTAACATCATTATTTTCTTCTATAGCAAAAATTCCTTTTCTCCTTTAGCTACATTTCATGACAAATTGGTAGACCTAACCACTCTGTATTTAAAAAAATACATCTTTGAAGGTGCCTGGGGGGCTCAGTTGGTGAGCATCTGACTCTTGATTTCAGCTTGGGTCACGGTCTCCGGGTAGTGAGATTGAGCCCTGCGTCAGGCTCTGTGCTCACCGTGGAGTCAGCTTGAGATTCTCTCTTTCCCACTCCCTCTGCCTCTCCGCCCCTCCCACAACCTCCCCTTCCCTCCCCCCCATCTCTCTCTTTCTCAAAATCTTTTAAAAAGTTAAAAATACATTTGTTTATTAAATTCTTGTTGCAGTTTGACTACAGTTATTAATTAACCTTAAAGGAAAAGAGAAGATCCCATGGCGTGTACTGATGCCTCTGTGACACTCTCAGGTAGAGGAAATCTAATCTCATACATGAATTTATTGTGTAGTGTCCATTGTTAATGGTGGTCAAAGAAGCAAAGACCTGTGGCAGAGTTTGTTAGGTGAACAGGTTATTTACAGAGTAATCTTTGATTTTGCAAAATTGGATCAAGTTTCACGTGGGTTCGGTTTGAGATGGTCATGTTTTAACGTTTTTATTTTAAGTGCCTTCTAATATTAAGAATGTGTGTGTTCTCCTAGATTTGTGAGATCAGTAGACATCTGTTGAGCGTGGGCTCTGGGCCAGGTGTTGGGAATATCACAGTTTTCTTTTACTGGGTAGTGGGAACACTTAGAAGATTTTCTTATAATGAGACTGTAAGAGGTGGAGTTGGACTTTCTGGCTTCACTGCTGGAGAAACTTGCATTTTCATATTTGTGTGTTCACGTAAGTAGGAGATGATTGATAGAGTTAATTTTACTTGACGTTGTATTGTTTGGAAATGTGACTATCAAAAACCACTCTTAAGCAATGCTGCCTTTATATTTTAAATAACTGAAAGATATGCTCTATTTTATACTTTATTTTTTTTTTATTTTTATTTATTTATTTATGATAGTCGCACAGAGAGAGAGAGAGAGAGAGGCAGAAACACAGGCAGAGGGAGAAGCAGGCTCCATGCACCGGGAGCCTGATGTGGGACTCGATCCCGGGTCTCCAGGATCGCGCCCTGGGCCAAAGGCAGGCGCTAAACCGCTGCGCCACCCAGGGATCCCCTATTTTATACTTTAAATGATACTTTTTTTTAATCCTGTGAAAGTAGGAATCTTTATTTTATTTTATTTTATTTTTAAAAATTTTACTTATTTATTCATGAGAAACACAGAGGGAGAGAGAGAGAGATGCAGAGACACAGCCAGAGGGAGAAGCAGGCTCCATGCAGGGAGCCTGATGTGGGACTCGATCCCGGGTCTCCAGGATCAGGCCCTGGGCTGAAGGCGGCGCTAAACCGCTGAGCCACTGGGGCTGCCCTTAAATGATACTTCTAGTGCATTCAGATTATAAATAATATTAGAAGCCTACTTTTGTGAACCAGCATCCTAGTAAACAGCTTTATATTTAAATTAGTTCCTGTGCTCAGAGCTTATGGCATATTTTTAGGAGCCTTGAAAATAAGTAACATATTAGCCCTCAGTTTTACCAGCCCATTCTTTCCTAGTAATGTGTACTGGCTGTCAGTTCTGTAAAATCACTATTTCTTGTATCAGTCAAAGTGAGAGGGAAGTTATTGTGAAGGCTATATAAGTTCATCAGAATGTCTCTGAACTTGACTTAGAGGGATTTTACATGTGCATGCATACATTTTGGGGCATAAGAGGTAAGGGGAAGAACTAGGGGAAAGGTTAATATGTTTTGAGAATCAGCAACGGTAATAATACTGTTCTCAAGGTTTTAAAATAGCCCTTTTCAAAAGGAAAATGAGGCCTTACCCTTTGTATTTACGTTATGTATTTCTCTCTCTGACACTTTTCTCATCTAGAAGGACCTCGCTGTAAGTGACCCCACTGTAAATGGATTCTGTTCATCTGACTTCTTTTGTCCTGTTTGCCTTATAATTTGGTTTAACACCAGCTGAAGAAAGTGTGTTAGACCAGTTCTGGGATGTAGCACTAGCTCTGGGCCAGCAGATGAGCAATATCACATTGTGTAATGAATCAGAAGTTGGAAGATATTTTCTTTCAAAACAGCTGGAAATAATTGGCATGAACATTGCTGAGTAATTGGCCTTCCAGTAAGTTATGGGCCTGGAAATGTCCCTGGATGTGAGGCTTTGTAGAAAAGAGAATAAAATTATCTGTACATTGAACCTAACTTGGAGATAATAACATCAACAAGAACAGAACAGCAGTCAGCATTCCTTGAATGTTTATGCCAGGCCCTCACTAAATGTTTCCTTTTTCCCATTTCAACAAAATTGTGCGACGGACACCATTGTTATCTCCATTTTACAGGTGTAGGAACCAGAGAAGGCGAAGTAACAAGCCTACCCATGTGGTTAGTTCGTGATTGAGGCCAACCTATACTTTTAACCACGGTGCCTTACCTGGCTTTATACAGTGTTTTGAAAATGTTTCGAGTATATAAAATTCACATGTATATATTTTTTCCTAAGAATGCTCATGATTCATTGCTGTTTTATCTACTTTACTCATTGGGATTTAAAAATACTTCCCTTCTGAAATTTTTTTTTTAAGATTTTATTTATTTATTCATGAGAGTACAGAGAAAGAGAGAGGCAGAGACACAGGCAGAGGGAGAAACAAGGCTCCATGCAGGAAGCCCGACGTGGGACTCTATCCCAGGTCTTCAGGATCACGCCCTGGACTGAAGGCGGCACTAAACCGCTGAGCCACCTGGGCTGCCCTCCCTTCTGAAATTAACCAAATTCTAGTGATCTGTCAATATGAAAACTTGAGTGGTTTGCCAAAAGAATAGTAAATGTTGAGAAAGCTACTGAAATGTCTTGATTCGATTTCTTCTCAGTTTTTCCTCCTATTTTGATTGTTGGTTATGAAATCAATCCATTTCCTGTAATTAAAAAATATATAAGAATCTTTTTTTTAAGTTGTCATAAAGATTTCTATTCCCAACAATGGAAAAACAACATTCTTAATGTAACTTATCACCAAGAAATACAGCTATGTCATAGAAGGGGAATATTGTTGAATTTTTAAACATGTCAAATTTAAAGATTTTATTTATTTATTTGACAGAGAGAGAGAGAGAGTACCAGCAGGGGGAAAGGCAGAGGGAGAGAGAGAAGCAGGCTCCCTACTGAGCAAGGAGCCCAATGTGGGGCTTAGTTCCAGGACCCTGAGATTATGACCTGAGCCCAAGGCAGACACTTAACTGACTGAGCCACTCAGATGCCCCACACATGTTAACTTTAAGAAGCATTTATAGCTTAAGGTATAATTTCTGTACCATAACATTTATCCACTGTAAGTATACTTTTCAGTTATTTTAAGAAACTTCAAGAGCAGTGCAGCCATCACCACAATCCAGTGTTAGGATGTCTTCACTATAAAAGTTTCCTCATATGTCCACAGACAGTTGTTCCTCGCTCTCACCCCCAGCCCAGCAACCACTGATCAGCTTTTAAATTGCCTCAGCTTTTGAGTATTGACTTCATCTTTCAGTATAGAAAGATTTATAAAAAAAAAAAGACTCTTTTTTTTCACCTTTGAAGTCATATGTATAATTATGGATTTCCTAAGTACATCATTCTTTAACCTTTTACTGTGATCTTCATTCTCTGCAGCTCAGTGTGAATAGCACTGGGTCTCACCAAGGTTTTATAAGTAACTTAGAGCAGAGAAGATTATGCAGCCAGTTTTAGCACAGTGAACCACTTATTATCTTTGCACTCTTTGCACATATGGCATTTCTGAATTAATTCCAAACTTAGGCAACTAAGAGGAAAAACATTGACTGTTCATGGCAGGATGGAATAATACTTATTGTCCTCTCATGCCCCGTGGGTGCTCCTCTGAGGTCTGCTCTGCACTCCTGCATGCTGCATGCTCCATTTGGCAGTACTTTGCTACAGTCCAAAATACCATTTATAGGCTGATTAGATTTCAAATTATATTAACATATTTCAAGCTGTATATCTTCTTGCTTTTCATAGTTAAATATGTTTTCCATGTGCTTTGTCTGTTTCCTGGGTGAGCTCCAATTATTTTGTAATCTCTGTCTTCCCCTTTGTGGCGGTTTTCCCACTTGTCCTTTCATCGCTTTACTATTCAAGATCTTTGAGAGCTTTTTTTTTATTACCTAGTTCTCTCTTCTCAACGAAAGAGACTTCATTGTGAATTCCAGTATCCTGCTGTACAGCAAAGCTGCACCTGGGAGGGGTGCGGGGCGGGATTCTGTTCATCAAACCATCATCGAATCCCTTTGCAATTCATTGTTCAGGTGCTGCTGGCTTTTGTATATTCAGTATAATATCTAATGTTTATCACATATATTTATATCATATATCCTTTTTATTGCTGTTCAAGGCCATCTCTAAACCCAAAACAAGACTTAGTCTCCCCTGTGAGGCTTCTCAGAAGGTGGGGAAGAGAAGCTGGCCATCTGCCAAGATCCAAAGGCCCTGGGCTCATTTCTAGGCACCATTTTGAGGTTGATGAGATGTTCAGATTGCTATCCAGGGTTTCCTGGTGATCTGTCCACCCAGAGAACCAAAGGATTTATGATGGTGGGTAGATACGTTGGAGAGGATCATGTATAGAAAACTCTTTATAATTGGTTTACAGTTTTTAAGGTACCCTCTTTTTTTGGCTAGTTCTCTTACCATAAGTAAGGTGAATGATCTTTATTATAATTCTTTTAGCTAAAGCTAACAACAAAGAATAGCAATAACAAAATGAAAAAAGATGGACTAATTCCAATGTTTTCAAGCAATCCAAAACCCTCTATCTTTAACTGAAGTGGTCTTATTTCATCTACAACGGTGGCTCTCAAATTTGAAGGATCACATCCCCCTTTGAGAGGCTTATGACTGCAATGACCTGAGAAACCTAGCCCCAAGAGAATTGCACTTCCCAAGTGAGGTGGCATTTAAATTTTTTATTATGCACTTAATAGTGTTCAGTCTTTTATTTTTGTATCATTTTGGGGGGATTTATATGTCTTTGATATTTATTGATCCAGTGATATAATTTAAATCCTATTTTAGATCACTTTTAATTTCTTTGCATTTAGTAGTGATTTTCTTAATACAACTAGGAGATTAAGCCTAGAGTGTTGAGAGGGTAAATTGTGCCACCTGTATTCTTTCATGCCTTTGATGACCTAAAGAAATTTCTGGTTCTTGACAAAACATTTCCCCTTCATGGAGGGATTATGAGTTCAGTCAGGCAGGGATTTGCTTTCTTTCACTTGCTTCTTTATCAAAACAAAAAGTCTCATGCTTCTGTACAAAGAAGACACAAGCAGGGGGTCCTTCTTCATACATACCATCTCCTCTTTGTTTTTTCTTCTCCCTTTTTCTTCTCCCCTTAATTTTTTCCTTTCCTTTGAGCCTCTAGTTTGTGTCAGATCATCTCATTTTTGTTCTTATCTAATTCTTCCACTTCTAGGAAATCACATTTCTGGCTTCAAATTGTACTTTCTTTTACAACAGATGCTCACCAGGGCTCTTCATCATTTTGTTCTGGACAACACATTTTCAGAGTGGTTAAGTGCTTCCCAGCTGATGGTTCTGGAAGTCCTTAGGGGGCCCATGAAAGTGTTTCAGTAATTGTGTTTGTTTAAATATATTAAAAAAACTGCAAACATATTTGCTGCTTAAAAACTTTACCTTAAAAAGGAATCCATTTTAGAGCATCCAAGTGTATGTCAAATAGCCTTGCATAGCAGTTCGCGGAAGTCAGGTGAGAGTCCCCATGGCCTGTTTCTGAGTTGGTCTCTGATTCAGTGAAACACCACCAGTCAATAGCATGGTTTTGACCATTATATGACTTTAGACTGGCTTTATTCTAAACCATATGGTGTGAAATTTAGATTCATAATGGACTATTGGTTAAATATAGGAAGTTAATACAGAGCAGAATATAAAGTGATGATACCACTTTTTAAATAGGGACCTCATGGTGTTTCTAAGTACTTGACAAAATGTCATGAGACTTTTATCCAATTTAGTTTTTATTTACAAAGGTTAAAACTATTGACGTTGACCATTACTAAACAGGGTGGTATTTTTTGGTACAAAATATAAGTCAGATCACAAAGGCAGGTCTTTGTTTTGGGGTTTTTTCTGTAATGGATATTTTAATTTGCCTACATTTTTTTGTCTACATTTGGATATAGAGCTGACTCTAATACCAAATAAGATATATCATTTTTCTGATCAATTATGTATTTGCCTTATAAATTAAAATTACTTGGAAACATGTAACAAAAGTTGATTGGGAAGAACAAACTTTGTCTTCATATTTCATAAATATTCTTTTGTCATTCCTTATTTACATTAAGACATTTCATCTAAATAACCATCATTCAAAAGCATCAAAATTATATAACAATTTTTTAGGGCGTTCAAGTAATCAAATAGTTCTAGAAAGAGATTCTTGGGAAAAAAAGGATGGGTACCTGGTAATGCATTATAGAGGGTGATTGAATGTCAGGAAGCTAACAGTACCTTGGGAATATTTTGAACCTTGGTGTCTCCCACATGGTACTTTGGTTTTATCAGATGTTTGGTAAATGTTTATTCATTAAAGAAATTTACATTTAACATGTGGTACCTTAATCATACAGTAATGTTTTCATTTAAAAAATGGAAGTCATACTACAATATATGGAAAGTTAACTAGGTGGCTTGTAGCTGATATGGGAACCCTCAACTTCAAGATTCATGATAGCAAAATACCCTTTCACTGGTCCAAGACCTAGTGCTGCTAAATGAGATGTTGGTTTTTATACACATGGCGACTTCTGTCAACCTAAGTGAAAAATATGCCTACTTTATTATTCCAGGAGACTTTAAAAAAAGATTTTATTTATTTATTCATGAGAGACACACACAGAGAAAGGCAGAGACACAGGCAGAGGGAGAAGCAGGCTCCATGCAGGGAGCCCGACGTGGGACTGATCCTGGGACTCCAGGATCACGCCCTGGGCTGAAGGTGGCGCTAAGCCGCTGGGCCACCGGGGCTGCCCTCCAGGAGTCTTCTTAAATACTTTCCCAATCTGTCCCAAATAAGATACATTGCTAACGTTTTAAAAATCAGCTATGTGGACACTCCTGCCTCTACAGTTTTCAAGTAATAGTAAAGTGAACCAATTACATATTTAGGTTTTGATATAGAAGTTAACAGTACTTTCCTATCTATAGCCACCTTTTTCTTTGATTTGTCTTATTTTCAATCCCTTTTACTCAGTTCATGCCTATTTTATGTGGTTTGGACTCCTGACCAGTGTTCATAGGGTGTTTAAAAGGTAGATTTGATAGAATTTGGGGGCTGATTAGATGTGGGCAAGGAGAGGGAAAAGCAAAGGAAAGAAAGGCATTTCAGATGAATGAAGGCTCTGGCTGTAGGGTGGAGATAGGTGGTATTAAAAGTTAAATAATAGAGGAGAGCCCAGGTGTCTCAGTGGTTTAGTGCCGCCTTCAGCCCAGGGTGTGATCCTGGAGACCCAGGATCAAGTCCCACGTCAGGCTCCCTGCATGGAGCCTGCTTCTCTCTCTGCCTGTCTCTGTCTTTCTCTCTCTCTGAGTCTCTCATGAATAAATAAATAAAATATTTAAGAAAAATAAAAGTTAAATAATAGAATATGCATAAGAACTGCTGACACATGTTCAGCAATTTGCTGTGTGCTAGGGACTGTGCATTGCTAAATTAAATTTCACACTAATCTTATGAGGTAAGTTATATTTTCTCTCATTTACAGATGAGGAAACTGAGCTTCAGATGGGTTTGTTATACATTCAGTGTAACACAGCTACAAGATAATCTAAAAGCCAAAACTCTTACATACTCTTGCCTTCCAGTGGGAAAAATGAAGCAGGTTTGGAATTGTGTATAGTCAACAGTGTCACATGCTGCCAAGTAATTAAGCAAAATAAAGTCTGCAGAATATTGGCAAGAAGCACAGATAGAGGACATTCTAGGCAAAAGGAACAGCATATGGTAAAGGCCTGGGGTAAGAAAGCAAGGGGATTGGCCCAGAATGATGATGGATGTATTGGATTTGGGGAAGGTTGATAGTAAGTACAGGAAATAGGAAGACAGATAAATAGGTGGAAAGTGATAGTGGTGCAGGGAGGAATGGGTAAGTAGTGGTGAGAATGGGAATGGGGATCCGGGTTAATAAGACATGGCAACTTTCTTAATGTCTACGTGCTTCATCATATGGAACATATCACAATAGGAAAGGTGGCTGTTTTCTTTATGTGCCTCAATTCATGTTTTACATATATTTGTACCTGGAGTGTGTTGCAACTAAAGAGGTTTTCTAGTTTAACTTTGTAAACATAAGAGAAGCAAACAGATGTTTCTCTGAAGTTTGGGCTGTTGGCATTTTCCATTTTTATGGCCAAATGTACATTAAAAGTGGAAGATGAGGGCAGCCCAGGTGGCTCAGCGGTTTAGCACTGCCTTCAGCCCAGGGTGTGATCCTGGAGACCTTGGGATCAAGTCCCACGTCAGGCTCCCTGCATGGAGCCTGCTTCTCCCTCTGCCTGTGTCTGTTCCTCTCTCTGTGTGTCTCCCATGAATAAATAAATAAAATCTTTAAAAATTTTTAAAAAATAACAGTGGAAGATGAGGCAGCTGTCACGTAAGAAGACGTTATGTGCCAGTCATGATGGATGCAAAGATGAGTAAGATATGGCTCCTCCTTCAAGGGGGGGGGGTGCTTCTCCCATCTCTTGCCATTTCTTCATGCACACCCTAAGTCCCAGTTCTCAGAAAGCTCACAATTTCTAACCCCAATTGTCTGTGCAGCCCAATCCCACTTCCTGAGATGCGCCCCCAACCCTGGTTTTCTTGGTGACTCCTCTCTTAAGACAAGCTCCTCCGGTGCCTTTAGACATCTCTGTAAATAGACAATGAGCAGCCTCATCGAGGATAGGTCCAACATCTCCAGCTGTGAAAATTTTCGTCCAGAAAGCCCTGAATGTCCAGACCCAAAGAGAAGTATTTTCCTTTTTGTCTCTGTCCTTCCCCAGACCAATAAAGGCTGAATGCCTTTCTTTGCCACATTGGTAAACCTACAACTGTTATGTCAGCCCATTCTGAAGTCAACACTGCCTTATAGTAGTGCATTGTAGGGCATCACAGTTTATCAAGATAAAGTACATTACATTTTTTTTTTATAGCAGTAGGTTGTTCATTCTCACAATGCATGTGGCACATTTGAGGGCTATGGTAATTGAAAAAACACATTCTGGATTACTAAAATTTGTTAATCCTCTCCAGTTTGACCGCAGTAATGATTAATCAGCAGTAGAGTAAAAAGCTTTGGTTCTTTCATGCTGATAAGTGGTGAGCAAAGTGTCATCAGCCTTTCCCAATAGCTATTTTTGGAGTAGTCTTGTACCAGAGGAAATAAGATTTTGTCTTGTTTCATATTTTAACTGTAGGAGAGAAAAAAAACACAAATCGTGTTAGGTGTTATTGGTGTGCAGCAAGAACCAATGCCTAAGAAACAGAAAGGGAGTCAGAGAAACCAAGTGACCAGAACTGCCAGTTATAGGTTTCTTTGTAAAGAGAAAAAGAAAGAAAAGAAAGAAAGAAAAAAAGAAAAGAAAAGAAAAAAGGTGCCTTTGCCAGAGAATTGCTGTCGGAAGAGGTGGGTGACGGGAAACTTGAAGCAAAAAGGAACATTTTGCAAACGGACAGCCTGGCGTTCCTGTTGGAAGGCAGTCCTGTGGAGAAGGTCGCAAGGGAATGGAATAATTGGAGAGTGTTGCACAGGGAAGAAACATATACAGACTGACTTGGAACATGATTCTTTTTCCAATAGTAATTAGAGTTATATCAGCCGTACCACGAATGCTGGGGAAAGGCCTGTGTTTCTATCCGAGGCTACCAGGCCAATGGTCCCGGGCAATTGGGCCTGTTTCTCTTGGGTCACCTATTTATAATGTGGGTTTTTCCAGTCAAGTAGGGAGGAGTTTACATCTTGATTCATAAATAATATGAGATTACGAAGAGGAGGAGTGATTTGAAGTGGACTAGACAAGAGGCCTATTGAAGATTGTATTAGAAAAAAATCTGTAAAATCTACTCTAATTCATATTAATGATTCTGGTAAAAGCCATTTAAACTGATTTCAGACTTTTTGCACTAATGGTGATAAGTAAATTGAGAACATTTTTCAAACATAAAGACTAAAAATTTTATTTCTTTTATTGGTTATTGGTATTTCATCTGTTTCTATAAAAAGTATTCATAAGAATGTAAAATCCATATGAACATAGGAATAGAGATTAGAATTGAGAAGCAATATAATAATCTGCTGAGGAAATGGTTGCACTAGAAAGCTGATCTAAAAGAGTTCGCATCCTCCAGTTGTTAAGAGCAAAGACACAAATGGAAATGTGGTTGTCATGGGGCTTATTAGCAACAGAATAAAGTAGTTGGGTTTGTCAAGAGATGCAGATATTTTCCTGGCGCTAGTGTTAAGATTCCACTCCCTGGAGAATTTCCATCCAGGTACCCCTGGGAACCCTCCTACAACGTGCAGACCACCCAGCTTTCTCTCCTCGCCTCAGACACCACCTGCACCCCCTGCTGCCCTGCTCTCCTACCATTTCACCACCTGCTTTCCCAGGTTGTGGTTCTCTGCCCTGTCTCACTTCTTCCCCAGTGTGGAAAAGAGCCTGTCCTATCATTCCCCACAGCAGAGCTGAGGCCAAATTAGGATATTTAACAAAGCTTTCTGGAAGCTTTCTACATGAAAGAAAGGTGTGGGGAAAGCCTTCAAATGGGACCTTCCATGGGAGTGCCCCTGGAGTCCGGAGCCAAGTTCCTGTCTGGCCTGGCAGGAGCACCTGCTCACCTGCCCAAAGTGGGAGTGCCCTCCGTCTGTCTGCCCATTCATCCTGGGATGCGGGGCCCCTGCTTGCAGACCCTCTCCTGCCAATTAGAAGGAAATTTCCCTAAAAGCAAGTGCTGTGTGCAGAGCCATGCCTCAACTGACATCCTTTAGTTGCTGTGAGGGCTGCTCACTCCTTCCAGTCTTGAACCCTCTTCCAGGGTGGAACATTGGCTTTACTTTTGCACAGCCACAGGCCCTTCAAGTGTTTTCCACCAGATGTCAGTGATTGATCCCCAGAGGTGAATTTGAATCTTTAATTCTGAAGAAACACCTAACTTTATCATTTTCCTGCATCACATTAAAAAAAAAAATTCAGACCCAGCCAAAGCATCCTATATGCACCGACATCCTGGTCCTGCCCAAGGGCAACCCTAAAAGTTTTGCTAAAAACAAAAAACCACAGGTTGTGTCTCTTGCTCTCTGGTCTCTAACCACCTTCATTGCTTTCTCCTTATTCTCCGGGGGAGCTTTGTCATTGGCCCTGTTCAGGCCCTGGGAGAAGGGTATGTCTACAGCTGGACACTGATGTGCTAATATTAAGTATTCACTTCAGCCTGCCTACCCCAGCCAAGCTCTTCTCCTGTTGAAAGAGAGTCAGGGCAAGAGAGGAGCAAATGTCAGCCTCCAGAAGGCTGCTCAGTGGAACAGAGGCATCCATATCCACGGAGTGTCTCCTGGGTGCTGGCAGTCCACATGGCCTGGTCTTCCAGACACATTTTTACACATTTGTATCTGTCATTAGGCTACAGATTTCTTACAGTCAGAGGATGGGTCTTCTCGTGCCTCTGTGCCCACGAATGCTTGCCTCTGGGGGATGCTCAGAAATCGATTACCAAATTACTACCTAACACTGTTACCTAACACTGTTAATTGCAAAAATGGGTGAAGAAATCACGGGACCCCTTACAAGAGCTTATCTTCTGTGTGGCAGCACCTGTGCTGGAAGATCAGTGCCCTATTTTTTTTAATATTTAATTTATTTATTCATGAGAGACATAGAGAGAGGCAGAGACATAGGCAGAGGGAGAAGCAGGCTCCCTGCAGGGAGACCGATGTGGGACTCAATCCCGGACCCCAGGACCACTCCCTGAGCTCAAGGCAGACGCTCCCCCACTGAGCCACCCAGGCTTCCCGATACATGCCCTACTTTGTTGCAAACTTTGCAATCCCATTTGGGCAGATATGCAAACAGTCTCTATCACTTTACAGTGTTTTAAAAGCTGTCCAGAAAACAGTTTATTTCCAGCTGAAGTGTGAAGCATTGAAATCTTTTTGTGCACACTTGTCTGGGGATGGATTCTGTCTCCCCTGTGCTTTGTCCCAACACCCGAGGTGTCCTGGAACCCAGGGGATCTTGGGCTGTACGGAGGTGAACTCCAGAGGGCCAGTGCAAGTAATATTTTAAGTCATAGAAACAGCTCCTGAGCTGACTTGGTCTGTTGAAGAAACTAATTAAATAATGCTAATAACTGACAAACAGTGATGTCAGATGGGTAAACATCTGACTGTTGAGTTGAATGAGGAACGAAAAGAAAACAAACCCACAGCTAGGGGATCTAGTTGTAGCTGGTGAAGGATGAGAGTTTTCTACCTAATGTAGAGTGATCATAGTAATTTCTTATTGAAAGTGTCTGCCCTTGTCCCAAGTGCCACAGATTTGGTTTGTGTAGAGATTTTTTTTTTTTTAAGTATTTCTTCACAAAAGTATCTTACTACTGGGTAACTAACTGAAAAGTCAGTAACGTGCAGATGAGACATTCTATTTTGGGTTCCTGTCTATTCAGCATTGCCAAAGCACCAAGAAGATAAGCATCCAAAGAAAGAATGAGGGGGCAGCTTCAGGAGTTAGCGCCAAGCGCTTGTGGGAAGCACATTGTGTCCGTCTCATTTTTGGTTTGCCCTTTCCAAGGGCTTCTGTAGCAGCTAGCCAGCTTACTGTGCTAATTTTTTTAAAAAAATATTTTATATATTTATTCATGAGAGACACACACAGAGAGAGGCAGAGGGTGAAGCAGAGGGAGAAGCAGGCTCCCTGCGGGGAGCCAGACGCGGGACTCCATCCAAGGGCTCCAGGATCAGGCCCTGGGCTGAAGGCGGCGCTAAACCACTGAGTCACCCGCGATGCCCTCCCTGCTTACTGTGCTTAATGGCAGACTGTAGCTTTCTTGGTTTATCCCAACTGTCATTTCACTTGATTATATTAGGGATATTGGGAGACGTCCCCCCAGTTACAGACAACAGGGTGCAGTGTCCATTTCTGATGGGCGGCAGGAGGGTGAATTGTGGCAAACATGAGCAGTCACGGGAATTTCATAGTTGAAGCTTGACAGATAATTATAGATGGACACTTACCTCTTTGGGAATGGTGGTACAGAGCTAGTGTCTAACCTTTGTTTACCATTAGTAATTTTTACCTTTACTAAAGCAGTTTGCAGAATATGTACAATATGATTTCTTTCATAATTATAATAAAAAACCCTAGGACGTATATCCATATGGAATGAGGTTCAGAAACCACAACAAATGGAAAAGATGTTACCTCTGAGAAAGACAGTGCACTGAAGTCTATAAAGAATTCATTTGTTTAGCATCATTTGGTTTGTTCATAAAATACATGTATTTTAAGTATAAAGATAAAAGGTAAAAATCTCCAAAAGCAACATTTAGAGCATAGAGGCTTTCGTTTCAGACTTTTCCTAGGGAGAGAAATCAGTATACTTTGTATACAGTTTTGAGGTTAAAAATCACCATTTTAAAATATTGGTAACAAGTGTTGCTTTGGGGGCCCCCAGGCATATTTATAGTATCTAAGTTTATCTAAAAGTGGATACTTAAAGAAAACATCAGTTATTAGTAATTTCTCTTTGACATTAAGGTGATAAGAAGACATTTGTTTCCTTGACAGGTGGTATATCAAGGTAGTCAAGTCTTACCTTGATTTATAGAATCTCATGACTTTTTTTGAGAATGGAATGGTAATTTGATTTGATTTTTTATGGGAAAGTGGTATATGTAGGTCTAACCTAGGATTAGTTTTTAAAAAAATTAAACTAGATGCCATATAACCAATAGTAGTAAAGACTTGCATTGGCTTATTGCTTTCACATCAGTTTTTACACCTTGTTTGGTTTACATTTTTCTTAATCTGACACACAGATCCCTTGTTCTAATAGGGATTTAGTGGAAGCATAGATAATCGCAGGGTGATTGTCTGTCACAAGTGTAATTAACTTCTTGTAAAGTAGAGTTCTGTAGGACAAATCTTGAAATAGAGTAACTATTTCCAGATCTGGGCTTTTATCCCCAGCCTTTGTAAATTCCTCCCACCTCTATGCTGTCAGCTTAGTGATTCTTAATAAGACTTCCAGAACCTCAAGTTGTTTTCTTGCCTATTCTTTTTAACCATTTCTTTCAGCAGACTATATATAAGAATTTTTAAAATATTCCTGCAAGATTTGATTCCTGTGTGATCTCAGTGATGTATATCAGCTATTTGAAAAATCAAATGAAAAATCAAACATCCAGCTGTTGTCCTTTGGAGTCCAGTTTCTAAATCCAAGAATCATGAACTGTAAGGGAGGAAAGGAGATGGAAGAAGATGTTCCTAGCTACTATCTGGTGATTCTTGTGTGTAGTTTTTTCCCTCATACTTTTCATTCTGCCAGGGGAAAATCACTCATCAATGTTTACCAACATTTATGCATAAATTTTTGAAAGCCTCAGGAATAATTTGACTTTTATTTTGTGACAGTCCATTGCCAAGTGTCTGTTTGCCTTAATCTATTTTTAATGTCAAGACACAAATAAATTTAGTTTTCCTTTTGATAAAAACAGTTGCTTGAGAAAGAAGAGTCTCAATCTGACCTGTCTCTGTGCTTTTCTAGCACATTCTAATTAGGTACAAAAATAACAACAAAGAAATTTCGAGAAATCTAGGAGGAAATGAATCTGTTGACTAGGAGGCAATGAATATATCTCACTAATCCTGTGCTTAATAGAATGTATAAAGCATCTTAAAGAAACAAGTTTCCCATCTCTCTCTTTAAAAGACCAAGAGTAGGGATCCCTGGGTGGCACAGCGGTTTGGCGCCTGCCTTTGGCCCAGGGCGCGATCCTGGAGACCCAGGATCGAATCCCACGTCGGGCTCCCGGTGCATGGAGCCTGCTTCTCTCTCTGCCTGTGCCTCTGCCTCTCTCTCTCTCTCTCTGTGTGTGTGTGTGTGTGTGTGACTATCATAAATAAATAAAAATTAAAAAAAAAAAAGACCAAGAGTAGGGTTAAAAAGCCAAGATGCTAAATACCATAGTGGATGGCACATAGTGGGTGCTTCATAAATATTTGTTGAATTGGGGGAAAAAGGAATGAGAAGACACAAGGGAAAATACTATTCCTAGAGGAGTTTCGTCGATCATCTACTTGTTACATGGTGATATTGCAGATTGGCTAGAATGTGAATAACACAGTTGTATGTTTCTTAGAATCTGTTCCATGTTCAGTCTTGTTGAGTCTCATTTCTAAAGTTGTAGTACTTATGTTTTGATTATTGCATGGTTGTTAATTGGCAATATAGGCAATAGACATTTTATTATAGCCATTTAAGTTTTCATTATCATCACAGAGAGTAAGTACCTCTCTATTCCATAAGCTGATATGTCAGGCTAGGGACTGGAGTTGAACTGACAAGGGGCCCAGCAGAGTATTTAATCATAAGATGGGAGAAAAGTTGCAGAGACTTCATGGACACTTGAAGAGCACACTAGAATTTTTCAGTATATTTTAGGTAATATTCTTACCCTTTGAGGTCACTTAAAGGCTCTGACAGAGACCATTTAGGGGTAGAGTCCACCATCTTGGTCTGTTACAATAACCTAGCCTTTTCCTTCTTAAATAAGATGTTTCCTTATGGCCAACTGAAGAATGGATTGTTCATTCTTTCAACTAGCCTTCCATAAAATCTTTCTAGATACCAGTTTGGAATGTGTGGGTACATTGTTGAACACTGAACAGGTGGTTGGGGAATTCAACTGAGATTATAGATATTCTTATGCTCAAAAGATTTTTAAAGAAACAAATTTTGTGGTCAGAGCCCATTCCCTATAACTTTGACTCATGAAGAGTTGGGTTTCTAAGGCAACTGTTGTCTAACTGTGGTCATCTACTTGTATTCTCTTCTATCCAAATGGGAGCAAGGAAGCAAAGTAAGAGATGCTGAAGAGAAAATGCTAGATGGGTAGCTGGGGTTCATCTGGCTCAGGTTTTTATCCTGTCCAGTGCATGGATTTGACTCTTTTCATATGAAAATATTTTAGTAACTTTAGTGCTTCTGCCAACTTCCATTACAGTGAGGTTTGAAAACTATACTCTCTTAAAGTGGTCTAACCAAGAACTGTAATTGTTCAGCTGATGTTCTAGGAGAGGGGGCACTTGATGACACCATCAGGATTTCTTGATGCAGGGAGTCTGGGGAACATGGCTTGTCTCTGTGCACTTTCTAGAGAATTTAAGTGACAAATGACATATCTAAATGAGTGCTAAAATAGCAATGCTGGAGATAATATTATCTACAGAGGGCAGATTGAAGCTTCTTCACCCTCATTAGCTAATGCTTATCCAGTACCTGCTAGCAGTTCTCTTTAAATCATTTTTTTTTTCTTTAAATCATTTTGATCGGATAACATTGTTGTTCCTTACTCCAGATGATTGGAGCAAATGGGATGTTAAAGGAAAACCAAGTTTTCTCTGAGGAATGCCTGTCAAAGTCAGTCTCTGCTTAATTTCTTTTTTAAAAAAATTCCATTCATTTATTAATGAGAAACACAGAGACAGGCAGAGACATAGGCAGAGGGAGAAGCAGGCTCCCTGCAAGGATCCCGATGCTGGACTCAATCCTGGTACCCTGGGATCTTGACCTGAGCTGAAGGCAGTTGCTCAACCACTGAGCCACCCAGGCATCCTTCTGCTTAATTTCTATAACCTTTCGGTTTAAGTTGAATGAGTGTCATTTTTCCTGGAAGAAGTGAAAGCATATTCAAGCAATGGTTCGATGCTATCCTTCGTACACTGTAAGACCTCTGTGTGCTTGTGTAGTGGGAATGGGAACAGGTGCTTTCTACCCATGTATAGGTTAGAATTCTAGAACAATGAAACTTGCCAAGAATGCCATTTCTGTGAAGTGAGGTCCTACTTTTTAAGGCCACATTTTCTGCATGTGACTTTTAAATTGGAACTAGGAAAATTTGCATTTCAAAGCCACCCATTAGCCTTGTATACTTTTGAACTATTGGTGGTCTTCTTAAGTAGATTTCAGCATACTTAATTTTCTTTTTAATATTTGACTTCAAATTTTTTTCTGCTCCATTTGATCTTTTTATAATCTGGCCAAAAAGTTATTTAATAAAACACTGAGTAATGATTGTGTTTTCAAAATTCACATTGTTTCTGTAAGGCTTTAAGATATTAACTATATTCATGAGGTGTTAGGAAAAAAGGAATAATTTGAAGGAAAATATATTTGAGTCATATTAAGTGTTGATTTCATTATGTTAACAATTATTTAATTCTATTTTTCCATTAAAAGTTGCTTTCATTTTAACCATTTCATTAATGTTACACTGAATTTTTATATGCATTGAAATAATTATTTTGTGACATAAGTGATACAAAGCTTCTATCAAAAGTCTGTGAATTTAAAGCAGAATTTCTTGATGCTGCACTATGGACATTTTGGGCCAGGTAAGTCTTTGTTTCAGGGGACTGCCCTGTACTTTGTAGGATGTTTGCCAGTGTTCACAATCTCTGCTTGTTGTAAGAAAAGAAAAGGAAATTTGTAAACTCCTTCCTGTGGCTATGCCAGCTGGTGCTGGAATCTTGCGCTTTTTGGGAAATACTTTTTTATCTTGTATCGAAAAATGCAGCTTTTATATGGGTACCCACAGGATTAATATAAGAAAGATGTATCAATAAACTCTCATATGATTTAAGACAAAGTAAAGTCATTATATGAAAACTTAAAGCAGAAGGAAGTGAAGGATGTAAAGCTGAAGAATCTAATCCTACCAAAGGATGGTTTGGTCATTTTAGAAAGAAGTTTGGCTTAAAAGATGTCAAGACAACGAGAGAGGCGGCTTCTTCAGACCAAGAGCAACAGAAGAGTTCTCAGACATTGTTAAGAAAATCAGTGAGGAGAAAGGATGTCTGCCTGAACAGTTTTTAATGTGAATGAAAGTCTCTTATTCTGGAAAAAATTGCCACAAATGGTACTTATTAGTAAAGAAAAAGAAGCAATTGGAGTCCAGAAGGGACAGACTAGCTCTAGTGTTTTGTGCCAATGCAGTCAGGTTTATGATCATCACTGCTCTTACTTACAAAGCTTATAGCGCCTCAGCCTTGAAGGGAAAAGATAAACACCAGCTGCCAGTCTTTTGGTTGTACAATGAGAGAGCCTGGACAACAGGAACTCTTTCTGGATTGGTTCCATTGATGCTTTGTCCCTGTAGTCAGGAAATACCCTGCCAGTAAGGAACTGCCTTTTGTAGTTCCTTTGATATTGGACAATGCCCCTGACCCCACAGAACTCCATAAGTTTAACACTTGCGGGTGTCATCAAAGTGGTCTACTTGCCCCCAAACATAGTGTCTCTAATCCAGCCTGTAGGTCAGGGGGTCTAACGACCTTTAAGGCTCATTACACACTGTGCTCTGTGGAAAGGATTGTCAGCACTGTGGAACAGAAAGAACCCAGCAGACAGAACTTCATGAAAGTCTGGGAAGATTACACCATTGAGGACGCCATGGTTGTTATAGAAAAAGCTGTGAGAGCCATCAAGCCTGAAACAATAAATTCCTGTGAACTGTGTCCAGATGTTGCACAGGACTTCGCAGGATTTATGACAGAGCCAATCAAGGAAATCATGAAAGAGATTGTGGATATAGCAGCAAAGATGGGGGAGGGGTGAAGGGTTTCTAGATATCTTGAAGAAATTCAAATGCTAATAGACATCACATCAGAGGGTTGAACAGAAGGCCACACTTGATGGAGATGAACCAGTGCCAGACGATGAAGAAGAAGACGCAGAAGGAGCAGAGCCAAAAAACAAATTGACATTAGAGCAATCTGGCAGAAGGGTTCTGATGACTGAAGACCGTTTTCAACTTCTTTTATGACATAGATCCTTCTATGATATAGACACTGAAACGGAAGTCAGCGGCAGAAGATGGATTGGTACCACATAAAAACATTCTCAGAAAAATCAAGTAAGTCAGAGAGAAATTATGGCATATTTCCATAAAGTTACATTGAGTGTGCCTGCCCGCCCCCCACCTCCCCTTCTGCCTCCGCTTTCCCACCTCTGCCTCCCAAGTCAGCAAAACTAGCTCTTCCTTTTCCTCTTCCTCCTCAGCCTACTAACAATGGGCCTATTAACATGACAATGACAAAGATGAAGACCTTTATGATGATCCTTTCTACTTACTTAATAATAATCATCATGCTGTACAGTTAATAAACTTCTCTGTTGTGGATGTGTGTGTTTTCATGCAAACATCTAATAACTGTGTTTCTTGAGACAAAAATGAGACATTTTTGTGTCATCATCATCATCATTACCTAAGTATTCATCATGTAGAACATTGTGTGCAAGACTTGTATGGAAGTGGACAGCCTATCATTACACATGTGAATGATATTTAATCATATAAGGTGAATGATATTTAATATAAAACTAATAATGTGTTAGTTTTCTTACTGTTTCAAAATTTTGCTACATTACCATATGGTATGCCTCTCTCCTAACTGGAGAGACTGCGTATCAACCCATATTCACAGGTAAGTGGTTTCTGAAAAAATGTAATGTTTACAAAACTATATTGTGAATTTGACTATAATACTGTATGCCATAAAAATCTTACAACAAGGATCCCTGGGTGGTGCAGCGGTTTGGCACCTGCCTTTGGCCCAGGGCGCGATCCTGGAGACCCGGGATCGAATCCCACGTTGGGCTCCCGGTGCACGGAGCCTGCTTCTCCCTCTGCCTATGTCTCTGCCTCTCTCTCTCTCTGTGTGACTATCATAAATAAATAAAAATTAAAAAAAATTTTTTTTATAACAATTCATTAGTGTATAGGTTAGGCTACCATGAGGCAATCATATTGATAACACAAGGCTATCATAAGCAAACATAGTCTTGCTTCTTCACTATCAGGGCACAAATTGTTATACCTGTAAATAAATACAAATTTTTTTCATATTATCTTTTTAGTTTTTGATGACCAATGCTAGTAATATATATGTCTATAGCATATCATATAAGACAATATTGATGTAGGTACTGACAGGTGACTCATCTTGTAATCAGGCAATATAAAGTATTGATAAATATTGTACAACGCTGTGTTTTTTCTTCCTTATGATTTTCTTAATAACATACTCTTTTCTCTAGCTTACCTTATTGTAAGAATACAATATACAATACATATACAAAATATGTGCTAATTGGTAGTTTCTATAATCAGTAAGGCTTTTGGTCAACTGTAGACTAAGTATAGTTAAGTTTTGGGGGAGTCAAAAGTTATATGAAGATTTTTTTGACTCTGTGAGAGGTCAGTGCCCCTAACCCTCACGTTGCTCAAGGGTCAACTGTAGTTGAATTTTAGACTACTAGAGGAAACAGACACATCAGTTTTAAAATGTTATTGATCTTGATGACTATTTCCTTATAATTTCCTAGACCCAGGTAGGAGAATCCAAGGTGGACTAGAAGCTTCTTGTTTCATTCCTAATTTCCAGATTTTGATTTTTGACATTAACAAATGTTAATTTGTTAACATTTGTTTGATTTTTGACATTTCCATCTTGATCTTCCTGCTTTGATCTTCATCGATGCCATATTCTCTTGGTTTTAATGTTGTTCCTTTGATCTGTTTGCTTTCCTTTCTGTCTCTCCACCCTACCACTAGTTGTCCCCCACAGGCTAGTTAGTCCTGGTCTTCCTTTTCCTTCTTCCTTCTTCATTAACTCTCAGTCACGTTAAATTCAGGCCCATGATCCCTTTTCTGCTAGTCAATCCCCCAAAACTGTGGAAACAGGAATTTTGTCATTACTTATCTGTTGGCAAAACTTGACCCCAGTTGTGAGGCTATTTTATGGTCCTATTTCTCCCATCCAGTGTGAATGTATATACATCTCACTGCAGACTTATTAATATGCTGATCATAGGAAACTGCTTCAGATGCCACTGGCAGGGACAAGTGATGTGTGATATGTGTACTGTACTCTTTTTCTAAAATCTGAAAAACCCAGAGTTCCCAAATGATCCGGGCCCCCCAAGCATTGAATAAAGTGTGACTATATTATTTTCATGTGGAATATCACAAATCAGTAGCTTTTAATGCACTCTCTCATGTTTTTTGGCACCAGATCTCACTAAACTAATTTTGGACCATATCCTTTGAATGAGTAAAAGGGAAATTTTTGTCGATAGGTCCATTAACAAATGTGCACCAGATGACATGGAATAGTACCAGATAAGCAACCTACTAGAGATGTGTGACTCATTTAAATGATTAAGAATTGATATTCATAAAATGAAGAAAGATATTTTATTCACCAAAGAGTAAGATTGCAAGTCAGAGCTTGCCACAAGCATCTTACACCTGAAAAAGCTAAGATAGCCATTCATTCTACTGATAACTGTAGGCTTATTTTTAGTTTTATTTTTTTTTTATTTTTTTTTATTTTTAGTTTTAGAATCCAATAAGAAGTTCTATTTTAACTCACTCCTTTCTTCAGAGCTACTTAAAAAAAAAGCAAAAACAAAAAACAAAGCTATTTAAACTTGTGCCCTATTTTATATAATTTCAGTATCTGGAAATCCAGATGAGGTCATAAGGAAAATCAGTGATTATTTATTTTACAAAAGCATTCATTCTAATCTCGCTTTAAATAGTAAGCTTCCTACTATTGTATTAGTTTTAGGTGTACAACATAATTTGACAAATGGATATATTGTGAAATGATGACCATAATAAGTCTTGTTAACATCCATCACCACATATTGTTATAATTGTTATACTTGTGATGAGAACTTTTAATGTTTACTCCATTAGCACCTTTCAAATGTATAATACAGTATTGTTGACAGTAGTCATCATGGTGTACATTACATTCCCAGGACTGATTTATTTTATAACTGGAAGTTTGTACCTTTTGACCTCCTTGACCCATTTCACCCACCCCCATCCCTCATTAATGATCTCTTGCTTTCCTTTTGTATCTCCAGCTATAGATGGAACCTTTTTTTAATGCTTGAAATAATGCATTTAAAATTATGGCAATTCATTTTCCTTGTTTCAAGAAACAATATTCCTCTTGTTGGTGCTAAGTACTACTGTCCACAAAACTTTGGATTGTTGTAATGTCTCCTTTTCTCTTTTCTCAATTTCTCAGCCTTTCATGCACAAGTTTCTTTTCATTTCCATTATCATGATCAGTGATTTTAGTCTTGAGCTGCCACATCAGCCTCCGTGGTGCTTTTCTACATTAAGGAACTGTTGGGAGCCCACAGTGGTGGTAACATCACAACCGCCCACACGTGGCCTTAGCTCTAGCAATGGGGCACCTGGACTCCTCTGCTCCAGCAAGACACATACACCCTTCAATGTCATGTGTTTGGGTGCTGTATCCTGCTTTTTGTTTACTTTCTGTCACTGAACGGAAGTGCTCCTTTTTCTCAGAATCAGTGTCCATCATGCCCTGCAGTTTTATCTTCTCCAAACAGCCCTCCCTAAGTGATGAGTCACCATTTATAGAGGGATGCATTCTTGAAGACCCAGTAAAATAGCAGAGTCATAAAATTCAAGCCTGATTTTTCTTGTATGCATAAATTGACAACCTTATTAATGTTTTATATCAAAATATTTAAGTCTATATAAAATAAGGACATTCGAGGGCGCCTAGGTGGCTCAGCTGGTTACGCGTCCAACTCTTGATTTGGCCCAAGTCATGATCTCACGGTCTTGAGATCAAGCCCCATGTTGGGCTCCATGCTTAATGGAGAGTCTGTTTCTTTCCTTCTCCCTCTCCTTTTGCCCCTCTCCCTGCTCACACTTGTGCACTCTCTCTCTCTCAAATCAATCAGTCAACCTTTAAAAAAAAAATAAGGCTATTTGAGAACTCTACCAAAAACTAACCTGACTTTGTGTTTCCATCAGTGCTTTGCTTGTAGTTTGTGGTGTTTTACATCCACTCACTCCACTACTCAGATAATTCATTTACACACAGCTCATCTCTCCAAACACCCTGCAAAAGTTTTAGTATATTCAACTTGTAGATCACTTTTAATAATAATTTGATAAAATACCATGGTTTTCTTAAGGCTGACATGAAAAACTAGTAGGAGGATTTCTACCCTTTAATAACTTGAGCCAACTAGTGCAAACATTGCCAGCTTGCCGCCTTGGAGGGGGTTCAGTTGCAACAGCAAGCCTCAGTCCTGTGAACATTGTTTAGATGCTTTTAACACATTTTGGCCCGTGTGCTAAAGAAGACATAATTGGTAGGCTTATTGTCTTAGTCAGTTAGAACTACTATAACAAAATACCATCAAGTAGGTGGCTGAAACAACAGACATTTATTCTCCCACTTCTAGAGGCTGGAAAGTGCAAGATCAAGGAGCCAGCAGATTTCGTGTCTGGTGAAGGCCCTCTTCTTGTCCTGTAGATGTTCAGCATCTCACTGTATGGCAGAAAGGATGCTCCAGGCTCTCTTTCTCTTCCTATAATGTACTAATCCCAGCATGGAACTTTACCCTCATGATTTCCTCTAAACCTAATTGTCTCCCAAAGGCTCCACCTCCAGGTACCACCACAATGGGAATTAGGGCTTCAACATATGAATTTAGGGGAAGCAGACATTCAGTCCATAGTACTTATATTACTAAGGTAAGGGTTAGTGAAAGAATCAGATGATTATGACCTACACAAATGATGGGTCACAAAAAAATCATATTAATGTTCATGATACCGCAAGCTCTCCATTTATGTCCTCAATACCAATTATATAAGTATTGGTTAGGGCAATAGCTTGGCATTAATTTATGGGGAAATGACATGAATTTTGTTAACCAGAATGGGTCAACCATGTATTATGACTTGCTAAGGCAAATCCTGAGGGGACATATGCAGCAGAATGTGTGGCCCTAGGGGGTTGACTGTCTTACTGCGTTCTTCCAAGTGTTGAGTCTGTGTTTACAGTGCTGACTGCTTCTGGTTCTTCTTCCACTTTCTTCCATGATGCCTTCTTCATGGTTTTAACATAACATTTTAAAAAATATTATTTCTTCCTACTTAAATGTCTTTCACTCTAACAGACTTTCGGCTGCCTGAGGACAAGAACTGTCTATTCACTTTTGCTTTCTCCAGCACTAGCAAAGTGGTTGGTAATTAATCATTCCCTCTTAGTACACAGTTATGTCTCAGTGATCCATTTCCAGGGGATGTTGGCAAGCCAGTGTGCATCCACTGGGGGGTGAGTAGATTGCCGAAAATTCTTGAATCCAAATTACATAGGAAGTAATTGGTGAATTGGGATCGCTTGGTCTGGAAAATAATTATGTGTACTCAATATGTTACAATTTGGGGAACAAAGAACGTGAGATACAGAAAGGTCATAAAGCATAGTGGTTAAGAGTTAATAGCAGTGTGACTCTAGGCAAGTCTACATGTATTCATTGTAAAATGGGACAGAACATAGTGAGTATAGTTGAGAAGTACTCAGCACTTGGAGAAAGCCTGGTATCAAGTGTTCAGTAAATGACACCACTTTCTCTACTACTCTATTTGCTTTTTCTCTTTCCCCACTTTCTCTTTTCCCCTTCTTTGTATCCTTCAATAGGAGGATTATTATAACTGTTTTATAGGCAAGGAAGATAAAGTTAGAAGGGTTAACTGATTTGTTTGAGATTTCTTAGGAAGATGTGAAAGAAGGAACTATAGTCTAACTGTTGGTTCATTCTTTTTTTTTTAAATTTTTATTTAATTATTTTTTAGAGAGGGAGAGGGTCAGAGAGAATCCCAAACAGGCTTCACTTGCATGGAGCCTGCTGCAGGGCTCCATCTCACCACCCTGAGATCAAGATCTGAGCTGAAATCAAAAGTTGGATGTTAAGACTAAGCCATCCAGGCGCCCCAGTCCATTCTTTCTTGGACTGGATGACCTCATCTTCAGACATCTGAGAGAGCATCATGTAGAAGATGGAGACAATTTAGAGCGTGTTGCTTTGAAGGGTAGAGCTGAAACATGCGTAGATGTTACCCAGGTGAAGTATAGGGTGGCAGGTACAATCTGAATTTCTAACCACCGGAGCTGCTGTTGGAATCAGGAATTTCCTGTTGTTAGGAAAGTGTGCATGCAGTAGCTGGAGAAGCAGAATACTAGTCAACAGGGCTGAAAGGACGTAATTTACCCATTGGGTCAGAGATGTCCCTAAGTCTCTTCTTAATTTAAGCCTATACTCTTCTTAAGTCTTTCTCCTGTCCTTGCATCTGTAGTGGTACTGTGCAGATGACAAGGAATCAGCAAATCATTGAATTAATGTAATTTTGGTACTGATACAAGAACCAGGGTCTTTTTATATTCGCCAGGGAGAATCAGGTTTGAAAAATTCTTCTGTTAAACTGTGCAGAGGAAGAATTCTCAGAACTATATGATAAGAATGGCACACAATAGCAGAAATGGAAGGAGAAGTCAAGTGCAATCAGAGCTTTTCAGGAACTGAGCAAATGACTACTTGCATTAATTCTCAGATTGTTTTTGAGAGTTGAGCCATCTGCAGTTTTCAGGCACTGGTTCCATTCAATAAGGAAGACTAGGGAAGTGAAGATGATATACGAAAATAAGGTACGTGACTATTGTGAATGTGCTCACAAATACTAGTGTCAGCTCCACCTATATCAATCAGACTACAGAAATCTGACATCCTTTACGATACTGAATTGGTAACCCTATGTCAGTCACCATTTTTAAAAAAATTTAAAAATCTTTGAGACAGAGAAGGAGAGAGCACAAGTCAGAGGAAGGGGCAGAGGGAGAGGGAGAAGTAGACTCCCCGCTGAGCCAGGAGCCTGACGTGGGGCTGATCTCAGGACCCTAAGATTAGGACCTGAGCTGAAGGCAGACAGTAAACTGACTGAGCCACCCAGGCACACTGCCAGTCAGCATTTCTTTGCATAAATTTCAAAACATAATTTTCTCCCTGTTAAACACTTTGTTTTTCCATGCAGCAAGTTCTATTCATTCTATTTCCTCAAGAAAAAAAGTAGTCTTACAGATTAAAAATGTGATAGCGGTAAAAAAATACAAAATATATTGAAAGAAGGTCGGTCAGGTCAGTAAGCCAGCACTGGCATTTATTAAGTGCCTATACTGTGCTTCGGCTATTATTCATCCAATTTCATTTAATTCTTATTAATTCCATCCACATTTTATGTCTGAGAATTTGAGGCTCACAGGTTAAATAAGGCTTTGCAATAAAAAAGGGCTGATCTATCTTAAGAGGCAGACAATAGAGAGAAATTTTTCATGAAAATGGTTCATTCATTTGCCTTTATAAAATTGTTTGGGAGCTCTAAGTTATATGGCAGTTGGTGACATGTGACATATGCTTGATTTCCCAGAATAGTCAGATGTAGCTTATAAATAATGCCTATGTTTATTGGTTTCATCCTCACTCATATTTCCTCTCATTCTGTGCTCCCATATACTACTCCCTGCATGAGAAAAATGTGTTATTCAGAAAGCCATAGTAGTTGTGTACAAGAAGTAATGGAAACAAACCTGACAATATATCTCCTTGTTTTATACAGGAATGAAGTCTTTAGAATTCTGCTTGTGATCTGGAAGGAATTTATATTTTGCAGAGATTCTAAAGATATTCTTTACCTTCAAAAACCATCTGCTTTTTAAAAACACAAATTTTTAATGCTAATTCTCATTTGAATGAGAATCTAAAATGCATCTAAAAATGTATTTCCCACCCTTTTTTCAGAAAGAATCAGTGGATAGGAGTAATGTGGTATAAATTGATTTTTTTTCCTTAAAGATTTAAAAATAAAATATTTGTGCCATTCCACTGGTAGGAATTCAGCAGCGATGATAAGAATAGAGTTACCTTCTGTGTCTAATATTGCCTTTACAGTTGCTTTGTTTCCTAGTTTTATAAATTGAGCTTTCTGGTTTCCGTGGAAACTCAATTGTCGACATGGGTTGCTAAGGAGCAGCCTTTGCTGCACAAAGCATAAGGAGCTGTGAGTCTGTTACCGAGTGACTTCATTCTTGGCAGTGACAGGCAGTGGGAATCTTAGTACTTGTTCGAGTTAGGCCTCCATCTTTATTTTCAGCCTGAAGGATTCCGAAGGATTTTCCTGACTTTCCTTAGCCTGGCAGTTACACTTAGGTATAGGTGCTTATGGAAACTGACAATTGTGTGGTGTTTCAGAGCATCTTAGTTCTCATCTCTGTCTCATCAATCACTTGATGTCAATGACTTATTCAACAAAAGAGAATCTATTGCTGCATTTACAAGACACCAAATAAGCTGTACAGTCTTCTTTCTTAAATGTTGGGCTCTCGTGTGAAAGGAAGCTGTTCATCTTTGTAGGTCAGTGTGGAAGTATGATACTGATATTCGATTGTGTATGATCTACATTTTCTAATATTCCAGTTGGAAGTGGTATGAATTATAGTGCATGTACCACAATCAAATGGCTTTCCCAATTAAAAAAATAACCTGGAAACTTTAACCAACCTTTTTCTATAGTGGTGTACAACATATATTGTAGTTTTTATAGAAATAATTTCTTAACTTAGCTCATATGGATTTTTGACTATGATTTTATAAGCTGTTTTAGGCATAGTAATTCAGGTGCATATCTGTCTGTTATGGCCCACGGGCCTATTTCATGGGTGTGTGTTGCATTAGGTCATCAGTGATGTGTGAGTCTTTGAGGTCAGAAGTAGCAAGGTCCTTATTTTTAAAATAGGTGCTAAGGACAAGTGCAAGCTCTATTTCCATATCTCAGGTGTGAGTCAGCCAGAGCCATTGTCCTTGGCTGTCAGGCCTGGAGGGCTGATTTGGGTTATGGCAGGAGGTGATACGGTTAAACCCTGACTGAGTACCATTCACTCTCTTTGCTTGGTTTGGATTGATAGAATTCTATAAATTTCTTATATTGTATTAATTATCTATTGGAGATCCTCAAATACAAGCAGGTTATTTTGTGGCCCCAAATAATTGAGACTATTGTGTCTCAGTGGACACATTAGTTACCCTTTCAGCCTCAAGTTCATCATCTATAGTGTTGGGCAAATAATAATATCTTGTATTTATTGTAGGTTATCATAGGACTAAGTGAGATAATATATGTGAAATGTTTAGTTAGAGATCTAGGCCAAAGGAGGTCCTTAAAAATAGTATCTGTTTTCCAGAAGAGGCAAATGTATAAAGTTAGATAGTAGATTAGTGGTTGCCTGGGGCTGGAGTTGGGAGCAGAGAATGACTGCTTAATGGCATGAGGAGTTTTTCTATGCTGATATAAGTAAGTGTTCTAGAACTGGATTGTGGTAATGGTTGCACACCATATGTATATATTGACACTAAAAATCATCATAAACTTACAGTGGTTGAATTTTATGACTAAAAATTATTGAACTCTACACTTAAAATGGGTCAATTTTAATGTATAAATTATACCTTAATAAAGCTGTTTATAAAAGTAGTAGCTA